>NC_138770.1:122635298-123952798 GCF_965119305.1 Pelophylax lessonae
AATTTGATTCAAAAGCAATTCGAATGGAATTTGATTCAAATTCAAATGCAATTTGAATGGAATTCAAATGGATACGGATTTTCTGGAAGAAGAAAATTCTAATTGATTAGAATAAACGTAAAAAATTCCGGAATGTGATTGGACAAATTTAACTAAACAAATTTATGTATATACTGTATCGAAACAAAACAAAACACCTTTTTTTGTTCTGCACATGTCTATACTGCACCTGTTATTGCAAGTATTAATACTAGTGATACCAACTCTGCATTTGCAAGTGCTCTTGTAATCCTTCTTACATACTGCTTATCCAGATACAAGCGCTGACAATTACAATATTGCTTACATCTCTTAATGAACATTTTACATAAACTCATATGTAACATCTCCCATGCAGTATGACATTTAGGCTGGATACTTACCAAAGGATTACTCCTGGATTAGGAGTAGTGATGTCGCAAACCTAAAATTCGCCGTTCGCGAACGGCGAACGCGAACATCGGCAAATGTTCGCGAACCGGCGAACCGGGCGAACCGCCATAGACTTCAATAGGCAGGCGAATTTTAAAACACACAGGGACTCTTTCTGGCCACAATAGTGATGGAAAAGTTGTTTCAAGGGGACTAACACCTGGACTGTGGCATGCCGGAGAGGGATCACGCAAAAAAAAGTTCTTAAAAATTATAATTTTTTGATAGAGAGCCAATTATTGGAAAAATTAAAAAAAAATAAAAATAAAAAATTTCTTTGGATTTAGCATGTGGGGGGTCTAAAAAGTGTACCTGTCAAGTTTCAGCTCTGTAGCATGTCCAGAACCCCTAAAAAACAGCATTTTTCTTATATTTTCAGGAATATGGCTTCTCTGCGGCTGGCTTTTTTTCTTGCAGGCATTTAGCGGGCATTTTTTTAGGCAGGCATGTCATTTTTTGTATTTAGTGTCTGGGGGGTCTAAAAAGTGTACCTGTCAAGTTTCAGCTCTGTAGCATGTCCAGAACCCCTAAAAAACAGCATTTTTCTTATATTTTCAGGAATACGGCTTCTCTGCGGCTGGCTTTTTCTCTTGCAGGCATTTAGAGGGCATTTTTTTAGGCAGGCATGTCATTTTTTGTATTTAGGGTCTGGGGGGTCTAAAAAGTGTACCTGTCAAGTTTCAGCTCTGTAGCATGTCCAAAACCCCTAAAAAACAGCATTTTTCTTATATTTTCAGGAATACGGCTTCTCTGCGGCTGGCTTTTTTTCTTGCAGGCATTTAGCGGGTATTTTTTTAGGCAGGCATGTCATTTTTTGTATTCAGTGTCTGGGGGGTCTAAAAAGTGTACCTGTCAAGTTTCAGCTCTGTAGCATGTCCAGAACCCCTAAAAAACAGCATTTTTCTTATATTTTCAGTAATACGGCTTCTCTGCGGCTGGCTTTTTCTCTTGCAGGCATTTATCGGGCATTTTTTAGGCAGGCATGTCTTTTTTTGTATTTAGTGTCTGGGGGGTCTAAAAAGTGTACCTGTCAAGTTTCAGCTCTGTAGCATGTCCAGAACCCCTAAAAAACAGCATTTTTCTTATATTTTCAGGAATACGGCTTCTCTGCAGCTGGCTTTTTCTCTTGCAGGCATTTAGCGGGCATTTTTTTAGGCAGGCATGTCATTTTTTGTATTTAGTGTCTGGGGGGTCTAAAAAGTGTACCTGTCAAGTTTCAGCTCTGTAGCATGTCCAGAACCCCTAAAAAACAGCATTTTTCTTATATTTTCAGGAATACGGCTTCTCTGCGGCTGGCTTTTTCTCTTGCAGGCATTTAGCGGGCATTTTTTTAGGCAGGCATGTCATTTTTTGTATTTAGTGTCTGGGGGGTCTAAAAAGTGTACATGTCAAGTTTCAGCTCTGTAGCATGTCCAGAACCCCTAAAAAACAGCATTTTTCTTATATTTTCAGGAATATGGCTTCTCTGCGGCTGGCTTTTTTTCTTGCAGGCATTTATCAGGCATTTTTTTAGGCAGGCATGTCATTTTTTGTATTTAGTGTCTGGGGGGTCTAAAAAGTGTACCTGTCAAGTTTCAGCTCTGTAGTATGTCCAGAACCCCAAAAAAACAGCATTTTTCTTATAATTTTTAGTAGAAAACTAATGCAGTGTCTTTCCAGCTGTCTTTTTTTCTTTCTGGCAAGCTGAAATATGATATGCCAAGGCAAACATGCCTATCAGTTGAGCTATGACACAGACAACACTGCACACATGGGGAAATATGTAAAACAAAAAACAGGAAAAGGAAATTAGGTGACGGTCACAAAACATGATATTGTGATTGGCCAAATAAAAAGTCGCCTCGCGATGAGGTCGCGCCAAAGTCGCGCTAAGTCGCGCCAAAGTCACACTGGAAGCGACGCTACTTTAGTGGTAGCGGCAGTGTAAACCAGCACTAAAACATCCAATGTGTGAATACGATCAGGTATGATGTTTTATCGGTCAAGTAGTGTAAGGGTTACGCCCGTCGCCCGCTTCACAGTGACAGACCAAACTCTGACAGACCAAACTCCCCGTTTAACAGTCAGTCAGTCCATTTGCACAACCGCAAACTCCCCATTTGCAGAAGGTTGGATACCAAGCTAGCCATGTCCCGTTCCTTGTCCTCACTGACATCATTGAAGGTCTCTTCCTCCACCCAGCCACGTACAACACCAAGGGTCCCCGAAAGGTGACAACAAGCCCCCTGGGACGCCTGCTGTGGCTGGTATTCCACCTCCTCAAAGCCAACATCCTCCTCTGACTTCTCTTCTTCAGACTCCTCTCTCTGCGTTGCCACAGGTCCAGCAATTGACAATGACAAGGCTGCTTCTGGTGGTGATGGGGACCACAACTCTTCCTCTTCATGCTCATCTACAGCCTGATCCAGTACTCTTCGCACGGCACGCTCCAGAAAAAACGCATATGGGATGAGGTCGATGATGTTGCCTTGGGTTCGACTGACCACCAGGGTTGTCACCTCCGCAAAAGGACGCATGAGCCTACAGCCATTGTTCATAAGCATTCAGTAACGCGGCCAAAAAATACCCAGCTCCGCAGAAAGAATGAAAGAAAATGAATGTTTTTCCTATGAAAAATTATCCTGCGGATCGCTTTTGGTCTGTACACAATGAAGCAACGACCTTATCATCTGGGGTGTGCCAACACAATCCTAGAGGTGATCGCTTCATTGTGATACGCAAGCCCCTTCACCACGACAAGGTAACAATCACGAAGGGGAATTGACACATGTATGTGCCTTTTTTTTTGTTTTTTGTTTTTTTGCAGCCACAGTGTAGCACCAGAGGCCAGAAAAATTAGGCATGTACACATGCATGAAAAAGCAGGTATTGTTGCACCCGCTGCTGTAGCAGCGGCCTGAAAAATTGAGGTTTTAAGGCAGAAAGTGCACTAAAAAATTGCGGCTTGAACCGTAGTTGGTGGCGGAGACGTCACGTAAGTCATCCGGCATGCAGAGAATGATTATATACAGCAGCGTGTGGACCATTTTTAGGCCAAGGCATCTCAGTCATCACCAGGCCTTTTTTAGTCAAATGCATCCCCCACTGTCAGTCCCTTCGGGATTCATGCCTCATTCATCTTAATAAACGTGAGGTAATCAAGACTTTTTTGACCTAGGCGACTTCTCTTCTCAGTGACAATACCTCCTGCTGCGCTGAAGGTCCTTTCTGACAGCACACTTGAAGCGGGGCAGGCCAGAAGTTCAATGGCAAATTGGGATAGCTCAGGCCACAGGTCAAGCCTGCACACCCAGTAGTCAAGGGGTTCATCGCTCCTCAGAGTGTCGATATCTGCAGTTAAGGCAAGGTAGTCTGCTACCTGTCGGTTGAGTTGTTCTCTGAGGGTGGACCCCGAAGGGCTGTGGCGATGCATAGGACTAAAAAAGCTCCGCATGTCCTCCATAAACAAGACGTCTGTAAAGCGTCCTGTCCTTGCTGGCGTGGTTGTGGTGGTAGGAGGAGGATTACTTTCACCTCTTCCCCTGTTGGATTCCCGTTGTGCTGTGACATCACCCTTATATGCTGTGTAAAGCATACTTTTTAACTTATTTTGTAGCTGCTGCATCCTTTGCGACTGCCGGTAATTGGGTAACATATCACAGACTTTCTGCTTATACCGGGGGTCTAGTAGCGTGGCCACCCAGTACAGGTCGTTCTCCTTCAGCCTTTTTATACGAGGGTCCCTCAACAGGCATGACAGCATGAAAGACCCCATTTGCACAAGGTTGGATGCCGAGCTACTCATGTCCAATTCCTCGTCCTCACTGATGTCATTGAAGGTGTGTTCTTCCCCCCAGCCACGTACAACACCACGGGTACCAGATAGGTGACAACGAGCACCCTGGGATGCCTGCTGTGGTTGGTGTTCCTCCTCCTCAAAGCCACATTCCTCCTCTGACTCCTCTTCCTCACACTCCTCTTCCAGTGTTGCCGCAGGTCCAGCAATCGATGGTAAGGCTGTTTCTGGTGGTGGTGATGGTGACCACAACTCTTCCTCTTCCTCTTCACGCTCATCTACGGCCTGATCCAGCACTCTTCGCAGGGCACGCTCCAGGAAAAAAACATATGGGATGATGTCGCTGATGGTGCCTTCGGTGCGACTCACTAGGTTTGTCACCTCCTCAAAAGGACGCATGAGCCTACAGGCATTGCGCATGAGCGTCCAGTAACGTGGCAAAAAAATACCCAGCTCCGCAGAGGCTGTCCTAGCACCCCGGTCATACAAATACTCGTTGACCGTCGAACATTAGCAGTGTTGAATTCCAACGTGTCGGGCTGTCGCAAATCAAGCGCCTCACTGGCATGTTGTTTCGCCGCTGAATATCTGCAAAGTGCGCCATGGCCATGTAGGAACGCCTGAAATGGCCACACACCTTCCTGGCCTGCTTGAGGACGTCCTGTAAGCCTGGGTACTTCTGCACAAAACGTTGCACAATCAGATTCAACACATGTGCCATGCACGGCACATGTGTCAACTTGCCCAAATTCAATGCCGCCAACAAATTGCTGCCGTTGTCACACACCACTTTGCCGATCTCCAGTTGGTGCGGGGTCAGCCACTGAACCACCTGTGCGTTCAGGGCGGACAGTAGTGCTGGTCCGGTGTGACTCTCTGTTTTCAGGCAAGTCAACCCCAAGACAGCGTGACACTGTCGTATCCGGCATGTGGAATAGCCCCTGGGGAGCTGGGGGGGTGCAGTTGGTGTGGAGCAAGACGCAACAGCAGAAGAGGACTCAGCCGAGGAGGTTAGCAAAGAGGATGGAGTAGGAGGAGTAGAGGAGGTGGCAGCAGGCCTGCCTGCAAGTCGTGGCGGTGTCACCAACTCCTCTGCAGCAGAGCCACGCATTCCATGCTTGGCAGCCGCCAGCAGGTTTACCCAATGCGCAGTGTAAGTGATATACCTGCCCTGACCGTGCTTTGCAGACCAGCTATCAGTGGTCAGATGGACCCTTGCCCCAACACTGTGTGCCAGACGGGACATGATTTCCTTTTCCACAATAGAGTACAGGTTGGGGATTGCCTTTTGTGAAAAATAATTTCGGCCGGGTACCTTCCACTGCGGTGTCCCAATAGCGACAAATTTTTTGAAGGCCTCAGACTCCACCAGCTTGTATGGTAAAAGCTGGCGGGCTAAGAGTTCCGACAAGCCAGCTGTCAGACGCCGGGCAAGGGGGTGACTCTGTGAGATTGGCTTCTTACGCTCAAACATTTCCTTGACAGACACCTGACTGTGGGCAGGTGAGCAGGAACTGCTGAAGGTGAGAGGCGGAGGGGCGGGTTGTTGATAGGGGGCATGGAGGACAGCAGTGGTTGACGTGGCTGAAGATGCTGGACCAGGAGGAGGATGGTGGCTTTCAGTTTGTGTGCTGCTTTTACTCATGTGTTGATCCCATAGGCGTTTGTGATGTGAGATCATGTGCCTTCGCAAAGCAGTTGTACCTAGGTGGGTGTTGGACTTCCCACGACTCAGTTTCTTTTGGCACAGGTTACAAATGGCATCGCTGATATCAGAGGCAGACACACAAAAAAAATGCCACACTGCTGAGCTTTGCAAGGACGGCATTCTGGTGGTGGCAACAGCTTGCGTTGATTGGCGTGCTGTCTGGCTGACCCCGGGTGCCGAATCTACATGCTGTCTGACTGCACCACTAGCTCCTTGCGATGACCTCCTCCCCCTGCTTCCAACTCGTCTCCTCCTCCTCTCTGTCTCCCCATCTGAACTTTCCCCCTCTTCTTCTGCTCTTCGAGCAGGCACCCAGGTGACATCCACAGACACATCGTCATCATCAGCCGCTTCACTTGACAACTCAGCAAAGGCAGCAGCAGCAGGTACAACATCATCATCATCATCATCACAATGTACGTCCATGTGTATAATGCTGCCTGACTCTACATCCTCTGGCACTAATAGTTGCGCATCACTTATTTCTTCCAACTGATGTGAAAATAACTCCTCTGATGGATCAAGTGAAGCGGCTGTGGTGCTAGTGTTGGTGGTGGTGCCGGCGGGCTGGCGAGTGGTAAATTGAGAGGTGCCCGAAGCTGAGCTGGAGGAGGATGGTACATTAAGGTTCCGAGCGGAAGCTGTAGATGATTGGGTGTCCTGTGTAAGCCAGTCAACTATGGCCTCAGAATTTTTTGAGTTCAGGGTCTGTGGTGGCCTCTGAACACTGGGCATTATTCTAGGGCCTAAGGAAATCACAGCACCACGACCACGACGGCCCTTGCGGGGTGGCCTGCCTCTGCCTGTCATTTTTTTTAATGTGTTGTTACTGTTGTACTATAAGTGCAAGCTGCTGTGCCACCTTATATATCAGTGGTGGGTGGGCAGTGGCACAGTACACTTTCTGTGGACCTGACAGCAGTCACTGGCACCCAGGCAACTGCAATTTAAAAAATATATATATATTTTTTTACTTTGCAAGCTGCTGTGCCACCTTATATATCAGTGGTGGGTGGGCAGTGGCACAGTACACTCTCTGTGGACCTGACCCTAGTGAGAGTAGGGAGAGCTGCTGCTGCTGCTGCTGCTGTTAAGCTAGGGACAGTTAGTCAGTGTTCCTGGTCTTGCAGTGTTCTTGGTCCACTACTGCTGTAAGGACAGCACCCCAAAAGCCCTTTTAAGGGCTGGTAATTGAGTTGTTTCTTCTTATATATATATATATATATATATATATATATATATATATATATATATATATATATATATCTAGTGTCCCCAAAAGCCCTTTTAAGGGCTGGTAATTGAGGTTTTTTTTTTTTATTTATATATATACATATACAGTTGGTACGGAAAGTATTCAGACCCCCTTAAATTTTTCACTCTTTGTTATATTGCAGCCATTTGCTAAAATCATTTAAGTTCATTCTTCTTCCTCATGAATGTACATATAGCACCCCATACTGACAGAAAAACACAGAATTGTTGACATTGTTGCAGATTTATTAAAAAAGAAAAACTGAAATATCACATTGTCCTAAGTATTCAGACCCTTTGCTCAGTATTTAGTAGAAGCCCCCTTTTGATCTAATACAGCCAGGAGTCTTTTTGGGAAAGATGCAACAAGTCTTTCACACCTGGATTTGGGGATCCTCTGCCATTCCTCCTTGCAGATCCTCTCCAGTTCTGTCAGGTTGGATGGTAATCGTTGGTGGACAGCCATTTTTAGGTCTCTCCAGAGATGCTCAATTGGGTTTAAGTCAGGGCTCTGGCTGGGCCATTCAAGAACAGTCACAGAGTTGTTGTGAAGCCACTCCTTCGTTATTTTAGCTGTGTGCTTAGGGTCATTGTCTTGTTGGAAGGTAAACCTTCGGCCCAGTCTGAGGTCCAGAGCACTCTGGAGAAGGTTTTTGTCCAGGATATCCCTGTACTTGGCCGCATTCATCTTTCCCTCGATTGCAACCAGTCGTCCTGTCCCTGCAGCTGAAAAACACCCCCACAGCATGATGCTGCCACCACCATGCTTCACTGTTGGGACTGTATTGGACAGGTGATGAGCAGCGCCTGGTTTTCTCCACACATACCGCTTAGAATTAAGGCCAAAAAGTTCTATTTTGGTCTCATCAGACCAGAGAATCTTATTTCTCACCATCTTGGAGTCCTTCAGGTGTTTTTTTAGCAAACTCCATGCGGGCTTTCATGTGTCTTACACTGAGGAGAGGCTTCCGCCGGGCCACTCTGCCATAAAGCCCCGACTGGTGGAGGGCTGCAGTGATGGTTGACTTTCTACAACTTTCTCCCATCTCCTGACTGCATCTCTGGAGCTCAGCCACAGTGATCTTTGGGTTCTTTTTTACCTCTCTCACCAAGGCTCTTCTCCCCCGATAGCTCAGTTTGGCCGGACAGCCAGCTCTAGGAAGGGTTCTTGTAGTCCCAAACGTCTTCCATTTGAGGATTATGGAGGCCACTGTGCTCTTAGGAACCTTAAGTGCAGCAGAAATCTTTTTGTAACCTTGGCCAGATCTGTGCCTTGCCACAATTCTGTCTCTGAGCTCTTCAGGCAGTTCCTTTGACCTCATGATTCTCATTTGCTCTGACATGCATTGTGATCTGGAAGGTCTTATATAGACAGGTGTGTGGCTTTCCTAATCAAGTCCAATCAGTATAATCAAACACAGCTGGACTCAAATGAAGGTGTAGAACCATCTCAAGGATGATCAGAAGAAATGGAAAGCACCTGAGTTAAATATATGAGTGTCACAGCAAAGGGTCTGAATACTTAGGACCATGTGATATTTCAGTTTTTCTTTTTTAATAAATCTGCAACAATGTCAACAATTCTGTGTTTTTCTGTCAGTATGGGGTGCTGTGTGTACATTCATGAGGAAGAAGAATGAACTTAAATGATTTTAGCAAATGGCTGCAATATAACAAAGAGTGAAAAATTTAAGGGGGTCTGAATACTTTCCGTACCCACTGTATATATATTTAGCGTCCCCAAAAGCCCTTTTAAGGGCTGGTAAGGTAATAGAGTTTTTTCTATATATATATATATATATATATATATATATATATATATATTGTACACTGTGACTGCAGTTGCCTGCCCGCTGTGTGTGAGAGGCCACAGACCTACCACAGACTGTACTGTGTGCACACCACACTCATTTCGGGTGGCACAGGCACAGTACCTGGCATTTTAAAAAATATTTTTTTTTTCCTCTGTCATAATTGCAGTGAGTGCTGTGTCAGGTCCACAGAGTGCACTGTACCCACTGCAGTGCACTGCCCACCACTGATATATATACGGTGGCACAGCATCTTGTTGCAATAAATTGAAAAAAAAAATATTTTTTATTATTGCAGTTGCCTGGGCTGCCAGTGACTGTCAGGTCCACAGAGTGTACTGTGCCCACTGCAGTGCCACTGTGTGCCCACCCACCACTGATATATAAGGTGAAACAACTCAATTACCAGCCCTTAGAAGGGCTTTTTGGGGTGCTGTCCTTACAGCAGTAGTGGACCAAGAACACTGCAAGACCAGGAACACTGACTAACTGTCCCTAGCTTAACAGCAGCAGCAGCAGCAGCAGCTCTCCCTACTCTCACCACACACACTGCTTCAGAATGATCTAAGATGGATGCTGCCCTTGCTTATTTATAGGAGGTGGGAGGGTGTGGGAGGGAGGTATGCTGATTGGCTGGAAATGTGTCTGCTGACTGTGAGGTTCAGGGTCAAAGTTTGCCTCAATGATGTATTATGGGGGGCGGACCGAACATCGCATATGTTCGCCCGCAGCGGCGAACGCGAACATGCGAAGTTCGCCGGGAACTGTTCACCGGCGAACAGTTCTATACATCTCTAATTCGGAGTGGTACATGATCGCCACCATTTGCATTTTTATCTTTAGCCTAGGAACATTCCTGGCTGCTATAAACCTTGATGCTCACATGGCCTTCTCAGTCTGACAGCATCAGATGGTCAAAAACTGCAGTAAAAATACATGAATACCTATATACTAGCTGACAAATTCTTTAGTAAGAAGAACAAATTTAAGTCCAATGGTGGACTTAAAGTGTAACTCCACTTTTGTTGAGAAAAAAGCATTCCCCCCTGGTGATCTATGTACACTGCAAGGATTATAACAAACTTTGTTGCTGGTTCCTACCTTTTGTTATTCTGAAGAAATCCCTGTTTTGTTGAGTTAGTCTAATGGGAGTGGTTTCATAATTATCAATCAGCTGTGGCAGCCTCAGAGCACTAATAAGGAAAACTGCAGGATCTGCATCCCTTTAGACGTGTTCTTATTGAGAGTATCTCACCAAAAATGACATTTTTGTTGCAGGGGATGCCTGAAATCGTACTTGGAACACTCTATGAGCATAAAAGCTGGCTCCTTACGAGGACTTTAGGACTATAAAGGTCTTACATTACATTGATAAGTACTGATTGGGTCTTTTCATATTTTGGCTGACTTTTGCTTACAAAGTGAATATGTGGTGCTTTGATGTTGGAATGGAGCAACAGTGAGGAACAATTAATTTGGTAACATCTTCTACATTATCGGTGACATACCACTATCATTCCAGGACTATTATAACACTCTTTGTATATATGTCAAGCACTAAGAAACAGACCACCCATCCAAGCTGATTCTACTGTGCAAAGGAACAAAGCAATTTATGACTAATTACAGACAGAGGGTCATCCTTGTTTTTAGGTGTGACACCATTTATGTCATCCCAGTACAGATGTGATGTTCCTTGCATGTTTTCCAAGGATTAAGAGGCAGACCACACCATCATGGGGGCTCCTCTATGCATAGGAGATCATCAAACATCTCTGGTGTTAGGAAATTTCAAAGGGCTGATATGAGTTGGCTGTAAAAGTTGAAAGAAGAACTTTAGAAATGATATTTTTAGCATATCTACAGCAAGTTTACGGCCTCCTCACCGTCCAGCTTAAAGAGAGCATGCAGCCATTTAGGGCTGTACACATGCTGCTGCCTCAATGCTTTGGTTCATGACAGCAGCAAAAATTATACCCCATGTCTTGTTCAGCGGGCAGTACTGCTGTTGAACACTTCCTATTCAAGTAATTGGGGCTATGCTATAATCATCCTACAACCACTTGCAATGCACATTGTTGTGGTGTGGTGGTGCAGGCCTTTCAGGGTCAAAATGTTTGGTGGAGAGCCAACCTATCTCCTCTCAGCCACCTTGCTTTTAAGAAGGTGACAAAAAGGTCTACTGCCTATGTCAGCTATGTCCAAACTGTGGCCCTCCAGCTGTTCAGGAACTACAATTCCCATCATGTCAGAGATTTAAAATGCCTCATGGGAATTGTAGTTCCTGAACAGCTGGAGGGCCAAAGTTTGGACACCCCTGACCTTTGTGAATAAAGCCTTAAATTGATGCAGTGAGCAGGAGATAAGTTAGTCCAGCCATGCTACATGAGTCCTGAAGGGATAAGATGCTGCTCCCCAAATAGGATCATTCCATGCCCTTTCAATGTTCATTAGTTCTAAAACTAATTGAAACATTACATTTATATACACCAATGTTTAATAAATAAATATATATTTGAGGGAGGGAATAGATTCTTCATTTTTGAGTCTCATGACAATAGATCTAAATTCGTTTTTGTTTTGAAACTTGATCCAGGTAGCTAGGTGTGCTTACCTCTAGCAGGG
Organism: Pelophylax lessonae; assembly: GCF_965119305.1. Lineage (NCBI taxonomy): Eukaryota > Metazoa > Chordata > Amphibia > Anura > Ranidae > Pelophylax > Pelophylax lessonae. Next base: position 122,646,943 of record NC_138770.1, read on the forward strand.
ACAGTAATTAAACCATACTATAGCTAGCCATTAATTGAACAAAGCCATATAAACTATTATAGACATCTAATTCTATTCTGAATTTGGTAAAAAAAAAAAAAAAAATCTTCTAGAGGTTCAGTAAGTTTTGTTACTGTTCACTTTTTTCTATGGCATTTCCTTTTAGATTTCAGAAAACCTTTTTCTTTTTCTATTTCAATTATTGCTTCTGATTGCTTTCTATCTGAATTCCATCACAAGTATATTTCTTCTCAGAATTTAATATGTCCTTTTACTCAGCCTCTATAGTCGGCAATACCCATTTTCATTTGCTTTAACTATCTTTTTCAAAGTACTGTCAAATTAAAGTTTCAGAATACTTTATTTCAGCAGTATTTGTCTTTTAAAACTGACCTTGAGTAATAGTGATGATTACATTGAGACTACTTAAAATACATATTTTGTGTATATATTTTTACTTTATTTATTATGGTGTATTTTATTTATGACCCTTTTGTTTATTATATATATCGTTAAAGTCACTTTATGGCATATTACAGTAGCCCGTCAACATACTTTGTACTAACGATAAGGAATTGAGAAAGGAGAAGGGGAGGGAGGGGGGAGGGAGGAACATGAAAGGGGAAAAGATATGAAAACAGAGAAAGAAAAAAGGAAAAGAAGAAAGTAAAATGAAAAGGGAAAGAGTAAATAAAAAGAAAGGAAGAGGGAAAAGACAAAGGGAGAGAAGAAAAGAAAACAATAGGAAAGGGAAAGCGGTGAGGAAAGAAAAAGGGATAGTGAAAATAAGTAAAAGGGAAATTATATATTAGAGGAGAAAGGCACAGAAAAGGAAATGCACAAAGAAAATAACAGGGAAATAAAAAGGGAGACAGGGAAGGAAAGAAATGAAAGAGGAAAAGGCAAAATGGAACGGGAACAAATAGAAAAGCATAAAGTAGAGGGGAAATGAAAGGATAGGGGAAAAAAAGGAGAGGGGAATGGATGGAAGGGAAAAGGGAGAGAGAAATGGATGGAACAGAAAAGGGAGAGGGGAATGGATGGAAGGGAAAAGGGAGAGGGAAATGGATGGAACAGAAAAGGGAGAAGGGAATTGATGGAAGGGAAAAGGGAGAGGTGAATGAATGGAAGCGAAAAGGGAGAGGGGAATGGATGGAAGGGAAAAGGGAGAAGGGAATTGATGGAAGGGAAAAGGGAGAGGGGAATGGATGGAAGGGAAAAGGGAGAGGGGAATGGATGGAACGGAAAAGGGAGAGGGGAATGGACGGAAGCGAAAAGGGAGAGGAGAATGGATGGAACAGAAAAGGGAGAAGGGAATGGATTGAAGGGAAAAGGGAGAAGGGAATGGATGGAAGGGAAAAGGGAGAGGGGAATGGATGGAAGCGAAAAGGGAGAGAGGAATGGATGGAACAGAAAAGGGAGAAGGGAATGGATGGAAGGGAAAAGGGAGAGGGGAATGGATGGAAGCGAAAAGGGAGAGGGGAATGGATGGAACAGAAAAGGGAGAAGGGAATGGATGGAAGTGAAAAGGGAGAGGGGAATGGATGGAAGCGAAAAGGGAGAGGGGAATGGATGGAGGCGAAAAGGGAGAGGGGAATGGATGGAAGCGAAAAGGGAGAGGGGAATGGATGGAATGGAAAAAGGAGAGGGAATGGATGGAAGGAAAAGGAGAGGGAATGGATGGAAGCGAAAAGGGAGAGGGCAATGGATGGAAGCGGAAAAGGAGAGGGAATGGATGGAAGCAAAAAGGGAGAGAGATGGAAAAGAAAGGGAGAGGGGAATGGAAGAAAAAGGGAGAGGGAGGAAATGGATGGAAGGGAAAGAAGATGAGTAGACAGAAAAGGGAGAGGGGAATGGATGGAAGGAAAAAGGGAGAGGGGAATGGATGGAAGGAAAAAGGGAGAGAGGAATGGATGGAAGCGAAAAGGGAGAAGGGAATGGATAGAAGTGAAAGGAAGAGGGATGGGAGGAAGAATGGATGGAAGCGAAAAGGGAGAGGGTAATGGATGGAGGCGAAAAGGAAGGAGGGGATGAAGGAAAAGGGAGAGGGAATGGATGGAAGCGAAAAGGGAGAGGGATGGATGGAACAGAAAAGGGAGAGGGAAATGGAAGAAGGAATGGGAGAGGGAAATGGAAAGGGAGAGGGGAATGGATGGAAGCGAAAAGGGAGAGGGGGAATGGATGGAACTGAAAAAGGAGAAGGGAATGGATGGAAGAGAAAAGGGAGAAGGGAATGGATGGAAGCAAAAAGGGAGAGGGGAATGGATGGAACAGAAAGGGAGAGGGAATGGATGGAAGGGAAAAGGGAGAGGGAAATGGATGGAAAGGGAGAAGGGAGAGGGGAATGGATGAAAAAAAAAAGGGATAGGGAAATGGGGGGAATGGATGGAGGGAAAAGGGAGAGGGGAATGGGAGAGGGGAATGGATGGAAGGGAAAAGGAAGAGGGAAAAAGAAAACATATGAAAGTAAAAAGGCTAAATAAATAAAAAGGAAGAGACAGAAAAATAATTATACAAAAAACTAAAATAGACAGAGAAAAAGAAGGTAAAAAAAGTGGGCAAAGGAGAGGCAACAGAAAAGAAAATTGGAAAGATGAAAGAAAGGAAACAGGAAAGGGTGAGGGGCATAGGTGTGCGCAGCCTAATGCATTAGGGTGTGCACACCAAAGCTCAAACACACACTACCGATCACTCATGATGTTCATTAAGAAAGGGAGGGGGCCGGAAAATTATATATTTACCAGCCCCTTTCCCCACTCATCCTAAAACATCCCCACAGCAACAGCCAGGTGGAGAGGAGACGGGGGAAGCCGGAAGAGCTGTGGGGGTAAGGGGGAGGGTAGCCAGGGCAGTAGGGGAAATCTGTGCTACACAGGGTGATTAGGGTGTGCCTGGGCACACCTGGCACACCCTGTGCGCACACCTATGGTGAGGGGAAAGAAAAAAAGGAAGAAGTGAAAGGAAAAGGTAAAGGAGGAGGGAAAAGGAAAGGTTTAGCAAAAGAGGAAAGCTGAAGCAAATAAAAATTATAAAGAATAAAAATATATTCGCAGAATATAAAACTGCCACTTTGATAGGAACTTAGTGGGCTTGAAATATACATTTCATAAATTTTCATTTTGTACGGGATACAAATTTTTCTCAGCTTTTTGCCATTAGAGAGATTTTTCCTTACTTTTTGGCCCATGGTGTTAACAGGAAGTAAAAGGATACTTTCTATTATAAATCCTTTTAAGCAGCTGTCCCGGGATCAAGTGCCTCCATTGAAAGATTTTCCACTCTTTGTCGGTTCTGGTAGCAACGTAAAATGTTGGATTTACTGTACTAACCCCTCACTAATGTACAAATAAATGTCAAAGTCCATGTTTTCCCAATATCTAGCCCAACCCTCACTAATCTATCCAAATCTATAAAATTGTTTGCCTTTAAATACTTAAAGGGAAAAATGTAATTATTGATAAATTCACCCGTCTGTCTCTTTCTGTAGAAAACATCTAGTTTGTTTTTTACAGTTTTTTAATTTTAGTCAGGTTTTCTTCAAACAGTTTATGCGCTAAGTTACCTAATGAAAAAGAAACATGGTATTAATCAGACTAATTGCTTCAACCTACTAAATATACCTTTCCATGGAGGCACACGTCTGTCTAATTCCAGCAAGAATCACACTTCAATGCACACCAAGTGAATATGTTATCTTGCCAGGTAGAGTTCATCTCTAACAAAAGAACTAACCCTTGGCGCTTAGAAAAAATATTTTCCGATTGTTTCTTTACTTTTATTGGTATTAAACAGAATCTATAAATAACCACGTGTAGATTCACTTTCTGTGAAAAATATACATTTTACGATTGCTTTTAAACCACAAAGGGTATTTTAAAATGTAAAATGTATTTATACATTATGTATATATAAGCTTAAACACATTAAAACAAACAATTCAGCCAAGCACTCACTCCGAAGGGGAAGACCGGCGTGCTGCTCTCCTCAGGCAGGGAACTCCAACATGGGTACATGAAAGAAAAGAAAAAGGAGGCGCAAACACCTAGTGCATTACCCGTGGTCACCGTAAAAAATATTTTAATAAAATGCCAAATGCATACTCACAGACAAGATGAATGTTAAAATTGCATTACAAGAATCCACCACACATGGAATGGAACAAGTCCTTGTAGATAGGACCGCTAACGCTTTTCGGGAGTCAAGCTCCCTTCATCAGAGCTCTGAAAATATTTTTTACGGTGACCACGGGTAATGCGCTAGGTGTTTGCGCCTCCTTTATCTTTTCTTTCATGTTAAACACATTAAACTATAAATCCAGACATTTTTTTTCTTTAATGCTGTAGAATAGTTTAGTACCCTTGCTATTTTTAAGTTGTTGTCAATGCCCCTAGTAGGGAAATTCATGCTCTCTATTTGTCCTAGTGATAGCTGTCAATGTGAATTAAAATAAATGGAAATAAAAAGTTTGACTCGTCAACTGACTGTAAAAAGAGGGAAGTCTTCTAACAGGAACATCTGTCTAAAAGAGGATTTCTTCTCACTTCCTGCTTTTTATAGGACAGAACATAAACAAAAAAATCTCCAAAGCCATGCAGATGATAAAAGAAATCTGATGGGGGTCTAAACCCTTCCCTACTCCCAACTAAAAAAGCTTTTGGCTTTGGATACTACTGCCACTTTGATAATATTTACCTAAAAATGTACCAAACAGAGGAGTTCAATCACCACAAAAAAATGTCAGTGCTTATAAAGCCTTAAGGTTTATTACTGTAATGCATTCTTTGCTTTAACCCTTTTGTCGACTGCCCCATGTACACTTACTGTGGGGCGACGACTACTCTGCCTAGAATCACGTGCAGGTATATGGATCTTCACTTCTTGGTCTGGGGCTCTTCTGTTTCTGGGGCACAGGATCCAATCAGCGAGTCCAGCAGACCCGATGTCGGCCGGGACCTGCCGAGAGGCAGAATGGCAGTCTGCCTATGTAAACAAGACAGATGGCCGTTCTGTTATTAGGGAAGATAGAAATCCTGTGTTTCTGCTAAGCAGAAACACAGATCTCCATCTTCCTACAGTTAAAGCACCCCACACACTTAGCAAGCACTCCCTAGGAACACATTTAACCCTTTGATCGCCCCTGATGTTAACCCCATCCTACCAGTATCATTAGAACAGTAACAGTGCATATTTTTTTTAGCACTGATCACTCCATTATTGTCACTGGTCCCAAAAAAAGTTTCAAAAATGTAATTTAGTGTGATTTGTCTGCAGCGATGTCGCAGTCCCCCTATAAGTCGCTAATCACCACCATTACTAGTAAAAAAAAAATCAAAATAAAGATTCCATAAAAATATCTCATAGTCTGTAAACGCTATAATGATAATAATACATTTTACCAAAAACATGTAGCAGAATATATATTAGCGCAAATTGATGAAGAAATTGGATTTTTTACATTTTTTTATTTGATTTGTTTTATAGCAGTAAGTAAAAAATATAGTTTATTTTTTTTAAATTGTCTATCTTTTTTTGTTTATAGCACAAAAAATAAAAATCGCAGAGGTGATCAAATACTATTTGGGTATAGCTTCGCACAACCACGTAATTGTCAGTTAAAGTAACGCAGTGCCGTATCGCAAAAAAATGGTCTGGTCATGAAGTGGGGTAAACCTTCTGGAGCTGATGAGGTTAAGGTAAAAACCTTCTGTTGCAGAATTCCCCAGCCCCCCTTTAAACTTTCCTGAGCCTCATCTTGATCAGGTGATGTGTAAGAGAGCAGTGGCTCTCCCAGTTCTGTCCCTCCTCACTAAGTAGTTTAATAGCAGTAGGAGCCATCGGCTTTCACTCCTGTAAATCAAAACCTATGACAAAGGATGGGGGGATGGGGCCAAGGGGCCAAGCCATGCTTTCATTGTCAATAGATGCAGACAGGGTGACTCAGGAGTGAGCTTGCATGAGTGCCCCTATAGAATTGTGGCTCTCCATGGAGGTACTCAGCGGGGAGAGGAGCCAAAAGTTGCAGATGGGGAACCCCAATAATAGGAGGATAGGGCTGAAAACTTTTGCACAGAGCAAGTAAATATAACATTTTTGTAATATTAATTAAAAAATTGGAACCTTTACCATCACTTATAAAGCATTTCTATTATACTTAATTTTAAGTAAAAAAGCGTTAAAAGAGCCAGAGATCCCAGCGGTGCTCAGATATTCACTGGGGCCATTTTAAACTGAAACACGGGCCACAACTGGCCCGCTGGCTGGACTTTGGACATGACTGATCTATGACTGAGAACAGTGTATAGGAAGAATTCACTAGTATTAAACTGCACTGTACAGTTCACTCTAGTGTTACCTGCATTTCCTTGGCTGTAGCTGATAGCCCAAGTGGTTGATCACAGGTTTCTCCGGACAGGGTCCACAGAAGAGAGGTTGAAAGAGTCTCTGGTTTGGCTGTTCAGGTAGCTGCAGAAATCCTAAGGATATGTGTGCAAAGAGGCGGCTGACCTCACTGGAAAGGCAGCTATCATAGTGCCCACCACAGAGACTGAGACTTAGAATAAGAATAATATTCTAATAAAATGATCAACACATAATAATAATAATACCTGTTATATACCAGTGGCCCCCCAAAACGATTGAAGCATGGTGTTATATACCTTATTCTACATATACTGCGCTTCTTTAGAGACTTTTGTCACAGGGTCATATAAAAAATGACAGGCAGAGGAAGAGGCAGGCCCTTTCGCAGGGATGGTAGGAGTAGGGCAGGAGCACCAGGCCGGAGCCAAAGTGGGAAGTTGCAGAAGGTGAGTTCAATTACATCAAAGGATGCACTCAGCCTTCCTCTTCTGCACCCTCCTCATCCTCTCTATCTGCACCCTCTTCACTCTCTGCTGTGTGCATCCCCAAAGACACCACCACCTACACCACCTCCACCACCATATACCCTCCCCTTGAGCCACAGGAATATACTTCCATCACAAGACATTTACGATGTGCAGCCATTTTTGGCATCGGATCAGGAGGTAGCAATTGCCACCACTCAGCACTCTGACGACAGTATACTCCAAAAAAGATAAGTGCTATACAGCACCCCCTTCCTGCGCTCAGAACCTGTTCCTCAGGCTGCCTCAATCCCGGAACTCGTGCTAGTACTTGGCATCCATTATGGCTAGGCTTTGCTGCCCCTTACGACCAGGGCGGTTGACCAAACACTGCAAATACAAGACAAAGAAAGGGCGCACCAGCCTAGCGCATTATCCTCAGTGAGTTTATTAAATGAAAATTAAAAAAAGCTATTCACAAACATTCATGAAATTCAGGCACATCGATTCCATAAAGCCGCCTCATAGCAGAGGTCCAACGTCTTTACTGGAAGCAGAGGGCTGATGCGTTTCGAGGCCGTGCCTCTTCCTCAGAGCCCCTGAATTTCATGAATGTTTGTGAGTAGCTGATTTTTAATTTTCATTTAATAAATGCGCTAGGCTGGTGCGCCCTTTCTTTGTCTTGTATTTGCTCTGACGACAGTACCCAGATCAGCCAAAGGAGGTTGGTCCCCGCTCTTGCTGCCTACTCTGAGATCTCTAATGTTAGTGGTGGGGAAGGTGACATCGATGATGCAGAGGCAAAATTTCTGCAGTACCCAAATACACTATTATGAAAGTATATTGTTATATAACACCCCCGCTTCAATCTGTCATTTTGGGGGACCACTAGTCTATCACAACAGTTAAAATACTTTATTCTAATTGCGTTTGTCATTTTTTGTAGTTGTAGTATCCCTGCAGAACCGCTCACCAGTCACAATGCTGCACAATACAAATCCACTATAATATGCTTTCTATATTCATCCAGCATTGCGACTTCTGCATCTTCCTTATCCTGCTGCTCCTCGATGGCTTGATCAATGACACGACGCAATGCACGCTCCAGAAAGAAGGCGTAAGGTACAATGTCACTGATGGCGCCCCCTGGCTGCGACTGACCAGTTTTGTGATCTCATCAAATGGCTGCACAAGTCTGCATGTGTCGCGCATGAGCAGCCACTGGCGCGGTGAAAAAAACCCAAGCTCCCCAGAACCTGTCCTGCCGCAGAGTTCCTACAGGTAGTCATTAACTGCACGTTTCTGCTGGAGCAGCCTATCAGGCATATACAAGGTTGAGTTCCATCGCGTCGGGCAGTCACAAATAAGACGTCTGACGGGCAGGTTGTGTCATCGCTGAAAGTCATAAAGGCGAGCCATGGCCGTGTAAGATCTTCTGATATGGCCCAAGATTTTCCTGGCCTGCCGCAAGACGTCTGGAACCCAGGGTATTTGACAACGAATCGCTTCACGACCAAGTTCAGGACGTGTGCCATGCATGGCACGTGTGTAATTTTGCCCTGTTTCAGTGCGCTCAGCAGATTGGCACCGTTGTCGCACACCACTTTACCATGCCAACTGTCAAATTGAGCGGTGTTACACACTGATCTGCCTGTGAACGCAAAGATGAAAGGAGTGCAGGACACAGCACAGCATGGCAGCGTCTCACCTCGCATGCCAAAAAGGTTCTGGGAATCTTGGGCGGCACAGCGGAAGAGACGGTAGCAGCGGAAAAGGAGGAGTCAACCGAGGAGGAGAGGGAGGATTGAGTAGGAGGAGGAAAAGAAGAGGCAGGCCTGCATGCAATCTGTGGCGGTAAAACCAAATCTACACGGGTACCACGGGTTACATGCTTGACGACCGTCAGAAGGTTCACCCAGTGGGCAGTAAAAGTTATATACTTTCCCTGCCCGTGTTTGCTAGACCACGTGTCTGTGGCCAGTTGTATCTTGGCACTGACACTGTCAGAGATACATTCATTTGCCGCTGAACATGGCCATATAGCTCTGGGATGCTCTTCTGCGAGAAATATTTCCTTCCCGGGACCTTCCATAGTGGTGTTCCAATGACCAAAAATTTTCGAAAGGCATCTCCGAGTCCACTAGTTTATATGGCAGTAGTTGGCAGGCTATCAGTTCCGACAAGCCAGCGGTCAACCGTTGGGCAAGAGGGTTATCCGGCGTCATCGTTTTTTTACACTCGAACATTTGGGCCACGGAAGCCTGCCTTTTTCCATAAAAACTTGAGGACAGCATGATGGAAGATGGAGTGGAGGACAATTGTGAGGAGAGAGGAGAAGGAGAAAAGCCTGGACAGTGAGAGCCTGGAGTGTGGCTTTGTGGGTTCTGACAGCGTTGCTCCCACTGGGCTCGGTGATGGGAGTCCAGATGCCTTTTTAGGCCCCTTTCACACAGGCGGACCATTCAGATCCATCACATCTGGATGGATGGAAACCCTATTTTCCATCCGTCCAGCGGATCGTCCCTAGGTGAGTGTTTGGCTTACCGCGACTTATGCGTTGACTGCAAAGGCTCTAGCATCAGGGAACGCATAGATCGATAGGTGTCCGACTACATCGGGTTAATGGCCGATGTGGACAATTTGCGAAGTGAAGTACCCCTGTACTACTGGGTGTGAAGGCTTGACCTCTGGCCAGAGCTTGCACAATTTTCAATGGAACTGTTAGCTTGCCCCTCGTCCTGTGTCCTGTCCAAAAGGACGTTCAGCGCAGCAGGTGGGATCATGACCGATAAGCTCACTTGCCTAGCTCACGACAGTGTTGACTACCTCACATTTCTAAAAATGAATGAGGCATGGATCTCGGAGGAATTCAACACATGTGACCAGTAGACCATGTTTGATTCAAATTCCTTATGACAGGCCACAAATAAAATATCCGCCACCACCCATAACAATTCATGGTCCCTGTCTTAGGTAAATACAGCAGCATAAAAGGCCTTTTATGTCTGTTGAATGCCTAATTGCTACAGTCTGTCCCAGCTCCACACAGCAACCTCTCCCTACACTGACAAAAGACTTTTGTGGACCTATTAGCTAGTGACTTGTGTCACTATACAGTCTGTCCCTGCTCCATACAGCAACCTTCAGCTACAGAATACAACGCCTGTGGGCTAATTTTTTGGGACCTGTACTGGCCGACACTTACTTCTGTATCCTGTGAATGCCTAATGTACAGTGCCTTGCGAAAGTATTCGGCCCCCTTAAACTTTTCGACCTTTTGCCACATTTCAGGCTTCAAACATAAAGATATAAAACTGTAATTTTTTGTGAAGAATCAACAACAAGTGGGACACAATCATGAAGTGGAACGAAATTTATTGGATATTTCAAACTTTTTTAACAAATAAAAAACTGAAAAATTGGGCGTGCAAAATTATTCAGCCCCCTTAAAGTTAATACTTTGTAGCGCCAACTTTTGCTGCGATTACAGCTGTAAGTCGCTTGGGGTATGTCTCTATCTGTTTTGCACATCGAGAGACTGAAATTGCCCATTCCTCCTTGCAAAACAGCTCAAGGTCAGTGAGGTTGGATGGAGAGCGTTTGTAAACAGCAGTTTTCAGTTCTTTCCACAGATTCTCGATTGGATTCAGGTCTGGACTTTGACTTGGCCATTCTAACACCTGGATATGTTTATTTGTGAACCATTCCATTGTAGATTCTGCTTTATGTTTTGGATCATTGTCTTGTTGGAAGACAAATCTCCGTCCCAGTCTCTGGTCTTTTGCAGACTCCATCAGGTTTTCTTCCAGAATGGTCCTGTATTTGGCTCCATCCATCTTCCCATCAATTTTAACCATCTTCCCTGTCCCTGCTGAAGATAAGCAGGCCCAAACCATGATGCTGCCACCACCATGTTTGGTGTGTTCAGGGTGATGAGCTGTGTTGCTTTTACGCCAAACATAACATTTTGCATTGTTGCCAAAAAGTTTGATTTTGGTTTCATCTGACCAGAGAACCTTCTTCCAGATTTGTGCAGTATACGACTGATTGTTGTCCTATGGACAGAGTCTCCCACCTCAGCTGTAGATCTCTGCAGTTCATCCAGAGTGATCAAGGGCCTCTTGGCCGCATCTCTGATCAGTCTTCTCCTTGTATGAGCTGAAAGTTTAGAGGGACGGCCAGGTCTTCGTAGATTTGCAGTGGTCTGATACTCCTTGCATTTCAATATTATCGATTGTACAGTGCTCCTTGGGATGTTTAATGCTTGGGAATTCTTTTTGTATCCAAATCCGGCTTTAAATTTCTCCACAACAGTATCTCGGACCTGCCTGGTGTGTTCCTTGTTCTTCATGATGCTCTCTGCGCTTTAAACGGACCTCTGAGACTATCACAGTGCAGGTGCATTTATATGGAGACTTGATTACACACAGGTGGATTGTTTTTATCATCATTAGTCATTTAGGTCAACATTGGATCATTCAGAGATCCTCACTGAACGTTTGCTGCACTGAAAGTAAAGGGGCTGAATAATTTTGCACGCCCAATTTTTCATTTTTTTATTTGTTAAAAAAGTTTGAAATGTCCAATAAATTTCGTTCCACTTCATGATTGTGTCCCACTTGTTGTTAATTCTTCACAAAAAATTACAGTTTTATATCTTTATGTTTGAAGCCTGAAATGTGGCAAAAGGTCGCAAAGTTCATACTTCCGCAAGGCACTGTGTGAGGATGTGGGTGAGCTGCCCCAAACGCACCCTGTCTACGACACTATCACACTACGTCAAAGTGAATGAGGCCTAAAAATCCAAGATAAAATATATGAACATAAATGCTGCTGAAAACAAAGAAAACAAAAAAAAAAACAATCCCCATAGTTCACGTTGTGCCTTATTTTCTGCATTGATAGTTTTCCTAAAATTAGAGTAATAATCCAAGTCCTCGTGTCTTTGGCCACACTGCCAAAAACGTATTCTAATCTTATATTCTCACTCACAGGTTTGGTCATTCAAACATGCTATTTCCAATGTTTTTGCAGTGTGAAAAACATATACCGTAATTATAATTACCTGGCTTTTGTTATGGGGCACAAAATAACCGACTTGTATTATTGAATGTTTGATAAATAAGCAATCATCTGTGCTAATTACAGTACACTACCCCAGCTGGTTACAAATGAAAGAATAAATACAATTTTTGTTGGGTAATATCTAATGCTGTTGGAATGCTGTTTATGAAAGCGGATATGCACTGCATAAATAGCCATTGGACTGCCGATCGGACTAGTAATTGCTGTGTACTGAGTTGTCCTTGGACAGCTTGGTAGACAGAGACACAGTACCCAACTGATATTAGGGACTAGGTTCAATGTGATCACTTGTGGTCATCAAAATGATAACATGATATTGCCTACAGTGCTGATCGCTCCCCTTCCCATTACAACAGAGGAAGGAGAGACGTTGTGTAATTGTAAATGGGGACAGAATGCATGGAGTAGCAGCTGCAGATTTTCTGTTTCAATGGCACAGGAATTATTTTTTGTTAACCCTTCCATGTTCCCCTCCTCTGTCCTCTCCTATTACAATCACCCTGCTGTCTCCATGTGACCTGTATATTACCCCTGCACCTCCCTTATCATGCCCAGCCTTTGCAAAACGCATTGAGGGATCTTCAGCAAAGTAGCAAGTCAGTTCATTACTATAATAAGGGTATTTTCGTCCCATCTTGTGTGAACTGCATAAAAAATAATGCTATGGGTTGGTGATACACCAAGAGAGGAATAACCTGCCCTACCTGCCCTTTCCCTATATTTCAAATATGTTATGTGTTATGATCTCTCTGGGGAACCTTAAATGTGTGATAAATGTTTTTGGATATTTTGAATTATGGTAGGATATGGAGCCCCTATTATTTCTTATACACAGTGGCTCCCTAGATCCTTTTTTCTTTGGTGGAACTAATATGAATTCACTTTGCTGAAGTGTAAGATTTTCTCTTACTATCCATGAATTTAGCTTCTGACCTACTTAAAGAAGGTTCTGTTACACATGCTGCTCAACTTGCAAAAAAAAGTTTTACAGGCTAGTTTTTGTCCTCTCTGGTCTAGTCATATGATTCCCAGCTCTGGTTCCCGTTTGTCAGCAGGGGAGAGGATGGAGAACCAAAAATGGCTAGGACATGGGAGCCTTTGAGTGGTGTCACCACTCCTAGGAATTCCCAGCTAGTGTTGAGCGCTCCCTCTTCTCCCATGCAGCCATTACATGACCAAACCGGAGAGGACTAAAAATAGTTAAGCATATAGATCATTTTTACACAGGCTAGGCAGCTTAGGTAGCAGGAGGGGGGGGAGGGAACATTTTTAAGACTAGGTAGTGTTAGGCAGGAAATCTACTTTGACCACTTCCTGTCCACCCCATAGCAGATTGACTGCTACAGGGAAGCCGTTCTGTGCAGAATCACACACACATATTCACACATCATACAATACACGATTCTGCATTTCCACCTAGGGGACAAGTCGCTGCCACTCTACCACTAAAATTATTACTCACAGCAGAGGTTGATCTGCTGGGCAATGGATGTCCACTGGCCCCTGCCAATCGTTGGGAGGAGACACAGGATGGAGCTCTGCCTATGTACACAAGTCAAAGCTCCATTATGACAGGGGGGAAGGGATGGATCTTTTGCCCCTGCAAGGCAGGGAATAAAATCCATCACATCCCTTAGTAAAAGCACCACATAGTACACACAAGCACTGGCTAGGCACACATTTAACCCTTAGATTGCCCTAGATGTTTAACCCCTTCCCAGTCAGTGCCATTAGTACAGTGACAGTGCATATTTTTAGCACTGATCGCTGTTTTTGTGTCACTGGTTCCCACAAAGTGTCAAAAGCATCAGTTAGTATCCGATTGTCCGCCGCAATATTGCACTCCCGCTATAAGCCGCTGATCGCCGCCATTACAAGTAAAAAAATAAATAAATAAAATTCCAGCAAATATACCATAGTTTGAAGATGCTGTAACCTTTGCGCAAACCAATCTTACATTTATTGGGATTTTTTTACCAAAAATAAATCTGTGAAGAAATGTAATTTTTTTTATTTTTTTTGGATTTGTTTTATAGCAGAAAGTAATATATATATTATATATATATATATATTTTTGTTTTTTTAATTGTTGCTTATTTTTTTATAAAATAAAAAACACAGAGGTTATCAAATACCACCAAAAGAAAGCTCTATTTGTGGGAAAAAAAGTGACATAAATTTTATTTGGTTAAAGTGTTGCATGACCGTGCAATTACCAGCTAAATTAACGCAGTGCCGTATAGTAAAAAATGGCCTGGTCATGAAGGGGGGTAAATCTTCTGATGGGCAAGTGGTTAAGGTCTAAAGACCATAACAAAATGAATGTTTACTTTGAAAAAATGTTCACTAAGGTTATTAAGCAGGCTGTGTTTATTTCAAGCAGCTAATTGTCTGCTACCAAATGTCATGCTTTATTTTTTAAATTTGTTTCCCTTACATGATTGGGTTTTCAACATAAATACAGGTTCCCCTTATTTAATAATATTTACTTTTGATAAGTAAATAGCCTCTACCATTTAGTAATTTATTCCTACTGTTTTGAATTGCAGTTTTTTTTTTTTTTTTTTTTAAGAATTTGGTTTTTTAGATTAGTTTTTTTTTTTTTTTTTCGCAGTCTGATTGTTACCTAATTTGATCAAAACCTTCAGAATTGAAAGATGATTATCTGATTTCTATGGTTACCTTTTATAGTACAATGAATGAAAGCAACTGCTTAAGTGGTTCACGGATGGAAAGAAGACACAGGTGCTGAAAATGATATATAGCCGGAGATGTAAAAAAAAATAAAGTACAACAAAATCTAAAGCCTGTTTTCAATCTCCTGGAGACCATTTTGTTCAGGTTGGTTCAGAAAAGAAAATAGGTAAAACAGGGTCAGAAAAAATGGAACTAGAAACCAGAGAATGTGACACGCTTATCACTACAAACTTTTCTATGACTTTGACAGCGAGGCACAATGGACTCGAGATGACAGTTATCAAGAAAGGTTGATCAATGTAATTGCAGTGAACGGTTGGCTAATGCTTGTCCTAACTTCTGTCACTTTAGGACTGTGATGGTTTTATTGTATTTTTCCTTATTTCACCTTTTATGCCTGAGGATTGTTCTGTAAAGTTTTACTGCTGCTAAAGAAGAATCAAAGACTAATAAGCTTAGGCGATTGAAAAAGAAAAGCTCTTCAGAAAAAAACACACTGATAATGGCCACTGCCTGCTTAAAAAAAAAAGAAAAAAGAAAAATAAATATATATATATATATATATATATATATATATATATATATATATATATATATATTCTTTTCTGTGCAACCAAACCTTGGTTATATCATTGCTCAATGCTATGCATTCTAGAATTCAGGGATATTTAAAAAAATCTAAAATTTAGGTTTAAAAAAACGGGGGGAGTGGATGTGAGCAAGGAAGGATGGACCTCAGCTGGGGTAGATGTGAGGTGTCTAGATGGAAAGGGAGGTATGAATGCGGAGGTAGTAGTGTCTGGCCGCGGGGTTGCAGGTGCATTGCTAAAAACAATGGATATAAGAGAGAAGTGAAGTAGGGTGGGGGATTTGTAGGGGAGAGCAAGCCAATGTACACTCAAAATGGAAATAGGTACCAGTTTGTGTGTGTCTGTGTTTTCATTCAAATTCCAATAGATCATTTTTATATTACTCTAGCAAAAGTGTTCTCTTATCAAAATGGGCAAGTATTTGGGTTTGAGCCTAGTGGCAGCAACCAGAGGCAGCAAATGTGCCACTTAAGGAGAGGAGAAATTAAGTGAGAAGGTGGAGAAATTAAGGAATTACCTAGAACTAGTGGGGGTAAAGTGACCAGGCAGGAATGCACTACAACCTCGGAAATGGAATAGGTAGGCAGTGATGTGTTCTGGCCAAAAAAAAAAGGGGGGGGCTGGTGAACAGGCAAGGGAGTTATAAGCTGTGACCAGGCATTTATAAGGAGTAATGCACTGTGATGCAGTGTTTAGGGGGAAACTCATGTTGGGGGCTGTGGTGGGAAAAAAGGGAGGGGTGAGATGTCCAGAAAAGGTACATGTTTTTGAATTGGGGGGGGGGGGGGTAGAGATGCTCTCAGAGAGGTGTTTTGAGATGGTGGGTGGGGGGGGGGAGGGTCTATGTTGACTGTGTAAGGTAAGTGGCAGGGAGTCTTTATAAGGTGGAGGGAGGGGGACGTGAGGGGCAGAGTGGTTCCGGGAGGTGAAGAGAAGGTGAGAGGTAAGGGAAAGTTCTTATTTTAGTGTCACAGGACAGAAGCTAGGGAGGCAGATTTCAGGAGTGATGTAATGGGAAGGTTAGAGTTGGGGTAGTCTACTGGTTGTGGTGTCCAGTAATAGAGTCTGTGGAATGAGCTGGTGTGTCGAGAAGTGCACTGTGTATGACCAGAAACAGACACTGTGTTACATGTGCATCTGTTTTCTTTTTTCTACGTGTCACATGTGCATCTGTTTTCTTTTTCTTCTGTTTTATGTGTGCATCCTTTTTTTGTCTTACATGGTACATATGAATCTGTTTTTGTCCTGCATGTTATTTATGCATCTTTTTTTGTACTACATGTTCCATGTGAATTTGTTTCTGGCCTCCATGTTACATGTGAATTTGTTCCTGGCCTCCATGTTACATGTGAATCTGTTTCTGGCCTCCATGTTACATGTGAATTTGTTTCTGGCCTCCATGTTACATGTGAATTTGTTTCTGGCCTCCATGTTACATGTGAATCTGTTTCTGGCCTCCGTGTTACATGTGAATCTGTTTCTGGCCTCCGTGTTACATGTGAATCTGTTTCTGGCCTCCGTGTTACATGCAAATCTGTTTCTGTTCCCGCTACAGGACCCGTTCTAATAGGAGCGACACAAGTCGCTCCGACTTAGAAAAAGGGTCCTGTACTACTTCGGGGCGACCTTGGAGCAACTT
Organism: Pelophylax lessonae; assembly: GCF_965119305.1. NCBI lineage: Eukaryota > Metazoa > Chordata > Amphibia > Anura > Ranidae > Pelophylax > Pelophylax lessonae. The sequence continues at coordinate 122,663,778 of NC_138770.1, forward strand.
GAATAGACATTCATTATATGAAGTCCCTGCAATTCGCTCCGAAGTCGTGGTGCATGGTAATGCACAAGTCGCCCCCCAAGTAGTAAGGAGTCGTGTCGCCTTAGTGTGAACCGACTCTAAAGCCTAAGTGCAGTCAAAATAAAATACACAAACACCAACACAAGAGACATAAGTTAAAGTCAATAGGATGTATTCCTTGTGCTTATGTCTCTTCTTTTAGTTTATTGCACCCCCCATCCTTCTGCTGCTGTCATTTTCCTGTGTGGCTGGGGTTAATAGAACTAAGGGGCTGTCACAGGCCCTCATCAAGAGAGCCTATCTATGCCTGCAACCTTTCTGCCCAACTGTGCCATTCAGAGAAACCATTCTATAGCTTCTATGAATGAAACAAGATCTATGAATGGAGGCAGCAAACCTATGCATCATCTGCCCGTCCTCCATTCACAGATTATGTTTTAGTTAGAGAACCTGTAGTACAGTTTATATGAATGGAGCAGCTGGGTGGAAAGGGTGGGTATAGTTGGACTGTCTTGATGAGAGCCTGTGACAGACAGTAGCACAAGGGACACATCCTAATGATTGTAAGTTAAGTCCCTTATGCTGATTTTTGTGTTTTTTTTCTTTTTCTTTTTTTTTTGCTTGATCAAAGTGAACACAGCTTATTTACTAAGCTCAGTGAAACATTTTTTGGTAAAGCCTAAGTGCAACCAAAATAAAAAAAAAAAAAAAAAAAAAAAAAAAAAAAACAACACAAAATGTTCAGTGAACATTTAAAGTCTCTACTTCTGTAGTAAATCAATCCCCATTGTCTGACACTGAGATCCAATCTTGATCCCATCTTTATAGGAGTGCTTGGAAGCCTGAAAAGTGAATAAAATGTTTAGTGTTTTGCCTTTTTAAATTTTTATCTTAGGGTGCAAACAATTTATCAATTTTTATCTAGACCATTATGTTCTTTTATGTTTATGTTTTAACATACAGTATATAGAAACATTTAAAAAAAAAACATTTTATTTGTAGATTAGTTCATCATGCTCTGCAGCAATGACAAATTTATATTGATTTGATAAATGGTCAAAAAGCATAATAACATTACTCTCCACTGGTGGTTTGTAGGCTAAAAAAACATGCTCCACATGTTTTCTATGAACCAGAAAATCTGTATAATAGCATTTTGGACAAAGATTCTTAGTTCCTTTAGTAAATCACCCCTAATGCAACAAATATCTATTTATTTATTTTTTTCAAAGTAAGTCCCACACTAGTGTACTAAATTAAGAAATATGCTTTTGGGTCTAAGCAGCAATGTTTTTTTTTTAAAACAGACCTCTGTATTTTCATAATAAATGCATTTTCTGCTCTACTGACTGCAGATGTGGATAGTCAGCTCCTGGGAATAAAACAATAAGGTATTAAACATAAAAACACTGACTTTATTTTTTTTTTCAAAAATAATAGTTTTGCCAATACATAGGAATGCATTTTGAAAAAGCTTATTTTTCACAAAATGCTTTTATTACTATAACGTAATTCAGGCTGCAATATATTTTGTAAAAAAAAACAATAAAATCCTCAATTTTTTACAAAAAATTTAGACTTAAATAGCAAGGTCTTTTGTAGAAAAAACAGACCAAAACAATGCACACTCAGTGCTGCTCTTGTTTGTATCCAACCTTGACGGGACATGTGGGGGGGGGGGGTCATGGGGACTAAAAACCATTGATCCTTGTGCGTAAAGAGACCAGGGCCACTGATAGGGCAGTAAGACCGGCTCTGTTGTACCAAGCCTGGGCCCAATTAGTGTAGCAGGGGGGGCCTGGGTTGCTTTATATTTATTTCTGTTTCTGCCAAATAAAAAAAATGACTAGCCCTTGATACTAAACTACACCCCTACTCCTATTTTCTTAGCGAGGGGGGTGTAAATGCATTCTCTCTGGCCCCATCAGGTAAAGAGAGGGACCCAGGAGGGGGAGCAATGCAAGGACTTTTTCTTCTGTTTCGGGCACATGTACATGTGCATCAGCACCGCACCGCATGTTCAGGAAATTCTTGACGACTGCTCTCTTGCGGCGGACTGATCTGACTGTCATGCTCAGGTGACTGGACTAAGTGAGGTGACTGGCAGGGAGCAGGAGATGTAAAACTAATCCAGAGGGCAGCGGGTAGCATGGCACTGGCAGCACACAGTGAGTAGGGACTAGAATTGCATATTGTAATGTCTTAAGTACTGCAGAATCCTCAACGTGCCTTATTATGTTTACCATTAGGATAATTATTCACACAGCACACTAGGTGCTGCATGGCTCTGTCAAAGTGTGCCACATGGCTTTTGGGTGCTAACTTTGGTCATTTATGGCTGTACTGAATGATAGACGGTAATACAGTTTAGCAATAACAAAGTCAGTACCTGTAGTCTATGGCGGTATGGACAAGTCTGGTGTCTTCCTCCTTTCACATTTGGGCAATTGACATTAGCATACAGCATCAGTAAATTATAACAAAATCTCTGTAAAGATGACTATACCTAGATACATAAAGAGTTAAAAAACTTAAGTGAATATGCCTTTTTTCTAAAGCCAGGTTCATAATACTCCTTCTATGGCGGTTTAAGTACCATCTTGAAATTCAAAGATCAGAAGTGATAAGAATTACGACGGTAAATTAAAAGTAAGGATTTCTATTGGTAGACAAGGACTGAGGTGAGTGTGACCTTGTGACCTTTTTATATATATATATATACACATATCTATAAAATTATTTTGGAAAAAAGTTTGTGTATATAATATTATGTAAATAATTATATGAAATTCTCATGCATATAAGTTTGTATACAGCGTATATATAAAAGAATAGGGCAGCACTCCTCCAGAAGAAGCCATTGTTGGCGAAACATGTAGAGAAACAACAGTGTAGTCTATACGGAAGAAACAACTAACCATATATGTAATAATACAGCCAAGAGCAGTGATAGTAATCAACTGAACTGTATTAAACTGAAAATCATAAACTGTTATAAAAATAATTTTTATGCACATATAATTATATACCAAATCTCCACCATCACACACATATGCATACACAAACACAATAGTGTGCGTACATGCATGGATGTATGTTTGTACTGTATGTGTATACATATGTGTGTGTTGCCCACATGTACATGTGTTGCTCTACAACCACCGGGAACCAGAGAAAAGATAGGGTGCACCCAAAGGTTGAGGGGGTGAGATTAGAGTCAATCTATCAGGGGTAAAATTAACTTAATATAAAGCATTAATATAAGGCAGATAAACACATCTAAAAGGTAAGGGATTATTGAAAGTTTATAGAACTGAAAAGTTGTTCAAACAGACCCATGGGACTATGATGGTTATATCAGGTGGCCTCGGCTATAACATATAGGGGACAAATACTTCAGTATAATAAAGAGATGTAAAGTGTAACATGTCCCGATTGGCCACACAGCTTCTGGGTTGACAATTCTCTCATGCATGTATGTTTGTATACAGCGTATATATAAAAGAATTGGGCAGCCCTCCTCCAGAAGAAGCCGTTGTAGAGGAACAACAGTGTAGTCTATACGGAAGAAACAACTAACTGTAATGTTTTGCTCTATATGGATAATATGTATACTTTTAAACATGTTTTTAATGTGTGTAAAATAAAAACTATATTTTTAAAAGAAAAAATTGCATATTGGCACCATAAAAATTCCAATATGCTATGAATAGAATGAAATATAAAACTATATAATATATTAGTGGTCTCCAAACTGGGGCTGAATGTGTTCTTTTGCATACCCCTATCCAGCCCTTGGGGCACTATTCCCTCCACACCAACAACAGGGCAATAATTTCTGCACTTAAACAGTGGGGCACTATTCCTCCCACTGATACCAATGATGAGGCACTATTCCTCCCATTGACACCAATGGTGGGACATTAATATTTCCCCTAATACCAATAATGGGATATTGTTTACTTCCATTGATACCAGGGCATTTTCTTCTCCCACTGGCCACGATCCGCCCCCCAAGATCTGAAGCACAGTAAACTGGCCCTTTGTTTGAAAAGTTTAGAGACCCCTATAATATATATTAGACTATAAATAGCTATATGGGAGGTGGTATATGTAAAGGCAATCCTAGCCCCATACATGTAATATTATAGCAGTTTTACCAAGAACAATGATAGTCATCATTTGAACTTTATTCAACTAAAAAACCCATAAACTATTGTAAAATAATTTTTATGCACATATAGTTATATACCAAATCTCCACCAACACACAAATATGCATACACAAATACAAGCACAATAGTGTGCGTACGTGCATGGATGTATGAATGTACTGTACGTGTATACATACAGTATCTCACAAAATTGAGTACAACCCTCACATTTTTGTAAATATTTTATTATATCTTTTCATGACAACACTGAAGAAATTACATTTTGCTACAATGTAAAGTAGTGAGTGTACAACTTTTATAACAGTGTATATTTGCTGTCCCCTCAAAATAACTCAACACACTAATGTCTAAACCACTGGCAACAAAAGTACACCCCTAACTGAAAATGTCCAAATTGGGCCCATTTAGCCACCCCCCCCCTGGTGTCATGTGACTCGTTAGTGTTACAAGGTCTCAGGTGTGAATGGGGAGCGGGTGTGTTAAATTTGGTGTTATCACTCTCACTCTCTCATACTGGTCATTAGAAGTTCAGCATGGCACTTCATGGCAAAGAACTCTCTGAGGATCTGAAAAAAATAATTGTTGTTCTACATAAAGATGGCCTAGGCTATAAGAAGTTTGCCAAGACCCTGAAACTGAGCTGCAGCATGGTGGCCAAGACCATACAGTGGTTTAACTGGACTGGTTCCACTCAGAACAGGCCCCGCCATGGTTGACCAAAGAAGTTGAGTGCACTTGCTCAGTGTCATGTCCAGAGGTTGTCTTTGGGAAAAATACATATGAGTGCTGCCAGTATTGCTGAAGAGGTTGAAGGGATGGAGGGTCAGCCTGTCAGTGCTCAGACCATATGCCGCACACTGCATCAAATTGGTCTGCATTGCTTTCATCCCAGAAGGAAGCCTCTTCTGAAGATGATGCACAAGAAAGCCCTCAAACAGTTTGCTGAAGACAAGAAGACTAAGGACATGGATTACTGGAACCATGTCCTGTGGTCTGATGAGACCAAGATAAACCTTTTTGGTTCAGATGGCGTCAAGGGTGTGGGGCGACAACCTGGTGAGGAGTTTAAAGACAAGTGTGTTTTGCCTACAGTCAAGCATGGTAGTGGAAGTGTCATGGCCTGGGGCTGCATGAGTGCTGCCAGCACTGGGGAGCTACAGTTCATTGAGGGAACCATGAATGCCAACAACTGTGACATAATGAAGCAGAGCATAATCCTCTCCCTATGGAGACTGGGCTGCAGGGCAGTATTTGTACATGATAACGACCCCAAACACACCTTCAAGATGACCACTGCCTTGCTAAAGAAGCTGAGGGTAAAGGTGATGGACTGCCCAAGCATGTTCCAGACCTAAACCCTATTGAGCATCTGTGGGGCATCCTCAAATGGAAGGCGGAAGAATGCAAAGTCTCTAACATCCACCAGCTCATCAAGGAGGAGTGGAAGAGGACTCCAGTGGCAACCTGTGAAGCTCTGGTGATTTCCATGCCCAAGGCAGTGCTGGAAAATAATGGTGGCCACACAAAATATTGACACTTTGGGCCCAGTGGACATTTTGAATTAGGGGTGTAACTTATGGAAAAGTTGTTCAAACAGACCCATAGGACCATGATAGTTATATCACGTGGCCTCAGTTATAACATATAGCGGACCAATACTTCCGTATAATAAGAGACATAAAGTGTAAAGTGTGGCCACACATCTGGGTTGACAGAGCTTGACAACTCCCTCTTCATTACGTCCGCTCCTAGGATTCCATGCACCGCTTCCCCCGGTGGCTCGGCACTCCAGCAGCTCTTGCTCTCCCTGGACTCTCCCCAGGTGACTTCACCCTGTTTACATCTGCCTGTCACCACAGATCACATTGTGAGTGTATTTTAACTGCACCTTGCTACATTAAACACCAGAGGCAGCTTGGCAGCTCTCTTTCCTTCCCCTTTTTTGAAGAAACAATCATTTGCTTTTTATATTTTTATTAAGAAATGGTGAGCTCCTAGGCTTAAAACAGCAGCATATTTTGTAAAAGCAAATAGATGCATACTTTATGATAATAACTGTATACTTTAGCATACGAGTGACATAATTAGTAAATGCCTGTGCCCAAAGCTCCAATACATTTTATGAAATCAAGCCTCATTTTATCCACAATAAAGATGCAGTGTTTCCTAAGTGGAGTTTGAAAATACATTGTCTGCACCTGGGCTGAAAACAGATATATATTTTGTGAAAACAAAACCTGTATTTTTCCTGATTACAAACAGCTTTTATGCCATTGAATCCGATATTTTCAGCTTCTAGTCCTAATGCAGCAGTTATACTTGCTCCTGTAAACATTTATTGTAGTTTGTCATATGTTTTAATTCCCTTCCCTTTGAAACAATACAATTCTAGAACAACTCTTGTAAGACAACACCACCAAATTTTTCGTTTGACTTCAAACTTATTTGTATCACTTGGATATAAATGTTTGAGTCCAAAGTTGTTCCTGAATAAATAGTCCCGTAGCTGAAATAAACAATTCACATGTTATATTAGTCTTTACTGCCGCCAACATGGCAGCACACATGGGGTAGTATACTGCCATGGATTGGTGCCAGAAAAGGAAAATTACGAAAAGTATTTGATACAATTATCCATTTTAAAGAGGATCTGAACTCAAAGAAATATAGAAGAGTAACTGCAGAAAAAAAGACCTACCCCCTTTTTTTATTTATATTTATTTTAATTTTGTGTAGCATCCTACAGGTAGGTGCTAGGTAAATGTATAGTGGGCCTTGTTTGCCTAACAGCAGGGTTGTGATTATCTAGCTAGGGTGTCATGATTTCCAGATGTGCCTGCTGAGGGCAGAAGTGTCCCCACTGGCTCCTGTGAGAGGCTTCTCATAGGGCAGTGTGGGAAGCCCAATCAGGGGACACATCCCAGCTTGTAACTACCCCAGAAGGCAGATTATGCTGCAAAGGATTCTGGGAGTGGGTATAAGTATGGAGGGAAGTGCGTGGCACAGTGTTTTCGGCGGGAGCAGAGTCCCAGGAGGGAGAGTGCGGCTGTCTCTCCTCCTGTTTGAGGAAAGTGGATGTCTCGGGGGGGTCGCCTGAGTGTCCAGAGAGAGAGCTGAGTTGAGCTGTGGGGACCCGGTGTGCCGAGAGCCTGTGGAGAGCGAGAGGGGTCCAGTCCCAGGAAAGCCTACACAGGTTGTGAGTACTGCGGATTGCCCCTGGGAGGTCTGCCTGAAGTTAGAGGGGACCACTCCAGAAGAGGTTCTGGGATCCAGTGTCAGCTAGCTGTAAAAGGGGGTACATAGTCAGCGGACCCTGAAGAGTTCCAGGTGAAAGGGGGCACCTGTAGTTGGGCCCTGAAGTGCATAGAGTGTGTCAGTTGAAGTTACAGCCATACAGGATTCAACAGCATACTACCTCAAGTCAGTCAGGGTGGGGGAACGTATTCAGTGACTTTTGCAGTACAACAGTGCCAGAAGTTCTACAGTTCCTAGTCCTGGATCTTCTGGACTACCAGTCAAGGATTAAACACTTTATAGTTCTACAGAGTGTTCTCAGAGTTAGTGAGCGTTGGCTGGCGCCGGCTGGCGTCAAGGTATCGCCAACGGGCATTTTTTAGAAGCAAGGTCCCAAGTGTCATTAGTTGAAGCCCAAAGGAGTATCCCACTCATTCCCTTCTCCCATCCCTTTTAATTCAGTAAAAACCACAAACAAAGATGCCGGAGTTGTATCTACATCAGTTCTCACACCCAGGGTCGCAGCTCACATAGGCTGGAGAGGTTACCGGTACTGATGGCAGACCCACATCAGGCCATAGGCCTGGAAAATTTGCTACATTTGTTTTGTTTTTTTGTTTTAATTTTTTGTCTGAATATAGATTAATGTTTGTTCCAATAGGAGCTGACATTACTTTTGCTGGAAGCCAGAGGTATTGGGGCTTGTAGGATATAAAGAGTGAGCAGATACAGAAAACAAATGTGGATGTAAATGGTGCTAATATAACACAAGAAAATGTGAGTGGGCTAGACTGTTTTTTTATAATGGAAAGTGGTTTTAAATAAAAGTGGTTTTACGCTATGAGTGGTTCTTTTATATCTTCGCTGTGGTGTTTACATGAAGTGATGGTATAAACATTATATGGTGATTCTGAGGGCAGAATGGAGTGGATCTGTCTATCTATGTTTAGCTTTTGTTATGACCTATGTTATGAAATAATCCAAGGTCTACAAATACAAAATGGGCATGATGGGTTTGTATATACTGCATTGCAGATGTTCACCCTGGTTTGGTTGGCAGTGATGGCTGAATAGGAGGTATGAATGTATAATAATTTTTATTTAGGGTGCCATGTATAGTATGCATCTGGGGCTCATGCCGCAATATGCGTCCATGAGAGGGAAGAGATCTAAGTTTATATCATTTAAAAACTCACATTTATTGATAAGTAATACACTAACAATGGTGATCGAAAGTTTGGGCACCCCAGGTAAAAATGTGTATTAATGTGCATAAAGAAGCCAAGGAAAGATGGAAAAATCTCCAAAAGGCATCAAATTACAGATTAGACATTCTTATAATATGTCAACAAAAGTTAGATTTTATTTCCATCACTGACACTTTCAAAATTACAGAAAACAAAAAAATGGTGTCTGCAAAGGTTTGGGCACCCTGCAGAATTTATAGCATGCACTGCCCCCTTTGCAAGGCTGAGACCTGCCAGTTTCATGGATTGTTCTCAATCATCGTCTGGGAAGACCAGGTGATGTCAATCTCAAAGGTTTTAAATGCCCAGACTCATCTGACCTTGCCCCAACAATCAGCACCATGGGATCTTCTAAGCAGTTGTCTAGAAAACTGAAAGTGAAAATAATTGATGCTCACAAAGCTATAAGAAGATAGCAAAGCATTTTCAGATGTCAATATCCTCTATTCCTAATGTAATTAAGAAATTGCAGTCATCAGGAACAGTGGAAGTTAAAGCAAGATCTGGAAGACCAAGAAAAATATCAGACAGAACAGCTCGCAGGATTGTGAGAAAAACAATTCAAAACCCACGTTTGACTGCACGATCCCTCCAGAAAATTTGGCAGACACTGGAGTTGTGGTACACTATTCCACTATAAAGAGATACTTGTACAAATATGGTCTTCATGGAAGAGTCATCAGAAGAAAACCTCTTCTACGTCCTCACCACAAAAATCAGCGTTTGAACTTTGCAAATGAACATATAGACAAGCCTGATGCATTTTGGAAACAAGTTCTGTGGACTGATGAGGTTAAAATTTAACTTTTTGGCTGGAATGAGCAAAGGTACGTTTGGAGAAGAAGGGGCACAGAATTTAATGAAAAGAACCTCTGTCCAACTGTTAAGCATGGGGGCGGATCAATCATGCTTTGGGGTTGTATTGCAGCCAGTGGCACAGGTAACATCTCACGAGTAGAAGGAAAAATGGATTCAATAAAATTTCTGCAAATTTTGGATGGTAACTTGATGCCATCTGTGAAAAAGCTGAAGTTAAAGAGAGGATGGCTTCTACAAATGGATAATGATCCTAAACACATCTCAAAATCCACGGGGGATTCCATCAAGAGGCGTAAATTGAAGGTTTTGCCATGGCCTTCACAATCTCCTGACCTCAACATAATTGAAAATCTATGGATAGACCTTAAAAGAACAGTGCGTGACAGACAGCCCAGAAATCTCAAAGAACTGGAAGACTTTTGTAAGGAAGAATGGGCAAAGATACCTCAAACAAGAATTGAAAGACTCTTGGCTGGCTACAAAAAGCGTTTACAAGCTGTGATACTTGCCAAAGGGGGCAGTACAAGATATTAACTCTGATATATGATTGAGGTACTTTTTATGCCCTCCTTCTCTTCTTGATTAAATATGTTGAGCTCTTACTGACCCATTTCAAAATTCAAAGGGTCAAAATTTTCTGGTGAGTTTTCTCTGATGAGGGAGCAAGAGCATGGAGTGGATCACTGATCACACGTTGAGAAAGTGGTTGAGGGATAAACTAGACGGAGAGTGGAAAATTTAAAGGCACAAAGCACCTTATTTGGAAAAGGCACAATTTTTCAGGCACAGAGCACCCTGTTTTAGAAGGATAGTTTATATACAATAAATGAAACAATGACACTTGGCACCTTTGTGTGTTTTATATTTGAGCACTGGACACTATTGGAGAATATCTATGCGATACACGTGTTGTAATTTATAGAAATATGCAGGTAGTAGACACCCCTGTGCCTTGAGCCTTATAGGTGTACTGTATATCTGTAGTGGAAGAACACATAAGAGACTATTGCTTCTGACTGTTAGCCTCATGATTTGGAGTGAGATTTGGGTATTACTGTTATTACTGTAATTGTCAATGTTCTTCTGGCGTTTCCTGGGCGCTTTAATTTTTTTTTTTATTAATTATTATTTATTTTTTTTTTAAACTGTCCATTTATTTATTTATTTTTTATCACTTTTATTGCTGTCACAAGAAATGTAAACATCCCTTGTGACAGTAATAGGCAGTGACATGTCCTCTTTATGGAGGAATATGGGATCTAAAGACCCCGAAACTCCTCCTCTGCACTTAAAATCATTCAAAACGCCAAGTTTCACTGTTTTAAATGTTGTCATTTTTTTTTTCAAATCTGGCGCCGTTAAGGCTACAGTACCCGGAAATTATGTCATGACATTGCTTCCATGTTTTTACATTGGTGACCCGATTAGAGCTGATTCCGGCTTTGTTCGGGTCTTTGGCCAGCCGGCGGATGTGCCGGCTGGTCGCTCGGGTCTCCCGGTGGGATGGGAGACCGGGGTGAGGTCTAGAAGGTGGCGTCCCCTCCCACTACTTGTAATGACAACCGAGCAGCTGCTGAGCTGCATCAGTTGTCATTACAAGAAAGTCGATCATCAGCTCTAAACAACAGTACCAGGGTGATGCCTCTAGCTGCAGGCATTACCCTGGTACAATGGTGTCCCACTTGTGGGTTATTCAACTTTCGCTGAAATAGTACCAATTGTGAAACTAACAATTATCTTTCTGATAACACTGGTAACCTCACACAAGGAGCAGTAAATCTCATCAAATAAAGTGACTCAAAATAAAATACATAGCAGAGTAAATATCTCTGGAAGTGGTGACAGGAAGTAGGTAAAGGTGTACAAACTATTTCCTGGTATAAACAAATAAATGAACTTTATAAAGGTGCAGAAAAATGTGATTGGGTACACCCACATAAGTTTAGTGCACCTGCATTTTTATTCACACCATTTTTTCCACTGCATCTAAGGTTTGCAGCTTTACTTTATATATCCTGCGCACTTATTTTCTTTATCTATTACCCTGGTACAACTCCCTGAAGCCCAATGCTGCATATTTGCTTTCTGTCGGCGTGAAGGGGTTAAGCAGGTAATGGCAAAAAAGATCTGCTGCAGGGAGCCTATAGGAAATACCAGTAACTAATTTTTGCTACAATTCAAGTACTATTTAAGGGGGAAGGAGCTCCAAAAAATTCTTATAATACTAATACTTGGTAACAAGTCCTTTTTGTTAAATGTTTATCAGCGGGGAAGCCTGTTCGTGTGTCAGGTGGCTCCGATTGCCACCAGACACCAGCAGTCTCTCCCCGCTGAGGGAGAAGGACGGTCGGCTGATGTAAACACAGCCGTCCGTCCTTCTCCCTGCAATGATCACAGAGACCATGTGATCCTGTTATATAGGATCGCATGTCTCTATGATCATTTCACAAGCCACATCCCCCCCCCCCACAGTTAGAATCACTCCCCTGACTTCCGGTTCCGGTGCCGCATGAAGTAGGTGAGCGCTCGGCAGCTCCCGCGGCGAGTCCCCCTAAATCGGCATAAAACTCCTGCCCAGCGCACCTCACCGGCCTCCGCACCTCTCCCGTGGCCCATCGAGACCCAGGGACCCAGCAAGTACCAATTATATTCCGCCCGATGGAGCGGTTTCTGGAAAAGGCCGCCCGCGCCCTCCACCGGCCCCATCGCAAATCGAGGCCCCGGTCTCGGCCTGCTCCGGTGTGACTGCAGAGTCGGCGGACATGGACACCACACAGATACACTCAGGCACCCTCCAGCAGCCCTCTGCCTCCACTCCTGTCTCTCCAATACCGGGCACATCCACAGAACAGATTGCCCAGGCCGTTGTGGCCTTATTAACCCCTACCATCTCAGCCTCTGTGGAGAAGGCCGTGGCTGCTGGCATGGCCAGCATAAAAAAGGAGCTGGAAGCACATTCCCAGAGGCTCAATGAGGTGGAATCCTGCCTCTCTAATGTTGAGGATGAGTTATACCAATTTCAAGGATCCGAACAGTCGCAGGATAAACTAAATCGCATTATAATGGATAAACTGGAGGACTTAGAAAATAGATCGCGTCAGAGCAATCTGCGATTTATTGGGGTCCCCCCTCTGCCATCCCTGAACTCTGTGCGAAAAAAATCCCCGCAGCTCTGGGGCTACATGGCACGTGCGTGGTAGAACGGGCTCACAGGATGGGTTTATACTCCGAAGAACGCAAATCTCCACGCCCTATCATTGCGAAGTATCTGAATTATGCGGACAAGTCTGCTATCTTACAAAAGTTTCGTCAAACATCTAATTTCCAAATCGAAGGCATGAAAATTCTGATATTTGCGGACTACTCTGTTGATGTCGCAAAAAGACGTAAAGCCTTCCAGACCGTATGTTCCAAACTGCATCAGGAACACTTGAAATTCACCTTGGCCTATCCGGCGACTTTGCGCCTTCGTGCACCCAACGGCAATCAACTTTCTTTTCAGGATCCTGAAGAAGCAGAGGCCTTTGTCCGCACACTCCACCTTGGGGAACAGGTCCCCCCTTCATCTGCTAAAGCCCTTCCCTTCTCCAGACCACTGGATCAACGGAGCCCCAGGAAGGAATCCCCCAAACACCAAAGATATTCCGACGTGGTCAGCTCTGGTCGCCCGGGCGCTCCATGCTGAACTGCCCTCCACTTCGTTTTCTGTGCCCTTTCCTAGGATTCTTCCTGGAACTGTTCCCTCTGGGCTGCATGCCTAGGGGACCCATGGTGTTCCTCTGACACCCTCTCAGGTTTGATTTATATGCCATTTTTGAAATGCTGGTAATGTATAGGATACTGCCTCGGTCTACTATTTTTTTTTTTTATGGTATCCTTTTGTTATGTGCTCCTCTCCCGCTCCCACTGTGTACACCTCGGCTGCCTACCCTCCCTTGCTCTGGTTCGAGACCCGTGCCACCTTGATCTCAAGGGCCAATCCATGGGCCCTGACGTCCTTCGCCTAAGCCAGGGGGGCACGCTTGGTGGGCTGCGCTCCGTGTTGTACACATGCGGAAAAAAGAGAGGTTCTTGCTGTTCGCATTAATATTCTGCTGTGTTACTTGTTCCATTCCTTCAAGGTTCCATCCTATTCTCCTATCCGTCCCTTCCCCACCCCCCCCCATTGATTGTAAGTTGGTCCTTCTATTTTGAGAGGTCCTGGGTTCGTTCTGTCATGCGGGTCGGCTCGTGCAGCTTCGGACGTCCCTTTTCGCTACCCCCGGGTATGAATGGGGCGTTTATGATAGCTTCTGGTTATAGATCCTTTACTCTCCTCCCATGCCTATAGTAACGTGGAATGTTAAGGGTCTTCGATCCCAGGCTAAGAGGATGAAAGTTTTGCGTCATCTCAAACGACTCAAGACGGACATTGCTCTCATCCAGGAATCGCATTTGCCTGCAGAGAACATGAAACGCATGGAGAAAATTTGGGTAGGCAAGGTTATCGGCTCAGCCTCCTCCGGCCGCAAAGCTGGAGTGCTGATTCTGTTTCACAAACGCCTCCCGGTGGAAATCCTTTCCACGGACGCGGACTCTGAGGGGTGGTATGTCTCAGTCCATCTGCGTCTTCACAATACTGAACTAGTTATTTCCAACATATATGCCCCCAATGTCTTTGATCATTCCTTTCACGCTGTGATCTCGGCCCGGCTTCTTACCCTTCCGAATGTTCCCCGCCTCGTTGGCGGTGACTTCAATGGGGTAAGGGATCCTGTCCTGGACAAGTCATCACCTCGCCCTTCGTTAGGGCCAGCCCCCCCGACTGCCCCACTCCGCTGGCGTCGGTGATCGAATCGCTGTCTATGACAGATGTTTGGCGTTACTCTCACCCCATGGATCTGGAATATTCCTTCTACTCTCACGAGAATTGACTACTTATTTTGCACAGACTCCCTTCTTCCCCTCCTGCGCGATGCTACCATACATGACATAGCAATCTCAGATCACTCCCCAGTCTCCGTGTCCCTGACGCTCTCGGAATCCCCTCCCACCCCTCTTATTTGGAGATTTCTCTCCTATCTCAAGAATAACTCTGATTTCACCTCCTACTTACACCGTGCGTGGGAGGATTACAGAGGCCAATTCACAACACTGCGGTTCCCCTCTCCTCTTTTGGGAGGCGGGGAAAGCCTTTTTGAGAGGCTGTATCATTTCTTACGTGGCAGCTTTTAAACGACATACAAACAGCGGGTATAAGTCGGCTAGCGAAAAGCTGAAGAGTGCCCAGCGAGCACTTGTACAGGCGGATACCCCCACTGCTCGCACATCTTGGCTGGCGGCCAAGCAAGAATTTGACACTTGGCTGACAAGGTAGAACTCATTCACAAGGCACACCTCTCGGTGACCTTGCACCGCTTTGGCAACAAGGCTGGAAAATTGTTGGCTAGGTTGTGTAAGGGTCCGATGTCCACCACCCACATTGGCTCACTATGAAACAAAATGGGAGCGATCGATTCTACCCCTCAAGGGGTCCAACAGATTATGCGGGACTTTTACGCCTCGCTGTATGCTCCCGATGAGGTGGACAGCTCTGTGGCCGATCTCTTTTTGTTTGGTACTGAGCTCCCCAAAATTACTAGAGAACATCTTGAAACGCTTAATGCCCTGATCACGGGTGAGGAGATTACATCAACGATTAAGCAACTTGCGGCTAATAAGGCGCCCGGTCCCGACGGTCTCTCCAGGGAGTTTTATAAAGCCGCTGCCCCCAGTATAATCCCCACACTCGTCTAAGTATACTCCTCTATTTGGAACGGCGGCCCTTATCTCCCGACGGGTAATCAAGCCATCATCAAGCTACTAGCGAAAAAAGGGAAAGATCCTTTGGAGCCGGGATCGTATCGCCCTATATCCCTGCTGAACCTCGACGTTAAAATCCTCTCGAAAATCACAGCCTCTCGTCTAGCCAATATTAAGCCCTATCTTATACATCCAGCGCAATCGGGGGTTCACCAAGGGTCGCTCGGCTACGGCAAATATCAGGAAAGTGCTGGTAGCACTGGACCAGGCCCGAATCCATCCGGACTGAGAAATGGCCATAGTAACACTCGATGCCGAAAAGGCATTTGACAATGTAAATTTTGCGTGGCTGCGTTGAGTCCTAGACACCATGGGCTTCAGTGGACCCTTCGTCAACCTCATTACCTCGATGTATTTGTCACCTTCGGCCAGACTGTGTGTAGGGGGCGCCCTCACAGACGACTTCCGCCTGTACAAGGGCACCAGACAAGGCTGCCCTCTCTCGCCGCTTTTGTTCAATCTCGCGCTCGAACCCCTCTCCCGCTACCTGCTGACTAAAGCCCCCCTCGACAGGATCCGTGTGGGCTCTCAGGAGCTCCGCTTATCCCTATTCGCGGACGATGTACTCTTATTCACCTCGGACCCCTCGGCCGATATCCCAGTGATAGTTTCCACTTTTGACAGTTTCAAACGTTGCTCGGGTCTAAAGATAAATTATTCTAAAAGCGAAATACTCCCACTAGGGGATGGTGTTACCCGCCCATGGGAGGGGGACTCCCCGTTCATGATAGCATCCAAACATATCACTTATCTGAGTATTAAAATAGGGCGCACTCCAGCCTCTATCTATACACTGAATTACCCCCCCTTATTCTCCAAAATAATGATGGAACTGGACAATTGGATGGAACTGCCGCTGTCGCTTTTGGGGAGATGCCACCTCATTAAGATGGCCAGCTTTGCTCGCCTGCTTTATCTCCTCCAGACTCTTCCCCTGATGATCAGACATAAGGACGCTCAAGTCCTCCAAAGGGCATTCTCTAGCTTCCTATGGCGGGGAAAGAGGCCACGAATATCCTATAAAAAACTTCATCTCCCCAGGAGCGACGCGGGTATTAATCTTCCCAATCTGAGAATGTATAACCTGTCTTGTCTACTCAGGGTGGCTTTGGACTGGATATCCCAGACGTCGCAATACTCCAACTATGAGCTCGAATCTCAGATGTCCAGTCCATTCTCTCTGACTGCTCTTTTACACGCTAAGTGGGCGCAACTGTGCCCTGAACTCCGTCATAATCTGCTTTTGAGAGAAACTGCCATTGCATGGAGGGAGGTACGCAAGCTCCTGAAGCTACCTCTGCATTTCTCCAAGTTTCTCCCGATCCGGGGCAATCCTGACTTTCCTCCGGACTTGGCCCATACTGTATTTCTTCAATGGGAAAGGAAGGGTCTGATGAACTTTGCACAACTTTGGGATTTGGGCTCTGGCATCCCCTATACCCTCGAAACCATCAAGGACAAATTTGATCTGCAGGACAAGGATACCTTCTTCCTGGCGCAATGCCTACACTTCCTTTCTGCTGTGGCTGGGAAGCCAGCGGTCCGTTTAAAGCCGTCCCTCCTAGACTCTTTATTGGACTCTAACACCTTTACAATTTCTGCGATCTACAAACCTCTCAAGAAGCAGTGCCCGCCAGCACTATTCACCTCAACTGCTTCTAACGGGCTCAAGGACTTCCCAGGCGAGGATACACTGCCCAACGTGATCAAAGGTCTCAACACCACCCTCGGACTCACACCTAACTCAATATGGAAAGAGACCCAGTTAAAGATCTTCCACCGTGCCCATGTTCCTTTCCTTTCGGACAAAACGATTCTGGATGCTCACAAATGCCCTTTATGTGCTGCGGAAAGGCCTTCTCTATGCCATAAGTTCTGGTCCTGTCCCTATATTGCCACGTTCTGGGACCAGGTTCTGTCTTTCATCAGGGAAGTGACCAAGCTCAGTCTACCTAAGGACCCTATATTGCTCTTGTTCGGTTATTGGGACAAATGCCTCCAAAAGTGGTCTAGCACACCTGCAACACCACATCGTCTGTGGATCCTGTCCTGTTTATTGGTCGCCAGAAGAACTATCCTGACTAACTGGATCTCCACGACCCCCCCCCCCTTAATCACCCGGGTTAGATCAGAGCTTTCCACGCTTCTCTCCATTGACTGCACAAACACGGACTTCTCAGCCCCTTCCTTGCGGAAATTATTCTTCCAGAAATTATTCTTCCAGAAATGGGACAGCTACATTAAGTTTACCTTCCCCCGGACCGACCCCTCCATGGATTAATACATGTTTAATTTTCAGGACTCACCCAAA
Organism: Pelophylax lessonae; assembly: GCF_965119305.1. NCBI lineage: Eukaryota > Metazoa > Chordata > Amphibia > Anura > Ranidae > Pelophylax > Pelophylax lessonae. Next base: position 122,681,422 of record NC_138770.1, read on the forward strand.
AACTCTCCCCCACTCTCACATACCTTATACAGTTCCTTGTTCTCTTGATTCTGGACCCCCCACCCCCCCATCCTACCCTTCCCTTTCCCAGTCCACGTCACCCATCTGCTGAGTGACCCAGAGTGCATAAAGTCTATGTATACTTGTACTCTTTATGTTGTTGACTTTAACATGTTATATGACAAAATTTTAAATAAAAAAAAAAAAAAGAATCACTCCCCTAGGCTTACATTTAACCCCTTGATCACCCATAGTGATAACCCCTTCCCTGCCAGTGTCATTATTACAGTAACTGAATAATTTTAGCACTGATTACAGTAGTCACTGGTACCCCCAAAAGTGTCAAAAATGTCAGTTAGGGGTCTGATCTGTCCGCTGGAATTTCGCAGTCCCACAAAAAATCGCAGATCGCCGCCATTACTAGTAAAACAAAAAAAAAAACAATAAAAATTACATAAATCCTTCCCGTAGTGATTACACGCAATAACTTTTGCGCCAACCAATCAAAATATGCTTATTGCGATATTTTTTTTTACCAAAAATATGTAGCCGAAAACAAATTGGCCTAGAATGTTAAAAAATTTCGATTTTTAAATTTTTTTTTTTTGGCAATGTTATATAGCAGAATGTGAAAAATATTGTTTTTTTTTTTTTTTTTCAAAATTGGCGCGCTTTTTTGTTTATAGCGCAAAAAATAAAAATCGCACAGGTGATCAAATACCACCAAAAGAAAGCTCAATTTCTGGGAAAAAAAGGATGTCAATTTTATTTTAATACAGCGTCGCACGACCGCGCAATTGTCCATTAAATTAACGCAGTGCTGAATTGAAAAATAGGGCCTGGTCATTAAGCAGGAAAATCTTCAGGTCCAGAAGTTGTTAAGGGGTAGAATCTTCTGCGGTGTACTTCTTCCTGCAGGGGTGGCTTCCTGTTTCAATTATCTAGGGATCTATAAATACAGCAGGAAGATTGGTTGGTGGTTGGTTTATGAGTAAGAGAGCAGACGACAGAAGGATGTAAGTGTTGCAAGAACTGCAGCACCCCATTGTGGAACCCTTCTAAGGACTTGTAATGTTCTGGAACAGACATGTAGGAAGTATCTCACCCCAAGGAAATGTACATGCACTGCAGTAGCCCTGAATTAAGTTTGGGACCATTCAAAGGGACTAAGGACTTGGAATATTCTGGAACAGACCCATAGGAGGTATCTCACCCCAAGACAAGGTACATGCAATGCAGTAGCCCTTAAACTTTGCATGCTTTATATTGCCATTATTTGGAACTATTGTAATATTGTCAAAACTTTAAGTAAATTTAAACTGCATCATCAGTTAAGACATCCTTAGGACTTTAATTGCTACTTCTTCATTACAGCAATTAATGCCCAACTGCGAAAAAATGCAACGGGGCTGTGCTAGCACTACAACGGGTATCTGATCGTTTCTGTATAGGGAAAGGGAAAGCATCTTTACTTGCAAGATTTTCTGCTCCCTGGGCAATTTGGACTCTCCAATGCTCTAGCGCTGGACTGTTCCTCAGCTTCCCCACATCCATTCTAGGCCTATGGGCTCTACATTGGTCTTGACGATGTCAGAGGACCTTAGGCCAATACGGTGTAGGTAAGAAGAAGCTGCAAAGACTGGTCTAGTAGTGCAGAAAAGCCTGCTGAAGTAGAGAATCAGGTAAGTAAAATTGTTTTTTCCAAGTCCCCTAAACAGAAACCAGCATGTAACCCTTGTGGTGCAGGTACAGTCCCACTGCAAAGGACTATTATTACATAAACATTGTAACTATAATATTTTCTACAATCCTAATTTATAATGCACTGCAACTCTTTCCAACAATAATATGTTAAATATGAAGTAGGGCCAACGCTTTTTTTGCCCTTCTTCTCTTGTGGATCACAAGAGTGCACTTAGTTCTGCACTCCTGGGACTTGTATTCAGCCAACAGCTGGATAAAGCTTACTGTCAGCTGACATAATTCGGCTGGTCCAGACTCTGGAGAGATTGAGATCTACCCAGATGTCTAGACCAACAGCTGGCTCAGCCCTGCTAAAAGCCTGAGCTAGCAGCTCCTACACCCTCCACAGTCCAGTGCTCCAGTGAGAGCTGGAGGGGCAGAGCAGAGAGTCAATAACTGGCAGTCTGCCCACTGAAAACCGAGAACCAAACGATAAGTAGTCTTTGATTCCTTGGTTCTTGGTCTTTAAGGAAGCCGGGGACAGATGCATCATCCACCTAGGTAAGTATGACTGCTTGTTTTTTTGTTTTCTTTTTAAATTCCCACACTTCTCTTTTCTTAGAGTGCTATCTCACTGTTTCACTGGAGTATGGGTTAGAGGGTTAGAGTATGGGGCCAAAACTACGACTCTGTATAGAGAATCAGAGAATCTTGGTGGTTCTGTTGGGAACCCTCTAACCAAAAACAAATCTTGAATTCATTATAATGATATAATGCACAAATTAACTTAAAACACTTTCTCTCAGGTCTACTGGAAAGTTTGCAAAGAAAACTTCACACATTCAAGACATTTTAGCATAACTGTAGGCTGTAGCAAAATTTTAAACATCATTAATAAAGCAGCTGTATGACAATACTGTAGACATATCACTGGTACATTAATGAAGCAGAGTGATGTGCTTTACAAATGTGCTTAGCATTCTGCAAGCAGATTAAAATTAATAGGAAAAGGGGGGCACAAAGCGAACCTAGTCACAGGACCTGTCAAAGATCTTGAATCATTGAGTTCCCTCTGTTGAGTTAGGCACAAAGAACTTTGTAGTACACACAGGCTCCATGCCGTGGCCTGCATTTTTTGAATAAAGGGTGACATGGATGCCGCGGTGTGCAGTTACAGATAGTGACCAAATTACTTTTGTCATTACATAAATAATGTGAAGGTAACAGTGCTATAGTATGAAGAATAAACATTAACTGTGCAGCGCCCAGTCCCATTCTCAGAATTGAAGGGTGAAGGGAAGAAATTAACCAGCAGGAGCGATAATATAAAGTGATCTTTTTTATCTAGATACATATAAGCTTATCTTGCTGAATTAATTTTTAATTTATTCATGGAGAAACTAAATATTGCTGCAGCAGTAACAAAGGACAATATTAATGTTTATATAAAAAGAATTACAAAGAGTTGTTACAAAATTAGTTTACGTTTAGGAGATACCTTGCTTTAGATTTGTAATAATAAATTATAATTTAATTATGTGTTTCTGGCTGTTCATATCAGTGTAACGTGTGACTAGGCATTGAGAGTTCTCATTTGCAAGAAAAGTTAGGTAATTTTTGGTGTTTTTTAGGGGCGCAATGACCTTTAAATGACTTTAGAGGATTACAGAACACCTTTTCAACTATTGTAGACCTGTTCCTGTGCCACAAAATGCCAAAACAGAATGCACAGGTAATGATTAAATATGCAAAAAAAACAAAAACAGAGCAATGAGAGTGCACAAGCCGGCTAGATTTACAGAAATAGAAAATTAAATTTTTTAAAATGTACTTGCTACATATTAAAAGATATTTTTTTAACACACTTGATGTTTCTCTTTTAAATTCTGCTGCCATCTGTGAACATTTTTGTGAGATCAAACAGCACAGCGTCAAAGTGTTTTACTGGTTAAACAGCCATGTTCTTTCTTATTATAATAGCTGAACAATTCCATTATTCATATTTCAGAACTACATTTTCATAATATAATTCTGACCAATTTTGAAAATACTATTTTTTTTTCTATAATAGAGCCTAGATTTGGCACCTTGCTGCTTTTAGAATTAACCTTTTTTATGTACTCCCCTTTTTTCACTTGCAGCTACTGTAATTATGTGACCTCATATTCCAGAGAAAACACATCTTTTCACCCAGTCACAATTACCTGACTAACCATTAAACTGAAAAGGCCACTTGCCTCCCTGTTTTTTATTTCTCTACTATATATCATTACTATTTATAAATGTCATGAATGTCTTTCTAAACACACATATGCGGTACTTTTTTCTTGCATTTGGTTTAAACTTCTTCCTTTTTTTTTTTTGAGCTGCAGAATATTTTAAATATATGAAGAGAAAACTTTCCACTCTAGCTTATCCACATAAGGGAAAGTTTTGATATATAATTTAAGTTTCGTAGTTATCTGAAAATGGCTCAGATGAGTGAATTTATGGTTGCCTGAAAAATAATTATAGGAGAAAGACTTTTTGAGGAGAAAAAAAACCCTTCAAAGGTCAGCGTGTATCCAGTTACAGAAATGACAGAGTATAAATGCATAAAAAAATAAATAAAAATACAGGCATCAATATATAGTACAGATATATGAAAAAATTACTTTTATTAATATAAAAAAACAATAAAAATGAAAATTGCCCAGAATAGCTTTGATAAGTAAACCCATGACGTTTACATTTCACTTAAGGAAAATATCTGGTAAATTTGCATGTGATTATCTACCTGGAGCAGTGTCAGTTTAGAGCAGAGGAAGTAATAATAAACTATCCCAATTGGTTGTAAGTGGCAGCAGTATTAACCCCTCTCATTGGTGTCAATGACAGTGGCAGAAATAATGACCCCCCCCCTTTTTTTTTTTTACAGCTTACATTGTTTGTGAATGTGTTGGTGTACCACAAACTAATTCACATGGAAGGGGGTTACCTGGGTATTATTGTTAAAGGGGGCTGTTTCGATAAACCCACAGGCTCCACAACCGCTGGGCAAGGATTGTGAAGAAGAGGCCCTTGTCCTCATCAACATGGCAAGGCACCTTCCCATGCTGACAGCATGTGGCCTGGCATGATTCAGAAGGGGACACACACACTCATCCCCCACTTCCCTGGCCTACCAGGGTGCATACTCAATTTAGGAGAACCTTATGCATTTTTGCATGAAGTTCCCTTTAAAATTTGTAAAGAACTGGGGGGGGGATTTCACACCTTTTTTTTTTTTAATTATGCACCCTTTTTTCTTGCATGATTCCCAGCCATTTAGGTATATGCGGCAAGTGACATCACCTTCTGGCATAGTTAATGATTGACAGCGGTCATGTCTAATAGCAGAAGAGGTACCTCTACTATACATAATATTTGGCGCAGGACAAATGGGTAAAAGTTTGGGCATTCAACCAATTGCCCAAACAGCAAAAGTTTGGTCAGAACCTGCATTTAGACTGAACCTTGAGCCCATCCCTAAGGCTGATATCATTCTAGTGATGGATGCCAGAATACAGAAAGTGATCCAGCATTTTCCAACCCTCTACCACTTATTGTGCATTGCATTGTTACATTGATTTTTTTTTTTTCACTAAAAATTAAGCACAAATCTGGAGGTTTTTGTGAAATTTTGCCATTGGGGTAAATGCATTGGAGTTAGTAGGGAAGGAAAAATAAAAGTGTATCTAAACCCAAAAACAAAACCTGAATATTTTTCAGTTTACTAGTTCTTAGAGGATGGCTTTCCTTTATTTTCACCTTGCGATTCTGCCAGTAACACACTTCCAGTCCTAGGAGGAGCACACTCCATCATCTTTCTCTATCTAGACAATAAAAACAGGATATGCCTGCAGGACTCTGTCAATCTCCTCTACAAGATAGAGAGGAGGCTTTCTGTAATTTTCAGGGATAGCCGAGAACAGTGTAACTAATAACTGTCAAAACAGACAGAGAGTACAGAAATTATCAGCTTACAAGATTTTGTATAATATCAACAGATATTTTTTTTAACTTCAGACAGATATAACCACTTTCAATGGTATAATTAACAGATGGAAAGGGAGTGAATAAGAGAGCTGCGGTGCAAAGATTTGAGGTCTGAGCTGACCATAAAAGGGCTATGATGTTACATTTCAAAAAAGATTAAAAAAAGTAAACAATGTCTAGCAAAGAATCCCCTATACAGAAAAGGCACTACTCGTTTTTCTGTGAGGGCTGGCGTGGGCTGGTGTAAATAAGCCATAAAGTCGGTTTTTGGTGGTTTTAGGGATGCCTTAAATTGCTCCTGGGAGTTTTTTTAGGATATATATATATATATATATATATATATATATATATATATATATATATATATATATTATAGATATATAGATATAAACAACTTTTTTTGAACCTAAATATTTTGCTTGTGCAAAATTTGCAGTTGACAAACTTTTGAAGCAAAGTATATTTCACCAAAATCCCTAAGCTCATCCCCTGCAGCTCTGTATGTAAATACTACATAAACAAGACATTTGCATGCTTCTCTTCCAGACTGGTCCTATAGTGTTTCTATGCATGTGACTGGGACATTGAATTGTGAACAACTTCAGCAGACTGAAGCGGATGTGAATAGATATCTGTACTATAATGCTCGGCAAAATATGTTGGCACTGTATTATATAAAACAAGAAAGGTTTGCTGAGTACTGATTTTCATAATTGGTGTGGATTTTCACTAGCAGTTATATCAGAATGTAGTGCCTGAGCTGACAAAGTTGGGTCACCTCTGCTATAGAGTATGTGAATGCAAACCTGTGGAAAAGTCAGATCATAGAAACTAAAAACTGTATCTGGTAGCTGACAGCATCAGCTGTCATGTCATACTTTTTTTTTCTCAGCAATGTGCTCTAAACTATAGGATTTGAGTTTCCCAGAGGAAAAATACTTACTTTAAAATAAAAAGTAATTTACATGACAACTTCTTAGAACCATAAACTTTTTCACTTTGCACGTCTGTTATTCACTTGTGGCATGTGTCACTAAATAAAATGGGATAGAGCAGAACTTTTCATATTAAAATGACATGTCAGTTTTGTTTGTTACATGCATATTTTAGACCTTTAACACAGAAAATGGAATGAATGAGTAATACAAAATAGAATTGCAGAATGACACAATGTAATAGAAATGTCTTTAAAGCTATTGTCAAACAAAATGTACAAAATATTGTGTTGCATTGTTACAGAACTCAATAGGTATGAGCTAAATTAAGAGTTTTAATTGCTCCCAAATATTTGAAAAAAGTCAGTTGCTTTAGGCAAATTTGTATTAATTTGGTAACATACATTGGAGTCAAAGGCAAGGCAAACTTGAGTTGTTTTGTGTTAGTCTTTGAGGGTGCAATGGGCTTTAAAAATCTTTTAGGGATTATTAAAGATGGTTTTATCTATTCTGGACCTGTTCTCTGGAACCTTGCTAATTTAACTTTTCTTTTTTTAATGAAAGCAGAGAGAGTGTTTTTCTAAGAATAAAGTTAACACATTTAAAGTGACAATACACAAAGAAAAAAAATTTAGCTATGCTAAATACTCCCCTTTAAAAGAAAAGAACAAAAACACACAACCTCTAAATAAAAAAAAAAAAAGAGTTTATTAAGCAAATTTTTACCTAAGAAACTCAATGACTGAAACTGAGACATTCCTCTTCACTTAAATATTGCCAATGTGGAGATCTGTAATTTTGTGAAAAAATACATTTAAAAGAAATTACCATACTCATCCCTAGTTTTGAATCTCTTTATTTCATTGCATTGCAAGCACTTGCCTGAATAAAAAGTTTGAGAACCCTTTACAATCTTTTGAATTTTTCAATGAATGACTCCTTAAATGTCATGTAAATTAATAAAGACAATAAAATATGAATTGTTTTGTAACTACTAATAATTTCTTTATTGACAATAGAGTTGACCAATTGTTAATGTTGCTGTTTGACATGTATCTAAGAGTTAGGCTGACCATAGATGATTTTTTTTTTTTTAATCAGCAAAAGGGCTGATAAAAAAAAACAGATTCCCCTTAACCACACATTCCCGTTTGACAAAAGTAAATTGTTAGATCGACTTCTGTTGAGTAGGAACAGCCATAGATAGATTGAAATTCAGCTGGTCCTTGCTAAACCAGGCCCCGTTTTAAACGTTAAACATCTATGGTGTCAGGTAGTTTGAATGATTTATTAAGTCAGCGATGTTGATTATTTGATTGATCAATATATGATGGTGATTCCAAAATGAAATAACTTATTGAATATAATTACACTGACTCAGTTAGTTATTCCCTCAATATGTGCTCTATGCAGATATTTTGGCTACGGACTTACAAAAACAATTGAAAAATAAATTAGGATTTATTTAACAATTAAGTCACTAACAATCAAGTAAAACAGCAGGATTTATATGTAGCAGAATTTCCAGGCAATGGGCCTGATATGGGTTTGCCATTGTTACCGGGAGAACTTCTAACACATTTAAGTTGAAAACCCAAGTGTGAGAGCTGAGACAATGACCATTTTGGCATCTTTTGTTTGTTTTGTTTATTTTATAATGGGGATGGGAGAAGGGAATGAGCGGGATACTCCTCTGGCTCAACTAGGTTTACCTGGGACACTTTGTAGAAAAGATGCCTGTTAGCGCTGTCCTAACGCCAGCTGAATGCCGACCAACGCTTCCTGGCGCTTGAGATACTGTTCTGCTGAAAGTGCTGAAACTTCAACTTTAACTCCTTGGTTAACTCAGAAGATCCAGAACTGTACCATTCTTTGACTCTTGACACTCTGTCTAGCTCAAAAGTCCTGCATATGACTCCCTCCAGCCCTTCACTGACTGAGGTAGCTTCTTGTAACTGCTTGTGCTGCAACTCCTAACACTGCACACTTGACTCTTCAGGGCCGAACCGCTGGCACCTTCTCGACACTTCCAGGGTCCTCTCACTAGGCAACCCCCTTGACACTTCAAGGTCCTTTCACTAGGCAACCCCCTTGACACTTCAGGGTCCTTTCACTAGGCAACCCCCTTGACACTTACAGGCTCCAGGATCCCTGGGACCTTCACCGGAGTGGTCCCCTCTACACTAGGCAGACCCCCAGGGGTAGTTCACAGTACTCACGACCTTGAAAGGCTTTCCTGGAACTGAACCCCTCTTCCTCCGCTGGTCCTCGGCACACTGGATCCTCTCTGCAACTCAGCTCAGCTTTCCCTCTTGGATTCTCAGGCAGCCAACCGAGACACCCAATCCTTCTGACAGGAGAAGAGACAGCCATACTCTCCCTCCTGGGACTCTGCTTCCTGCCAAAGACACTACATCATGCATTTCCTTCAAACTTGTACCCACTCCCAGAATCCTCTGCAGCAGAATCAGCCTTCTGGGGTAGATACAGGCCTGAGTGGGCCACTGACTGGGTTTCCCCCACTGTCAAATGAGACTCCTCTCATGGAGCCACACCTGGGAGACATGACAGTCCAGCTGAAAATCATGGCCCTGCTGTTAGGCAGCTAAGTCCCATTATGCTTTTACCTAGCACATACCTTGTAGGTGCTAGGTAAAAGCATAATGGGCCTTACCTAGCACCTACCTCGTAGGGTGCTACATTCAGTAAGACGAGAAACATAATATGTATATGCCACAACTACAACCACAACTTATATGGCTAAAATGTTATGCCTAGAATTAGGATTAATTGGATAATTTACTGTCTACTTGTAGGTATCACAACCAAAGTACCAATAATCTTATTAACATAACAGACAATTAGGTCTGAATTTATCAGACCATCCCCTTTGCTTCCTCTGCAGCATAATAAAGGAGTTGAGTCTATCTACAAGCTGTGGTGATACAGCTTGGATTTGATTACCTGTTCCCTAGGCAGGAAGTTGCAAACAAGCTGTATTTATGTGCCTCCAGCGCTAGCAAAGGACAGTAGAGTTGCAAGCCCAACATGTTGAGCATCCATCCCCTGGCATTCAACACTCACCAAGTGATGCAAGTCTATCTTCACAGTATATTTGATGAGAGTCAAGCTGCAGGAGTATTTACCCTGGGAGTCTCTGTATGAATCATATGGTTAGAAGCTTACTTTCATTTTACTTCTGGTAAGAAGTAAATTTATCAATTTTTCGCCACGTGGTGATGCACGCAGTGTGGGGAATATTATCTTGATTGTGACACTTTCCCTAGCCAATTATCCCGGTGGGGGTTATTTGACACGCCAAATGGGTAGTGGGAAGTTGGTAAGGAGCCATCTTGCTTTTGTGCTTGGGTCACGTGGTGTTGTATGGGAAGTTGGTCTTTGCTGGCTACTCTGAAGGAATCACCTACCACACCATTTGTTTTTCAGAGACTGTATATGTAGAAACGTTATTCACCATTTCATTTGCACATATTTTGTTATTATCACAGCTAGAATTTTATGTATGTGTGTTTTATTTATTGTCTTTTATTACATACCAATTTTTATTATTGATTTGGAATTTCATATTTGTTTAACCCATGCGCTATTGATTCTATAATCGTTATTGAGCGCACTCGTTTCTTTTCACCATCATGCCTCTGCCTTTGGGTGTCATGATTCTGGCTGTCAGAATATTGCTATACCTCATGGGACTTGAAGTTCTGCAACAGCTAGATGGCCACACTTTGCATATTCCTGGCCTAGAGGATTATGAAATCTTGGATTTAAATACCTAGGGGATTGTGATACTGTAAGTTGCAGGTAATGCCAAAATCTAGCACACAATAAGGGAATATATCTAGATACGTTATATTTAGGAGAAGGATGGAATTTTTCAAGGTAATGATCAAATTGTATGTTATGCAGAAAGTAATTGGTGTTGAATTAGGAGCCAGGGAAAATGACTAAGCATCTCAGACCAAGAGAGCGTGCTTGATGATCACAGGGTATTTTGTTGAGGATGATGATGATGATCAAAGATGCTGAGGGGGATAAAGCTGAAGAGATCTAAATGGATCTCAAGATGGCAATCAAGATGTAGATCATTTCACTCCCTGGCCTGGTGTGCTTAAATCATTTATAAAACTCTCCAAGGAATTTCATTTACCTTAGCATAATTTTTTATTTATCACTACCAGGCAGTGGGATATGCCAAATCCTGTTACAGCCAGTGGAAAGATCCTTTATAAAGCTCATACATTGACTCAGCAAATCCTCATAATGCATAGTGCATATTCTATCTCTGACCTTTACTCCCAGGCAGTCTCAAAACTGAACAGAGTAATCTCAGTGACTTTGTTTCAGGCATGGTCGAAAGAATTCAACCTTTGGTATCCAAAGGAAGGTCCTATTTGAAGGATAGTACCCAATTACTCAAAGAAATTAAGAGTCTGAATACAGATGAATCTCAGTTTTTGGTTACAATTGATGCCAACTCGTTGTACACCAGCATCAAACAAAAAGATGGGCTTAGTGCAATAAAAAAAGCACTTTATGAGGACAACAGCTTAAAAAGAACTCAGATACAGTACATACTTGAAGGCCTCAAATTAGCCATGGAAAGCAATTACTTTTGGTACAATAAATCCTTTTATGTACAAACAAAAGGCGTGGCCATGGGGGCAAGATATGCCCCCAGTGTAGCAAATGTTTTTATGAACATGTGGGAGGAACAGCATATTTATAATCAAAACTTACCGGAAATTAAATTTTATAAAAGATACATAGATGACATTATAATGATTTGGGAGGGGACAAGTGAGTCCTTACAAGAATTTTTGGAAGAAATCAATTCCAACCCATACGGGCTGACCTTCACTGGACATTGGAACCTGCAGAAGATTGACTACCTAGATCTACAAATATTTAAAGAAGGGAACCGTTTACAAACAAGGACTTTTTTCAAGACAACCGATAAGAATGGTTATATTCCGAAAACCAGCTGTCATCATCCTAAATGGAAAAATAACATTCCGAAAGGCCAATTCATGCGGATGAGGAGAAACTGTGGGAAAGTAGAAGACTATGATCAACAAACCTCTGTTTTAATGCAAAGATTTGAAGAAAAAGGGTATCAAAAGGATCTTTTAGAAAAAAACAGGGAAGAAGTTAGGAATATGAATAGGGAAAGCCTATTGGAAACCAAATTAAAGGAAAATAAGGGATCATTTGAAGGTGCTTTCATTTCAGGATACCATAGACAATACAAGGAGGTAGAAAGAATATTTAGAAGATATTGGCCAGTGCTGAAAAGTGATAAAACACTTGCCAAGATACTTCCAGAAAAACCTAAATTCATCTACCGTAGAGCACCCACCTTGAGAAATCGATTAGTCAAAAATGTGATTGACCCTCCTAAAAATATTAAAATTTTTCCTGACATGAAGGGGTTTATTAGATGCAGAAAGTGTGTAGCCTGTAAGAATAATCCTACCCAGCCAAGAAAAATAATGGACTTCAAATCAAAAGTGAATCACAAAAGATTTAAGATCAATAACCTGATTACATGTAACACTACGTATGTTACCTATATTGTCGAATGTACCTGCAATTTGCAATATGTAGGACGTACTACCAGACCTCTTCATGTCAGGATTAGAGAACATATAACCAATATTAAAAATGGCTTCCCGAAACACAGCCTCTCCAGGCATTACCTTGAAGTTCATCACAAAAACCCTGAAGGGCTAGTTTTCTATGGTATAGATTCAATTCAGGGACACTGGAGAGGTGAAAATAAGAGGAAGAAAATCTCCCAAAATGAAACTAAGTGGATATTTTTACTCGATTCACTTCAGCCCAAAGGACTTAACCTGGATATTGATTTGAATTGTTTTATTTCTAATTTTTAACATACAGTATATTTATATTTTAGATATTTTAATTTTAACTTTAAACAACAGGTTTAACCCTATGGGATATTTAATTCTCTTCCTCTGGTTATCACCATGGGATCACCCGTCAAAATTTGATCATATGTCTATAAGGATCAACTATAGACCTACGGGTCATACAGGTTGTTGTCTCCCTACCCCCATTCAACCAATTTTTTCGGACAGACAGTCAAAGATTTTTCCCATCTATGTTTCCTTTATATACTCTTCCTATTCCCTTTATTCAGGTTCCTATTAATTGGGTTGGTAGTTTTACCCCCCAATGATTAGACACCAAGTGTTCCGTTATCTGCACTTTTTGTATTTTAATGCGGCCCGCATCTATACGTTGTTCTCTTTGACTCCATACTGATTAGAGTCACCTACATCAAGTTATCAGACCCATCATATTCGAATATATAGCATTAGGGCTATATATATTTTTTTAGCCCTATAATGCTTACCCAGTAAATGATTACGAATCATAGCTTTCACTTTAAACAAATATCCTTTTTCCTTTATTACTGATTAGAAAGAGTATACACTATATTCTATTTCACCTCCACTTTTTATGTATTCACCATCACTAATATTAATCTATTATCATTACCACGTTTTTAGTCACCAATCTTTTTATTTTTATTTATATTTTTTATTTATTATTATCACCATGAATTTAGGCCATCTATCAAAATATTTTATATAGTGACCAAATAGAGTATATATCATATTTAGTTCACTGATTTTTCTGATTCCTCGTCACTAATATTAATTTATTCATCATCACCACCACTTTTTTAATCACCAATTTTATCACCAATATTATTCTATCTCTTATTACCATCATAATTCTAGGTCACCTATTAAATTATTTAACCACTTTAGCCCCAGCCCTATTTCGGACACTTTTTGTTCACAAGTTAAAACCAGTATTTTTTCCTAGAAAACTACTTAGAACCCCCAAACATTATATATATTTTTTTAGCAAAGACTCTGGAGAATAAAATGTCGGTCATTGCAAAATTTTTTGTCACGCGGTATTTGCGCAGCGGTCTTTAAAACGCCATTTTTTTGGAAAAAATTTGAAAAATCACATTTCACTGCATTTAAAAAATACTAAACAGTAAAGTTAGCCCATTTTTTTGTATATTGTGAAAGATGATGTCACGCCGAGTAAATAGATACCAAACATGTTACGGTTTAAAATTGCGCCCCCCCGTGGGATGGCGACAAACTACGGTCAATAGAGATCTCAATCTGCGACGCTTTAAATTTATTTAACGGTTACCAGTTTAGAGTTAGAGTGTAGCTCTTTTTTTTTAATTATTGCCCACGCTCTGGCGATCGCGGCGATACCTCACATGTGTGGTTTGAACAGCGATTTCATTTGCGGCTCGACTTGCGTATACGTTTTTTTTTGTGCGCGAGCTAACAGTGACGGGGACGGCTAAATTTTTTTTTTTTTTTTTTCCTATTTATTTTTTCTTTTTTTTTAAAACTTTATTACAGGTTTTTAAAAAAAAATAAAAATCTGATCACTTTTATTGCTGTCACAAGCAATGTAAACATCCCTGGTGACAGCAATATGTCGTGACAGGTACACTTTATGGAGGGATCGAGGGTCTAAAAGACCCTAGACCCCTCCACTACACTTCCCTGTATGCAAAACGCTGAAAACGGCATTTTTGCATACAGCCGTTTTTCAAATCTGCCGCCTTTTGCAGCACAGTAACCCGGAAGTGACGTCATGGACGCCGCCTCCGGGTTACGTCATCGGAGACCCGATCGATGCCGTTTCCGGCATTCATCGGGACTCCATCCAGCCGGCGGACGTGCCGGCTGGGTGCTCGGGGCTCCCGGTGGGACGGTAGCCCCGAGCAAAGCCGCGGAAGGCGGCGGGAGGGGGGGGACGTCCCCTCCCGCCCCCCCGGGTAACGATCGAGCGGCTCCCGAGCCGCATCGATCGTTACCGACGGAAAGCCGACCGTCGGCTTCAAACAACGGTACCGGGATGATGCCTCTAGCTAGAGGCATCATCCCGGTATAACCACTCAAAGTCAGCCGACGTAGAGGTTACGTGACTGGTAGTAAAGTGGTTAAATATTATTAACTATATATATGATTTTTATGAAAGGGTTAAATTCTGTGATTGGTCGTAAGATTATTTATATTTACCAATGTTATTTTATCATCATTAGTTTAATGCCAACGTATGTATTTAATGTAATATGCTGTACACTAGATGGTAAACAGACCCGATACCTAAGTATAGATTTTCACACCATTATTGTATCAACGGCAACAGAGGAGGACCTGACCCTCTTAAAGTCCAATTTGTGGTTCCCCTTTTTTTCCTTTTTAAAATGAGATATATCGCGGACTTTTGAGGTCAGATATGTCCATCTCTTAATTACGCAGCCGCCAGTATGCAAATTCCCCAAGTTCTAAAACACATAGTTCTACCCGGCAACAGCGTGCGTCCTCTCTCTTTTTTCTATTGGGTGCTTTGCCCGGCATTCTGATTGGAGCACGCATCGAGTCTTGTTTACCATGCTGGTATAAAGAGGCGGAGATGGCGTGATGACGCTACTCCTGAAGACGTCATCACGACGAAACGTACGTAGAGCGTCATCGCGTCACATCCGCCTAAGTGGAACGCACATCCGCCCTGTGGAACGCACGGCGTCCCGGAAGTGCGCTACTATTGCTTTTCATGCCACTATTCCCTTTGTGAGTACCTAATTTTTATATACAATAAAGTATTTTAAAACCAAGCGGTACTACTCTATGTGAGCCTTCTTCCCCCATATATCGGTACAGCTTCGGACCCTAACACCACGGAACCGGGTTTACAAGATTCGGGCAGATAATTGGACCACCCAACCACTTTGATGGTCAGTGGAGGAGATCCAGGATTATAGATTCAAGGCCTGATACCCCTGCAGGGGTACATAGTTCTGGTGAGTGCGGTCCAAGGGGTGCGGGGAGCACTGAATGGTCACCATATACCTGAGCACCTTTAATAGTTATCATCAGAACACCTGCACTCAAGTCACCTTTTTTGCCCTGTTTTTTAGGAAAAGTTTTTTTAGCATTGTGGGACTATTCGTTCTTTCTTAGGTGTAACGGACTTATTTATTCTTGCATTACTGCTGCCATAATATTTACATACTTATTGTGCACCTCATTTAAGTCATACTTGATGTTTTGTATTTTACGGCTGTGGATTTAAGTGGATCCATTTTTTATTTTTTATTTTTTATATTTTACATATTTATTTTTATATTTTGTATATTTCACACCTTTTATATAGTTTTTATATTTTGTATAATTCATACATTTCATATATTTTTCTTATCATACCAATTTTCACCTATTTTGTATCCACTTTTTTTCACAATATTTATCATTTACATAGTTGAATTATCCTTTAGTATTGCACATTTATTAGGAAGACACATACGATGCACTGGACACTTTATTCATAGTGGTGATTTATATTGTATATACCCTTAACACCTATTTTTGGACATCTAGAAACATCAGCACTTTTTGGCAGCGCCATACACCTTCCCCCTCCCTTTCCTTCATGGTCGAAAGAATTACCAGATACCCAGGTTGCTGAAAAGCTCCACTTGAACTACCTTAAAACTTGCACGCTGATTTTGAATGAGCAATGGCGAGAAACCCAGTTCAAGGTAATCCACAGAGCATATAGGCCAGGGATCCTCAAACTATGGCCCTCCAGCTGTTGCAGAACTACACATCCCATGAGGCATTGTAAAACTCTGACATTCACAGACATGACTAGGCATGATGGGAATTGTAGTTCTCGAACAACTGGAGGGCCATAGTTTGGAGACCCCTGATATAGGCCTTTCCTGTTTAAAAAAGGAACCCCCGCTACAGCCAATTGTTCTTGGTGTGGCTGCCACCATCCTTCACTGTACCATCGCTTCTGGACATGCAAATCCATCTCACTGTATTGGGATCAGGTGCTCAACTACATATATGGAATCACATCTCTATAGCTCTCTAAAGACCCCTGGATATTCTTATTTAGCCCAGATGAACAGCCTTTCTCTTAGTCTTTCTCTTCAACCAGACAACTGCCACAATGGATACACTTGTGCCTACTTATGGCCCGACATGTCATTTTGAAAGCCTGCACCTTCCCACCTGTCCCTACCATATCAGCCATTAAGAGCAAATTGAAATCCCTTTTATACCTCATAAAATAAATGCCATTATTCAAAACTATGGGCCAGTTAATCATTTTTCATATACAAAGAAGGGAGGAAACCACTCAGGAGTGTAGGTGTCCAGACATCCAAGCTGTGTGCAGGTAGGATCCGCAATCCCGGCAGCTGAGTAAATAAAAATGAGGTAACCGCACTCCAGTTTGAAAGTAAAAAAAGATAAAATCCATTTATTGAAAAATTCCAAAAAACATAAAGACAAAAAATCAGAGACAGGGGACAAACATAGTTGACGCGTTTCACGAAATTAGATTCACTTAGTCATAACTATGAATGTACATGTGGAGATGCTGCATAAATGCTGCATAAAAGTCAGCTCAAAGGAGTTCTCTAGCGTGGAAGTTCTTTAGAAAATGTGCTGATGACAGGACACGAGTGGTTTGCACCCTGTGCAATCAGAGCCTGAAGCGAGGCATAAACCTTCTCAACCTGAGCACAACCTGCACGATCAGGCATCTAAGTGCAAAGCACGAGCTGCAGTGGAGTAGACACCTTCAAAACCAAGAAACGTCTCTAGCTCATCCTGCTTCCTCTTCTGCTGCAGTCTCGGCCGCTCCAGCCACATCTGTAGTGATACCGGCACCTGCCACCCCGCAAACAGAGGATCTGTCAGCAACAACACCACCTGGGTCACCAACCATCTCCACAATGTCCCGTGGAAGCGTTCAGCTTTCCATCTCCCAAACACTTGAGAGGAAGAGGAAGTACCCCCCTACCCACCCGCGATCCCTGGCCCTGAATGCCAGCATTTCAAAATTCTTGGCCTTTGAAATGCTGTCATTCCGTCTGGTGGAGACGCACAGTTTTAAAAACCTTATGTCGGTGGCTGTCCCACAGTACGTCGTGCCCAGCCGCCACTACTTTTCCAGGCAAGCCATCCCTTCCCTGCACAACCAAGTGGGGGAAAAAATCAGGTGTGCACTGCGCAACGCCATCTGTGCCAAGGTCCACCTAACTACCGATACGTGGACCAGTAAGCACGGTCAGGGGCGTTATATCTCCCTAACGGCACACTGGGTAAATGCAGTGGCGGATGGGCCTGAGGCGGATAGCAATTTGACGCATGTCCTTCCACCACCGAGGATTGCAGGGCGCTTCAGTTTGCCTCCTGTTCCTAACTCCTCCTACTCCGCTTCCTCATCCTCTACCGCCTCCTCATCTGGACAGCGTAACACCTTCACCACCAACTTCAGCACGGCCAGGGGTAAACGACAGCAGGCAGTTTTAAAACTTGCCTGTTTGGGGGAAAAACCACACACCACGCAGGAGTTGTGGAGGAGCATGGAACAGCAGACAAATGAGTGGTTGCTGCCAGCGAGCCTCAAGCGCGGCCAGGTGGTGTGTGATAACGGGCGAAATCTCATAGCAGCTCTGGGCCTAGCCGGTTTGACGCATATCCCTTGCCTGGCGCATGTGCTGAATTTGGTGGTGCAGAGGTTCCTTAAAAACTACCCCGATATGTCAGAGCTGCTGCAGAAAGTGCGGGCCGTCTGTGCGCACTTTCGGCGTTCTCACCCTGCTGCTGCTCGCCTGTCAGCGCTGCAGCGTAACTTCGGCCTTCCCGCTCACCGCCTCATATGTGACGTGCCCACAAGGTGGAACTCAACCTTGCACATGCTGGAAAGACTGTGCGAGCAGCAGCAGGCCATAGTGGAGTTTCAGCTGCAGCACGCATGCGTGAGTCGCTCTGCGGAACAGCACCACTTCACCACCAATAACTGGGCCTCCATGCGAGACCTGTGTGCCTTGTTGCGCTGTTTTGAGTACTCCACCAACATGGCCAGTGCCGATGACGCCGTTCTCAGCTTAACTATCCCACTTCTATGCCTCCTTCAAAAAACAATTCGGGCGATGATGGAAGAGGATGTGGCACAGGATGAGGAGGAGGAGGAGGATGAAGAGGTAACATTTCCAAGGCTTTCAGGGCAGTCATTCGCAAGGGGCTCCGAGGGTGGGTTCCTGTACACACAAACACCAGGGACACAATTGTCCAGCAGGGGCACAGTTCTGGAGGATGAGGAGGATGCGGAGGAGGAGCTGGAGGAGGAGATGGAACCATGTTCACAGCAGGGTGGCACCCAGGCCAGCTCATGGCCATCACTGGTGCGTGGCTGGGGGGATACAGAGGACACGGACGATACACCTCCAACAGAGGACAGCCTTTCGTTGCCTCTGGGCAGCCTGGCACACATGAGCGATTACATGCTGCAGTGTCTCCACAACGACCGCCGAGTTGCCCACATTCTAACTTGTGCTGATTACTGGGTGGCCACGCTGCTGGATCCCTGTTACAAGGACAACGTACCCTCCTTAATTCACTCACTGGAGCGCGATCGCAAGATGCGCGAGTACAAGCGCACGCTGGTAGACGCGATGCTGCTGGCATTCCCACCTGACAGCGGGGCCACAGTGGAAGCACAAGGCAGAGGAGGAGGAGGAGGAGGAGGAGGAGGAGGAGGAGGAGGAGGAAGAGGTCGCCAACGCAACCAGGGCACCGCCAGCACCTCAGAAGGCAGGGTTAGCATGGCCGAAATGTGGAAAAGCTTTGTCAGCATGCCACAACAAACAGCAGCACCAGCAACTCATATGGAACGTCTTAGCAGGAGGCAGCATTTCACCAACATGGTGGAGCAGTATGTGTGCACACGCCTAGACGTACTGAATGAGGGGTCTGCCCCCTTCAACTTCTGGGTCTCCAAGTTGGGCACATGGCCTGAGCTTGCCCTTTACGCCTTGGAGGTGCTGGCGTGCCCTGCAGCCAGTGTATTATCTGAACGGGTATTTAGCACGGCTGGGGGCGTTATCACAGACAAGCGCAGCCGCCTGTCCAGAGACAATGTGGACAAGCTCACGTTCATTAAAATGAACCAGGCATGGATCCCACGGGACTTTTCCGTACCTTGTGCAGAATAGCGATGGATACCGACCTTACCCAGCCATTGTTCTATTTTTGCTCTTTCTCACTCTTTTGGGGTGTACCCTCATTTAAAATTTCTGAAAAGAAGCAGTGTTGGCTACCTCGTCCTCCTCAGGGCCAGATTAACGTAGGGGCTATTGGAGCTGCAGCTTCAGGCCCCTACCTTTATATAGGCCCCGGGTTGGCCATATTCACTGTTACTGCTCTTCTATCACTTGTAAACACAGAAGTCTGGCTTCTATGCTCGCTTCCCCAGGCAGCTCCCTCAGAACCTCATCACACAGCACGAAGGCCGGACAAGGAGGGACAGTTGCCGATGCATGGATGTGTTTATGGGCTTCAGAGACAGCATCCCATGTTGAATTAGGCATGCATGGCTGCACCCTTCCTCCTCTGGGTGCATGCCAAGGCACGGCCCTTAAGGCCCTTCAAAATCCTCAGCACCAAGCCCATGATGCTTTTAATCCGGCCCTGGTCCTCCTCCACTGCCGCTTCCACCTACACCGCCCATAGGTGTGCGCAGCCTATTGCATTAGGGTGTTCACCCCAAAGTTGAAATACACATGCATGTGTTTGCCTACATGTACATGGCCCCGATACATTACTCTCCCTGCTGGCAAAGAGAAATAGAGCAGAGCAGGTCCGAGGGAGATCTTTCCCATCTCCTCACTGGCAAACAGAGCGATAATGCTATGTGCCCTAGGTGATTAGGGTGTGCCCAGGTACACCCGGCACACCCTGTGCGCACGCCTATGACACCGCCACATCCACCACCACCTCAACCTCCCACCTACTCCATATGGGCCTCGTCCTTCAGAGATGAAGAACATTGTTTTATATTTTCTGTTTTTTTTTGTTGTTTTAAGTTATTTCCCTATCCACATTTCTTTGCAGAGCACTTGCCATGCTCTTAACTACGTTTTGCTGCCATTTGTAGCACTCTAGCCCTTTCCATTGGTGTTTTAGAGCCATTTTAGTGCCTGGAAGTTCGGGTCCCCATTGACTTCAATGGGGTTCGGTTTCCGGGAAAAGTTCGGCAAAAGTCCGGGACACGGACCCGGACTTTTTTTTAAAGTTCGGCCGAACCCGCCGAACACGGACATCCAGGTGTCTGCTCAACTCTAATCATATATATAAATAGCAAAACGGTATATACACTTTCTCAAACATATATATGTAAAGAGAATACGAAACATGATCAAAGATAATTATTATATCTATAAGAAAAAAATATGTATGTATATACCGAATTGAAAAAAACATACTATAATTCAAGAAATTGGGCTAACTGGATAAATAGAACCTAGTGAGAAAGCATTTAACCAAACATGTGTCAATTACATTGTAGGTCCGTAAACACTGCATGGCGACACATACGGTTATACAAACACATATATCACAAAATTGTAAAAATGTAAAAAAAGACACGTAAAAAATCCCTTTAATAATTCATCAGATGACAAAAAGAAGAAAAAGAAAAACAAAGAAACAGATAGAAAAGAAAAGCAAAAGCCGTGTTTCTATATCATTCATAGCATTATTATATTATAACAATCTCTATAATCATATATACATGTATGTTTTAGAGTGTCAAAAATGCATGTTATAGATCCACTAAAATAGCTGAGAAGGGGAGAAGTGCAAAAATTGTGATGCAAAAGAAGAAAAGAAAAGAAAAAGAAGAAAAAGCAGAAAGAAAATGGTCGCATGCAGCATGGATAAACAAATCCTAGCTGTAGATATTCTTCCTTTTTTAATATCTACAGCTAGGATTGGTTTATCCATGCTGCATACGACCATTTTCTTTCTTTTTCACAAAGTTCAAGGGGGCCAAATACTTTCGCAAGGCACTGTATGTTTGAGATTAAAGTGTATATACCGTTTTGCTATTTATATATATGATACATTGTAGCGGGTATATTTATGGGTATATACAGTATACAAGCACATTTCTTTCTATCCATCATCAGATTATAGTTTTCTTCTTCCTGTCTTTTTCGTGCTTTTCTTCTTTTTTCTTTTCATTCTTTTTTTCTTTTCCTCTTTCTTTATATTTTTTTTTCTTTTTCTTTTCATTTTTTTCATGCATATGTTCATATTCATTCATATTCATTCATTCATTCATTTTATTTTTATTTTTCACACTTATTCTTTTAGTTCAGTTTTGTTTATATTTTCTCTCACTATCTATGTTTACGTCTACATTTCTTACTTTTTTTTTATTCATTTATTTTTATTTTTGTCTTTTATTCATTCCTTTTTTCTTTTTCCTCTCTCCTTGTGGACACTTTCTCTTTTCTATCATGGAAGTCTGCTTGTTTTATATGTGTAGACAATTTTGTAAGGCCGTAGTCTACTATTTATGCAGCATCTCCACATGTATCTTCATAGTAATGACTAAGCAAATCTAATTTCGTGAAACACGTCAACTATGTTTGTCCCCTGTCTCCGATTTTCTGTCTTCATGTTTTTTGGAATTTTTCAATAAACGGATTTTATCTTTTTCACTTTCAAATTAGAGTGCGATTACCTCATTTTCATTTACTAAGCGTTTTTTCATCTGGTGAAGAGGATATATAGAGCGCACCCTTCTACCCAGGGAAATTGCCCTTCTTATGCAAACCTTGCAATTCACTGAATGGTACTTGAAGGCTGCTTTGACAAACTCCTTAGGTAAACGTAAGATCCCTGAGATGCTATCTAGCCACTAGATTGATATCTTCTTTCTGCGAAACCAACACTAAGGTTATGTGCTGGTTAGTGTCTGTTTGTATTGCTTTTGCCCATTTGGTAATAAGGTGATAATAATAATAACTCTGATCATTATCCCTGCTACAGGGTTTTTCCTTTTGTGGTTAGTCTTCGTCAATGCATAGGTCACATTGACCCGCCTTGTTGTAGTTTCATATGGGGGCGAACTCAGTGTACAAAACTTACCCCTTTGATATTGATATCTCTACTTTCTTTATGTCTTCCTCTTTTATATTTCTGCTACATTATTTTTCTCATGGCACTGACTTTAGGCAATTAGTTGTCCATTTTCGACTGTCGTATGCTATTTTATATGTTTTTGGCTTCTTTAACCCTTTTGTATGATTTGTACTGTGATAAAACCTTAAATAAATATTATATATATATATATATTAATATAGAGATTGTGATAATAATAGAAGGTGGTTAATCAAGATGGATGGATGGATGGAAGAATGCCTTTTCTCCCTGAATGTCCTTTTTCTTTCCAAAACATCCTATTATCCAGGGACTATCCAAGAGGGTGTAGTTTGGCATATTTACTCACCTCTGATTGGGGGGGTAATATTACCAATTAACTAATTGTTTACACAATCTATGGTTTCCCTTATCCTCCAGATGGCACTCTAAGACTAGAAATACCAATATCAGGTCTTCTGGGAATAAAATTGTATTTTTTTCAATTTACTTTATTAAATATGTTATTTTACTTATCGGGTGTATAGGTATACACCTGGGGTGTGTGTGGCATTATTTGGAACATTAATCTTTGGCTTATTATCATCCTTATTATCATGTAACAATAGCTAACAAGGTGCATTATTTAATCCAGAGATCCATGTTAAGATATTATTTATTTCTCCTTAAGAATGTTTATATACATCTTGCATAATTTTCCATCTTATGTATGAAAGCATATAGATTATGAATACACCTATTTCTTACAATAAGTATTACAGTAAAACATAGGCATGGTAATATTTTTCCTATTACAACTGAGTCCTTTTGGATAGTATGATGTCTGAAATATTCATACATTGAAAAGTGTTCTAATATTTTAAAGTTATGGCTTGCAATAGTGTCCATGAGGTTTGAATAAAGTTTTTTTCGAAATAGTGAAATCAAATTCACCCTAAATTAACCTTTCTTATTATTTCTTTATTATTAAAGGGAGTGTAAACATTTACCTTGTAAAACAACCTATTCAGTTTAAAATAGAAATGAAAGTCAAAACATTTTTGTATAGGTATAAAAAAATACATTATAAATACCTTTTTTCCTTTTTTTACAAGTGATCTCTGTTCTCAGCTGCATAAGAGCTGGGGGAGGAGAAGCAGCAGCACATTGAGCTTCCCTGTGAATCATTGTGCAGCGAGGGTGTGTCAGAACAAGTCTTACCATTGGTGGAGAGCAGGCTGAGTTCCCAGCATAGCTAGAGAACTAACTACGGTGTGCTTTTCTGCTTCGTGTGGTCACCAGGGATTTCACACAAAGGAAGCAATACAAAGAGAACAGGATACTTTCTGATACAAGTACAAGGTACAGCAGGCACATATCAGGAATATGAAGTGTTGGGGTAAAAAATGCTTTAAAGCGGTTGTAAACCGCTAACTTTTTTTTTGAAGGACCTGCAAGGTAGAGGCATAATGTGCTAGAATGTATTACGTACTAGTACATTATGTGAAAACTACCTGAAAACTAAGCACTCCAGCGATGCAATGTAAGGGGCAGCGTCCATCTTCACCTGGTCTTCCTTCTGGGTTTGTGGACTCCGTGTGTGTAACAGGATAAAGCCGCGATGATGTCACTCCCGCGCATGCGTGGGGGAGCCGTCATTCATGGCACAGGTATCTGAAGTCATCGGCTGCATGTACTGTAAATATCTCCTAAATGGTGCAAGTTTAGGAGGTATTTACAGTACCTATAGGTAAGCCTTATTATAGGCTTACCTATAGGTGCACATTATGCACAGGAGTTTACTTCTTCTTTAACCCCCCTGGCAGTAATCCCGAGCGTGACTCGGGGTGGATTTTTTAGTCCAGGATCGGTATTCCAGAGTCAAGCTCGGGGTGAATGTGCAGAGAGCGCAGCGGTGTCTCTTACCTTCTCCTGGCGATCCAGCGATGATCTCTCATTGCTGTGACCGCCAACCGAGAGTCCCGCTGCTCGTCCGTCCTCCGTCGGTGTGATGACTTCCTAGTTCCGTTCCCTGCAGCAGCAATGCTGCATGGGAGCGGAACTAGGGAGGGAAATTCAAAAAACATTGCACAAAACACAATCACATAACATATTTTATATTATATATATATATATATATATATATATATATATATATATATATATATATATATATACATATATATATATATATATATATATATATACATATATATATATATATATGTATATATGTGTATATATATATATATATATATATATATATGCACACACATATATATATATATATATATATATATATATACCTATATACACACACACATATATATATATATATAATATATAACGCATGAATTATAATCTAATCAATAATATAATTTTATTATATATATTATATAATAAAATTATATTATTGATTTGATTATAATTCATGCGTTTGTGTTTCAAATTTATCACATCTGGGTCTGAGTCTACTAGACTCTTGTTTTGGTCAGGTTTAAGTCAGTAATTACTAAGAATTGTAGGCCTATAATACATAACGCCAAATTTCCATGAAAAAAATTGTACCGCTTTTGGTATATAATTCCTGACATAATCATACCGCCAGGGAGGTTAAGCCCTTGTAGGAAAATTCCAGAAAGCTGCACTTTGTTAATGGTTTTCCTTGTGTCCTTAAGCTGTTAGTTTTTCTCAACTTAGAACAATAAGAGACTCTGTCATTATGGTGAACATACAAAAAGTGTTGTTTTTAGACAGCTCGATTAACATTGAGTCAGAAACTTGTTTTCCTCAGCCATAAGGCTGGTTTGCTAATGATTTGCAAACAGAGGAGGATATGACTGTCTTTCACATAAATAGCATTCATATTGTCTGTTCAGTTTCACTTTAGAAAGGATTCCTCTTTATACAGGTGGTGTTTGAGGACAACTTCAATTCATTTTCTACTAACTAATTGCTCTGTATGCACACCTAACTTTCACAGCAGTCTCTCAGGGTCTTTTCCATTTTAAAATGGGTATACATGTGGTTCATTAGAAGGCTATTCTACATATCTCCTCAGAATTCATATAATTAATCATAATTTAATATCAGAAAAAGCCTGACACTGGCTGGCTACGTTAAATTTGGCATAGATCTGTTTACATGCCTTTTTAAATTAACCCTCTAAGCGGTATTCCCGAGCGTGGCTCGGGGTTAAATTTAAGAGCCAAAAGCGGTAACCCCGAGCCACACTCGGGGTACCGCCAGAAGCATCGCTGGATCCTGTAAGCAGGGTTACTTGCCTTGTCACCTGGATCCAGCGATGTATCCCGGCGGTATCTACCTCCCGATCGTCTCTGTGCCCCGGCTTCCATCTCCTGTGACGTAGCGCTCGCAGGGGGGTGGAACCGGCGGCAAATTCAAATAGTAAAACACACCAAACACATTGATACTATTCAAAATAAAAAAAAATCACATTAGTTTGCCCCCCAGTGCCCTTTCCTGCAGTTTTACTGTACTTTTTATGTATGTATATATATATATACAATAAATGTATACAGTTGGTTTGGGCTGCTCATTCACAAGAATTACATGCAAAATAATGGTACCGCTTTCAGCACCTAAAATCCAAAAGAATCATACCGCCAGGGAGGTTAAGGTGTACTTTTTTTGTAAACGGTTGTAAATTAGCAACATGTTTAGCAATGCAGACGGTAACATTATATAAATTGTAATCAACAAACTAACCAGTTTGGTACACTTTGGACCAAAGTCATTATTTTGGAATGTTAGTGGAATTCAGAATAAAACTCTAATTTGGCTGTTTGAGAAATTTATCCTGGTAGGGCAATTGTTTATATTGATTTAATCTTGAGTTTTTGATCTCCATTATGTTGTATGTTCCAAACACTTTTAAGTATATGTAAATGCAATCATCTTATATAAAATAACATCATATGAATGAAACATTTATTAAAATAATCCATGATGATGCTATCAAGAAGGCCTTTGTACAAGTACTTCCTGTTGTAGGTTGACAGTGTTCTGTCATTGTCTCCCAGCTGTGTTCTTATGTTGTCACTTTGTCACATGGGATTCTGAAGGAGAATGCAAGTAGCCATTTCAACACGTATTATGCAGTCATGGTTTACTCACTGTCTCCAAAAATGTTCCCTTATAAATGCAAAGTAGCCAATGCTGTATATATAACAAGGCAGATGTTTATTTTGCACAATGCAGACTTTCAGACCCATGAGCTATAGCAACACTTCTTTACCTGTCCTCTAAAACATGATTTACTTGTGTAACATTGAATCTGAAAAGCAGGTAACCAAATTGTGTTGTTTTTCCCTTTTTAATATAATTTTCACATTTTTGTGGAATATTTGCATCCTGTTTCTCATACCTCTAATTTATTAATGTAACATTAAATGATAGCCTTATTTTCTAAAAATTATCCTAACACAACATCTATTTTTTTATTAAATTGTTTCTTATTTTGTTTTTCTGACTCATTGTAATGTCCTCCGTGAGCTCCCGAACATTTTCTTTCCCACCCTCACTTCTGGTTCGAATGATCATTGCATGTTTGCTACGGTCATGTGTAAATTATGCACACTACAAATCCCATAGTCCATAGTTCATTTTAGGAGTGAGGAAGAGAGGATGGCTACATCCCCACATACAGAGGGACCATGGAGAAGGAATGTAGCCACCCTATAACAGGAAGCTGGATCGCAGCAGCAAAAAATAAAATTTGGAGATTTGAATGAGGCTGGAAGCAATAGAAGAGACTTTTCTAGGTTTCTACAGGCCGGATGCTTGATGCCCACATCACTGTGATACCGAAGGAAGGCAAGGATCATGCACTAGTTTCAAACTATAGGCCTATATCTTTACTTAACGTGGACATTAAGCTATACACCAAGATGTTGGCTAATAGGCTACTTCCACATATACCTGACCTTATCTCCCTAGGCCAGGTGGGATATACAGTATTCTAGGTAGGGAAGTTAGAGATAACACCATCAGTGCTCTAACCGTAAGTGTGCAGGCTAATGGTCACCTGTCGGACGCCTTCTTCATAAGCAATGGGACCTGTCAGGACTGTCCTCTATCCCCCTTGATCTTTGTTTTGACACTCGAACCTCTCCTTAATAGGCTGCAGTTAAATCCTAATATAGTGGGGCTGACAGTCGGCGACAGGGACTACAAAGTCGCTGCTTTTGTGGATGATATTCTTCTTTTTCCCTACAGTCTCCTCAGATATCTCTGCCTAACTTGTTAAAGGATAATATATTTGGAGACCTATCAAACCTAAAAATGAACTTCTCTAAATCGCATGCCTTGAATATCTCCTTGCCGCTGGCGGAGGTGTCCCACTGTCGGGACACGTTCCCTTTCACGTGGAAAGGTGATGCCATTCCATACCTAGGCATAAATATCACCAGGAAGATCGCAGACCTGTATAATCAAAACTTTCAAATGGCCCTATCTAAGGTACAAGCAGATTTAAATGAATGGGCAGGCCTGAATGTCTCATGATTTGGCCGCTCTGCGTTAATCAAAATGATTATACTTCCTCGGGTACTTTATCTAACACAAACCATCCCAATTCATCTTCCCCCATCCTTCTTTGCACAATACAAGAAAGCCTGTTCGATTTTAATTTAGAAAAATGTACCTCCACGCATCAAATACACCCATCTGACGCGCTCAAAAACCAAAGGGTGAATTGGACTACCAGACCTCTATAAATATTATGTAGCTTGCCATCTTACAAGGATTGTTGACTGGCACATCCATAAACCTAGGAAGAGTTGGGTAACCTTGGAAAATTCCTTCATGCGGTTCCCCTTGAATGAGTATCCTTGGCTCTCACATTGACATTGACATTGGCCAGCAGAGCTCAGGACACACCCACTTATCTACCTCTCTCTAATATCCTTTAGGCAGGCAAATAAGACCTCTCCACCCCAGGCCCCCTAACTATACTAAGGGACAACCCTTCCAGAGGAGGCAAGTTCTTTTTTTACGACATGAGTGGCCTCATGAGGAAGCACTAGCGTACCAATTTTTCTCAAGGGTAACTCCCCTTGCCTATGAGCAGCTAGCATCCATTTCCCATATGCAAACCTTCCCCTTTTGGGTGTATAGACAAATCAGACATTTTTTATCATCTCAAGCATCCTCCAACACGTGGACAAGGCAGCTTACTCCTTTCGAGTCCCTTTGCACGTGGAAAACCCTGCAAAGACATCTAGTCTCCTACATATACACTCTGCTTCTAGGTAGTCCCTCCCCGCCTCAGATCCATCACTGACCTCCTGGGAAAGGGAACTAAAAAAACCTTTACTGATGAGGACTGGAGTACCATCCATGAATACACACATAATGGCTCCCTAAACATAGCGATGCAAGAAAACTGCTATAAAATAGCAAACAAATGGTACCAAACCCATTCCCACCTACATAAATTCACACACACCATACCTAACACCTGTTGGAGGTGTGGACAAGCTGAAGGCTTGTCATATGGTGAAGTGCACTATGCTTCACATATGGTGAAGTGCACTACTTCAACCCCACTGGAAGGAAGTAAATAAGCTTATAAAACAGGTCACTACATACACTTTAGATTGTACCCCTGAGCAATTTCTCCTACACCATACATCTTTACCTAAAAAAAAACTACTTTAAATAATTGGCCATGCATATGGTGAATGCGGCGAGACTCTGCATTCCTGCCCACTGGCGAACTACACACACTCCAATGATCAGAGAGTGGTTCACCAGGTTTTACAAAATGGAAGAAATGGAAGAATTGATTCACATCGCTCAAGAAAGACTTAAGAAAATGTACTAACATTGGTCATGCTGATCCCACTTCAAAACCACTAAGCTTTCTATGAGATAGCTTTCTATCTCATGTTCCTTGACGCGCAGGATTTACATTCTACCTCAGTGAGACGGAACTTGTCATTAGAGGATGGTTGTTCTTCCCAGACAGACGTGAAGAAGAGAGTGAGAAGATCGCTCTGCCCCCTCTCTTCTTTTCTTTCCTTTTTTTTCTCTGTTCTCCCCCTCTTTTTCATCAAACCTATCCTGTTACTAGTACCCCAGGACATGATCCCCATGATGCTCCTCTAGAAAGTCCTCACCCGTGGGTACAAATTTATTCTACTTTAATAGACTTCTATGCCTTGTTTCAAAATGTTTTGGTACATCATTATGCTCAACATACCAATATTGTATTTACAATGTTTTATGTCTCAGAACATCGTCCTTGTTTTCTCATGCCCCATGACTCAGTAGGCAGTTATTTGTTACCGCACCTGTACTTGTCATGGTCTTTTCTTGTTTAAGGATGTTACATACTTCCTGCTTGAATTGTACCGCTTCTTTTATTATCAATAAAATTATTTGTGGGAAAAAAAGAAGAGACTTTTTCTAAATTAAAAATACATACTTGGATCAAATTTTTTTAACCAGAGTTTATTGTGACTTTAAACATTGGTTGGCTTCACTAAATGTAGTTCTGTGCTCTGTGCTTTGGGCAGTGCAATGTATTATTCTTTATTTTTATTTAAAATATCTGGTAATCTTTTCTTGATTTCTCATGATTCCTCTACATTTAGAGTAGGAAGTACAAACCTATAATAGGAAAATCTAGTTTTAATCTTTTCAAATAATAATAAATCAACATGGTGGACACAGAGTCTGGTTTATATGATTAGAATTGATCTCATCAGTTTTAATTTATGACCAAAGCATATTGGTGCTGTTTATGTATCTGAAGTTGAATAAAATATTACAGAATCCTAATGAAGTAGGGTTTTAAAGCAAATTAATAAATGCATTTAATATGTTATATCTCTTTTTCGGTGGGTTAAGTACGAGCTTGCTCATTATGCGCAGGAAGTGAAAAAAAATCTTTGCTATAAAAGGGTACAATTGCACTGGCCATATCAGTATTTTAATCTAAAGTTCAATTGCTACCTAATTTACATTTCTGAACAATCTGAAGCTATTTCCTAACAAATGAGGGTCAGTAACATTTTATTCACAGTTGGAAAAACTGTTCTGAAACATGCGAACTGATTGCTTTCATTAAGTTTAATTAGATTCTATCACACTTGTGAAGAGAAATGCAGCAGATTTAATCTATAGAAGTTCTAGGCCCTGAACTGACATGCATTTGTAAACAGAAAAAAACAATATTGAATTCGATATTATTGTGTCCATCAATTTGTCAAGAAAAGTTTTTTCTCTCAAGAAACTGTATGGGGAAAGCCAAAGCAAATGTTTAAAAATTATTTTAGAATGTATTTTCAGTAAGATCCTTGAAGACTTCATGTAGACCCAAAGAGTTTGATTTACTAAAGGAAAAGAGGCTACTGCTTTGCAAGGGAAGTTGCAATTTGTAGACACATTTTCCTTAACTTAGTGAATGTGGTGCAATTCCAATTGTGTGCAAGGAAAAAAAATAACAAAAATAAACTGAACTTTTGTTTGCAGTTGGTTGGGTGATGGAAGTCAGCAGAACTTCTTCCTATGCACTAAGCTCTGTGGAAGAAGTAATTTGCAAAGTGCAACTTCCCTTGCAATGTAAACAGTCTATTTGCTTGTAATATTTTCACAGAGGAACCTCTGTATATTTAACATTAAAGTCTAGTGCCATATCTGTTTTACCTACTGACTTGCTGCTATTACTTTTTACTGTTTTTTGAAAGCAACATACCTCGAGCTACCCTGTCCAAGTCTATATTATCAAGTAAAAAATATATATATAAAAAAAAAAAAAGAAAAATATATCATATCTTTAAGAACTAGATAGTGAATCCTCCAGAAGATCTCGCTCCCAGTTTTTTATTAATTTGCAGTCAGAACTGTTTTTGTCTGTTTTATTTTTTTATGTACTCATGCTAAAATTAACATTTTAACATTATATAATTTTCCGTAAAAAAATAAACTAGTTATTATTAGTGCACACAAATGCAATTTATTACCCCAAAAATATAATATGATAAAGTTGCAACAAGTAAATAGACACAAAACATGTTAAGCCTTAAAATTGTGCATGTCTGTGAATCGGCAACAAACTTTGGTTCCCCAAGTTTGTTTATAGGTGAGCCTTTACAGCTCATCATTTTAGAGTTAGAATTCTTGGTGTTTGCCACTCACCTGAAAGTTCTGATATATGTACACAGCTCCACCATACAGCCTGGCCCTGTCTATAAGGACAGGTTGAAGAATAATTACAGTTTTGGATATTTTATACATAGTTACATTGGTCCCATCTTGGACCAATACAACTATGTATATACCATATCTGGCTGATGCCCTTGGAAGTTGGAAATCCTCTACTCAAATGATCTCCACTTGCTTCCAGGTTCTGTGCTGATTGGCTGCCCTGCTGCATTGTGAACCTGAGGAAGTAGACTGTTCTTGTGAGACCAAGCTTTTATCATTCTATAAGAAAATGAGCAGTAATTTGGATAGATGAAGACCTGCGGGCATAGTCTACCTGGATTTGCTAAAGCATTTAATACAATATGACACAAACACCTAACTTACAAACAAACTGTATGCACATGGAAAGAAAATGCACTAAACATTACTGAAGTTATTAAAATACTACAATAATAATAACCAAAATATTTAATCACTAGAAAAAACGCCATGCATTTGCTTTGAGGGCTTCTTCATGCCGTAGTTTCAGCATTCCAAATGTGTTTTTGCATATGCATTTCTACGCATTTTTAATGCATTTTGTAAGCGTTGTAAGTTTCATTACAATAATGTGCATTCTGGTACATTTACATGCATTTTTATACTTTCTGGATTTTGTTGAAAGCACTGGAAGTGACCAAACTGGTGAGAACTAGGGCCTTTGGAATAGATGACAAGGCCTGTGCATTCATTCTGTATGCGGTTTACAAATGCAGTGGAAAGCATTTGTTGTGGACCAACCCTAAAAGTGAACTACAGGCTAACTAATTATAATAAATTAGCTAAGTATTAAAAAACAAAACATGAATTGAGACAGTTATGTCTTTATTAAGAAATACATAAATGCATTTTAAATGCTACAGGTGGAGTGTAGTAAATTCAACTTGATTTTATCACCCTGTAATCCTCTGTACAACAGTGCTCAGAGTGGGTGAGGCGGTGGCAGTATTTGGGGCCAATCAAGTATCTGCCATGTACAAAGAGCACACTGACAGTAGAAAAAGCGTGGGAGGGATCTCATCAGACTATTTCTGCTCCTCCACTGTTCACAAACATAATGGGGGAATGGAGGGGACCTAGCTGTGTTGCTTAACTGCAATAGAAAAGTCAGCTCGGTAACCAGATTGAGCTGTATGACAGACCTGTGTAAATCTCAGGACTGGATGGACAGAAATTTAATCCTTTGATATTTCCCATAAATAGTTTTCTGCTGTGTAGCTCTTTGCCTGAAGTTCAGATTTACATAAATATTTTTTAATTTTAAAGTTATTTAGTGGAAGTGTAACAGCCCATTCAGACTGACGCGACACGACTTTGTGGGGCGACCTGTGAAGTCGCGGTGCACAGCGTGCACGGCGACTTCGGTGCGACTTGCACGGACTTCGTATAATTGAAGTCAATGCAAGTCGCCTCCAGGTCGCCCCAAAGTAGTACAGGACCCTTTTTCTAAGTCGGAGTGACTTGTGTCGCTCCTATTAGAACGGGTCCTGTACTACTCAATGGCGAGCGCCCGACCGCGACAAGTCACGCTAGTCTGAATGGACTCTAAAGGTTCCCATTATTTATGAACATTAGTGTTAGTTTCAGTTTTCTTTTGTATGTAATTTATCTTAAGAAGCCAGACATGCTTTATACAATTTTGTGAGGGTTTTGCATAAAATGTAATAGTGTATTGTTATACTGTGAACACTGGAGCTATGTAAAGGTACTATTAAATTAGTTATTGTGTGAACATTGGTGTTTAGAGAATATTTATATATTATTCTTATTATAAACATTAATTATCTGTTAACAGTTTTGATTTATTATACATTCATTGGTTTCCTTTAGTAGAACATTAGTGTTTTTTTAGCTAACTATTGATATGTACATAAAGTTGCATCCCATCCATGCTGTGCTTTCTTTCTCAGTAAAAGCCTTTTCTCTGGACAGTGTACATTAGAGGCGGCATTAAAGAATTAAATTGCAGAGTTTGCAACACAATACACAGTCTAGATGGCTTTTCTAATACTTAATGTTCTCACTGAAATATTTTGGAAGGAATGCTAATCGTATTAATTTACATACAGATAGGTGATTTCTCTAGTTTATTCATAGGTACATAAATTATTAACATGAAAATCTATCTCAGCTGGGGTGTAAACTATTTACTTATTTATTTCCCTTATGTCTACAGCACTGACACATTATGCAGCATTTATCAAAGTACATAGATCTATTCACATCAATTCCTGCCCCCGAGGAGCTTAAAGTCCTACAGAGGTCCTTCAAGTATACACTATACACAGTTAAATTGTTCTAATAAAAGTAAATAATAAATAATAATAAATAATAAAGTATTCTAACGTTTCTATATGCATGTGAAAAAAATTGGTTTAAAGTACTTGTAAACTGTATTCCTTCTTGTACATTTCGGCAGCTACTGGGGATACATGGTAAAGCATGCTCAATGATTAGGTCCAGTAGTGGACACAAATATACGTCAGAGGGAGGCATTGCGTGGTTTGTCTTTTTTACTGCCGAGAAAATAAAGCTTTTGTGTGCAAGAAATTAGCAGTAAGAAGCTTCACTAATTTTGTATACAGAGCATGTGGGGAGGTGACAGAATCCGGAGGTTGTCAGCACCCACAGGTGTAGGTGGGGCACAGGACTTGAAAGTGGATCAAAGAATATGTCATAGAAATGTAATATATTGCAGCTTTCCAATGCTTGGATAAGGTGTCTGCATACATTTCCTTTTTTTTTCCCAGTCTTTCTTTACTTTATTTTCACCTGGTGATCCTGCCAGTAACACAATGCCTGTATGAAGGTGACAACACTCACTCACTGTACTGTATCTACTGTCACCCTAGGACAGGACCACCCAAATACCCACCCCTTTTCTCTTCTCCAGAACATAGGGGTAGGTCTTCTGCAGAGCTGGGAACATTGTACTGGTAACAATGTATCTTTAGAGCTGTTAACAATGTAAATTATAATAGTTAGCACTGGCAAAAAGCACAGGAATTTCTCAGCTTACAACATTTGGAAGCATGAGAATGTTTTTTTTTTTTTTTTTGCATTTATCAAATAGATAGAACAAAACATTTTCAATAGTATATTTAATAGACCCGAAGACAGAGAATAAGAGAAGTTCAGTGTTGGAGTGTACATACACTTCGATAAAATATTATTTTCACCTTTCCTCATCCTTTGTTACATAAGAAACAAAGTGCCTGTGCATGGGCCTTTATGGAATGAGTGTCAAGTACAGATTTATGGTATGAAAACAGCCGATTATGTATCCTCTCCGTTTGCCTGTGTGGGAAGCAGGGTTTCCATGACACCCACAGACACGGCACGGAATGAGGATGCGGTGCATAGTACATATAAGTCTGGTTTAAGTGTGTTCTCCTCTATCCCCGCTGACGTAGTCCCGCCCATACAGGACGTAACGTGTACGGGGGGAGATCACGTGACACCCATGGCCATCTTGGTATACCCTTGTAACAGCAACACACCTGGATGCTCGAGTCTGGCTATTTTGTAAGTGCAATCTATTCTATTAAAAAAAATGTATTAAAATATACAGAGAGCACTAGATCTTTCCTTCCTCTCTTCCTGCATGTTACTTGTGCAAATGGCAACTAACTAAATCCTGGATAAAGTGATATTTAAAGAGGAAAGGAGATGAGGACTGGAGCTGGTTCGTTTGGAGCCTGATTAAATGCTGATTGATCCTGCAGGGTCTAAGTTTGGAGGTGAGAGGCAGATAATGCCTGGGTGATGGGAGTTCTGCTGCACTACAGAAGTCACCTTTTATGCAATATTGTCAGCACTTTCTTTTCATCCATGGTGGAGTCTCTCTACACTCCTATTCCTTTGGCTTCAGAAAATGTTGGAACTTTCTTATCATTTATATGAACTGTAAACTTTGAGCTATACATTGGACTTGATTTATTGGCTCTTATGCTTATATTGACAAGATATTACTATGTTTATATATGGGTCACTATTTTAGCATTTTATTATTATTTTCTATATATTTGATTGCGCTGCACTTTTTGTATTTATATTTTTAGTAGAGGCTTTTCTGTGATTGTCCTTTAGTGTTCAGCTGTCAATCGCAGTAGATGTAATAGTTTGGTCTGTTCAGCGCTGAATATTACCCTATTTTTCACAGATTTATGGAGGCTGAAATTTGCTTTTGAAATTACAATAAAATCCAAGCTAGCCACTATATGAGTGGTAAAGATACAGTTTCAGCCTGAAGACCTACTGGCTATGCTCCTCTAAAATGTGTTGCCCTGCCTACAAGGCTAAAGGGGAACCTTACCTCAAACAGTTTGTTAACAAATAATATTCTTTAACCACTTTAACTGTGGCACTCTGCTGCTGCTGGGCAAATCAACGTAGCCCTACGTCGCTTGCTCAGGAGACTGTAGGGGGCGAGCATGCGCCGCCGGTGGTGCGCTCCCAGCCCCGCTCGTTCTCTGGGGAGCCAGCGTGTGTGAGCGGTGGCTGTGATGGCCGCTGGCCACTCGTGATCTCCCGCAGCTGAGGGAGAAACACAGACAGCTGATGTAAACACAGCCTTCTGTCATTCTCCCTGAAGTGATCACAGAGGCTATGTGATCCTGCTATATAGGATCGCATGTCTCTGTGATTACTTCACAAGCCACGCCCCCTGAGAGTCAGAATCACGCCCCTAGGGACACATTTAACCCCTTGATCACCAGTACAGTTAACCCCTCCCCTGCCAATGTAATTTTTACAGTAACAGTGCATATTTTTAGCACTGATTACTGTAGTAATGTCACTGGTACCCCCAAAAGTGTCTAAAATGTCAGTTAGGGGTCCTATCTGTCCGCTGCAATGTAGCAGTCCCACAAAAGAAAAATCGCAGATCGCCGCCATTACTAGTAAAAAAGAAAACAATAAAAATAACATAAATCTTTCCCATAGTTAGTAAACTCAATCCAAACCAATCAAAATACGCTTATTGCGATTTTTTTTTACCAAAAATATGTAGCAAAAAACAAATTGGCCTAAAATGTTAAAAATTTTTGATTTTTTTTTTGAGAATTTCATATAAAAAAATTTGAAAAATATTGTTATTCTTTCAAAATTGTCGCTATTTTTTTGTTTATAGCGCAAAAAATAAAAATCGCACAGGGGATCAAATACCACCAAAAGAAAGCTCTGT
Source organism: Pelophylax lessonae (assembly GCF_965119305.1). NCBI lineage: Eukaryota > Metazoa > Chordata > Amphibia > Anura > Ranidae > Pelophylax > Pelophylax lessonae. Next base: position 122,718,492 of record NC_138770.1, read on the forward strand.
TGGTGGGGAAAAAATGGACGTCAATTTTGTTTGGGTACAGCATTGCATGACTGCGCAATTGTCCATTAAATCATGCAGTGTCGAATCGCAAAATAGGGCCTGGTCTTTGAGCAGCCAAATCCTCCGGGGCTAAAGTGGTTAAGAAAAGAACATATATTCCACAATAATAGTTATGCTTCCAAACTTAGTGTGTGCAGTAAATTGCCTCCAGCATTGCTCCTTTTTCTTCTTGTTGGAGGCTGCCATTTTGTCACAGCATAGAACAGTCACTTTCTTATAGGAAAACTATATCTCACTTTTTGTAATTAAAATATGTGTATTTTCTGCCTTGATTGCATGGCTTGGCTCAGATAGAGAAGAAGGCTGACAAAAGCTTTACAGTGCTGAAGTTCATAGGATGGACTGTGTCATTCATATTTCTTTCTTCCCCCTTCTGCATCAGTAAATTTTAAAGCCAGTCATTTGATTGGCCTACAGGGAATTTAGGAAAAGTGCAGAGAATTGAGAGCAACTGAGCATGTGCAGAATATGGTGAGACAGTGTATTACTGGATATTTAACAGTATAGGCACTCTTTTTTAAAATTTTACAAAGCTAAACTGTAACAGGGTCAGCCTGAAGTGATTGTTTGTACTTCTTTCCTTCTCCTTTTTGGATATGTAAACGAAATTATTTTTTACAGTTTTTTTTTTTTTTTTGGGGGGGGGGGGGGGGGTTGTGATTGTCTACTACTGAATGAATACTTATTATATTTTTTATGTTTTTTTTTTATATACATGTTCGAATTAAATTGAAACTAAAAAAAAAAAAAAATAGCAGGACTTTAATCATAGAGATTGTTTCTAGTGTGATAAATTTCCAACTTCTGTCTTTTGATCTATTCAGCTAGCCTGTTTAAACATCTGCACCGGATCTGTGCTTGGGCTGCGGGAAGAAGTTTTGCAGTGCTTTAAGTCTTTGTATATGTGTTACATTAAAATCCAACATTACATCCACACAGTCAGCGAGGGTCCTTCTCTGCAGCAAGCTAGCATGGGACAGGCTCTTCTACTCAGACTGCGACTGCTTTCTCAAGAAAACCTTTAAGCGCCCATATTTTTGTGTTGCAGTAATACACACCAATGCATGTTACGTGCAGTGTTTTTTTTTTAAATGGCATCCCGAAGCACCAAAGCAGTAAGAAATGTCATATGTGTTGTGGCACGGTACAACAGATGGCCACAAAATTCTGTGTCATGTGCAATTTTTGTGGTGTATTTATTTGATCTTTGTTAACCGCTTCCCGAACACCCCCTGTCTATTTTACTGCGGCAAGGTGGCTCTCCGATGCATGGGTCAGGTGGCTCCGATTGCCGCCTGACACCCGCGATTGTTCCCCGCCAAGAGAGAATAACGGTCAGCTGTTGTAAACATAGCTGACCGTTCTTCTCACTGGAATAATCAGAGCCCCTGCGATCCTTCTATATAGGATCACAGGTCTTTATGATCATTTCACAAGCCCCCCACAGTTAGAGTCACTCCCCTAGGCTTATATTTAACCCCTTGATCACCCACAATGTTAACCCCTTCCCTGTCAGTGTCATTATTACAGTAACAGTGCATATTTTTAGAACTAATTACTGTAGCAATGTCACTGGCCCCCCCAAAAGTGTAAAAAATGTCAGTTAGGGGTCCGATCTGTCCACCGCAATGTTGCAGTCCCGCTAAAAATCGAAGATCGCCGCCATTACTAGTAAAAAAAACAAAAAAAACAATAAAAATTACATAAATCTTTCCTGTAGTTAGTAGAAGCGATAGCTTTTGCGCAAACCAATCAAAATACGCTTATTGTGATTTTTATTACCAAAAATATGTAGCAGAAAACAAATTGGCCTAAAATGTTAAAAAAATTAAATTTTTGATAATGTTATAAATATTGTTTTTTTTTTTTCAGAATTGTCGCTCTTTTTTTGTTTAAAGCGCTAAAAATAAAAATTGCACAGGTAATTAAATACCACCCAAAGAAAGCTCTATTTGTGGGGAGAAAAAAAGGACATCAATTTTATTTCAGTACAGCGTCGCACGACCGTGCAATTGTCCGTTAAAGCAACGCAGTGCCGAATCGCAAAATATGGCCTGGTCATTAAGGGGGAAAATCTTTCGGTCCAGAAGCGGTTAAAGCTTCAATTGAGTTTTAACATGTTAAAGTTGACCTTTTATGCAAATGGAAATAATTACTTTCTTTCCAGCCAGCCATCCCCTAAACAAAAAAATCTGTAAATAAAATGTTAACAATAAAGGTTTTAGAAGAGAAAAGACGAAAAATGACTCACTTTGGTCCCTGCTTATGGGAGCTGTGGGTGATGTCTTTGCACTTCACCTCTTCCTCTTGACCACCAGAAATGCTAGAAATGCTTTCTGCAGGATTTTGTGTTCCCAGCTATACCAGGAGGCAGCAGTAAGGCAAGCCATGATGAATCTATTTTCATACTTGTACCACGGGTGAAAGAAAAGAAAAGCATTAAATTCCCTATCAACACAGTCAGTGCTATTGTATTCTGCCTCTCGCAGTGCTATCTTATTCTGCTGGGGGGGGGGGCAGAATACAATAGCACTACAATAATCTGTATTCTGACTGGCTGGCATAATACAGATTACTGGCTATAGCCACTGGCAGTAATCACATGTAGAAAAATCCAAAAGGCTGGTTGTATCCAAGTCGATCGATGGATTGACTTTGGTACAATCAGCCTGCCCATTGATGGATCAATCCATGTATGGTCGGCCTGAGGCATGGTGACATCATCCGTGTCTCTAAAAAGACGGGACTGAGGTGAGCACTTTTTTAAATTTTTTTTTGTTTAATCTTTCATTTTTCAAGTTTATTTTTAATTAGCACTAATTTTTGGGGGGCTGGCAGGTGAACTGACATTCATTTTTCATGGAAGGTCCGCTGTAAAGCTCTAATGATATTGGGGGTGTGGTGATCACACTACAGTATGGCCGCCTAACTTCTGAGCTCCGCTCGGCTGCCAGAAAAACACAATGATCCCTGAGCCCCAGTGGTGATTCCGGCCTCCACAGCTTCAGGCACCCTCTGGAAATGCCCCACTCCCTGCTGGTCATCAACAAAATGGTACTGGATGATTCCCAGGGGAGAAGCAGAGCTCCTTCCAGTCACCATGCAGGCCCCCTTTCCTTACAGGGGACACATGCACCCAGCTCCCAGGATTGCTCACACTTTTCAGGATCCTCCACACCCTCTACACGAAGCACAGCAAAATCAAGGCCACGCAAGGACTCCTCCAGAGGTGCCTCAGGGGCTCTGGATATGGAGGTGAGTGCACAGGTCGCAGAGTCACAGGCCTCTCAACCCCACACAGACCCCTTTGCTGCAGTTACCTCCTCAAACCTCCCAGTATCAGAGACTGTACTAAAAAAAACATTCTAACATTATTAAGAGAATCTCTGCAGCTTGATATGAAGTCTTGCTTCCACCACATGCAAGCTGACATACAGGACTTAGGGGACAGAGTGGATCACATAGCGGATAAGATGTGTGACTATACGCAATCATTTAACACGCAAGTCGAGGCACATTCTGCACATGAAGATGAAATTGCAAGATGAAGTCAACAGCCGCAGACTTGGAAGACAGTAGGGATGATCGAACTTTTCAAAAGTTCAGTTCGGCCAGAACATCCGAATTTCCCGAAAGTTCGCGCCGGATTTCAGAACCCCATTGAAATCAATGGGACCTGAACTTCGGTAATCAAAAAACACCATTTTGAAGCCCTAAAACCCAATAAATGCCCCTAAAAAGTGCATAGGGTTCTGGGTCATACCCCAGGGACTATTAATCACACAAAAAAAGTTCTTAAAAATTGTCATTTTTGATAGAGAGCCAATTATTGAAAAAAAAAAAATTAAAAAAAAAAAAATTATTTGGATTTAGTATCTGGGGGGGGGGGGGGTCTAAAAAGTGTACCTGTGAAGTTTCAGCTCTGTAGCATGTCCAGAACCATAAAAAAAAAAGATCATTTTTATTAGGTCACTTATAGAACAGGTTAGTGGCTTCTCGCTTTTCACACCTTGCCGGTCTAGTATCAAGCGTTTTTTTGGGCATTTTTTGGGTTCTTTGGAGGCAGGCAAAACATCTGAACTTGTGTATAGTGGTATATACACACACATACTTATATGTATTTTACACTTAGACATATATAGGTGTTATAGGAGCGTAACCATATTAGTGTAAATGATTTCATTAGCGCAAGCATATATTTCTGCTACTATCACACCTATATATGTCTAGGTGTGTATATACATATAAGTATGTGTGTATATATACCACTATACACAAGTTCAGATGTTTTGCCTGCCTCCAAAAACCCCCAAAAAATGCCTGCAACAACACACCTGGGCGGTTTTTTTTGGCGCTAGCGTTTTTTTGGGCATTTTTTGGGGTTCTTTGGAGGCAGGCAAAACATCTGAACTTGTGTATAGTGGTATATATATACACATACTTATATGTATATATACACCTAGACATATATAGGTGTGATAGTAGCAGAAATATATGCTTGCGCTAATGAAATCATTTACACTAATGTGGTTACGCTCCTATAACACCTATATATGTCTAAGTGTAAAATACATATAAGTATGTGTGTGTATATACCACTATACACAAGTTCAGATGTTTTGCCTGCCTCCAAAAACCCCCAAAAAATGCCTGCAACAACACACCTGGGCGGTTTTTTTTGGCGCTAGCGTTTTTTTGGGCATTTTTTGGGGTTCTTTGGAGGCAGGCAAAACATCTGAACTTGTGTATAGTGGTATATATATACACATACTTATATGTATATATACACCTAGACATATATAGGTGTGATAGTAGCAGAAATATATGCTTGCGCTAATGAAATCATTTACACTAATGTGGTTACGCTCCTATAACACCTATATATGTCTAAGTGTAAAATACATATAAGTATGTGTGTGTATATACCACTATACACAAGTTCAGATGTTTTGCCTGCCTCCAAAAACCCCCAAAAAATGCCTGCAACAACACACCTGGGCGTTTTTTTTTTTGACGCTAGCGTTTTTTTGGGCATTTTTTTGGGTTCTTTGGAGGCAGGCAAAACATCTGAACTTGTGTATAGTGGTATATATACACACATACTTATATGTATTTTACACTTAGACAGGTGTAATAGATAGGTGTGATAGGAGTGTAACTATATTGGTGTTAATTATTTCATTAGCGCAAGTAGTTTTTTCTGCTCCTTTCACACCTATATATGTGCGGGTGTATATATACATACATGGGTGTGTATATATACCCCCTATACACATGTTCAGATGTCATGCCTGACTCCAAACATGTGCTCAAAAGATCCCTATAGATGAGTGCAGCCAAAAAGAATGCTGACGGGGGCGAAGCCATATTACTGCACTGAAAGTGACTTCACAGAAACTAGCTTTTCTCTATAGCGGTCACCCTGATATGGAAGGGTTTTGTCACCCTGCCATAGAAGTCACTGTCAGTTAACCCTACACTACACTACGGTCCCCTTACACTTAACACTTTCCCTACAGAAACTGAATAAATTAAAGCTAACTAAAATGTAAAAGAGCACCCTAACTACACTAGATATCCCTTTCCTCACACTAATAAATGCTAAATGACACTTTGTAGCAGAAGTCCACAAACTGCTTCCACTCTCTTCCATGTCCCTGTATAACAATGCTAGGAATTTGGTGGGGGCTATCTTATACTGGAGGGCGTATTCACTAATGATTGGTCTATGGACCCCCTAGTCACTCCAATCACATTCCTAGCATTCTCCTGCCCCCTCAATTGGCTTTTGCTAATGGTTCAGGTCCAATCATAGGCTTTTAAAGCCCATTTCCTGTCCCATTGCATTTGGTCGGTTCTGGTTTCCCGAATTCCGAACTTTTTGGGCAAAAAGTTCTAAATTCGGCCGAACCTCGAACAGCCAATGTTCGGGTCGAATCGATGGTCGACCAGAACCGTTCGATCATCCCTAGAAAACAGGTCTCGACCCCACAATCTGAAAATTTGGGGGATCCTTGAAACATTTTAACAAGCACAACTACAGCACTTTGCGCAAGATCTTTTTTTAGCCATAATACCTACACTCACTTCAGCAGCCTTGACCATCGACCAAATCTACAGAGTCCCCAACCCAGATATCTACCATCTCATATTCCTAGGGATGTAATCCTTAGAGTACACTTCTATCAAGTTAAAGAGCAATTACAGATGACGGCTCACTTGCAACTGCTGCACCAGGAGGAATTGTATGATGCCTGGCACTGTCTACATGACAATGAGCAAAATTTTACCTTCTTCTCAGCTAGACACAATACATACTCCAGAATAGATATGTTCCTAAAAGACAAGAGGATCCTACAATAGGTATCCTCAGCTAATATTTCTGATATCATGTGGCCATTACAATAGAAATAAAAGAGAAGGATGCCTTTGCCAGCTCTAGAGTGTGGCATTGCAATACAAAACCCCTCTAATAAGCATATGCTTTCTCAGCATCTTCACAAATTTTTTGCACTTACTGCACTTTCAGTCGCTGATAAATTCTCCCTTTGGAAGGCCTATATCCGAGGTATTATTATGCAACTAGATGCGAGACCAAAAAAAAGCTTACAACCTACACCTTAATTATATCTTGCATAAAATCCAGACTCGGGAAGCTGATAACAAACATAGACCCACACCTGCTAACCTACTTGGCCAAACTATGTAGGGACCTTAGGATCCACCTTCTTGACCAACACGACAGGCATCTTAAACAACTTAAAACATGCTACTATTCCTTAGACAACAAGCTGGGCAAATTACTTGCTCACAGACCCAAGCTCAGAGTGGCCACGACCAGAGTTTCCCACCTAACTCATCCCACCACACAACAGAAAATAATAAACCCACAAAAGATAGCAGATATGTTCGCCGACTACTATAGTAATCTCTACAAGCTTAAAAATGAGTCATCCTCCCCGCAACTGACAGAGGCTGATATCAATTCTTTCTTATCATCTATTAACCTACCAACATTGACAATAGACCACCTGGAAGCATTAAATGCCCCAATTAGCAAGAAGGAAATCCAAAAGTCCATCGCCTCACTACCGTTAAATAAATCCCCCGGACCCGATGGGTTTTAAAATGAATATTTAAAACATTTCATGGCCCAATATTACCTCATCTTGTCAATTATTTTTCAAGGTGGCAGCTTCGTCTACTTCATTTCCTCCCGAAATGCTTAGAGCATACATTTTAATATACCGAAGCTTGATAAGGACCCAACTACTCCCTCCAACTTTAGAACCATTTCCCTTCTAAATTCTGATGTAAAACTGTATGCTAATATTATTGCTGGTCGTCTGATGTACATAATGCCGACACTAATACAACCTGACCAGATGGAATTTACACCTGGTAGACAATCTTCGGATGACACGAGGCATATTATTGACATTATAGAAAAATTCATAAGCGGCCCTTGAGGGAGTGGAGCAATCAATCACCAGCTTCCATCATAAAGAGTGATTCAAACTGCTTACCAGATGAAGATAAATAATACACATGTCCGCAAATCTCCTGAGATATCCTTGATATTCTGAACATCAGTGTGTCCACTCCTTTAAATGGGAACTGGGTAATCGGGGTCCAGCATAAACAAAAGACCTTTCAGAGTGCAGTAAATTGGTTCAACGAAAAATATCAAGCAAAGAGACCACCACCAGGAGACTGCAAGGAAACCACTCAGCACCTCAGTGTATCTAATCTATCTGCTTAGCAGACACACTAGTCTTCAGAGCAAATTTAATCCTTGCAGCTCCTGTTCCCGTTTAACCGATTGGACACACTGATGTTCAGAATATCCAGGATATTACATGAGATTTGATGATATGTGTATTATTTATCTTCATCTGGTAAGCAGTTTAAATCACTCTTTATGATGGAATAGGGTGATTGATTGCTCCATTACCTCAAGCGCCGCTTATGAATTTTTTAATATACTTTTTTACCAATTGTCAATTTTGGATTTTGCTGGCAGCTCTTTTTGGGACTGTTTTACACTTTAGCACAGATTTTCCTTATTTTATATTATTGACATTATACACTTCGCAGAACTGCATAAAGTGCCTTCTCTACTTCTCTACTCTTATTAATTGACACGGAGAAGGCATTCGATAGAGTGCATTGGCAATACATGAACCAGGTTCTTCTTAAATTTGGCTTCCGTAGAAATTTTCTCTCTGCTATATTAGCTTTATATTCCAATCTTTCAGCTCAGGTTTACACCTCTAGTATTTGGTCCAAACCATTTTTCATCACAAACTGAACACGCCAAGGCTGTCCACTGTCACCTGCCATCTTTAACCTCATGATCGAACCCCTAGCTGAGAAAATCCGATCTCACCCTTCCATTATAGGATTCCAGTTTAGCACAAAGCAGCTTAAGAATCTTTTCACAGATGATCAGGGCAGTCTTTTCCACTGGGCATGCCCGGCGGTTGCCCGGGGGCCCCACTTGCCAAGGGGCCCCACATGGATGGTGGCATGTCCCTGGTGGTCTAGGGCCCCCCGTTCCATTGTCCGCCGGCCCGGGCCCCCCCCCGTTGTTGTTTTCCGCCCGCCGGGGGCGGCCGTGACTCGAGTCTGCACTGCAGTGCACACTGGTTGCTAAGGCCAGCCCGATTGGCATCTAGCAACCAGTGACGTTAGCAGAGCAGAGTGCAGACCCAGGATGCACAGCGCCGCAGCGGAGGACTCAGAGGAGGATCCTCCTCCTCGTCGGCTCATCCTCCTCTCCTCCGTGTCGACCCTAGAAGACTGGCTCCGCCTCCACCCACCTCCTCCCATGTGCAGCCATTGTAAAGGTAAGGCAGCCAGCCCAGCTGCCAGGCTGCTTGATTAAATTATATTCTTTTTTTAACTCTCTCATGGCAATGATGGCATGATGATGATCGATGACACAAGAGACAGACAACTACCTGTCCTGGAGGATATACCTTACTATATATTGGTCCCTGTAATATGTATATAGTAAGGTATATATCCTCCAGGTAGTAGTTGTACTCTCTTGTAGTATAGTGTTCCCTGTAATGTGTATATAGTCTATATACATATTACAGGGAACACTACATACTACAAGAGAGTACAACTACTACCTGGAGTATATACCTTACTATATACATATTACAGGGACCAATATATACTACAAGAGAGTACAACTACTACCTGGAGTATATACCTTACTATATACATATTACAGGGACCAATATATACTACAAGAGACAACTACCTTGCATTTTTATTCTCGTGCGTGATTGTGTAGGCAGGGGGCCCCAGTGCACTGCATTGCCCAGGGGCCTATTAGGCTCTTAAGATGGCACTGCAGATGATGTGATACTACTTCTAACAAACCCTTAGACCTCCCCACTGAAAGCCCATGAAGTACTTACTCAGTTTAGTAAAATCTCAAATTATAAGATTAACTTCTCTAAATTGCTAATAGTAAACCTGAATGTGCCTCCACAAGTCAAAAACAATCTACAAAACCAATTCCCTTACTCTTGGGCTGTGAACATCATACCTTTCCTGGGTATCACCCTAATGCCAAAATTGTCTTCCCTAGCCCATGCCAAATACAAACCCCTTCATCGAAAAATAATCAAGGAATGCCAATATTTCTCTAAAGCCAATTTATTTTGGTCTGGTCATCTAACCTCCTACAAAATTAATGTTTTAAACCCTCCTGGACACTCTGTGAACTGATATAGAACAAGCTTTAGTACCGGCCTCTGATCTATTAACCCTGTTACTGGCAGACAGATGAAAACCCCATTACCCCACCTTGTTTACTGCTCCCAACGCAATCATCTCTGATAACGTGGAGGGCTTTTTTAGACATACCTACACTTGCCACTCAAACCCAAGAAGTTACATTACCTGTTCGTGTAGTAGAATCACTAATCACAAATAAATTTGTGTCTCACTTAAGCATGAAAGGCTTCAAAACTATAAGCAATCTATTAAGTACTCGTACCCCTAAAGTCGTTGGGGCACTGGTGGCGAATTTTCAGATATCAAGCCACCACTATTTCACCCAACTACTTATCACACAATTTTGTTGTCGATATCTTCCTCTTATTATAAAAGTACAACTTAAGATGTGGACTTTTCTCAACTCTCCTGTTTCACAACAGAGAGGCATTTCACGCTTTTTTGCAATTTTCCCAGATAAAATAGCTTTTGTCAAATCTATTGTCATAATACAATGGGAATGTTACCAACAATTGTCAGATGCTCAATAGCTTAAAGCTATAGGTTCCATATACGCAGCATCACACAATGCCCAACACTGGAAATTGGTTCAATAAATTGTATTGCAGTGATATTATACCCCTGTGCAAATACACTTCTTTTCCTCCACTAGCTCCCTGCCAGCGTCGGCTGCGGGACCAAGTGACAGGGAGCGCGCCACGGAGGTTGTGAACCCAATGGATGACTGCTGAGGGTCGATGGCTCAGAGAAGCAGCTACGCAGGGTTGCAGCCATAGTCCTGGACAGGGAGCTAGAGCATACGATTCCCCATTGTGCTGAGTCTAATAGCCAGCAGGTTTTCACCAGAGCCTCGGATGGTGAGGATGGACTTGGCTGCAGCCGACCCCAGGTCATAGCCCCCAGGGTCTCCCAGCTCATAATCACAGCTGGCTCTGGTGGATGGAGAGGAAGTAGCAGTCCAGGGCAACAAGGGATAGTTGGGAGAACAAGACAAATGTCGGGGAAACAAGCAGACAGGGATGGTTAGGCGAACAATCCAAATTCGGAACATGTAGAACAGCTTTGGGGAGAAAGATGGCCACCAAGTTGGAGGAGCTTTTAAACTAGGAGATGGGGGGGGAGGGCTCAGAAGTAGAGTCAGTCAGGAGGGAGCAAAAGACAGAAGGTATTATTAGGGTCAGCAGCGACAGTAGATCCGAAACGTCAATTGGGGGGTCTGTGCAGGCAAACTTCAGACCAAACAGGAATACAAACAGGAATAAAAATAAGCACCATTCATGACCAACATCCATAAATCTAAGAGGGGTATATACAAATGCCAGGAGCCTAGCCAATAAAATGAATGAGTTGAAAATGTTAGTACATGAGGAGGACATTGACTTTGTGGGAATAACAGAAACTTGGTTCGACCCCTCACATGACTGGCTGGCCAATATCCAAGGGTATTCTGTGTACCGGAAGGACAGGGTAGGAAAAAGAGGGGGAGGGGTATGTCTCTATGTCAAGAATAATGTAAGGGTGATAGAGAGGAATGATATTATGGAAGGGATGTTTACGGAGCTAGAATCCGTGTGGGTAGAACTCCATAGGGAAGAAGTAAAGGGAAAAGTAATTGTGGGGGTTTGTTATAGGCCACCAAACCAAAGGGAGGAGGTGGAGCTGGAATTTATATCACTGTTGGGTAAAGCGGCAAAGCTGGGATCAGTCCTCATATAAGCAGACTTTAATTATCCCGACATTGACTGGGAATAGGGGACTACACACTCACAGAAGGCCCGTCACTTCATGGAAACCTTACAGGACAACTACATGTCTCAGTTGGTGGATTCTCCTTCTAGAGAAAATGCAGTGCTGGATCTATTGATCACTAATGACCCAGACCTAATCTCAGATGTAGGAGTCCAGGAAAACCTGGGCTCTAGCAATCACAGGATGATCACGTTTAAAGAGGTTGTAAACTCCAAAAATTATTATTATTTTTTTCCCAACCTGGTAGAGAAACACATAATGAGCTAGTATGAAATACTTACCTTAGAACGAGCCCCCGCCGTGCCGCCCGCTTACCTGTATGATGGGCGACATGTTCAGTCGCCCGTCTTCCGGGTTCGCGGCATCCGGCCATCTGATTGTCCGGACCCGCGATTACGTCACTCCCGCGCATGCACGCGGGAGCCACCGTTCACGGCATAGGGCTCTGAAGGAACGGCACGGTTGGCCGTTCCTTCAGAGCGCATGCGCCGATGACGTCATCGGCTGCATGCAATGTAAATATCTCCTAAACGGTACATGTTTAGGAGATATTTACAGTACCTATAGGTAAGCCTTATCATAGGCTTACCTATGGGTAAAAGTTGCAGAGGAGGGTTTACTTCCTCTTTAATGTAAATAACAATATAACAAGGCAAGAGGGGAACATAAGAACCCTAAATTTCAGAAGGGCAAACTTTCCCAAATTGTGCTCAATGATGGAAAGGGTAAACTTGGACCAAACCCTAGGAACACTGACCATGGAGAAAAAATGGGAATGCTTTAGGAACATATTAAACAAATGCATCTCGCAGTGCATTCCTATGGGAAATAAATTTAGAAGAGACAAAGCCAAACCTGGCTGGCTAAACCGTAATGTTAAAAAACTTCTTAGGGGAAAAAAAAAATGGCCTTCAAGAAATATAAATCAGAGGGCACATTATCGGCTTTCCAGCAATAAAAGGAGGTAAATAAGAAAAGTAAATACGAAATCAGAATGACTAAAATCAACTTCGAGAGGAAAATAGCAGAGGATAGTAAAAATAACCCTAAGAAATTCTTTAAATATATCAACCGCAAAAAAACAAGGGCAGAGCATGTTGCACACATAATTAACGATGAGGGGAGGATGGTTACAGAGGACACTGAAAAGGCAACCGTGCTTAATGCTTTTTTCTCCTCAGTTTTTACACAGGAAAAGGAGGGGTACACTGACCATGACTGTATGGTTAGCAGTAATTCACTGGACTTGCCGCTATGGCTAACAGAGGGTGAAATCAGGGAAAGGCTGGATAAAATGAACACAAATAAATCACCAGGCCCCGATGGCGTACATCCGAGAGTACTCAAAGAATTTAGTATAACTATATCTAGACCACTGTTCCTGATCTTTGCTGACAGTGTTATGACAGAAATGTACCGCGGGATTGGAGGAAAGCTAACAAGATACCGATATTCAAAAAAGGGCAGAGGCATGTCCCGGGAAATTATAGGCCAGTCATGCTGACATCGATAGTATGTAAACTTCTGGAGGGGATAATAAGGGACTATATCGTAGAGTTTGCTAAAGACAACAACATCATCAGCAGTAATTAGCACGGGTTTACTAAAGAGCGTTCTTGTCAAACCGATCTCTTAACATTCTACGAGGAGGTGAGCTGTGAGCTAGATTGGGGGAGACCAGTGGATGTGGTGTACCTGGATTTCGCTAAGGCATTTGATACAGTTCCCCACAAGTGCTTGATTTATAAAATAAGGTCTGCAGGCATCGACCACAAGGTTTGCTCTTGGATACGGAACTGGCTAAAAGGGCGTGTCCAAAGGGTGGTAATAAATAGCGCATACTCAGACTGGTCTGGTGTGGTAAGTGGGGTCCCCCAAGGCTCAGTCCTGGGACCAACCCTGTTCAATTTATTCATAAACAGCATTGAGAACGGGATCAGTAGTTCTATATCAGTTTTTGCAGATGACACAAAATTGGGCAGGGCAATAACTGCACAGCATGAGGCAGATATCCTACAGAATGACCTGAACAAAATAACAGAGTGGGCAACGACATGGCAAATGAGGTTTAATGTGGAGAAGTGTAAGGTTTTCAACTTGGGGACTAAAAACATAAAAGCACAATACACTTTAGTGGGGGAACCTTTGGGGGAGTCAAGAATGGAGAAAGATCTGGGAGTCTTGGTTGAGGATAGACTAGGGAATAGCATGCAATGTCAAGTGGCAGCTGCCAAAGCCGGCAGAATATTAGCATGCATAAGGAAAGTGATGTATTCCAGAGATAAAACTATAATTCTACCACTTTATAAAACTCTGACCGCATCTGGAGTATTCTGTTCAGTTCTGGTCGCCAGTCCTCAGGAGGCATGTGTTGGAGCTGGAGAGAGTCCAGAGAAGGGCAACTAAACTAATTAGGGGATTGGAGGACCTTAATTATGAAGAGCATCTACAATCGCTTAATTTATTAACCCTGGAGAAGAGACGCCTGAGAGGGGACATGATAGCAATTTATAAATACCTCAATGGTGATCTCAGCATAGAAAAAAAGCTATTCAGTCGCAAGAATTGCATGAGGACTCGAGGACATACAATGCGATTAGAGGATAAGCGTTTTGACCTCAGGCAACGCAGGGGGGTTTTTACTGTTAGGGCTATAAGATTGTGGAATTCTCTACCACAAGAGGTAGTTTCTGCGGGAAGTATGGCTACTTTCAAAAGACTCTTGGATGTACATCTCCTGGATGGACTATTGTCTTTATTTAACCTCAACTACTATATAAGCTGTAGAGCACACGCCAAGAAATATTCAGGAAAGCCTTCACACAATTGTTGCTCGGTCAAGGCTGGCTTTCAGTTCGCGGGTTAATATAGTGTTTCCTGTTAGAGGCTGGGGTGGAGCCATGCTGAGAGAAGATTACTTAAACACACAGGTGTGGAAGCACGGTCCCTAAAGCTGATACATAGACCAGAGAGGTAAGCAGACATTCAGGGCATGAAACATTATTGCAGATTCATGATATCTTCATTGTGCTGGCGGGATTGCGTACAAGAAGGATCCATGTAGCACATATTTTGGGCATGTAAATGCCTAACTAGCTTTTGGCGTAAATTATCACGTGTTCCATCAGATATACCAGGAATAATAATACCAATTGACCCTGCCTTTGCGCTCCTTAACATAGTAATGGAGCGTTGGCCAAAATAATTCCACACCAAGCTCATACATGTCCTCTTGTTGGCCAGAACTATAATTGTAAAGCACTGGAAATCCCAGCTGTCACCAAACTCTTCAGAGGCACTCCCTAATTAGTACTTATTCTGCTACGAAAAGGCCCTATTAGCTTTTAGTACAAATTCCTATTCCTCCTTCTTCAAAACCTGGCAACCTTTGATTGAGTGGAGCACTGGTCACAAACTCTGATAACTAGCTTTTTACTGGTATTACGGAAGTTATGTTTCAGTTTGTTACTATATGGCATTCCGCTGAGTTGTGTAGCATGGATCTGTTCTGTTTACTTCTCCTTTTATTTATTTGTTGTACACACCCTCTATATCTCAAATGGAGCACAGGCTCCTTATCACATGTATTATTTCATTTGTATTTGCTATAAAAACTAATAAAAATGTACTGAAACAAAAAAAAAAAGATCTGAAGATGTTTCACTTTAATGTAGGTTTACATATACTTTATGCATAGTTTGTCATTATGACTGTCATATTAATTGTAACTCTTGTATGAGTGCAAGTGTATCAGAATCAGACCCTGTAGTCTCTAGTTACAATAAAAACACCCTTTGCTGTTGCTGATAACCAGGAACCTGGTGATCTTAGAGTAGACTATGCTGCTTAAGAACAATGCAATTTATTCCTGCATATAAGCAGCAATTTTTTAAATAAAAAAATAATGTGGCCTTATGCTGACTTATGTTGTGGTTTACTACATTGCATGAGCATTGGCATTATTTGATGTTGGTTCCATCCACAATGAAAGGCACCACAATGTGCTAATGTATGTAATGTGAGTGCATTACGGTAAAGCACTGAAATGGAAAGTTGTGTTTCGGCCCTAAGTCTCGGTTTCCACTAGTGCGACTTCAATAGCGACTTTGTACTTTGATTTCCATACGACTTGTGTACGACTTCTACAACGACTTGTTGCGATTACGACTTGTTGCGACTTTGATGTATTCGACTTGCACATAAAAGATTCCTTTTCCTGCTAGTGATGTAATTCCTTTTCCTGCAAGTGATGTAATTTCCTGTTTTGGAATAGTAGTGTATGTTGCAGGAAACATGTTGGCTATGCAGTATGTTGGAGCAGCAGTCATTATGGCTGCTGTAGCAGCTGTTATTGATGAGGAAGAAGAGGACCGGAGAAGGAGAAGGCATCGCTTCTGGATCCATCCTGTCATCTCCCAAAGGGAAGAGAGAGGCCAGTTCAGGATCCTTTATCATGACCTCCATGCTCATGAAGACAAATTCTTTAACTACACACGGATGTCAATTAAAAGGTCAGAACATATGTATATGTCAACTTTTTAACAAAAATGTGTATAGGTATAGTCAGTATCAGGCCCGGACTGGCCATAGGGCCCTGGACCACCTGCTCCGTGGCCATCAGTTAATCAGGCCATACAGTGGGAGATGGAGCTAAGCCTGTCTCGCTGAGCTGTGTATTTCTCTCTGTGTATGTCTCTATGTATGTTATTTTTTACATGGATAATGTTGATAAATGCCATATATGTTTCTTTTTACAGTTTTTATGAATTGTTGGCTCTGCTCTCCACACATCTAGAGAGACAAAACACTAGATTCAGAAGGAGTATTCCGCCCATAGAAAGACTGATTATCACATTGAGGTAACTTTTCAAACCTACTTACCTCCTGAGGCATTTGGAGAGACACATAATTATGTAACCTATATGTAGTAGTGGGTGTGATTATGTTTGCCATGTCTCTTTTCAACAGTGTCTTTCTCCTGCTCATCTTCTTCCTTCATTTCCTCAGGTACCTTCGTCCAAGCCAGTTTATGCATCATTCTAACATTATTTTTTTAATTTTAGGTACCTGGCAACTGGACATTCCTTTACAAGTTTACATTATGAGTTCTTGGTTGGCAAAACTACTGCCAGCAATATTATCCATGATACCTGCAGAGACATCTGGAATGTTCTTAAGGATTTGGTCCTGAAGAAACCCACTACAGAAGACTGGTGCAAGATAGCAGAATATTTCTGGGACCACTGCAATTTTCCAAATTGTGTTGGTGCAATTGATGGAAAACACATTAGAATATTGAAGCCCATTGGCAGTGGAAGTAAATTCTTCAACTACAAAAAATACTTTTCTTTTGTCTTACTAGCAGTGGCTGATGCCAAATACTGTTTTAGCTATGTAGACATAGGTTCGTATGGAAGCAGCTCAGACTCTAGCATATTTGCGAGATCCACATTTGGAAGAATGTTGAGGGAAGATGGACTTCAGCTGCCACCGGACTGTCCACTACCAGGGACAAACGGACCACCACAGCCATTTGTTTTTGTTGGAGATGAGGCTTTTGCTCTCAGTCATCATCTATTAAGGCCCTATTCAAATCGGTCTCTGACTGTGGACAAAAGAGTTTTCAATTACCGCTTAACCAGGACAAGACGAGTTGTTGAATGCGCCTTTGGAATTTTAGCTAACAAGTGGAGGTTCCTGCATACAGCTATCAATTTAAAAATGGATAATGCAATATGTGCAGTCAAAGCAGCATGTGTTCTTCACAACTATGTTGCACTTCGTGATGGGTACATTCATGAAGATTCCAGCATGAATGACATGGAGGGTGCACGTTTGAGTGCCAGTAGGGGCACAAGCAATGGTGCCACTGTGCGTGAGGGATTCACATCCTTTTTCATGTCTGCTGCTGGTTCTATCCCCTGGCAGCAGGATGCTATTTCATAATGTATCACACGTTCCAACACAGTCCAATTTTGAATAAAATTATTTCTGTTATGTTTTCCTTATATTTCTGTGCAATTATAACCAA
The DNA here is from genome assembly GCF_965119305.1 of Pelophylax lessonae. Classification (NCBI taxonomy): domain Eukaryota; kingdom Metazoa; phylum Chordata; class Amphibia; order Anura; family Ranidae; genus Pelophylax; species Pelophylax lessonae. The sequence goes on from NC_138770.1 coordinate 122,736,088, forward strand.
AGTCTGTATATAGTTCCATTTCTAGCTATAATAAAAATACATTGCTTTACCTTATGTTTTTCTGTTTTCTCCTGTAGATATAATTATATAGCATACAGACATTATTGAAAGTACTATAGAAGTAAAAAAAAATCAAAACAAAAACCACAGAGTAACAAGATTATTATTTTTTTTTTTTTTTCAAAAATTTAAAAAAAATAAACTTTTAGAACAACATCACAAATGTTTTGGATATACCAGCACCAAAACCACCAAAAAATAAATTAACAGGTAAAATGTTTTGTATGCCCAATAACAACACCAAAATAACAAAACTTACAACTTCTGGTATGTTTTTAGTGGTTCAGTCGACCCACAACGGGAAATAGTTGATGGGCCAGATGGGCTAGGGTAATCAGTTGATGCTCCCTGACAGTATTGCCTTTCCGGGAAAGGCGTAACCTGCGTGGGTGCAGGTTGGTATGGTCTTGGTGTGCCAAGGGTGGAGGCAATAGGGGGTGGTATTGGGTGCAACATGTGGGGCCTGGAGGGATTCAGCATGTTGCCATACTCATCATAGTATGGGCGATTTATTTGCTGCCCATACGGTGAACTTGGTGGTGGTGGTGGTGGTGGGTACTGGTAATTGGGGGGATATGTGTGGTGGGGGGGGGGGGTGTTTCCATACACGCTGCTGAGCTTGTTGTTGCCTCCCCAACCACAAAAGATTGCGCGGTTGACATTAAAGCCATCCTGAGCGCATATTTGCTCTCTGGGGGGACCTTCTTACACATCCCTAAAAGGACTGTCATAAAAGCAGTGTCTTCACACATGCTTTCTTTCATTTGGGTGTTCATTTCTTTGACCACCTTCAAAACCTGCTTCATGGGTTTCCCACCCCTAGCACTCGCCCTTGAAGAAGACCTTGAAGAAGACCTTCGTGAAGGCCTTTGCTCAGTACTAGGCCCTGGTTCAGCCTCCACCGCAGCTGGAGAATCATTCCTAGACACTGGTCTGGACATTGCTGCCTCAGATTCTTCACGGTCACGGTCACCAAGGTCTTGGCATCCCTCCTCCTCCTCCTCCGCTGCTGCCACCTCCTGTGACCCCTCTTGTTGTTCAAAACCACGTGAGCAGTCTTGCCAGCTTGCTTGGGTTCTGAAATATAATGAATACATTTTAAATGTTATGAATATTACTACATTTTATATGTCAACTACAGTATATAAAAAAATGCTGACAACTTACTCTCGCATCTCCAACACCGGCCTTAAAAATTCCAGCTCCTGGGCGTGTGCATATGGGACAATTATTGAGGACCAAGAACCACTCCTTCCGTAGATAGCGGTTGTAGCAATCTTTAATACTTCGCCATCTTGTTTGTAAGGAGTGCACTGAAAAACAGACAATACCGGTACTGTACAGGGAATATGGGGGCAAGCAGCAATGTGATAAATTGCATATATGAAACACTTACATTTTTTAGTCCATTCTGTAGCTGTTAAACAGTCCCAATTCTCATAATATATACGAGCAATCTCCAGCCATGCTCTCTCCTTCCTCACATGGTCCTTGTATAAGGGGTCTCGAATGTCATATATTGATGGGCGCGATCTGACAAGACGAATGATTTCCTCATTGTCATGCAATGTACGCTTGTTCTTCCTGGACCTAGGCATACTTACTTACTGTATATCACTCTCCTCTGCGAACTATAGGAAGTGATGTGTTTGGGAGGAGCAGAGATCATGTGATTTTGGGCGGAACATAACAATAAAAAAAAAGCTTTTACTGTACTTCCGTGCAAGTTGCAACGAAGTCGTGAAGTCGAAGTCGACTACGAAGTCGACTTCGTTCCGACTTACATTACCTTCTATGAGGGAAAAATCGCACTAAAGTCGTCCCAAAGTAGTGCAAGAAGCTTTTTTGAAGACGCTGCGTCTTGAGTCGCAGCAGTGGGAACAGTCCATATTGAAATTAATGGGTTTTGACTTGTCATGCGACTTGACATGTGTCAAGACGCATAACAAGTCGCACTAGTGGAAACCGAGCCTAAATGTATTTCAAAATTTGAAGTCTCTTAAATCTGCAGTTTTCATTGAAGCCAGATTTTCACTTCTGGATGCATGGAGTCATGCAATATAAAGTAGCTACAAAGGAGATTAGAAGAGCTGAGATGCAAAAAAGAATGAAAAAATGGGAAAACTGTGTATTTTTTTTAAAATGCTAATTCTTTATAATATGCAGTGCTTTAACAAGTTAAATGTCATTCATTTAGCAGTTAGATCTACTTAAATTTTATCTTTTAATTCATAGTAGTACTTTTCTAGAAGTATCTGTTCTTTTAAAGGAAATCAACAGTGTATTGATACTTTATTTTCAGACTGTCACTGTTTCTTTACATTAACCACTTAAGGACCGGAAGGTTTTACCCCACTAATGACCAGGCAATCTTTTTTTCAATTTGGCACTGATTAACTTTAAGGCTCCCTTCCCACGGCTCCGTTCTGTCGACGGAGCCATTCTGCTCAGTGGGGGATTGATCCGCCGATCCCCCCTGAGCAGGCGTGTGACAGCTCCGTCTCCGCTCTGTGTGCGGAGACGGAGGTGTCAGATCCCTGCTGTCCCCTATGTGGGAATCGGAAGAGAACGGACCGCCTGTCCATTCTCTTCCGATCTGATCTGCCAGACGGATGGAAAATAGGGTTTCCATCGATCCGGATTTAACGGACAGGATCGGATCGGATGTAAGAGGACATGTCTCTGCTGACATCCGCTGCCCCATAGAGATGCATGGGGCATCCGTTCAGATCCGCCTGAAAAACTGACAGGCGGATCAGAACAGTCCGCATGTGTGAAAGAGGCCTTACTGGTGTAGTGATGTGATAATTTCTTTGCCCATCTTTCAGTGTGTATTCCTGTTATGTAGTGTTTGTTTGGCCCTTTTTCAAAATGGCTGCTATGCTCTCTTTCTCTCTCTGCAAGAAGGATGAGGTCATCAAAAAGAGCGGAGCAAGGATTGCTGGGTGAGACTGGACAAGGAGAGCACATGTTGTAGACACAGTGGATTCCTGCTGAGAGAACAGTGCTGTAATATCCCCTCACTGAGACATACAGAGAGACTGCTAATAATTTCATGTTCCTAATAAGGAAAATATCTTATGTTGTATGGTTCACTGAATGTTATTTCTTCAATACATGGACATTTAAACACCATGCTGTGGGGATTACTGTCTATATGGATGATATATTTCTCAATTGAGATTTCACTTAATAATCACAAGCCCTTATTGAGTGGAGGCACTGGCGCTTGTTACAAATCCTGCCCTGATCACACAGATTATATAGACTCTGCTCCTAAATACTTCACAGCTGGAGTCATCATGCCCCAGTAGCTGCCGAGAGTGAACAAAATTAGCGCTACATTTGGAGGCACTGCTGAGATAAACATCTTGGATCAGGACATTAAGAAATGAGCATGTCCCTGTTATCTACAGAAGCTGTGGGGCAGTGGGCCCTGGAAGAGGGACTGCCACCTAAAAAAAACATTTGCTATTTCGTATGTACCTTTCCGTGTGAGCGTCCACAAACTGCAGGAGGCGCTAAAAGCAAATGAAACCTTGCGGTATGCCGCTCCTGTGGATAAAAGAGAGGAAGATGAAAGTTATGAACTGTATACCCATTATCTCTGTCTCAGTGAGGTGGATTTAAATACAGTTAAATGGCCCTTTTGTATATATCCAAAAGGGGCTGAAGAAATTGGTTGTGCTGTAGTATTTCCAGTAAGTTCACCTCCGGTAAGGTGGAAGTTACCAGCCCTGCCTGTAAAGTGTAAACCATTGAATACAACTGCTTCATCAGGAGAAACTGTAATGCTTACTGCTGCGGCTGTTAAGCAGGAAACCAATATTGAGCATCTGCTGCTAAAAGTCACTGAAGTCATTGCTCAGAATTTACATGCTGATTCTTATCGCAAATTAAAGGCTTTTTCAGGAGTGCTACCTGTCCCTGTTGGTGAAGAAAGCTTTGAGGTGTGGAGAGATTTTGCACAACAAGTGATAGAGGAATGGACCTGCTCAGAGGAAAAGAAAAAACAGTGCATCATGGAAAGTTTAAGACCACCAGCATCCATTATCATCAGAGCTTACAAGGAGACTCATGTGAGTACCAGTGCTCAAGAATATATTGATATTTTGACAGATGCTTATGGACTGCACCGTGACCCTGATCAGATGCTTGCTGATTTTAAACAGACAAAGCATAAAGAGGGAGAGGATGTTTCTGTGTTTGTGAGGAGGCTAGAAGTACTCCTGGGGAGATTGCTCACTGACAAGGTAATCTCTCCTACAGATGTTGACAGAATAAGGACTGCTCAAATATTAAAGGGGCTACTGCCACATCACCCAATATCATCAGTTCTAAGACTTGTTTTGATAGAGAGGAACTTTACTTTCACTGAAACTATGACTGAAGTAAAGAGACAGGAGTCGGATATTCTTTTTAGTACCCCTTCCAAGAGCAAAGTTAAGCAGAATTCTGGGATGGAGCCCACAAATGAGACTGTTGCTAAGAAAAAACAAAGAAGTGGGAAGGTTCCTACAGCCTAGAGCTCTATCTGCTGATAAAACCTCCAGTGATAAGCCTCTCTTCCACATTAAATGTTTCCGCTGTGGACAAGCAGGCCGCACAGTTTGTCAGTGTCCACTGCTTGCTGACAGTTCTGAAATTAACAGTAAAGTTGGATATACAGTATGTACCAAAGAAAACAGGGAAGATCAAGAAAACAAACGTTTACCAAGCTACTTGGGGTAGGCCGCAGATGTACTTGCAATCTGTTTGTTAATGATATACCCACTACTGCTCTGTTTGATACTGGTTCTCAGCTGACGATCATATACAGGCCCTTCCTTCAGCAACACTTAAACCACCTCCCTTTGCAACCTGTGGACACTATGCCAGTTCATGGTGTGAGAGAAATCCTGTTTTTATGGATGGTTGCTCGCCCCCAGCTCCTCCAAATAGAGATGACGCCTATTCACATGATTTTGCCTGTAGCTGCCACGCTGCTGAAGCAAATAGGCAGTGCAGCGACGGCAAGTGATTAAAAACCCTTTTGAGTCCAGAAGAGAAGTTGTAGAGGAGGTAGGAAACCCAAAAAAGGAAAAGAGGTATTTAAACTGAGTAAGGTTGAATTACCAGAGGAGGAACTGAAAGTACTGGACCTTAGTTTAACATTTGCAGCAAATAAATATTGATAAATGTAAAACTTACACTTTTAAGTAATAAAATAGTACAAGAGAAAGGGATGGAAAAAGATGTTTTTTTTACATAGTAGATTGAGAAATGTCCAGTAACCAGTTTTTGGAAGTCTTTAAAACTAGGATAGAAGAAGACATAAAAAAATAAAAATTGGATGGGGAAAGATAGCGAAAGATATCGAAAAAAGTATAAAAGGAATAGAAAATATATAGTGATTAGGCCTTCAGATAAGGGGGGTGGAGTTGTGGTTCTAGACAAAAAAAACTTGGAGGAAAAAATGGAGCGACCACTAACAATAGAAAATACGTATTATATTCTACCTAAAGATCCTATTGAAAGTGTACTAAAGATATTAAAAAGTTTAGTGAAAAAGGGGAAAAGTTTTAAAATACTAAATAAAAAGGCAAGAAATTGATTCCAAATACCTCAAAAATTCCAACTACAGTATGTATTATACCCCAAAAATCCACAAGGATAAAAAAAAAGCCACCAGAGAGGCACATAATAAGTGGGATAAATTGTGATTTCAGTAGAATGGGGGAATACAATAACTACTATCTGCAGAAGATAGTAAAAGGCAACCCCTTATATCTTAACCCCCTCATTTGACTATACAGCGGGCAGGATCCCCTCTTGTTCTGGGATGACATCATATGATGTTGCCCAGTCTCACCACTCTGGTGCACCCTTGGAGGCACCCCAATCTCATTAAAGAGCCGATGATGTGACTCAGGGTATGACCCATGTGATCGACTGTCTCCAATCAGAAAAGGAGAGCCGATCATTGGCATCTCCTCACAGGGGAGACCTGTACAGGAAATTAGGGCACTGATTATCAGTGCCCTGATTATCAATGCAGCCTCAACAGTGCCCAGCAATAATGTCAGTCATTCATCATCTATGATGCCAATTTGTGCCCATCAGTGATGCCAATATGTGCCCATTAGTGGTGCCAATCTGTGGCCATCAGTGATGCCAGTCAGTGGTGCCTTTCAGTACCCATCAGTGCCTACTCATCAGTGCTGCCCATCAGTTCTGCCTATCAGTGCCCATCAATGCCACCTAACAGTGCCCATCAGTGCCACCTATCAGTGCCCATCAGTGCCGCCTATCAGTGCTCATCATTGTCGCATATCAGTGCCACATATCAGTGCATATTAATGCAGCATATTAGAGCCTCCTCATTAGTGCCACCTCATCAATGCCCATAAGTGCCCCCTTAATATTGCCTATGAGTGCAGCCTATTAGTGCCCATCAGTGCAATTTTTGGTCTTTTTTCATTTTTTTTAGCAAAAATAAAAAACCCAGTGGAGATTAAATACCACAAAAAGAAAGCTATATTTGTGTGTAAAAAAAAAATATATATATATATTTGATTTGGGTAAAGCGTTGCATGACTGCGCAATTGTCATTCAAAATGTGGCAGCTCTGAAAGCTAAGCATTGGCCTGGGTAGGAAGAGGATAAAAGTACCCTGTATTGAAGTGGTTAGAGACAGTGAAGAATTAATTTAAAATGATAAATTCTCTTTAAAAAAAAGGGTGCATAATAAACACCATTGTAGTTAATTCACTGTATACTAGCAAAACGCAAGAAGATAGGCTAGATGCAGTAAGGTAATGCTTGGGAAACAAGTCAGGACTGAAATTAGAGCAAAGAGGTTATTTTGGAATACCTGGATTTGGCAATAAAAATAATTTCTTCTGGTACAACAATAAGTATTATTCACAAACAAGGGGTGTGACAAAAAGGGGCTAAATTTGCCCCTAGCATCACAAACCTATTTATGGCAACATGGAAATCAAAGGAAATTTATGGTAAAAGAAGAAAGCAAATTGGCTAGGGTTGAGCGAACACGGACTGTATTATTCGTGTTCCTACCGAATAATTGGATTTTTGTTACCCGAACACGGACCCGAAAACTTTACTGTATGTTCGGGTAAAAATCTGTGTTCGGTCATTTTATTTCCGGGTTTTGCATGCATTGGCGCGCTTTTCATGGCGGGCTTTGAACAGCCAATCAACAAGCGTTTAGCTGGTGTGCCTAAGCCATCCCAGCCATGCCTACAAATGTATTAGTAGCTGTGATTGGCCGTCTGAAGCATGTGACCAAGTCTTTATAAGTTCGAGGCAGCGCCGCTGCGGCATCATTCTGCTGTTTAGTTCAGGGAAAGAGCACACATCAACGTGCTGGCTGCTGATTAGGGACAGACAGGAAAAAAAAAACATTTGTGTCCGGATAGAATTGAGGGACAGGTCGGATTGTGTTAGGCAGGGCGAGTTGTAGGCATTTTAGGGCGAGGCTGCTGCTGATTTTTAGGGTCAGTGTGTGTCCGGATAGAATTGAGGGACAGGTCGGAGTGTGTTAGGCAGGGCGAGTTGTAGGCATTTTAGGGCGAGGCTGCTGCTGATTTTTAGGGTCAGTGTGTTCTACAAACTACAATCGATATTGCTGTGTGGGGTGGGGTTTGCAGTGACCGATCTACGATCTTATCAATCCTTTTAGGGAGAGAGTCTGCTGATTTTTAGGGTCAGTGTGTTCTACAAACTACAATCGATATTGCTGTGTGGGGTGGGGTTTGCAGTGACCGATCTACGATCTTATCAATCCTTTTAGGGAGAGAGTCTGCTGATTTTTAGGGTCAGTGTGTTCTACAAACTACAATCGATATTGCTGTGTGGGGTGGGGTTTGCAGTGACCGATCTACGATCTTATCAATCCTTTTAGGGAGAGAGTCTGCTGATTTTTAGGGTCAGTGTGTTCTACAAACTACAATCGATATTGCTGTGTGGGGTGGGGTTTGCAGTGACCGATCTACGATCTTATCAATTCTTTTAGGGAGAGAGTCTGCTGATTTTTAGGGTCAGTGTGTTCTACAAACTACAATCGATATTGCTGTGTGGGGTGGGATAGGAGATAGGCAGGTGTCAGTGGTCCACATCCATTTTGCTGTGTGTGGGGTGCAGTGAACACAATCTTTTTTGCCCACTGAGGAGGAGGGAGAAAAGTATTTTTCTATCAGGCACTGTGTGCAGCGTTTTTCCTTCAGCTGTGCTGTGCTGACTGATCATACACTGCTGTGTTCAGTTCACATGTGCTATTATTGAGTGGTTTCAAAAATCATACACTTTTTTTCTATTCCACTATTCAATATACAGCCTTGGGTTAAAAAAAATTAAATTGTGGCCTGCAGCAGAGCTGAATGATATTTGGGGTTTTTGGGGTTCATCTCATAATTCTGAAGATTTGAGGGTGCTGCCTGTTCCAAACTCCTCCTACTCCTCATCCAGCCTTTTAGGGGTACAAACAATAGTAATTGGGGCCTAGTGTGCTTCTGTACGTGTGAGATACATACACTTTTTTTGATCATATTTTCTATTCTGCTATTCAATAAAAAACCTTTGGGGATCAGTTAAATTGCGGGATAGTCTGTGTTGGTACGTGTGAGATCCACCTTTCCAAGTTTTTGGGGTTCATCTCATACTTCTGAAGATTTGAGGGTGCTGCCTGTTCCAAACTCCTCCTACTCCTCATCCTGCCTTTAGGGGTACAAACAATAGTAATTGGGGCCTAGTGTGCTTCTGTACGTGTGAGATACATACACTTTTTTTGATCATATTTCCTATTACGCTATTCAATAAAAACCTTTGGGGATCAATTAAATTGCAGGATAGTCTGTGTTGGTACGTGTGAGATCCACCTTTCCAAGTTTTTGGGGTTCATCTCATACTTCTGAAGATTTGAGGGTGCTGCCTGTTCCATACTCCTCCTACTCCTCATCCAGCCTTTTAAGGGTACAAACAATAGTAATCGGGGCCTAGTGTGCTTCTGTACGTGTGAGATACATACACTTTTTTTGATCATATTTCCTATTCCGCTATTCAATAAAAACCTTTGGGGATCAATTAAATTGCGGGATAGTCTGTGTTGGTACGTGTGAGATCCACCTTTCCAAGTTTTTGGGGTTCATCTCATACTTCTGAAGATTTGAGGGTGCTGCCTGTTCCATACTCCTCCTACTCCTCATCCAGCATTTTAGGGGTACAAACAATAGTAATTGGGGCCTAGTGTGCTTCTGTACGTGTGAGATACATACACTTTTTTTGATCATATTTCCTATTCCGCTATTCAATAAAAACCTTTGGGGATCAATTAAATTGCGGGATAGTCTGTGTTGGTACGTGTGAGATCCACCTTTCCAAGTTTTTGGGGTTCATCTCATACTTCTGAAGATTTGAGGGTGCTGCCTGTTCCATACTCCTCCTACTCCTCATCCAGCCTTTTAGGGGTACAAACAATAGTAATTGGGGCCTAGTGTGCTTCTGTACGTGTGAGATACATACACTTTTTTTGATCATATTTCCTATTCCGCTATTCAATAAAAACCTTTGGGGATCAATTAAATTGCGGGATAGTCTGTGTCACGTACCTTGTAGCAGAGCCTGACGTGCAGAGGGAGACCTCTCGTACAGCCCTGGCTCAGGCACCACTAGAGTGGCAACAGTGGATGCAAGAGCGCAGTGAGGTAAGAGTGCCTGCGCTGGTCTTCTGTTGGCAGTTGAGAAGAGTAGCTGATAAGTCACTGAACGCGGCTGGATTGCTGAGCAGCAGGAAGAAGCAGGTAAAGAGGTGCGGATGCACAGCGGATGCAGGACAGCGTCTCCAGGCACTGGAAGGAGCTGGATGGGCAAAGACTGGAGCAGGGTCAGACAAGCCGGTTTCAGACACAGGTAATCAGATACAGTTCAAGCAGCAGGCAGAGAGTAGTCGGTGTACAGGCAGGGGTTGGCAGCAGGATATCAGGCAGGAAGCAGGTATAGCAGAGTCAAAGCAAGCCGGGGTCAGGACTGGAGATAGCAACGAAGTCAGACAAGCCAGGTCAATACAGGAATCAATACAAGCACAGGAACAGACTCAAAGTAAAGCTGCAGATCAGACAGCAATGACACAGTGTTTCTGAGGTGTTTAAATAGGGCAGCCTGTTACCAATCATTGCAATTAGTCTGCACTAAGTTAACCCTTAGGTGGCAGACCCATGACATTGCCCCCTCCCGACGGGCAGCCTCCGGATGCCTAGCTGGTTTTCTTTTTCTGGATGGGCACAGAAAAAGGCACGAACTAGCTCTCTGGCATGGACATTACATTCTGGTTCCCAAGAGTTCTCCTCAGGACCATAACCTCTCCATTTAATTAGATACTGCAATTGGTTCCTCCTCCTTCTGCAGTCTAACACTGCTTCCACCTCATATTCCTCTTCTCCATCAACCAACACTGGTTCAGGTGGGCCCGCCCCCCTATTAGGAAAAGGATCTGGTGTTGCAGGTTTCAGAAGTGACACATGAAATACAGGGTGAATTTTAAACGAGTCAGGTAAGGATAGTTCATACGATACCTCGTTCAATTTCCTCTTCACCGGGAATGGACCAATAAACTTGGGTGCAAGTTTCTTCGAAGGACACGCCAGTCTGAGGTTTGCTGTAGATAGCCATGCTTGATCGCCCAACTGAAGACTTAGTTCCCCTCTTCTTTTCTTGTCAAATGCTCTCTTGTTGTCTGCCTGGGCTTTTGTTACTGCTTCTTGTAGTACTTGGTTATTGCGTTTGAGGAAGTCCACTGTGCTCTGGACAGCTGGAACTGTAGATTCTGGAATAAAATCGGGCAAAAAAGACAAGTGAAAACCATAATTGGCATAGAATGGTGATTGTCCTGTAGCTGAGTGACTGGCATTATTATAAGCAAATTCTGCTAATGGTAATAAAGACACCCAGTCGTCTTGAACGAAGGAAGTGAAACATCAAATGTACTATTCGAGTGTCTGGTTAGTCCTTTCTGTTTGCCCATTAGTTTGAGGGTGATAAGCTGAGGAAAGGGATAATTCAATCTTCAGTACCCCACATAAGGCCCTCCAGAAACGTGATGTGAACTGCACACCTCGATCAGACACGATGTTTGCAGGGATTCCATGCAACCTAACAATCTCTTTAATAAATACTTGGGCTGTTTCCAAGGCAGATGGTGTATTTTTTAAGGGCAGAAAATGGGCCATCTTAGATAACCGATCGACCACTACAAAGATTGCTGTGCAACCTTCAGAAGGTGGAAGTTCTACTACAAAATCCATAGAGATCATTTTCCAAGGCCTGTCAGGGACAGGCAAAGGCTTGAGTAAACCCCAAGCCCTGCTTCTCGCAGTCTTGTTTCGGATACAGACAGCACATGAGCTCACGTATCTCTTGCAGAACCCTTCCAGATCTGGCCACCAGAAGGTACGTCGTACCAAATCGAGAGTCTTATGGATGCCGAAATGGCCTGCCAATGGGTGATCATGAAGTAGCTTTAAAACATTCACCCGTAAATTTTCTGGCACAAAAATCCGGTCTTCCTGCCACAACAACCCTTCCTTAGACGACAAAGTGTTTCCGGCAGGGCCAGAGATGCCCACGGAGGCCAGTTTTATCTGTGAGAGTAGGTCAGACTGTATCATCAGGAAGTTACCTTCGGGTAAGATGGTATCTGGGGTTACTGATTCCTTGGGGTCATCATACATGCGGGATAAAGCATCTGGCTTAATATTTTTTGATCCTGGTCGGTAGGTTATATGGAAAGAAAACCTAGAAAAGAACAATGCCCATCGAGCTTGACGAGGCTTTAGATGCTTGGCAGACCTCAAGTACTCCAAATTTTTGTGATCCGTGTATATTAATATGGGATGTGCTGCGCCTTCCAACAGGTACCTCCATTCCTCCAAAGCTGTTTTGATGGCTAGTAGTTCTCGATCCCCTACATCATAGTTCTTTTCTGCTGGGGAGAGTTTGCGTGAAAAGAAGGCTACAGGATGCATTAAATCTTTAAGACCCTGACGTTGTGAAACAACTGCCCCTACTGCTGTTTCAGAGGCATCCACTTCAAGTATGTAGGGAAGCAATGGATCAGGGTGGCTGAGAATAGGGGCTGAAGTGAATAATTTCTTTAAAGTTTTGAAGGCGTCTTGAGCCTCTGGGCTCCAGCAGAACCGCAGGTTCTGTTTGGTCAGTTGCGTGATTGGGGTAATGATAGCAGAGAAGCCTTTAATGAATCTCCGGTAAAAGTTTGCAAACCCCACAAAACGTTGTATCCCCTTCTTATCTGTAGGTGCAGGCCAGTCCAATATAGCAGAAACCTTTTGGGGGTCCATCTTAATTCCTGCTGCGGAAATCCCCAACCCCAAGAACTGGATGCTCTGCTGCTCAAATTCACATTTCTCGGGTTTAGCATACAGTCCATGTTGGTGGAGCCGGCCCAAAACGTGGTTGACATGTCTACGGTGCAGGTCAAGGGACGTAGAAAAAATCAAGATGTCATCTAAGTACACGACTACAAAGATATCCAGAAAGTCTCTGAACACATCATTTATAAGATGCTGGAAGGTGGCAGGGGCATTACACAAGCCGAAAGGCATGACCAGATATTCAAAGTGGCTGAATCTGGTACGAAAGGCTGTCTTCCACTCATCTCCTTCGTGGATACGGACCAAGTTATAGGCCCCTCGCAATTCCAACTTGGTAAAAATGGTCGCGGACCTTAATCTCTGGAATAATTCAGGCATGAGGGGAAGGGGATAGCGGTTTTTAACCGTGATTTTATTTAATTCCCGGTAATCCACACATGGTCGCAGAGACTGATCTTTCTTAGTAACAAAGAAAATTCCCGCCCCTGCAGGAGAAGTAGATGGGCGGATGAATCCCTTCTTTAGATTTTCATCAACATATTCCTTTAAGGCCTCTTGCTCACGTTCAGAGAGTGGAAATATTCGCCCAAAGGGGATCTCTGCCCCGGGAAATAGTTCAATCGGGCAGTCATATGGTCGATGTGGAGGGAGAGTGTCAGCCCCCTTTTTGCTGAAAACATCAACAAACCCATGATAGGCCTCAGGCACCAACTGGTGTATTTCGGAATCAGGGTCCGTGCATAACAGAGTCAATGAGGTGTCAGGGAATTCAGAAAAGCAGTGTTTTTGACAGTAGCGTGATTGGAAACTGACCTCTCCGGAACTCCAATCAATCTGAGGGTTATGGGCTTGAAGCCAAGGTAGGCCCAAGATGATGGGAAATAATGGAGAAGAGATGGCATCCAGGCTCAATAACTCCTTATGTTTAATAGGAGTAATCACGGGTAACGGAGGTGTTTCCTGAGTAACTTGTCCTGATCTAATACATGAGCCATCTGCCAGGTAGACAGAAAGTCCTTGAGTCTTAGGTCGCAGTGGAATTTGCTGCTGAGTGGCAAAATTTAAGTCAATGAAACAACTGCATGCTCCAGAGTCAATAATGGCGTTAACTGAGATAGTTCCTTTTGGAAGCTGGAACGAGAGTAGGAGAGCTAGGTGAGTTGCATTAGCAGATAAAGTTGACAGGTTTGCAGGGAAGACAGATGGACACTTACGCATCTTAATAGGACAGGTCCTCACATAGTGGCCGGCTTCCCTGCAGTAAGGACATAGGTTGCCTAGTCGGCGGCGTTGTCGCTCTTCAGGAGACAATGCAGGACGCATTAACCCGAGTTGCATGGGTTCAGGGACATCTGATGCAGGGTTAATAGAATTTGAACTGGCTGGAGCTGAAGTTGTAAACATAGGATGAGCAGGAACTGGAGCTCTAGGCATCATCCATGTAGGACGAAACTGCGGGGAAGATCTTTCTGACCGACGCTCACGGAGCCGACGGTCAATCTGGATAGCCAGGGTGATAAGGCCCTCCAAGGTATTAGGTACTCCAACCCGGGCTAACTCATCTTTAAGACCTTCCGACAATCCAAGGCGCAACTGGTGTCGCCGTTTGGACTCAATGTTGACATTGAAATAAATGCTTTCATAGACAATGCCTAACTTATTAATACCCTTTTATTATAATTTTATTTAAATATATTCTTAATATATACATTGAAATTAATTTATTATTGACTTTCTATCCAAGCCTATTATTACCCAATTGTCAATACAATGGGACAACACCAATCAGTTGTATTTGACATATGTGTGACAATTTTTATTATAATTATTAGCATTATGTTGGGCCCAATTATTAAATAAGGGGTTGATTAGGTTGGATATATCAATATCTAAGAATGAAAGGATTTCTTTGTTCACATCATCAATTCTTTTCATATACAACCTTCCTCTCTTTTTTATGATGGTTGAAATTGGTGCTGTCCAGTTGTAATCAATATGTCATTCAAACTTGTAATATCCTTAAATATCCACCAGATGGTGTCTCCGTTGACCCACTCTAGGTGGATAAGATTATTATTTGTTTGTTAATTTTTGTTAATTTTTGTTCTTTACCTTATGGGTTCAAAATACAGTTGTTTTGCGTGATGCTCTTTTTTCAGTTTAATTTTGCTCATGTACAACTTTTTGTTGTTGCTATTTGCGGGTTGGTGTGTGAGTTACCATTCCGGTTATGAATTCCCCCACTTAAGATGGCGGGATGATCCTCACCCTCTTCCGGTCATTTAGCTCAACTCCTCGCATAAATAGATGGCGTCAGTACGCCGTCCGCACCTTTGAAAACGTCATCTGTGACGAAACGTCGTCGGGTCACGGCGTACTGACATCATCGGATTGCGACCGGAGAGTGCGGGCGAGCGAAGCCGTCCGGCCGGCGGTTGACAAACATTGCTCCTTCATTCCTGGTCTTGTTGTAAGTTACTTTGCTTTTATTTGGAAATAAATTTTAATGGTTTTACGCTATGGGAGCCTTTTTTTCTTCATGTGGGTGAACACTTGCAATACCTCCGGATATTTGAGGAAACAGCACCCCAGATTAAGGGTCGGGTCCCTGGATGCTTGATCACCATACAGGCTTGACTACTATTTATATTTGGTAAGAGGCGACCCCTATTGGTGTGTCTTAATATTGGCTCCGGGTTCACACTGCATTGTGATCTGCACGTTTTTGCTATATTTCTTCTTTCATATGGTAAGAGGCGAATCTAGCTATAAGAGGTGGTGGTTCAACACGCAAATTTCACACTTTTGCCCTCCTTATTGGCTATTCAATTATTGTTGTCCGGTAAGAGGCGCCTTCAGCCAGAACACGTCATACATTTTTTGATGTTTACCCTTATCACCTTTGGTAAGGGGTACCCATCACATTTATTATTTAATTAAATTTTTATTTTTTGCATGGTCTTTTCTATTCACTGTTATTAGTGATCAACCTTATTGGTGGTGGTTTTTTCATTCACACAATTGAACTTATTTTTCAAGAACACTGTGGTGTTTAAATAATTTAGTTTGTAAGGTTTTACGCTATTGCGTTTTTACCTTTACTTCTATGATCCAATGACTATTGAGTTAACCGTTCACGTGGACCTGGATCTACTATCAAGGTGACAAGTTCTATTCAAAGAATATGCCTTTACCTTACCTCAATCTGGTAAGCATACACCCTTAGGGGTTCCTGGTCCTGGATTACATCTTCACTTTATGCTTGGACTGTATGGACTTTATATCTCCATTGATCATTTCATAGCGCAACTTATTTTTACAATATTCTACAGGGTGTGGTCACACTAGAAGTTGCTGCTGTTTATAATAATTTTTTTCCTCTAGTGCGGTTAATATTTTCATATAACTGGTGTCGCAGAGCTGCGTCATTCCATTGTGTATCCGCGCTCCAGCGTCTGAAGTCCGTGACATAGTCCTCAGCCGCTCTGCGGCCTTGCTGGAGCGCATGGAGAGCAGCCTCCGCCGTGACAGTTCGTTGGGGGTCATCGTACAGCTGGGCCATTGCGTCAAAGAAAGAGGACATAGCATGAATCTGAGCACTATTTTTCTCGAGCAGACGGTGGGCCCAGGTTTGGGGTTCCAATTGAAGTAAGGAGATAATGAATCCTACTTTAGTAGATTCCAGAGAGAAAGTCCGGGGTTGCAGGGCAAAGAATAACTGGCATGCGTTGCGAAATGCCCTGAATTTGCTTCGATCCCCCGAGAACCTTTCAGGTGTAGGAACCCTGGGTTCAGGTGGTAGCATCATCACAGTGGGTGCTGTAGTAGTCAGCGTTGGTGCAGCAGCAGGAGAGGGAGCTGTGATAGGTCCTGCAGAGGTGGCTAAAGACTGCACACGTTCATCCAGCTGGACGTAGCCTTCCTGCAGGGACTCGACGGCTTGGTTGAGGGCTGTGAGATGTTGACAGATCTCATCCATTGCAGAGGTCCCTCTTGCAGGCTCAGACATGGCTGTCTGATACTGTCACGTACCTTGTAGCAGAGCCTGACGTGCAGAGGGAGACCTCTCGTACAGCCCTGGCTCAGGCACCACTGGAGTTGCAACAGTGGATGCAAGAGCGCAGTGAGGTAAGAGTGCCTGCGCTGGTCTTCTGTTGGCAGTTGAGAAGAGAAGCTGATAAGTCACTGAACGCGGCTGGATTGCTGAGCAGCAGGAAGAAGCAGGTAAAGAGGTGCGGATGCACATCGGATGCACAGCGGATGCAGGACAGCGTCTCCAGGCACTGGAAGGAGCTGGATGGGCAAAGACTGGAGCAGGGTCAGACAAGCCGGTTTCAGACACAGGTAATCAGATACAGTTCAAGCAGCAGGCAGAGAGTAGTCGGTGTACAGGCAGGGGTTGGCAGCAGGATATCAGGCAGGAAGCAGGTATAGCAGAGTCAAAGCAAGCCGGGGTCAGGACTGGAGATAGAAACGAAGTCAGACAAGCCAGGTCAATACAGGAATCAATACAAGCACAGGAACAGACTCAAAGTAAAGCTGCAGATCAGACAGCAATGACACAGTGTTTCTGAGGTGTTTAAATAGGGCAGCCTGTTACCAATCATTGCAATTAGTCTGCACTTTGTTAACCCTTAGGTGGCAGACCCATGACAGTCTGTGTTGGTACGTGTGAGATCCACCTTTCCAAGTTTTTGGGGTTCATCTCATACTTCTGAAGATTTAAGGGTGCTGCCTGTTCCATACTCCTCCTACTCCTCATCCAGCCTTTTAGGGGTACAAACAATAGTAATTGGGGCCTAGTGTGCTTCTGTACGTGTGAGATACATACACTTTTTTTGATCATATTTTCTATTCCGCTATTCAATAAAAACCTTTGGGGATCAGTTAAATTGCGGAATAGTCTGTGATGGTACGTGTGAGATCCACCTTTCCAAGTTTTTGGGGTTCATCTCATACTTCTGAAGATTTGAGGGTGCTGCCTGTTCCAAACTCCTCCTACTCCTCATCCTGCCTTTAGGGGTACAAACAATAGTAATTGGGGCCTAGTGTGCTTCTGTACGTGTGAGATACATACACTTTTTTTGATCATATTTCCTATTCCGCTATTCAATAAAAACCTTTGAGGATCAATTAAATTGCAGGATAGTCTGTGTTGGTACATGTGAGATCCACCTTTCCAAGTTTTTGGGGTTCATCTCATACTTCTGAAGATTTGAGGGTGCTGCCTGTTCCATACTCCTCCTACACCTCATCCAGCCTTTTAGGGGTACAAACAATAGTAATTGGGACCTAGTGTGCTTCTGTACGTGTGAGATACATACACTTTTTTTGATCATATTTCCTATTCCGCTATTCAATAAAAAACCTTTGGGGATCAGTTAAATTGCGGGATAGTCTGTGTTGGTACGTGTGAGATACACCTTTCCAATTTTTGGGGCGCATCTCATACTGCCGAGGATTTGAGGGTGCTTCAGTCTGCCTCCTGCCTGTTCTGAACTCCTCCTACTCCTCATCCTGCCTTTAGGGTACAAAAAATTGTAATCGGGGCCTAGATTGTGTTTGTACGTGTGAGATACACCGTTTTGTAAAATTTCTCCTATTCCGCTATTCAATATACACCCTGTTTGAGTGTAAAAAATTAAATTGCGGGATAGTCTGTACCGGTACATGTGAGATACACCTTTTTAAATTTGTTTGGCGCATCTCCTTCTACCGCCGAGGATTGCAGGGCGCTTCAATTTTTGCTCCTGTTCCCAACTCCTCCTACTCCTCTTCCTCATCCTGCCTTTAGGGTACAAAAAATTGTAATCGGGGCCTAGTCTGTGTTTGTACGTGTGAGATACACCGTATTATAACATTTTTCCTATTCCGCTATTCAATATACACCCTTTTGGAGTGTAAGAAAATTAAATTACGGCATAGTCTGTATCGGTACGTGTGAGATACACCTTTTAAATTTGTTTGGCGCATCTCCTTCCACCGCCAAGGATTGCAGGGCGCTTCAGTTTGCCTCCTGTTCCCAACTCCTCCTACTCCTCTTCCTCATCCTCCCTTTAGGGTACAAAAAATTTTAGTCGGGGCCTAGTCTGTGTTTGTACGTGTGAGATACACCGTTTTTTTATCCTTTTTCCTATTCCGCTATTCAATATACACCCTTTGGGGTAAAAAATATTAAATTGTGGCATAGTTTGCATATTTGACTGTCAGATACACCCGTGCGATACTGTTGTTGTTTTGTTCCGCTATTCAATAAACACCTTTCTAGGGCAAGATCATAAATTACAGAAATATGAGGAGACCGCCAAATAGGAGCCGTGGCCTGGGTCGTGGTGCTGCTGGTAGAGCTCCTGTTGCAAGGAGAGGACGTGGTCGATCTGTGCCAGCTACACGCACAAGTGAAACACCTTCCACAAGTGTGAGTAGGCGACAGAACCTGCAGCAGTATTTGGTAGGGCATAATGCGCCTCTAGACGTGATGAGGCCTGAAGAAGTACAGGCGATAGTAGATTGGGTTGCTGACAGTGCCTCCAGTTCCTTCACATTGTCTCCCACCCAGTCTACTGCAGAGAGGTCAGAGTTGGCACCTGCAGCCAATGTCCAGTCTGAGCCCCAATCCATACAGCAGTCTCTTGTTCTTTTTGAGGACTCTGTCAGCAGGGTTTCCCAGGGCCATCCACCTAGCCCTGCCCCAGAAGTGGAAGAGATTGCGTGCAGCGATGCCCAACCACTTATTTCTCAAGATGAGTACATGCAAGGACCATCGCAGCACGTCTCCGATGATGACGAAATGCAGGTGCCAACTGCTGCGGCGTTCAGCATTGTGGAGACCGACAAGGAGGGCAGGGGTGAAGACTGGGTGGAAGATGATGTGGAGGACGATGAGGTCCTCGACCCCACATGGAATGAACGTCATGCAGGTGACCTGAGTAGTTTGGAGGAAGAGGCGGTGGTCGCACAGAGCCACCAGCACAGCAGAAGAGGGAGAAGGGTGAAGAAGCAGAGCGGCCGTGCCCTAGACACTACGCCCGCTACTGCCCAACGCAGCAAGGGAATGTGCTGATGATAGGACACGAGTGGTTTTCACCCTGTGCAATCAGAGCCTGAAGCGAGGCAACTCGCTTCTCAACCTGAGCACAACCTGCATGATCAGGCATCTAAGTGCAAAGCACGAGCTGCAGTGGAGTACACACCTTCAAAACCAAGAAACGTCTCTGGCTCATCCTGCTTCCTCTTCTGCTGCAGTCTCGACCGCTCCAGCCACATCTGTAGTGATACCGGCACCTGCCACCCCGCAAACAGAGGATCTGTCAGCAACACCACCACCTGGGTCACCAACTGTCTCCACAATGTCCCGTGGAAGCGTTCAGCTTTCCATCTCCCAAACACTTGAGAGGAAGAGGAAGTACCCCCCTACCCACCCGCGATCCCTGGCCCTGAATGCCAGCATTTCAAAATTCTTGGCCTTTGAAATGCTGTCATTCCGTCTGGTGGAGACACACAGTTTTAAAAACCTTATGTCGGTGGCTGTCCCACAGTACGTCGTGCCCAGCCGCCACTACTTTTCCAGGCAAGCCATCCCTTCCCTGCACAACCAAGTGGGGGAAAAAATCAGGTGTGCACTGCGCAACCCCATCTGTGCCAAGGTCCACCTAACTACCGATACGTGGACCAGTAAGCACGGTCAGGGGCGTTATATCTCCCTAACGGCACACTGGATAAATGCAGTGGCGGATGGGCCTGAGGCAGATAGCAATTTGGCGCATGTCCTTCCACCACCGAGGATTGCAGGGCGCTTCAGTTTGCCTCCTGTTCCTAACTCTTCCTACTCCGCTTCCTCATCCTCTACCGCCTCCTCATCCGGACAGCGTAACACCTTCACCACCAACGGCCAGGGGTAAACGACAGCAGGCAGTTTTACAACTTGCCTGTTTGGGGGACAAACCACACACCGCGCAGGAGTTGTGGAGGAGCATGGAACAGCAGACAAATGAGTGGTTGCTGCCAGCGAGCCTCAAGCCCGGCCTGGTGGTGTGCAATAACGGGCGAAATCTCATAGCAGCTCTGGGCCTAGCCGGTTTGACGCACATCCCGTGCTGAATTTGGTGGTGCAGAGGTTCCTTAAAAACTACCCCGATATGTCAGAGCTGCTGCAGAAAGTGCGGGTCGTCTGTGCGCACTTTCGGCGTTCTCACCCTGCTGCTGCTCGCCTGTCAGCGCTGCAGCGTAACTTCGGCCTTCCCGCTCACCGCCTCATATGTGACGTGCCCACAAGGTGGAACTCCACCTTGCACATGCTGCAAAGACTGTGCGAGCAGCAGCAGGCCATAGTGGAGTTTCAGCTGCAGCACGCACGCGTGAGTCACTCTGCGGAACAGCACCACTTCACCACCAATAACTGGGCCTCCATGCGAGACCTGTGTGCCTTGTTGCGCTGTTTTGAGTACTCCACTAACATGGCCAGTGCCGATGACGCCGTTCTCAGCTTAACTATCCCACTTCTATGCCTCCTTCAAAAAACAATTCGGGCGATGATGGAAGAGGATGTGGCACAGGATGAGGAGGAGGAGGAGGAGGAGGAGGATGAAGAGGTAACATTTCCAAGGCTTTCAGGGCAGTCATTCGCAAGGGGCTCCGAGGGTGGGTTCCTGTACACACAAACACCAGGGACACAATTGTCCAGCAGGGGCACAGTTCTGGAGGATGAGGAGGATGCGGAGGAGGAGCTGGAGGAGGAGATGGAACCATGTTCACAGCAGGGTGGCACCCAGGCCAGCTCATGGCCATCACTGGTGCGTGGCTGGGGGGATACAGAGGACACGGACGATACACCTCCAACAGAGGACAGCCTTTCGTTGCCTCTGGGCAGCCTGGCACACATGAGCGATTACATGCTGCAGTGTCTCCACAACGACCGCCGAGTTGCCCACATTCTAACTTGTGCTGATTACTGGGTGGCCACGCTGCTGGATCCCTGTTACAAGGACAACGTACCGTCCTTAATTCACTCACTGGAGCGCGATCGCAAGATGCGCGAGTACAAGCGCACGCTGGTAGACGCGATGCTGCTGGCATTCCCACCTGACAGCGGGGCCACAGTGGAAGCACAAGGCAGAGGAGGAGGAGGAGGAGGAAGAGGTCGCCAACGCAACCAGGGCACCGCCAGCACCTCAGAAGGCAGGGTTAGCATGGCCGAAATGTGGAAAAGCTTTGTCAGCACGCCACAACAAACAGCAGCACCAGCAACTCATATGGAACGTCTTAGCAGGAGGCAGCATTTCACCAACATGGTGGAGCAGTATGTGTGCACACGCCTAGACGTACTGAATGAGGGGTCTGCCCCCTTCAACTTCTGGGTCTCCAAGTTGGGCACATGGCCTGAGCTTGCCCTTTACGCCTTGGAGGTGCTGGCGTGCCCTGCAGCCAGTGTATTATCTGAACGGGTATTTAGCACGGCTGGGGGCGTTATCACAGACAAGCGCAGCCGCCTGTCCAGAGACAATGTGGACAAGCTCACGTTCATTAAAATGAACCAGGCATGGATCCCACGGGACTTTTCCGTACCTTGTGCAGAATAGCGATGGATACCGACCTTACCCAGCCATTGTTCCATTTTTGCTCTTTCTCACTCTTTTGGGGTGTACCCTCATTTAAAATTTGTGAAAAGAAGCAGTGTTGGCTACCTCGTCCTCCTCAGGGCCAGATTAACGTAGGGGCTATTGGAGCTGCAGCTCCAGGCCCCTACCTTTATATAGGCCCCGGGTTGGCCATTTTCACTGTTACCTCTCTTCTGTCACTTGTAAACACAGAAGTCTGGCTTCTATGCTCGCTTCCCCAGGCAGCTCCCTCAGAACCTCCCCACACAGCACAAAGGCCGGACAAGGAGGGACAGTTGCCGATGCATGGATGTGTTTATGGGCTTCAGAGACAGCATCCCATGTGGAATTAGGCATGCATGGCTGCACCCTTCCTCCTCTGGGTGCATGCCTTAAGGCCCTTCAAAATCCTCAGCACCAAGCCCATGATGCTCTTAATCCAGCCCTGGTCCTCCTTCACCGCCGCTTCCACCTACACCGCCCATAGGTGTGCGCAGCCTATTGCATTATATTATATTAAATACACATGCATGTGTTTGCCTACATGTACATGGCCCCGATACATTACTCTCCCTGCTGGCAAAGAGAAATAGAGCAGAGCAGGTCCGAGGGAGATCTTTCCCATCTCCTCACTGGCAAACAGAGCGATAATGCTATGTGCCCTAGGTGATTAGGGTGTGCCCAGGTACACCCGGCACACCCTGTGCACATGCCTATGACACCGCCACATCCACCACCACCTCAAACTCCCTCCTACTCCATATGGGCCTCGTCCTTCAGAGATGAAGAACATTGTTTTATTTTTCTGTTTTTTTTTTTTGTTGTTTTAAGTTATTTCCCTATCCACATTTGTTTGCAGAGCACTTGCCATGCTCTTAACTATGTTTTGCTGCCATTTGCAGCAGTCTAGCCCTTTCCATTGGTGTTTTAGAGCCATTTTAGTGCCTGAAAGTTCGGGTCCCCATTGACTTCAATGGGGTTCGGTGTCCGGGAAAAGTTCGGCAAAAGTCCGGGACACGGACCCAGACTTTTTTTTAAAGTTCGGCCGAACCCGCCGAACACGGACATCCAGGTGTCCGCTCAACTCTAAAATTGGCATTTTAAAAATGCTTTATAGACGATGTGATAATAGTATGGAAAGGAGACAAAGAATCCTTGAAAACTTTCTAAGCGATATTAACATTAACAAGTATTTCATACACAGGCTCATGTAAGTCTGAAAATATTGATTTTCTGGTTTTGACTATTTTTACAGAGAGAGATGTAGCTCAGGGGGTGACCAACATCAATAAGTTGCCACTCCAAGAATTTTACAAGATTTACAGGAAGTGGTAAATATTGTTTTTGGTACAGATTCTAGGTATAAATGCAGGGATGTGTTCTACATAATGAAAGGGAGGTTTGGGGGTATGTTTGAGTAATAAAAATGTGTGGAGGCTGGTACAAGGCGCTACCTATAAGTTATGACTCAACCCCCAACTTGTGCTCAGTATATGTAAGTGCTATACTGTGAGCCAACAGAAAGTGCAATAAATAATAATAATAAAAGTGCACAAGATATGAAAATAATTTATTGAGACATGGATAAAGTGCAAAGTGTTACGCTGAGCGCTCTGCTGGCCTCGGAGCACTCACAGCGTATGCCCCCAGGCAGCACTCCAGCGTCTCGGCGTGTGCGTCCCCGCTCTCTAGGGCACGCGCGCGCCGGGACTCTTAGATTCAAAGGGCCAGTGCACCAGTGATTGGTGCCTGGCCCAAAGTGGTTATTAAGGGTTAAGGTTTGTGAGAGGCAGTGCTGACTTAATTAGGCTTCACCTGTGCACTGCCCATAAATACCTTCTCCTCCCACAGCTTCCTGCCGGATCTTTGTGCCTTGTGCCTCTGAGAAAGCGTTCCCTACTGTGTTAGTTTGCCTTGCCTGTTGCAGAACCTGTTGCTACCGACTACTCGCCTTTGAACCTTTGCCGCCTGCCCTGACCTCTGCTACGTCTGACTACGCTCTTGCCTTCTCCCTGTGTACCACGCCATATCAGCTGCCAGAGAGGTCGAGTTGTTACTAGGGGACACGACCTGGTAGTTACTGCTGCAGCAAATCCATCCCGCCTTGCGGCGGGCTCTGGTGAAGACCAGTAACTGCTTAGAACCGGTCCTCTAGTACAACCCGCGCCATCGCCTCTCTGGTCCAGAGGATCCACTACCAGTCCTGCCGGTTTGTGACAGTAAGATCCGGCCATGGATCCCGCTGATGTTCCCCTGCCAAACCTAGCGGACCTCACCACCATTGTGGCCCAGCAGGGTCAACAGCTGGCCCAGTTGACCGCTATGTTACAGCAGCTCCTGCCTTCTCAGCAACAGCCAGCTCCTCCGTCTGCACCTTCTGCATCACCTCCGCCTGCAGTTGCCACCGGTTCCAGAATCCGTTTGTCCCTACCAGACAAATATGACGGAGATCCAAAGCAGTGCCGTGGGTTCCTGTCGCAGTGCTCTCTCCACCTCGAGCTACTGTCCGACCAGTTTCCTTCTGAGCGAGCCAAGGTAGCCTTTATTCTCAGTTTACTGTCCGGGAAGGCCCTGGCCTGGGCTACACCACTATGGGACCGCGCAGATCCTGCCACCGCTTCCGTCCAGAGCTTCTGCCTAGAGTTCCGGAATGTTTTTGAGGAGCCTGCCCGGGTTACCTCCGCAGAGACTGCCTTACTAAACTTGACCCAAGGAGGTTCTTCCGTGGGTGACTATGCCATTCAGTTCCGCACCCTGGCCTCTGAGCTGAACTGGAACAATGAAGCCCTTTGAGCCACCTTCAAGAAGGGACTTAACAGCGAGATAAAGGACGTTCTGGCTGCACGTGAGCTTCCTTCCCCTCTTAGTGACCTCATCTTGCTGGCCACTAGATAGACAAGCGTTTCGCCGAAAGACAAGAGGAACTCCTCCTTGAAAAGGAAAAAGCTCGTCCTAGACGCTACCCTCGTCTGGCTCCCGTTTTTCTGCGTCCACCTCAACCCGCTACTGGGCCTCCCACCGTGGAGGCCATGCAGGTGGATCGGTCACGCCTGTCTCCGCAAGAAGGAATCTGCCACAGAGATGAGAACCTGTGTCTGTACTGTGCCAGTACCGAGCACTTCCTTAGAGATTGTCCTCTCCATCCACTGCGTTCGGGAAACGCTCGCACCTAGTAAACGTGGGAGAGGCGTTGCTAGGTGTGGATTCTTCCTCTCCACGTCTCATCATACCCGTGCAGTTGATCATCTCTTCCAAGTCCACTTTCTCCGCAACCGCCTTCTTGGATTCCGGTTCAGCTGGCAACTTCATTCACGCCTCCTTGGTTGATAAGTACCGTATTCCAGTAATCCGTCTACCCAAGCCGTTTTTCATCTCTACTGTTAACGGTGAGAGACTCTCTGCCACCGTGCAGTTCCGTACCCAGCCTCTGCAGATGGACATCGGAATATTTCATACCGAGACTTTAGAGTTTTGTCCTTCCCTTCTGTTCCTCCGAACTCCTCCTGGGTCTGCCGTGGCTTCAACGTCATAGTCCTGTCCTGAATTGGTCCACCGGTGAGATCCTGCGTTGGGGTTCCTCCTGTTCTGACTGCTGTCTCAAGCCTGCTCTAGTCAAACAGGACCCGCAAGTTTCTCCGCCTCCTGGGCTGCCCAAGCCATACCATTCCTTTGTGGATGTCTTCTGCAAGAAACAAGCTGAGGTTCTTCCTCCTCACCGACCCTACGATTGCCCAATCGACCTGATACCCAGTTCTACTGCACCTCGGGGCAGAATTTATCCTCTCTCACCTCCTGAGACTCTTGCCATGTCCGACTATATAAGTGAGAACCTACAGAGAGGATTCATAAGAAAATCTTCTTCTCCTGCTGGGGCCGGTTTTTTTCTTCGTGACAAAAAAAGACGGCTCCCTCCGCCCCTGCATTGACTACAGAGGTCTTAATAAAATTACCATCAAGAACCGTTACTCTCTGCCTCTAATCTCTGAGCTATTTGATCGTCTCCGAGGGGCAAAGATCTTCACTAAATTGGACCTTCGAGGGGCCTATAATCTGATCCGTATTTGTGAGGGAGACGAATGGAAGACCGCCTTTAACACAAGGGACGGCCATTTTGAGTATTTGGTGATGCCCTTCGGCCTCTGCAACGCACCTGCTGTCTTCCAGGAATTCATCAATGATATTTTCAGGGACTTACTTTACACCTGCGTGGTCGTATACCTGGGTGATATCCTCATCTTCTCCTCCAATTTGGACCAACACCAGGCCCATGTGCGACAAGTTCTTACTCGTCTTAGGAGGAATCGCCTGTACGCTAAACTTGAAAAATGTCTTTTTGAACGGACCTCCCTGCCTTTCCTGGGATACATTATCTCAGCCCAAGGACTTCAAATGGACCCAGCCAAGCTCTCGGCGGTTCTGGATTGGCCACGCCCCTCTGGTCTCCGAGCCATACAAAGATTTCTTGGCTTTGCAAACTACTACAGGCAATTCATCCCTCACTATTCCACTCTGGTAGCTCCTATCGTGGCTCTCACAAGAAAAGGAGCTAACCCCAAAACCTGGCCTTCCCAAGCCGAGGAAGCCTTCCAGTCCCTGAAATCCGCCTTTGCCTCTGCACCGTTCTCTCTAGACCAGATTCCACCAAACCTTTCTCTCTTGAAGTGGATGCCTCCTCGGTGGGAGCCGGAGCTGTCCTCTTCAACTTGTGGCTTCTTTTTGAAAACATTCTCTCCCGCAGAGAGAAATTACTCCATTGGGGACAGGGAACTGCTGGCTATTAAATTGGCACTGGAGGAATGGAGACATTTACTCGAGGGCGCCACACATCCTGTGTACATCTTTATGGACCACAAGAACCTGACTTATCTCCAGTCTGCTCAGAGAATAAATCCCCATCAGGCCCGTTGGTCTCTGTTCTTCGCCCGCTTTAACTTTGAGATCCATTTCCGTCCGGCTTGTAAGAACATTAGGGCAGATGCTCTGTCTCGCTCCTCTGATGTGGTGGGCGACGAGTTAACACCTCAATATATTATCCCTCCAGAACACCTTATTACAGTCGCTCCCGTGGACCTGCGCCTTCTTCCTCCTGGCAAATCCTAAGTACCTCCACGTCAGCGGTTGCAAATTCTCAAGTGGGGCCACGCCTCCCCTTTTGCCGGTCATCCAGGGGTGCTAAAATCTCTCCAACTAATCTCCCAAAGGTACTGGTGACCTTCTCTGGAGAAAGATGCCTCGGACTTCGTCCAGGCCTGTATGATTTGCGCCCCGGGATAAATCGCCTCGCCAGAAACCAGCGGGCCTCCTCTTGCCTCTACCTGTTCCTGAAGTTCCCTGGTCTCACATCGCTATGGACTTCATTACAGATCTTCCCTCCTCCCATGGCAAGTCCGTTATTTGGGTCGGGGTGGATCGCTTCTCCGAGATGGCTCACTTTGTACCCCTGCCCGGTCTACCCTCTGCACCTATGTTGGCCAAACAGTTTTTCCAACACATCTTCCGTCTCCATGGCCTTCCCAAACATATTGTCTCGGATCGTGGGGTACAATTCGTCTCCAAATTCTGGAGGGCTCTATGTGCTCAGCTCGAGATCAAATTGGACTTTTCTTCTTCGTACCATCCTCAGTCTAACGGCCAAGTAGAACGGGTGAACCAAATTTCGGGTGACTATCTGCGTCACTTTGTATCCTCACGCCATGACGACTGGGCTGATCTACTTCCCTGGGCGGAGTTCTCCTACAACTACAAACAATCCTCTGCTTCTAACAAGTCTAATTTCTTTGTAGTTTTTGGCCGTCATCCTCTTCCACCTCTGCCGCAGTCTCCCACTCCTTCTTCTGTACCTGCCGTTGACAGTCTTGTACAGGACTTTTCCTCCATCTGGCGAGAAACCCACGCTGCTCTCCTCAAGGCTTCCGCCCGTATGAAGGTTCAAGCTGACAAGAGACGCAGATCTCCTCCGGAATTTCGCCCGGGTGACAAGGTGTGGCTCTCCTCTAGGTACATCCGATTTAGGGTCCCAAGTTACAAGTTGGGCCCTCGTTCCTTGGGACCCTATAAAATCAAGAGTCGTATCAATCAAGTTTCTTATCAGCTCCATCTTTCTCCCTCCCTCCGAATCCATAACTCCTTCCATGTCTCCCTTCTTAAACCTGCTGTCTTTAACCGTTTTTCTCCCAAGCTTGTTTCTCCCACCCCTGTCACTGATACCTCCGATATATTCTCTGTCAAGGAGATCTTGGCGACCAAGATCTCCCGGGGGAAAATATTTTTTTTGGTCGACTGGGAGGGCGCCTCGGTACCAAAAAGAGAGGGAGACCAAAGGGGGGGGGGTACTGTTACGCTGAGCGCTCCGGGCCCCCTGCTGGCCTCGGAGTGCTCACAGCGTATGCCCCCAGGCAGCACTCCAGCGTCTCGGCGTGTGCGTCCCCACTCTCTAGGGCGCGCGTGCGCCGGGACTCTTAGATTCAAAGGGCCAGTGCACCAGTGATTGGTGCCTGGCCCAAAGTGGTTATTAAGGTTTAAGGTTTGTGAGAGGCAGTGCTGACTTAATTAGGCTTCACCTGTGCACTGCCCATAAATACCTTCTCCTCCCACAGCTTCCTGCCGGATCTTTGTGCCTTGTGCCTCTGAGAAAGCGTTCCCTACTGTGTTAGTTTGCCTTGCCTGTTGCCAAACCCGTTGCTACCGACTTCTCGCCTTTGAACCTTTGCCGCCTGCCCTGACCTCTGCTACGTCCGACTACACTCTTGCCTACTCCCTGTGTACCATGCCATATCAGCTGCCAGAGAGGTCGAGTTTTACTAGGGGACACGACCTGGTAGTTACCGCTGCAGCAAATCCATCCCGCCTTGCGGCGGGCTCTGGTGAAGACCAGTAACTGCTTAGAACCGGTCCTCTAGTACAACCCGCGCCATCGCCTCTCTGGTCCAGAGGATCCACTACCAGTCCTGCCGGTTCGTGACACAAAGTGACAGTGAAAATTCACTCCATAGAAAGGTGTATATAAATTCCTCAAAGATAGTGTATATTAAAATAAATCACTTTTAAAATAGTAGGAAGGTGAACTCCTTGCCTAAAAACCTCAGCAAAGTGTCCAGAATAACATCAAATAGTTGTATCCTCAAATTATAGAAAGAAGGTGAATTGAGAAATAAAAGGAAAAAACCAAAACAAAAAATGTGTTTGCATCCGTGTTCACCACTAGATGTTACACTAGCAATATGACCTGTGTATAGGGAGACAGGCTGACAAAACTCCGGGGTTTCTTCCACTTCTGATGGGCAGATATTGTAGCGATCCTGGCGATCTAAATGCTCCAACACAAATATAACCCCATGGTTGTAAAACTTGCAAGGCAATAGTGTGGAAAAAACAGTGTAGACTCACTCGTTGGGCTGATCAGGATCAGTGTAGTGCACGCCGAGAAGCTTCCGTGTTCCATGGCTCTGGCTCCGTAACCGGACGTGACGTAAGACGTTTAGACTCCACCCTGCGCGTTTCGTCATATGACTTCTGCTGGAGCGGCGTCAACTAGGCGTACTCCCGGCTGTTTTGAAGCCGCCCGTGTCCTAGCAACCAAGGGGCTTCACCCAGCGCCATCTTGGTGCTCCTGTAGAACCGGAAAGGGGCCATGTTACTCCTCTCATTGCAGCAACGGTTCGTATAAGGACACAAAAGGGTCGACTGTAAATCATTGTTTCCGATCAAGCTACACCAACGAGCAATGAAAAAATTGAAAAAATATATTTGAAAAGAAAAAATAATTTTTAAAAAATTAAAAGCATATATATAGCAGGGAAAAAATCGAGATACATGAGACAACACGGTGTCACAGGAAATGTTATTTATATATTTATATATTTATATATTTATAGTTGAATATATATATATATATATATATGTTTTAAATTTTTTAAAAATGAAGCCATTTTTATTATCTATTTTTCGTCCTTTTTTATTTCTAATTATTTTTTCTTTCCAAATATATTTTTTCAATTGTTTCATTGCTCGTTGGTGTAGCTTGATCGGAAATGATGATTTACAGTCGACCCTTTTGTGTCCTTATACGAACCATTGCTGCAATGAGAGGAGTAACATGGCCCCTTTCCGGTTCTACAGGAGCACCAAGATGGCGCTGAGTGAAGCCCCTTGGTTGCTAGGACATGGGCGGCTACAAAACAGCCGGGAGTACGCCTAGTTGATGCCGCTCCAGCAGACGTCCTATGACGAAACGCGTAGGGTGGAGTCTAAGCGTCTTACGTCACTTCCGGTTACGGAGCCAGCGCCGTGGAACGCGGAAGCTTCTCGGCGTGCACTACACTTATCCTGATCAGCCCAACGAGTGAGTCTACACTGTTTTTTCCACACTATTGCTTTGCAATTTTTACAACCATGCGGTTATATTTCTGTTGGAGCATTTAGATCGCCAGGATCGCTACAATATCTGCCCATCAGAAGTGAAAGAAACCCCAGAGTTTTGTCAGCCTGTCTCCCTATACACAGGTTGTATTGCTAGTGTGACATCTAGTGGTGAACACGGATGCAAACACATTTTTTGTTTTGTTTTTTTCCTTTTATTTCTCAATTCACCTTCTTTCTATAATTTGAGGATACAACTCTTTGATGTTATTCTGGACACTTTGCTGAGGTTTTTAGGCAAGGAGTTCACCTTCCTACTATTTTAAACGTAATTTATTTTTTGTTTGTGGTACATACACCCCTGTTTATTGGTATTCACTGGCACATTGCACTTTATATCACTTTATGTGATGATTCTTTTTATGAGTCATAACTTATAGGTAGCGCCTTGTACCAGCCTCCACACATTTTTATTTCACATTTTAACCCTTGCACCCCAGGGGTTGGTTGGTAGCAGCTTACACCTAATTTATATTTTTTATATATTTATATACTCCATAGCGCTGGTCACCTCTACTTCTTTATAATGTTTGAGTAATGCCTAAACATACACTTAAATAGGAAGTAAACCCATCCATTTAACCGTTTCAAAAAACAGTTACGTTTCCGGCACGTGCCAGGAATGTAACATTCCCATTAGTTGTGCTCTCAACCAAACCGTTAAACCCTCCAATGACTGGTGTCATAACTGATCACCTGTGCAGCATCATGGCAGTTGAAGATTACTCAGAGGCCAAGATGGCAGCTTCCTTGGCTGAAAATGATAGGAGGGTTTACTTCCACTTTAAATTGAACCATAGACAAGACTTTTTTTTTCATTTTAGATAGAGAAAGGGAGGGTAATAACCCCTGCCATATTTTTTTCCACCATCTGTGTCCCATTGAGGATATTTATCTTCACTTCCTGTCCCATAGCCAAACAGGAAGTGAGAGGAAATCCCTGAAAATTAAAGGAATTCCTTGGGGACCCCCAGGTCACCAGAACTAGTGTCCCCATTGGAAGATTTCCCCTCTATTACTTTTCTGGGGACTGTCTTTTACTTTTACTTTGAATCATATTGGTAAACAGGACAAATAGAAAGGGTGAATCTCATGAAGGGGGGGAGGGGGGGGCGGAACAGACAGCAATAAAAACTGACAGGTGTTCTAATCCCTCTCTACTCTATCCAAAACTAAAAAAATATTTTGCCTTTAGTTGCACTTTGAAGTAAACTGAAAGGTACCTGGTTTCTGTGGGTTGTTTCCTTTTTCTCTATCACCATTGCTCTATGCACTACCTCATAGGTTCATGCCCACAAATGCTTTTGATGATGTGGTTTGAGCCCCACTGACATGCTCTTGATTGAATATGTCTAAAAAAGTAAGTCATGACAATTAAATTTGAATGTGTACTATTTGTGTATGACAAATGTCAAGGAAAGCCATTAAAAAGGATATGTTAAATGATTCATAGGTTAAAGAAACATGAAAATTGTTCTGGTTTCAAATAACAGGTCTATTGTACATTTCAAGTAATATTAAATACAAAAAAGTGCAAAACTTTTCTGGGAATGATCTCTGACATATAAAACCCAGAGAACAAATCATAAATCAAAGTCTTTCAGAAACTTTTAATCAATGAAAAGTTGAAGATGTCCCTCTGACCTCCTTTTGTAAGTAACAATATTCTCAATCTTATGCATATAATGTCGCCTACTGACTGATAGGAGGCTGCAAAAGATTTATCGTTATACACAATCTATTCCCATTCTCTATTTTATACAGCTCTCATTAAATGTGTCATGCAGGCAAGTTACAAAAAGAGTGAAATTGGTACAATGGCAAATTATACTTTGACAATTTTCTTTTGAAAAAAGGCGAAAAGTTCAGGTTATTTAAAGAACTCAAACACTGTTTGTAGAAAAAATATGTCACATAACCTTTTTACGTTTTCAAAAATTATTTCACCTTTTTATTTTATGTTGACTACAGTTAACTGAATTTTAAATTGGTTCTTGTGGGTCACTGTAATTTGCTTACAAACATCGTGCTTCAAACTGACGCTTAACGTGTATCTAAACCTAACACCCCAAAAATGATACATGATATTTTACCTTGCCATGTTGTAAGATAAAATCCTTGTTGTGTACTTTCCATTCCAAGGAAAAAAAAATGATTAGAATATTTCCCCCCAAATCACCTGTTTTTCAGTGACAACATTGCCTAGAAGGGTGTGCCTGCAGGGAGAACGTTGTCACACTAATCTATGGGCATTCATCCAGGGTGAAGGAAAACTCAGAAACACTGGGGGAATCACATGCTAGCAAAGAACCGTGGGGCGTGTAGTCCAATTAATAAAAATGTAAGTTGTACTTCCACCAATAAATAGGGGGTGATCAGCACCAAACGCTTTATTATGGTAGAGTTTTTATAAAGACTGTTTAATTGTTTTTATAAGATAAACCACTGACCCTGAATTATTTTATTTTTACCTTTGTCTGGCCATCAGTGGTCATTTATTACTGAAGCAGCCCATACATGAATCTTCTTTTTTTTTTTTGTTTAACCAGTGGGTTGAATAAAAAAACTGACTTGATTTCCTCATCTACACATCCAGTGTGGATGGGCAATACTTAGTTTCTGTTAATTAAATGGTTTGATTAATTTCTGCCACACCTTCTCTGTTGTATTTTCCTATGCTGCTCATTCACTTTTTTCCTCTAATATTTTTCTCTAGAAACACTTACCAAATGCTGGTTTTACTTCAATGTAATGTTTTTGCTGGTAGGCTGTAAATAGCCTGAGCATCTTTTTACCTTTTTTAGGCTCTGTAGATCTGTAAGAGTACCTGTCACTGCATGGCTGATTGTACTTTGCTGAAAGCCTTCATTGTGACTGTCATTGATGATACTATTTATATTTAAATAGAAATTTCACAGACTTTTTTTGTTTACTGTATTTTATCCATTACTACCCAGTTTCATTGTGGGATGCCCAGCTCTAAGAGACAAGAGCATTTTTCTAATTTTTTTTGACCTATTAAGAAAGGGCCATTTTTAAGAAGGGGGATGGAATGAAGGGACTCTGCCCTATGCTTTTACCACCATAATTAAATTAGGTTTCGTGTGTTTTTTGCTAGGCTGCAACTATCCTGAGCCTAGTTTACCCTTTTCTAGGCTCTACAGGTCTTCCCTAAACTCAGTGGGCTGCCTGTTACAATGAAGGTGGTTCACATATTAAAGCTGAAGGACAACCACTGGGTTATGTGGTAGGGGGGGATGGGTGCGCTGATAGTGTGTTGAAGCTGCTCTCGGTATTCAGTGCTTGGTGAATATGTAAAATAAATGAAGTGTATTGGAGTGCGCTAAACAACAATAAATCCAAACATATAAATAAAAAATTAAAGCATATGACAGAACATAAATAAAGACGTTTGTGAATAATCAATAAGTACATAAACACAAAAGTTCATAAGTGTCCATAGATGGGTGATGATATAAATGCAAATTGGTGAAAAACTGTAACTTGATTCCACATCCAAAGTGTATCCACCACCAAGTGAAATTTCTCCTTACCGAACGGAAAAAGGATAAGGTGCAAATATTAAACTCATGTGCTCAACAAAATTCAATCTCCGTAGTGAACAGGCAATCACCTCGTGCAAAACACCTGGGTTAGCCTCTTACCAGATGGCAATCAGTATACGCTGGTATCCACAAAGACACTGCCTTCCCCTTCTCTTAAGATCCACAGAATCTGTCACAACAGCTACGCTGACGGTTTCAGCTCCACCATATAACAAAAGGAACAGAGGACTGATAGTGTATTACCCTTTTAGATTTATTAAAACAAGCGGTATTGCACTTACAATTAGGATGTCTTGAAATAAGAAAAATAGTGGCAGAAATAGTGGCTTGCGTCCGGCTGCAGCACGGACCGCAAGTATCTGTGTGACGTGTACGCCTCCTAATCTGACCGGTTTCTTCCGATTGGACTTCGACTGAGACAGGAGTAACCTGCGTACCGTCACTTCTGTTCTATTTATACATGTTGAAGCAAGCTGCCGTAGTTCCGGTGTGTGCAAGGCAGGTCTATGTATATGATTGGCTGATATCAATGCAAGTAAATTTATATAAAAAGTCAATCTACGATTAAAAAGGGGTATACATAAAATACTTTATTCCTATTTAAAATCAACTAAAATTTCTGCATGATGGATGGTGTGTATATCCGTCCTAGTGACACCGGAAGTAAGCACTTTCCTTCCTATCCTACATAAACACAATAAAGAGCGCAGTAGGAAAGGGGTGACAACTATTATGGAATATATTAATGGATAAAATGGTGTAAACTTCCTCATATAGTTTACCCGATATTAAAATCCTTAAGATACCATTTAAAACCTCCCTGATGTTAAAGGGGATCAGCAATTGTTTATGTGTGCATTTATGTCCCACTCTATGTTGAGTCCCCGGGGTCTGGAGCATCCGAGTTCATAAATCCAGAAGGTTTCCCTCCTGGATATAGACCTCCTCAGATTGCTCCCCCTCCAGTGCGGTGTGTATTTTTCAATGGCGATAATTTTTAATTTTTTGGGGTTCTTCCTGTGGCATTGGGCATAATGTTGTGATACACTATGCCCAGGGAAGCCTTTGTATATATTAGCCAGATGTTCTCCAATACGTCTGGAGGCCGTGCGTATGGTCCTTCCAACGTATTGAAAATTGCACTCACACTGTAAAAGGTATACAACCCCCTTTGTATGGCAGGAGATAAAGTCCCTAATGGGATATTCTTTACCAGTCACAGTTGAATGAAATGTATTGGTCCTAATGGTCTGGGCTTCTTTACACATCCTGCAATTTATACAGGGAAAGAAACCCTTCATGTCAGGAAAAATCCTTGGAATATTGGGTGGATCAATGGGATTGGGAGCTATCAGATCTTTTAAATTCTGTGCCTTCCTGTAAATGATTGGCGGAGCTTCTGGTAACATATACCCCTTTTTAATCGTAGATTGACTTTTTATATAAATTTACTTGCATTGATATCAGCCAATCATATACATAGACCTGCCTTGCAGACACCGTAACTACGGCAGCTTGCTTCAACATGTATAAATAGAACGGAAGTGACGGTACGCAGGTTACGCCTGTCTCAGTTGAAGTCCAATCGGAAGAAACCGGTCAGATTAGGAGGCGTACACGTCACACAGATACTTGCGGTCCGTGCTGCAGCCGGACGCAAGCCTCTTCAGGAATTTCTGCCACTATTTTTCTTATGCTGATTTTCAAGACATCCTAATTGTAAAAGCAATACCGCTTGTTTTAATAAATCTAAAAGGGTAATACACTATCAGTCCTCTGTTCCTTCTGTTATATGGTGGAGCTGAAACCGTCAGCGTAGCTGTTGTGACAGATTCTGTGGATCTTAAGAGAAGGGGAAGGCAGTGTCTTTGTGGATACAAGCGTATACTGATTGCCATCTGGTAAGAGGCTAACCCAGGTGTTTTGCAAGAGGTGATTGCCTGTTCACTACGGAGATTGAATTTTGTTGAGCACATGAGTTTAATATTTGCACCTTATCCTTTTTCCGTTCGGTAAGGAGAAATTTCACTTGGTGGTGGATACACTTTGGATGTGGAATCAAGTTACAGTTTTTCACCAATTTGCATTTATATCATCACCCATCTATGGACACTTATGAACTTTTGTGTTTATGCACTTATTGATTATTCACGAACATCTTTATTTATGTTCTGTCATATGCTTTAATTTTTCAACCACTGGGTTATGGAACCAATCCATAAGGTCCTTGTTCAGAGGTACAGTTTGGTGAGATGATAAATATTTGAGTCACTTTTTCAGAGTGCTCTTCACCTCCTGTGCTTCTATCTTAAGAGGTATCTCCAGAATGAAACACACAATGCTAAGCCAGTCCAGATGAGTTGTCAAAATACCTCCTGATGCCAGCTTGATCCAAGGGTGCTAGAGCAGCTTGTCTGTCAATGCAAGTGAAAGGAATATATCCAGAATCCGTTGCACTTCCTTGAATCATTTATTCAAACTTCATAGAGTTATAAAAACATCCCAGACAGTGCGAGAACAGCAAATGGTAAACATGTTCACGTTATAGACAGCGCTTGCTCACCACCTTTTGTATTAGAATCTCATCATCTTATACAGTATGTACTGCTCATACAAATAAGACTAGTTGCACAATTAGCAGAACCCCTCCCCCACTCTCTCGATTTCACTCTCTGGGTAATAATTTAATTGAGAGTTCGATAATGAGCAGATTTTATATATCAATGATTTTAGGTGCACAAGTTTGTTAGTTTAAGAGCCGGTTCACACTACTCCAACTTGGGACACAACTTGTGTGCCCTCAAGTCACCCCAAGTCTCTTGTCATCACAAATGTAAATGAATAAGAGCCATCTTAATATGCACTACTGAAGTTGCTCCAACTTTAGAAAAGGTTCCTGTACTACTTCAAGGCGACCTCTATCTGACTTGTGCACATAGACTTCAATGGGAGTTGCCTCTAAGTCGGATCCTTATCTTATTTCAAGGGACTTGTTATCAGACTTTCCAGGAAGAAGAAAAAGATTAGCCAGGCATTCCCCACAGACAAAGTCGCCTATCATTTAAGTCTCTTCAAAGTAGTGCACAAGTCTGTTCCAAGTCTCTTACAAGTCGCTTACAAGTCTCTAAACAAGTCTCTTCA
Organism: Pelophylax lessonae; assembly: GCF_965119305.1. Taxonomy (NCBI): domain Eukaryota; kingdom Metazoa; phylum Chordata; class Amphibia; order Anura; family Ranidae; genus Pelophylax; species Pelophylax lessonae. Next base: position 122,773,255 of record NC_138770.1, read on the forward strand.
AAGTCACGCTAAAAAGTCGCTCCTTCATGGGGCGACTTTCTGGTCGCGGTAGTGGGAACCGGCTCTTAGATTGTTTTTATTTTCTGTTTCTTCATTGTTTAGTTGATTGTTTACAGCAAGTGCTGCTGGTGACCCTATGGTGGGCTGTGTGTCCTCTGTGGATTGTCAAAGCAAGGGTATTGCAGTTTCTTGTAGTTCTTCTCCTCCACATCTCTTTACTTGTCTGAACATTGTAATTTACATGTTTAAATATGTTAGTTTATTTTGGCACAGATATGAGAGATGTGTGTGTGTGGGGGACGAGCTTCAAGGTAAATAATATTGATTGGAAGTCGACAATTGTATGGTGTATGACTAAGGGGGATGAAGTTAGATAAGATTGGTAGTGTCCTTTCCCACTGTGTTCTCTGGTGAGTGGGGAAAGGGTTCCACTAATTGTGCTACTAATGTTCTAAAAACCAAAAAAGTATAAGGGACTTTAGATGTACGTTCTGGGGTGTATTAACCACTTGCCGGCTGCTCACATTGAGCGTCCTGCGGCAAAGTGGTTCGTTATCGTCCAGCAACGTAGTACTACGTTGCTGGACTCCTCCCCCTGTAGGCGGCGCTCGCACGCCGCCGGAGGCGCGCTCCCGCTGTTTTCAGTCAGAGTGGGAGTCGGGCCAGGGGAGGAGCGGCGGTGATCACCGCCGCTCTTCCCCGATCGTCGGGGAATCTAGTTTGGAGATTCGCCCGCCTGTGTAAACAGAGCGGGCGGATCTCCTAAGTGACAGGGAGTGACAGATTGCAGTGTTCAGCATAGGTGAACATGCGATCTGTCCCTGACTCACTCAGTCACCTCCCCCCACACACGTCAGTAAGCACCAGGCATACATTAACCCCTCCCTCGCCAATAAAATTAACCCCTTCCCTGCCAGTGTGATTTTTACAGTAACAGTGCATATATATAGCACTGATTACTGCAGTAATGTCACTGGTACCCCCAAAAGTGTCAAAAATGTCAGTCAAGGGTCCGATCTGCCCGCCGCAATGTCGCAGTCCCGAAAAAAAATCGCAGATCGCCGCCATTGCTCGTTAAAAAAAAACACCAAAAATGACAAAAATCTTTTTCTTAGTTAGTAAACGCAATAACTTTTGCGCAAACCAATCAAAATACGCTTATTGTGATTTTTTTTACCAAACATAGGTAGCAGAAAACAAATTGGCCAAAAATTTTAAAAAATTTTGATTTTTACATTTTTTTGGGGGGAATTTCATATAAAAAAATGTTAAAAATATTGTTATTTTTTCAAAATAAACGCTATTTTTTTGTTTATAGCGCAAAAAGTAAAAATCCCACAGGTGATCAAATATGACCAAAAGAAAGTTCTGTTTGTGGGAAAAAAAGGACGTAAATTTTGTTTGGGCACGGCATCGCGCGACCGCGCAATTGTCAGTTAAAGTCGCACAGCGCCGAATCACAAAAAGTGGCCTGGACGTAAGACAGCAAAATCCTCCGGTGGTAAAGTGGTTAAAGATCAATCCAACAGATAATAAAATCTGGAAATTTTATTACAAATTTAAAACATACAAGTTAGGGGCGTGGTTTCCACGTGGAGCTGTGAAGACGTTTTCCCTGTGACTTCCTCCCGAGGTTTCCCTTTTATGCTCAGGGGCACTATAAATAGGAGAAATAATATCCAAATTCATGGCCTCCCTGAAGCGACAAGGGTTGAAGACCTGCCAGCTACGATCCGTGAGATCTTCAATAAACTATTGGGCAATCCCGCTGATCACCCCTTAAAACTCGACAAGGTGAATTTTGCCCTCCAGTCACGCAACTTGTCCTCTGAAACCTCAAGGGACGTGATTTGCCGTATACACTTTTATGAGGAGAAGGAGCTGATCATAAATAAAGCCAAGGGAGCCTCATCTCTGCAGTCCGACGGGGCTATTCTTTCCTTCTTCTCGGACCTAGCCAGGAAGAGGCTGGATCGTCGTCGTGCCCTGCGGCCTCTTACCGAGAAGCTTTGCAACAATGCCATAGCCTATAGCTGGTGCTTTCTGGCATGTCTTATCACCACCAGTGTCAGGGTGCTACCAACATCTTGGCCAATCAGCGAATTCGCGCATTGGCGCGAATACGCATGCGCGCCCAATCACGGGCGAACGCAGTCCGGAATGTGCGTGCGCCAATGCGCACGCGCCTACGCAAGTGCGTAATCACGCTTGGCGCCAAACAACCTATTTAAAGCCAGCAATCACAACAACTAGTTGCTGGATGATCAACAGCCTCCCGTGTTCCCTGTGCCTTGTAAACCTGCTGATCCTGATTTCCTGTTGCCGACCCAGACTGTTTGACGTTGTTTCTCCTGGCTCCTGACCCCTTGGCTTACTCTTGGATTCCCGTTGTCTTCTCCAATACTTGACCTCGGCTTGGCTCCTGACTTCTCTCCAGCATTCTCCCAGTCTGTTCCTGTTTGCACCTTGCTACTGCCTGGCTTGCCAAATTGTTCGCAACAAGCTTTGTTCCTGCTTCCATCTGGTCATTCCAACCGGCAACCCGGGCTACTTCGGGCACAGCACTCCCTGTCCCACTTCCAGGGGTGCTCTGCACCTAGCTGCAAGGGGGAGCCCTCTCTACACTCCGGCTTCGGATCAGGTACGTGACAACCAGGGACAGATGCACCACTACCTTCTGCTTCTCAAAATATTTGGAAAAATGGAGGGGCGGGACCGGAAGCCGCGGAAGACGGACGCTTTGGAAAAGAGCTCCGCCGGAGGCAAACAGAATCGGTGTCAATCCACCTCTAAAAACCCACCAATTGCCCCCAAAATCGGTGGAGCCACGATTTCCGCGATCCGGATTTGAGGCCTACAAGACAGCCGAAGCCGCGGACTTTCCTGCGGGATCCCGCGATCGGGCAGCCAGCACTCCGGTAAGTGGCGGTGTTCTGCCACAGAGGATAAGTGCACATTACCCCCTGCAACCAGGCCACAACACCCTCCGACCTCTCCCAACACAAAAACGATCAATATATCCTCAGGCAACTGAGCATTAACCGCCATATTGCCCCCATGTGCGGTGGGGCACCCCCAACCAAAATATACACCCCCAGTCAGGAAGGTGGTGACTGGAAATGACCATTTAAAACTGTAACTCCTTACCGCCTGAAGGGACCGTGACAGCCGCCGCACAAATCAACCGCAGCTTCACTACACTGACAGGATCACAAATACACTGGGCCATAAACAAGCATGGGCAGAAGAAGGAGAGATTCTCCAAAGCTCAGCAAAATGAGCAAACCTGTGCTTCATCTCAGCCCCGGATCTTTCCAAAATAGCAGCTCCACGCAGAAGATTAGAGGCAGCTCTTCTCAGCACTGCAATCCGGCTCAATCCATCCATCCTCTCTACCAGATAGGCAATCCAGATAGTGAGGGATCCTCTGGCTCAGCCTCTCCTATCTCCCCATCCTCCAAAAGTCCTGCCAAAGCTGAGCAGAGGATCAACTCTCCAGCTAAACAGTGGCATAGCATGGACAGTAACCCCTTGCAACAGACAGGCCTCAATACTAACCAAATACCACAAACTCAGGATCCCTTTGAATCCTTCCCCACTGGTGGTCAACCTGCTTCAGAGACTACTTTGAAGAATATGTTATATACACTCAAAGCCTCGATGCATGCGGACATGATGTCCTGTATGCACCAGATCAGACAGGAAATGTCCAGTATGGGGAACAGAATCCATATAGTCGAAGAATCATTGGGGAATCATGCTCTATCCTTCAATACTATGGTGGACGCTCACAACCACCACTCTGATGATATTGCCTGGCTGAAGGATAAAGTGGCAGACTTGGAGGATAGGTCGAGGCGCAACAACGTCAAGCTGCGGGGTATACCAGAAACAATACAAGCCCCTGACCTAATGCAGTATGCGACTCGTCTGTTTACCACCCTAGTCCCTTCACTGTCTGCGGCAGATCTGGCCATTGACAGAATACACCGTCTACCAAAACCTGCATTCTTAGCAGCAGAAATCCCTAGAGACGTCCTGCTGCGAATACACTTTTTTCAAACGAAAGAAAAAGTCATGTCAGCTTCCCACCAAACCAATGACCTGTTGGGAGAGTTTGCAGGCCTGCAAATCTTGCCGGACTTATCACGGCACACTCTACAGAAACGACGCAACCTGTCAACTATAACTAAAGCACTCAGGAACCACAAGATTCCACACAAGTGGAAGTACCCCGCTTCCCTGGTCATCACCTATAATGGGAATTCTACCACAGACACAGCGCTTGAAGAAGGGATTGCCCTGCTTCAAAAATGGGGGATACTCTTACCAGCGGAGATAACCAACCCCCACAGGGGGCATGGCCCTTCTCACTTACCCGAGGAGTGGAATGTTGTGTCCAGAAAGAAATCGGAAAAACAAAATAACAAATCCCACGCGGATGGTTTTCCCACTACACATCCTCAAAATCACGGTCCCCAGGCCCATGGATCTTCCTAAATCCATATGGCCCCACACCCAGAACTGTTATTAACTGTTTCAGTTAATCACGGACCTATACTATGGTCCCTTTTTTTACTAGTTCATACCCTTCTTCCTTGTTCGTTTTTGTTTTGTTCTTCCAATGCACATCTTGTACACACTGGTTATACCTTCATTCCTCTCTCTCATGAAGTCCACCAAGCCATTAACCGGGCTATCAATTATACTAGCGTCACATCGCCCCTAAATGAATCAAAATACCCACCGTAATGCCTTTCAAGTGTCTCTCAATCAATGCTAATGGACTAAACCACCCGGTTAAGAGATTCGCAATGTGGAAAGAAGTGAAATCCTCAAACGCCGACATCCTTTCAGTCCAGGAGACACACTTCCAAACCACAAACCATCCCAAGTGTTCCCACAGAGATTTTCCCAACATTTTCCTGGCTACATCCCCAGCTAAGAAGAAAGGGATCCTTTTTGCCATAAAATATACTATCACCTTTCAATTGAAGGAAGAGATTGCTGACCCAGAAGGCCGCTACCTGATCATTACAGGAGACTTAAATAATCTACAAATGACCTTTGTCTCAATCTATGCGCCAAATACACATCAGCTCAGATTCCTGCGTAGACTTTTTAAGCTCATTGCCAAGAAGAAATATGGAAACCTGGTCATCTGTGGAGACTTTAACCTCACAGTAGACCCGGACATAGACACCTCTACCTCCCCAAAAGGTCGTAGGATTTCTCTGCTCAACTTACTCAATAGTGAACATCTCTACGACGCATGGAGGTGCCTTCATGCATCAGAAAGAGACTTTACCTTCTATTCAGCACGACATAAATCGTATTCCAGGATTGACCTCTTTCTGGTGGACTGGCACCTCCTGGGAAGAACTACCTCTGCAGAGATTAAAAACATTACATGGTCCGACCATGCAGCAATAGAAATGACTGTGGATGAAGGAATCCCGAGATCTGCGGGGCAAGTATGGAGATGTAACATCAGAAACCTTCTGTAATGTTCCGGTACCTTTGGTACCCTAAATTACTCTTTTCACAAGTGTATGCGCCCCACCATTCTCTTTTGGAAAGGTGCGCATACACCTTTAAGACTGAAGCTGTCATCACTCAGCGCCGGACTAGATGGCTATTTAAAGCGCCGGTTCTCACTCACATGTGTTCGTTCAAACACCCTTACCTGGATGCTAACTTGGCTTGAAGCTTTCGTGCTTGCAAGCATACCTCGCTGACGGAACCTCGCTGCGCTGATCCCTGCATCCCGCTTCCGGATCATCCGCTCCTCCTGAACCAACCTTCGGCTGTATTGCTATTAGTGCTAAGTACCCCGCAGGGGAACCCTCTAAAAAACTTATACTAAGCTTACACTATCTAGCTCTGCATAGTAAAGACTATTTATCACATCTGCATATCTAGATTGCTAGCTCTTAAGACTACTGCTACTTATTCCTGCACTGGGTTGATCACTCTTGTATGTCCACCTGCTACTCTGTCATCTGCTACCATACATGATTGTTAAACCTACCTGCATCCATCTGCTACTGTCTTACCTTCAAGTGTCTGTCACCTACCACCTCCACTCAACCTGTCTCTTAAATCTTCATCACTGTGTTACTACATACATAAAGTCACTCTAGGAACCAGCTTGTTGAGTGTGTGTATTTACTAGCTGAATTAAGACCTTCCACACATGATGAGTCATTGAGGTTGGGAATGGTATCTCAGCATCTCTCTTACATGACTACTGAAGTGGAATATTTCTGCAGCTGAAAATCCACACCATACATGAAACGCAGGAGCGTTACACCTTCAGACTGAACAGGTTGGTAAGTGTGTATCCCAGCACCTGCAGGAATTCTTTAGTTTAAACGAAAACTTGGTCTCTAATCCATGGTCCTTATGGGGTGCCCATAAGGCATTCATAAGAGGCATATGCATCCAACAAAATTCTTTGATGAAAAAATTATACAACCAAAAACTCTCTAACCTTCTATCCTCCCAAATCAACACGCTAGAAGAAAAACACAAAGCTGTACCTGACTCATCCTTAGGCAATACCCTACACGACCTGAGACATGACCTACGTCAACTTCTGCTTACACAACACGACAAAATATTTTGTAAACTCAAAACAACATACTATGCTCACGCTAACAAACCTGGAAAAGCACTGGCTAACATAATCAAAGCCAAACAGACTAAGTCCAAGATCTCCCACATGACTAACACTCAGACGAATACTAAATATACCCATCCTCAAGACATAGCAAATGAATTTGCAACCTACTATCACTCACTATACAATCTTGACCAGGACAGTACCATCCACACCCCGACTACAGCTGAAATATCTGCCTTTTTGGATAAATTAGACCTACCGACCCTTACTGAACAACAATTGTCTATACTCAATGCGCCATTTACGCATGATGAAATTAGGAAAACTATAAACTCACTTCCCAACGGTAAATCCCCGGGACCCGACGGGTTCCCAAGTGAATATTATAAATTATACAGCGATACTCTAATACCACATCTACTGAATGTTTATACTAAAGCTGCAACCGAGACGAGTTTTCCTGCAGATATGCTCGGAGCATACATTGTTACCATACCAAAATCAGGGAAGGACCCATCTCTCCCGGGCAACTACCGCCCTATATCTCTGTTGAATACAGACATTAAAATTTTTGCCAAAATGCTTGCAGGGCGCCTACAGGAGATGGTTCCCTCCCTCATAGGAAAAGATCAAATGGGATTCATACCAGGTCGCCAAACTTCAGACGCTACTAGACGTATAGTAAATGTGCTACATATGGCCGAAAAAAGTCAAACGCCTTCTCTCCTCCTTTCCCTGGATGCGGAGAAGGCGTTTGACAGAGTCAACTGGAGCTACATGACGGCCGCCCTACACAAATTCGGCCTTCGAGGCAATATATTTTCTGCCATTATGGCACTTTATTCTCAACCTTCTGCCAGAGTCTTCGCTTCAGGAGCACTGTCCAAACCGATCACCATATCCAATGGTACCAGACAGGGATGCCCCTTATCCCCTACAGTCTTCAATTTAATTATAGAACCACTTGCTGCAGCCCTACGCTCTGACGGACATGTTCATGGCTTTAAAATTGATGATTATGACCAAAAAATAATTTAATTTGCAGATGACATTATATTAATGCTGACAAAACCCGAAATCTCTCTACCCGCTGCATACCAAACTTTGACTAAATTTAGTAAAATTTCATTTTACAAAATTAACACAACGAAATCGATGGAACGTCTTAGAAATAAGTTATATGTTCCTTTAAAATAATGTGTTGCTATATAGTGGCTGAATATTGATATTAGATTTTCCTTTGGGAATTATTCTTGTGTTACTTTTTATGGTTGGGCAATAACTGATCTGTTGATGGTGACTGTGTTGCTTGCAAGCTTTACAGCTAACTGAATTGTTTTGCCAACAAATTTGTTAGTTATCTCTTTGAGGACAGCCAATCAAATTATGATCTTTTGACGTCAGATCTATTTTTTCTGTGCTTTGTGTTCTAAAGCCATCTAAACCATTACATGTAGCATGCTAATTAATTTTAGTATGGTTATAATTAAAAAGATGGTAGGACCACAAAGGAATTTCAGTCCTGCAAATTCACCCTAGTGCCAAAAGAGAAGTAAATTCAAATTTTTAAGTTAAAAAGTAAATTGCAAACCAAATGTAAAACAAATACCTTTTTCAGCTCATCCATTTGTCTTTTAATGTACTGCAAAGTTTGGTATTACATAGCTGACAAATTTTTAAGATATTTATCCTTGACCTAGGAGTATCTCCAGAAACTAAACAAACCTTAATCAACACCTGTCCCTTTCCCTGGACTGCAGACAAGATTTCGTACCTGGGGATTTATATTACCTCCAAAACCACAGATCTTGTAAAAAATAATTTAGGCCCCCTTAGACAAAAGCTAACATCTGAATTAGAAAGGATAGCTTCCCTAAACTTATCATGGGGGGCTAGAATTTCTGCTATTAAGATGAACATCTTACCACAAATCCTCTACCTATTCCGAGCCCTCCCTGTCCCATTCACCAAAACACAATTACACACTCTTGTAGCCACATTGAGGAAATTTCTATGGCTGGGTAAAAAAGCAAGAGTTGCATATAATATACTCACAAACCATAAACACCTAGGAGGAGCGGGACTACCCGATATTTCCGCTTATTACTGGGCCACTAGACTCGACCAGCTTAAACACTGGACCCCCCGTGACGATACCCCCCTTTGGTCAGGAATGGAAAAATACCTAGTACCTACCTCTAACCTTAACCTAATGCTGCTAAGAGACCTTTGGATCCCATGGAACTTAGCCAAACTGCCACCTACGGTTAAGGCTTCTCTCCAAGCCTGGAGAACAGTAAACAAAATAGAACCAAGAGCCATACCTACTGACATTCACAACTTACCACTATCTATCCTGACGACTATATACAGTAATCTGAACGTCTCCAAATTGAAAACCCTAGGACTAATGCAAATCTCACAACTCTGGTCACCCCTAGGTCTCAAAAACAGAGAAGACATAATATCAGAATTTAAGCTACCGCCCAACACATCCTTGACCTTATCAAGAATACTTTTTCTACTTGGGAAACACTCCCTAACCTCCACCCATGTTAATCTAACCACATGGAACTTCCTGGTATCAAACCCCCCGGCCAATAAAGGCATAACTACCTTCTATAATATCCTAACAGGTGATACACCCTCCCAGAAAACAGTAAATATGCTTAAATGGGAGAAAGATCTGAAGTTGAATCTTACATTCAAACAGTGGCATACAGCACTGTGCTCTATATATAAATTTTCTAAATGCACTAACCACTGGGAAACTACAATTAAAATTATCAATAGATGGTATTACACACCATACAGGCTGGCCAAGATGGCGCCGTCAATACCCTCACTCTGTTGGAGGGAATGCGGCAAAACAGGTACCCTGCATCACATCCTGTGGGGCTGCGCATCCCTCACGAGTTTTTGGCATAAAATATTCCAGTGTATTTCCTCATGCACAGGAGTACTTTCTCCCCCAAATCCAGAACTGGCAATATTAAATATTAACATTGACATATACCCTCACAACTATAGACAAATGGTAACTCACATACTGTTAGCAGCCAGGACCCTTATTCTCCACAATTGGAGATCTACTACCACTCCCCATCTACCTGAGGTAATATCTCTTGTTAATGACAATTATCTCCTAGAGAAATCTCTAGCAATCAATTCCCTGTCATATAAAAAATTCCAAAAGTCCTGGGAAAGCTGGCCCTATCTAAATCAGGCATTAAGACTCTCTTGAAATAATAACACCTGCCTAATGGCCATAAGGATAGTGGGGGTGCTCCCTCCGACCGGACCTAGTGACAATGCTCCTTAGGGTTCTAGGTCCGGAACGGTGGAGATTCTCACTCCTATTCTACTCCCAGACAAAAACATAACTGATGTCAAATTTAAGTTATATAGTGCTATTCTTTTTTCACTTGCCATACCTCTTTACAACCTGTAATGCTTTGGTTATACCTGATGTCTCTTTGTTATAGTTCATGTATCTGTATACATGCATTGGAACCTGTTGAAAGACTGTAATTTCTGTTATATTGTTCTGATATTTTCTTATGTAAAAACTCAATAAAAACCTATTGAATGAAAAAAAAAAATATTTGGAAAAATTTTGCTTGAATCTCAACATCTCTCCCCCAGAACTACTGGGCTGGCAAGATGATCTTCCTATCCTGGAGCATTCTCCTGAACCACCATGGCAAAAGACATCTAGGAAACACCATGCAGCTACTCCTTCTTCTGCACACAAAAATGGGTGAGCTTTTGTACATAGCCATGCTAGGAACATAGTCTTCCCCTAGGCTACCTAAAGCGTTGATAACTTTCACCACAAGTTTATTTTCCTGGAGATTTTTATTCTAAGTTGTTCTATCCGCTCAATGGACTTTACACTTTTATTTGGTCCCTGTCTTTTCTCGACAATATTTCCTTCATAAAGAAATAGTTATCATAATGATTATAGTGGCATTTTTGTTTTGTTTTATGTTTGGTTCCTCCTCATTTGGTTCATGTAACATATGGATACCTCCAGAGGGCGACCATTGATGTTCCCCTCCTTCATCGAGTGCGGCTTTTTCTCTTGCGGACCTTTGCCTCCCCTTAGAAGGGCTCCCTTTGTCTCTGGCTCCACACAGACTCTCCCTGAAGGTTTATTTAGTGGCGGATACATGGTGATCCCCTGCCTATGTACTGCAATTATATGCATGCCTTTTACAGATGTTTTAATTTTTTACCTTCATCTTTCTCTCTCCTTTCTCTACTATTTGGGCAGGTTCTGCCTTCCTCGTTTTACTCCTTCCCCTCCCTCTTCTCTTTCTATACTTACCCTGCTCCTTTCCATTGATCATACTGTATGTTGTATGCATTTAAGGACCCACTTCTGTGCTTCTCATGGCATCCAATAATCTAATTTCCATTAATGTACGGGGGGCTGCACGCCTCAGGCAAGAGACATACTTTGTTTAGGGAACGCAAAAGGCTCCCATGTGATGTTGCTTTCTTTAGGAAATACATCTTATACACTCTACCGCCTTCCCATTGTTCTCCCCAAATTATCCTGATTGGTACTATTGCCTATCTGATGTAAATAAAACAAAAAGAGTCGCCATTGGTTTGTGCAGAGGGACAACCTTCCAATATGATACTACTCAGATATCTACGGGAGATACCTATTTGTAAAAGGTACTCTGGGTAATATGCCACGTACATTGCTGAATATATACGCCTCAACCAAGACCAAGTTGGATTTCTTTCTGGTACTTTTAAATAAGCTAAAATAATTTACACAGGGTTGTATTATTCTAGCAGGAGATCTCAGTGTTCCTCTAGAACCTAAACTAGACACTTCACAGGCTAAATCTTCCATTTCCCATAAATGCCTCACTTTTTAACGCAAGCGCCTTAATGACATACAGTTCATGGGCACCTGGTGTATCTTACATCCAATGGAAAGAGATCTCTCATTTTTCTCACAATCGCACCAATCATATTCTAGGATCCACTATGTCTTTATAGATTACTACTATCTAGAACTCCTGTCCCAGGCCAAAATAGTATCATTCTCCTTTTTGGATCATGCCTCAATATGTATTAACTTGAAAATTCCCTTCCTTCGCCTTAAAACCGCTAATTGGAAGCTAAAGAACTCGCTACTAAATGACACCATAGATAAGACTCAGATTGGTACTGATATCTGTTCTTACTTTAGGGAAAACTCGTCCGAGGATATGGCACCCGCGGTATTATGGGAAGCACATAAAGCTTATATACGGGGAAAATTCATAGAACTTGGTTCATGTAAAAAGAGGGAGAGAACACACCGCCATTCTGATCTTCTTCAAGAGATAAAGGTCCTTGAACGCAACCATAAGGCCTCGACATCAGATCATACCAAACTGTTCCACACTATATTCATCCCTCTTTTAAATTCTTTTAGACAGGATCTCCATAAGTGGAATCGCTTAGCCATTTCCTGGTTGGGGAGGATAAATGTAATTAAAATTAACATTTTATTCAAAGAGTTTTTTTTTTTTTTTTTTAATTATACCATACAGAATACCCCCCTTTTTTTATGATACTAACATCATTAGTTCTCAAATATGTTTGGCATCATACATATCCTCGAATCTCCCTCTCCATACTTACCAAAACTAAGATTAGATGGAGGTTTAGCCCTCCCCGATTTAAAAAAAATACGTCCATGCAGTTTTATTGAATAGAAGCTCTGATTGGAAACATCACAAGGTTACTAAATTATGGGTCCAATGGATCTGACTTATTTTCCCAAATCTGGGTACCTACAAATTATAGATGTCTCTCAGCCAACACTTCCCCACTGATGTTATCTACCTTGGCTCTGTGGGACACAATGCATAAAATCTATGGCTGTTCATACAACTCAACCCTAATGCCACTGTTGGGACATTTCTTCTTCCCTCCAGGACAGGTGGATCCCAAGTTTCGCAAATGGCTTCCATACTACCCTACTCTTCTTCATCATAGGATGACGGAACATGGACTGGCATCCCTTAGTGCAATTTTTCAAACCTCTCCTTTTCTTTTATGGACCACTGGAGATACACCCAACTGAAACAATTTTTTAAAGCTATACCTCAACCTTTATGATCACTGGCTGACCTTACTCTGATGGAAAACATACTAAGTGCCTCTCAACCTCCACAGAAAACCATATCTTAATTTTATAAAGCACTGAAGGCATTAGACTCTGTCACTATTCCTGCCTTCTTAATATTGTGGCAAAATGACTTTCAACACCCCCTATTAAATGCTCAAATGTCCAAAATACTTATCCCACACTTTTACTATCTCTTCAAAAATTGCGGAGACCAACTATAAGCTGTTAACACAGTGGCATCACAAACCTGCAAAACTACACAAAATTTTTACGGAAATGTCCAATCTATGCTGGAGAGGTTGTGGAGAAGTGGCCACCCTTGCTCATATGCCCTTTTTGAGCCTCAATCTTAAAATGGATTGAACTTATTCAGGGTTTTTTCCGTCAACAATGATCCCTGGGTTGCACTGTTTCATTACTCAGGGGGAACCAGTTGGCTGATATCAGCGATCCATCTTCTGTATGCAGCAAAATCCCTTATTCCTCAATATTGAAAGCAACCTACAATGGTGACATAGGCAGAACTCCAAAAATTTTTACTTACTTATAATTATTTAATAATAATTAAATGACACTCAGACTTGCATATATATGGTATGATATGGCCGAGGCCTTTTATTAAATTAACATAACAACATACACCAACTAATTCAGCCCTAGAGCTTGAATTAGCAAACAAATATATATCCTATATATATATATATATAATTATATATATATAACCACTGTAACTTAGCCCTAAAGCTCAAGTTACCCAACTTTGACAATATTGTAATAACACATTACTCAAAGCTCACGACAACTAACAGCAATTACCGGGAGGGAGGGCGGGACGAATTCCTGCTCTGCTCCTGCCAACTGCCAAAATATTGACTACCTTCTCTATTTTTATAGGGAATCAGTCAGCTTCAAGGTATTGAAATTTTGCAATTTTAACCAATTAACGGTAATTTCTTGTTTCTAACTGACCTATCATTTTCGTTCCCTAAACTGACCAATCCCTAACTCGTGCTTATTTAGCCAATCCCTAACTACTATAACGGACCTTATGACCTTTTGTTGTCCTGCCATGTCCCCATACATGCAGAGTGAGTACTATGACTCCCACTGCATTTTCATGGTGACATAGGCGGAACTCCAAAATTTTTTACTTACTTATAAATATTTAATAATAATTAAATGACACTCAGACTTGCATATATATGGTATGATATGGCCGAGGCCTTTTATTAAATTAACATAACAACATACACCAACTAATTCAGCCCTAGAGCTTGAATTAGCAAACAAATATATATCCTATATATATATATATATATATATATATATATATATATATATATAATTATAATTATATATATATAACCACTGTAACTTAGCCCTAAAGCTCAAGTTACCCAACTTTGACAATATTGTAATAACACATTACTCAAAGCTCACGACAACTAACAGCAATTACCGGGAGGGAGGGCGGGACTAATTCCTGCTCTGCTCCTGCCAACTGCCAAAATATTGACTACCTTCTCTATTTTTATAGGGAATCAGTCAGCTTCAAGGTATTGAAATTTTGCAATTTTAACCAATTAACGGTAATTTCTTGTTTCTAACTGACCTATCATTTTCGTTCCCTAAACTGACCAATCCCTAACTCATGCTTATTTAGCCAATCCCTAACTACTATAACAGACCTTATGACCTTTTGTTGTCCTGCCATGTCCCCATACATGCAGAGTGAGTACTATGACTCCCACTGCATTTTCATGGTGACATAGGCGGAACTCCAAAATTTTTTACTTACTTATAAATATTTAATAATAATTAAATGACACTCAGACTTGCATATATATGGTATGATATGGCCGAGGCCTTTTATTAAATTAACATAACAAAATACACCAACTAATTCAGCCCTAGAGCTCGAATTAGCAAACAAATATATATCCTATATATATATATATATATATATATATATATATATAACTACTGTAACTTAGCCCTAAAGCTCAAGTTACCCAACTTTGACAATATTGTAATAACACATTACCCACAAGCCTTGCACATATATACTTATGTGCAAGGCACCACCCCCAAGCCTGCGGCCCTCTCTATGCAAGTCTGCAGATCCAAGTTAAAGATGTCAATAGCAACATCTACCACCTTCAAGGTCCAAGTGTCTAAATGAAAACCCGCCAATACAAGGCATGAATTTAGACATAGCCTTATTTAGACGCTTCCTATTTCTATTCAAAATTGTAAAAATCTTCAGAAAACCAAACTAAGAGTGGCACAATTTCCGAAAAAACAAAAATACATTCCGGAAATTGGGATTTAAAAAATAACAAATCAGTCTTAATGTTAAGCAAATGATCAATAAGCTTTCTAGAACTGAGATCATTTCCCCCTACATGAAAAATAATAACATCTGGCTTAGGCCAATAACGACTCAGATCATCAAAAACACCAATGAGCTCAGTCCACATCATACCTCTCTTGCCAAACCAAAAAGTATGAATAGTGGATTGCGATATTTCCCAAATTGGTGCCATAAATCCGCAAAGATGCTCTTCGGTGGGCCCAAAAAATGTATGAATGTCCAATAATCCATGTAATCCTAGGTGGACCTGCAATCAAATATAATAATTGGCCATAGACGCCGAGAAGGCTTTTGACAGGGTGGCCTGGAACTTCATCAGGGCCACCCTGACTCATATTGGCCTAGGAGAAAGAATGTTGACTTACATCATGGCATTGTATTCTAGGCCCTCGGCGGCGGTAAGGGTAAACGGGTGGAATTCTGAATTCTTTCAGATTTAAAATGGCACTCGCCAGGGATGCCCTCTGTCCCCATTGATCTTTATTCTTGCGCTAGAGCCCCTGTTATGGAAAATCCGCCAAAATCCGGAAATAGTGGGACCTAATGTGGCAAAGGGGCAACACAAGGTGGCAGCGTATGCAGACGATCTGCTATTCTTTGTGACAGATCCCGAAAAAACGATCCCACAAATATTGGACGCTATCAGTAAATACGGGGAGGTATCATTTTTTAAAATAAATATATCTAAGTCATCGGCACTAAACGTCTCTATACCGGCAGGAAAATATAAGAAATTGCGGCAATGTTTTCCTTTTCAGTGGAATAACGAATCAATAGAATACTTAGGAATACATATTACTTCAAATCCTTTGGATTTGTTTGAGGTAAATTTCTCTCCACTTCTGAAGACACTGAGGGCTGATGTACAGAAATGGCAGACATTGGTATTGTCATGGTTCGGCCGCTGTAGTGCTTTAAAGATGAATGTGTTGCCCCAACTTTTGTACGTTATACAAGCTGTACCAATTACAATACCAATGGCCTTTTTTGTTCAGGTCAAAAGATTGTTTCGAATGTTTATCTGGGCTAAAAAATCTCCCCGCATAGGGATGCAGACCTTAACCCTCCCGAAGGTAAAGGGAGGGGTAGGATTGCCTGACTTGGTACGGTACTATTGGGCAGCTCATCTTATGAGGGTGTATGATTGGCACTGCAACCAATCACACAAACAGTGGGCACACATGGAAAGAGAGATTATGAACTTCCCTACACCATTGGCCCCATGGACTCCCATTTTGAAAACAGATAAAATACTTTCCCACCCGACAATAGGGGCAACGTTACAAGTAGCAACAAAACTACAAAACCATCAAGCAGTAGCAGCTCCGATCTCACCCTTGACGCCTTTGGTAGGAAATTCTTCCTTTATCCCTGGGAATACCAATGGGAAAATTATTGAGCTAGCCAAGGCGGGCAGAGCTCGTTTGAGGGACGTATGGACTCAAAAAGATCCTCCAACCACTGAAGAGATAATGACATGGCCTGAAGGGAAGCTGGACACTTTTAGTGCATTTTCAATTAGACACTATTGTAAACAGTTACAAAATAAGGGGTATATCCCGAGGTCATTAACATCATTTGAGTCTCTATGTGAGGGTGGGGAGCGAATTCCGCACGTACTATCTTACATGTACTCGCTCTTAGGGGGTACACAGGACGTACACCGCCCGAATTTTGTGCAGAAATGGGAGAAAGATCTTGCTGTCTCTCTTAACCAACAACAAGTAAACAAAATCCTGAGACTCGCGCATAAAGCATCAATTGCCAGCAGATATCAGGAGATTAGCTATAAAGTACTAACCAGATGGTATAGGGTGCCGAGGATCCTTCACAAAATGGATCGAAAACACCCTGATAAATGCTGGCGTTGCGGAGAAGAGGGAGGGTCTTTGATACACATATTTTGGTCATGCCCAGCAATTGGGGATTTCTGGAACGAGGTGGCCCGAATAATTGAAAAATTGACATTAATTAAGGTAAGAGAAGATCTGGCATTGTGCCTATTACATTGTACGAGTAATTCTATTAAAAGATATAGAAATTCTATTTTGATACATTTATTGAACGCAGCGAAGACTTGCATACCAGCTATGTGGGGACAGACACAGAGCCCAACAGTACGCTTATGGCTCCTCAAAATAAGGGAGATTCAGAGGATGGAATCATTAACAGCAGCACGGTTAAGCATGGAAGAGCGACACAGGGTGCGATGGCAACCTTGGACGCAGTTCACATGCTCAGAGGAATACTTACAGGCTGTAGGTTAGGAGGGGGGCGCGGGGGGGTGAGGGAGGTGGGCTGGAGAGGGCGGGAGAGAGGCTATTTTAATTTCAATTCTTTTATTCTTTGTATGTTAATTTCTTTTCTAGTTTAATTTTTTTTTTTTTTTTTTATTTTATCCTCCTTTTTCCCGCGATCCTCTGTCTTGTTCTCTCTATACCTGGTGTGACAGTGGAGGAGGTAGTTTTGGGAGGTTTGAAAATTAGGCGGGTTATCTGGGCTATATGTTATGTATGTCTTGTCTGGGATAGGGATTCTCCTCCCCCCATTCCCCCCTTTTTTTTTTTTCTTCCCTCTCTCTTCCTCTTTCCCTCCTACGAGGACAGGGGGAGAAGAAAGGGGAGGACTTTTCCCCTTGTTCCAAGAAAGAATGATTTCTTTTTCGGGGTTTTTTTTTTTTTTTTTCTTCTTCCTTGTAGTACACGGATGTGTTTGGATTTGGGTGGTTTGGTGGCACGGGGGGTCAATTAATGTGTTTTGGTGAGGGGCTTCACGAACCTAGTGAAATACTCATGGCACATGACATGGGGGGGAGTTGGGAGAGGCTCCACCCCCCCTCCTCTTATGTTATTTTTTTTGGTTTTACATTATGTTTTCACTCACTGTTTGGAGATTACAAATTTCCTTCTGCCCGTCGGGCCGAAGGTCAAAGTGCACTAATGGAAACTCAAGAAGGTATTTTTATTTAATTTATAGGTTTTTTTTTTTTTTTTCTATCTTTATTTTTTTCTCACAGGTAGCCTTCTGTCCGTTGGGCTGAAGGCCAGAGTGCACTAAGGGAATTATATGGTGGGTATCCTCCTAAGGAGGTCCTCTTTTTTTTTTTTTTTCTCCTTTTCCGTCTTTCGTCTTTATGTTTTTTTTTTTTTTTTCACAGGTTGCCTTCTGTCCGTTGGGCTGAAGGCCAGAGTGCACTAAGGGAATTATATAGTGTGCATCCTCTAAAGGAGGCCTTTTTTTTTTTTTCTCTTCCTTTCTTGTATTGCTCATTTCTTGTTGGGACGGGGGGAGGCTGGGAGAAGTGTTTATGTAAATGTTGAGTGATGCAATGTATATATGTATATAATATGTAATGTATTTGGAAAACAATAAAATGTTGAGTTTAAAAAAAAAAATATAATATTTAGGACGAATGTACGTCTTAAAAGCATCAGAGCGCCATCTGCCCATAGCCTTAATGGAAGAATCCGCCATACCAGAATTAGTGGCCGTAGTAGCAGCACCCATCCTAAATGAATGGGAGGATATGGGCAGATGGCTCAAATTTAAACTAAATAAGCATTTCTTCAAAATGGCTCCAAATTGAAAAACAGTGAGAAGCGAACCATCAGCATGAACAAAGAAATGATAAAATGGTGATGGCCGAAGACATACAAATCTCTCAGCCAACGAAACCGGGCAAATCGCCAGATCCTCATACCTGAGTAAAGAAATCCATTGTCCTTGACCTAATTGGTCAGTTTTAGAGCGCCTAAGAAAAATGTGCAAATTATTATTCACAAATGAAACATCACCATAAACAAGACCATTCATGGCACCGGATTTAGAAGCCACCAGTTCGGATATGCGGAATGCTCCGAAATAACAAAAAGAAAACGCACAAGAGAATAAAAGGGTCTCAAAGTTCGAGGAGCAAACAGAAGATGTAGCAGAGCAAATGTCCCTAAGTAGGGATAAGGACATTGCAAACCTACGATCAATATTCACATGCCCTTTCTTATAACCCCTCAATGCCGTCTTGACAGAAAAAAATTGAAGGCAAGATGGACCACCATGAAGTTTAAGGAAAAATGAAATTTCAGCCAGAATTTTTACCACATGGCAATAAGAGTACCCATAGCCCATCAAAAAGTCCAAAAAAAAACAGAATAATGGATTCCGTAACTGGAAACTGTGGGAAACCTTTGGCTTGAGTAAATGAAACCCACATATTCCACGCAGAGCATTAGGAACGCCATGTGGAAGGCGCCACTGAATCCTTGACAGCCACAGCAAGATTTTTTAAATCAAATCCCACAAATGTGGAGGTCAAGGAAGGCCCGACTGCTCCGCTCCAGGTACCAAATCGAAAAAACGGTCTGCCTGTAAGTGAGATAAAGAATTCGCAATCGTGTTAGAGTAACCAGGAACATACTTGGCCTTCAACCATATATTATATTTCAAACACTGGAGAACTAAGTACCTAAGAAGAGAAATTACTGGCAGTGAACGAGAAGAAAGGCAATTAATTGCAAATACAACTCCTTTGTTGTCAGAATGCAATAATATCCTTCTATCACTAAAATGCGTACCCCACAGCTCTAATGACACAACTACAGGAAACAACTCAAGGAGAACAATGCTACTAATTGCACCTTTTTCTATCCAATTAGAATGCCATGTGTCAGCGGACTAATGTCCATTCCAGAAAGCCCCGTAGCCATGTGCACCAGAAGCATCCGTATACAAAGTTAAAGCATCAGCAGAGCAAAATTGCTCTTGCCATACTGACAGTCCATTAAAATGCTGCAAAAACTCAAACCAAACTAACAAATCTGCTTTAACAGCAGGTGACAGAATTACATAACTGGAAGGTGCTAAACCAGCAATTGTCCTATATAAACGTTTTGTAAATGCCCTGCCCATAGGCATAACTCTGGACGCAAAGTTCAGCAACCCCAACAAAGATTGCACAACTTTTAAACTAACCTTATCTTTCAACAAAAGGGAATGTAAAAGCCTGCGCAGTTTATCAATCTTGTCCATAGGCAGCCTGAAAACCATGGCAACGGTATAAATCTGGATACCAAGAAATTCCAAACATGTCGTGGGCAAAACTGTTTTGCTTTCGGCCAAAGTTACACCAAAGGCTTGACAAATAATTTTGAATTCAATTAAAATAAATAGGCATTCAAAATCATCAGGCTTACCAATAAACAAGAAGTCGTCCAAGTAATGTAAAATCCCATTGGAACCAGTTTTAGATGACACTACCCACTCTAAAAAACTTGAAAATAACTCGAAATATGAACACGAAATAGAGCAGCCCATGGGCAAGCATTTGTCGAAAAAGAAATTATTCTCAAAAACAAAACCTAAAGAATTGAAGGCCGTCGGATTAATCGGTAGCAAACAAAAAGCTGATTTAATGTCTGCTTTAGCAATTAAAGCTGCAGAACCTACACACCTTATTTTTTCCAGAGCATCTTCAAAAGATGCATAAGACACTGAGCAAAGTGACGGGTCAATGTCATCGTTCAACGATAATCCTTCAGGGGAAGAAAGGTGGTGAATTAATCAAAATTCCCCTGGCTCCTTCTTTGGAATAATACCCAAAGGGGAAACCCTAAAATTTACAAAAGTAGGCGAAGCAAAAGGCCCAGCCACCCTCCCACATTCTATTTCCTTCAAAATTTTTGGCCTAACTATATCAGTATACAAAGCAATTGAAGGCAGATTAGGCCTAACTACACAACCTTTACCTGAAAAGGAAGGCAATGGAAACCCAAACTGAAAACCGGAAGAGAGCAAGCTGGCAGCCTCACGGTTTGGGTAAGCCTGTAACCATGGTAGCATTCTTACCAAGTTTACCCGAATTGCCGCTCTTAAGAAAAAGTTGATCTTTGGAAGAATTACCAACCAACGAACTACCTTTCCTAAAACATTTAGCGGCAGGGTCAGAGCCAGCGCAAATTGAACATTCGTGTATTAACCTACATGTGAGAGGCCATTTACAACGGCCATCATTAAATCCAAAGCATAAACCCTTACGGTGTACACTTTGAGTAGAAGGCTTTTGCAAATTGGGTTTTTTCTGAGTCAACAGCAAATTCAGCCATAGGCCGACGTCCTTAACCCCCCAAGATAGGGACTTATGGATTGATAATTTCTACCTGAAGGCCTCGTCATAGGCAAACCAACCCATACCAGGAACATTTTTATAGGCCTCCAACACTATGTCCAAGTGTTGAAAAAAGGCCACTACACATGTCAGGGCGCCTTTCACCTAAAATACTGGCATAGATACAAAAGCCCTGAAGCCAGTTATTAAATGATATGGGTGGAGACTTAGTTTTGTCATAACCAGCTTTCTCCACATCAAATTTAGAGTACTTAAAAACTGGCAATAATGACAACACATCAATAAAATCTCCATTCCATATCCTACTCTTAACTGACTCAGGTAAATGAAAGCCAAGTGGAGAGACACTACAAGGTAATGCCTCTTTAAATGAAATACCTGGGACAGACTTGGTAACAACAGGCACAGACATCGCAGCAGTACTGTCATCATTAAAACAATTACAAGAACATGCAGCAGAAGGAATAACATCTGCACCCAAACCTGGAAAGGAAGAAGCACTAACATTTGTACTTGCTAAAGGAGAAACACCTTCCCCAACAATAACACTACTAGCAACATTAGCAGACATCATATAATTACAAAATGATGATAAAAAATTAAAAAATTTAGAAACAATCACATTAGAAAACTGCTCACCTTCAGTTACTGCGTCACTATGGACCGCAGTAACATTTGCAAGAAGCAGTTGACCCGTAGAAACTTGTGCAGAAGGAGCAGCCATGGACACTGGAACCGTTGTGATGCTTGAAACAATAGGAACCTCTGATGCACTGCAATCACCACCAGGAGCCGACTCACAATCCTGCGGAAAAGGGGGGACGTTAACCGGGCGGGGGACCGAATAACGGGCACCAAGAGTACCTTTATTAGAAAACCTCCCCTTCTTGTGTTTGCAATCCGCATATGTAGCCTCCGTATCAGGACCAAGAGCAAATTTACTCGGGCGTTTCGCCATCTTGACCGGAACCACTGGGCTCATCTTGATGACGCAGCCGGATATCGTCACTGGGGTCACTCACTGCATTAGCCGTAATAGGACGACCGCTGTGCCCGGAAGCCGCGTCGTCATGGAGGTCAGCCGGAACAGGAAACACAGCATCAGCGATCGACGAAGACTACGGCCTCGACCGAATATACTCCGGAGCAATGGACAGGCATTTCTCCATCCACGCTTCGCCATCCTCGCAGCCAGCTCTCTCCATCAATCTGCGCAACAAGGACTCCATCACAGGCGAATTCCTGCTCTGCTCCTGCCAACTGCCAAAATATTGACTACCTTCTCTATTTTTATAGGGAATCAGTCAGCTTCAAGGTATTGAAATTTTGCAATTTTAACCAATTAACGGTAATTTCTTGTTTCTAACTGACCTATCATTTTCGTTCCCTAAACTGACCAATCCCTAACTCATGCTTATTTAGCCAATCCCTAACTACTATAACAGACCTTATGACCTTTTGTTGTCCTGCCATGTCCCCATACATGCAGAGTGAGTACTATGACTCCCACTGCATTTTCATGGTGACATAGGCGGAACTCCAAAATTTTTTACTTACTTATAAATATTTAATAATAATTAAATGACACTCAGACTTGCATATATATGGTATGATATGGCCGAGGCCTTTTATTAAATTAACATAACAAAATACACCAACTAATTCAGCCCTAGAGCTCGAATTAGCAAACAAATATATATCCTATATATATATATATATATATATATATATATATATATATATAACTACTGTAACTTAGCCCTAAAGCTCAAGTTACCCAACTTTGACAATATTGTAATAACACATTACCCACAAGCCTTGCACATATATACTTATGTGCAAGGCACCACCCCCAAGCCTGCGGCCCTCTCTATGCAAGTCTGCAGATCCAAGTTAAAGATGTCAATAGCAACATCTACCACCTTCAAGGTCCAAGTGTCTAAATGAAAACCCGCCAATACAAGGCATGAATTTAGACATAGCCTTATTTAGACGCTTCCTATTTCTATTCAAAATTGTAAAAATCTTCAGAAAACCAAACTAAGAGTGGCACAATTTCCGAAAAAACAAAAATACATTCCGGAAATTGGGATTTAAAAAATAACAAATCAGTCTTAATGTTAAGCAAATGATCAATAAGCTTTCTAGAACTGAGATCATTTCCCCCTACATGAAAAATAATAACATCTGGCTTAGGCCAATAACGACTCAGATCATCAAAAACACCAATGAGCTCAGTCCACATCATACCTCTCTTGCCAAACCAAAAAGTATGAATAGTGGATTGCGATATTTCCCAAATTGGTGCCATAAATCCGCAAAGATGCTCTTCGGTGGGCCCAAAAAATGTATGAATGTCCAATAATCCATGTAATCCTAGGTGGACCTGCAATCAAATATAATAATTGGCCATAGACGCCGAGAAGGCTTTTGACAGGGTGGCCTGGAACTTCATCAGGGCCACCCTGACTCATATTGGCCTAGGAGAAAGAATGTTGACTTACATCATGGCATTGTATTCTAGGCCCTCGGCGGCGGTAAGGGTAAACGGGTGGAATTCTGAATTCTTTCAGATTAAAAATGGCACTCTCCAGGGATGCCCTCTGTCCCCATTGATCTTTATTCTTGCGCTAGAGCCCCTGTTATGGAAAATCCGCCAAAATCCGGAAATAGTGGGACCTAATGTGGCAAAGGGGCAACACAAGGTGGCAGCGTATGCAGACGATCTGCTATTCTTTGTGACAGATCCCGAAAAAACGCTCCCACAAATATTGGACGCTATCAGTAAATACGGGGAGGTATCATTTTTTAAAATAAATATATCTAAGTCATCGGCACTAAACGTCTCTATACCGGCAGGAAAATATAAGAAATTGCGGCAATGTTTTCCTTTTCAGTGGAATAATCAATCAATAGAATACTTAGGAATACATATTACTTCAAATCCTTTGGATTTGTTTGAGGTAAATTTCTCTCCACTTCTGAAGACACTGAGGGCTGATGTACAGAAATGGCAGACATTGGTATTGTCATGGTTCGGCCGCTGTAGTGCTTTAAAGATGAATGTGTTGCCCCAACTTTTGTACGTTATACAAGCTGTACCAATTACAATACCAATGGCCTTTTTTGTTCAGGTCAAAAGATTGTTTCGAATGTTTATCTGGGCTAAAAAATCTCCCCGCATAGGGATGCAGACCTTAACCCTCCCGAAGGTAAAGGGAGGGGTAGGATTGCCTGACTTGGTACGGTACTATTGGGCAGCTCATCTTATGAGGGTGTATGATTGGCACTGCAACCAATCACACAAACAGTGGGCACACATGGAAAGAGAGATTACGAACTCCCCTACACCATTGGCCCCATGGACTCCCATTTTGAAAACAGATAAAATACTTTCCCACCCGACAATAGGGGCAACGTTACAAGTAGCAACAAAACTACAAAACCATCAAGCAGTAGCACCTCCGATCTCACCCTTGACGCCTTTGGTAGGAAATTCTTCCTTTATCCCTGGGAATACCAATGGGAAAATTATTGAGCTAGCCAAGGCGGGCAGAGCTCGTTTGAGGGACGTATGGACTCAAAAAGATCCTCCAACCACTGAAGAGATAATGACATGGCCTGAAGGGAAGCTGGACACTTTTAGTGCATTTTCAATTAGACACTATTGTAAACAGTTACAAAATAAGGGGTATATCCCGAGGTCATTAACATCATTTGAGTCTCTATGTGAGGGTGGGGAGCGAATTCCGCACGTACTATCTTACATGTACTCGCTCTTAGGGGGTACACAGGACTTACACCGCCCGAATTTTGTGCAGAAATGGGAGAAAGATCTTGCTGTCTCTCTTAACCAACAACAAGTAAACAAAATCCTGAGACTCGCGCATAAAGCATCAATTGCCAGCAGATATCAGGAGATTAGCTATAAAGTACTAACCAGATGGTATAGGGTGCCGAGGATCCTTCACAAAATGGATCGAAAACACCCTGATAAATGCTGGCGTTGCGGAGAAGAGGGAGGGTCTTTGATACACATATTTTGGTCATGCCCAGCAATTGGGGATTTCTGGAACGAGGTGGCCCGAATAATTAAAAAATTGACATTAATTAAGGTAAGAGAAGATCTGGCATTGTGCCTATTACATTGTACGAGTAATTCTATTAAAAGATATAGAAATTCTATTTTGATACATTTATTGAACGCAGCGAAGACTTGCATACCAGCTATGTGGGGACAGACACAGAGCCCAACAGTACGCTTGTGGCTCCTCAAAATAAGGGAGATTCAGAGGATGGAATCATTAACAGCAGCACGGTTAAGCATGGAAGAGCGACACAGGGTGCGATGGCAACCTTGGACGCAGTTCACATGCTCAGAGGAATACTTACAGGCAGTAGGTTAGGAGGGGGGCGCGGGGGGGTGAGGGAGGTGGGCTGGAGAGGGCGGGAGAGAGGCTATTTTAATTTCAATTCTTTTATTCTTTGTATGTTAATTTCTTTTCTAGTTTAATTTTTTTTTTTTTTTTTTTTTATTTTATCCTCCTTTTTCCCGCGATCCTCTGTCTTTTTCTCTCTATACCTGGTGTGACAGTGGAGGAGGTAGTTTTGGGAGGTTTGAAAATTAGGCGGGTTATCTGGGCTATATGTTATGTATGTCTTGTCTGGGATAGGGATTCTCCTCCCCCCATTCCCCCCTTTTTTTTTTTCTTCCCTCTCTCTTCCTCTTTCCCTCCTACGAGGACAGGGGGAGAAGAAAGGGGAGGACTTTTCCCCTTGTTCCGAGAAAGAATGATTTCTTTTTCGGGGTTTTTTTTTTTTTTTTTTTTTCTTCCTTGTAGTACACGGATGTGTTTGGATTTGGGTGGTTTGGTGGCACGGGGGGTCAATTAATGTGTTTTGGTGAGGGGCTTCACGAACCTAGTGAAATACTCATGGCACATGACATGGGGGGGAGTTGGGAGAGGCTCCACCCCCCCTCCTCTTATGTTATTTTTTTTGGTTTTACATTATGTTTTCACTCACTGTTTGGAGATTACAAATTTCCTTCTGCCCGTTGGGCCGAAGGTCAAAGTGCACTAATGGAAACTCAAGAAGGTATTTTTATTTAATTTATAGGTTTTTTTTTTTTTTTTCTATCTTTATTTTTTTCTCACAGGTAGCCTTCTGTCCGTTGGGCTGAAGGCCAGAGTGCACTAAGGGAATTATATGGTGGGTATCCTCCTAAGGAGGTCCTCTTTTTTTTTTTTTTCTCCTTTTCCGTCTTTCGTCTTTATGTTTTTTTTTTTTTTTTCACAGGTTGCCTTCTGTCCGTTGGGCTGAAGGCCAGAGTGCACTAAGGGAATTATATAGTGTGCATCCTCTAAAGGAGGCCTTTTTTTTTTTTTCTCTTCCTTTCTTGTATTGCTCATTTCTTGTTGGGACGTGGGGAGGCTGGGAGAAGTGTTTATGTAAATGTTGAGTGATGCAATGTATATATGTATATAATATGTAATGTATTTGGAAAACAATAAAATGTTGAGTTTAAAAAAAAAATATAATATTTAGGACGAATGTACGTCTTAAAAGCATCAGAGCGCCATCTGCCCATAGCCTTAATGGAAGAATCCGCCATACCAGAATTAGTGGCCGTAGTAGCAGCACCCATCCTAAATGAATGGGAGGATATGGGCAGATGGCTCAAATTTAAACTAAATAAGCATTTCTTCAAAATGGCTCCAAATTGAAAAACAGTGAGAAGTGAACCATCAGCATGAACAAAGAAATGATAAAATGGTGATGGCCGAAGACATACAAATCTCTCAGCCAACGAAACCGGGCAAATCGCCAGATCCTCATACCTGAGTAAAGAAATCCATTGTCCTTGACCTAATTGGTCAGTTTTAGAGCGCCTAAGAAAAATGTGCAAATTATTATTCACAAATGAAACATCACCATAAACAAGACCATTCATGGCACCGGATTTAGAAGCCACCAGTTCGGATATGCGGAATGCTCCGAAATAGCAAAAAGAAAACGCACAAGAGAATAAAAGGGTCTCAAAGTTCGAGGAGCAAACAGAAGATGTAGCAGAGCAAATGTCCCTAAGTAGGGATAAGGACATTGCAAACCTACGATCAATATTCACATGCCCTTTCTTATAACCCCTCAATGCCGTCTTGACAGAAAAAAATTGAAGGCAAGATGGACCACCATGAAGTTTAAGGAAAAATGAAATTTCAGCCAGAATTTTTACCACATGGCAATAAGAGTACCCATAGCCCATCAAAAAGTCCAAAAAAAAACAGAATAATGGATTCCGTAACTGGAAACTGTGGGAAACCTTTGGCTTGAGTAAATGAAACCCACATATTCCACGCAGAGCAATAGGAACGCCATGTGGAAGGCGCCACTGAATCCTTGACAGCCACAGCAAGATTTTTTAAATCAAATCCCACAAATGTGGAGGTCAAGGAAGGCCCGACTGCTCCGCTCCAGGTACCAAATCAAAAAAACGGTCTGCCTGTAAGTGAGATAAAGAATTCGCAATCGTGTTAGAGTAACCAGGAACATACTTGGCCTTCAACCATATATTATATTTCAAACACTGGAGAACTAAGTACCTAAGAAGAGAAATTACTGGCAGTGAACGAGAAGAAAGGCAATTAATTGCAAATACAACTCCTTTGTTGTCAGAATGCAATAATATCCTTCTATCACTAAAATGCGTACCCCACAGCTCTAATGACACAACTACAGGAAACAACTCAAGGAGAACAATGCTACTAATTGCACCTTTTTCTATCCAATTAGAATGCCATGTGTCAGCGGACCAATGTCCATTCCAGAAAGCCCCGTAGCCATGTGCACCAGAAGCATCCGTATACAAAGTTAAAGCATCAGCAGAGCAAAATTGCTCTTGCCATACTGACAGTCCATTAAAATGCTGCAAAAACTCAAACCAAACTAACAAATCTGCTTTAACAGCAGGTGACAGAATTACATAACTGGAAGGTGCTAAACCAGCAATTGTCCTATATAAACGTTTTGTAAATGCCCTGCCCATAGGCATAACTCTGGACGCAAAGTTCAGCAACCCCAACAAAGATTGCACAACTTTTAAACTAACCTTATCTTTCAACAAAAGGGAATGTAAAAGCCTGCGCAGTTTATCAATCTTGTCCATAGGCAGCCTGAAAACCATGGCAACGGTATAAATCTGGATACCAAGAAATTCCAAACACGTCGTGGGCAAAACTGTTTTGCTTTCGGCCAAAGTTACACCAAAGGCTTGACAAATAATTTTGAATTCAATTAAAATAAATAGGCATTCAAAATCGTCAGGCTTACCAATAAACAAGAAGTCGTCCAAGTAATGTAAAATCCCATTGGAACCAGTTTTAGATGACACTACCCACTCTAAAAAACTTGAAAATAACTCGAAATATGAACACGAAATAGAGCAGCCCATGGGCAAGCATTTGTCGAAAAAGAAATTATTCTCAAAAACAAAACCTAAAGAATTGAAGGCCGTCGGATTAATCGGTAGCAAACAAAAAGCTGATTTAATGTCTGCTTTAGCAATTAAAGCTGCAGAACCTACACACCTTATTTTTTCCAGAGCATCTTCAAAAGATGCATAAGACACTGAGCAAAGTGACGGGTCAATGTCATCGTTCAACGATAATCCTTCAGGGGAAGAAAGGTGGTGAATTAATCAAAATTCCCCTGGCTCCTTCTTTGGAATAATACCCAAAGGGGAAACCCTAAAATTTACAAAAGGAGGCGAAGCAAAAGGCCCAGCCACCCTCCCACATTCTATTTCCTTCAAAATTTTTGGCCTAACTATATCAGTATACAAAGCAATTGAAGGCAGATTAGGCCTAACTACACAACCTTTACCTGAAAAGGAAGGCAATGGAAACCCAAACTGAAAACCGGAAGAGAGCAAGCTGGCAGCCTCACGGTTTGGGTAAGCCTGTAACCATGGTAGCATTCTTACCAAGTTCACCCGAATTGCCGCTCTTAAGAAAAAGTTGATCTTTGGAAGAATTACCAACCAACGAACTACCTTTCCTAAAACATTTAGCGGCAGGGTCAGAGCCAGCGCAAATTGAACATTCGTGTATTAACCTACATGTGAGAGGCCATTTACAACGGCCATCATTAAATCCAAAGCATAAACCCTTACGGTGTACACTTTGAGTAGAAGGCTTTTGCAAATTGGGTTTTTTCTGAGTCAACAGCAAATTCAGCCATAGGCCGACGTCCTTAACCCCCCAAGATAGGGACTTATGGATTGATAATTTCTGCCTGAAGGCCTCGTCATAGGCAAACCAACCCATACCAGGAACATTTTTATAGGCCTCCAACACTATGTCCAAGTGTTGAAAAAAGGCCACTACACATGTCAGGGCGCCTTTCACCTAAAATACTGGCATAGATACAAAAGCCCTGAAGCCAGTTATTAAATGATATGGGTGGAGACTTAGTTTTGTCATAACCAGCTTTCTCCACATCAAATTTAGAGTACTTAAAAACTGGCAATAATGACAACACATCAATAAAATCTCCATTCCATATCCTACTCTTAACTGACTCAGGTAAATGAAAGCCAAGTGGAGAGACACTACAAGGTAATGCCTCTTTAAATGAAATACCTGGGACAGACTTGGTAACAACAGGCACAGACATCGCAGCAGTACTGTCATCATTAAAACAATTACAAGAACATGCAGCAGAAGGAATAACATCTGCACCCAAACCTGGAAAGGAAGAAGCACTAACATTTGTACTTGCTAAAGGAGAAACACCTTCCCCAACAATAACACTACTAGCAACATTAGCAGACATCATATAATTACAAAATGATGATAAAAAATTAAAAAATTTAGAAACAATCACATTAGAAAACTGCTCACCTTCAGTTACTGCGTCACTATGGACCGCAGTAACATTTGCAAGAAGCAGTTGACCCGTAGAAACTTGTGCAGAAGGAGCAGCCATGGACACTGGAACCGTTGTGATGCTTGAAACAATAGGAACCTCTGATGCACTGCAATCACCACCAGGAGCCGACTCACAATCCTGCGGAAAAGGGGGGACGTTAACCGGGCGGGGGACCGAATAACGGGCACCAAGAGTACCTTTATTAGAAAACCTCCCCTTCTTGTGTTTGCAATCCGCATATGTAGCCTCCGTATCAGGACCAAGAGCAAATTTACTCGGGCGTTTCGCCGTCTTGACCGGAACCACTGGGCTCATCTTGATGACGCAGCCGGATATCGTCACTGGGGTCACTCACTGCATTAGCCGTAATAGGACGACCGCTGTGCCCGGAAGCCGCGTCGTCATGGAGGTCAGCCGGAACAGGAAACACAGCATCAGCGATCGACGAAGACTACGGCCTCGACCGAATATACTCCGGAGCAATGGACAGGCATTTCTCCATCCACGCTTCGCCATCCTCGCAGCCAGCTCTCTCCATCAATCTGCGCAACAAGGACTCCATCACAGGCAAATTCCTGCTCTGCTCCTGCCAACTGCCAAAATATTGACTACCTTCTCTATTTTTATAGGGAATCAGTCAGCTTCAAGGTATTGAAATTTTGCAATTTTAACCAATTAACGGTAATTTCTTGTTTCTAACTGACCTATCATTTTCGTTCCCTAAACTGACCAATCCCTAACTCATGCTTATTTAGCCAATCCCTAACTACTATAACGGACCTTATGACCTTTTGTTGTCCTGCCATGTCCCCATACATGCAGAGTGAGTACTATGACTCCCACTGCATTTTCATTCCCACTGTTCAACAATGGTTGCATGTTGTTGTAGATCACATACCATATGGAAGATAGCACATACGAACACAGAGATTTGGCTCCAGTATCACATACGATGTGGGCCTGCTGGTTAACCCTAACTTTCTCATCCACTTATGTTGAAATAATGTCTCAAGCCAATTAGTACATCAGCTTATCTAAGTCCTACATGTTGTTCTATGTAATAGGGGCAGGACCCTATTCCCTCTGTCCCTTCTCCATCTTCTCCCTCTTTTCTTTAGCTTCTTTTCATCTCCTGAACCTTCACATTTACTCAGAATAATATGTGGTATTCATATTGGCTGGATTAAATTTAAACATCAGCCTAGATTTGTTAAGAAGGCTATGACTACCCTGTCCCCTGTACCCTGTACATATGTACTGTACTGTACAAATGTTCAGCAGATATTCTGGATTACTTGTTGTTTGGATACTTTATACTTCTTTTCAATAAACAGTTATTGAACAAAACATATAAATTAAAAACATATTCACATATATGACAGTTATAGATTTTTGAGAAAAAGCTAAGACAGCTCCATACAACTGTTATATGTGTGAATATGTTTTTAACTTATACACTTTAAATGTTGTTGATTTTAATCAAATCAAATTTCTAGATTTATATCTGTTGGATTGATCTTTGATACACCCCAGAACGTACATCTAAAGCCCATTATACTTTTATGGTTTTTGGTATACTTTTGTGATGGGGATGGCACTTTCTGGGGGTAATTTCAATTAAACACCCAGCCACCACACCCCATGTTTATAATTGTGCAACTAGTCTCATCTATAGAGAAAACTCAAAGGTGCTCGCACAAATAACAAATCTTTATAAATTCTGCAGTTAGGTAGCCAGCCTACTGCTGTCTGTTGACAGGCATACTCATAGACACAAAAAAGGGGGAGGAAAAAGAAACTCTCCTCAAAAGGAGCCAACTTGGGACTTCTTTTGAGGAGAGTTCTTTTTTCCTCCCCCTTTTTTTGTGTCAACTAGTCTCATCCGTATGAGCAATATATGTAAGACAATGAGATTCTAATACAAAAGGTTGTGAGCCATTGCTGTCTATAGCGTGAAACATGTTTACCATTTGCTTTTCTAGCACTGTCTGGGATGTTTTTTATGACTCTATGAAGTTTGAATAAAGGATTCAAGGAAGTGCAGTGGATTCCAGATATATTCTTTTAACTTGCATTGACAGACAAGCTGCACTAGCAACTTAGGTTTAAACTGGCAGCAAGAGGTATTTTGACAACTCACCTGGACCGGCTTACCATTGTGTGTTTATTTCCAGACCTCATACATGCCAGCTTGGTGAGTGTAAAGGACTGTTTGGGGAATACTTTACCTTTGATTTCCTGCCTACAACTATTTTGATATACATAATATGACTTAACCCCGCTAGCGATATCCCCGAGCTTGACTCGGGGTAGGAATTTTCTGCTATTATTGGTATCCCCTAGTCAAGCTCGGGGTGAATGGCAGAGCTATGCAGACAGCGCGGCGGAGCGTCTCTTACCTTATCCTGGCGATCCAGCGATGAGCTCTCATTGCTGTGACCGCCAGCCGAGATCTCCGCCGCTCGTCTGTCGGTAGGAGGACTTCCTAGTTCCGTTCCCTGCAGCAGCAATGCTGCATGGGAGCGGAACTAGGGAGGGAAATTCAAAAAAAAAAAACGTTGCACAAAACACATAACACATTCTATATTATATATATACATATATGTATATATATATATATATATATATATATATATATATATATGTGTGTATATATATATATATATATATATACCTATATACACACACACATATATATATATATATATATATATATATATTTATATATATATATAAAATTATATTATTGATTCGATTATAATTCATGCGTTTTATATATATATATATATATATATATATATATATATATATATATATACACACACACATATATATATATATATATATATATATACACACATATATATATAATATATAACGCATGAATTATAATCGAATCAATAATATAATTTTATTATATATATTATATATTATATAATAAAATTATATTATTGATGTGATTATAATTCACGCGTTTGTGTTTCAAATTTATCACATCTGGGATGTCTACTAGACTCTTGTTTTGGTCAGGTTTAAGTCAGTAATTACTAAGAATTGTAGGCCTATAATACATAACGCCAAATTTCAATGAAAAGAATTGTACCGCTTTTGGTACAGAATTCCTGACAGAATCATACCGCCAGGGAGGTTAATCAAATACAGTAGTGCAGAGAACAAATACAGCAGAACTTTACAAACTCTCAATGATAATCCACCCAGATTGAAAGCTGGTCAACAGTTACAAACCAGCACAGATGATGGTGAAAGAATTCTTAAAGCAGAGCTCCACTGAAAAGTGAAAGCTCCACTTGTTTGCTTCCTCCCCCCCTCCGCTGCCCGTTTTGACCCGTCAAAACCGGGTACCCGACCCCACTCCTGGATAAGATTGCTGCAACCGTTGTGCAGCAATCTATGTAATTTTCTGGCCCCTCCTCCATCCTTCCACTTCCTTCTGGGAGACACACAGGTCCAAGAAAACCACGGGACCATTCAGAAAACGCATCACGACTCGCACATGCGCAGTAGGAAAGAAGCTGTGAAGCTGCGAGGCTTCAGTTTCTGTTTCCCTTAATGAAGATGCTGGCATCTGCACCCGGTGCCAATGGACGGATCAGCTTAGGGTGCCAACATTGCGGGCTCCCTAGACAGATAAGTGTCCTTATATTAAAAGTCAGCAGCTACAGTATTTGTAGCTGCTGACTTTTAATTTTTGCCCCAGGCTGGAACTCCTCTTTAAGCTACTATTTTATAAACTTGAGCAATTGATGCTAAAGGAAATGAAAGCTTACTAGGATAAGTGTATATTGATTGAATACCTTGCCACCTAAATATTTTCCAGAGATTTCCAAAAAAAAAAGTACATTTGAAGTTACAGATGAAGAGCTAAAGAAGAAATGGTTAGACCTCATATAAATCACAACTTTTTGACTAATAGCAGCCAGATATTTGGGAAACATCTTACAACTACTGTATCTCTTAAAACAATGAAGTCTCAAACATACACAATGAAGTCTCAAACATACTGTAGATATCCAGCATATATGTAGCATGCATGGATCTTGAAACAATACTAAGGCTATACAGTATACAGATTGTCCTGATAGATCAAGAGTCCTGTTCAGCAGTATATCCACCCTTGTATGAAAACACAGAACTGTGTCCAAAGGCTTGGCTTGCTATAAGCAAGGATCGTTTAAACATGTTAAGCAGTCTCAATACTTTGATATTTAGGAATGGGTTATGTACAAATCTACCACAAATGCAGGCTTGGATTAAGGCATGTTATAGTTCATTCCCCATGTATATTAAAGTTGAGAGGGTCAGTATTTGTAAGACCCATGGTATATTTTCAGTACCTAAATTGCAGTTGATTGCAGTTTCACTTTCATTTACAGGTCTGCTCCCAACCCCTTCCCAGTGACTTAACAGTGAAAGGAGAAGAAGCTCACTGATGAACGCATCTCTCTATTACTCTGCTATCTTCTTCCGTTAGCATACTACTTACACTGCAAAACATCTGAATGGCTGTTTGTGCTGCTCCTCCCTCTCCCTTTTCTGAACTCTGCTTTACAAAGGATTGCAAGATACTCATAACAGAATTAAATCACATACTGTACAGCATACTGCTTGCAGCCAAAAAACTATAAATGCAATTATGTAGTGTAGTGACTAAAGATATACAGATTTAAATATATAAAGATCCAGATGTGTGTCTTCTGCCTAAAGTCAAGTTTAAAAATAAAATAAAATAAATAAATAATAAAAAAATCTATCTTTCTATCTATCTATCTATCTATCTATCTATCTATCTATCTATCTATCTATCTATCTATCTATCTATCTATCTATCTATCTATCTATCTATCGTATATATATATATATATATATATATATATATATATATATATATATATATATATATATATATATATATATATATATATATATATATATATATATATATATATATATTGCACACAACTCACCAAAGCATAAAACTTTACCACCTCCAATAACCACCCTGCTGTTCTTTTTTACTTCCAGCTCATTAAAGATTATATTGGTACTTAGTTGCCAAAGACATTAAAATTATGTTTTCTGAGATAAATACTTTATACTCACTCATAACAATGGAAATAAACAAAGTATTAAGATGCCAGAAAACATTTGTATGCAACAGACATAATATCCTTTCCTAATGCAAATTGGAGTAATAATGTGATCTCTGCAGACTATTATGAGTGCTGTATTTCTACATTCCCAATTTGTATACATCTACAATGTTTATTAGCATAAGTTTGAATCCAAGTGGACCTGTTATCTAAACAAAAAACAAAAGGTCATCTCTAAAGAAACAGCTACATGCACAGCTGAAAACATGTAAAAAACTGCCAAGCATTTTAAAAATCGCACATGCAGTTACAATTCTCTCAACCCTGCTGAGCAATATAGCTTTATGATGTAAAAATTGGCTGCTGTCTAAATTGGCCCTAGTATATGTATATATGAATCTGAGTTAGGGACCTTAGATTGTAAGCTCCCTATGGGCAGGGACTAATGCGAATGCACAGCGTTATAGAAGTAGCCGTAATAAATAAATAAATAAAATAAAAGATTGCCCAATTCATCTGAAATGTTTCAGTTCTTTGAACTCTATTCTACTAGCTAACATCTAGCTTGTCTTTTGATGTCTAAGAATATTATTTAACTGGAAAAGCTCAAGCTGACCTCTCTACGTTCCTGTAAATTTTCCAAAATGTCATCTTTTAATTTGTGTTTGCCAACTTAAAGTATAAGTAAAGCCAAAACTTTTTGTTGTTGTTGTTTTGGATAGACTAAGGAAGGGGTACAGCCCCAGTTTATTTTTGCTGCCTGTGCTCCCGCATGGAAGATCTCATTTACTACCTGCCCTGGAGATAAATAAGGAATTGAGAGGAAATCTTTTCAAAGTCAGTTGTATCCCTCTCTTAGACAGTTGTCATTGGAAAAGATACCCCCATTGTAAGATATACCATAAGATTTTGTTCTAGTGACAACTCTAAAACATGGGGATTTCCCCTCACTTTCTGTCTCAGTGACAATAGTAAAAAAGGGCAAAAAAAGAAATAGTTCCCCATAAGTATGTATGGTCAGCACTGACTAATTCCAAAAAACAAAAACAAAAATATAGGACCTTTGGGGATATTGGCCAGTGTGCTCACCCCTGATATTTTCCAGGTGGGTGTCCCCACTAGTGATGAGCCGAACACCCCCGGTTCATTTCGCAGCAGAACACCGCGAACAGGGGAAAAGTTTGTTCGAACAAATAAACTCCATTGAAGTCCATGGGACTCGAACGTCAAAAATGGGCTTAAATGCAAGTTATTGCCCCCAAAAAAGTGTATGGGGGTCTGGGTACTGACCTGGGGAACATGTAGAAATGCAAATTTTTTTAAAAAAACAATTGTTTTTAAAGGAGCAGTGATGTACTAATTTTTATGAGGCTTAAAGTGAAACTATAAAAATGAAAAATTCCTTCAAATATTGTGCCTGGGAGGTCCCCTAATGCAGTGGTCCTCAACTCCGGTCCTCGGCCCACTAACAGGCCAGATTTTAAGTATTACCTTGGGGAGATGAAGACTAGAAAACTGCAATCACGGAGAAGCAAATGAGATCGCCTGTGATGTAATTTAGTTATCTTGCAAACCTGGCCTGTTAGTGGGCCCCAAGGACCAGAGTTTAGGACCACTGCCCTAATGTGCCTGTGAAGTAGCGCATCTGTACGATGTATGTAACCTGCTGCAGCAATACTGACATTTTTAAAGGAAAAAAATGTCATATATAAAAATATATTTAAATTTCAAATGGCATGTACTTGTCATACAGGGGCAGAAAAATTGGGCCTTGGTTGTTGGTGGTGCCTGAACACTGTAACCCCTCGCAGTTACTCTTGCTGGGTGCAGGAACGGGCCCTGCTGCTACAAATTCAATGAAAATGTTGAAATCGTATATACTTGCCATACAGGTGCTGAAAATTGGGCCTTGGTTGTTGGTGGTGCCTGAACACTGCAACCCTTCGCAGTTACTCTTGCTGGGCACAGGAACAGGCCCTGCTGTTAAAAATTCCATACAAATTTTGAAATCGCATGTACTTGTCATACAGGTGCAGAAAACTTGGGCCTTGGTTGTTGGTGTTGCCTGAACACTGAAACCCATCGCAGTTACACTTGCTGGGCGCAGGAACAGGCCCTGCTGGTAAAAATTCCATACCAATTTGAAAATGGCAAAGATCAAGTGTTCTTATCAGTGATCTAGTGGGGGCGCTAGTGGGGGCGCTGTGCTGTCATCTGACCTGGCCAAGGTTGGGTGTCGGCTATGCAAACCTGCTGGAGTGATGGGGACCTGGAAGGTTAGTATCAGCAGGAACTGAAACTGAAATTGGGCCTTTGGTTTTTGTGGTGCCTGAATACCATAACCCCTCACAGTTACTCTTGCTGGGCACAGGAACAGGCCCTGCTGTTAAAAATTCCATACAAATTTTGAAATCGCATGTACTTGTCATACAGGTGCAGAAAACTTGGGCCTTGGTTGTTGGTGGTGCCTGAACACCGCAACCCCTCACAGTTACTCTTGCTGGGCGCAGGAACAGGCCCTGCTGGTAAAAATTCCATCCAAATTTGAAATCGCATGTACTTGTCATACAGGAGTTGAAAAAGTGGGCCTTGGTTGTTGGTGTTGCCTGAACACTGCAACCCCTCGCAGTTACTCTTACTGGATGCAGGAACGGGCCCTGCTGGTAAAAATTCCATCTGGATTTGAAATCGCATGTACTTGTCATACAGGAGCAGAGAAATTGGGCCTTGGTTGTTGGTGTTGCCTGAACACCGAAACTCATCGCAGTTAGTCTTGCTGGGCGCAGGAACGGGCTCTGCTGGTAAAAATTCCATACCAATTTGAAAATGGCAAAGATCAAGTGTTCTTATCAGTTCTTATCAGTGATCTAGTGGGGGGCGCTAGTGGGGGCTCTAGTGGGGCGCTGTGATGTCATCTGAACTGGCCAAGGTTGGGTGTCGGCTATGCAAACCTGCTGGAGGGATGGGGACCTGGAAGGTTAATATCGGCAGGAACTGAAACTGAAATTGGGCCTTTTGTGTTGGTGGTGACTGAACATCATAACCCCTTACAGTTACTCTTGCTGGGCACAGGAATGGTACCTGCTGGTAAGAATTCCATACAAATTTTAAATCGCATGTACTTGTCATACAGGCGCAGACAAATTGGGCCTTGGTTGTTGGTGGTGCCTGAACACTGCAACCCCTAGCAGTTACTCTTGCTGGGTCTATACTGAACTGACTGAAAGATACTCAATGGCCTAATATATATAATCAATTGTCCTATATATAGAGAGAGATCAATGTATGCTCTAACCAAATAACTCTCCTCTCCCTGCCTCAATCACGTTCCTCTTCCTGCCTCAACCACTTGCTATCTCGCCCGCACAGTCACACTACACATGGCTGCTGTGCGAGCAGCCTTTATATAGTGTGGGGCGTGTACTTAGCCCCTGAGCCATGATTGGCTAAAGGCAGCATGCCTTTGTCCAATCATGGCAGAGATTATATGATTGGTCAAAGCATGGAGGTCAGGGTGCATGCTTCAGCCAATCACATAATGCACTTACGTTCGACTCGAAATCGAAGCTCATCCCTAGTCCCCACTATGTATAATATTCAGATATTTCTGTCTTTCTTGATTGTGTATAGCACAGCACACAATGGATCTTGAAAACGTTTTTCTTCCAGTGATCACTTCACAGCAGTAGAGTGCAATGTTTCAGAGCCGTTTAGGACTGCTTTGTTAGGCAGCACATTGCTTTTGATGTAACCAGTTTCAAGACAGTAGTTGCTATAACACCCACCCATTTCCAGGAATGTGTGCAATGGAAATATGCTAAATGAGTTCTCCTAAGCAAGGACACAGGTTAGATGCAAGGTAGCTGCTTGGTATGGGACCCAGAAGCTAGTGGGGATCGCTGGAGAAGTAATGCCTACTGCAGAGATTCCCAGCCTCCACAGAAATTCAACAAGTATGGCATGCGCATGTTAGTCTTGTATACAGAAGACAGAGTACGCTGTTTCTGCAGTTCTGGTTTGACTACATTTGATATGTGCTAATAATCCACTAACATACTGTAATTAACATCAAAAGTACAATCATCTATAGGGTTGAGCGGACACCTAGATGTCCGTGTTCGACGGGTTCGGCCGAACTTTAAAAAAAAGTCCGGGTCCGTGTCCCGGACTTTTACCGAACTTTTCCCGGACACCGAACCCCATTGAAGTCAATGGGGACCCGAACTTTAAGGCACTAAAATGGCTCTAAAACACCAATGGAAAGGGCTAGAGTGCTGCAAATGGCAGCAAAACGTAGTTAAGAGCATGGCAAGTGCTCTGCAAACAAATGTGGATAGGGAAATAACTTAAAACAACAAAAAAAAAAACAGAAAAATAAAACAATGTTCTTCATCTCTGAAGGACGAGGCCCATATGGAGTAGGAGGGAGGTTGAGGTGGTGGTGGATGTGGCGGTGTCATAGGCGTGCGCACAGGGTGTGCCTGGTGTACCTGGGCACACCCTAATCACCTAGGGCACATAGCATTATCGCTCTGTTTGCCAGTGAGGAGATGGGAAAGATCTCCCTCGCACCTGCTCTGCTCTATTTCTCTTTGCCAGCAGGGAGAGTAATGTATCGGGGCCATGTACATGTAGGCAAACACATGCATGTGTATTTCAACTTTGGGGTGCACACCCTAATGCAATAGGCTGCGCACACCTATGGGCGGTGTAGGTGGAAGCGGCGGTGGAGGAGGACCAGGGCCGGATTAAGAGCATCATGGTCTTGGTGCTGAGGATTTTGAAGGGCCTTAAGGGCCGTGCCTTGGCATGCACCCAGAGGAGGAAGGGTGCAGCCATGCATGCCTAATTCAACATGGGATGCTGTCTCTGAAGCCCATAAACACATCCATGCATCGGCAACTGTCCCTCCTTGTCCGGCCTTCGCGCTGTGTGGGGAGGTTCTGAGGGTGCTGCCTGGGGAAGCGAGCATAGAAGCCAGACTTCTGTGTTTACAAGTGACAGAAGAGCGGTCACAGTGAATATGGCCAACCCGGGGCCTATATAAAAGTTAGGGGCCTGCATGGAGCTGCAGCTCCAATAGCCCCTACATTAATCTGGCCCTGAGGAGGAGGACGAGGTAGCCAACACTGCTTCTTTTCACAAATTTTAAATGAGGGTACACCCCAAAAGAGTGAGAAAGAGCAAAAATGGAACAATGGCTGGGTAAGGTCGGTATCCATTGCTATTCTGCACAAGGTACGGAAAAGTCCCGTGGGATCCATGCCTGGTTCATTTTAATGAACGTGAGCTTGTCCACATTGTCTCTGGACAGGCGGCTGCGCTTGTCTGTTATAACACCCCCAGCCGTGCTAAATACCCGTTCAGATAATACACTGGCTGCAGGGCACGCCAGCACCTCCAAGGCGTAAAGGGCAAGCTCAGGCCATGTGCCCGATTTGGAGACCCAGAAGTTGAAGGGGGCAGACCCCTCATTCACTACATGTAGGCGTGTGCACACATACTGCTCCACCATGTTGGTAAAATGCTGCCTCCTGCTAAGACGTTCCATCTGAGCTGCTGGTGCTGCTGTTTGTTGTGGCGTGCTGACAAAGCTTTTCCACATTTCGGCCATGCTAACCCTGCCTTCTGAGGTGCTGGCGGTGCCCTGGTTGAGTTGGCGACCTCCTCCTCCTCTGCCTTGTGCTTCCACTGTGGCCCCGCTGTCAGATGGGAATGCCAGCAGCATCGCGTCTACCAGCGTGCGCTTGTACTCGCGCATCTTGCGATCGCGCTCCAGTGAGTGAATTAAGGACGGTACGTTGTCCTTGTAACGGGGATCCAGCAGCGTGGCCACCCAGTAATCAGCACAAGTTAGAATGTGGGCAACTCGGTGGTCGTTGTGGAGACACTGCAGCATGTAATCGCTCATGTGTGCCAGGCTGCCCAGAGGCGACGAAAGGCTGTCCTCTGTGGGAGGTGTATCGTCCGTGTCCTCTGTATCCCCCCAGCCACGCACCAGTGATGGCCATGAGCTGGCCTGGGTGCCACCCTGCTGTGAACATGGTTCCATCTCCTCCTCCAGCTCCTCCTCCTCCTCATCCTCCTCATCCTCCAGAACTGTGCCCCTGCTGGACAATTGTGTCCCTGGCGTTTGTGTGTGCAGGAACCCACCCTCGGAGCCCCTTGCGAATGACTGCCCTGAAAGCCTTGGAAATGTTACCTCTTCATCCTCCTCCTCCTCCTCATCCTGTGCCACATCCTCTTCCATCATCGCCCAAATTGTTTTTTCAAGGAGGCATAGAAGTGGGATAGTTAAGCTGAGAACGGCGTCATTGCCACTGGCCATGTTGGTGGAGTACTCAAAACAGCGCAACAAGGCACACAGGTCTCGCATGGAGGCCCAGTTATTGGTGGTGAAGTGGTGCTGTTCCGCAGAGCGACTCACGCGTGCGTGCTGCAGCTGAAACTCCACTATGGCCTGCTGCTGCTCGCACAGTCTTTCCAGCATGTGCAAGGTGGAGTTCCACCTTGTGGGCACGTCACATATGAGGCGGTGAGCGGGAAGGCCGAAGTTACGCTGCAGCGCTGCCAGGCGAGCAGCAGCAGGGTGAGAACGCCGAAAGTGCGCACAAACGGCCCGCACTTTCTGCAGCAGCTCTGACATATCGGGGTAGTTTTTAAGGAACCTCTGCACCACCAAATTCAGCACATGCGCCAGGCAAGGGATGTGCGTCAAACCGGCTAGGCCCAGAGCTGCTATGAGATTTCTCCCGTTATCGCACACCACCAGGCCGGGCTTGAGGCTCGCTG
Source organism: Pelophylax lessonae (assembly GCF_965119305.1). Taxonomy (NCBI): domain Eukaryota; kingdom Metazoa; phylum Chordata; class Amphibia; order Anura; family Ranidae; genus Pelophylax; species Pelophylax lessonae. Next base: position 122,815,345 of record NC_138770.1, read on the forward strand.
GCAGCAACCACTCATTTGTCTGCTGTTCCATGCTCCTCCACAACTCCTGCGCGGTGTGTGGTTTGTCCCCCAAACAGGCAAGTTGTAAAACTGCCTGCTGTCGTTTACCCCTGGCCGTGCTGAAGTTGGTGGTGAAGGTGTTACGCTGTCCGGATGAGGAGGCGGTAGAGGATGAGGAAGCGGAGTAGGAGGAGTTAGGAACAGGAGGCAAACTGAAGCGCCCTGCAATCCTCGGTGGTGGAAGGACATGCGCCAAATTGCTATCCGCCTCAGGCCCATCCGCCACTGCATTTACCCAGTGTGCCGTTAGGGAGATATAACGCCCCTGACCGTGCTTACTGGTCCACGTATCGGTAGTTAGGTGGACCTTGCCACAGATGGCGTTGCGCAGTGCACACCTGATTTTTTCCCCCACTTGGTTGTGCAGGGAAGGGATGGCTTGCCTGGAAAAGTAGTGGCGGCTGGGCACGACGTACTGTGGGACAGCCACCAACATAAGGTTTTTAAAACTGTGCGTCTCCACCAGACGGAATGACAGCATTTCAAAGGCCAATAATTTTGAAATGCTGGCATTCAGGGCCAGGGATCGCGGGTGGGTAGGGGGGTACTTCCTCTTCCTCTCAAGTGTTTGGGAGATGGAAAGCTGAACGCTTCCACGGGAAATTGTGGAGATGGTTGTTGGTGACCCAGGTGGTGGTGTTGCTGACAGATCGTCTGTTTGCGGGGTGGCAGGTGCCGGTATCACTACAGATGTGGCTGGAGCGGCCGAGACTGCAGCAGAAGAGGAAGCAGGATGAGCCAGAGACGTTTCTTGGTTTTGAAGGTGTGTACTCCACTGCAGCTCGTGCTTTGCACTTAGATGCCTGATCATGCAGGTTGTGCTCAGGTTGAGAAGGTTTATGCCTCGCTTCAAGCTCTGATTGCACAGGGTGCAAACCACTCGTGTCCTGTCATCAGCACATTTTCTAAAGAACTTCCACGCTAGAGAACTCCTTTGAGCTGACTTTGGTGCGCTCGTTCCCTTGCTGCGTTGGGCAGTAGCGGGCGTAGTGTCTAGGGCACGGCCGCTCCGCTTCTGCACCCTGCTCCCTCTTCTGCTGTGCTGGTGGCTCTGTGCGACCACCGCCTCTTCCTCCAAACTACTCAGGTCACCTGCATGACGTTCATTCCATGTGGGGTCGAGGACCTCATCGTCCTCCACATCATCTTCCACCCAGTCTTCACCCCTGCCCTCCTTGTCGGTCTCCACAATGCTGAACGCCGCAGCAGTTGGCACCTGCGTTTCGTCATCATCGGAGACGTGCTGCGATGATCCTTGCATGTACTCATCTTGAGAAATAAGTGGTTGGGCATCGCTGCACTCAATCTCTTCCACTTCTGGGGCAGGGCTAGGTGGATGGCCCTGGGAAACCCTGCTGACAGAGTCATCAAAAAGAAGAAGAGACTGCTGTATGGCTTGGGGCTCAGACTGCTTGCCTGATTTGCAAGGGGGTGAGGTGAAAGACGGTTGGACATCGGCTGCAGGTGCCAACTGTGACCTTTCTGCAGTAGACTGGGTGGGAGACAATGTGAAGGAACTGGAGGCACTGTCAGCAGCAAACCAATCTACTATCGCCTCCACTTGTTCTGGCCTCATCACTTCTAGGGGCGTATGATGCCCTACCAAATACTGATGCAGGTTCTGTCGCCTACTCACACTTGAGGAAGGTGTTTCACTTGTGCGTGTAGCTGGCACAGATCGACCACGTCCTCTCCTTGCAACAGGAGCTCTAGCAGCAGCACCGCCACGGCCCCTATTTGACGCTCTCCTCATATTTCTGAAATTTAAGATCTTGCCCTAGAAAGGTCTTTATTGAATAGCGGAACAAAAGAACAACAGTATCGCACGGGTGTATCTCACAGTCAAATATGCAAACTATGCCGCAATTTAATGTTTTTTACACCAAAAGGGTGTGTATTGAATAGCGGAATAGGATAAAAAACTGTGTATCTCACACGTACAAACACAGACTAGGCCCGATTAAATTTTTTCCTACCCTAAAGGGAGGATGAGGAAGAGGAGTATGGAACAGGCAGCACCCTCAAATCTTCAGAAGTATGAGATGAACCCCAAAAACTTGGAAAGGTGGATCTCACACGTACCGACACAGACTATTCCGCAATTTAATTGAGCCACAAAGGTTTTTATTGAATAGCGGAATAGGAAATATGATCAAAAAAAAGTGTATGTTTTTCACACGTACAGAAGCACACTAGGCCCCAATTACTATTGTTTGTACACCTAAAAGGATGGATGAGGAGGAGAAGGAGGAGGAGTATAGAACAGGCAGCACCCTCAAAGCTTCAGAAGTATGAGATGAACCCCAAAAACTTGGAAAGGTGGATCTCACACGTACCGACACAGACTATTCCGCAATTTAATTGAGCCCCAAAGGTTTTTATTGAATAGGGGAATAGGAAATATGATCAAAAAAAAGTGTATGTTTTTCACACGTACAGAAGCACACTAGGCCCCAATTACTATTGTTTGTACACCTAAAAGGATGGATGAGGAAGAGGAGGAGGAGGAGTATAGAACAGGCAGCACCCTCAAAGCTTCAGAAGTATGAGATGAACCCCAAAAACTTGGAAAGGTGGATCTCACACGTACCGACACAGACTATTCCGCAATTTAATTGAGCCCCAAAGGTTTTTATTGAATAGCGGAATAGGAAATATGATCAAAAAAAAGTGTATGTTTTTCACACGTACAGAAGCACACTAGGCCCCAATTACTATTGTTTGTACACCTAAAAGGATGGATGAGGAGGAGGAGGAGGAGGAGTATAGAACAGGCAGCACCCTCAAAGCTTCAGAAGTATGAGATGAACCCCAAAAACTTGGAAAGGTGGATTTCACACGTACCGACACAGACTATTCCGCAATTTAATTGAGCCCCAAAGGTTTTTATTGAATAACGGAATAGGAAATATGATCAAAATAAGTGTATGTTTTTCACACGTACAGAAGCACACTAGGCCCCAATTACTATTGTTTGTACACCTAAAAGGATGGATGAGGAGGAGGAGGAGGAGGAGTATAGAACAGGCAGCACCCTCAAAGCTTCAGAAGTATGAGATTGTGTTCACTGTACCCCACAAAGATTGTGTTCACTGTACCCCACAAAGATTGTGTTCACTGTACCCCACAAAGGTTTTGTTCACTGCACCCCACAAAGATTGTGTTCACTGTACCCCACAAAGGTTTTGTTCACTGCACCCCACAAAGATTGTGTTCACTGTACCCCACAAAGATTGTGTTCACTGCACCCCAAAAGGATTGTCTTCTCTGCACCCCACAAAGATTGTGTTCACTGTACCCCACAAAGGTTTTGTTCACTGTACCCCACAAAGATTGTGTTCACTGCACTCCAAAAGGATTGTCTTCACTGCACCCCACAAAGATTGTGTTCACTGTACCCCACAAAGGTTTTGTTCACTGCACCCCACAAAGATTGTGTTCACTGTACCCCACAAAGGTTTTGTTCACTGCACCCCACAAAGATTGTGTTCACTGTACCCCCCAAAGATTTTGTTCACTGCACCCCACAAGGATTGTCTTCACTGCACCCCACAAGGATTGTCTTCACTGCACCCCACAAAGATTGTGTTCACTGTACCCCACAAAGATTGTGTTCACTGCACTCCAAAAGGATTGTCTTCACTGCACCCCACAAAGATTGTGTTCACTGCACCCCACAAAGATTGTGTTCACTGCACCCCACAAAGATTGTGTTCACTGTACCCCCCAAAGATTTTGTTCACTGCACCCCACAAGGATTGTCTTCACTGCACCCCACAAGGATTGTCTTCACTGCACCCCACAAAGATTGTGTTCACTGTACCCCACAAAGATTTTGTTCACTGCACCCCACAAAGATTGTGTTCACTGTACCCCACAAAGATTTTGTTCACTGCACTCCAAAAGGATTGTCTTCACTGCACCCCACAAAGATTGTGTTCACTGTACCCCACAAAGGTTTTGTTCACTGCACCCCACAAAGATTGTGTTCACTGTACCCCACAAAGGTTTTGTTAACTGCACCCCACAAAGATTGTGTTCACTGTACCCCACAAAGATTGTGTTCACTGTACCCCACAAAGGTTTTGTTCACTGCACCCCACAAAGATTGTGTTCACTGTACCCCACAAAGGTTGTGTTCACTGCACCCCACAAAGGTTTTGTTCACTGCACCCCACAAAGATTGTTTTCACTGCACCCCACAAAGATTGTGTTCACTGTACCCCACAAAGGTTTTGTTCACTGCACCCCACAAAGATTGTGTTCACTGTACCCCACAAAGATTGTGTTCACTGCACTCCAAAAGGATTGCCTTCACTGCGCCCCACAAAGATTGTGTTCACTGTACCCCACAAAGGTTTTGTTCACTGCACCCCACAAAGATTGTGTTCACTGTACCCCACAAAGGTTTTGTTCACTGCACCCCACAAAGATTGTGTTCACTGTACCCCCCAAAGATTTTGTTCACTGCACCCCACAAGGATTGTCTTCACTGCACCCCACAAGGATTGTCTTCACTGCACCCCACAAAGATTGTGTTCACTGTACCCCACAAAGATTTTGTTCACTGCACCCCACAAAGATTGTGTTCACTGTACCCCACAAAGATTTTGTTCACTGCACTCCAAAAGGATTGTCTTCACTGCACCCCACAAAGATTGTGTTCACTGTACCCCACAAAGGTTTTGTTCACTGCACCCCACAAAGATTGTGTTCACTGTACCCCACAAAGGTTTTGTTCACTGCACCCCACAAAGATTGTGTTCACTGTACCCCACAAATATTGTGTTCACTGTACCCCACAAAGGTTTTGTTCACTGCACCCCACAAAGATTGTGTTCACTGTACCCCACAAAGGTTGTGTTCACTGCACCCCACAAAGGTTTTGTTCACTGCACCCCACAAAGATTGTGTTCACTGCACCCCACAAAGATTGTGTTCACTGTACCCCACAAAGGTTTTGTTCACTGCACCCCACAAAGATTGTGTTCACTGTACCCCACAAAGATTGTGTTCACTGCACTCCAAAAGGATTGTCTTCACTGCACCCCACAAAGATTGTGTTCACTGTACCCCACAAAGGTTTTGTTCACTGCACCCCACAAAGATTATGTTCACTGTACCCCACCAAGGTTTTGTTCACTGCACCCCACAAAGATTGTGTTCACTGTACCCCCCAAAGATTTTGTTCACTGCACCCCACAAGGATTGTCTTCACTGCACCCCACAAGGATTGTCTTCACTGCACCCCACAAAGATTGTGTTCACTGCACCCCACAAAGGTTTTGTTCACTGCACCCCACAAAGATTGTGTTCACTGTACCCCCCCAAAGATTTTGTTCACTGCACCCCACAAGGATTTTCTTCTCTGCACCCCACAAAGATTGTGTTCACTGTACCCCCCAAAGATTTTGTTCACTGCACCCCACAAGGATTGTCTTCACTGCACCCCACAAGGATTGTCTTCACTGCACCCCACAAAGATTGTGTTCACTGTACCCCCACAAAGGTTTTGTTCACTGCACCCCACAAAGATTTTGTTCACTGCACTCCAAAAGGATTGTGTTCACTGCACCCCAAAAAGATTGTGTTCACTGCAGCCCACACACAGAAAAATGGATGTGGATCACTGACACCTGCCTATCTCCTATCCCACACCACACAGCAATATCGATTGTAGTTTGTAGAACACACTTTCCCTAAAATTCAGCAGACTCTGTCCCTAACAGGATTGAGAAGAGATCGTAGATCAGGAGAACTAAGTGCAGACCCCACCCCACACAGCAATATCGATTGTAGTTTGTAGAACACACTGACCCTATAATTCAGCAGACTCTATCCCTAAAATGCCTACAACTCGCCCTGCCTAAACACTCCGACCTGTCCCTCAATTCTATCCGGACACAAATGTTTTTTTCCTGCCTATCTTTCCCTAATCAGCAGCCAGCACGTTGATGTGTGCTCTGTCCCTGATCTAAGCAGCATAATGACGCCGCTGCGGCTGCCTCGAACTTATAAAGACTTGGTCACATGCTTCAGACGGCCAATCACAGCTACTGAGACATTTGCAGGCATGGCTGGGATGGCTTAAGGCACACCAGTTAAACGATTGTTGATTGGCTGTTGAAAGCCCGCCATGAAAAGAGCGCCAAAGCATGCAAAACCCGGAAATAAAACGACCGAACACGGATTTTTACCCGAATATACAGTAAAGTGTCCGTGTTCGTGTTCGGGTAACAAAAATCCAATTATTCGGTACGAACACAAATAATACAGTCCGTGTTCGCTCAACACTAATCATCTACAGGAAAAATCATCTTCTCTGTCTGGTCCTTCAGCCAGTGATTCCTTTTCACAAGGGTGACATTTCCTAATCCCTTAAGATGCCTAGCTTGACCTGTGCATATAGTGAAAAAACGATCAGCGCAAGACTAAGTGAAATTCAAATGTGTATAAAATGTGCTAGAATAAATCAATATATAAATCCGGCTGCATACACAAATTGTGTCCACACCTCACAACAAAAACATAAAAATCAAAAAACGTGCTGCGCCAGAAGTGCACCAAAATAATTAGTGATTACATGAATCAACAAGTGTTATCAACAAAATATGGTGTCCATCATATGTGCTCTGATGAAACATAAATGTTCATATAAAGTGCTCCAAAGTAATGATTAGTATATCCAGGTGATGACAGGACAGCCTCAATCCCTTGTGAATCAAGCAGGAACCACCAGTGTGTGAACTCCCTCCACCAGTAAGATTGGCCTCTCACCTTGATACCAGACCCAAACGGGCCAGCATGAGCATACCAGGGGATAAACAGACTATCACAGGTAACCTCTCCAGCCTTCACCTCCGGGGGTTGCCAGGACATAGAATAAAGATAAAGCAAAGATCTAGTGCTCTCTGAATGTAAATAATGAGCTTTTATTGAGCATAAAGGGGTAACTCACATTTGTTGGGCACTCAGCCGTGCCTGCTATTATAGTATAGTATAGGGAGGCGGAGCCTGCGTGCCTGACGCCGATCGCTCGGGTGCTACTCTCCAACACTGAATGCCATAATAGCAGGCACGGCTGAGTGCCCAACAAATGTGAGTTACCCCTTTATGCTCAATAAAAGCTCATTATTTACATTCAGAGAGCACTAGATCTTTGCTTTATCTTTATTCTATGTCCTGGCGACCCCCGGAGGTGAAGGCTGGAGAGGTTACCTGTGATAGTCTGTTTATCCCCTGATATGCTCATGCTGGCCCGTTTGGGTCTGGTATCAAGGTGAGAGGCCAATCTTACTGGTGGAGGGAGTTCACACACTGGTGGTTCCTGCTTGATTCACAAGGGATTGAGGCTGTCCTGTCATCACCTGGATATACTAATCATTACTTTGGAGCACTTTATATGAACATTTATGTTTCATCAGAGCACATATGATGGACACCATATTTTGACCTGTGCATATGCTCCTGAATAAACCTAAACCTGGTCACAGATGGGCCAAAGCCTCCATAAGAATGAGGGACCAGGAGTGATCTCCCTATTGTCTATATAGCAAGTGTTTCTGGCACAACAAACAGATTGAGGCTAATCGGCACCTTCTTTCTACCCATTGAGGAAAGAGAAATGTCAGTCAGGAAATGTCAGTCAGATTCTCCAACAAGTTAATTCTAGGAACTTTATTTTCACTCCTTAAATACTGCCTTATCTTCTTGTTGGAGTTTTCTCTGCTGGTGGTCAGTGAAAGGTTGAAGCAGGTCAAAATCACACATGAAAGAACATTGAAGTTTTAAAACCAATCTCAAATGCATGCGTAGCAGAATTTCCAGGCATTGGGCCTGATGTGGATCTGCCATGGTTACCGGAAACGCCAGCCGCCCATTTAAGCTAAATACCCAAGTGTGAGATCTGAGACAATGAACAGTCTGGCATCTTTGTTTTGTTTATTTTGTATGAGGATGGGAGAAGGGGATGAGTGGGATACTCCTCTGGCTCATCTAGATACAAATTGGGACTCCAAAAGAAAAATGCCTACTGACGCTGCCTTGACGTTGGCTGAATGCCGGTCAACGCCCGTTAGCGCTTGTGAAACTGACTTGCTGTCTGTGAACTTGAGTGTAACTTCTGACACTTTTGGTTAGCTCAAAAGTCAAGCACTGTACTGAAGACTCTGTACTGTTAGCTCAAAAGTCTAGCACTGCTCCATCCAGTCCTTCCTGACTGAGCTAGCCTTTGTAAACTGCTTCTGCTGCAACTCTCAACACTGTACACTGCACGCTGTACACTTAACACTTCAGGGCCCAACCGCTGGCACCCTCTCTACTCTTCAGGGTCCACACTGGCACCCTCTTTACTCTTCAGGGTCAACAATGGCACCCCTTTTCATTTTGCTCCTGCACCAGCTAGCTAGCTCCCGGATCCCTCTGACCTTCTCCGGAGTGGTCCCCTCTCACTAGGCAGACTCCCAGGGGCAGTTTGCAGTACTCACGACAGGGAATGCTTTCCTGAAACTCAACCCCTCTAGGCTCTGCTGGTCCTCTGAAAACCGGATCCTCTCTGCAGGTCAGCTCAGCCCTCTGTCCCCTCAGGCCAACCGCCTGGGACACCCGATTCCTCTTGACAGGAGGAGAGACAGCCGTGCTCTCCCTCTTGGGACTCTGCTTCCCGCCAAAGACGCTGCTTCATGTGCTCCCCTTAACCTTTACCCACTCCCAGAATGCTGTGAGGCAGAATTTGTCTTTCTGGGGTAGATACAAGCCTGGGTGTGCCATTGGCCGGGTTTCCTCCACTGCCCAATGAGAGCCCTCATTGAGCACAGTGGGGAGACTCCCCAGTCTCAACAGCCACACCTGGGAACCATGACAACCTATATGAAAATCATGGCCCTGCTGATAAGCAGACAAGGCCTACAACACTTTACCTAGCACCTACCTTGTAGGGTGCTACACGTGCAAATTACACCTGAAAGCAAGCTTCATTTTCCCATTTACACACAACTTTAACCTGGTATGTCAAAGATTATGGCTGTTTAGGTGCCTGTCCTAAAGACTAAGTCTATGTTTTATGTTACTCCAATATTTAGGGTGCAAAAGAAACATGGCTACAGTCTGCAGCCCCCAAACTACCCCCTTTTCCAAATCCAGGGGTTCCTCTTCCTGGAATACCCTGCATAATTTTGAATTTAGCTCAGATGTGTGTGACTCCACCCACATAGCCATGTCATTAAATTACAGGAAATGTGAATAAAAATACTACAAGCTCCATCTTCTACAGAAGCAGAGGGAATTGTAGATCTCAATGGAGCACAAGCACAGTGACAACATCACAATTATAGTGCATTGATTACTTCCTACAGTCACGTAACCAAAGCTCCATACCACAGTATGAACCTGGGTGGGAGGAGCAGTCTGCACGAGCCTGAGCATTGCACCTGTCTTCCATTTGTTGTGGTTGAAATGCTTTGCTGGCTCCAATACAAAATAATAAATGCATATTTTGATAAACAATGTGGGGGGCATTTTTAATTTTTTTGAAAACGGTGGAATTAGCCTAGCTTCCGCAGAGGTTAGTTATTAGTTATGTTGCTTGTAATTATCTGAATACTACATTGTGTAAGTGAAATGTTTCCTTAAAAAGTAAAACTATTTAATAAATACAGTATCTCACAAAAGTGAGTACACCCCTCACATTTTTGTAAATATTTTATTCTATCTTTTCATGTGACAACACTGAAGAAATGACACTTTGCTACAGTGTAAAGTAGTGAGTGTACAGCTTGTATAACAGTGTCAATTAGCTGTCCCCACAAAATAACTCAACACACAACCATTAATGTCTAAACCGCTGGCAACAAAAGTGAGTACACTCCTAAGTGAAAATGTCCAAATTGGGCCCAATTAGCCATTTTCCCTTCACGGTGTCATATGAGTTAAATTCGGTGTCATCGCTCTCACTCTCGCATAATGGTCACTGGAAATTCAACATGGCACATCATTGCACAGAACTCTCTGAGGATCTGAAAAAAAGAATTGTTGCTCTACATAAAGATGGCCTAGGCTATAAGAAGATTGCCAAGACCCTGAAGCTGAGTTGCAGCACGGTGGCCAAGACCATATAGCGATTTAACAGGACAGGTTCCACTCAGAACAGGCCTCGCCATGGTCGACCAAAGAAGTTGAGTGCACGTGCTCAGCATCATATCCAGAGGTTGTCTTTGGGAAAAAGACGTTTGAGTGCTGCCAGCATTGCTGCAGAGGTTGAAGGGGTGGGAGATCAGTCAGTCAGTGCTCAGACCATACGCCGTACACTGCAGCAAATTGGTCTGCATGGCTGTCATCCCAGCAGGAAGCCTCTTCTAAAGATGATGCACAAGAAAGCCCGCAAACAGTTTGCTGAAGACAAGCAGACTAAGGACATGGATTACTGGAGCCATGTCCTGTGGTCTGATGAGACCATGACAAACTTATTAGGTTCAGATAGTGTCAAGCGTCTGTGGCGGCAACCAGGTGAGGAGTTCAAAGACAAGTGTGTCCTGCCTACAGTCAAGCATGGTGGTGAGAGTGTCATGGTCTGGGTCTGCATGAGTGCTGCTGGCACTGGGGAGCTACAGTTCATTGAGGGAACCATGAATGCCAACATGTATTGTTGGAAATGACGTAACGCGTTTCGAAGCATGCGTACTCGGCTCCTTCTACGTCTGAAGAAGGAGCAGAGTACGCATGCTCCGAAACGCATTACGTCACTTCCGGTTAGCCTGCGTTCCATTGCGGCTTCCGGTTCAACCAGCTCCGTAGACCAGCTTCCTAGAACATCACTTCCTGGCTGCAGGACGGCCGGAACAGTGTAGACTAGACGCTAGGAAACATCGTTACACGGAATATGGATTGAAGCTATCCTTAATGTAAGTTACTACATCGTTTTGTTATGCAATAAAGTCTTGGCTTACTACAGTGGCGCCTGTTCTTTTCTTTTGTTGCCAGCGGGATTTCTCGAGTTTAACCGCCAGTGCTGCCCTGAATGTTGGCTACTTGGACAGTCCAAAAAAGCACCCATTGGTCATCTTCTGTGTTTTTTTGGTGGACATTCCTCCTGGTAATTAGCGCCCAACACCCATCTCCTTGAAAGGAGTATATGTAGTGGCTGGTAAGCCAAATAGTTAATAGGGAGCAAGGAAAATAAATTGATAGAGTATTAAAATAAGATGGTTCTGCGCTCACCCAGCCAGCAACGGAGGGTATATAAAAGAGTAAATAGCAACTGTATATCTGTATAAGTAGCAGGGGCTGAAAAAGTAGAGAGATATACGTAAGACAATAGGTATATCTAATAAAAGTATATAGAAAATAAAATAAAGAGTGTAGCCGAATTAAGCAAGTCACCAGAGTAAAAAAGCCCAGAGTAGGCATATCATACCATGCATCGGCTCCTGTAATAGTCGAACACCCTCCCCGGATGGGGAACCACAGCCAAAGCAAGGGCAGGAAGCACTGCCCTATTTATGGTGTGGAACCCGGGTGGTTCGTCAATGAATGACGTCACCGTCCCGGCCGCTCCACCGGGCATGCGCGGACTGAGGAACACGCGGGCGCATAGCGCACATGCGAGGACAGAAGGAGGCAGCCACAAGTGGACATAGGCTGAGACAATGCAGGGCAGAAAGTGCCCAGATTGTCCAACCAAGTGCCACAGGAAGTTCCAGCTCCGGAGGGCAGAAGTAGCCTGCGGCTTGTCTGGCCACACATAGACCAGGGAAAAAGGCCACCCGAGCTAACCAACACAGCGCCCCCAGAGGTCCCAGCAGGCAATCAAACAAGGGAAACATGAAAAGGGAAAATTGTACATATAGGTACATAATTGAAATAACATGTGGGGGAAACTATTAAATATATGTTTATTGTATATTAAACGAGGCTGGGTATGTATCCCAATAAACCACCGAATATATACCTGACTAAATAAATCAGTCAGTGTGCACAATAAGAAGAAAAATGGAAGAATATCCAAGTAACGTGGTCAGATTGCATGAAAGAAAAAATGGAAAAGGGAAGACAAAGCAGAACCTCAGATGGGCAATAATCGTACACATAGTAACACTCATATTAAAATAATGCATCATAAGGACAAAAATTAATATGGTTAGGGGGGTTGGTGTAGCTGTATTAATACACAAAACAGCTGAGAGAAACCGCTAGATTAAAGAAAGTCACTCCAAGCAGACCTAGTTAATGTAAGGTTACAGAAATGGTTTATAAGTTTGAGTTTCATCGATCCTGGGTCGGCGAGTGGCATCGAGGCGCTCAATCCATAGGGTCTCCCTTTGGAGAATGCGTCGATCCCAGTCACCTCCCTGTGGCTCTTGTGGAACAACCTCAAGCACAAAAAAACAAGCCTTTTTGGTATTGAACCTGTGGTAGAAGTCCAAATGTCTGCTGACTGGGATGACCATTTTGCCACCAGCTGAGAAGTAAACGTAGTCGTTAATCCATTGGCAAAACTGGTGTATGGTCTTGCCAACATAGAATGTACCAACAGTTGTATGCTAGTTACTCTTTTATATACCCTCTGTTGCTGGCTGGGTGAGTGCTGAACCATCTTATTTTAATACTCTATCCATTTATTTTCCTTGCTTCCTAATAACTATTTGGCTTACCAGCCACTATATACAGTATACTCCTGGTCACTATTGCTGGGTCGTATGGTGGTTACTAGTGTTGAGCGAACACGGACTGTATTATTCGTGTTCGTACCGAATAATTGGATTTTTTGTACCCGAACACGGACACGGACACTTTACTGTATGTTCGGGTAAAAATCCGTGTTCGGTCGTTTTATTTCCGGGTTTTGCATGCTTTGGCGCTCTTTTCATGGCGGGCTTTCAACAGCCAATCAACAATCGTTTAACTGGTGTGCCTTAAGCCATCCCAGCCATGCCTGCAAATGTCTCAGTAGCTGTGATTGGCCGTCTGAAGCATGTGACCAAGTCTTTATAAGTTCGAGGCAGCCGCAGCGGCGTCATTATGCTGCTTAGATTCAGGGACAGAGCACACATCAACGTGCTGGCTGCTGATTAGGGAAAGATAGGCAGGAAAAAACCATTTGTGTCCGGATAGAATTGAGGGACAGGTCGGAGTGTTTAGGCAGGGCGAGTTGTAGGCATTTTAGGGATAGAGTCTGCTGAATTATATAGGGTCAGTGTCTTCTACAAACTACAATCGATATTGCTGTGTGGGGGGTGGGGTCTGCACTCAATCCTGATCTACGATCTCTTCTCAATCCTGTTAGGGACAGAGTCTGCTGAATTTTAGGGAAACTGTGTTCTACAAACTACAATCGATATTGCTGTGTGGTGTGGGATTGGAGATAGGCAGGTGTCAGTGATCCACATCCATTTTTCTGTGTGTGAGCTGCAGTGAACACAATCTTTTTGGGCTGCAGTGAACACAATCTTTTTGGGCTGCAGTGAACACAATCTTTTTGGGCTGCAGTGAACACAATCTTTTTGGGGTGCAGTGAACAAAATCTTTTTGGGGTGCAGTGAACACAATCCTTTTTGGTGTGCAGTGAACACAATCTTTGTGGGGTGCAGTGAACAAAATCCTTTGTGGGGTGCAGTGAACACAATCTTTTTGGGGTGCAGTGAACAAAATCCTTTTTGGGGTGCAGTGAACAACATCCTTTTTGGGGTGCAGTGAACACAATCTTTTTGGGGTGCAGTGAACAAAATCCTTTGTGGGGTGCAGTGAACACAATCTTTTTGGGGTGCAGTGAACACAATCTTTTTGGGGTGGAGTGAACAACATCCTTTTTGGGGTGCAGTGAACAAAATCCTTTTTGGGGTGCAGTGAACAAAATCATTTTTGGGGTGCAGTGAACACAATCTTTTTGGGGTGCAGTGAACACAATCTTTGTGGGGTGCAGTGAACACAATCTTTTTGGGGTGGAGTGAACAACATCCTTTTTGGGGTGCAGTGAACAACATCCTTTTTGGGGTGCAGTGAACACAATCTTTTTGGGGTGCAGTGAACACAATCTTTGTGGGGTACAGTGAACAGAATCTTTGTGGGGTGCAGTGAACACAATCTTTGGGGGGTACAGTGAACACAATCTTTGTGAGGTGCAGTGAACACAATCTTTGTGGGGTGCAGTGAACACAATCATTGTGGGGTGCAGTGAACTCAATCTTTGTGGGGTACAGTGAACACAATCTCATACTGAAGGTTTGAGGGTGCTGTCTGTTCCATACTCCCCCTACTCCTCATCTAGCCTTTTAGGGGTACAAACAATAGTAATTGGGGCCTAGTGTGGTTGTGTACGTGTGATATACATACACTTTTTTGGGATCATATTTTCTATTCCGCTATTTAATCAAAAACCTTTGGGGATCAGTTAAATTGGGGGATAGTCTGTGTTGGTACGTGTGAGAGAGATCCACCTTTCCAAGTTGTTGGGGTTCATCTCATACTTCTGAAGGTTTGAGGGTGCTGCCTGTTCCATACTCCCCCTACTCCTAGCCTTTTAGGGGTACAAACAATAGTAATTGGGGCCTAGTGTGGTTGTGTACGTGTGATATACATACACTTTTTTGGGATCATATTTTCTATTCCGCTATTTAATCAAAAACCTTTGGGGATCAGTTAAATTGGGGGATAGTCTGTGTTGGTACGTGTGAGAGAGATCCACCTTTCCAAGTTGTTGGGGTTCATCTCATACTTCTGAAGGTTTGAGGGTGCTGCCTGTTCCATACTCCCCCTACTCCTAGCCTTTTAGGGGTACAAACAATAGTAATTGGGGCCTAGTGTGGTTGTGTACGTGTGATATACATACACTTTTTTGGGATCATATTTTCTATTCCGCTATTTAATCAAAAACCTTTGGGGATCAGTTAAATTGGGGGATAGTCTGTGTTGGTACGTGTGAGAGAGATCCACCTTTCCAAGTTGTTGGGGTTCATCTCATACTTCTGAAGGTTTGAGGGTGCTGCCTGTTCCATACTCCCCCTACTCCTAGCCTTTTAGGGGTACAAACAATAGTAATTGGGGCCTAGTGTGGTTGTGTACGTGTGATATACATACACTTTTTTGGGATCATATTTTCTATTCCGCTATTTAATCAAAAACCTTTGGGGATCAGTTAAATTGGGGGATAGTCTGTGTTGGTACGTGTGAGAGAGATCCACCTTTCCAAGTTGTTGGGGTTCATCTCATACTTCTGAAGGTTTGAGGGTGCTGCCTGTTCCATACTCCCCCTACTCCTAGCCTTTTAGGGGTACAAACAATAGTAATTGGGGCCTAGTGTGGTTGTGTACGTGTGATATACATACACTTTTTTGGGATCATATTTTCTATTCCGCTATTTAATCAAAAACCTTTGGGGATCAGTTAAATTGGGGGATAGTCTGTGTTGGTACGTGTGAGAGAGATCCACCTTTCCAAGTTGTTGGGGTTCATCTCATACTTCTGAAGGTTTGAGGGTGCTGCCTGTTCCATACTCCCCCTACTCCTAGCCTTTTAGGGGTACAAACAATAGTAATTGGGGCCTAGTGTGGTTGTGTACGTGTGATATACATACACTTTTTTGGGATCATATTTTCTATTCCGCTATTTAATCAAAAACCTTTGGGGATCAGTTAAATTGGGGGATAGTCTGTGTTGGTACGTGTGAGAGAGATCCACCTTTCCAAGTTGTTGGGGTTCATCTCATACTTCTGAAGGTTTGAGGGTGCTGCCTGTTCCATACCCCCCCTACTCCTCATCTAGCCTTTTAGGGGTACAAACAATAGTAATTGGGGCCTAGTGTGGTTGTGTACGTGCGAGATACATACACTTTTTTTGATCATATTTCCTATTCCGCTATTCAATAAAAACCTTTGAGGATCAATTGAATTGCGGGATAGTCTGTGTCGGTACGTGTGAGAGAGATCCACCTTTCCAAGTTGTTGGGGTTCATCTCATACTTCTGAAGGTTTGAGGGTGCTGCCTGTTCCATACCCCCCCTACTCCTCATCTAGCCTTTTAGGGGTACAAACAATAGTAATTGGGGCCTAGTGTGGTTGTGTACGTGCGAGATACATACACTTTTTTTGATCATATTTCCTATTCCGCTATTCAATAAAAACCTTTGAGGATCAATTGAATTGCGGGATAGTCTGTGTCGGTACGTGTGAGAGAGATCCACCTTTCCAAGTTGTTGGGGTTCATCTCATACTTCTGAAGGTTTGAGGGTGCTGCCTGTTCCATACCCCCCCTACTCCTCATCTAGCCTTTTAGGGGTACAAACAATAGTAATTGGGGCCTAGTGTGGTTGTGTACGTGCGAGATACATACACTTTTTTTGATCATATTTCCTATTCCGCTATTCAATAAAAACCTTTGAGGATCAATTGAATTGCGGGATAGTCTGTGTCGGTACGTGTGAGAGAGATCCACCTTTCCAAGTTGTTGGGGTTCATCTCATACTTCTGAAGGTTTGAGGGTGCTGCCTGTTCCATACCCCCCCTACTCCTCATCTAGCCTTTTAGGGGTACAAACAATAGTAATTGGGGCCTAGTGTGGTTGTGTACGTGCGAGATACATACACTTTTTTTGATCATATTTCCTATTCCGCTATTCAATAAAAACCTTTGAGGATCAATTGAATTGCGGGATAGTCTGTGTCGGTACGTGTGAGAGAGATCCACCTTTCCAAGTTGTTGGGGTTCATCTCATACTTCTGAAGGTTTGAGGGTGCTGCCTGTTCCATACCCCCCCTACTCCTCATCTAGCCTTTTAGGGGTACAAACAATAGTAATTGGGGCCTAGTGTGGTTGTGTACGTGCGAGATACATACACTTTTTTTGATCATATTTCCTATTCCGCTATTCAATAAAAACCTTTGAGGATCAATTGAATTGCGGGATAGTCTGTGTCGGTACGTGTGAGAGAGATCCACCTTTCCAAGTTGTTGGGGTTCATCTCATACTTCTGAAGGTTTGAGGGTGCTGCCTGTTCCATACCCCCCCTACTCCTCATCTAGCCTTTTAGGGGTACAAACAATAGTAATTGGGGCCTAGTGTGGTTGTGTACGTGCGAGATACATACACTTTTTTTGATCATATTTCCTATTCCGCTATTCAATAAAAACCTTTGAGGATCAATTGAATTGCGGGATAGTCTGTGTCGGTACGTGTGAGAGAGATCCACCTTTCCAAGTTGTTGGGGTTCATCTCATACTTCTGAAGGTTTGAGGGTGCTGCCTGTTCCATACCCCCCCTACTCCTCATCTAGCCTTTTAGGGGTACAAACAATAGTAATTGGGGCCTAGTGTGGTTGTGTACGTGCGAGATACATACACTTTTTTTGATCATATTTCCTATTCCGCTATTCAATAAAAACCTTTGAGGATCAATTGAATTGCGGGATAGTCTGTGTCGGTACGTGTGAGAGAGATCCACCTTTCCAAGTTGTTGGGGTTCATCTCATACTTCTGAAGGTTTGAGGGTGCTGCCTGTTCCATACCCCCCCTACTCCTCATCTAGCCTTTTAGGGGTACAAACAATAGTAATTGGGGCCTAGTGTGGTTGTGTACGTGCGAGATACATACACTTTTTTTGATCATATTTCCTATTCCGCTATTCAATAAAAACCTTTGAGGATCAATTGAATTGCGGGATAGTCTGTGTCGGTACGTGTGAGAGAGATCCACCTTTCCAAGTTGTTGGGGTTCATCTCATACTTCTGAAGGTTTGAGGGTGCTGCCTGTTCCATACCCCCCCTACTCCTCATCTAGCCTTTTAGGGGTACAAACAATAGTAATTGGGGCCTAGTGTGGTTGTGTACGTGCGAGATACATACACTTTTTTTGATCATATTTCCTATTCCGCTATTCAATAAAAACCTTTGAGGATCAATTGAATTGCGGGATAGTCTGTGTCGGTACGTGTGAGAGAGATCCACCTTTCCAAGTTGTTGGGGTTCATCTCATACTTCTGAAGGTTTGAGGGTGCTGCCTGTTCCATACCCCCCCTACTCCTCATCTAGCCTTTTAGGGGTACAAACAATAGTAATTGGGGCCTAGTGTGGTTGTGTACGTGCGAGATACATACACTTTTTTTGATCATATTTCCTATTCCGCTATTCAATAAAAACCTTTGAGGATCAATTGAATTGCGGGATAGTCTGTGTCGGTACGTGTGAGAGAGATCCACCTTTCCAAGTTGTTGGGGTTCATCTCATACTTCTGAAGGTTTGAGGGTGCTGCCTGTTCCATACTCCCCCTACTCCTCATCTAGCCTTTTAGGGGTACAAACAATAGTAATTGGGGCCTAGTGTGGTTGTGTACGTGTGATATACATACACTTTTTTTGGATCATATTTTCTATTCCGCTATTCAATAAAAACCTTTCTAGGGCAAGATCTTAAATTACAGAAATATGAGGAGACCGTCAAATAAGGGCCGTGGCCTGGGTCGTGGTGCTGCTGGTAGAGCTCCTGTTGCAAGGAGAGGACATGGTCGATCTGTGCCAGCTACACGCACAAGTGAAACACCTTCCTCAAGTGTGAGTAGGCGACAGAACCTGCATCAGTATTTGGTAGGGCATCAAACGCCCCTAGAAGTGATGAGGCCAGAACAAGTTGAGGCGATAGTAGATTGGTTTGCTGCTGACAGTGCCTCCAAGTTCCTTCACATTGTCTCCCACCCAGTCTACTGCAGAAAGGTCAGAGTTGGCACCTGCAGCCAATGTCCAACCGTCTTTCACCTCACCCCCTTGCAAATCAGGCCAGCAGTCTGAGCCCCAAGCCATACAGCAGTCTCTTATTCTTTTTGAGGACTCTGTCAGCAGGGTTTCCCAGGGCCATCCACCTAGCCCTGCCCCAGAAGTGGAAGAGATTGAGTGCAGCGATGCCCAACCACTTATTTCTCAAGATGAGTACATGCAAGGATCATCGCAGCACGTCTCCGATGATGACGAAACGCAGGTGCCAACTGCTGCGGCGTTCAGCATTGTGGAGACCGACAAGGAGGGCAGGGGTGAAGACTGGGTGGAAGATGATGTGGAGGACGATGAGGTCCTCGACCCCACATGGAATGAACGTCATGCAGGTGAACTGAGTAGTTTGGAGGAAGAGGCGGTGGTCGCACAGAGCCACCAGCACAGCAGAAGAGGGAGCAGGGTGCAGAAGCGGAGCGGCCGTGCCCTAGACACTACGCCCGCTACTGCCCAACGCAGCAAGGGAACGAGCGCACCAAAGTCAGCTCAAAGGAGTTCTCTAGCGTGGAAGTTCTTTAGAAAATGTGCTGATGACAGGACACGAGTGGTTTGCACCCTGTGCAATCAGAGCTTGAAGCGAGGCATGAACCTTCTCAACCTGAGCACAACCTGCATGATCAGGCATCTAAGTGCAAAGCACGAGCTGCAGTGGAGTACACACCTTCAAAACCAAGAAACGTCTCTGGCTCATCCTGCTTCCTCTTCTGCTGCAGTCTCGGCCGCTCCAGCCACATCTGTAGTGATACCGGCACCTGCCACCCCGCAAACAGACGATCTGTCAGCAACACCACCACCTGGGTCACCAACAACCATCTCCACAATGTCCCGTGGAAGCGTTCAGCTTTCCATCTCCCAAACACTTGAGAGGAAGAGGAAGTACCCCCCTACCCACCCGCGATCCCTGGCCCTGAATGCCAGCATTTCAAAATTATTGGCCTTTGAAATGCTGTCATTCCGTCTGGTGGAGACGCACAGTTTTAAAAACCTTATGTCGGTGGCTGTCCCACAGTACGTCGTGCCCAGCCGCCACTACTTTTCCAGGCAAGCCATCCCTTCCCTGCACAACCAAGTGGGGGAAAAAATCAGGTGTGCACTGCGCAACGCCATCTGTGCCAAGGTCCACCTAACTACGGATACGTGGACCAGTAAGCACGGTCAGGGGCATTATATCTCCCTAACGGCACACTGGGTAAATGCAGTGGCGGATGGGCCTGAGGCGGATAGCAATTTGGCGCATGTCCTTCCACCACCGAGGATTGCAGGGCGCTTCAGTTTGCCTCCTGTTCCTAACTCCTCCTACTCCGCTTCCTCATCCTCTACCGCCTCCTCATCCGGACAGCGTAACACCTTCACCACCAACTTCAGCACGGCCAGGGGTAAACGACAGCAGGCAGTTTTACAACTTGCCTGTTTGGGGGACAAACCACACACCGCGCAGGAGTTGTGGAGGAGCATGGAACAGCAGACAAATGAGTGGTTGCTGCCAGCGAGCCTCAAGCCCGGCCTGGTGGTGTGCGATAACGGGCGAAATCTCATAGCAGCTCTGGGCCTAGCCGGTTTGACGCACATCCCTTGCCTGGCGCATGTGCTGAATTTGGTGGTGCAGAGGTTCCTTAAAAACTACCCCGATATGTCAGAGCTGCTGCAGAAAGTGCGGGCCGTTTGTGCGCACTTTCGGCGTTCTCACCCTGCTGCTGCTCGCCTGGCAGCGCTGCAGCGTAACTTCGGCCTTCCCGCTCACCGCCTCATATGTGACGTGCCCACAAGGTGGAACTCCACCTTGCACATGCTGGAAAGACTGTGCGAGCAGCAGCAGGCCATAGTGGAGTTTCAGCTGCAGCACGCACGCGTGAGTCGCTCTGCGGAACAGCACCACTTCACCACCAATAACTGGGCCTCCATGCGAGACCTGTGTGCCTTGTTGCGCTGTTTTGAGTACTCCACCAACATGGCCAGTGGCAATGACGCCGTTCTCAGCTTAACTATCCCACTTCTATGCCTCCTTGAAAAAACAATTCGGGCGATGATGGAAGAGGATGTGGCACAGGATGAGGAGGAGGAGGAGGATGAAGAGGTAACATTTCCAAGGCTTTCAGGGCAGTCATTCGCAAGGGGCTCCGAGGGTGGGTTCCTGCACACGCAAACGTCAGGGACGCAATTGTCCAGCAGGGGCACAGTTCTGGAGGATGAGGAGGATGAGGAGGAGGAGGAGGAGCTGGAGGAGGAGATGGAACCATGTTCACAGCAGGGTGGCACCCAGGCCAGCTCATGGCCATCACTGGTGCGTGGCTGGGGGGATACAGAGGACACGGACCATACACCTCCCACAGAGGACAGCCTTTCGTTGCCTCTGGGCAGCCTGGCACACATGAGCGATTACATGCTGCAGTGTCTCCACAACGACCGCCGAGTTGCCCACATTCTAACTTGTGCTGATTACTGGGTGGCCACGCTGCTGGATCCCCGTTACAAGGACAACGTACCGTCCTTAATTCACTCACTGGAGCGCGATCGCAAGATGCGCGAGTACAAGCGCACGCTGGTAGACGCCATGCTGCTGGCATTCCCATCTGACAGCGGGGCCACAGTGGAAGCACAAGGCAGAGGAGGAGGAGGAGGAGGTCGCCAACGCAACCAGGGCACCGCCAGCACCTCAGAAGGCAGGGTTAGCATGGCCGAAATGTGGAAAAGCTTTGTCAGCACGCCACAACAAACAGCAGCACCAGCAGCTCAGATGGAACGTCTTAGCAGGAGGCAGCATTTTACCAACATGGTGGAGCAGTATGTGTGCACACGCCTACATGTAGTGAATGACGGGTCTGCCCCCTTCAACTTCTGGGTCTCCAAATTGGGCACATGGCCTGAGCTTGCCCTTTACGCCTTGGAGGTGCTGGCGTGCCCTGCAGCCAGTGTATTATCTGAACGGGTATTTAGCACGGCTGGGGGCGTTATAACAGACAAGCGCAGCCGCCTGTCCAGAGACAATGTGGACAAGCTCACGTTCATTAAAATGAACCAGGCATGGATCCCACGGGACTTTTCCGTACCTTGTGCAGAATAGCAATGGATACCGACCTTACCCACCCATTGTTCCATTTTTGCTCTTTCTCACTCTTTTGGGGTGTACCCTCATTTAAAATTTGTGAAAAGAAGCAGTGTTGGCTACCTCGTCCTCCTCCTCAGGGCCAGATTAATGTAGGGGCTATTGGAGCTGCAGCTCCAGGCCCCTACCTTTTATATAGGCCCCGGGTTGGCCATATTCACTGTTACCGCTCTTCTGTCACTTGTAAACACAGAAGTCTGGCTTCTATGCTCGCTTCCCCAGGCAGCACCCTCAGAACCTCCCCACACAGCGTGAAGGCCGGACAAGGAGGGACAGTTGGCGATGCATGGATGTGTTTATGGGCTTCAGAGACAGCATCCCATGTTGAATTAGGCATGCATGGCTGCACCCTTCCTCCTCTGGGTGCATGGCAAGGCACGGCCCTAAGGCCCTTCAAAATCCTCAGCACCAAGCCCATGATGCTGTTAATCCGGCCCTGGTCCTCCTCCACCGCCGCTTCCACCTACACCGCCCATAGGTGTGCGCAGCCTATTGCATTAAGGTGTGCACCCCAAAGTTGAAATACACATGCATGTGTTTGCCAGCAGGGAGAGTAATGTATCGGGGCCATGTACCTGTAGGCAAGGAGAAATAGAGCAGAGCAGGTCCCAGGGAGATCTTTCCCATCTCCTCACTGGCAATGCTATGTGCCCTAGGTGATTAGGGTGTGCCCAGGCACACCCAGCACACCCTGTGCGCACGCCTATGTCACCGCCACATCCACCACCACCTCAACCTCCCTCCTACTCCATATGGGCCTCGTCCTTCAGAGATGAAGAAGAACATTGTTTTATTTTTCTGTTTTTTTTTGTTGTTTTAAGTTATTTCCCTATCCACATTTGTTTGCAGAGCACTTGCCATGCTCTTAATTACGTTTTGCTGCCATTTGCAGCACTCTAGCCCTTTCCTTTGGTGTTTTAGAGCCATTTTAGTGCCTTAAAGTTCGGGTCCCCATTGACTTCAATGGGGTTCGGTGTCCGGGAAAAGTTCGGTAAAAGTCCGGGACACGGACCCGGACTTTTTTTTAAAGTTCGGCCGAACCCGTCGAACACGGACATCTAGGTGTCCGCTCAACCCTAGTGGTTACTATATTGAATTACACTTGGCTGACTTCCTTATGGTTTCCCAGCTTACTCTCTATGGCATCTACTAAATTACCTGTATATCTTTGCCACACCTGGGGTTCTCTCTGATTCCTACTTCCTCAATCTCTTACTAATTAATCTATTTGTGTTCCTTGATATAGATGGTTCTGATATGCATTTAATAAGCCTTAGATGCATCCCTCTACAAGGATAAAGTTTTGTACTGTTGCATACCTTGTCTGCTCCTGTATATGTCTACGCCACCCTCCTCGTTAGTCCCACATTGCGGTATTACGCTCTTCCAAGCTTACAGTATTATACAGGTATGTGGGGTATTTAGTACTCTCATTTTATTAGTTCTTAGCTTTTTCCCTGTATGCTTCGTTATCCATAAGCTAATTTTGATTATGTTCTTTTGGTATAAGTATATACCGCGTGGACCCCCACATATGACCTTATTTAGGCCCCTTCTGCCTTCCAACCTGCTGCATTTCCCCTCTGGTCCTGGTTAACCCCTTATGGCAATCCCCTTTTCATCATTATGTGGAAATAAGATATGCCTATGTTGAAACACCTGCTGTTACATTTTATTGGCTGTGTAAATATTGACAAATAATGACTATATGTATATTGTATTGTCATCTAATTACCTACTTTTTCAATTATACAGAGTATCTCACTATAGCTCCAGACAAAACTATTTTAGCGAAACATGTCGAGCAATGTGACTGTACGAATCCTCCGATTGTCTGAATACAACATCAACCGATCTCGATGGACGGCAGTCTCATGTTCTGTCACCCTTCGTGAGATCTTTCTGATGTGATGTATCCACCAACATATGTCATTAATAATACTGTATAGTTTGTTATTCTGTATATTATCTGTTATCAATAAGCCCCAATGACATGCTGACTTACCAATTCCTTTTTTGAGGCTTAATGTTCACACTTTGATGTAATTTTTTTAAATAATTTATAAATAAAATTGTTATTTTTTATCTCTTTAAAGTCCTTGCCTACCCAACCAATCCATTTCCAGTTTATTAGTGATGTGGCACCCAATTATATTCTTTTTATGCGCTCAGACCACTGCTATCTGACTGCGCATTCAACCCTAATTCTCTTATTATGATTAGGGACCTCAACGCTCACCCTCCTATCACAGTGATCAGAGTGCCTATTTGCATACATATACTTAATTCTCAGCCTTATGTGTCCTGCCATTTAGCGTTAATGTTCTCTGAATTGTGAGTACAGAAATGTAACAATGGAAAATGTCAGCAAATTAGTTAATTTAAGTATCCCATTGTTTCAAATGTAGTGACGTTATGCTTGTATTTTAAAAAGATTTTGACTGAGGTGAAAGGACTCAGAGTGTTCTTGTTCTGAGGAAGGTCAAGAATTAACAAGCTTGTCTACCCTGACACACACTCATGCGCATGAACAAAACTAACTATATATGTTTTTTTCCATTGCACTTTACATGATAATATGGTACACGTACGGGAGCTGTCTTACTTGCCAAAGGGTTTGTATTTCTGCTCATTCAGTTCTGATATTTACACAGTTCTGCCACGAAGCACATCCCTGTTTGAAAGGACAGCAATTCAGATTTCTCCCTGCTGCAATTAAAGAAGAATTCTAGGTATAAAAATTTGTACATATTTCCGATGGTCCAGCTTGGAGAAATGCAACTATGTATATACTATACCTACGGGATCCCTCTAGAAGCTGGAAATTACTGTAGTAGACACTACTGTGCAAATGTCCTGCTACATTGTGAAAACAGGAGGTCAGTCACTTTGCAGAGGTGCCATTCAGAGATTGCTTTGCTTTTTCTTAATGGCAACTTTGCATGTTACCAATGCAGCATGGTAGCTGCTTGTCACAGGACCCAGAAGTTAGTGGTGATCACTGGAGCAGCAATGCCTACTCTTTCAACCCCGTAAACTAAATGAAAAAACAACTGAGGATCTCGCTGTCCTAACTATGCAATGTTAGTATAGTGATCTCCCTGCTGTGCTATTGTGTTCTGACAGGGAGATTGCCACCCTGAACACATCAGTCACCGCTGGCAGCCATTGGCTTCCAGTGGTAATCAGATACTGATTGGATGCTGGTTTTCCATCATACCCATTTGCCTGGCTTCTGTTGGACAGGCTGATGTACGTACACATGGCCCAAATGTTGGCCGGTTTCTGTAGAACCAGCCAATATCGGCTGACATTAGTCATGTGTACAAGGCTTTAGTGCATGGGTGCTCACCTTTTGCCCTCCAACCGTTGCAGAAGTCCCATGAGGCAATGCAAACCGCTGACAGTTACAAGCATGGCTCCCAAAGGCAGATGCGTGATGAAACTTGTAGTTCCACAAAAGCAGGAGGGCCATAGTTTGAGCACCAATGCCTAAGTGTGATATCTGAGCTTGTTTTCCTGCATTTGCTTTTCATGAATAATGCCATTATAAAATGGAAATAAAAAAACTAAGGAAATAAAAAAACAATCCTAAAAACCTATTTCAGTCAAATGCATTTTCTGCTTGATAAATATCCTGATATTTTTGGCCCTTTTGTTTTGCAAGAATGTTCAATTCTCTAAGCTAGGCCAGCATTCAGTCTAACAATAGACTGTCAAAGCCAACAATCTGATGTTCTTCAATGAACAGGTCACAGAAAACAATATTTCAGTGTCTTCGATTCAGAAAAAAACCTGGTATCTTAACCACTTGCCGACCGCCCACAGTAAATTTACTGCGGCAGTCAGCCCCGTACAGGCAAAGTGACGTAGTACTACGTCGCTAGCCTGAAAGCGTCTAGGGGGCAAGCGCGCGCCACCAGAGGCACGCTCCCGCCCCCCGCTCGTTCCCTAACATGTCCGCGCGTGTGACCGGCGGACCCGATGTCTGTCGGTCACTCGCGATCTCCCGGTGCAGAGAAGGAAAGGCAGGTGGCTAATGTAAAAAAAGCTGCCTGTCATTTTCCCTGATCTAACTGCAGAGATCATACGATCCTGCTATGTAGGATCGCATGTCTCTGTGGTTGCATCACTAGCCACACCCCTTTACAGTTAAAGGGACACACTTAACCCCTGCATCACAAATAAAGTTAATCCCTTCCCTGCCAGTGTCATTTTTACAGTAACAGTGCATATGTATAGCACTGATTACTGTAGTAATGTCACTGGTACCCCCAAAAGGGTCAAAAATGTCAGTCAAGGGTCCGATTTGTCCGCCGCAATGTTGCAGTCCCGCAAAAAAAATTGCAGACCACCGCCATTACTAAAATGAAAAACAATAAAAATTACAAAAATCTGTCCCTTAGTTAGTAAACGCAATAAATTTTGCGCAGAACAATCAGCTGTAGTGTGCTATTGTGATTCTATTGTGAGTGTAGAGTGTCAGTGTAGTGTGAATATAGTGATAGTGCAGTGTAGTTTCACTGCAGTATATTGAAGTATGTTAGTGTAGTGAGTGAAGGCAGTTTTAATGCAGTTTATTGAAGTGTGTCAGTGTAGTGCGTTAGTGCAGTTTCACTGCAGTATATTGAAATATGTCAGTGTAGTGTGTCAAGTCAGTTCTACTGCAGTATATTGTAGTGCGTAAGTGCTGTTTTACTGTAGCATATTATAGTGCGTCAGTGCAGTTTTACTGCAGTATATTGTAGTGCATCAGCGCAGATATGCTGTAGTATTTTGTAGTGTGTCAGTGCAGTTTTACTGCAGTAAATTGTAGTGGGTCAGTGCATTTCCCTCGCAGTATATTGTAGTGCGCAAGTGCACTTTTACTGCAGTATATTATAGTGGATCAATGTTCTTTTACGTTAGTATATTGTAATGCATCAGTGCACTTTGACAATACAGTTCAATTTATAGTGCAATGTGTAATAACTTTCTATCTTGAGTAATGTTTTTGCCAGATATTCAGGCCCAGAGCAGAAATGTGAAAATTGCTCTGGTTAATAACTAATAAGTATAAACATATGAGAGCTGAAGTGGTTAAAGCCCAATTGAAACCCCACAATGTTTTACTGTAATTCAGCCAGGATGCATATACAATATTAAATTGGATTTTCTTATACTCTATATTTAACTAGTAAGTGCAGCAAATTAGAGAGTCCCGCACAAAGCAACAGCCCGACTCCCGTGTTTCCCCTCTTCCCCAAAGAGTATGCTAATTAATAGATATTGCTCAGGTAGCAAGGGTTCTATTGATTGAAGAACTGTATGGAGGAAGAGGGTGTCAGACTGCAGGAGTGCCAAGCCACTTCCTTGTGTAAGAGCAGCAGTCCGACTCTCTAAATTGCTAAAGCTTAGGGTATTTTAAGCCTTACCAGGCACATATAGAGACAGAGAAAAAATACCCAATGTGTTATATCTAACATGCTATAATTAAAGAGCCTGTCCACATTAAAGTGATAGTAAGTCTATTTTTTTTTTTGCTTTTAAAATAACAAAGATGTTATACTTACCTGCTCTGTGCAGTGGTTTTGCACAGGGCAGTCTGGATCCTCCTCTTTTCGGGTACCTCTCTGGTTCTCCTGCCCCCCTCCTGTTGAGTGCCCCCACAGCAAGCATCTATTCAGACATGGAGCTGCCATTTGGCCCTTCCCCCTCTCTCTCCTGATTGGCTCACTGAGTTTGAATGATAGGAGCCAATGGTACCACTGCTGTGTCTCAGTCAATCAGGAGAGAGAGTCCCGGATGGCTGAGTCACTCGTGGACATCGCTGGAAAGAGAGGGGGCACAGGTAAGTATTAGGGGGGTTGAGAGGAGCTGCTGCACACAGAAGGATTTTTATCTTAACCACTTTAGCCCCGGAGGATTTGGCTGCTCAATGACCAGGCCCTATTTTGCGATTCGGCTCTGCGTTACTTTAACGGACAATTGCACGGTCGTGCGACGCTGTACTCAAACGAAATTGACGTCCTTTTTTCCCACAAATAGAGATTTCAACAATTTGGAAAAAAATACAATATTTTTCAAATTTTTTATATGAAATTCTCAAAAAAAATGTAAAAATCTAAATTTTTTAACATTTTAGGCCAATTTGTTTTCTGCTACATTTTTTTGGTAAAAAAAAAAATCACAATAAGCGTATTTTGATTGGTTTGTAAAAGTTATTGCGTTTACTAACTACGGGAAAGATTTATGTCATTTTTATTGTTTTTTTTTATTTTTCACTAGTAATGGCGGTGATATGCGATTTTGTTTTGCGGGACTGCGACATTGCGGCGTACAGATTGGACCCCTAACTGACATTTTTGACCCTTTTGGGGGTACCATTGACATTACTACAGTAATCAGTGCTAAGAATATGCACTGTTACTGTAAAAATGACACTGGCGGGTTAGGGGTTAACAGTATGGGTAATCAAGGGGTTAAATGTGTCCCTAGGGGCGTGATTCTAACTGTCAGGGAACGTGGCTTGTGAAGTAACCACAGAGACATGTGATCCTATATAGCAGGATCGCATAGCCTCTGTGATCACTTCAGGGAGAATGACAGACGGCTGTGTTTACATCAGCCGTCTGTCCTTCTCTCTCTCAGCTGCAGGAGATCGCGAGTGGCCGGTAGTCATCGGAGCCGGCGGTCACACGCACTGGCTCCCCAGCTAACGAGCGGGGGTGGAAGCATGTCACTGGCGGCACGCACTTGCCCCCTAGAGTCTCCTGAGCGAGCAACGTTTTATAACGTCGCTTTGCCCAGGAGCGACTGCTTCCGCAGTAAAACTGTGGTGGGCGGTCGTTATATGGTTAATGTATAGAATGCATAGGGATAAAAAAAACCTCCTGACTTTACAACTACTTTAAAGTGATATCTAAGTTACAGGTTCTTAAGTGGTTTGGATATAATACAGTAAGATCTCCCTGTCACAATTCCTGAATTTGTTCCTGTGCACCTTGGAGTTTGGGTTGTTTCCTCATTGCATGTTCCAGATCCTCCTGTTGCATTCTTCATAATATTAAATTAATTTAAAAAATCAATAGTGAGTGTGTGAGGTCCTCATAATAACAACAGCAGGTGAGCAGTCCCAGGAACTTAGAGTAGAAATCTCAGCAATAGAGAGACCCCAAAAGACGTTGAAATCAGGTGGTATAACTCTACAGTATATAGTATAGGTTTTGGCTGCACCATTCTTTAAAATGTATTACTTCTTAACTTCCTCACAGACATGGCAGATCAAAATCTTCCTCAAATTCACTTCACCCCTGATTATTTCCCTATGCAGATCTACCTCTATAACTGTGTTTTTCTTTTTTTCTGCAAAGGGTTGAAACAATCATCCAGGTTCTTTTCTAGCTTCCTGTGTTGCACATTGCAATTTGTGAGAGATAAGCATGACAGAGCTAAGACATTCAAACCAAAGAAATAAATTGTCTAGATTTGATTCTGGTGACAGGCCCTGCAAATAAGAGCAAGAAAGCTGAATAGTGAGGGTGGTGGAAAGGCAGAGGTGTGACAAGTGCTGAGGTGTCGTCCAGATCAAGTGCAAATGGAACTAGTCTTATTGCCACATTCATTTTCTTTATCATTACAACCACCAGCACTTCATGTCTTTTTAAATCAAGTTATCTAATCCTATTGAGCCATCTCATACATTGCCAATACACACAACCCAAGACTTGTCTTGTAAAATCAAGGAAAGTGCGTTGATAGTTTGAAAAAGCTACGGAAAGTAGCAATAAACCACTGAATTTCCTTCAAAAGAAAACGTACTTGCAGAAAGGTACTAGTATTTATAAAATAACGAAATGTGTTCTAATTTTGTGTTAAATTATTATTTATATAAAAATACATTTATTAAAGTTTTCTTACAGTTGCTTTGCGTTACTATTGCCCTGGGTTAATTCCAACTCTGGACATTATGTGCATGAAAGCTGAACATTCATTAAAGCTATACCTTTATTTTTATTTTAAGTTTTTTTTATTTATTTACTTTTCTTGTGTCCACATTGTGGTTTCCTTGAAGACACCAATGACACAGCCCTGGCCTCACCGATGCCCCCTGGGAAGGTAGCGTCATCAGTGTCCTCAGGAAGATCTTGTACCTAATCTGAAAGATCTTATTACTTGAGATGGAGTACATGATGTCATTTAGCTGATCCTACACACGTAATGCTAATGCCACAAAGCTACATTAATTTGTTTTATAAAAGCCTTCCCCTAAGATCTCGCGAAGGCTTTTATTCTTAAACCACTTGCTTACTGCCCACGTATACCCCCTTCCTGCCCAGGCCAACTTTCAGCTTTCAGCACTGTCGCACTTTGAATGACAATTGCGCGATCACGCAACATTGTACCCAAAGAACATTTTAATCATTTGTTTTACACAAATATAGCTTTCTTTTGGTGGTATTTATAACCACTGAGGTTTTTTACTTTTTGCTAAAGAAACAAAAAAAGACTGAAAATATTGAGAAAAAAATAAATGTTTCATAGTTTGTTATAAATTTTGCAAACAGGTAATTTTTCTCCTTCACTGATGTGTGCTGATGAAGCTGCACTAATGGGCACTGATAGGCTGCACCGATGGGCCCTGATGAGGTGGTACTGGTGGGCACTGATGAGGTGGCACTGATGGGGCTGCTCTGATAGGCGGCACTAAAGGGCACTGAGAGGTGGCACTGATGGGCACTTATATGTAGCACTGATGGGCTCTGTTAGGCAGCACTGTTGGGCACTTATAGATACTGGTAGGCAGCACTGATAAGTTACACTGGTGATGAGGCACTGATAGGCACTGATTGGCAGTACTGATGGGCACTGATAAGTGGCAGTTGCGGGCACTAATTGGCAGCACTGGTGGGTACTGATAGGTAGCACTGGTGGGCAATGATATGTGGCACTGGTGGGCACTGATATGTGGCACAGATTGAGACCGATGTCCCTGTAACAGAAGCCGGTCCATGATCAACTGTCATTCACTGACAGCTGATCACATGATAAGGGGCCGCTGTGATTGGCCCTTTACCCTGTTTTGTGATTAGCTGAGCCTGAAGGACTCAATAATCACAGAGCATACAGGGGGACGTGCGGGCAGCACAATCATAGGAGAAGGCCTATTGACGTCCTCCCGGAACTGGAAGCCCAGCTGTAGCCGTCTTTCGGCTATAGCACAGGAGGAAAGTGGTTAAACAGATGAATGCAATGTCATGCAGCACATGCATGAGATGATCTGGATGATATAATGCACTCCTTGACAATATTGTGAGCTGACCCCTGGAAAGGATTTTCAAAATGGCAGCATGGGAATGAGGGCACAGGCAGCAAAGAGGCACACGAAAAGCATTAAAGGAAAGGAGAGTAAGCATGGATGTGGGTAACTGTAATTATTTATGTTTAGGTTGCCTTCATCTGTTTTATATAAAAGAAAGGGGGAGGGGGGTCATTTAACTGAAGACCAGAAGGAGTTTAAACAGCCAAGGAGGCAGCCATCTTATTCTTTGTTTACTATGAAGTTCTAATGCCAGTACTTAAAAGAGGGCAAAATAGGCAACTGCCCTGGGCCCCCTGACAGGAGAGTCCCCCCTCTTTACAAAAATAATATAAAAAATATAAAAATAAATAAATAATATAAATTATATAATAATAAAAAAGAAAATTCCTTTGTTTTATTAGCTGCTTCTTGGAAAGTAATATTTTGCTTGCCATCGTCTGTAAAAGCTTTTGCTCTCGACTGGTATATTGTATCTTTTTTTAAAAAATAATTTTGCTAGCTTAAGTTAACCACACATAGAGCGCCATGCTGTGTGTGTGTGTGTACGTATGACCTCAGAATGACGTTGTGTCATACATTTTTAAAATCTGTGACTGTCATTATGAATGCAAACTAACTCTGTGTATCAGGCCCCCCTGTGAAACTCAAGTGACCCAGGCCCCCCCAGATCTAAATCTGGCTCTATCTCATGGTGCTGCACATGTGATCACCTGTCTTGTGACATTAGCCATTTAATGGCTTGACAGTTTGGTTGAGAGCACAAGCAAATGTGACAGTTATCATTCACATACATCATTCACAGCATGCCTTGAATGTAACAGTTAAATCAATAAGCTTAGTTTTGCTTTAAGTGTGGGGTCTATTGAGGGTCACCTCTGTCAGTTTTTTAAACCAACGGCGAGAACAAATGACAATGACATAGAATGGCATACAGACAGTCCTGGTTACGAATGTAAGCCAAACTAATAAAAGGAAAAATTGTCTGAAAGATATAAAAATATGTTTGCTATAGAGCAGAAAACACTGACTGTAGAGTAAAATAAATTAACCAC
The DNA here is from genome assembly GCF_965119305.1 of Pelophylax lessonae. Classification (NCBI taxonomy): domain Eukaryota; kingdom Metazoa; phylum Chordata; class Amphibia; order Anura; family Ranidae; genus Pelophylax; species Pelophylax lessonae. Next base: position 122,847,604 of record NC_138770.1, read on the forward strand.
TTGCCGACCGCCCCACGCAGATTTACTGCGGCAGGGTGGTTCGGCTGCGCATATTCACGCAGATCTATGTGATTATGTGCACGTGGTCTTGATTAGACACAGCGGGAGCCAGACCACGGGAGGAGCAGGCACGATCGCCACCGGCCTCCCATGATCTTCGGGGAAACTGACAGGGGAGCTGCCTGCCTATGTAAACAAAGCAGACGGCTCTCCTGTCAGAGAGGCACATTGAGATCAGAGATCATGTGTCTCAGCTAAGCTGAAACACTGATCTCTGTGCGCCTTTCACAGTGCCCTCCCCCCCCCCCCACAGTTAGCAATTACAATTAGGCTTACACTTAACCCCTTGATCACCCCCAATATTAACCCCTTCCCTGCCAGTGTCATTTATTTAGTAACAGTGCATATTATTTAGCACTGATCACTGTATTAATGTCGCTGTTCCCCAAAAAGAGTCACTTAATGTCACCATTACTAATAAAAACAAAAAGAAAATAAAAAGTCCAAAAATGTATCCTATAGTTTGTAAATGCTATAACTTTTGCGCAAACCAATTAAAATAAACTTTTTGGAATTTTTTTTCTACCAAAAATATGTAGCAGAATACAAATTGGACTAAACTGATAAAAAAAAATTAGATTTTTAAAAAAAATTATTGGGAATGTTTTATAGCAGAAAGTAAAAAATATTGTGTTTTTTTCTTTCAAAATTGACGCTTTTTTTTGTTTATAGCGCAAAATCTAAAAATTGCAGAAGTGATCAAATACCATCAAAAGAAAGCTCTATTTGATCACCCCCAATATTAACCCCTTCCCTGCCAGTGTCATTTATTTAGTAACAGTGCATATTATTTAGCACTGATCACTGTATTAATGTCGCTGGTCCCCAAAAAGAGTCACTTAATGTCACCATTACTAATAAAAACAAAAAGAAAATAAAAAGTCCAAAAATGTATCCTATAGTTTGTAAATGCTATAACTTTTGCGCAAACCAATTAAAATAAACTTTTTGGAATTTTTTTTCTACCAAAAATATGTAGTGGGGATGCCAGTTAGTGTGAGCGGCAGTTAGTGGTAGTTCGTTTCTGTCCCAGATAGGTTTAGGGTCCCCGCCACATATCCTCTAATGAAGATTTACCCCCCTGATCACCCCCAGTTAACCCCTTCACTGCCCTGTCACAGTGTCACTATTATTGTGTACAGATCTTTTTTCTGAACACTGTATCAATGTCACAGTTGATATCAGTTAGCTTTAACGTTAGTTAGCATCAATCCATGATAGCATCAGATTGCCCACCACAAATTTAGTAATGCATTTTAACCCTTTGATTGTAAGTGCACACACACACACACATACACACAGACACACACTAAACACCTCTATTACTAGTATAGTGTCTGAACGGATCAATATCTTTAATTCAGATCAGAACTATACTAGTGTCCCCAATAGTATAGTATAGTGTTTCCAAAACGCAGGATCAGCCCCAACACCTGCCATCACCTGCATTTAGCCCCTCCAACCAGCCCCCAAGAAGTGCAGTATCAGTATATCACTGTCACTTCAGATACACAGCACACTAAACCGCAGAATTAGCAAAGTCAGGTCTGATCTCTGCTAGCACTAGCAGTTAATTTTTTTTTTGGTAGTGGTTCAAACAGTCCTTGACAACCAGGTGTTTTTTTTACCTGTGAGTCACATTAGGTACCAATAAATTTATTGGCCAACATGTCCAAACAGAGGTACACTAGTGAAGAGGCCTATACGATGCTGAGCATAACAGATGAGAGTGATGGGGAAGCCTCACTGTTAGAATCAGGCTCAGCATTTAAACCTGTAGAGAGCAGCGGCACCCTGACAAATAGCTCTGATGATGAAGTAGTGGTTCCTGCTAAGGTCAGGCGTACCCGATCCTGTTCTTCTGTTGCTGAGGTGCATCAATCACATGGTTCTCGTATGCAGCAGAGTGTCGGTACTAGTATCGCTCAACCTTCTGGTGAACTGGCAAGCACCAGCGGCCGGCCTAGTACATCCTGGTCATAGACAAACTAGCACTGCAGGAACACTTGGTGACGTGGTGAATCCCATAAGTGCAGTTCAAGCTGGTGCAGTGGCTATCACAAATAGGGACCCATAGCCACCAAGAATTCAAAGGCAGGCCCGTACAACCCATAATGTCCTTCCTGATGCATTTGCAAATCCTGATTCCCCCCAATCACTGGCCAACCCGGAATTCAGGTGAAAACAGACAATTTTACTCCCCTTGGTTTTTATGAGCTGTTTTTCACTGATGATCTGTACAGATCTATTGTGGACCATATCAATGTATATGCTGATCAATTTATCACTGTAAATCCAAATTTGACCCTTGACAGAGAATTGCATGGAAACGTATCACTGTTTCCGAAATTTAGAACCTTTTTGGGCCTATCCCCCCTCATGGGCATTACTAAAAGTTGCGGTCATATTGGGCCTCTGACCCAATTCATCATATGCTCATGTTCTCTGCTGCCATGGCCAGGACTAGATAACAGCAAATCTTGCAGTTCATGCATTTCAATGACAATGAACTCTGTCGTCCTTGGGGTGACCCTGGATTTGACTGGCTCCACAAAATTCGGCCCCAACAAGCTGTCTGCGTTCATGAGTCCCTGATTAAATTTTCTGGCCAACTTGTTTTCAAACAGTTTCTCCTCAGCAAGTGTGCCAGATATGGGGGTCAAGATGTATAAGCTCTGTGACTGTTTGCGGGCTTTCTTGTGCCTCATCTTTGGAAGAGGCTTCCTTCTGGGATGACAGCCATGCAGACCAGTTTGATGCAGTGTGCGATGTATGGTCTGAGCACTGACTGGCTGACCCGCCACCCCTTCAACCTCTGAAGCAGTTCTGACAGCACTCATACGTCTATTACCCAAAGACAACCTCTGGATATTTTAATGGGGGTGGTAGTGCACTTGAAAGGTGAAAATAATAAATGTGATTTAAAATGCTTGCAGGTGCTTTTAAATGTTGTTGTGGATATATTATATACAACCAGTGCTCATTTTCCATATGCTTTGTTGCAAAAAATAAATTAATAAATATAAATGCTACTCAATGACTCATAAACTTATATCAGATGAATAAATAACGATATTCTAAAAAAACGTGAAACTTATAAGTGCTAATTAAAGTGCTTTGTGCTTGCAGTGAAAGTCCTTATAAAAATGAAACAATTCATAAACAATATATCCGATATGTGCAAACATGCAAATCCACATAACATAAAATGTCCAATTCCACAAAGAAATTCCTACGGTCAATCTTGAATCGAATATATAACGATTATATTGTGCATAACTGTGAGTAAAAGATGTGACTTTTTCCTCCACCTTGTGCCACTTCTAGGTGTGCTAAACTCTCACCTCAATAAAGAGGATAATACGCCTGTATTAAGTATTAAGAATTGTGATGGTGCCTTTACTCCAGCGTGGTAACCTGTTGCTCACGGGTCTTTCCTAAGGGATCCTGTGTGTATTTTGATCTGTTACAGGCACTTGGAACTCCTTTTAGTGGTGTCCTTAAGGTGCGTGCTGCTTATTCAATCTCTCCACCTCAGGGGCTCATTAAACAGATAGGGCCATCATTGTGCAGTATTAAAAACTCTTTTTTTTTTAAATAAAGTAGCAAACTTACAGTGTTGATTCTTGTTTCCAGCATTAAAACAATGTGCAAAAGCGCTATGGGGACTCCGTCCCATCCGACACGTCACTTCCGGTTTGAGGGTACCTCCTACGCGTTGCATCACAAGATCAGGTGACTTCCTCAGGGACTCCCTGAGGAGGTCACGTGATCTCGTGACGCAACGCGTAGGGGTTTTTTTTGGGCATTTTTTTGGGTTCTTTGGAGGCAGGCATGACATCTGAACTTCTGTATTGGGGTATATATACACACCTACACATATATAGGTGTGAAAGTAGCAGAACACTATACTTGCGCTAATGAAATAATTAACACCAATATGGCTCCGCTACTATCACACCTATATATGTGTAAGTGTAAAATACATATAAGTTCAGATGTTTTGCATGTATATATGGGGTATATATATGTATATATATATACACACACACACTTATATGTAAATATACCCATACACATATATAGGTGTGAAAGTAACAGAACACTATACTTGCGCAAATTAAATAATTAACACCAATATGGCTCCGCTCCTATCACACCTATATGTGTGTAAGTGTAAAATACATATAAGTGTGTGTGTATATATACCCCTATACAGAAGTTCAGATGTTTTGCATGCCTCCAAAGACCCAAAAAAATGCCCAAAAAAAACCCCTGCAATAACACACCTGGGCGTTTCTTTTTTGCGCGGGCGTTTTTATTGGGCATTTTTTTGGAGTCTTTGGAGGCATGCAAAACATCTGAACTTCTGTATAGGGGTTTATATACACACACACTTATATGTATTTTACACTTACACACATATAGGTGTGATAGGAGCGGAGCCATATTGGTGTTAATTATTTAATTAGCGCAAGTATAGTGTTCTGTTACTTTCACACCTATATATGTGTGTATGGGTATATATACATATAAGTGTGTGTGTATATATACCCCTATACAGAAGTTCAGATGTCATGCCTGCCTCCAAAGAACCCAAAAAAATGCCTAAAAAAAACCCCTGCAATAACACACCTGGCCGTTTTTTTGGCGCAGGCGTTTTTTTGGGCATTTTTTTGAGGCAGGCAAAACATCTGAACTTCTGTATAGGGGTATATATATACACACACACTTATATGTATATATACTCATACACATATATAGGTGTGAAAGTAGCAGAACACTATACTTGCGCTAATTAAATAATTAACACCAATATGGCTCCGCTCCTATCACACCTATATATGTGTAAGTGTAAAATACATATAAGTGTGTGTGTACATATATACAGAAGTTCAGATGTTTTGCCTGCCTCCAAAGACCCAAAAAAAATGCCCAAAAAAACGCCTGCTGCAAAAACACACCTGGGCGTTTTTTTTGGCGCAGGCATTTTTTTGGGCATTTTTTGGGTTCTTTGGAGGCAGGCAAAACATCTGAACTTCTGTATAGGGGTATATATACACACACACTTATATGTATTTTATACTTACACACATATAGGTGTGATCGGAGCGGAGCCATATTGGTGTTAATTATTTCATTAGCGCAAGTATAGTGTTCTGCTCCTTTCACACCTATATATGTGCAGGTGTATATATACAGACATGTGTGTGTATATATACCCCTATACAGATGTCATGCCTGACTCCAAACATGTCCTCAAAAAATCCCTATAAACGCCTGCAGCCAAAAAGCAGGCTGACCGGTGAGAAGCCATATCAGTGCTCTGAAAGTGACCTAAGAGAAAAAATCTTTTCTCTATAGCGGTCACCCTGATATGGAAGGGTTTTGTCACCCTGCCATAGCAGTCAGAGTCAGTTTACCCTACACTACACTACGGTCCCCTTACACTTAACAAGTTCCCTACAGAAACTGAATAATTAAAGCTATAGTGGAAAATAGCACCCTAACTACACTAGATATCCCTTTCCTCACACTAAAAATTACTAAATGACACTTTGTAGCAGAAGTAACAGAACTGCTTCCACTCTCTTCCATGTCCCTGTATAACAATGCTAGGAATTTGGCGGGGGCTATCTTATATACTGGGGGGCGTATTCACTAATGATTGGCCTATCAACCCCCTAGTCACTCCAATCACATTCCTAGCATTCTCCTGCCCCCTCAATTGGCTTTTACTGATGGTTCTGGTCCAATCACGGGCTTTTAAAGCCCATTTCCTGAACCATTGCATTTTGGTCGGTTCTGGTTGCCGAATTCCGAACTTTTTCAGCAAAAAGTTCTAAATTCGGCCGAACCTCGAACAGCCAATGTTCGGGTCGAACCGATGGTCGACCCGAACCGTTCGATCATCCCTAGTTACCACGCTGGAGTAAAGGCACCATCACCATTCTTAATACTTAATACAGGCGTATTATCCTCTTTATTGAGGTGAGAGTTTAGCACACCTAGAAGTGGCACAAGGTGGAGGAAAAAGTCACATCTTTTACTCACAGTTATGCACAATATAATCGTTATATATTCGATTGAAGATTGACCATAGGAATTTTTTTGTGGAATTGGACATTTTATGTTATGTGGATTTGCATGTTTGCACATATCGGATATATTGTTTATGAATTGTTTCATTTTTATAAGGACTTTCACTACAAGCACGAAGCACTTTAATTAGCACTTATAAGTTTCATGTTTTTTAGAATATCGTTATTTATTCATCGGATATAAGTTTATGAGTCATCGAGTAGCATTTATATTTATTCATTTATTTTTTGCAACAAAGCATATGGAAAATGAGCACTGGTTGTATATAATATATCCACAACAACATTTAAAAGCACCTGCAAGCACTTGAAATCACATTTATTATTTTCACCTTTAAAGCGCACTACCACCCCCATTAAATTATTATCTAACTGTTTGATAGTATCAGTATTTGTGGTGCGGCATTAAAGGAATAAGTAGAATCCAAGATAGCGCAGGAACCACATTACATATAGACAACCTCTGGATATGACGCTGAGCATGTGCACTCAACCTCTGGTTGACCATGGCAAGGCCTGTTCTGAGTGGAACCTGTCCTGGTAAACCACTGTATGGTCTTGGCCACCATGCTGCAGCTCAGTTTTAGGATCTTGGCAATCTTCTTATAGCCTAGGCCATCTTTATGTATGAGCATCAATTCTTTTTTTCAGATCCTCAGAGTTCTTCGCCATGAGGTGCCATGTTGATCTTCCAGTGACCAGTATGAGAGAGTGACAGTGATAACCGCAAATTTAACACACCTGCTCCCCATTCACACCTGAGACCTTGTAACACTAACGAGTCACATGACACCGGGGAGGGAAACTGGCTAATTGGGCCCAATTTGGACATTTTCACTTAAGGGTGTACTCGCTTTTGTTGCCAGCAGTTTAGACATTAATGACGTGTGTTGAGTTATTTTCAAGGGACAGCAAATTTACACAAGCTCTACACTCACTACTTTACATTGTAATAAAATGTAATTTCATCAGTGTTGTCACATGAAAAGATTTAATAAAATATTTACAAACATGTGAGGGGTGTACTCACTTTTGTGAGATACTGTATGTAGGGAGATTTGTTTAATCTCTGTATCATCTGAGGCTGTTCACTTCACTTGGGTATATGTGAGGGTTTACATCCACTTTAAAGATCAGGAAACAAAGGTTGTCCCTACCTGACCTCCAGGCATAATTCTGCCAAGTTATCTGTGTTTGTACTATATTCAATAGATTAGCATACAGAATTGCACAATAATTTCAGAATCCCTTAACCCTTGCAAAAACCCAATTTCGGTGTGTTCTCTTTAAGCTAATTCTTATGCCTGCATTGCCTCAGTCAAAGAAAATTAAATTGCAATTTTATTTATTGTGGATGCAGAAGGCAAATATAGCTGAGGGCAATAATTGTAGAGGTTGCAATATTTCTGTCTGAGTAGCAATATTTTTTCAAACATCCCTACACATTACAAAGAGCTTAATCTGCTCGATATGAATTAACTCTCCTTTTATAAGTTTAATGTACTACAAGATTTAATTAATGGAATCCCAAGGAACACAAACTCCCATTATAGGTAAACTGTTTTGTAACATGCAAGTCTTACTGCCTTGGAGGCTACATGATGAGATCCGCATGACCTTGTGGTCAAATAAGACAAACAATTCTCCTGTAAATATTACATTTGATAAAATAAGCAGATGGCTTTATCCAGTGGAAAATGAATGTGCTTGAAATTGCTTGAGTATTAAGTAAAATTATAATTTTTTTTAGTTATCCTACACACCAATTTACCCTGTGATTTGTTTCCTAGTGACAAGATTACTTTTATGGCACATCACTCTCTTTGGGAAATCTGCTGGTCTGCGTGTAGACAAGCCCTTTTTAGTCAAGCTAAATAATAATATGGGTTTGAATACGTTGTAAAAAAGTAGCGCAAGTGCGAAGCACCGTAATGCACACTGGTCTCAGCTCTAGTTTTGTACCTTAGTATTTAAATTTATAGATGACCAGATTACAGGAGATTTATGTAACAGGATAACTATATTTGCACAGAAAGTACTGTTATCCTACCTGCCAATACCTGTAATTAGAAACCCCAAGAATCCCTGCAAATATGCAAATAGGGAATTTCCAGATACTGGTACAGGTTTAGGCATTCCCTCTACCTGGTGGATGGGGTCCTGAAGACTGTTTTTTTAGGCACTAGAAGGAAGTATTAAATCGGTAGTAAACTGCTGGGCGTTTTATTTATTTTTTTGTACCCTGCAAGGTAATGTCATAATGTGCTAGTATGCATCACATAAAAACCTTAAAACTAAGCCCTTCCAGTGCCGAGCTGTCAACGCTGCAGGCACTCCCATCTTCACCCATCTTCTTACCGCGTTTGCAGACTCTCGCTGTGTGACTGGCCGGAGCAGCAATGACGTCACTCCCACATATGCGGGTGGGAGCCACAGTTTATGGCACAGGTCTATGAAGGAGTGGCCCAGTTGGCTGTTTCTTCAGAGCCCATGCGCCAGTGATGTCACTGGCTGCATGTTCAGTAAATACCTCCTAAACGGTGCAAGATGAGGAGATATGTTCACTTACTATAGGTAAGCCTTATTATAGGTTTACATATAGGTAAAAGTCAGAGATGGAAGTTTATTCCCACTTTAACCACTTGCCGACTGCTCACAGTAATCCTACTGCAGCAGTGCGGCTCTCCTGGGTCCAGCGTGAGTTCATGTGATTCCGGTGGCACGCGCACAATTGCTGCCTCCCTCCCCTGATCATTGTGGAAATGGTGAGAAGACCCGCCTGCTTATGTAAACAAAGCAGGCGGGTCTTCTCAGTGACAGACAGGAGGAGATCACAGGATTCAGCATAGCTGAACCTGCGATCTCTGTGTCTGTCAAACAACCCCCAACCCCCCCCCCCCCCCACACACACACACACACATGTCAGTAAGCATGAGGCATACATTTAACCCCTTGATCACCAACAGTGTTAACCCCTTCCCTGCCAGTGTCATTATTACAGTAACAGTGCATATTTATAGCACTGATTACTGTAGTAATGTCACTGGTCCCCCCAAAAGTGGCAAAAATGTCAGTTAGGGGTCCGATCTGTCCGCCGCAATGTCACAGTCCCGCAAAAAATCACAGATTGTCACCATTACTAGTAAAAAAAAATAGCTTATTGCGATTTTTTTTTTCTCCAAAAATATGTAGCAGAAAACAAATTGGCCTAAAATGTTAAAAAATTTAGATTTTTACATTTTTTGGGGGGAAGAATGTCATATAGCAGAATGTGAAAAATATTGGTTTTTTTTTTTTTTTTCAAAATTGTAGCATTTTTTTGTTTACAGCGCAAATAATAAAAATCAGACAGGTGATCAAATACCACCAAAAGAAAGCTCTATTTGTGGGGAAAAAAAGACATAAATTTTGCTTGGGTACAGCGTTGCATGACCGTGCAATTGTCCGCTAAAGTAACGCAGTGCCGATTCCCAAAATAGGGCCTGGTCAGGAAGGGTGCAAATCCTTCCGGTCTTAAAGTGGTTAATAAATACCAAATTATTTTTGAAATTCAAATAAGTAACTGAGCTTGACCTGGTATCAGACTCTCACAGTCTCTGTACAGCAGAGCTTAGACTGGGAAAGAGCAAATGAGTTGTGCTGTAGTACAAGAAGGAAAGAGCAGATTGATAATGATGTGAGCCCATCGATGTTCTGCTTCTTCTTTCACTCTCCATAGCAGACAGGAGATTTGTAAGTTTTACTGAATTGCAGCTGAAAAAAAACACAGGTCTCCTTCTTTCCCAGACAGGGCTGTGTGGTGTGACAGAAATGTGTAAACCTCAGAACTGGGTGGTCAAAAATAAAAAACAGTCTTTGGGAGGTAAAAAAAAAAGCTCCCATACATAGGTGTGCGCAGCTTATTCTATTAGGGTGTGCACCCCAAAGCTCAAACACACATGCCTTTACTCTGCAGCCTCAGCTGCACTGGACAGGGAATGCATGGGAAGTGCTCTGTGCTGAGAAGCTTCATGTTCATTCACAAACTGTTTACTATGCTTCAGATATAAATGAACTGAGTTAGTGAGTGTGTTCACTGTGTTCATTTAGAAAAGGAAGGAACTGGTAAGTAGGGATGATCGAACTTTTCAAAAGTTCGGTTCGACCAGAACACCCAAACTTCCCGAAAGTTCGGCCCGGATTTCAGAACCCCATTGAAATGAATGGGACCCGAACTTCGGTAATCAAAAAACACAATTTTGAAGCCCTAAAACCCAATAAATGCCCCTATAAAGTGCCTGGGGTTCTGGGTCATGCCCCAGGGACTATTAATCACACAAAAAAAAAGTTCCTAAAAATTGTCATTTTTGATAGAGAGCCAATTATTGAAAGAATTATTGAAAAAAAAAAAGAGATTTCTTTGGATTTAGTGTCTGGGCGGTCTAAAAAGTGTACCTGTGAAGTTTCAGCTCTGTAGCATGTCCAGAACCAGAAAAAAACGTTTGTTTGTATTAGAATTAATATAGAACAGGTTAGTGGCTTCGCTACTTTTACACCCGGCCTTTTGTTGCAGGCGTTTATAGGGCTTTTTTGTGGACATGTTTGGAGGCAGGCATGACATCTGAACTTCTGTGTAGGGGTATATATACACACACATGTATGTATATATACACATACACATATATAGGTGTGAAAGTAGCAGAAACCTATGCTTGCGCTAATGAAATAATTAACAGGCATATGTCTCCGCTCCTATCACAACTATATATGTGTATGTGTATAAATACATATAAGTGTATGTGTATATATACCCATATACAGAAGTTCAGATGTTATGTCTGCCTCCAAAGACCCCCAAAAAATGCCCAAAAAAACGCCTGCTACAAAAACGCCCAGGTGTGTTGTTGCAGGCATTTTTTTGGGGCATTTTTATACCCCTACACAGAAGTTCAGATGTCATGCCTGACTCCAAACATGTCCTCAAAAAAGCCCAATAAAACGCCTGCAACAAAAAGCCGGCTGTGACAGGGGCGAAGCCACCATCATGTTCTAAAACAGTTCTAAGAGAACGGCTGACCGGTGAGAAGCCATATCAGTGCTCTGAAAGTGACCTAAGAGAAAAAATCTTTTCTCTATAGAGGTCACCCTGACATGGAAGGGTTTTGGCACCCTGCCATAGCAGTCAAAGTCAGTTAACCCTACACTACACTACGGTCACCCTTACACTTAACACTTTCCCTACAGAAACTAGATTATTAAATCTAACTATAGTGGAAAATAGTACCCTAACAACACTAGATATCCCTTTCCTCACACTAATAATTGCTAAATGACACTTTGAGAGCAGAAGTAACAGAACTGCTTCCACTCTCTTCCACATCCTTGTATTAAAATGCTAGAGATTTGGCGGGGCTATTTTATATACTGGGGGGCGTATTCACTAATGATTGGCCTCTGGACCCCCTAGTCACTCCAATCACATTCCTAGCATTCTCCTGCCCCCTCAATTGGCTTTTACTGATGGTTCTGGTGTTTTAAAGCCCAGTTCCTGTCCCATTGCATTTTGGTCAGTTCTGGTTGCCGAATTCCGAACTTTTTCAGCAAAAAGTTCGGAATTCGGCCGAATTTCGAGCAGTCAATGTTCAGGTCGACCTGAACCGTTCGATCATCCCTACTGGTAAGTTACATATTTGCTAGCCCCTTCCCGCACTCTCTATCTTGAAACATTCCCCACATAACTAGGGGGAGAAGAGAGGAGGGAAGTGAGCAGCATTGCGGGGCAGGGGGCAAGCCTGGGCAGTAGGTGCAATCGGCACCGCACATAGCGATTAGGGTGTGCCCAGGCACACCTGGAACTACCCCCCCCCCCCCGCACACCCTATGCTCTCATATGTGTTTAATCTGTGTTTTTTTCTGTATACTTACAGTTCAGATTTAAGGATTTCAAGGTGATCAAGTGGTGCTCTGCAGGGTAGAGGTACCAACTAAAAGTACCTCTAATTATCGTACCATCTATTAAAGTGAAGGTTTGCCCACACTAAAGTATTACATATTATGATGAAGCAGTAAAAGCATTTTAAAGGATAAGTTCACCTCTACAAAAAAATAATAATAATAATAATAATAATAATAATAATAAATGCACATTTTTTTGCTGGTAAAAAAAATGTGTATTTAGTATTTTTTTTTTTTTTTGTTGGGAGCTTGGAAAGATCAGCAGATTTTGGGTGCTATGCAGGGCTCCTGCAGACTCTGTGTGTAAGCTGTCTGGCCATACATCATACAGCCAAGCAGTTACACACTAACAGGAAGCATCAATGTACTACTACCAGAGCGCTCAACAGCTCCATGGTAGTTCATTGAGATTTACAAGCCGACAGCTGCAAAGTCTGCTGGACCTTGTAGTTTTCCATTCACAGATGACACAGCCGGCAGGCTGCACAGTTACATTTTTTACAGATAGTAACAGCTAGCAGGAGGGAGAAGGTCCCCTCTAGCTGTCAGACTGGGGGTTCGGGGGAATGGGGGCCGGTGCATCTTTAACTTGTTACACGTTACATCCTGAACATGGGTGATAACATGCAGCATATTATAAAAGGTGAACCTATCCTTTAAAAAAAATCCCTCATTCAACTCTTTTGCTATAGGCATTGTGGATCAAATATACACTATAATGTCAAAAGTATTGGGACGCCTGCTTTTACACGCACATGAACTTTAATGTCTTAGTCCATAAGGTTCAATATTGAGTTGGCCCACCATTAGGACCGTGTCTATGGGATTGTTTGACCATTCTTCCAGAAGCGCATTTGTGAGGCCAGGCACTGATGTTGGATGAAAAGGCCTAGTTCGCAGTTTCCGCTCTAATTCATGTGAAAGGTGTTCTATTGGGTTGAGGTCAGGACTCTGTGCAGGCCAGTCAAGTTCCTCCGCCCCAAACTCACTCATCCACGTATTTATGGACCTTGCTTTGTGCACTGGTGTGCAGTCATGTTGGAACAGGAAGGAGCCATCCTCAAACTGTTCCCACAGGGTTGGGAGCATGAAATTGTCCAAAATGTCTTGGTATGCTGACACCTTAAGAGTTCCCTTCACTAAGGGGCCAAACTCAACCCCTGAAAAACAACCCCACACCATAATCCCCCTCCTGCAAATGATTTGGACCAGTGCACAAGCAAGGTCCATAAAGACATGGATGAGCGAGTTTGGGGTGGAGGAACTTGACTGGCCTGCTCAGAGTCCTGACCTCAAACCGATAGAACACCTTTGATATGAATTACAGCGGAGACTGCAAGCTAGGCCTTCTCATTCAACATCAGTGCCTGACCTCACAAATGAGCTTCTGGAAGAATGGTCAAACATTACCATAAACAAACTCCTAAACATTATGAAGCTGTTATAGCTGCAAAGGGTGGGCCAACTCATAATTGAATCCTACGGACTAAAACTGGGATGCCATTAAAGTTCATGTGTGCGTGAAGGCAGGTGTCCCAATACTTTTGGCAGTTTAGAGTATATACAAAATTCACAACAGATGCACTGAAATCTCAGCTCTTTCCCCATGACTTCTATTGCATCAGAACCATGACAGCTTGCCACACCTTTTATCTAATGACACAAACTGTTAGAAACTATCTCCAATTTTTTTGTGATCTATCAGGATCTTTTGAGAATGAATTACTTCACAGCACAGGCACCTAGAAAGGTCAGGGATGACTTGCATCAACGCTTTTTTACTGATTGTTAAGAAATGTGAATACTTTATTTTTCATAATTCGGGCACAGGTGCATTTTCAATGCTACTCTTAGTTTTTAATTTAGCTCAGAATACCAGGCTTGCGTTAACCATTTCCTCTCTGTACATTACATTATTCATCCCAGGTATTTGTTTGCCTGCATTATTCATTATGTTTTGTTGAAATGTTTTATATGTTTGTTACTTAGGTGAAATTGCTTAGCAAAACATGAATATTAAGCCAGATATTGAACTTCTGATTTTCAAGAAGTGGCATAAGGTAAATAAATTTATGACTAATTAATTTAGTTTCAGAAACAAAAAATCTTTTAAGAGCAACAGATGGCACTTACTAGACAATCTCCTTTGGATCGATGACAGTATTTCAGAACATAAGGTTGTTTTTGACAATGGGTTATGCTAACCATATTGCCAGGTCAACAAATGCTACCAATCAAAATAGTCCAGACACTAATTAAGGTTTTTTTTTTTTTTTTGTGTGTTCTGAATTATTTATTATTTGTCTTGACTTAATTCATTAAAAAGTCTGTGTTATTTAGAAGCAAATAATACTTCTACTGACTATAAAATGGACTAAAAACGTAATCCTAAAAGGAAAATATAGTGACTATAAAATTAATTTTGGGTTATATATGGGTAGTTGAGAGATATGGGGAGCCTGTCTGGGCATAGACTGCTTTTATAATTTAGGGGAGCGATACAAGCACAACATACAAATGCTAACAACCATTTGATTGTGGTCTGGTAAATAGAATGGTGCACCTCCATCCCTATAGTCCAGTTCAAAGAGGCAAATGTTAGTGCCCTTGGAACTTTTACAAGGTACACCAAACATACAACAAAGAAACACATGTAAAAAGTCTTTATTGAAAACATCATAAACATATACAGTATTGTATATAGTATACAGAGTACAGGGCTTTTTTTTTCTCAGAAAATAGGTGCAGGAACTCAACCACGACCACACAATAGTTGGCTCTGACTCTCTCACTTCCGGGAGATTATCCAGTGGGGGTGTCGGCATCTGTACGTCACCTGCATCCCCCTTGTCTCCATCCTGCACTCAGTAAGAGCCACTCAGGAGATCGTATCTGTGGGAGCCATTAGGATACAAGCTGTCACTTGTAAACCCAGAAGCTGGACTTCTGGGTTTACCAGTGATAGTGGTGAGCAGGGAGCAGAGGACCTAAGCCATAGATGGTGGAACTGAGTTCCACCAAGTTCCAGCTGAAAAAAAGCCCTGACACAATATATTATAAAAATAGAAGAATTCAAAAAAGCTGATTTAAATTTTTGTCAGTAGTAATATAACCAATTCTTGACTGTAACTTATTACAGATACTTATGTAGCAATTCCACAGATTTACAGAAACAGAACAATAATGCATCACAAATCTCAACGCGTTTCCTGAACTGTCATTAACTTCCTCAAGAGTGCTACCAACAGTGTGTACAAAATGAGAAGATAAAAATCTTTTTAGAAAGTAAAAAGAGTTTATACTATAACAATAAATGCATCCTGCCAAGAGGGTGGATATTAATGACATGGATTTTGTATCCATATGTTTATGATATTTCCAATAAAGATTTTTTAAAATATATTTCTTTGATGTATGTTTGATGTACCTCGTAAAAAAAAGTTCCAAGGGCAATAAATAGGGACCTTTCACACAGGCTTTCCGCCCAGCGGACTCCGTTTTGCTCAGCGGGGATCGATCCACTGATGCCCGCTGAGCAGGCAGATGAAAGCACCATCTCCACTTACTTTGCAGAGACTGAGCTGTCAGATCCCCACTCTCCTCTATGTCCATTTTCATCCGATCCAATCCTCCAGATGGATGGAAAATAGGGTTTCCATCTGTCCGGATTTCATGGACCACATCGGATCGGTGAGCAGCGGGTGTCAGTGGAGATGTCCCGCTTCTCCATAGAGGTGCATAGACCATTTGATCAGGTCCGCCTGAAAAAACTGACAGGCGAATCTGATCGGAAAGCCCTTGTGAAAGAGACCTTCGATTAACCTACAATTGCTAACTCAGAACAGCTGCATCTTCCATCGTCACCATTTTATATCTGAGTGGATATCTCCAGAACCCAGTTAAGTGTGATCCACACAAGGGTCTAAACCATTTTTTGCAGATAATCAGCTTATTAGGCATATGTTTCTATAGCTGAATCTGCTAAGACTGTTGCTGAAAAGTCAGACCTTACAACAAATTTACGGGTATGTCAGGGCAACGTTAATGTGGCATTGTCACATATTCTGTAAGTAGTGCTACCTCAGAGGAACTGCTGAACTGATTGGATCCTCTTGCCCTACATCTGTGTGGACCCTCCTTGTACCTTGTTCTGAGTAACATTTACACACCTGGAATGTTTCAATGGGATATATAAACAGCAAATGCTCCATAGCAATAAAGAATGGGTCAGACAGAATATTAATAACAGAACAAGTCCAAATTACACTCATATTTAAATTTTGAGAACAGCTAAGAGAATCCCCCTAATTCCCTCATGAAAAGTATTGGAACACCTGCCTTTACGTGCAAATTAACTTTAATGGCATTCCTGTCTTAGTCTGTAGGGTTAAATATTGAGTTGGCCCACCCTTTGCAGCTATAACAGCTTCAACTCTTCTGGGAAGGCTGTCCACAAGGTTTAGGAGTGTGTCTATGGGAATGTTTGACCATTCTTCTAGAAGTGCATTTGTGAGGTCAGGCACTGATGTTGGATGAGAAGGCCTGGTTCACAATCTCCCCTCTAATTCATCCCAAAGGTGTTCTATCAAGTTGAGTTTGGGACTCTGTACAGGCCAGTCAAGTTCCTCCACCCTAAACTTGCTCATCCATGTCTTTATGTGCCTTGCTTTGTGCACTGGTCCAAACCATTTGGTGGAGAGGGGGATTATGGCATGGGGTTGTTTTTCAGGGGTTAGGCTTGGCCGTTGCAGTGAAGTGAACTTTTAAGGCGTCAGCACACTAGGACATTTTGGACAGTTTCTTGCTACCAACTTTGTGGAAAAAGTTTGGGGATGACCCCCTCCTGTTCCAACATGAGTGCACAACAGTGCACAAAGCAAGGCCCATAAAGACATGGATGAGTGAGTTTGGGGTGAAGGAACATGACTGACCTAGATAGAACACCTTTGGGATAAGAACAGAGACTGTGAGCCAGGCCTTCTCATCCTAAACCATTGCCTAACCTCACAAATGCGCTTCTGGAAGAATGGTCAAACATTCCCATTGACATGTTCCTAAACCTTGTGGACAGCCTTCCCAGAAGAGTTGAGGCTGTTATAGCTGCAAAGAGTGGACTCAATATTGAACCCTATGGACTAAGACTGGGATGCCATTAAAGTTCATGTGCGGGTTAAAGTCAGGTGCCCCCAATACTTTTGACAATAAAGTGTATCTGTAGTGTTTACTTATCTCTCTCCAAAGCTCTAAGTGTTGTTTCTCTCGGGTGCTTTGTTCCTCTGTTATCAGCATGTCTCACTTCTGAGAAGTTTTCCCCACACATGAGATAAATTTGTAATGGTGAGGGAGCTTAGCACACAGTTTGTCTATTCAGAACACAGCTCTATAGCTATTCTTCACTCCTGTTTTCTGTGATGAGGGGATGTGTGCCTTTCCTTCAATCAGCTCTCAAACAGTGTAAATGCAGCTCTTTGCCCCCTCTTCTGTAATACTAACAGATGTAGAAGGATTTTAACACAATTTTTTTGAAGGGGTGTAGAGAAGAGAAGACTGCAGATAAACAAGTATAACTGATGTAGGAGGATTTGATTCATCTCTGTGTATCACCTGAGGCTATTCACATTGTAGGGTATATGAGAGAGTTTAAAACCACTTTCCTCCCAGACAGGGGTACCTCAAACATAGCATACCCTGGAAGCTTCTTGGCCATCAGTTTTGGTCTCATATACAACCACAGTGAAATATCCTTGTCCCTGACAGCATACCTCCTTTTAGACTGAACAAATTTATAAATGCAACACTTGTTTTTGCCCCCATTTTTCATGAGCTGAACTCAAAGATCTAAGAAAACCTCAATTCACTCGTGAAGAGAACACCTCTCCAAAGTGCCAGACGCCATCAAATGTGACCAATTGCCCACTCAAATCGGTTACAACGATGAACTGCAGTCAGGCTAAGACCCCGATGAGGACGACGAGCATGCAGATGAGCTTCCCTGAGACAGTTTCTGGGAGTTTGTGCAGAAATGCTTTGGTTATGCAAAACTATTGTTTCAGCAGCTGTCCGGGTGGCTGGTTTCAGACGATCTTGGAGGTGAAGATGCTGGATGTGGAGGTCCTGGGCTGGTGCAGTTACACGTGGTCTGAGGTTGTGAGGCCAGTTTGATGTACTGCCAAATTCTCTGAAACGCCTTTTGGAGACGGCTTATGGTAGAGAAATGAACATTCAAATAACAGGCAACAGCTCTGGTGGACATTCCTGCAGTCAGCATGCCAATTGCACGTTCCCTCAAACTTGCAACATCTGTGGCATTGTGCTGTGTGATAAAACTGCACATTTTAGAGTGGCCTTTATTGTGGCCAGCCTAATACACACCTGTGCAATAATCATGCTGTCTAATCAGCATATTGATATGCCACACCTGTAATGTGAAAGGATTATCTCAGCAAAAGAGAAGTGCTCACTAACACATATTTAGACAGATCGTGAACAATATTTGAGAGAAATAGGCCCTTTGTGTACATAGAAAAAGTCTTAGATCTTTGAGTTCAGCTCATGAAAAATGGGGGGCAAAAAGAAAAGTGTTGCATTTTATAATTTTGTTCAATGTATGAATCTTCTGTGGCTTCCTAAAGGTGGAAAACTTGTCATGACATGGTCTAGTGCTCAGGGAAGCCACCCACACTTTCTGCCCCAACCAAACTCCAGAGCCCTAATCCTAATAATACAGTAATCCAGCTATGTGAATTGTTTCCCTCCTCCCATAAGTAACAACCTATATACCTTGTAGTGAACTGTTAACAAAACTGGGATTTTCTTTGGAAAAAATATACACCACAATCATTATCCAGCTTGCTAGATTTTTTTCCAGCTTGTCGTACTCTTTTTAAAAATGTAGCTATTATCTGGATTTATGTTCCCCTTTCTTAAAGAACATCTAATTGATATAATTTATAGCCAAGTTATATTTTATTTCAAAATCACTTAATTGATTCACATAATCCCCCAACAGCATCCTTATGTTGAAAAGAAAGTATGTTGAAGTGGGTTTTCCACAGTCATGGTATTGTAAAATAATTAATACAATCAAGTGTATCTTGTTGCTGAGAACTACACGTACCCTGTATAAATCTTGTAAATCAATGGGGTGGATTAAAAAGAACAGACGGCATACAGCAAGAGACACAATGAATGTCAGAAAGATTTGCAATAAGCACAATTATATATTTCCTTGGGTGTAATACTAAATTAGGTGAGGGATAACAAAGTTAGACTGTGATTTTCATGGGGGCTAAATCAGTAATGAAGTTTTTAGTTTTTTTCCCCCAATACTGTTCAATTCCAACAAATGAAATGAGTAAGTCAGTTACTAATAAATTATATTTTGTAAAAAATTTACTGTAATATTATATAGCAGCCAGCTCTTGATTATATCAGTGTTACTATATCTTCTGTAATTATTCCCCTATATATTCAATAGAATACCTTATGACAAAGCCTGGACTTCTCTCTAACTGAGCACCTTCTCAACCCCAACCAATGCATGAAAAAACATTTTAAGCAATTTGGTGCCTTATGTAATCTGAAGATAAATTATGAGAAATAAGAAGCATTGGGAGTGGGGATTCCAGAGTTTCATATGACTATTTTAAAAGTGAATTTCAAATTTAGTTGGAGTAGGTCGGCAGTGAAGTATCTGGGGACATATATACCCGCAAATTTATCTTAAGTATATGAGCTTAATTTCCCTCCATTGATTACAACAACTAAAAGGTTGTTGGAACAGTGGCAGGGAGGTTTACAATCCTGGCTTGGCAGATGTAACCTGCTAAAAATTTGTATTTTGCCAAAATACTTATATCTTATGCGTGCGCTGCCAATTAAAATCCCAAATAATTTTTTTAAAATAGTCCATGCTGTGTTTGTTAAATATATTTGGGCACTTAAAAAAAAACAGCACCCTTATATTACCAAAACGAATGGGCGGTGTAGCATTCCCAGATGTTCGTAAGTACTACTATGCTATACATTTGAGCAGAGTAATGGATTGGTGGCACCACTCTGAGACAAAACTTTGGGTACAAATAGAACAGGCACAGACCACTGTAATCTTGAAGAGGGCATTGTGGTGTTATCGATCTATACCTTGGACTCTGAAATTACATCCAGTAATAGGCAATACATTATGTATAAGTACTCAACAGTGCATTCAACAAAAACTGATAACATTGGATTCACCTTTATATCCAATATTAGGAAACCCTCAATTTATTCCAGGCTTAGACAGGCAGCGTTTTAATGGATTACGAGAAACAGGGCAAGAGTTTAGGAATTTCTATTCCGCTTTGTATAATCTGATGGAAAAACCGGTATCTCAGCAAGATATAGAGAAATATCTGTTACAATCAAATTTACCTACATTATCTATGAAGGAAAGCGCGGCCGTAGAGACACATATCTCAAGGGAAGAAATCCAACAGGCTTTAAATTCAATGAAACCGGGGGAAAGCCCCGGGAGCAGATGGGCTAACAACACAATATTATCATGCACTTTTTCCAATTATAGTCCCGTATTTGGAAAAATTATATAATGGGACTGATGTAGATGGTGCACTGGCGAGAGACACCTTAACAGCTCATATATCATTGGAGGAGGGGAAGGATCCATCTGCATGTGGTAGCCATAGGCCGATATCGCTCCTGAATGTAGATTTGAAAATATTTACTAAAATCCTGTCAACAAAACTAGCAAAATATCTCCCAAATATTTTACATCTCAACCAGGTTGGGTTCATGGCAGCCAGAGAAGCAAGAGATAACACCCCAAGAGTGCTTAATTCGATCCATGTGGCCAATGTAACCGAGACCCCCTGTCTCATATTGAGTACCGACGCAGAAAAGGCATTCGACCACGTCAGTTGGCCCTTTATGTTTTTGGTACTCAAATACATTGGATTAGGAGACTCAATGCTAGGTAAAATAGCAAAGGTATATTCAAACCCGACAGCTAGATTAGAAGCTAATGGAGTATTGTCAGAACCCTTTTCTATAAAGAACGGGACGAGGCAGGGATGTCCATTATCTCCCCTCCTTTTTGCTTTATCTTTAGTTATACATTATGATGTCACAACTGCGACAGCCGACCAGATTGCAGAAGAAAAGAAGCTTTGGGGAGCCAGTTGCAAAGAAAGAGGAGCATGCAGGAACAAGGGATAGAGTAAAAAAAAGTGTTTTTTACTAGTAATCCAGGAATAAGCAAGGATTTAACCCATGCAATGTTCATGAAGGTTCTTATTTAAAGTGTCAGTCCACCAAAAAAACTGATGATTAAGATATAAATAGAGTTTGGTATACTAAGTCAGCACATGGCTTCTCCCCAGATATTCTAACAGCAAGATCTTCCTGCTATAATTTCTGGCTCTTTGCATATCTACTATTGCATTATTAGTACCGTAATATATAATAAATACAGAAATCAAGCAAGTAGAATGGTAACCCTTCATGGTCACAGCAAGAATGTAGAGCCAGGAACCTAAGTGCAGAGATATCATCTGAGAGATATAAGAACCTGTCAGATTGGTAGGCACTTTAGCATCTTTTAAAAACTCAGTTGATGAACTGGCCCTTTAAACAAGCTACACCCACCAACTCAAAATCATTCTGTATGCTATTATCTTTGCTGCCTCTTGGGTTACCGTCCCTCATGCAATATGGCCCCAGTGCCAGATTTGAATTTGAATGTGCTGATTTACACATTAAAAAAAAAAAACATAATCCACACTAAGAGGTCTTTTTATAAGACATTTGTTGTGTGAATACCTTAAGCATTCACACAGCTGTCTTGGCTGTAATTAAATTATGACCACCTAGTGGTCATAATATGGTATTTTCCTAATTGAAATATTTCAGAAAAATACCACATTATGGTCACTAGTTGGAGTGGATGATTAAAGGAAATAAACATATTAGACACATTACAGTGATCCTCTGTGACTGCTTGACCCCTAAGTATTTGTCAGGTTTTGAAGTATATAATGAAGTTCAAATCAAGTGTTACAGTGAGTTATTGCATCCCCTAGACTGGTCCCATGTCGGCTCCACCGAAAACCAAAATGTAATATACATCGGATCATACTAGTCTTTGATGTGGTGGCTATTTTCGCATTCCTTTTTCAAGCCTCATTTGCTTTACTTGGATATATCTGCAGATATCATACTTCTTGTCCCTGGGTGGTTAAATCACTTCTTTATTGTATCTGTAGAGGGAACTATAGTTGTCACCCTAGGCTGCCCTCCTGATATCCTCCAAAGATGTTAGTCTCTCTTCATCTTCATTACATGGGGGAAAGGGCAATCTATAGTTTTTAGAAAATTGATAGGAAGGAAGATATTTTCAGTGCAGCTCACAGGGAGAGATAAGGACACTGCCTTTTTGGCAGGATCAACATTTTTTTCTGTATTTGCTGAAAATGTTCTTAGTTTGAAATAACAATAAACCAAATGCAGCTTCTACAACTAAAGACTCTAAGCTGCAATATACAAACAAAATTGCAAAGGACGTGGGACTTTAGATCAGGCAGGACACTGTAAAAATACAGAGTACATAAAGTTATACATTTATTAAAAAATCATATTATAAACATTCCATAATCATAGAAGTACATGATGACAATTTCCAATTGTGATAAAGGCATATATTAAAATTAGAGAGCTGACATATAAAAAAATTAATGATGGAATAAATTCATATTGTTCTGATACATAATGGTATATGTTTAATATCATGTGTACAATCAGGGGTACCTACAATAAAGTGCTTTTTTCAAATTTATATATAATGTATATACAGATAGTTAGTAAGCCAATCACCCCAATATTTTTCAGTTGCTGCTGTACACTACTTAGTGATTCCACCACACCAAATATAATAGTTAATCAGGGGCGGACTGGGCCGGGGGGCAGGGTGACAATTTCCCCCCAGGCCGCTCCGCTGCCCCCTAAAAAGGCTGCTCTGCTCTTGTATTGAGCGACAGACTGACCTGGGAGTTGTACTGGGAGACAGACTGACCTGGGGAGATTGTACTTGGGGACAGATAATGTTTTAGCAGAAGAAATTCCTTCATCCATCTAATTTTGTGTGGATAGAGGAATCTGCTTTTTTTCATTCAGCCCATTAGGTGAACAAGAGTAAACGAATTGCCTACGGCCAACTTAACAAAGGCCTGCATTATATTGTACCAGTGGCGGCTGGTGCTCCAAATTTTGGGGGGGGGGGGGCGCAAAAAGAAAAATGTAATAGGTATTGCTTCGTGGCAAAAAACGTAGTAAAAAATTGCATGACTTTGAGGTCATGGTACAGGCATGGCACAGGTGATGGTATAGGCACGTCACAGGTCATGGTACAGGAGATGGTATAGGCATGGCAAAGGTCATGGTAAGGGTATGGCACAGGTCATGGCACAGGTGATGGTACAGGCATGGCACAGATGATGGTATAGGCATGGCACAGGTGATGGTATAGGCATGGCACAGATGATGATATAGGCAGGGCACAGGTCATGGTACAGGCATGTCACAGGTCATGGTACAGGCATGTCACAGGTCATGGTACAGGAGATGGTATAGGCATGGCACAGGTAATGGTAAGGGCATGGCACAGGTCATGGCACAGGTGATGGTACAGGAATGTCACAGGTCATGGTACAGGAGATGGTATAGGCATGGCACAGGTCATGGTAAGGGCATGGCACAGGTCATGGCACAGGTGATGGTACAGGCATGGCACAGGTGATGGTACAGGCATGTCACAGGTCATGGTACAGGAGATGGTATAGGCATGGCACAGGTCATGGTAAGGGCATGGCACAGGTCATGGCACAGGTGATGGTATAGGCATGTCACAGGTCATGGTACAGGAGGTGGGCAGAGGGACAGGTGGGGGGCAGCATCACAGGAGGTGGACTGAGAGACAGGACAGTAGATAACCTCTCCAGCATCAGGTCATTGGGCAGTGGTGGGTAGTGGGGCTTGTGCAGTCCCAGTTAGGAAGGTGAGCATGGGGGGGATGAAGATAGATAGGCCAGGGGTGCAGTGGTCAGGAGGTGGAGGGTTTCAGGCAGGTGTCTGACTCAGACCGTTGCTGCGCTCCTCCTGCCTGTCTTCTCTTAGTGAGAAAGCTGACCCACATCGTACCGCTTAAAAGAATGAGCCCTGTGTCCTCTGCTCACCTCTGATCCTAGATCCCCCTCCTCCTCCCCACTGCCTCCAGTCCCGTCGGACTCCCATTCGGTCACTCTGTCCAGGCGGCAGGACGGGCACTCTGAGTGCATCATCCAGCCATCCTCCTGGAGGCTGGGATCCCCACTGCTCAAACTAGGAGGCGCTCAGTGGCTGCTTCCAATTATCACTTACCTGCTCGTCTTGGGCTGGCTCTCTCACGACTTCACTGGCATCTGTTGCTGCGGCTACTGAAGAGGCGACGGGACTTGGGAGTCGGGAGAGATGTCTCCACCGACCATGCACACCGCTGCTCCTCCTCTCTGACGGCGGGTGGGAAGGTGACAGCCGGGACGGTGAGTGACTGACGCATGCACCGCCCCCATGCGACGTCACCCGGGATGTCCTGTATGATTGGTCCATGATGGAGTCTGGACCAATCACAGCCAGGACAGGACTACACTGGGGAGTGTCGGGGCGCATTACTCTGCGCCCTGATGACACCCAGATGGCCGCCAATCAGCGCCTCTGTGTGGCAGCACATGGGGTGCAAACCCCCCCCCCATAGCCAGCAGTATGTCCGGCGCTCCGAGTGGGTTTCAAAATGTATTTTTTTTTCTTTGCACTGATTGGGGGGTGAGAAGAGAAGAGGAAATAAATTGGGTGAAAAAATAATTTTCGGGGGATCCAATTGTTCTTTCTTTCTTTCTTTCTTTCTTTCTTTCTTTCTTTCTTTCTTTCTTTCTTTCTTTCTTTCTTTCTCTCTCCCATCTTAATATGTTTGTGTACAGCCACAGATGGATCGCAGCTAAATTTCAGTGTCATGGTCTTACCTTCTTGCTGTTCTCCTTCGTTTGACAAGTGCTGGCAGCCATCTTGGTTTCTTGGTTTCTTGCAGCCTCCCACCCTGCGGCTCCTCCTTCCCACTGGGAGGAGCTGGATGCCCAGCTCATATATATAGGAGGTCTGTGGCTTCAGTTCCTTGCTTGGTCCTCCTGTGTTCACATGCTTCTAAGACTGCTGCTGCTTCTGGTCCCTGATCCTGGCTTCGTCTGACTACCCTGCTGGTTCCTGATCCTGGCTTCGTCTGACTACCCTGCTGGTTCCTGATCCTGGCTTCGTCTGACTACCCTGCTGGTTCCAGATCCTGGCTTCGTCTGACTACCCTGCTGGTTCCTGATCCCGGCTTCGTCTGACTACCCTCCTGGTTCCTGACCTCTGGCTTCGCAAGGACTCTGCCTCGGTTTCGCCATCCGTTTGGACTTTTGCTTTACAGCTTGATTTTCAATAAAGCCTTCTTATTTTCACTTATCTGTTGTTGTACGTCTGGTTCATGGTTCCGTGACATTAGGACCAAGCCATGAATTCTGACGGTACAGGGCCACCCTCGCTACCCACGCTGGTTGCCAGACTTGATCAGCAGGATCACCTGTTGGGTCGGTTTGCCGTGGCGTTGCAAACCCTGCTTGAACGCACGGCTCATTTCGCTTCCGTTGCCGATGGGTCGGTTGTCGCTCCTGGGCCCGCTCCTACTGCCGCTCCGGTTGTTGCGCCAGAGTCTACCCCGACACCTGTTGTTGCGCCTGCGGTGTTTCGGGGTATGACTGGTTCTGCCCCCCTTCCACAGCGCTTTGGGGGAGAGCCAACTCAGTGCCGAGGTTTCCTTAACCAGGTGGGCATTTATTTCGAGTTGCTGCCACATGCCTTTCCTACTGAGAGATCAAAGGTGAGCTTCTTAATTTCGCTGCTCTCGGACAAGGCCTTGGCCTGGGCCAGCCCTTTATGGGAGAACAACAATCCGGTGGTTGCCGAGTTTTCCGGTTTTGTTGCTTCTCTTCGGAGGGTATTCGATGTGCTGGCTCGTGCTGCCTCTGCTGCGAAGCTCCTTATGTCCATCAGACAGGGTTCACGATCCGTAGCTGAATACGCCATTGAGTTTCGTACCCTGGCAGCAGAGGTGGGCTGGAATAATGAGGCTCTGGTCGCTGCTTTCTCTCATGGTCTCTCGGATGCCTTGAAGGATGAGGTTGCAGCTAAGGACCTACCAGTGGAGCTCGAGTCTCTTATTTCTTTCTTGATTTTGATTGACACCAGACTCAGGGAGAGACCTTCCTTTAAGGAGAGTCTGCGGAGGCCTCCTAACAGATTGGCGCCTACCTTTGTTGTCCCACCCGTGCCTCCCTCTCCTCCCACGCCTCCTGGGGATGACTTGGCTGGGGGTGAACCCTTGCAGCTGGGCTTTGCTCGCCTGTCCGAGGGGGAGAGGGTACTCCGAAGACGCGAGGGTCGATGCATGTACTGTGGTCTCGGTGGGCATTTTCGGTTGGCATGTCCGAACCGTCCGGGAAACGCTCGCACCTGAGATCCTGTCGGGGGCAGATCTTGGGTGGAGTCTCCTCGTCCCCGGTTTCCCGTGTTGACAAACCACTGATCACTGTTGTCCTCTCCTGGGTCGGGGTCTCAGTGACGACCCAGGCGTTGGTGGACTCTGGTGCTGGTGGTTTGTTCATTGATAGTGTGTTCGCTGCCGCCAATTCCATTCCTCTGCAGGCCCGAGGTTCTCCACTGGCTCTTGAGGCGATAGACGGCAGACCCCTTCTGCCGCCACACGTGACTCATGAGACCCTTCCAGTGGGGATAGCCATTGGTGCCGTTCACAGAGAGTCGGTCTGCTTCCAGGTTATTTCGTCTCCAAACTACTCGGTGGTCTTGGGGTACCCCTGGCTCCAGAAGCATAATCCGACTTTTGATTGGAGATCGGCCGAGATCCTCTCGTGGTCACCGCAGTGTGGGGCTAGTTGCATCCATGGGCCTGTCAAGTTGCTGTGTACTTCCTCGGACTCTCTGTTGCCTCCTGAATACGAGGAGTACCGGGATGTATTCGATAAGGTGCGCGCGGTTGCCCTACCTCCGCACCGCCCATACGATTGTGCCATCGAGTTACAACCTGGTGCCGTTCCTCCTCGTGGCAAGGTCTATCCACTGTCGGTAGCGGAGAATGAGGCCATGGAGGAGTACGTGAAGGAGGCGCTTTCACGCGGACACATTCGCAAATCCTCGTCCCCGGCAGGGGCTGGATTTTTCTTTGTGAAAAAGAGGGGCGGTGAGTTGAGGCCTTGCATCGATTACAGGGGTCTCAATCGCATCACGATCAAGAACGCTTACCCGATACCCTTGATTTCCGAGCTGTTCGATCGCCTTAAAGGGGCCACGGTCTTTACCAAACTCGATCTGAGGGCGGCATATAACCTCGTAAGGATCAAGGCGGGCGATGAGTGGAAGACCGCGTTTAACACCAGGACCGGTCATTATGAATCCTTGGTTATGCCCTTTGGGTTGTGCAATGCGCCCGCAGTCTTTCAGGAATTCATTAACGATGTTTTCCCTGACCTGTTGCAGCAGTGTGTGGTGGTCTATTTGGATGACATCTTGGTATATTCTGAATCCATGGAGACCCACATTCTGGATGTCAGACGAGTGTTGCAACGGTTACGAGAGAACAAGCTGTTCGGTAAGCTTGAGAAATGCGAATTTCACCGATCCCAGGTAACCTTCTTAGGTTACATCATTTCCACTGAGGGGTTCTCCATGGATCCTGAGAAGGTTTCGGCTGTCTTACAGTGGCCCCAGCCCAGTGGTCTTCGCTCCCTGCAGCGCTTTTTGGGCTTCGCCAATTATTATCGGAAGTTCATCAGGGACTTTTCCATGCTAGCCAAGCCTCTCACGGATCTGACCAGGAAGGGCAGTAATTCCCAGGTCTGGCAGCTCGAGGCCATCCGAGCTTTTGAGGCTCTAAAGTCCGCCTTTGTGTCGGCTCCGATTCTGTCGCATCCCAACCCTGGGTTGCCCTTTGTCCTCGAGGTGGACGCGTCTGAGACGGGAGTAGGCGCCCTTCTGTCTCAGTGTAGAACACCAGAGGGTCCTCTGCTTCCTTGTGGGTTTTACTCCCGGAAACTGTCTTCCGCGGAGTGCAACTATCAGATTGGTGACAGGGAGTTATTGGCCATCGTGCAGGCCCTTAAAGAATGGAGGCAATTGCTCGAGGGTTCGGTGGTTCCGGTCCTCATCCTGACGGACCACAAGAATCTGACCTACCTTTCTGAGGCCAAGAGATTGACACCACGTCAGGCCAGATGGGCTCTGTTCTTGTCACGTTTTAATTACGTGGTCTCCTACCTACCCGGTTCCAAGAACATCAGGGCGGATTCTTTATCACGGCAGTACTCCGACCTTTCCAGGGAGGAGTCGATTCCGACTTCGGTCATACCTCCGAATCAGATCCTGGCCGCCATTCGCACCAGCCTGACCTCTCCCCTGGGTGAGCAGATTTTGGCGGCTCAATCTGGTGCTCCCTCTGGGAGACCCAACGGCAGATGTTTTGTGCCTGAGGAGTTGCGCACTCGGTTGTTGCGAACCTACCA
This sequence comes from Pelophylax lessonae, assembly GCF_965119305.1. Lineage (NCBI taxonomy): Eukaryota > Metazoa > Chordata > Amphibia > Anura > Ranidae > Pelophylax > Pelophylax lessonae. The sequence goes on from NC_138770.1 coordinate 122,876,333, forward strand.
TAACTCCAAGACCGCGGGGCATCCTGGAAAGAATCAGCTGTCCTGGGCTGTTTCACGTCTGTTCTGGTGGCCTTCCCTACTTTCCGACATCGCCGCATATGTAGCGGCATGCTCCGTTTGTGCCCAGAGTAAGTCCCCTCGGCACCTTCCGTTGGGCCTTCTGCAACCCATAGCCACCGGGGAGCGCCCATGGTCACACCTGGGGATGGATTTCATTGTGGACCTCCCTGCATCCCGAGGCCATACGGTCATTCTCATGATTGTGGATCGATTTTCCAAAATGTGCCACTGTGTTCCTCTCAAGAAGTTACCCTCAGCACAGGAGTTGGCCACGATTTTTGCCAGGGAGGTCTTCCGGTTGCACGGTTTGCCCAAGGAGATTGTGTCGGATCAGGGGAGTCAGTTTGTGTCCAGGTTCTGGTGCGCCTTTTGCTCCCAGTTGGGGATTCATCTCTCCTTCTCCTCGGCCTACCACCCTCAGTCCAATGGGGCCGCAGAACGATCCAATCAGGCCTTGGAGCAATTCCTTCGTTGCTATGTCTCCGATCACCAAGACAATTGGGTTGACCTCCTGCCTTGGGCTGAGTTTGCCAGGAACACGGCGGTGAACTCTTCCTCTGGGACGTCTCCCTTCATGGCCAATTATGGGTTCCAACCTGCCGTGTTACCGGAGGTATTCTCTCCCCAGGATATTCCGGCTGTGGAGGATCACCTTTCCGTCCTACGTGCTTCTTGGGTACAGATCCAGAAGTCCCTTGAGGTCTCTGCGCAGCACCAGAGACTCCAGGCTGATCGCAGACGAGCGCCTGCTCCTTCCTACCAGGCCGGAGAACGTGTATGGTTGTCCACCCGCAACCTCAACCTTCGAGTGCCCACTCCCAAGCTGGCGCCTCGCTTTGTTGGTCCCTTCCCAGTGCTTCGCAGGGTAAACCCGGTAGCCTATGCCCTTGCGCTTCCTCCTGACATGCGGATCTCCAACGTGTTTCATGTCTCCCTGTTGAAGCCACTGGTGTGTAATCGTTTCACTTCCTCGGTTCCTCGGCCTCGTCCGGTCCAAGTGGGCAATCGTGAGGAGTATGAGGTGAGCAATATCCTGGACTCACGCCTGGTCCGCGGTCGGGTGCAGTTTTTGGTTCATTGGCGTGGTTATGGTCCAGAGGAGCGTTCCTGGGTTCCCTCCGCAGATGTCCATGCTCCTGCCTTGCTCCGAGCCTTCCACGCACGCTTCCCTCAGAAACCGTTCTTTACTCCGCGGAGGAGGGGCCCTTGAGGGGGAGGTACTGTCATGGTCTTACCTTCTTGCTGTTCTCCTTCGTTTGACATGTGCTGGCGGCCATCTTGGTTTCTGGGTTTCTTGTAGCCTCCCACCCTGCGGCTCCTCCTTCCCACTGGGAGGAGCTGGATGCCCAGCTCATATATATAGGAGGTCTGTGGCTTCAGTTCCTTGCTTGGTCCTCCTGTGTTCACATGCTTCTAAGACTGCTGCTGCTTCTGGTCCCTGATCCTGGCTTCGTCTGACTACCCTGCTGGTTCCTGATCCTGGCTTCGTCTGACTACCCTGCTGGTTCCTGATCCTGGCTTCGTCTGACTACCCTGCTGGTTCCAGATCCTGGCTTCGTCTGACTACCCTGCTGGTTCCTGATCCCGGCTTCGTCTGACTACCCTCCTGGTTCCTGACCTCTGGCTTCGCAAGGACTCTGCCTCGGTTTCGCCATCCGTTTGGACTTTTGCTTTACAGCTTGATTTTCAATAAAGCCTTCTTATTTTCACTTATCTGTTGTTGTACATCTGGTTCATGGTTCCGTGACATTCAGTCCTTTACAGCACCCCCCTTCACATCACTATTCTCACCCCCTTTATAGCACCCCCTTCACATAACTGTCCTCACCCCCTTCATAGCACCCCCTTCACATAACTGTCCTCACCCCCTTCATAGCACCCCCTTCACATAACTGTCCTCACCCCCTTTACAGCACCCCCCCTTTCACATAACTGTCCTCCCCCCCTTTACAGCACCCCCTTCACATAACTGCCCCCCCCTTTACAGCACCCCCCCTTCACATAACCGTCCTCCCCCCCTTTACAGCACCCCCTTCACATCACTATTCTTACCTCCTTTATACCACCCCTTCACATAACTGTCCTCACCCCCTTTAGAGCACCCCCCTTCACATAACTGTCCTCACTCACTTTATAGCACCCCTCTTTATATAACTGTCCTCACACCCTTTATAGCACCCCTTCAAATAACTGTCCTCACCCCTTTATAGCACCCCCCTTCACATCACTATTCTCACCCCCTTTATAGCACCCCCTTCACATAACTGTCCTCACCCCCTTTATAGCACCCCTTCACATAACTGTCCTCACCCCCTTCATAGCACCCCATTCACAGAGCTGTCCTCACCCCCTTTATAGCACCCCCTTCACATAACTGTCCTCAACCGCTTTATAGCACCCCCCTTCACATAACTGTCCTCATCCACTTTGCAGCACCCCCCTTCACATAACTGTCCTCACCCACTTTACAGCACCCCCCTTCACATAACTGTCCTCTCCCCCTTTACAGCACCCCCTTCACATAACTGTTCTCACCCCCTTTACAGCACCCCCTTCACATAACTGTCCTCTCCCCCCCTTTACAGCACCCCCCTTCACATCACTATTCTCACCCCCTTTATAGCACCCCCTTCACATAACTGTCCTCACCCCCTTCATAGCACCCCCTTCACATAACTGTCCTCACCCCCTTCATAGCACCCCCTTCACATAACTGTCCTCAACCCCTTTACAGCACCCCCCTTCAAATAACTGTCCTCCCCCCTTTACAGCACCCCCTTCACATAACCGTCCTCCCCCCCTTTACAGCACCCCCCTTCACATCACTATTCTTACCTCCTTTATAGCACCCCTTCACATAACTGTCCTCACCCCCTTTATAGCACCCCCCTTCACATAACTGTCCTCACTCACTTTATAGCTCCCCTCTTTATATAACTGTCCTCACACCCTTTATAGCACCCCTTTAAATAACTGTCCTCACCCCCTTTATAGCACCCCTTCACATAACTATCCTCACCCCCTTTATAGCACCCCCTTCACATAACTGTCCTCCCCCTCTTTACAGCACCCCCTTCACATAACTGTCCTCACTCCCTTTACAGCTACCCCCTTCAGATAACTGTCCACCCCCTTTACAGCACCCCCCTTCCCATCACTATTCTCACCCCCTTTATAGCATCCTCTTCACATAACTATCCTCACCCCCTTTATAGCACCCCTTCACATAACTGTCCTCACCCCCTTCATGGCAACCCATTCACAGAGCTGTCCTCACCCCCTTTATAGCACCCCTTCACATAACTGTCCTCACCCCCTTCATAGCACCCCATTCACAGAGCTCTCCTCACCCCCTTTACAGCACCCCCCTTCACATAACTGTCCTCACCCCCTTTATATCACCCCTTCACATAACTGTCCTCATCCACTTTGCAGCACCCCCCTTCACATAACTGTCCTCACCCACTTTACAGCACCCCCCTTCACATAACTGTCCTCTCCCCCTTTACAGCACCCCCTTCACATAACTGTTCTCACCCCCTTTACAGCATCCCCTTCACATAACTGTCCTCTTCCCCCTTTACAGCACCCCCCCGTCACATCACTATTCTCACCCCCTTTATAGCACCCCCTTCACATAACTGTCCTCACCCCCTTCATAGCAACCCCTTCACATAACTGTCCTCACCCCCTTCATAGCACCCCCCTTCACATAACTGTCCTCACCCCCTTTACAGCACCCCCCTTCACATAACTGTCCTCCCCCTTTACAGCACCCCTTCACATAACTTACCCCCCCCTTTACAGCACCCCTTCACATAACCGTCCTCCCCCCCTTTACAGCACCCCCCTTCACATCACTATTCTTACCTCCTTTATAGCACCCCTTCACATAACTGTCCTCACCCCCTTTATAGCACCCCCCTTCACATAACTGTCCTCACTCACTTTATAGCACCCCTCTTTATATAACTGTCCTCACACCCTTTATAGCACCCCTTCAAATAACTGTCCTCACCCCTTTATAGCACCCCTTCACATAACTATCCTCACCCCTTTATAGCATCCCCTTCACATAACTGTCCTCCCCCTCTTTACAGCACCCCCTTCACATAACTGTCCTCACTCCCTTTACAGCTACCCCCTTCAGATAACGGTCCTCCCCTTTACAGCACCCCCCTTCACATCACTATTCTCACCCCCTTTATAGCATCCCCTTCACATAACTGTCCTCACCCCCTTTATAGCACCCCTTCACATAACTGTCCTCACTCCCTTCATAGCAACCCATTCACAGAGCTGTCCTCACACCCTTTATAGCACCCCCTTCACATAACTGTCCTCACCCCCTTCATAGCACCCCATTCACAGAGCTGTCCTCACCCCCTTTACAGCACCCCCTTGACATAACTGTCCTCACCCGCTTTATAGCACCCCCTTCACATAACTGTCCTCACCCCTTTTATATCACCCCCTTCACATAACTGTCCTCATCCACTTTGCAGCACCCCCCCCTTCACATAACTGTCCTCACCCACTTTACAGCACCCCCTTCACATAACTGTCCTCTCCCCCTTTACAGCACCCCCTTCACATAATTGTCCTCACCCCCTTTACAGCACCCCATTCACATAACTGTCCTCTCCCCCCTTTACAGCACCCCCCTTCACATAATTGTCCTCACCCCCTTTACAGCACCCCATTCACATAACTGTCCTCCCCCCCCTTTACAGCACCCCCTTCACAGAACTATTCTCACCCCCTTTATAGCACCCCCCTTCACATAACTGTCCTCGCCCCCTTTATAGCACCCCTCTTCACATAACTGTCCTCATCCCCCTTATAGCACCCCCTTCACATAACTGTCCTCCCCCTCTTTACAGCACCCCCTTCACATAACTGTCCTCACCCCCTTTATAGCACCCCTTCACATAACTATCCTCACCCCCTTTATAGCACCCCCTTCACATAACTGTCCTCCCCCTCTTTACAGCACCCCCTTCACATAACTGTCCTCACTCCCTTTACAGCTACCCCCTTCAGATAACTGTCCACCCCCTTTACAGCACCCCCCTTCCCATCACTATTCTCACCCCCTTTATAGCATCCCCTTCACATAACTGTCCTCACCCCCTTCACAGCACCCCATTCACATAACTGTCCTCACCTCCTTTACAGCACCCCCTTCACATAACTGTCCTCACCCGCTTTATAGCACCCCCTTCACATAACTGTCTTCACCCCCTTTATAGCACTCCCTTCACATAACTGTCCTCATTCACTTTACAGCACCCCCCTTCACATCACTATTCTCACCCCCTTTATAGCACCCCCTTCACATAACTGTCCTCACCCCCTTATAGCACCCCCTTCACATAACTGTCCCCCCCTTTACAGCACCCGCTTCATATAACTGTCCTCCCCATTTTATTGCAAACCCCTTTATAGCACCCCCTTTCACATAACTGTCCTTACCCCCTTTATAGCACCCCCCTTCACATAACTGCCCTCACCCCCTTTATAGCACCCCCCTTCACATACCTGTCCTCTCCCCCTTTACAGCACCCCCCTTCACGTAACTGTCCTCACCCCCTTTATAGCACCCCCTTTCACATAACTGCCCTCACCCCTTTACAGCACCCCCCTTCACATAACTGTCCTCCCCATTTTATTACACCCCCCTTCACGTAACTGTCCTCACCCTATTTTATCGCACCCCTTCACATAACTGTCCTCCCCATTTTATTGCGTCCCTCCTTCACACTGCAGTCCCCAGCCCCCCAAACGTCTTTGAAAACGCCCAGTAGGTGGGCGAAACACGTTGACGCACTTCCGGTACGGCTCTGAAGCATCGTCACTTCCAGTTACACTTCCTGGAACGGCCGTGAAACGCACGCTAATAGCGGCGTCCACAACATCTTGTAACCTATATGCTCGCTTTATATCTTTGCTTGTGAGTGTCTTTTCTCCACTTGGAGCCTTTTAATAAATTGTTCAAAACATACTTCACTATATGCGGTCCTTTGTTTTTGATTTGGGGTCCTTGGAGGAGACTCGGACCAGCCTTATCTAAGGAAACACCTGGTACTACATGGCATTCCATTGGAGGAGCCCCTGTGCAATACCACATTGACTTCAGGCTATTTTTATCCGCTGTTTGGTGAGTGGGGAACCGAGAGGGGTCACCGTCACCTGGAGCACTTTATGTTTGTTTCTTGCACTGGAGCACTTTGGAATTGATCACTTTAATACAAGGACTTTTTTTACTTAATTTATATACACACCTATATGATTTATAGCACCATTTATATAATATGCAATTTAATCCAATAATTAACTGTTTTTATGCTAGCGTTGTTTTAATTTTGATTTCATAATTTTACCTAAGTTTTTACTTAAATATATATATATATATATATATATATATATATATATATATATATATATATATATATTTATTTATTTTCATTTATTGTTTATTTTAATTTGTATATTTTATTCATTTATTTTGTGCACATTTTGTAAAGAGCGCGGGTTTTAATCAATAAATTTATAAGCATAGAAAATAGAACTGAAAACAAATAACAAAATAAAGTCTTTCAGTATTTGTTATCAACCAAAGTGCTCTAGAATCTTCTTATTAATAAATCAAAGTGCAATCCCACCACCAGGTGTAATAAACAACTCACCACACAACAGATAGATCAAGGCTTTTCACTATCTTTCCTGCTGTTCTCATCAGGGCTATGCGCTAGCTTTCTTGTTGCTCTCATTGGACCCCAGGAGGGGTGGGAAGTGAGTGAGGAATGGGTGGGAAAGAAAACATAGGAGCCAATTCGGTAGGATGCCTCCAAAGGTGCTCCTTAAATGATGGTCTCTCCCTAAACCTGGTATCGATCAATATCAGAAAAGAAATGAGAGCTTTGAGCTTCATCAGCCACCAGAGCCTCATTATTCCAGCCCATATCTGCTGCCATGGTACAAAATTCGATGGCATACTCGGCAACAGTTCATATACCCTGTTGAATAGACAAGAGCAGCTTAGCAGCAGAGGCAGAGGCAGAGCGAGCAGGAACATTGAATATCCTATAGAGGCAACAAAACTCGGGTAATCGAGTATTGCAGGATTATCGTTCTCCCTTAAGGGATTCACCCAAGCCAAGGCCTTGTCCAAGAGCAACAAGATTAGGAAGCCCACCTGTCAGAGGGAAACACCTGAGGAACCATCTCAAACGAAATGCCCACTTGGTTTAGGAAAACACAACACTGACTCGGTTCACCCCCATAGCGCTGCAGGGGGGCCTGAACCAGTCATCCCTCTGGTAACAACGATTTCAGCTGCAGGAGCAGGAGTGGCAACAGGAACAGAAGCAGGAGGAACCACCGGCCTAGCAGCACCAGGAGCAAGGTAGGTGTGCTGTGTGTTCAAGCAATGTCTGCAACGCCTGAGCGAAGTGACCCAAAAGGTGATCTTGTTGATCGAGCCTGGAAACCAGCATGGGGAGCATAGGAGCACCTGCATCGTCAGGATTCATGACCGTTGTGTACTGTCAGGGTGCCAGAAAACCAGACCACATGAAGATGCAAGTAATATAAAGCAGTTTATTAAAGCACTAACAATAAATGCACAGCAAGAGTGAGGAGAGAAATCAGGAACAGCCGTGGTCAAGTCCAGAGCGGTTAGTCACCCAAGCCAGGATCAAGTCTAGAAGCAGGTAGTCATCCAAGCCGGAGTTGAGTCCAGAGGCAGATAGTCTGCCAATGCCGGGTCATCTGCCGATGCCAGGTCGTCTGCCGATGCGGAATTGAGAGCCAGGAAAGTTGTTAGCCAAGCCAGGTCATGCACGGAGGAACACGGAGAACAGAAGATGGCTAGCAGTGAAGCACCTTGGCTAGAAGATGGCTAGCAGTGAAACACCTTGGAGAACAAACACAAGGGCCAAGGACTGCAAGCCAACAGGTGATATACAGTGGGTACGGAAAGTATTCAGACCCCCTTAAATTTTTCACTCTTTGTTATATTGCAGCCATTTGATAAAATCATTTAAGTTCATTCTTCTTCCTCATGAATGTACACATAGCACCCCATACTGACAGAAAAACACAGAATTGTTGACATTGTTGCAGATTTATTCAAAAAGAAAAACTGAAATATCACATGGTCCTAAGTATTCAGACCCTTTGCTGTGACACTCATACATTTAACTCAGGTGCTTTCCATTTCTTCTGATCATCCTTGAGATGGTTCTACACCTTCATTTGAGTCCAGCTGTGTTTGATTAAACTGATTGGACTTGATTAGGAAAGCCACACACCTGTCTATATAAGACCTTCCAGATCACAATGCATGTCAGAGCAAATGAGAATCATGAGGTCAAAGGAACTGCCTGAAAAGCTCAGAGACAGAATTGTGGCAAGGCACAGATCTGGCCAAGGTTACAAAAAGATTTCTGCTGCACTTAAGGTTCCTAAGAGCACAGTGGCCTCCATAATCCTCAAATGGAAGACGTTTGGGATGACCAGAACCCTTCCTAGAGCTGGCCGTCTGGCCAAACTGAGCTATCGGGGGAGAAGAGCCTTGGTGAGAGAGGTAAAGAAGAACCCAAAGATCACTGTGGCTGAGCTCCAGAGATGCAGTCAGGAGATGGGAGAAAGTTGTAGAAAGTCAACCATCACTGAAGCCCTCCACCAGTCGGGGCTTTATGGCAGAGTGGCCCGACGGAAGCCTCTCCTCAGTGTAAGACACATGAAAGCCTGCATGGAGTTTGCTAAAAAAAACACCTGAAGGACTCCAAGATGGTGAGAAATAAGATTCTCTGGTCTGATGAGACCAAAATAGAACTTTTTGGCCTTAATTCTAAGCGGTATGTGTGGAGAAAACCAGGCACTGCTCATCACCTGTTCAATACAGTCCCAACAGTGAAGCATGGTGGTGGCAGCATCATGCTGTGGGGGTGTTTTTCAGCTGTAGGGACAGGACGACTGGTTGCAATCGAGGGAAAGATGAATGCGGCCAAGTACAGGGATATCCTGGACAAAAACCTTCTCCAGAGTGCTCTGGACCTCAGATTGGGCCGAAGGTTTACCTTCCAACAAGACAATGACCCTAAGCACACAGCTAAAATAACGAAGGAGTGGCTTCACAACAACTCCGTGACTGTTCTTGAATGGCCCAGCCCGAGCCCTGACTTAAACCCAATTGAGCATCTCTGGAGAGACCTAAAAATGGCTGTCCACCAACGTTTACCATCCAACCTGACAGAACTGGAGATGATCTGCAAGGAGGAATGGCAGAGGATACATAAAAACAAGGTGTGAAAGACTTGTTGCATCTTTCCCAAAAAGACTCCTGGCTGTATTAGATCAAAAGGGGGCTTCTACTAAATACTGAGCAAAGGGTCTGAATACTTAGGACCATGTGATATTTCAGTTTTTCTTTTTTAATAAATCTGCAACAATGTCAACAATTCTGTGTTTTTCTGTCAGTATGGGGTGCTATGTGTACATTCATGAGGAAGAAGAATGAACTTAAATGATTTTAGCAAATGGCTGCAATATAACAAAGAGTGAAAAATTTAAGGGGGTCTGAATACTTTCCGTACCCACTGTATATAGTCAGGTGTGCAACATCATCACTGAGCGATGCCCAGGCAGCAGGCAAGTGATGATGCAAACAGAGTTTATAAAAGACAGCAGTCTGCACATGTCCAAGATGGCTGCCAACAGGAAGGCAAGGTAAGACCTTGACAAGATATAACTAATTGTTAATATCACTGTATGTATATATGGTTATGGTCAGTAGCACTGCACTGTATTAACCATAATGGTATATACAGTACATAATATAAACAAAAATATGCAGAATACATGATTGACACAGATTATTATATCTTGCCATCCTATGATTTTATGTGTTTTGTGGATCGCTGTAAAATTCATCAAAAGTTTTGATGCATGAAGGTATCTATAAATGTAAGTAAGAGCTAAATTCCATGTTCTGTATGTAAATGGTAATAAATAACTCCCTACAAAGGGAGGGGAAGGATAAAGAATATTTGGTGGAAAGTTTTTAAACGTACCCGTCAGCTCAAGGAGTGAACTCAGCATCTAAAGGAGGGAATAAGAGCGTGGGACAAGCGTCTATCCTGGGGCTGTGTCGGGAGGACCCATCTCGGCCAGGTTTCCCAAGTGCAGTCCATGAAGTAGAGGTAGGCATACATTAATCAGGTAGTAAAGTTCATCAAAAGTCCTTTGCAAGTCAAGAGTTCATTATTGGCAGTAAATCCATAATTTGGTAGCAATCATCCATAGTGTGTAGTAAATCCACAACTGGCAGCATAAGTAGATATAAGTCCATACCCCTTGGAACCCTGACTGGTATTCCGACAGATTAGCAGTTTCACACGGTCCGCCTCCGTAGGCGGATCCGTGCTGCTCAGTGGGGATCGATCCGCGATCCCCGCTGAGCCGACGGATGACAGCTCCATCTCTGCTTGCAGTGCGGAGAGGGAGGTGTCACAGCCCCCGCTGCTCTCTATGGGGGATCGGATGAGAGCGGACCGCCTGCCCGCTCTCATCTGATCCGATACCTGAACGGATGGAAAAATAGGGTTTCCATCCGTCCAGATTTCACGGACAGGATCGGATACGGGTGGCAGCTGGTGTCAGCGGAGGTGTCTCCGCTGACATCCGCTGCCCCATAGAGTTGCATGGAGGATCCGATCAGATCCACCTAAAAAACTGACAGGCGGATCTGATCGGACCGCCCGTGTGAAAGAGCCCTTAGATGTTCTGTTCACAAAGAGCTCTTCACCTGGCCAGCAGAGTTAACCCTTACCTACCAAACCAGCATAGAAGTACCTCAGTCAGCACCTGCTTACAATTATTTTAACAGCTACTGTAGACTACAGAAAAAAAATCCCTATTTTATAAGGTATAGAAGGAGGAGTGTTGTGTATTCCTATTAAACTTTCTGTCCAAGGGTGACAATGCTGCTCCTTACACAGATACAATAATGTGAGTGAGGGCTGTCACCTTAGGACAGGAAGTGTTTTAAAGTTAGAATCATCCAGGGAAAATAAGGGGGGAAAAGTCTTGGGAAAAAAATAAATGAATGCAGCGGCCACATCTAAAGGCTGGTAAGCTGCAATGTAATACATTGCAAGATATGATTTTTTTTATTGACTGAAAATCCTAGTTGACCGAAGAATGAAACAGAAAGTCAAGTTGCTATCGTATTAATTTACAAACTGTCTATTTTTTGTAAATAAAAATAAAAAGAACCATTTTTTTCTACACTTTATTTTCCAATAAGCCATTTAGACAGCAATATTCCTCTATTCACAGGTCTGGGCTTTGTTAGTGAAGGCTCGCTAATTTTCAGCCCATGTTCCCAGTATGCAGCTGGATGTACAGAGAATGTATATATTTGGAGTTCCTATCATGAAACATGCCAGCACCATCTGTTTGTTCACAGATTATAGTGTTCCAGGTGAGCTTTGTGCTAAATGAACCGTGCATTGCAAATTTACATATTGTTTTTTAATTCGGGCCGATTATTTGCCTGCACAACACAACGTTCCATATTAGTTGCTTCACTAACCACAGATGTCAAACCTGCGGTAACTTTAGTTTATCCAACTCTTTTTAATATGTACTTTTAGAACATACACCAATTATTCAAGGTCAGTTTAGAGCTAGAGGATTACTGCACTTTCACATGAACAAAAATACTAAAATGAATCAATGAAATCAGGATATTTGAACGTCTTCCTTCTTTAACTAAGTAAATGTTTCATTCCATCTATTATAGATTTATTGATGCATCCATTTTAAAATGCACATGGGTAAGAGTAAAGGGTTATCCCACTTACGTGGGGAAAGAAAATAGCAAATAAAGAAAAAAAAAATAGCATATATAATTGCGGCACAAGTCATCCTATAATTGAATGTTATTACAAATGTCCTTGCCTTTTCAATCTGCAGCACTGTAATTTTCAGAAAATGCAATGCAGTATGGTTACCTGAGCTGTTCTGTACACCAGAAACATAATTTCCTGCTTGTGCGATTGGCTCACTGATTTTCCCAGAAGTCTGCACTAAGAATTCAGATGTCAGGCATCCCCTGCAACAAAATGTCATTTTTGGTGAGATACTTCCAATGGAAACACGTCTAAAGGGATGCAGGCCCAGCTGATTTCCTCATTAGAGCCTTGAAGCTGCTGCAACTAATTATTTAATTTTAAAACCACTCCCATTAGATTCACTTTTCCACCTGGGCACTAAGAAACACAGAGGGATTTCTTCAGAATAACAAGGTAGGTTTGTTATTATCCTTGCAATGTACCAGAGGGATATGTTTTTTTCTCAACAAAAGTGGAGTTACGCTTTAAAGGGAAATTATAATTATAATTAAAAACACCATGTTAAGAGTTTTTGTATTGACAGGTTTGTCCAGCCTCTCCTTTCCTCTCCACCTATTCTGCCCCCCCTACCCCCCCATATTCAACGCCACCCCTCCTCCCCTCTCCTTTCCTACCCTTTCCTCCCTTTTCTTGTCCTTTCTTCTACCTTACCATCTCCTCTCTTCTCTTCCCCTCTCCTCTCTTTCCCTCCCATCTCCTTCACTCTCTTCTCCCCTTTCTGCTCCTCCACTTGTCTCTCTCTTCCCTGTCACTCTCCTCCATTCTTCTTTCTTCTCCCTTACCTGTCTTTTCCACTACTCTTCTCCCTCTCTTCTCCTCCTTTGCCCTTTCCTCGCATCTGCTTTCCCCCTCATCTCTATTCTTCTCCCTTCCCCTGCCCTCATCAACAGTCTCCTCCCCTTTCCTCCCCACTCTACCCCTCTCCTCTCTTTTTTTCTCTCTTCCTTTCTGCGTAATTCTCTGCATATTTATTCCACCTAGGCAGCACATTTGCAGCAAAATAAAGAGAACTTTTTTTCTTTCATGTGCCCATAAGCTGTACTCATGTTTATAATAGCACCACAGTATACCTAAGTACAGTAGTGCCCAGCAATTCTCAATGACAGGCTGTATGCTGCACCTGGGCTGCCTGGGGGGGGGGGGGAATCACCAGGAAGTATGTGCATAGGCGTGCACAGGGGGTGTGCTTGGGCATGCCCTAATCACTCTGTGTAGCCCAGATTCCCCCTGCTGATATTTCTCCAAAGCCCCCCAATGGGGCTCCTTCAAAAAATTGTAAAAAACAATAAAAAAGGTAAATAATACAAATAAATTACTGACACTGTCAACTGCCCTACTGACAAGTCCACTGCTCTACTGACTCCATCCACTGCCCTACATCTATGTTTTATTACATTTGGGGTGCACACCCTAATGCAATAGGCTGCACACACCAATGAGTATGTGTAACGGGTTTAGCCAACCTGTTTGCATGAGTACTGAGAAGAATATGGGCATAAACTCATTCTATTGGCTAAAATTTTATTCTAGCCACTAGAATGAAATTATGAGCATTTGCACATGTTTACAAACATATGTGCATACATTTTTCCAGTAAGCTCCTGTCTGAATGCAAGTTTTGGGGAATTTTTTCTATGCCCATGACCGGTGATCTAAAAGAGCCTTTTACACCTGGGGTGCCTTGGCAAAATGCCTTGAAATTGCCCAAAAACTGTATACAAGCTAATGGGCAGGTCAAGCCTGCCTATAAAATACATAAAGCCACAAGTTTTCATTATGCACCATTACAAACCTTTCAGCCGCCAAAGTTCTAACAACCAATGATATAATTGATTGATAAGGAGGATGTTGGGCACTTGCGCGGCATCCTTGGTTGCCCCTACCCTGCCCCTCTCTGTCAGCTCTAGGGTAACATTAGCTGAGTGAGAGAGAGAGAAACTGATGGAGAAGAGAAACATTGGAATACTAAGCAGCACCAGTGTGTTTGCTTTGGAAGAATAATCTCCTCTATCGTTGGGTGTCCTACATGTGTGGTTGTTGCTGAGTTATGTAAAGCTATTTGTTTACTTTTTAAACTTTAGAATGGGGTGCCTTGATTAAAAAAAGGTTGAGAAACTCTGATCTAAAATATGAATCTAAACACCACATTGTGCGCCGTCACATTGGCTGAAATAGAGCTTCATTCAGAAGCATAAAAAAATGAAATGCCTATAAAAGTGGCATTTATTTTTTTTTTTTTGTCGAAGTGCATGAGGCCTTAGAGTGATAGAACTATTCATTAAAAATCATCTTCCACCTTCAAAGGACAGGATCGTTGACAGAGGGAACCACTGTTTACAACTCACTTCCCTTAGCAATTGCTGCTCTACGTGTATTAAAATAATTAGCAGGTGATCCTTTGGACAGACACATCACAGAGTCATACTGAAATAAATCTTTTCTTTTATAGGCACTCTAGGAAACTATAATTAAGTGGAGTTTATCTCTAGGCAAGTGCAGTGTGGAATAATGTTCACACCTGACTCTACGTCTTCTGCTTTTATATGTATTGACCCAAATTGTCTGCCCATGCACATTTTTCAGCTTTGCCAAGACTCATATTATGATACATACAGCATTTTTAAGATTATCTTTCCAGTACCTAAATTGTATGACTAGCATAGAACAAAAAAAAAAATAATAATAATGCTTTTCTAATTCTGACTGGCCATGAAAGGCTACATGTAGAGCTCATGTTGCTCTAAGCCTATGTAGATAATAGTAATTTTGTTAAGAGGTTCCACCTCCTTTGTCACATATTATTATTTGGAAATTCAACTAGAAAGTGCTATTAGTGGAATCAAACTGCCTGCTTTGCATGAAGAGCTGTTCATGGTCCACCAGGCAAGATTCTACAGGGACAAAAAGAAATGCTTGTGCTCCAGAAAGTCGTGTAATTGCCAAGAGCACTTTTATATGCACATAAACGCTTACTTTAAAGATAATGTATAATTGTTTTTTTTGCTATTTTTTTTTTTAAGCACTACTGACCATTGCAGTAAAACGGGTGTTATTCCTACCTTTTCGGAAACTTATTTTTTTCTTTTTTATTACTGTGCTCTCACATGCCCCACATGTGTGTGTGCATGTAGTAACTGTGGTCATTGAACAGTGCAGGTAATACACTACCCCCAAAGTTTGGGGTCACCCAGACAATTTCATGTTTTCCATGAAAACTCACACTTTTATTCATCAAATGAGTTGCAAAATGAATAGAAAATAGTCATTGACGAGGTTAGAAATAGTGATTTTTATTTGAAGTAATCATTTTGTTGTCCTTCAAACTTTGCTTTTATCAAAGAATTCTCCATTTGCAGCAATTACAGCCTTGCATACCTTTGGCATTCTAGCTGTCAATTTGTTGAGGTAATCTGAAGAAATTTCACCCCACGCTTCCTGAAGCACCTCTCACAAGTTGGATTGGCTTGATGGGCACTTCTTACGTACCATACGGTCAAACTGCTCCCACAACAGCCCAATAGAGTTGAGATCTGGTGACTGCACTTGCCACTCCATTACAGACAGAATACCAGCTGACTGCTTCTTCCCTAAATAGTTCTTGCATAGTTTGGAGGTGTGCTTTGGGTCATTGTCCTGTTGTAGGAGGAAACTGGCTTCAATCAAGCGCTGCCCACAGGGTAATGGCTTGGCCTTGCAAAATGTAGTGATAGTCTTCCTTATTCAAAATCCCTTTTACCTTGTACAAATCTCCCACTTTACCAGCACCAAAGCAGCCCCGGACCATAACATTACCTCCACCATGCTTGGCAGATGGCGTTAGGCTCTCCTCCAGCATCTTTTCACTTGTTCTGCATTTCACAAATGTTCTTCTGTGTGATCCAAACACCTCAAACTTAGATTCGTCTGTCCATAACACTTTTTTTCAATCTTCATCTGTCCAATGTCTATGTTATTTTGCCCATCTTAATCTTTTCCTTTTATTGGCCAGTCTCAGATATGGCTTTTTCTTTGCCACTCTGCCTAGAAGACTAGCATCCCGGAGTCGCCTCTTCACTGTGGACGTTGAGACTGGCGTTTTGCAGGTAACATTTAATGAAGTTGCCAGTTGAGGACCTGTAAGGCATCTATTTTTCAAACTAGAGACTCTAATGTACTTGTCCTCTTGCTTAGCTGTGCACTGGGGCCTCCCATTTTCTATTCTGGTTAGAGACCGTTTGTGCTGTTCTCTGAAGGGAGTAGTACACACTATACAATGTAGGAAATCTTCAGTGTCTTGGTAATTTCTCACATGGAATAGCCTTAATTTCTCAGAACAAGAATAGACTGTCGAGTTTCAGAAGAAAGTTCTCTTTTTCTGGCCATTTTGAGAGTATAGACAAACCCATGAATGCTGATGCTCCAGATACTTAACTAGCTCAAAGGAAGGCCAGTTTAATAGCTTCTCTAATCAGCACAACATTTTTCAACTGTGCTAACATAATTGCAAAAGGGTTTTGTAGTCATTAATTAGCCTTTTAACATGGTTAACTAATACAATGTACCATTAGAACACAGGAACGATGGTTGCTGGAAATGAGCCTCTGTACACCTATGTAGATATTCCATTAAAAATCAGCCGTTTCCAGCCAGAATAGTCATTTACCACAATAACAATGTCTAGATTGTATTTCTGATTAATTTAATGTTATCTTCATTGAAAAAAAACAGTACTTTTCTTTAAAAAATCAGGACATTTCTAAGTGACCCCAAACGTTTTAATGGTAGTGTAGATAAATGGTTCAGAACCACTTTTATTGACCAATCACAGTGATTAGTTGTTACATAGTTACATAGTACATAGTAGTTGAGGTTGAATAAAGACATCAGTCCATCCAGTTCAACCTGTATAGGTGTGTGTGTGTGTGTGTGTCAGTGGCCAGCTCATTTCCCATGACTTTTGGATGTGCATCTCACAGATCACAACATTCAGGGTCATGGGAAATGAGCTGGCCACTGACACACACACCCTGAATGTTGTGTGTGAGATGCACATCCAAGAGTCTTTTAAAATTTTCCATACTCCCTGCAGCTACCACCATTTGTGGAAGAGAGTTCTACATTCTCACAGCCCTTACAGTGAAGAACCCCTTACGCAGCATAAGGTTAAACCGCCTCTCCTCTAATCTCATTTTGTGGCCACGTGTCTTCTTGCACTCCTTGGGATTAAATAGTTTTCTACCTATGCTAGGATCGCCATTGATGTATTTGTAGATCGCTATCATGTCCACTCTCAGGCGTCTCCTCTCCAAGGAGAATAAATTAAGCGCTTGTAATTTCTCCTCATAATTAAGGTCCTCCAATCCGCTAATTCCTTTAGTCGTTCTTCTTTGGACTCTCTCCAGTTCCAGCACATCCTTTCTTAGGATTGGTGACCAGAACTGGTCAGAATACTCCAGGTGTGGCCGCACCAGGGTTTTATAAGGTGGCAGGATTATAGCTTTATCTCTTTAGTTGTAAACAATGTGATTCCACAATGTGATTCCAGTGTTTGTAACCCTAAAAAAAAAAAAAAAAGGTTTCTTTAAAGCATGTTATACAGCACAGTGAGCACAGTGTTTGTGCTGTGTAATTTGACCCCCCCCCCCCCACGTAAACTGACCATTGGTTATCATGGCTGCTGAACCCTAACATTGTGGTCAGTTTACATGCCTCCGCCATCCACAGCTCTCCTCTGTCCTCTCCCCCCTCCCTCCTTGCCTGTCAGCTCCCCAATTCTCCCCTCCTGATAATAGAATAACAGTGTAAAGTCTCTCCAATCCCCTTTGTTAGATAATGCTATGTTCCCCAGTTTGTGTGATTTATTTTTTTTTAAAAAACCGCTATGTACAGTACCTTATTCTATAGCCCCAATCGGAGCTTTGGAATGAGGTACACAGCGGCTTTTTTTTTTTTAAATCCCACACACAATGAGGAACATAGCATTATCTAACATAGGGGACTGGAGAGACTTTACAAGTGGCTTTAAAAAAACGTTATTTATGGACAGTGCTGATCACAGGAAGAAAGTAAAGAGGCAAACAGAGTGTCTCTGTACCTTGTGATAAAAGTGACCAATCATAGAAATCACAGGAGTAAAAACTAGGTGCTATGAGCAGCCACTTATCTACTTCCTATCACAAACAGGGGGTTATTTACTAAAACTAGAGTGTGTTTCTTGTTTGCTGGTCCCAGCCAGCTCCAGTGTTTCCAGTGTTGCTGATCACAGTCAGTGTCAGTACTTACATTTTACCTTGTCATGTCTGCTTTCCAAAATGGGGTAGTATAGCAGGGATTTCTACTTCCCTGGCACTTCAGAGACTCAGAAAATGTAATAGGTATTCAGGAAATCAGATGAGTAATTTATGCCTCTTGAAAGCCCCATACTCAAAAGGAGTAGAAAAATGTCTTTTGAGGTTTCATTACAATTATGCCCAATGGTGTGTGTAAAAATATTTTCTTAAAAGTACAGGTTTGTGAAAAAAATCTAATTTGCCTGTTAAGTGTCGCCAAAATTGTGAAAAAAATTTGATTTTAAAAATAATCACTATAGTTATCATTTATTTGAGAATGTTTGCTCTGTCCTGGTAGCTTATAAATTCAACAAATGAGAAAGGCAATTAGAACCTAAATTTCAAATATATATATATATATGCACTGTATATATACCAATGCTTGTAGACTCCATAATGTTCATAAAGTGGCCTGGAAAGAAAGGGGGTGTAACATGTAGGCATTTCTTTGGGTAATTTTGTTCAAGACTAAAAAACTATTTTTTTTTATAATCTCGTTTAGCTCCGCTATGTTACTGCTGTATCCTATGGTGGCACAGGCAATGGAGGAAGGAACCACAACATGTACATTCCTTTATCTGTTTGGCATGTTGAAGCTGCGCTCAGTGTTCCAATTTATTACCTGTTGATTTTGTTACCCCACATAGTGCAGATAATTTGCTATGCAGCCTTGTTTTTAGTTCCAGAGTCTTTAGATCTGCTTTAACTGAATCTGGTGTGTAATTTAAACTCCTGCTATTTAGGTCTAATCACAATAAACATTCAACTTAATGAGTCAAAGGAGAGAAACACCCCCAGCCCGCTTGCTAGCTCATATGGACCCATATGGATTTTAAGTGACCAGGCAGTTCTGGGCTCTTTTATTAGAATTTCAACCATGCTGTATAAGCTATGCATCATGAAAGTACATCATGCTAAATGTTTATTGTCGAATGAAGGTTTAAATAACTAAAAAAACCTTATAGGGAGTATCAGTTTACAAAGTTATAAGTAAACATTTAAAAAATCAGATTCATTTTACTAAACCCTTAGTAGTTCACTGGGCCTTACAGGCAAGTGCACATTATAAATTGACAATATCATCTTTTGGTGCTGCCCCTCTTAATCTTCCATTAGCACTGGCCCATGGCTGCCTTAGGGAAATACTTACATAGATCAAATAGCAATTTCCCAGCTACGGGAGCCAATTTAATAATGCTATTGATGAGTGTGCCCCAGGGTAAGATCATTACCACTTGACTGGTATTAAAGTGAAATATTAGTTCAAGTATTCTTTTCCAATAGTAACACTGATGGGATCTTTCTCTGCACACCTCTTATACCCAAGAAATGGATCTTCAACCAACTGCCTTTTATCACATGGCAAAAAGGGCATTTTTCCTTGGTGCACATAATATGGTGGTCACTAGAACATCATGGAGTGTTAAAGCTGTTTATGTCATTCCTATAGGTCAAGATAACCTTTAATTTAAAGAGATTTTTTAAAAGGATATGCTGCCTTGACCCTTTTACTGTGAAATAAAAAACTGCTTTCTCTGCAATATATATACCTTATCCTCAGCCAGGATCCATCCAACCAACTTCCTGTGGACCCAGGCTGCCAAGGACATACCCCTTGAGGGCACATCATCATGCAGTTTAGGCTCAGAGTACACCTGGGATGACACTTTAATATGTAAGTGCCACCCAGTCCCAGAGCAGAAACCACCAACTGCTGCCACCAAGAAAAAAGAGGAAGGACTGAAGATTGCAGCATTGAAGGTACAATATATATAAGGATTTTTTTTTAAGTGATGGTTGCAGCAGTGCTCTAAAAGCCTAGTTATACTTTAGGTGATACATTAATATTTTTATTTCAATCTGCTGTGTCAAAAGCTGCCAAAATATCAAATTCTCCTTCCATGCAACTGAACAACGTTACATAGTTTCCATACAAAACAGGGAAGTGAGTGCATTTGCCCAGGGGACTTTATATGAGGCACCACACTTATCAAAACAAAGTACAATTACATACCATATAATGTAAAAGATTTATTAGACAAGTAACAAAAAATATATTATCCAGTGTAACATAATAGACTGATCAATAAAAGCATATTGGGATGGAGGCACACCACTTGGATGTTAGATCTGGATCACACTCTCCTGCAAATATGTATATTTAGGTGGAAGACACCTGTGCCCTTTTTATTGATCTGCATCTTCATCTCCTATGAGTTACATCATGTGGGATTACAAATGTCACCATATAGTTACATCTTTACTGCATCATTCCCTACTGGGATGCCTCCTGGATTGTGGTGGTCTGTTTGGCCGTCTTGTCCCGCAATGCACCTTGGTCCGGCCTCCTCCTGTCTTGCATAATAAACTGCAGCAGTATAGCACTCACTCACTGAAATAATTTTAAATCACTACTGCAGTGCAGTCAGAACAAAACTGCTAGAAAAAAAAAGCTAGACAACAGCTAGACAGTGGATTGGATTGGAGTCAGTGGACTACCGCTGCAGTAGGGCACTGACTGCAACTACTGCAGTCAGTGTAAAACTGCTAGAAGAAAAGCTAGACAAAAAGCTAGACAGAGGATTGGAGGGTACACTACTACTATACGTTTCAATACTCCCAGTTAAGTAGAACAATATTATACTGCAGAAAGCAGAACATTTCAGCATGTCCATGGTCACCTGTTAAACGGCTTCGGTTTTGTTCATATAATGCTACCACTTCATAAATATGCTCAGGAGGAGAGGAGAACAGAGAAGCAGAGAGAGAGAGGTATCTTCTAGCATGGGAAGCAAGTCTTTTGTAGCATGCCTCATTTTCTTTCCACCACTGAAGAGGATCACCACTTCTGTCGAATACTGGTTCCTTCAAATAGAGATTTTACATACAGAAAGGGAAGATTGCCCTGGGACTGTAGATGAGGCAAACACAGGTGGCCCCTCAATGAAGTAAATGTAATCTCGATTTAATGATTAGCATCTAAATAATTACATTATGTAACATAGTACATAAAATGTTAACCAAGCCAAACAAAGTATAGGCACAACTATAGTACATGCTTGAAGTTAGTAACTGTATTGTTGCATGGTTGTAAACAGGCATCTTAATAACTTTGACGTGTTTCCCGAGCAAACTTCTCACTTCTTCAGAAATGGATGCACACGTGCATGTCTGTGAAAAAACATATGCAGAAATAGTATTGTAACAACAATCCAAAAATTAATTATTGATGATATTTGCAGGGTACAAAACTCATGAAGAATCCCAAGTCAGGGATCCATACTTACCAGTTGGCCGGGCCTGGACAGCGAAGAGACACTGAACTCCAGTGGCGGCATGAACGCCTGAACCAGGAGCTGATGGAAAGGGACCCAAAACCACCCAGCCAGGACAGGATGAGGGACAGGGAAATGGAAATGGTGTAGGTGTGTAGAGTAAGGTGCCAGATGTCCATGATCACTGACTAAAATAAATATATAAGTTATAGCAACGTAAGAATCAACTGCATCATAAATATAAATATGTATTGAATGTACATATAAATATGTATTGAATGTACAGCAACAAGGATCAGGGGAGGCAATGCACCCAAAAGTGAGCAGTGTGTAAAGCAAAGTGAAGACAAAAAAAAAAAAAAAAAAATATATATATATATATATATATTGGTAAAAACAATTAATAACGATTGGAAGAGATAGATATTGTACCGTGTGTGGTGCAAACACAAGGAGGGAACAAGGAAAGCAGTGGTGCAGAAAAAAAGGATTCTGAAATGGTGTAGTTTATGTCTATGTACCCACCGTGTGTAGTGTGTGGACCCAGGGATAAGAGACAGCTCCCTTCGTGCACAAACAGGTGAATGAATGCCTCTGTGTACCTGTCTCTCATTTGTATCTCCCGGAAAGGGCGTGGCCGGGTCCCACCCCAAACGCCATGTGCTCTGGCTAAGGAGTGCAAATGCCAGATTGGCTCTTGTCGCCAGATGGAGAAAGATGGTGCTAACGCACCGATTTCATCTGGCCAAGAGAGATGATATGCATGACGTGATGACACCACAAAATATTGGACATCACCAGTCAGTCGCATCAGACATGGTGCCGATGCAAGAGTTGCCCCGCCCGTCAGCAGACAGGAGGGGACAGCAGGGGAGGATGCACCTCCCCAGGACATGCATCTCAGCTCCCGGAACTGGTCAAAGTCGCCACTCGGAGGAGTGCAGATCGCCGGCCAGGCTCCGGCAACTGCAAGAAAAACAAGAGTAGACACAAACCACAATGAATTGGATGATAAAAAAATCGGATAAGACATACCAAACTGACAAATAACGAAAGGGCCAAAAGAGTAGCGGACCATAATGGGCAAATGGGTGTCTTCCACCCGGGTTCAATACAATAAAAATAGACAGTCCGGTAACACTTATAGTGATAACGCCTCCGTCCCTAAATTATTTACATACAGAAAGGGAAGATTGCCCTGGGACTTTAGATGAGGCAAACACAGGTGGCCACTCAATGAAGTAAATGTAATCTCAATTTAATGATTAGTATCTAAAAAATGACATCATGTAACATGGTACATAAAATGTTAACCAAGCCAAACAAAGTATAGGCACAAATATAGTACATGCTTGAAGTTAGTAACTGTATTGTTGCATGGTTGTAAACAGGCATCTTAATAACTTTGACGCGTTTCCCGAGCAAACTGCTCGCTTCTTCAGAAATGGATGCACACATGCATGTCTATGAAAAAACATATGTAGAAATAGTATTGTAACAACAATCCAATAATTAATTATTGATGATATTTGCAGGGTACAAAACTCATGAAGGATCCCAAGTCAGGGACCCAAACTTACCCATTGGCCAGGCCTGGACAGCGAAGAGACACTGAACTCCAGTGGCGACATGAATGCCTGAACCGGGAGCTGATGGAAAGTTACCCAAAACCACCCAGCCAGGAGAGGATGAGGGACAGGGAAATGGAAATGGTGTAGGTGTGTAGAGTAAGGTGCCAGATGTCCATGATCACTGACTAAAATAAAATCCGGCGATACAAATGAGAGACAGGTACACAGAGGCATTCATTCACCTGTTTGAGCACGAAGGGAGTAGTCTCTTATCCCTGGGTCCACACACTACACACGGTGAGTACACAGACATAAACTACACCATTTCAGATTCATTTTTTTCTGCACCACTGCTTTCCTTGTTCCCTCTTTTTGTTTGCACCACACATGGTACAATATCTTTCTCTTCCAATCGTTATTATTTGTTATTACCAATATATATATATTTTTTGTCTTCACTTTGCTTTACACACTGCTCAAACCTAGCATTTTGTTTCACTTTTGAGTGCATTGCCTCCCCTGATCCCTGCATCAGCTCTCGTATTTACATCCTTGTTGCTGTACATTCAATACTTATTTATATTTATGATGCAGTTGATTCTTACATTGCTAAAACCTACATATATTTATTTTAGTCAGTGATCATGGACATCTGGCACCTTACTCTAAACACCTACACCATTTCCCTGTCCATCATCCTCTCCTGGCTGGGTAGTTTTGGGTCCCTTTCCATCAGCTCCTGGTTCAGGCATTCATGCCACTGGAGTTCAGTGTCTCTTCGCTGTCCAGGCCCGGGCAACTGGTAAGTATGGGTCCCTGACTTGGGATCCTTCATGAATTTTGTACCCTGCAAATATCATCAATAATTAATTTTTGGATTGTTGTTACAATACTATTTCTGCATATGTTTTTTCACAAACATGCATGTGTGCATCCATTTCTGAAGAAGCGAGCAGTTTGCTCGGGAAGCGCGTCAAAGTTCTTAAGATGCCTGTTTACAACCATGCAACAATACAGTTACTAACTTCAAGCATGTACTATATTTGTGCCTATACTTTGTTTGGCTTGGTTAACATTTTATGTACCATGTTACATGATGTAATTTTTTAGATACTAATCATTAAATTGAGATTACATTTACTTCATTGAGTGGCCACCTGTGTTTGCCTCATCTAAAGTCCCAGGGCAATCTTCCCTTTCTGTATGTAAATAATTTAGGGATGGAGGCGCTATCACTATAAGTGTTACCGGACTGCCTTTTATTATTGCTTCAAATAGAGATGAAGTTCATCACCCAGGCTCATTATTGCAGATTCAGAAGAAATTGAATACTCCTCATGGGGCCCAAATAAAACACTGAAAATGTCCTGATCAATTTGACCACGATGAAGAAGATTTTTTTCTGTTCGTTGACGTATTTTAGGACATTTTTCTGTTTTTGCAGCATGCTGCTCTTTCAGATTATAAAAATGGTGTTCTGGAGTCTCTGGACTTGTCTTTTCAGCAGGAATCTCCTGCACCTCCTGTTGAATATCTTCTGTCAGCCATTGTTTTGCCTTAGCCAATACATCATCAGAAGAGAAAGCATGGTTCTTGTATCAAGGATTCAAAAGACTTGCAAGCACAACATTTTTAATCTCTTCATGCCTCTCAAAACATATATCAATCAAAGCTCTTTGGCTTGACAGACCATTTGAAAGTTGGAGGGTGTTGTTGTGTGCTATTACACTGAGGTCTGAAATATCAGCAAGCCTCATTCCTTTCCGCATGTTTGCTCCACTGTCTCGAAGTAGCACAAGCATCACTCGGTATTTGTTGATTGCCCAGTCTTCAAGCATGCCTAGAAACATTTCTGTACTGTACTCAGTGTGGGATCCTTGCATCACTTTTGTATTCAACATCAATTGCCTTTTTGTCCATTCGTCAATGAAGTGGCTTGTAAGAATCATTAGTGACTCGTCTGACTCTGTTTGTCCTGACCAGCAGTCATTCGTGAATGAGAGTGAGTTGCCAGCATTCTCTGGTTGCAGCATAGCCTTTACTTTGTCAACGACCTTTTGGTGAATCTTTCCCAGAATTTCAGTTCGACATCCACCGCTTAAATCCTGAGTCAGACACCATTGTAAATGGCTGGTTATTAGTGTTGAGCGAACGCGGACTGTATTATTCGTGTTCATACCGAATAATTGGATTTTTGTTACCCGAACACGGACCCGAAAACTTTACTGTATGTTCGGGTTTAAAATTCGTGTTCGGTCATTTTATTTCCTGTTTTGTATGTAATGGCGCGCTTTTAATGGCGGGCTTTTAACAGCCAATCAACAAGCGTTTAACTGGTGTGCCTTAAGCCATCCCAGCCATGCCTACTAATGTATTAGTAGCTGTGATTGGCCATCTGAAGCATGTGACCATGTCTTTATAAGCTCGAGAGCCCCCAGCGCGCCGCATCATTCTGCTGTAGTTTAGGGACAGAGCACACATCATACGTGCTGGCTGCTGATTAGGGACAGACAGTGATTCTGTGAAAAATTGTGTCCGAAAAGAATGCAGGGACAGGTCGGAGTGCAGGCAGGGAAAGTTATTAGAGCATTTTAGGGCCAGGCTGGAGATTAGGCAGGGTCAGTCTTCTACATCGATTTTGCTGTGTGGGGGGTGGTGCAGGAACGATCTTATTGAGCATATTAGGGACAGGCTAGAGATTAGGCAGGGACAGTATAAATCGATTTTGCTGTGTGGGGGGTGGTGCAGTGAACAATCTTTTTGCCCTCACTTGAGCCCACTGAGGAGGAGGGAGAAAAAAAAATCTATTTTTATCAGTCAGTTGTGTGCAGCGTTCATCTTAGATCTATTTTACTACAAATAAAAAGGGATTTTTTTCCCCCCCTTCATAGCCTTTTTGCTCCAGTGCTGACTATGACATAAGACACTGCTGTATTCACATGTGCTATTGAGTGAAAAAATAGTAATCAGGGCCTAGTCTGGGTCTGTACGTGTGAGATAGATACACCTTTTGATATCATATTTTCTATTCCGCTATTCAATCGACACCTTTGGGGTAAAAAGAATTAAATTGCGGCATAGTCTGTATCGGTACGTGTGAGCTACACCATTCCAATTTTTGGGGCGCATCTTCCACCGCCGAGGATTGCAGGGTGCTTCAGTTTGCCTCCTGCCTGTTCCAAACAACTCCTACTCCTCATCCTGCCTTTATGGTACAAAAAATAGTAATCGGGGCCTAGTCTGGGTCTGTACGTGTGAGATAGATACACCTTTTGATATCATATTTTCTATTCCGCTATTCAATCTACACCCTTGGGGTAAAAAGAATTAAATTGCGGATTAGTCTGCATCGGTACGTTGGAGATACACATTTCCAATTTTTGGGGCGCATCTTATACCGCCGAGGATTGCAGGGTGCTTCAGTTTGCCTCCTGCCTGTTCCGAACTCCTCCTACTCCTCATCCTGCCTTTAGGGTACAAAAAATAGTAATCAGGGCCTAGTCTGGGTCTGTACGTGTGAGATAGATACACCTTTTGATATAATATTTTCTATTCCGCTATTCAATCTACACCCTTGGGGTAAAAAGAATTAAATTGCGGCATAGTCTGTATCGGTACGTGTGAGATACACCTTTCCAATTTTTGGGACACATCTTATACCGCCGAGGATTGCAGGGTGCTTCAGTTTGCCCCCTGCCTGTTCCGAACTCCTCCTACTCCTCAGCCTGCCTTTAGGGTACAAAAAATAGTAATCAGGGCCTAGTCTGGGTCTGTACGTGTGAGATAGATACACCTTTTGATATCATATTTTCTATTCCGCTATTCAATCTACACCCTTGGGGTAAAAAGAATTAAATTGCGGCATAGTCTATATCGGTACGTGTGAGATACACCTTTCCAATTTTTGGGGCTCATCTTACACCGCCGAGGATTGCAGGGTGTTTCAGTTTGCCTCCTGCCTGTTCCGAACTCCTCCTACTCCTCATCCTGCATTTGGGGTACAAAAAATAGTAATCAGGGCCTAGTCTGGGTCTGTACGTGTGAGATAGATACACCTTTTGATATCATATTTTCTATTCCGCTATTCAATCGACACCTTTGGGGTAAAAAGAATTAAATTGCGGGATAGTCTGTATCGGTACGTGTGAGATACACCTTTCCACTTTTTGGGGCGCATCTTATACCGCTGAGGATTGCAGGGTGCTTCAGTTTGCCTCCTGCCTGTTCCGAACTCCTCCTACTCCTCAGCCTGCCTTTAGGGTACAAAAAATAGTAATCAGGGCTTAGTCTGGGTCTGTACGTGTGAGATAGATACACCTTTTGATATCATATTTTCTATTCCGCTATTCAATCTACACCCTTGGGGTAAAAAGAATTAAATTGCGGCACAGTCTGTATCGGTACGTGTGAGATACACCTTTCCAATTTTTGGGGCTCATCTTACACCGCCGAGGATTGCAGGGGGTTTCAGT
The DNA here is from genome assembly GCF_965119305.1 of Pelophylax lessonae. Lineage (NCBI taxonomy): Eukaryota > Metazoa > Chordata > Amphibia > Anura > Ranidae > Pelophylax > Pelophylax lessonae. The sequence goes on from NC_138770.1 coordinate 122,903,943, forward strand.
TTGCCTCCTGCCTGTTCCGAACTCCTCCTACTCCTCATCTTGCTTTGGGGTACAAAAAATAGTAATCGGGGCCTAGTCTGGGTCTGTATGTTTGAGATAGATACACCTTTTGATATCATATTTTCTATTCCACTATTCAATCTACACCCTTGGGGTAAAAAGAATTAAATTGCGGGATAGTCTGTATCGGTACGTGTGAGATACACCATTCCAATTTTTGGGGCGCATCTTATACCGCCGAGGATTGCAGGGTGCTTCAGTTTGCCTCCTGCCTATTCCAAACTCCTCCTACTCCTCATCCTGCCTTTGGGGTACAAAAAATAGTAATCGGGGCCTAGTCTGGGTCTGTACGTGTGAGATAGATACACCTTTTGATATCATATTTTCTATTCCGCTATTCAATCTACACCCTTGGGGTAAAAAGAATTAAATTGCGGCATAGTCTATATCGGTACGTGTGAGATACACCTTTCCAATTTTTGGGGCTCATCTTACACCTCCGAGGATTGCAGGGTGTTTCAGTTGGCCTCCTTCCTGTTCCGAACTCCTCCTACTCCTCATCCTGCATTTGGGGTACAAAAAATAGTAGTCAGGGCCTAGTCTGGGTCTGTACGTGTGAGATAGATACACCTTTTGATATCATATTTTCTATTCCGCTATTCAATCGACACCTTTGGGGGTAAAAAGAATTAAATTGCGGGATAGTCTGTATCGGTACGTGTGAGATACACCTTTCCAATTTTTGGGGCGCATCTTATACCGCTGAGGATTGCAGGGTGCTTCAGTTTGCCTCCTGCCTGTTCCGAACTTCTCCTACTCCTCATCCTGCCTTTAGGGTACAAAAAATAGTAATCAGGGCCTAGTCTGGGTCTGTACGTGTGAGATAGATACACCTTTTGATATCATATTTTCTATTCCGCTATTCAATCTACACCCTTGGGGTAAAAAGAATTAAATTGCGGCATAGTCTGTATCGGTACGTGTGAGATACACCTTTCCAATTTTTGGGGCTCATCTTACACCGCCGAGGATTGCAGGGTGTTTCAGTTTGCCTCCTGCCTGTTCCGAACTCCTCCTACTCCTCATCTTCCTTTGGGGTACAAAAAATAGTAATCAGGGCCTAGTCTGGGTCTGTACGTGTGAGATAGATACACCTTTTGATATCATATTTTCTATTCCGCTATTCAATCTACACCCTTGGGGTAAAAAGAATTAAATTGCGGCATAGTCTATATCGGTACGTGTGAGATACACCTTTCCAATTTTTGGGGCTCATCTTACACCGCCGAGGATTGCATAGTGTTTCAGTTTGCCTCCTGCCTGTTCCGAACTCCTCCTACTCCTCATCCTGCATTTAGGGTACAAAAAATAGTAATCAGGGCCTAGTCTGGGTCTGTACGTGTGAGATAGATACACCTTTTGATATCATATTTTCTATTCCGCTATTCAATCGACACCTTTGGGGTAAAAATAATTAAATTGCGGGATTGTCTGTATCGGTACGTGTGAGATACACCTTTCCACTTTTTGGGGCGCATCTTATACCGCTGAGGATTGCAGGGTGCTTCAGTTTGCCTCCTGCCTGTTCCGAACTCCTCCTACTCCTCAGCCTGCCTTTAGGGTACAAAAAATAGTAATCGGGGCCTAGTCTGGGTCTGTATGTTTGAGATAGATACACCTTTTGATATCATATTTTCTATTCCACTATTCAATCTACACCCTTGGGGTAAAAAGAATTAAATTGCGGGATAGTCTGTATCGGTACGTGTGAGATACACCATTCCAATTTTTGGGGCGCATCTTATACCGCCGAGGATTGCAGGGTGCTTCAGTTTGCCTCCTGCCTATTCCAAACTCCTCCTACTCCTCATCCTGCCTTTGGGGTACAAAAAATAGTAATCGGGGCCTAGTCTGGGTCTGTACGTGTGAGATAGATACACCTTTTGATATCATATTTTCTATTCCGCTATTCAATCGACACCTTTGGGGTAAAAAGAATTAAATTGCGGGATAGTCTGTATCGGTACGTGTGAGATACACCTTTCCAATTTTTGGGGCGCATCTTATACCGCTGAGGATTGCAGGGTGCTTCAGTTTGCCTCCTGCCTGTTCCGAACTCCTCCTACTCCTCGTCCTGCCTTTAGGGTACAAAAAATAGTAATCAGGGCCTAGTCTGGGTCTGTACGTGTGAGATAGATACACCTTTTGATATCATATTTTCTATTCCGCTATTCAATCTACACCCTTGGGGTAAAAAGAATTAAATTGCGGCATAGTCTGTATCGGTACGTGTGAGATACACCTTTCCAATTTTTGGGGCTCATCTTACACCGCCGAGGATTGCAGGGTGTTTCAGTTTGCCTCCTGCCTGTTCCGAACTCCTCCTACTCCTCATCTTCCTTTGGGGTACAAAAAATCGTAATCAGGGCCTAGTCTGGGTCTGTATGTTTGAGATAGATACACCTTTTGATATCATATTTTCTATTCCGCTATTCAATCTACACCCATGGGGTAAAAAGTATTAAATTGCGGGATAGTCTGTATCGGTACGTGTGAGATACACCATTCCAAATTTTGGGGCGCATCTTATACCGCTGAGGATTGCAGGGTGCTTCAGTTTGCCTCCTGCCTGTTCCGAACTCCTCCTACTCCTCATCCTGCCTTTAGGGTCCAAAAAATAGTAATCAGGGCCTAGTCTGGGTCTGTACGTGTGAGATAGATACACCTTTTGATATCAAATTTTCTATTCCGCTATTCAATCTACACCCTTGGGGTAAAAATAATTAAATTGTGGCATAGTCTGTATCGGTACGTACACCTTTCCAATTTTTGGGGCTCATCTTACACCGCCGAGGATTGCAGGGTGCTTCAGTTTGCCTCCTGTTCCGAACTCCTCCTACTCCTCATCCTCATCCTACCTTTAGGGTACAAAAAATTGTAATCGGGGCCTAGTCTGTCTTTGTACGTGTGAGATACACCGTTTTATAAAAAAATTTCTATTCCGCTATTCAATATACACCCTGTTTGAGTGTAAAAAATTAAATTACGGCATAGTCTGTATCGGTACATGTGAGATACACCTTTTTAAATTTGTTTAGAACAAAATGGAGAGGTTGGGACTCTATATGAGAGACAAGACCATGACAGGGTTGGTAGAATAAAATATCACATTTATTGCACTCATAATGGTAAACAAATGGCATGAATTTTTGTACAAGATGAAACATATGGTATGTATAAAGCTGGAGTAATAAAAAGAATGAATAATCCCCAGAACAGCTTCAAAGAAACCAACATAGCAATTGACAACCATAGGAGTATTGGAGTAAAGTTGTAACATCCATAAACTAGGAGTATTGGAATAAGGTCATAACATCCATAAGCTGACGCGTTTCGTGGCATAATTCCCCCACTTCTTCAGAGCAGATGCATGATCAATATCTAGAAATAGACAATATACATATAAGGTATTACAAAGGATGATGGTTAGTGGAAGCTGAAAGGGGGGAGGGAAGGGAGGAACAACCCCCACGGTCCCAACTTACATGGCAGCCATGGCAACGGCTGGTAATGGAGGCTTAGAGCACCCAAATGTCTCCCCCGGGAGCTGAGGAAGCTGAGGATCGCGGCGATAACAGAAGGGAACACACACTGGAAAATTGTGAATTGGAAGAATCTGTAGTACTCTTAATGGTAACATGTATATATATCAAGTGAATAGAAATAAATAGTAAAGAAATATATATTGTATGAGGGGTCATAATATAGCTTGCATAATAAGAGTAAAAAATTATTAGAAGGGGATGGAATGTATGTAGAATATAGCTATGGAATCAAAAAAGGAAAATGGTAAGAATGAATATGTTATGTGTTATATATAACATTACTTGCATAAAAATTAAAAAATTAAAAATTAAAAAATATATATGGGGGATATAAACTGTAAAATGTATAGGATTGAATGAGAATGTGACTGTAAGGAGGATGTGCAAGAGTATTGTTGAAAATTAGGAAAATGAATACTAAAGTGAGTAAGGAATGTATATAGTGATGAAAAAGTGGAGTTGTAGAGAGCCCAAAAAGAAAAATCAGTATCCAATAAAGAGCAAGGTTACAAAGTGAAATAAATTAGAAAGTGAGAGTGATAGTGAGAATGGGGTTAGATCCCCCTGATCCCCCTGATTGGAACAATGTGCCAGAGGAGTAGTCAGACAATGTGAATGGTAATCCAAGAGTGATGTGTAAATCAATCGAGTGGTAGGGATAAAGGGGAAAAAATAGGTAGAGTGAATACCGCAGATGGAGCTGAGAAAGGTGTGCCTCACTTCCGCCAAGAACCGCAGCCTCAAAGCGTCCAGCGTCACGTCAGTGCATATCTAGAGAGAGCCGCAGGAACGGCAGACCTGCTAGACCGTCCGGCGGACTCCCTCTTATGCACTGAGATTTACAACAGTCGTCGGCGCGTTGTCGCCAACTGACGTCACACGCCGGCGCAGGGCGTGGCGCCCGATGCGCGGTGGATCCGCCCCCCGGATCTCCCGACCTACGGGAGAGGGGAGAAAGGGGGGGGGCATACAGCACGCATCGCAGCTCCCGGGGAGATAATGGGAACCAGCCCGCCGGCCACCCAGCAGCGCCAGAGCATCCATGTAAAGCAGCAAGACAAAATAGCCAATTGATTGTCAAACATGTGTACAGTATATTATGTATCTCTAAGACACAAGAAAGCAATTATGTATGTTACAGCCAATGACTAGAGTGCGCAGAGCCCCCAACTGGTCCAGACCCAGTCTGTGTGACACAGTATACACTGGGGGACAAGGACCATCGCACCCAGTCAATGCACAATCACATGGCTGTAAGAACCTGTCAGAAAGGTCATGTCTCTCCATCCCTAAATCATTTGGGAAAGGGGGGGGGGAAAAGAGGCGGGACTTTAAATGAGACGCATGGTGGGACTGGCCATGCGACTCCATCCCTAAATTCATGTAGAACAAAATGGAGAGGTTGGGACTTTATATGAGAGACATGACCATGACAGGGTTGGTAGAATAAAATATCACATTTATTGCACTCATAATGGTAAACAAATGGCATGAATTTTTGTACAAGATGAAACATATGGTATGTATAAAGCTGGAGTAATAAAAAGAATGAATAATCCCCAGAACAGCTTCAAAGAAACCAACATAGCAATTGACAACCATAGGAGTATTGGAGTAAAGTTGTAACATCCATAAACTAGGAGTATTGGAATAAGGTCATAACATCCATAAGCTGACGCGTTTCGTGGCATAATTCCCCCACTTCTTCAGAGCAGATGCATGATCAATATCTAGAAATAGACAATATACATATAAGGTATTACAAAGGATGATGGTTAGTGGAAGCTGAAAGGGGGGAGGGAAGGAAGGAACAACCCCCACGGTCCCAACTTACATGGCAGCCATGGCAACAGCTGGTAATGGAGGCGGAGAGGACCCAAATGTCTCCCCCGGGAGCTGAGGACGCTGAGGATCGCGGCGATAACAGAAGGGAACACACACCGGAAAATTGTGAATTGGAAGAAACTGTAGTACTCTTAATGGTAACATGTATCTATATCAAGTGAATAGAAATAAATAGAAAAGAAATATATATCGTATGAGGGGTCATAATATAGCTTGCATAATAAGAGTAAAAAATTATTAGAAGGGGATGGAATGTATGTAGAATATAGCTATGGAATCAAAAAAGGAAAATGGTTAGAATGAATATGTTATGTGTTATATATAACAGCCAATGTCCAACCGTCTTTCACCTCACCCCCTTGCAAATCAGGCAAGCAGTCTGAGCCCCAAGTCATGCAGCAGTCTCTTCTTCTTTTTGATGACTCTGTCAGCAGGGTTTCCCAGGGCCATCCACCTAGACCTGCCCCAGAAGTGGAAGAGATTGAGTGCAGCGATGCCAAACCACTTATTTCTCAAGATGAGTACATGGAAGGACCATCGCAGCACGTCTCCGATGATGACGAAACGCAGGTGCCAACTGCTGCGGCACTCAGAATTGTGGAGACCGACAAGGAGGGCAGGGGTGAAGACTGGGTGGAAGATGATGTGTAGGACGATGAGGTCCTCGACCCCACATGGAATGAAGGTCATGCATGTGACCTGAGTAATTTGGAGGAAGAGGCGGTGGTCACACAGAGCCACCAGAACAGCAGAAGAGGGAGCAGGGTGCAGAAGCGGAGCGGCCGTGCCCTAGACACTACGCCTGCTACTGCCCAACGCAGCAAGGAACCGAGCGCACCAAAGCCAGCTCAAAGGAGTTCTCTAGCGTGAAAGTTCTTCAAAAAATGTGCTGATGACAGGACACGAGTGGTTTGCACCCTGTGCAATCAGAGCCTGAAGCGAGGCATAAACCTTCTCAACCTGAGCACAACCTGCATGATCAGGCATCTAAGTGCAAAGCACGAGCTGCAGTGGAGTAGACACCTTCAAAACCAAGAAAGGTCTCTGGCTCCTCCTGCTTCTTCTTCTGCTGCAGTCTCGGCCTCTCCATCCACCTCTGTAGTGATGCCGGCACCTGCCACCCCGCAAACAGACGATCTGTCAGCAACACCACCACCTGGGTCACCAACCATCTCCACAATGTCCTGTGGAAGCGTTCAGCTTTCCATCTCCCAAACACTTCAGAGGAAGAGGAAGTACCCCCCTACCCACCCGCGATCCCTGGCCCTGAATGCCAGCATTTCAAAATTCTTGGCCTTTGAAATGCTGTAATTCCGTCTGGTGGAGACGCACAGTTTTAAAAGCCTTATGTTGGTGGCTGTCCCACAGTACGTCGTGCCCAGCCGCCACTACTTTTCCAGGCAAGCCATCCCTTCCCTGCACAACCAAGTGGGGGAAAAAATCAGGTGTGCACTGCGCAACGCCATCTGTGGCAAGGTCCACCTAACTACCGATACGTGGACCAGTAAGCACGATCAGAGGCGTTATATCTCCCTAATGGCACACTGGGTAAATGCAGTGGCGGATGGGCCTGAGGCAGATAGCAATTTGGCGCATGTCCTTCCACCACCGAGGATTGCAGGGCGCTTCAGTTTGCCTCCTGTTCCTAACTCCTCCTACGCCGCTTCCTCATCCTCTACCGTCTCCTCATCCGGTCAGCGTAACACCTTCACCACCAACTTCAGCACAGCCAGGGGTAAACGACAGCAGGCAGTTTTAAAACTTGCCTGTTTGGGGAAAAACCACACACCGCGCAGGAGTTGTGGAGGAGCATGGAACAGCAGACAAATGAGTGGTTGCTGCCAGCGAGCCTCAAGCCCGGCCTGGTAGTGTGCGATAATGGGCGAAATCTCATAGCAGCTCTGGGCCTAGCCGGTTTGATGCACATCCCTTGCCTGGCGCATGTGCTGAATTTGGTGGTGCAGAGGTTCCTTAAAAATTACCCCGATATGTCAGAGCTGCTGCAGAAAGTGCGGGCCGTCTGTCAGCACTGCAGCGTAACTTCGGCCTTCCCGCTCACCGCCTCATATGTGACGTGCTCACAAGGTGGAACTCCATCGTGCACATGCTGGAAAGACTGTGCAAGCAGCAGCAGGCCATAGTGGAGTTTCAGCTGCAGCACGCACGCGTGAGTCGCTCTGCGGAACAGCACCACTTCACCACCAATAACTGGGCCTCCATGCGAGACCTGTGTGCCTTGTTGCGCTGTTTTAAATACTCCACCAACATGGCCAGTGCCGATGACGCCGTTGTCAGCTTAACTATCCCACTTCTATGCTTCCTTCAGAAAACGATTCGGGCATTGATGGAAGAGGATGTGGCACAGGATGAGGAGGAGGATGAAGAGGTAACATTTCCAAGGCTTTCAGGGCAGTCATTCGCAAGTGGCTCCGAGGGTGGGTTCCTGCACCTACAAACGCCAGGGACACAATTGTCCAGCAGGGGCACAGTTCTGGAGGATGAGGAGGATGAGGAGGAGGAGATGGAGGAGGAGATGGAACCATGTTCACAGCAGGGTGGCACCCAGGCCAACTCATGGCCATCACTGGTGCGTGGCTGGGGGGATACAGAGGACACAGACGATACACCTGCCACAGAGGACAGCCTTTCGTTGCCTCTGGGCAGCCTGGCACACATGAGCGATTACATGCTGCAGTGTCTCCACAACGACCGCCGAGTTGCCCACATTCTAACTTGTGCTGATTACTGGGTGGCTACGCTGCTGGATCCCCGTTACAAGGACAACGTACCATCCTTAATTCACTCACTGGAGCGCGATCGCAAGATGCGCGAGTACAAGCGCACGCTGGTAGACGCGATGCTGCTGGCATTTCCACCTGACAGCGGGGCCACAGTGGAAGCACAAGGCCAAGGCAGAGGAGGAGGAGGAAGAGGTCGCCAACGCAACCAGGGCACCGCCAGCACCTCAGAAGGCAGGGTTAGCATGGCCGAAATGTGGAAAAGCTTTGTCAGCACGCCACAACAAACAGCAGCACTAGCTGCTCATATGGAACGTCTTAGCAGGAGGCAGCATTTCACCAACATGGTGGAGCAGTATGTGTGCACACGCCTACATGTAGTGAATGACGGGTCTGACCCCTTCAACTTCTGGGTCTCCAAATTGGGCACATGGCCTGAGCTTGCCCTTTACGCCTTGGAGGTGCTGGCGTGCCCTGCAGCCAGTGTATTATATGAACTTGTATTTAGCACGGCTGGGGGCGTTATCACAGACAAGCGCAGCCGCCTGTCCAGAGACAATGTGGACAAGCTCACGTTCATTAAAATGAACCAGGCATGGATCCCACAGGACTTTTCCGTACCTTGTGCAGAATAGAGATGGATACCGGCCTTACCCAGCCATTGTTCTATTTTTGATCTTTCTCACTCTTTTGGGGTGTACCCTCATTTAAAATGACTGAAAAAAAGCAGTGTTGGCTACCTCGTCCTCCTCCACCGCCGCTTCCACCTACACCGTCCATAGGTGTGCGTAGCCTATTGCATTAGGGTGTGTACCCCAAAGTTTAAATACACATGCATGTGTTTGCCTACATGTATATGGCCCCGGTACATTACTCTCCCTGCTGGCAAAGTGAAATAGAAGTGTGTGGCACTTCTCTTATGGCAGAGCAGGTCCGAGGGAGATCTTTCCCATCTCCTCACAGAGAGATAATGCTAATGTGCCCTAGGTGATTAGGGTGTGCCCAGGCACACCCGGCACACCCTGTGCGCATGCCTATGACACCGCCACATCTACCACCATCTCAACCTCCCTCCTACTCCATATGGGCCTCGTCCTTCACAGATGAAGAACATTGTTTTATTTTTCAGTTTTTTTTGTTGTTTTAAGTTATTTCCCTATCCACATTTGTTTGCAGAGCACTTGCCATGCTCTTAACTACGTTTTGCTGCCATTTGCAGCACTCTAGCCCTTTCCATTGGTGTTTTAGAGACATTTTAGTGCCTGAAAGTTCGGGTCCCCATTGACTTCAATGGGGTTCGGTGTCCGGGTAAAGTTCGGAAAAAGTCCGGGACACGGACCCGGACTTTTTTTTCAAGTTTGGCCGAACCCACCGAACACGGACATCCAGGTGTCCGCTCAACTCTAATTACAACCAAAAACGTAAATGTATTTTATTGGGATTTTATGTGATAGACCAACACAAAGTGCCAGATAAGACCCTATTCACACTGTCGCGACCAGAAAGTCGCCTCATAAGGGGCGACTTGTTAGCGCGACTTTCAGCGCAACTTTGCGTGAATTCAGCATGATTTGTATGATAGACAACTTTGTACGACTTTGTATTTGGCCAATCAGAATATGATGGTTCTGGGTCATGCCCAATCACACAAAAAAAAGTTCTTAAAAATTGTCGTTTTTGATAGAGAGCCAATTATTGAAAAAATTATTGAAAGAAAAAAAATGAGATTTCTTTGGATTTAGTGTTTGGGGGGTCTAAAAAGTGTACCTGTGAAGTTTCAGCTCTGTAGTATGTCCAGAGCCAGAAAAAATATAATTTTTCTTAGAATTTTTAGTAGCACAAGGATGGGGCTCCGCTCCACCTGGGCGTTTTTGTTGCAGGCGTTTATCGGGCATTTTTTGGGCGTCTTTGGAGGCAGGCATGACTTTTTTTTGGATTTAGTGTCTGGGGGGTCTAAAAAGTGTACCTGTGAAGTTTCAGCTCTGTAGCATTTCCAGAACCAGAAAAAAAGATAATTTTTCTTAGAATTTTTAGTAGCACAGGGATGGGGCTCCGCTCCACCTGGACATTTTTGTTGCAGGCGTTTATCGGCATTTTTTGGGCGTCTTTGGAGGCAGGCATTACTTTTTTTTGATTTAGTGTCTGGGGGGTCTAAAAAGTGTACCTGTGAAGTTTCAGCTCTGTAGCATGTCCAGAACCAGAAGAAAAGATCATTTTTCTTAGAATTTTTAGTAGCACAGGAATGGGACTCCGCTCCACCTGGGCGTTTTTGTTGCAGGCATTTATCGGGCATTTTTTGGGCGTCTTTGGAGGCAGGCATGACTTTTTTTTGGATTTAGTGTCTGGGGGGTCTAAAAGGTGTAGCTGTGAAGTTTCAGCTCTGTAGCATGTCCAGAACCAGAAAAAAAGATAACTTTTCTTAGAATTTTTAGTAGCACAGGGATGGGGCTCCGCTCCACCTGGGCGTTTTTGTTGCAGGCGTTTATCTGGCATTTTTTGGGCGTCTTTCCAAAGATGTTAAATGTCCAATAAATGCCTGCAACAAAAATGCCCAGGTGGAGTGGAGCCCCATCCCTGCGCTACTAAAAATTATCTCTTTTTCTCCTTCAGGACCATTTTAATGGAAAGTCGGATCACAAGTCGCTTCAAATAAGATAAGGAGGCGACTCCCATTGAAATCTATGGGACAAGTCGGATACAAGTCGCCTCAAAGTAGTACAGGACCCTTTTCTGAAGTCGGGGCGACTTCAGTAGTGCCAATTAAGACGGCACTCATTGATTAACATTGCATTTGTTATGTCAAGCGACTTGAGGCAGCTTGAGGGCACACAAGTCACCTCACAAGTCGCGGCAGTGTGAATGGACTCTAATTGTGAAGTGGAAGGAAAATGATAAAACATTTTTAGGGGGTAAAACCTTCTGGTTCTTAAGTGGTAAAAGTGGATGTAAATCCTTACATATACCCAGTGAAGTGAACAGCCTCAGATGATACACAGAAATGAAACAAATATCCCTACATAAGTTTTACTTGTATATCTTCTGTCTCCAGCTTTCTACACTCTTTAGAAAGTGCAGCTCATGTTACATATCTTGTTTCCTCTTCCAGCAGTGGGTGCGGAGTCTGGGCATACACTGTGTGAGAGCTGATTGGAGGAAAGGCACACCTGCCCTCCACATAGGCACAGGAAAGAAGGAATGGGCAGAGCTGTATTATGAATAGACAAGATCTCTGTTTATCTATCTCTAAGCACCCTCCCTGACACAAATTTTCAGCTGCTTTTATTTTGTGTCGGAGAACTTGCCAGAAGTCATCATGCTGATAACAGAGGAACAGGGCAGCAGAAAAACATGGCACATTGGGCTTTGGAGAGAGATAAGTAAACACTACAGAAATATATGTGCCCAGGTCAAATTTCATGAGTGGAGTTTACATCCACTTTAAAACCAAGGACAGGAAGTGATGTCAGAGGTCACTCCGGTCCTCCAACTGCATAGAGCCAAGTGGGGCCTATCTTGCCCTTACTAGGCTTCCTGCCTAGCCATCGGCTGCATCGGATCAGTTCCGGGCTTACCGATGGCTCTGGTAAGCTCAGAGAAGACTGGAAAGCAACGGGGGGGGGGGGGGGGGCGGGATCACTTTTACCTGAAAGCCAGCCACCCAAGGGAAAAAAACAATACTGGGGTTATGGCAGCTAGTTGCTATCATAACTACAGAATTTAACTTTAAAATCCTGACGTACATTCCCTAGTAGGTGGTTGGCCAGTGATAGGACACTTTTACTTTGGACTTTTTAAACTGATAAAGTGTCCCAATTCCTGGCTATGAAAAATACTTAATAAAAGCATCCAAACATATCTAGCAGTTTATCAAAGATGTAAAATGTGCAGTTTATATGCTACATTTTATATTTATTACAAATGTCATTGTCAAGTGTATTGTTTGAATATACAACCTAATGAGTACTTCTTGCACAGCATATGCTGTTTTCATATCAGGTGCTGACTCTGTATTTATTTCATTAGCCAAGAGACACGTTGTCACCTAGGCAAACACAACTGTAAAAATCAAATCTATTGAAATTACTAACAACATTTTATATTTAAAGGAAAATGTAAAATGCTACTGGGATTAAAAAATAATTGGTTTGAGCAACAATGCTGAAGTAAACAAGCCTACGATATATCTACAACGAAGAAGTGCATCAAAGACTTTATGCAAGACCCTTGCACAGATGTTGTCAAGCTAAGCTGGATTCTGTCAACCCTGATCAAGTGCAATTGTGAATTAGTACAATTTAGCCCGTGCCTTTCCCTTCCCATTATATTCCAGGAATCCTGTCTCCTTTGGTAACAACACTTTTGTTTTAGAAATTATTATTGCTGAAAAACAGATCTTTTGGTAATTATTTTCCAAGGCTGTGTTTTGAGAGAATGGTCAAGGTCATCTTTTTGATTAGCTGTAAAATGTAAAATGTGTGTGTATATCGGAAAAATAGTCTCTTCTATTTACACAAAATGTGATTAAAGGAGATGCTTGTTTGCCTCGACCAGCACTTTAACTAGATTGCATCCCTTCATTTTACAAGATCAGTGTAATTATAAAGCACTCAAGCAAATCTTGTAACATTGTGCTCATTTGTTAAAAGGCTGTGGAGGGAGTTGTTACTTAGTGCTAACCTATTATTAACGGAACGTTCAGAGACTCTGTGTCTTCATTAGCTCAGCAGGCCCAAAGTTCAAATAAAGTTTCTATGAAGGAACAAAAGGATGGAGGTCATCCATCAACTTGTGGGCAGCAGTCAATGCAGAATCAATACTCAATCAATATTAAAGCATACTTTGGCCAAGTTTACCTTCCCGTTTAGCATTTTCATTTTGTTGCAGGTTTTTGGGTTTCGCTTTTTATCAAGAAGTAATCAATAAACTAATTCACACTAATAGCATTTGCTTTTTCTTTGGAAATATTGGGTGAGACTTATATAAGCAGGGCTGTTACTTGCTGAAATTACTTTCCTCTTGAGTTATGTTTCACATTCATTAGCTAGAAATTAAGTTTTGTGTTGCTTTGATTGTTGCTGACAATCAGCTATTAAACCAGTTGAAAAGTTAAAGCTGCCCTCTAGGCAAATAGCTAAATACAAAGATGAAATACATAAACTGCATGGCAGCTCTTTTACCTGCCAAATGAGTTGTATTTCTGTCCATCCTGTACTGAGATTTACATAGCTCTGCCACACAGCGCAGCCCTGGCTGAAGAGGAGACATATGTTTTCTCTGCTGCATTTAAAATGGAAATTTTGTCCACTTTCCTGGTGGGTCCACCCAGGCCCCTTGGGCACCAACATTATGATGCACATTCAGATGTGCTCATGAGCTCTGTCTAGCCTTCGGGTCCTGGAAGAGCCTGTCGACACATCTGTGCACACACAGATGACTATCCGCATGCACACAAAGACAGGAAAGCTTTCAGACTTCCCTGCTAGCGTGCATGTGTGGTAATCTCCATACATGCACAGTTAACCATGGAAACAGATGCATGCACAGATATGCCGCCAAGCTCTGTCGGAACAACTGCACACATGCAGGGGTGGGAAGAACACTCCTTGGTGTTTGCAGCCATCAATCCTGTTGCTGCCTTGTCTGGATTTTGTTGATAATGCTGTTCATATAAGGGGTACTGTGGTGGGAGCTCCCTCTGTTTATTCACCACCCTTAGCTCTGGGGTGGAACCTCTGCTATGGCGGTCTTTCACGGTGCAGGGATCCAGGTTTTACTGGCCCAACTAATTGGCTTCTACTTTATGGTCTTTTTGATGTTACCAACTCATGTATTCACATTACAAAACTATTTAGACTGTCTCCTGACGAAGTGGACGTTTTCCTGTGAAATGCATGGAGATTACAGCTCCTGCAAGATTGTTACTGTAACACTGTTACATTGGTAACCTGACTCATATTATGATGCAACAATTATTGTTGAATTGTATGTTTTATGTAATATGAAATAAACATTTTTGTAATTTTTTACAGTAAAACCATGGATTGCAAGCATAATTTGTTCCGGAAACATGATTGTAATCCAAAGCACTCATATATCAAAGTGAATTTCCCCGTAAGAAATAATGGAAACTCAGATAATTTGTTCCACAACCATTTATTCATAAGTCTTTCAGTTTATAGTGCATATAAAAAGTTTATAGCAATGTGATACACAAATAGCATCCTCCACAATGGGATTAGAAGCAAAATTCAGCAGGAGTTGCAGTGTATAAAAGAGAAGAGAGATGCAATATGGTTACATTTAATGAAGGTACAACATTTAGCAACTCACATGGTTGATGATTAAAACAGGCACATCTAATTATGCAAGCATTAGTGATGAGCCGAACACCCCCCTGTTCGGTTTGCAACAGAACATCGTGAACAGGGGAAATGTTCTAGTGAACATACGTACATGAAAAATCACAAGTCCTCATTTTAAAGGCTTAAATGTAAATAACCACTAATAATCCGCTGGGCCAAGGATTCAAACCCACAGCCTCTTACTTGATAGCCTGTTATGCTAACAGCTATACCACTGAGGCAGCTGAGTAACTTAAGACTTTCTCTGCCTAACAATTCTCTATCTAAGATTGACAGCTCTATTAAAGGGCTCTAACATCACCAGCGCCCCATAATCCATTGCTCAGGTGCGGTAAATAAATTACTAACGTCACTTCAGAAGGGGCGGGACAATTAATAGGTTTTAATTAAAATCATTTATTCTACCAGCTAAGCCACAGAGCCAGCTGATTAACCTTGGACTCCCTCTGGCTAACTAGCTTCTATCTGAGTTTCACAGCTCTTTTATAGGGCTCTGACGTCGCCCCATAATCCATTGCTTTAGGCGCAGTGAATAAATTACTGACATCAGTAATTTATTCACTGCTCTTGAGCAGTGCATTGCGGGAGGGCTTCTGATTTCAGGTCACTACAGTGGGGATTGAAATTTTGGGCACCCCAGGTAAAAATGTGTATTAATGTGCATAAAGAAGCCAAGGAAAGATGGAAAAATCTCTAAAAGGCATCAAATTACAGATTAGACATTCTTATAATATGTCAACAAAAGTTAGATTTTATTTTCATCATTGACACTTTCAAAATTACAGAAAACAAGAAAATGGTGTCTGCAAATGTTTGGGAACCCTGCAGAATTTATAGCATGCACTGCCCCCTTTGCAAGGCTGAGACCTGCCAGTGTCATGAATTGTTCTCAATCATTATCTGGGAAGACCAGGTGATGTCAATCTCAAAGGTTTTAAATGCCCAGACTCATCTGACCTTGCCCCAACAATGAGCACCATGGGATCTTCTAAGCAGTTGTCTAGAAAACTGAAACTGAAAATAGTTGACGCTCACAAAGCTGGAGAAAGCTATAAGAAGATAGCAAAGTGTTTTCAGATGTCAATATCCTCTGTTCGGAATGTAATTAAGAAATGGCAGTCATCAGGAACAGTGGAAGTTAAAGCAAGATCTGGAAGACCAAGAAAAATATCAGACAGAACAGCTTGCAGGATTGTGAGAAAAACAATTCAAAACCCACATTTGACTGCACAATCCCTCCAGAAAGATCTAGCAGACACTGGAATTGTGGTACACTATTCCACTATAAATAGATACTTGTACAAATATGGTCTTCATGGAAGAGTCATCAGAAGAAAACCTCTTCTACATCCTCACCACAAAAATCAGCGTTTGAACTTTGCAAATGAACATGTAGACAAGCCTGATGCATTTTGGAAACAAGTTCTGTGGACCAATGAGGTAAAAATTGAACTTTGGCCGGAAAGAGCAAAGGTACGTTCGGAGAAGAAGGGGCACAGAATTGAATGAAAAGAACCTCTGTCCAACTGTTAAGCATGGGGGTGGATCAATCATGCTTTGGGGTTGTATTGCAGCCAGTGGCACAGGGAACATCTCACATCACGAGTAGAAGGAAAAATGGATTCGATAAAATTTCAGCAAATTTTGGATGGTAGCTTGATGCCACCTGTGAAAAAGCTGAAGTTAAAGAGAGGATGGCTTCTACAAATGGATAATGATCCTAAACACAACTCGAAATCCACAGGAGATTACATCAAGAGGCGTAAACTGAAGGTTTTGCCATGGCCTTCACAATCTCCTGACCTCAACACAATTGAAAATCTATGGATAGACCTTAACCACTTGCCGACTGCGCACAGTATATTTACTGCGGCAGTCAGCCCCTCACAGGCAGAGCGAGGTAGGTCTACGTCGCTAGCCTGTGAGGCTCTGGGGAGCGAGCGTGCGCCGCCGGAGGCGCGCTCCCGCTCCCGGGCGGTCATGGACCCCCGCTCGTGTGACCGGCAGATCCTATGTCCGCCGGTCACTCGGCGATCGTCGGGGGAGAGGGAGAAAGGCAGGCGGCTAGTGTAAACAAGCCACCTGTCATTCTCCCCTGTGTAGAAACAATGATCATACAGTTCTACTATGTAGGACCATTGATCATTGTTCCTACAGCTCAAGCCACAGCCAATCACAGTTAGAATCACGCCCCTAGGGACACACACAGCCCCTCCCTCTCAAATAAAGTTAACCCCTTCACTGCCAGTGTAATTTTACAGTAATTACTGTAGAAATGTCACTGGTAACCCCAAAAGTGTCAAAAATGTCAGTCAAGGGTCCGATCTGTCCGCCGCAATGTCGCAGTACCGCAAAAAAAATCGCAGATCGCCGCCATTACGCGTTAAAAAAAAAACAACAAAAATGACAAAAATCTTTCCCTTTGTTAGTAAACGCGATAACTTTTGCGCAAACCAATCAAAATACGCCTTTTGCGATTTTTTTTTACCAAACATATGTAGCAAAAAACAAATTTTGGGGGGGAATTTCATATAAAAAAATTTGAAAAATATTGTTATTTTTGCTAAATTGACGCTGTTTTTTTGTTTATAGCGCATGATCAAAAAATCGCACAGGTGATAAAATACCACCAAAAGAAAGCTCTGTTTGTGGGAAAAAAAGGACATAAAATTAGTTTATGTACAGCGTCGCGCGACCGCGCAATTGTCCGTTAAAGTCACGCAGTGCCGAATCGCAAAATACCCCCTGGTCAGGAAGGGGGTAAAATCTTCCGGGGCTTAAGTGGTTAAAAGAGCAGTGCGTGACAGACAGCCCAGAAATCTCAAAGAAGACTTTTGTAAGGAAGAATGGGCAAAGATACCTCAAACAAGAATTGAAAGACTCTTGGCTGGCTACAAAAAGCGTTTACAAGCTGTGATACTTGCCAAAGGGGGCAGGACAAGATATTAACTCTGCTGGGTGCCCAAACTTTTGCAGACACCATTTTTTTTGTTTTCTGTTATTTTGAAAGTGTAAATGATGGAAATAAAATCTAACCTTTGTTGACATATTATAAGAATGTCTGATCTGTAATTTTGGAGATTTTTCCATCTTTCCTTGGCTTCTTTATGCACATTAATACAAATTTTTACCTGGGGTGCCCAAACTTTCGATCCCCACTGTATATAAGAGCTGTCAAAATCAAAACAGCTCATTCCGCTTCTTTTTTTTATTTCTATTTTTCATGCGGCTGCGCGACCATCGGTGGGGGGGGATAGTATTTTTTAATAAAAGACTTTTCCAAAACTGGCTTTTGTCATTATTTTTTTGTACACTTTTTTGGTGAATGGGTAGGGGTACCATGTACCAGGGTCCCCTTGTTAAAGGGGGCTTCCAGATTTCGATAATCCTCCCCCCGCAGACCCCCCACAACCACAACCCACGATTGTCGGGAAGAGACCCCTGTCCCTATCAACATGGGGGCAAGGTGCTTTGGGGCGGGGGGGGGGCAGAGCCTCCCTGCCCCAAAGCACCCACCCCCCCTGTTGAGGACATATGGCCTGGTATGGTTTAGGAGGGAGGGCGCTCGCTCGCCCTCAACCCCATCCTGGCCAGCCAGACTGTGTGCTCGGATAAGGGTCTGGTATGGATTATAGGGGGAAACCCACGCCGTTTTTTTCTTTTTTAATTTCAGCAATAATGACATAAACTGATATAAACTGAAGTGCCTATATATATGCCTATATATATATATATATATATATATATATATATATATATATATATATATAAACTTTGATCTCAACAAACTAAAAATCTCTCTCCCTGCTAGCAATGTATTATTCATTATAAAATTCCATTTAAAAATCACAAGGGATTTGATCTCACAACCATTGCAATCACAAGTCTGATATTCTGCCTGCTACGCCACCATCAAGCACAGCTAGCTTGAATCCACTTTCCTTGCCTAATTAACTAACTAACTAACTAACTAACTAACTAACTAACTAACTAACCAGCTAACTGACTAACTAACTCCTAACTCACCCTACACACACAGTGGATGAGATAAAAGTTAGGGAGAGTGTGCTAAGCTTAAGCAGGCTTGGTGGATTAGGTGGTAGAATACCAGGCCTTCAATGATAAGTGCTGTGAGTTCAATCCCCCCTGCTTGCCAGTGATTTCTTTATTGGAAGTCAGAGAGTCCATGATAATGAAGGAACTCGAAGTTCCCGCAAAGAAGCCCATTTGTTCGTCATTCGACGAACGAGCGAACATCCAATGTTCGAGTCGAACTTACGTTCGACTCAAACTCGAAGCTCATCCCTAGCAATTATCCGGGTTAAAGCTGTTGTCACATACCTGGTAGGTAGAGCCTGGTTTATGCAGAGGAAGGAATCTTTTACACCTCTGACTCGGTGCCCCTGGTAGAGTATACAGGTGGTGCATGAGAGCAGAGTCGCATAAGTGCCAGTGGACATGCAAGCTGCTGGGCTGCCGGTTGAGTAGGATACCAGATGGTAGCAGATGTCCCGACAGCTGTTCACAGAGACCATCCTCTGCACCACCGCCTCTCACCCCTATCAGTCTGCAATCGTGACCGAGAAGACTACTCTTCAGTAGAGCGATCTAAAAGGGAGGCTTGAAGCGCTCATGGAGCACAGCCTGAAAATTATGACATTGATGGCAGTGCAGAGGATGGTGTATGTGGACAGCTTTGCCCCTGATGCCTGCATACTTAGATGCGTCTCTTTTAATCATCAACCATGTGAGTTGCTAAATGTTGTACCTTCATTAAATGTAACCATATTGCTACACTTAGAGGCACCTCTCTTCCCTTTTATACTCAGTTGTGACATGACACTACTTATTTATCAAGACATTGCTTGTTTATCAAGTCAAAAATTATTAAAAATTTTGCAATGTCTTGCAAATGCTCTCAGACCAAATTACTCTCAATCTAAGGCTTTACTGTATATATTTGGAGTATAATTTTATTCAGCACCACTCAAAAAGTCCCATGGGCAAATCTTTTCTTGAAATTTTAGGGGCGGGAAGAACTCCTCACCTTAAGGAAAAAAAGCAAAAGTGCTGCTTCCCAGCACAAAAAAAAATCACATTCTGGATAAGAACATTTTGCCTGTCGGCCGTGGGAAAGTGCAAATTGCAGCAAACCTGTTTTGCATTTTCTCTCAGCCGCAGTAAATGTAGGCTAGCATACATGAAGCCTTAAGCCCCGTACACACGTACCGATCGTCGGCCAAACGATCGGTCGTCTTTTGTCCAGGGCTGTCCTGTCCGCTGAAAAGTGCAAAAGACTGCACACGAATTGTGTCGGCCAACAACAGCCGACTGCAGAAGTGATGTCATGTGATGGTTAACTTTCCGTGTCTTTTTTCTTCTCTGAGCATGCCCAGTCTTGCAAATCTGCTGATTGTCGGCCGAAATCTGTACTGACTGACGCACAATCGGCCGTTCTGTTGTCGGCCTACAAAAATTTTAATGCCTGCACGACAGATTCTGTTCGGCCGAAAATGCGCTGTCGGCTGTCGGAAGAATCATACTAACAAGCCTACAATCGGCCGATCGGTCGGCGGCCGAATATTTGCGGCCGACAATCGGTACGTGTGTACGGGGCTTTAGGAGAAAGATCTGCTTTAGGTGACGCCTACAGGTCATGCCCCACACCCAGCCTGTGACTGGACAGTGAAAGGAGAAGCAGCAGATTGATGAGCTCATCTTTCTTTCACTCCACCCTTTCCTTTTATCAGCATGCTCCTTGTTAGCAGATGAGCACCTTGGCAAAACGAATTGTGTTCTTGGTCTGAGCCTTCATTCCCCAGTCTGAGCTCTGCTTTACAGCTTACTGCAAGATGCTGATAACAGGTCAAATTTGGATGTTTACACTGCTTGCATTGGAAAAAAAATGTATGAATACAGAGCCGCTTTATTCAGTTTATTTTATATCAGTCTGATATTCAGCTTTAACCTGTTAAGCAAACAACAGCACTGTTACACAGCAGATTCTTATTAAGGACACACACATTATGCTGCAAAGACTGATCATAATAGGGATAGGGGACAAAGCTGATGTAAGGTATGCTGCTAGTCTTTGTATTTTTCCATGGTGGGTTTATTAACACTTTAACCATTTCAAAGGAACACTCTAGTTTACATTAAATCCCTCTAAAACTGTACAACCCCCCCCAAAAAAAAAAAAAAATGATATCTTCCACAATTTTGCACAACTTATTGTTGAGATTTGGGATCAAGAAAAAAGCCTAAGGTATGGAGCACAATGGATAGCTGAACAATAAAGCCTTCAGTTCTAAAGAAAAAAGACAGGTTATCCTTTGAAATTCATAGATGTTTGATGCTGCTAAACAATGTGATTTTGCAATACACATGCACACCGGTTCTGAATATTGCTCAAGCAACTTGAATATAAAAAAGAAGTTATTAACCTCCACAAAGAAAGCCTCAAAGCACCATAGCTTCAGGTAACTAATAGTTGAATGTGCGGGTGAAAAGGAGGCTATATTAGAACATCTGACATGAAGGATGATAAGTAACAACTGTAATCTGGATTATATTTTTTAAGGTGAAATTGCTATATATATATATTTACAGTCAGGTCCATAAATATTGGGACATCGACACAATTCTAATCTTTTTGGCTCTCTACACCACCACAATGGATTTGAAATGAAACAAACAAGATGTGCTTTAACTGCAGACTTTCAGCTTTAATTTAAGGGTATTTACATCCAAATCAGGTGAAGGGTGTAGGAATTACAACAGTTTGTATATGTGCCTCCCACTTTTTAAGGGACCAAAAGTAATGGGACAGATTAACAATCATAAATCAAACTTTCACTTTTTAATACTTGGTTGCAAAGCCTTTGCAGTCAATTACAGCCTGAAGTCTGGAATGCATAGACATCACCAGACGCTGGGTTTCATCCCTGGTGATGCTCTGCCAGGCCTCTACTGCAACTGTCTTCCATTCCTGCTTGTTCTTGGGACATTTTCCCTTCAGTTTGTCTTCAGCAAGGGAAATGCATGCTCAATCGGATTCAGGTCAGGTGATTGACTTGGCCAATGCATAACATTCCACTTCTTTCCCTTAAAAAACTCTTTGGTTGCTTTCCCAGTATGCTTTGAGTCATTGTCCATGTGCACTGTGAAGCTCCATCCACTGAGTTCTGAAGCATTTGGCTGAATATGAGCAGATAATATCGCCAAAAACACTTCAGAATTCATCCTGCTGCTTTTGTCAGCAGTCACATCATCACTAAATACAAGAGAACCAGTTCTATTGGCAGCCATACATGCCCACGCCATGATACTACCACCACCATGCTTCACTGATGAGGATGTATGCTTTGCATCATGAGCAGTTCCTTTCCTTCTCCATACTCTTCTCTTCCCATCGCTCTGGTACAAGTTGATCTTGGTCTCATCTGTCCATAGGATGTTGTTCCAGAACTGTGAAGGCTTTTTTAGATGTTGTTTGGCAAACTCTAATCTGTCCTTCCTGTTTCTGAGGCTCACCAATGGTTTACATCTTGTGGTAAACCCTCTGTATTCACTCTGGCGACGTCTTCTCTTGATTGTTGACTTTGACACACATACACCTACCTCCTGGAGAGTGTTCTTGATCTGGCAAACTGTTGTGAATGGTGTTTTCTTCACCAGGGAAAGAATTCTTCGGTCATCCACCACAGTTGTTTTCCGTGGTCTTCCGGGTCTTTTGATGTTGCAGAGCTCACCGGTGCGTTCTTTCTTTTTAAGGATGTTCCAAACAGTTGATTTGGCCATACCTAATGTTTTTGCTATCTCTCTGATGGGTTTGTTTTGTTTTTTCAGCCTAATGATGACTTGCTTCACTGATAGTGACTAGGGTTGAGCGAGCGAACCCGGACTGTATTGTTTGGGATCGTTCCAGACTTTTGGGTATTCGGTACCCGGACACGGACCCGAACATTTCACTGTATGTTCGGGATACTGTCCGTTGTTTGGTAATGTTATTTGATGTTTTGGCGCGGTTTTAATGCCACGGTTTCAACAGGTGCAAGGCAGCCAATCAGCAAGCGTTTAACTAGTGTGCCCTTAGAAGCCTTTACAGCCATGCCTAATAATGGCATGGCTGTAATTGGCCAGTGCAGCATGTGACCCAGACTCTATATAAGCTGGAGTCACATAGCGCCGCGCGTCACTCTGCTATAACTATACTAGGGAGAGGTTCCTGATGCTGCTGCTGAGGGAGAGATAGGAGATTACTGTAGGGTCAGGCTGGAGATTGCTTGGAGGGAAAGAATAGGAAGAATCTTCTTTAATCAGACAGCGATCTACATTGATTTTATTGTGTGGGGGTGCAGTGCACAATCTTTTTGCCCTGAGGGAGAGATAGGAGATTATTGTAGAGGCAGGCTAGAGATTGCTTTTAGGGAAAGAATAGGAAGAATCTTCTTTAATCAGACAGCGATCTACATTGATTTTATTGTGTGGGGGTACAGTGCACAATCTTTTTGCCCTGAGGGAGAGATAGGAGATTATTGTAGGGGCAGGCTGGAGATTGCTTTCAGGGAAAGAATAGGAAGAATCTTCTTTAATCAGACAGCGATCTACATTGATTGTATTGTGTGAGGGTGCAGTGCACGATCTTTATGCCCTGACCTGAGCCCAGTGAGGAAAAGGAGGGAGAGAAAAAACTTTTTATCAGTCTGTTAGGTGGGCGACGTGCGGTGCTGCACATTTACTGCAAGCTCAGTGCATATGTGTCTGCTTAATCTGCATTTAAAAAAGAAAAAAACATTTTTCCTTCATATTTTACTTTGACATACAGTGTTTAGACAGACACCGCTTTTCTAACCTAAACTAGGTGATGGGGGGAGGGTACAAATGTAGAATTAGCCAGTGGAAAGCAAGATTCAGAGGGCACAAATGGAGACATTAGTGGTAGGGTAGGCTCCTAAACCCAGGGTGGGTATGGGGAAAAATCTCAAGAGCAGCCTAAAAACATCAAATCAGGATATATGCAACCGGTCAAAATTAAGAGGTTTATATACCAATGCCAGAAGACTGTAATGATCCGGTACCTTTGGTACCCTAAATTACACTTTCCACAAGTGTATGCGCCCCACCATTTACTTTTGGAAAGGTGCGCATACACCTTTAAGACTGGAGCTGTCATCACCCAGCGCCGGACTAGATGGCTATTTAAAGCGCCGGTTCTCACTCACATGTGTTCGTTCAAACACCCTTACCTGGATGCTAACCTTGCATGAAGCTTCCATGCTTGCAAGCTTACCTCGCTGACGGAACCTCGCCGCGCTGATCCCTGTATCCCGCTACTGGATCATCCGCCTCTCCTGAACCACCCTTTGGCTGTATCGCTAATAGTGCTAAGTACCCCGCAGGGGAATTCTCTATAAACTTATACTAAGCTTACACTATCTTGCTCTGCATAGTAAAGACTGTTTATCACATCTGCATAACTAGATTGCTAGCTCTTGAGACTACTGCTACTTTTCTGCACTGGGTTGATCTCTTTTGTATGTCCACCTGCTATTCTGTCATCTGCTACCATACAACATTGCTAAACCTTCCTGCATCCATCTGCTACTGTCTCACCTTCAAGTGTCTATCACCTACCACCTCCACTCAACCTATCCCTCAACCTTCATCATTGTGTTACCACATACATAAAGTCATTCTAGGAACCAGCTTGCTAATTGTGTGTATTTACTGGCTGAAATAAGACCTTCCACACATGATGAGTCATTGAGGTTGGGAATGGTATCTCAGCATATCTCTTACATGACTACTGACGTGGAATTATTTCTGCAGCTGAAAATCCACACCATATAAGAAACGCAGGAGCGTTACAAAGACTGGCCAACAATATGGGAGAGCTGGAGCTACTGATGTTTGAGGGGAGTTAGATTTTGTGGGGATAACAGAGACTTGGTTTGACAGCTCTCATGACTGGATGGCGGCCATTCAGGGGTACTCCCTTTATTGCAGAGATAGAGAAGGTAAAAAAAGGGGGTGGGGTATGTCTGTATATTAAAAACAGCGTACAGGTAAATATGAGGGATGATATTAATAATGGAGCTATGGACGAGGTAGAATCCCTATGGGTAGAACTTCAAAGGGAAGGCACTGTGTGGAAGGTAATATTGGGTGTATGCTATAGGCCCCCCAACCAGAGGGAGGAGGGGGAGGTGGACCTCCTTTTACAGATAGGATTGGCAGCAAGGATGGGAAATGTCATTATAATGGGGGACTTTAATTATCCAGATAAAGACTGGGGAGAAGGAACTACACATTCAGCCAAGGCTCGGCAGTTCCTAAGTGTTTTGCAGGACAATTTCATGGGTCAGATGGTGAATGCACTGACAAGACACAATGCGGTTCTTGACCTACTGATCACCAACAATACAGACCTGCTTACAGATATAGAAATACAGGGCAACTTATGAAACAGTGACCACAGGTCAATTAGTTTCAGTATTAATCAGAGTAATAGGAAACATAAGGGTAATATAAGAACCCTGAATTTCAAAAGAGCCAATTTCCCAAAACTGCGCTCGCTGCTAGAAAATATCAAATGGGATAGAACCCTGGGAACAAAGAACACGGAGGAAAAATGGGAGTGCTTTAAGAGCATACTTAGCAAAGGGATCGGCCAGTGCATTCCAAAGGGAAATACATTTAAAAGAGCGAAACTAAACCCTGGGTGGCTAAACTCCAACATAAAAATGCATATTCGTGCCAGAAAAAGGCCTTCAAAAAATACAAGGCTGAGGGGGTCATTGGCAGCATTCAAGCATTACACAGAGTGTAATAAGAAATGTAAAGACAAAATCAAGGCGGCTAAAATAGAACACGAGAGACATATAGCGGAAGAGAGTAAAAAGAACCCCAAAAAATTCTTTAAGTGTATAAACAGTAAGAAAGCGAGGCCAGAACACATTGGCCCCATAAAAGATGACAAAGGATATATGGCCACAGAGGACAGAGAAAAGGCGTAAGTGTTAAATAATTTCTTCTCTTCGGTCTTCACAAAAGAATCAGGGGGCTACACTAACCCAGCTTGTAAGGCCAAACTAAATAACACACATCAGGAAGTCCCACCATGGCTAACAGAAGATAGACTTAGAACTAAACTAGAGAAACGTAACATAAATAAATCACCGGGACCAGATGGCTTGCACCCGAGGGTTCTTAAAGAGCTCAGCCAGGTGATTGCCAGACCATTATTCTTGATCTTTAAGGATAGTTTACAGATGGGTATGGTGCCAGCTGATTGGAAAAAAGCCAACCTGGTACCAATATTTAAAAAAGGGCAGAGATATATCCCGGGTAACTATAGGCCGGTCAGCCTAACATCAGTAGTCTGCAAGATTTTGGAGGGGATGTTAAGGGATCACATACAATACTTTAGTAATGAAAATAGTATTATTAGTAGTAATCAGCATGGATTCATGAAAAATCGTTCTTGCCAAACCAATCTATTAACCTTCTATGATGAAGTGAGCTGCCACCTAGATAAAGGTAAGCCTGTGGATGTGGTGTACCTGGACTTCGCAAAGGCCTTTGACACCGTTCCCCACAAACGCTTACTGTTCAAACTAAGGAAGGTAGGTATGGACCATAAGGTGAGCACCTGCCTAGAGAACTGGCTCCAGGGGAGAGTGCAAAGGGTGGTGATTAATGGGGAGTACTCGGATTGGACGGGTGTAAAAAGTGGGGTCCCCCAGGGTTCTGTCCTGGGACCAATCCTGTTTAATTTATTCATAAATGATCTAGAGAAGGGGATATCTAGTACAATCTCAGTATTTGCGGATGATACTAAAATAAGCATGCCAATATCTTCTATGCAGGATGTGGAAACCTTACAAGCGGACCTGAACAAAATAATGGGGTGGGCAACTACATGGCAGATGAGGTTTAATGTTGTAAAATGTAAAGTAATGCACTTGGGTGCCAGAAACCAGAAAGCAAGCTACTCACTGGGGGGGAAACCTCTAGGTGAGTCTAAGATGGAAAAGGACCTGGGGGTACTGGCAGACAACAGGCTTGGCAATGGCATGCAATGCCAAGCCGCTGCAAGCAAAGCCAACAGAATACTGGCGTGTATAAAAAAGGGGATTCACTCCAGAAATAAAGAGATTATTCTTCCACTCTACAAGACTCTGGTCCGGCCACATCTGGAGTATGCTGTCTAGTTCTGGGCTCCGGTCCTCAGGAAGAATGTGCTGTAACTGGAGAGAGTCCAGAGAAGGGCAACAAAAATAATTTGGGGAATGGAGGACATCAGCTATGAGGAAAGACTACAAGCACTGGACTTATTCTCTCTTGAGAAGAGACGATTGAGGGGGAATATAATATCAATGTACAAATACTGTACTGGCGACTCTAGCATAAGGAACAACATATTCAGCGAAAGGTAATACAATAAGACACGTGGCCACTTGCTAAAACTAGAGGAAAGGCGGTTTAACCTTAAAATATGTAGGGGGTTCTTCACTGTAAGGGCAGTAAGGATGTGGAATTCTCTTCCACAAGCAGTCGTATCAGCAGGGAGCATCGATAGTTTCAAAAAACTATTAGATGGGCACCTTAAAAACCACAACATAGAGGAGTACAAATGTACGGATAACAGCAAACACACACACATCATAGGTTGAACTGGATGGACGGATGTCTTTTTTCAACCTCACTAACTATGTAACTATGTAACCTGCTCTTCAAAAAGCACCAATGTAAGGGTAAAATAATTATTTTTCAGTATTTAGGGAAAAAAAAATATTTTTCAGTTTTTCATTCAAATGTTTTTTTTTTATTCAATAGCAGAATAGAACAACAACAGTATCCAACCTGTTAAGCGTGCGGTGTGTAGCGCCTTGTATTGCAAGCTCAGTGCATATGTGTCTGATTAATCTGCACTTAACCACTTAAGCCCCGGAAGATTTTATCCTCTTCCTGACCAGGGCCTATTTTGCGATTCGGCACTGCGTGACTTTAACGGACAATTGCGCATTCATGCGATGCTGTACCTAAACGAATTTGACGTCCTTTTTTCCCACAAACAGAGCTTTCTTTTGGTGGTATTTGATCACCTGTGCGATTTTTTGATCATGCGCTATAAACAAAAAAAAGCGTAAATTTTGCAAAAATAACAATATTTTCCACATTTTTTTATATGAAATTTCCCCCAAAAAAATGTAAAAATCAAAATTTTTTAACATTTTAGGCCAATTATGTTTTATGCTACATATGTTGGTAAAAAAAATTGCAAAAAGTGTATTTTGATTGGTTTGCACAAAAGTTATTGCGTTTACTAACTAAGGGAAAGTTTTTTGTAATTTTTGTTGTTTTTTTTAACGAGTAATGGCAGCGATCTGCGAATTTTTTTGCGGGACTGCGACATTGCGGCGGACAGATCAGTCCCTTGACTGACATTTTTGACACTTTTGGGGGTACCAGTGACATTACTACAGTAACCACAAATCAAAGGGAAATCAAAGGGAAAAATAGAAGTTTTTCATTCATACGTTACAGTGAGATACACCCATTGGATACTGTTGTATTCCGCTTATCAATAAAAACCCAATTAGGGGGAAAAATGTAATTGCGGCCTAGTCTGCATATGCTACAGTGAGCTACACCAATTGGATACTGTTGTTGTATTCCGCTTATCAATAAAAACCCATTTAGGGGAAAAAAAATGTAATTGCGGCCTAGTCTGCATATGTTACAGTGAGCTACACCCATAGGATACTGTTGTTGTATTCCACTTATCAATAAAAACCCATTTAGCGGAAAAGAAATAAATTGCGGCCTAGTCTGCATATTTTACTGGGAAATTCACCCTTTGTATACTGTTGTTCTATTCCGCTATTCAATAAACACCCATTTAGGGAAAAAATATTAAATTGCGGCCTAGTCTGTAGCTGTACATGTGAGATACACCCTTTAGATACTGTTGTTCTATTCTGCTATTTAACCACTTAAGCCCCGGAAGATTTTACCCCCTTCCTGACCAGGGGGGTTTTTGCGATTTTTTACTGCGTGAATTTAACGGACAATTGCGCTGTCGTGCTATGCTGTACCTAAACGAATTTCATGTCCTTTTTTTCCCACAAACAGAGCTTTCTTTTGGTGGTATTTGATCACCTGTGCGATTTTTTGATCATGCGCTATAAACAAAAAAATAGCGTCAATTTTGCAAAAATAACAATATTTTTCACTTTTTTTTGTATGAAATTCCCCCCCAAAAAATGTAAAAATCAAAATTTGTTTTATGCTACATATGTTTGGTAAAAAAAATCACAAAAAGCGTATTTTGATTGGTTTGCGCAAAAATTATCGCGTTTACTAACAAAGGGAAAGATTTTTGTCATTTTTGGTGTTTTTTTTTTTAACGAGTAATGGCGGCGATCTGCGATCTTTTTTGCGGTACTGCGACATTGCGGTGGACAGATCGGACCCTTGACTGACATTTTTGACACTTTTGGGGGTACCAGTGACATTACTGCAGTAATCAGTGCTATACATATGCACTGTTACTGTAAAAATGACACTGGCAGGGAAGGGGTTAACTGTTATGGAGAGGGAGGGGTTAAGTGTGTCCTAGGGGCGTGTTTCTAACTGTGATGGGACAGGTCTCCTATTGTAAAAACAGAGATCAACGGTTCTACATAGTAGAACCGTCTGATCTCCATTTTTACACAGGGGAGAATGACCGGCGGCTTGTTTACATAAGCCGCCCGCCTTTCTCCCACTCTACCGACGATCGTAGTGTCACCGGCGGACATCGGGTCCACCGGTCACACGCGTGGACTCCTCTGTGAACGAGCCGGGGCGGGCGCGCGCTCGCCCGCTATTGGCTCAAAAGCCGGTCCCAGGCTAGCGACGTAGACCTACGTCACTCTGCCTGGCCGGGGCTGACTGGCGCAGTAAATATACTGTGCGCAGTCGGCAAGCGGTTAACCACTTGCCGACTGCCGCACGACTATTTACTGCGGCGGTCAACCCCTCACAGGCAAAGCGACGTAGTACAACGTCGCTAGCCTGTGAGGGTCTAGGGAGCGAGAGCGTGCCGCCGGAGGCGCGCTCCCGCGCGATCACGGACCCCCCGCGCGTGTGACCGGCGGACCCGATGTCCGCCGGTCACTCGCGATCGTCGGGTGGAGAGGGAGAAAGGCAGGCGGCTAATGTAAACAAGCCGCCTGTCATTCTCCCCTGTGTAGGAATAGTGATCATATGGTTCTACTATGTAGGACCGTTGATCACTGTTCCTACACCTCAAGCCACAGCCAATCAAAGTTAGAATCACGCCCCTAGGGACACACATAACCCCTTCCTCTCAAAAAAAAGTTAACCCCTTCACTGCCAGTGTAATTTTACAGTAACAGTGCACATTTATAGCACTGATTACTGTAGTAATGTCACTGGTAACCCCAAAAGTGTCAAAAATGTCAGTCAAGGGTCCGATCTGTCCGCCACAATGTCGCAGTACCGCAAAAAAAATCGCAGATCGCCGCCATTACACGTTAAAAAAAAAAAAACAAACGCGATAACTTTTGTGCAAACCAATCAAAATACGCTTTTTGCGATTTTTTTTACCAAACATATGTAGCATAAAACAAATTGGCCGAAAATGTTAAAAAATTTTGATTTTTACATTTTTTTGGGGGAATTTCATATAAAAAATATTGTTATTTTTGCAAAATTTACGCTATATTTTTTTGTTTATAGCGCTTGATCAAAAAATCACACAGGTGATCAAATACCACCAAAAGAAAGCTCTGTTTGTGGGAAAAAAAGGACGTAAAATTTGTTTAGGTACAGCGTCGCACAACCGCGCAATTGTCTGTTAAATTCATGCAGTGCCAAATCGCAAAATAGGCCCTGGTCAGGAAGGGGGTAAAATCTTCCAGGGCTTAAGTGGTTAATAAACACCCATTTAGGGGTAAAAAAAAT
This sequence comes from Pelophylax lessonae, assembly GCF_965119305.1. NCBI lineage: Eukaryota > Metazoa > Chordata > Amphibia > Anura > Ranidae > Pelophylax > Pelophylax lessonae. The sequence continues at coordinate 122,934,468 of NC_138770.1, forward strand.
TGCGGCCTAGTCTGCATATTTTACTGTGAGATACACACTTTGGATACTGTTGTTCTATTCTGCTATTCAATAAACACCTATTTAGGGAAAAAAATAAATTGCGGCACACACAGGTCTCGCATGGAGGCCTAGTTATTGGTGGTGAAGTGGTGCTATTCCGCAGAGCGGCTCATGCGTGCATACTGCAGCTGAAACTCCACTGTGGCCTGCTGCTGCTCGCACAGTCTGGCCAGCATGTGCAAGGTGGAGTTCCACCCTGTGGGCACGCCACATATGAGACGGTGAGCGGGAAGGCCAAAGTTACACTGCAGTGCTGACAGGCGAGCAGCAGGGAGAGAACACCGAAAGTGCGCACAGACGGCCCGCCCTTTCTTCAGCAGCTCTGACATATCAGGGTAATTTCTAAGGACCCTCTGCACCACCAAATTCAGCACATGCGCCAGTCAAGGTATGTGTGTCAAACCGGCTAGGCCCAGAGCTGCTACGAGATTTCGCCCATTATCGCGAACCACCAGGCCGGGCTTGAGGCTCACTAGCAGCAACCACTCATCGGTCTGCTGTTGAATGCCCCTCCACAACTCCTGCGCGGTGTGTGGTTTTCCCCCAAACATGCAAGTTTTAAAACTGCCTGCTGTCCTTTACCCCTGGCTGTGCTGAAGTTGGTGGTGAAGGTGTTACGCTGACCGGATGAGGAGGCGGTAGAGGATGAGGAAGCGGAGTAGGAGTAGGAGGAGTTAGGAACAGGAGGCAAACTTAAGCGCACTGCAATCCTCGGTGGTGGAAGGACATGCGCCAAACTGCTATCTGCCTCAGGCCCAGCCGCCACTGCATTTACCCAGTGTGCTGTTAGGGAGATATAACGTCCCTGACCGTGCTTACTGGTCCACGTATCAGTAGTTAGGTGGACCTTGCCACAGATGGCGTTGCGCAGTGCACACCTGATTTTGTCACCCACTTGGTTGTGCAGGGAAGGGATGGCTTGCCTGGAAAAGTAGTGGCGGCTGGGCCAGACGTACTGTGGGACAGCCACCGCCATAAGGCTTTTAAAACTCTGCGTCTCCACCAGACGGAATGACAGCATTTCAAAGGCGAGGAATTTTGAAATGCTGGCATTCAGGGCCAGGGATCGCGGGTGTGTAGGGGGGGTACTTCCTTTTCCGCTCCAGTGTTTGGGAGATAGAAAGCTAAACGCTTCCACGGGACATTGTGGAGATGGTTGTTGGTGACCCAGGTGGTGGTGTTGCTGGCAGATCCTCTGTTTGCGGGGTGGCAGGTGCCAGTCTCACTACTGAGGTGGATGAAGACGCCGAGACTGCAGCAGAAGAGGAAGCAGGAGGAGCCAGAGACCTTTCTTGGTTTTTGAGGTGTCTACTCCACTGCAGCTCGTGCTTTGCACTTAGATGCCTGGTTATGCAGGTTGTGCTCAGGTTGAGAAGGTTTATGCCTCGCTTCAGGCTATGATTGTACAGCGTGCAAACCACTCGTGTCCTGTCATCAGCACATTGTCTGAAGAACTGCCATGCTAGGGAACTCCTTTGAGCTGGCTTTGGTGTGCTCTGTCCCTTGCTGCATTGGGCAGTAGCAGGCGTAGTGTCTAGGGCACGGCCGCTCCGCTTTTGCACCCTGCTCCCTCTTCTGCTGTGCTGGTGGCTCTGTGCGACCACCGCCTCTTCCTCCAAACAACTCAGAGCACCTGAATGACATTCATTACATGTGGGGTCGAGGACCTCATCGTCCTCCACTTCATCTTCCACCCAGTCTTCACCCCTGCCCTCCTTGTCGATCTCCATAATTCGGAATTCCGCAGCAGTTGGAACCTGTGTTTCGTCATCACCCGAGACGTGCTGCGATGGTCCTCCCATGTACTCATCTTGAGACATAAGTGGTTGGGCATCGGTGCACTCAATCTCTTCTACTTCTGGGGCAGGTCTAGGTGGATGGCCCTGGGAAACCATGCTAACAGAGTCATCAAAAAGAAGAAGAGACTGCTGCATGACTTGGGGCTCAAACTGCTTGGCTTATTTGCAAGGGGGTGAGGTGAAAGATTGATGGACATCGGGTGCAGGTGCCAACTCAGACCTTTCAGCAGAAGACTGGATGGGAGACAATGTGAAGGAACTGGAGGCACTGTCAGCAACCCAATCTAATATCGCTTGTACTTGTTCTGGCCTCAACATTTGTAGAGGCGTATTAGGCCCTGCCAAATACTGCTGTAAGTTTCTGTCACCTACTCGCAGCTGAGAAAGGTGTTTCACTTGTGCGTGTAGCAGGCACAGATCGACCACGTCCTCTCCTTGCAACAGGAGCTCCACCAGCAGCACCACGACCCAGCACTAACATAGTGGAGCAGTATGTGTGCACACGCCTAGACGTACTGAATGATGGGTCTGTCCCCTTCAACTTCTGGGTCTCCAAATTGGGCACATGGCCTGAGCTTGCCCTTTATGCCTTGGAGGTACTGGCCTGCCCTGCAGCCAGTTTATTACCTGAACGTGTATTTAGCAGGGCTGGGGGCGTTATCACAGACAAGCGCAGCCGCCTGTCCAGAGCCAATGTGGACAAGCTCACGTTCATTAAAATGAACCAGGCATGGATCCCACAGGACTTGTCCGTACCTTGTGCAAAATAGACATGTATACCGGCCTTACCCAGCCATTGTTGTATTTGATCTTTCTAACTCTTTTGGGGTGTACCCTAATTTAAAAAGAAATAAAATTAAAAACAAAAACCAGTGTTGGCTACCTTGTCCTCCTTCTCCGCCACCTCAACCTCCTAGTCCATATGGGCCTTGTCCTCCTCCTACATCATTCAAGATTATTATTATTTTTTATGTATTTTATGTTATTGTAAGTTATTTCCCTATCCACATTTTGTTTGCAGTGCACTTGCCATGCTATTAAGAAGATTTTGCTGCCATTTGCAGCCCTCTAGCCCTTTCCATGTGTTTTTTAGAGCCATTTTAGTGCTCAAAAGTTCGGGTCACCATTGACTTCAATGGGGTTGGGGATCGGGGTAAAGTTCGGGTTAAGTCCGGGTCACGAATCCCGGACTTTTTTCAAGTTCGGCCGGACCCGCCGAGCCCAGACATCCAGGTTTTCGATCAACTCTAATAGTGACAGCTCTTTGGATCTCATATTGAGAGTTGACAGCAACAGATTCCAAATGCAAATAGCACACTTGAAATTAATTCTGGACCTTTTATCTGCTCCCTGTAAATGGGATAATGAGGGAATAACACACACCTGGCCATGGAACATCTGAGCAGCCAATTGTCCCATTACTTTTGGTCCCTTAACCACTTTACCACCGGAGGATTTTGCTGTCTTACGTCCAGGCCACTTTTTGCGATTCGGCGCTGTGCGACTTTAACTGACAATTGCGCGGTCGTGCAACGCCGTACCCAAACGAAATTTGCGTCCTTTTTTTCCCATAAACAGAGCTTTCTTTTGGTGGTATTTGATCACCTGTGCGATTTTTACTTTTTGCGCTATAAACAAAAAAAGAGCGTTTATTTTGAAAAAATAACAATATTTTTAACATTTTTTTATATGAAATTCCCCCCAAAAAAATGTAAAAATCTAATTTTTTTAAAATTTTTGGCCAATTTGTTTTCTGCTACCTATGTTTGGTAAAAAAAATCACAATAAGCGTATTTTGATTGGTTTGCGCAAAAGTTATTGCGTTTACTAACTACGGGAAAGATTTCTGTCATTTTTGGTGTTTTTTTTTTTTAACGCGTAATGGCGGCGATCTGCGATTTTTTTTGCGGGACTGCGACATTGCGGTGGACAGATCGGACCCTTGACTGACATTTTTGACACTTTTGGGGGTACCAGTGACATTACTGCAGTAATCAGTGCTATATATATGCACTGTTACTGTAAAAATGACACTGGCAGTGAAGGGGTTAATTTTATTGGAGAGGGAGGGGTTAATGTATGCCTGGTGCTTACTGACATGTGGGGGGGGAGGTGACTGAGTGACAGAAGGACAGATCGGATGTTCAGCTATGCTGAACACTCCTATCTGTCACTCCCTGTCACTTAGGAGATCGGCCCGCTCTGTTTACACAGGCGGGCGGATCTCCTCACTAGATTCCCCGACGATCGGGGAAGAGCGGCAGCGATCGCCGCTGCTCCTCCCCTGGCCCGACTCCCGCTGTGACTGAAAACAGCGGGAGCGCGAGCGCCGCCTACAGGGGCTGGACGGGAACGAGCCACTGTGCCGCAGTAGCAGCACAGTGGCTGGGGGTAAAGTGGTTAAAAAGTAGGAGGCACATATACAAACTGTTGTAATTCCTACACCTTTCATCTGATTTGGATGTAAATACCCTCATATTAAATCTGAAAGTCTGCAGTTAAATCACATCTTGTTTGTTTCATTTCAAATCCATTGTGGTGGTGTATATTTATGGACCTGACTGTATATATTGATACTCAATTTGTATATAGGAGGAGTGTGTTTTATGACTAGGAGTGCTGTTAAATGATTTTAGATATCTGGTATCTCTCCACTGACTGACCACTGAAAGACAATGCTAAACTATCAGATTTTTTTTTTTTCTGTTTGGAGTTATGTTTTTTTAGAGTGCAGGATATCATTCTAAATTATTATATGAAGGGGTATGAAGCAGCTAGGGGGTTTCCAGTCAAACTGGAAATTAATCTTATCAACCAGTGTAATAACCTTCAAAAGAGAAGAATGGCCTACAGGAGTACACTTACTTCTGGTCTCCTGTAACCCAGAATCAGCTGAGTGTGGCTAAAGCCCGCTGTCAGCTGACATCACAAAGGATCCTGGTCATATTACTGGAATCCACCCAGGTGCCTGAATGGCAGCTGGCTTTGGCTCTTAGCTTCCAGCTGAGAGCTGAAGCCAGTTGATTCTGCCCGGTGATTCAGTGAGCACTGAAAAGGCAGAATGATAGCCACTGTACTCCGCTCTGAGCAGGACTTGAACTGAGTAATCAATGTGATCACTCAGTTCTCAGGCTTAGAGATGGCAGAGGACAGTTGCATCATTAAACTAATGCTGCAGCATGGAGGTGAATATGTATGTTTATTTTATTTATAAACCCATACGTCACCTTTAGGCCCCTTTCACATGATCGGACCGATCAGGTCCACCTGTCTGTGTTTCAGGTGGACCTGATTGGACCACCCATTCTACTCTGTGGGGAGGGGGATGCCAGCGGGCATGCGTCGGCTGACACCTGCCTGGCATTCGATTCGACAAGACCTGCTGAAAACAGACGGATTACAATACGTTCGCCATCCAGCGGGTTGTATCAGATAAAAATGGACAGGCTGTCCTTTTTCATCTGATCTCTCCATAGAGCAGGGCGGGACTCGAAAAGGTTAATCCCTGCACAGTGAGCGGAGACGGACCTGTCATCCGCCTGCTCAGTGGGGATCAACGGATGTACATATTAGCAAACACAATAAACATGGGAAACAGAGGTGACATAATCACATACATACACTAACACAGGTTCAAATAAACGGACTGGTGTATTTATTTAACCTTGCCAACTATGTAACAAAACAGCTGCAGGCGCAACCATGTGTTGGTTGCAGGTACCTTTGATTTTTCACTTACTACAAGGTGTTGCTAGGCCTAGTGCACATGTCAAGGGTCTTCTCCTGAGTGTCCCAGGTCTAATTTTGCGGCAGGAGGGGTGTTGGGCGCTTGTGCCGAAGGGAAAGGACCCCAGTGCAACAACAGATGATAAGTTGAGACGATCAGGGACTGCTGGAGACTAAGCTCTACAGGTGCTGATGTAATTCAGGGCAGCTCTGGCAGGCAAAAGACGGAAATCCTGCTGACAAACAAGGAAGAAAAACAGGCGCCGCTGAGTGTAGCATAAAAGTTTAATACATGAAATGATATAACAACTCACATGGGAATTAGCTTGTGTCCATATTCCTAGATTGGTAGAAATGAATAACAGCGCAAAAATGGTGTATCAGCCCTCATAAAGGGATCAATGTGTTGGGTAATAAGTGAATCAGAAAATAATAAATATGGGTATTCTAAAAATAACCTCTAGTGATGTGATAAAAAATCAAATGAATGAGCAATCAATTGCAATAAATAAAATTATTGAACCAATAAATAGAAACAGTCCATATAACGGTGCAGCAAGTAGCCAGTGAAAGTTCTAAAAAAGAAAATAAAGTGCTAAAATGCTGGAAAATACACGTGTGTCACAGTGATATGGTGCTATGGTATGAACCAATATTAAATATAAAAATAAAAATAAAATTGGAAACAGTCCATAAAATCGTGCAGCAAGTAGCCAGTGAAAGTTCCGTAGAGAAACAGCCAAATAAAGTGCTCAAGTGCTGGAAGACACACGTATGCCACAGTGATGCGGTGCTAAGGCGAATGGTTCCTTTCCCCAAGAGTGATTGCACTTACCGGACGGCGTGGACCCCCAGACCTTATGGTGTGTGGGTGTCACAGGCAGGGTCCGGTATATATTCCGGGCAGCGATCCTTTAACCAGGATGGTAACCGGTGTGGATCCCCTAAGCTCTCTCAGCAAGGGTTATGCCATACATAAGGGAAAAGAGGAATGCCAATAGTGTAATACTGCTTAACACAGGTTTAATGGTAGTAAAAGATGAATAAAACTCACATTCCAGATGATAAATACAGGCGATACAGGGTAATGGTAGATCCTATTCGGATGACGGTGCGCAGCGGGGCTTGGCTCCGGCGTGCCTTCCACCGCTACCGGAAGTGACGATGCTACGGGCGTGCAGCCGGAAATTGCATCAACGCGTTTCGCCAACCAATAGGCGTTCTCACAGACGTATTTTCTTTGCAACACATATTCCTAGATTGCCACTGTATTGCTTATGAATATTTGCTGCAGTCACTTCTGGTGCGGACCTTTTTATGGCCGCCGCTGTAGTGTTCTCTTACGTCTGAGGAAGGAGCCTAGTACGCAGGCTCCGAAACGCGTTACGTCACTTCCGGTAGGCTTGCTGTTCACCGCAGCCTCCACTTGATCCAGCTCCCTCACGGTCCTTCCTGCATCTTCATCTCCTGGCTGCGGGCCAGTCGGTATGCGGACTCGTCAAAACAGGAAGCGATCTAGGAATATGGACACAAGCTAATTCCCATGTGAGTTGTTATATCATTTCATGTATTAAACTTTTATGCTACACTCAGTAGCACCTGTTTCTCTTCCAGGTCTAATTTTGCAGTAATTGCTGCTCTAATCACAATTATGGTCCTGTAGATAATCATACTTCAATTGTTGTGGATTTTAGGTACTGAGTTTTTTTGTACCTTCTGCATCTTTTCTCACATCTCCAACAGCAATTACTGCTTGACTCAGAACTAAGAATTGGTAAAACTGTTTGACAGTCTAATCTTAGATTCTCTACCCTGAGCCCTACTGAGATTCTGGCGGTAAACATTTAAACAGCAGGGTTTGGCTTTGGAAGGAGTTGAGGCTTAGCTGCAAGCAGAATCCCTATGTAGAGTACACCCTCTGGGTTTAGGGGAAAGAATAGAAGAATTCCAAAATTATAAAAGACTCTACAAGGAGCCACAAAATGTAAATTTTGTTAATTTGGACACTAAAGTACTTGACAAGTTTGCTTAAGTCTTGAATCGCAGCAGCATTGACAGGTGTCATTATTGAGTTGGCCCACCCTTTGCAGCTGTAACAGCTTCAACTCTTCTGGGAAGGCTGTCCACAAGGTTTAGGAGTGTGTCTATAGGAATTTGTGACCATTCTTCCAAAAGCGCATTTGTGAAGTAAGGCAAGAGGTCTGGCTCGCAGTTCTATCTCTAATTCATCCCAAAAGTGTTCTATTGGGTTGAGGTCAGGACTCTGTGCAGGCCAGTCAAATTCCTTCACCCAAAACTTGCTCATCCGTGTCTTTATGAACCTTGCTTTGTGCACTGGTGTACAGTCATGTTGGAACAGGCTGGGGCCATTCCCAAACTGTTCCCACAAAGATGGGAGCATGAAATGGTTCAAAATGTCTTGGTATGCTGATACTGATACTGGAACTAAGGGACCAAGCTCGACCCCTGAAAAACAACCCCACACCTCAATCCCCTCTTCACCAAATGATTTGGACCATTGCACAAAGCAAGGTCCATAAGTGAGGTTGGGGGGGGGGGACTTGACTAGCCTGCACAGAGTTCTGACCTCAACCCCACAGAACACCTTTGGAATAAATTAGAGCGAAGACTGCGAGCCAGGCCTTCTTGTCCACATCAGTGCCTGACCTAACAAATGTGCTTCTGGAAGAACGGTCAAACATTTGCTGAACATTGTGGTTCTCCTGTGTGTCATGTTTTAAGCCTGTGAGTATGGAATACCAATAAACCAAGGACTTCTTTACTACTCTGGATGTGCCGTATCTCTCTTTCTGTTAAATGGTCAAACATTCCCATAGAAACTCACACAAACCTTGTGGACAGCCTTCCCAGAAGAGTTGAAGCTGTTATAGCTGCAAAGGGTGGGCCAACTCAATATTGAACCGGCCTAAGACTAGGATGCTCTTAAAGTTCATGTGCGTGTAAAGGCAGGCGTCCCAAAACTTTTGGTAATATAGTGTATATGTGTTTATTCACCTCCATTATATGATAAATCAATGGGACTAGTAGTCTACACAAAATAGATAAAGATCTTTGTGATTCCTTTATATGATAAATTACCTCCATTATATGATAAATCAATGGGACTAGTAGTCTACACAAAATAGATAAAGATCTTTGTGATTCCTTTTTAGCTCACAGAAAGTGACAAGGACCGTGCATTTCTAGCAAGATCAACAGATATTTTTTGTGAACTCTAAAAAATGTTCTTAATCCAATAAAAAAAAAATGAATGCAGCCACCATGTCTAAGGACTGTTAAGCTGCAAAATATTACATTACTGTTTTTAGTTATAGATACGTTGCAAAGTTTCCTAGATAGCATCAGCAGAACATTGACTGATTGTTGCTTATTGCGTGCAGTAGCCCTAAAAGCCCCATGCATGATGACCAAAAAACACAAATCTCATACAAAACAGTTTTTGCTTCAGTTCAGCCTAGAATGCTGAACTCAGTCCAGGAACTGTCCCCTGAGCCTAAATTAAAATGACATCTTACAACATCTCACTCCATCTTCTAAAACTCAAGTGAGGAGGGCACGTCTACTGCACATCTGAGACATTACTATGAAATGAAGTGTGAGCTACGGGTTAGAAATACCATTTCATGCCCCAGAGAAACAGTTTGAAGATTCATTTAAGTCAGTGCTAGGCCAAGTGTTTGCAAAAATCAATCAAAGCACCAGGCAATTCAAAAGAAATGACATGCCAGAGAAATGTGTTTATAGCATTGAAGACTCCTAATTGCCAACTTAAAGATCTGTACCTTGACACAAAAATACTGCGCTTTCCAAATAACCTTGTCAGGATGTTATTTCCTGAAAAAGTAAAGGCTTTTTATCTGCTGCTACCCCTATGTTTCTATTTTTTCCTAAATCAAATATTTAAGTTTAAATTGTTTGTTGTTGGTAAATCCATTTATTGCCCACAGTGTGTATTGAATAGTGAAGATATAATTGAATTCTGGGAATCGTTATCAGGTTCAGTCTAGTGTTTGAAAATCTGTTAGAATATTGCCGTTAACCACAGCCTTCATGTGCCAAAGAGCCACTCCTTTTATGAGGGGTGGCACTGCAAAATATTATCTTCTCCTTTGATAGCACCACTGCAAAAAGCAGACTGTGATGGGGAGAAGATCATGGCTATATTAAGACGGTGTATGCTTGGGAAAAGGAAACAAAACAAAAACATGCACATTACATACATACAGTGCCTTGCAAAAGTATTCGGCCTCCTTGAACTTTTCGACCTTTTACCACATTTAAGGCTTCAAACATATAGATATAAAACTGTAATTCTTTCTGAAGAATCAACAAGTGGGACACAATCATGAAGTGGAACAAAATTTATTGGATATTTCAAACTTTTTTAACAAATAAAAAACTGAAAAATTGGGCTTGCAAAATTATTCAGCCCCCTTAAGTTAATACTTTGTAGTGCCACCTTTTGCTGTGATTACAGCTGTAAGTCGCTTGGGGTATGTCTCTATCAGTTTTGCACATCGAGAGACTGAAATTTTTGCCCATTCCTCCTTGCAAAACAGCTCAAGCTCAGTGAGGTTGGATGGAGAGCATTTGTGAACAGCAGTTTTCAGTTCTTTCCACAGATTCTCGATTGGATTCAGGTCTGGACTTTGACTTGGCCATTCTAACACCTGGATATGTTTATTTGTGAACCATTCCATTGTAGATTTTGCTTTATGTTTTGGATCATTGTCTTGTTGGAAGACAAATCTCTGTCCCAGTCTCAGGTCTTTTGCAGACTCCATCAGGTTTTCATCCAGAATTGTCCTGTATTTGGCTCCATCCATCTTCCCATCAATTTTAAACATTGCCCCTGTCCCTGCTGAAAAAAAGCAGGCCCGAACCATGATGCTGCCACCACCATGTTTGACAGTGGGGATGGTGTGTTCAGGGTGATGAGCTGTGTTGCTTTTACGCCAAACATAACGTTTTGCATTGTTGCCAAAAAGTTTGATTATGGTTTCATCTGACCAGAGCACCTTCTTCCACATGTTTGGTGTGTCTCCCAGGTGGCTTGTGGCAAAATTTAAACAACACTTTTTATGGATATCTTTAAGAAATGGCTTTCTTCTTGCCACTCTTCCATAAAGGCCAGATTTGTGCAGTATACGACTGATTGTTGTCCTATGGACAGAGTCTTCCACCTCAGCTGTAGATCTCTGCAGTTCATCCAGAGTGATCATGGGCCTCTTGGCTGCATCTCTGATCAGTCTTCTCCTTGTATGAGCTGAAAGTTTAGAGGGACGGCCAGGTCTTTGTAGATTTGCAGTGGTCTGATACTCCTTCTATTTCAATATTATCGCTTGCACAGTGCTCCTTGGGATGTTTAAAGCTTGGGAAATCGTTTTGTATCCAAATCTGGCTTTAAACTTCTCCACAACAGTATCTCTGACCTGTGTACCTTGTTCTTCATGATGCTCTCTGCACGGTACGTTTAAAGTGCAGAGAGCATCATGAGACTATCACAGTGCAGGTGCATTTATACAGAGACTTGATTACACACAGGTGGATTCTATTTATCATCATTAGTCATTTAAGTCAACATTGGATCATTCAGAGATCTTCACTGAACTTCTGGAGAGAGTTTGCTGCACTGAAAGTAAAGGGGCTGAATAATTTTGCACGCCCAATTTTTCAGCTTTTTATTTGTTAAAAAAGTTTGAAATATCCAATAAATTTTGTTCCACTTCATGATTGTGTCCCACTTGTTGTTGATTCTTCACAAAAAAAATTACAGTTTTATATCTTTATGTTTGAAGCCTGAAATGTGGCAAAAGGTTGAAAAGTTCAAGGGGGCCGAATACTTTAGCAAGGCATTGTATCTGCAGTGTGTTAAAACTTTTGCTCACATTTTTAAATGCAAGAACAGTAAAAACTTCTTGGTCTGGCCAAAAATCCAGTGAGCTCTGAACTTCCTTTTGTTGACTGCCAATGTTGCCTCTGCTGGACTGAAATCCCCAACAGTGTTTTCACACAGACATTCACACTACAGTAGCTATAAGTGGAATTAGCCTATATCAAACTCCATATTGGGCATTGGATTAGGGATTGGATTACACCAACCAATCTAACTTGATTGTCCTTGTTGGGTGAGGAGTGGTGTCAGGGAGATCAGAGGACACCATACATTTTTTTTCCATCAAAAGTAGTTTATTGTGTATCCAAGGAAAAAGGGTTACAGAACATTGGGCCATTGAAGGCAAGAACAAATAACACGAGGAACATAAGCACAATATTAACAAGTTATATAACAGTGTACATGGGTAAAATACCCAGGCTCCAGAACACTTATGGTAACGGTATAAGTAAAGGCAAGCAGAGAGAGGGGGGCACCCTTGTAGAGGAGTAGAGAGCCCTGACTCGCCCAAAGGGTCGACCACAGTCGGGCACTCCAACATACAATCATGAGAGAAACAGAAAGAAAGATAAAGGGATAGAAGGGGGAGGGGGGAAGAGGCAGAAAGAAGAATGGGGGCAAAGAGGCAAAAGAGGTAGGGTCAGGATTGGCACGGGGTACATAAAGAGGTGGGAGAGAGATAAAGTAGAAGGGCAGTTTTGGGGGGATCATGGGAAGGATAGAGAAAGGAGGGGGTGAGTGGAAGGCAGAATGGGGAAGAGCAGGGGCCAGAATGGGGTTCAGTGAAGCATCGAGCCAAGAGGGGCCTGGAGCAAGGGCGCGCCAGGCCTGCAACCCAGCCCCCCCCCCAGCCCGGAGATACCCCACCCCCACAGCGGGGCAGCCCGCCTCCAACTACGAGAGTGGAACGCCCCCGCAGCCCCCTCAGCCCCCTCAGCCCCCGCATACTTTCGTGAAGATTTGAAATTAGACCAGCACAGCCATGTAACATGGAACCTATGCATTCTATCTTGAGATGTGTGGATACGTTCTTCCATCTCTTCCGTTTTGTTGATTCTGGCGAACCACCCAGCTGCAGTCGGAACGCTCGCCGATTTCCAATAGATGGGAATGCACATTCTTGCGGCATTGTGCATAGCGAGAGATTTAAGGTAATGAGGTTTGGGTACAGAAGTATGGTGAAGCAAATATTGGGCAGGCGTGTAGTCTAAGTGGTAAGAGGTAACTTGAGATGTGATTTCATGAACCATCTTCCAGAACAGTTGGAGAAGACTACAACTCCACCATATGTACAGCATAGAGCCATCTTCGCGTGAGCATCTCCAACACGATTTGAAGCAGTTAGGATAGAACCTGTGGAGGAGGGTAAGGGTTCTGTACCACCTGCTCCGTATTTTGTACAAATTTTCCTGAAACTAAGTATTGATGGATCCCTTATGAACACACTCAATAATTGTTTCCCAGTCTGCATCAGTAAGGGAAATTTGCAGGTCTGATTCCCAGGCTATTCTGGCCCTATCCATAGAGTGCGGGGAGTTCTCCTTGAGGACCGCGTAGATGTAGGAGATTACATGAGTTTGTGGGGGGCGCCTAGTGCATAGTGATTCGAAGGGGGATATCGCTCTCGTATATTGGTGCACGGCCAGATCCCCATCAGGGCACTTCTCTCTAAGGAAGGATCCCGACGCGCCCAGGACAAAGGCAGGATTATTGCGAACTGGAGTTAAAGAGCCCGGCACAAAGGACAGGGAGGTCATTTTGCAAGCCAGTTTGAAGCAGGACAGAGTGGCACCTATAAGAGGATGGTTCCTAGCGAGCGGAGGATGGTGGTGCGTCAAGAGCCAGGGCAGAGCGCTCAGGGTGGTGTGAGACAGGTGTTACTCCAACGTCACCCATGCCTTTGAGCCAGAGTGGAGTCTCCAATCCACAATTCTGGCCCACCATACATTTTTTATTTCAGACATTTTGACTGTTAAGACCTTATGCTCATAAAGCTAGGGTTACATGGGAATTCTTAACTATTTTTAACCATTTGACATTTAATACATTGAAATCAATGGGATGCTAATGATGTCAATATGTTATAAATGTATAGACCTAAGTTACTTCCATTAAAAACATATGTCAAAATAACCAGTAGATCCAGAAATATGTAAAGTAATATGCAAATTCTGTCTTTCAAAAAAAAAAAACTTGGCATTGCCCTTTCCTGCCCCACATGGGATTTATGGCCACACTAATAGTTAGGGAGAATCAGGAGGCAATGTTGGGATTTGCATGAAACCATTTGCTTGCACATTTGTTTATCTAATGCTCAGTCCATACCTTTATCTGTCATTTAAACATATTAGTTAGTTTGTATGACAAAAGAAATGTTCATAATAAAAATCCTTATTTTATTTTTGATTAAGACCAAACAATAAAGTCAACGTAATTACTAATTATGTGGGCACAACTGGAAATAAACAAGTCAGTACTATACAGGAGGTTAAAAAATAAAAATAATTGTCACACAGACTAAGACTAACTCAAGAGGGAAAAAAACGTATACAGTATTTCAGCTTAAACTTAATTTGATGTTTTTTTTGTTTTTTTTTAAAGGCTTTTAGAAAAAGTACATTTACACATAGCTGAATGATGAGTGCTAACATATAATGTGCTTTAAACACTTGTAATAAGCTTACTTGTTAAAGTGTGCTCCACTTTTTATTCAATCTTGTTCCTCTAATACAGAGGTCTATTAAAGTTAGTAAATTATTTTATATAGTTAAAATGGTATATTTAGCAATGTTACTTTAAAAAAATCTCTAATTGTTTTTTTTTTTTTTTTAAATCTCTAAACTCTGAAAAGATTTTGTTTTGAAAAAGGAAAGAATTCCCCCCCCAAAATTGCAGAGTCTGAGTGCCTAGGCACCCCTTTGCCTCTACCCTCATAGTTATGTATCTTCAGCACAAGATTATATATGACACTGTACCTCTGTACAACCTTGAGATCTAGAGTGATATTTTAGTACTGTACACTCACTGTTGTCTTTGCCAGAGTGAAATCTGTACCTGAAGTAGACCTGCAATACTAAGGGTCTGTAAATCTGTGCTTTCTGCAGCTCATCTGTTTCTTCTTGAATATTACCAAACTGGTCATTCGATCACCAGTCATCAGATCTGCTCTGTCATGAGGAAGCAAGGTCTTTCTTCTCTACCAAGTTGGTCATTTTCACAGTGACACAGTGAAGAAAAAAGCATTGTAAATCAGTAATGGGGAAAAGAGGAAAATATCAATCTTTTGCCCTCTCCCTGTCTTTTCTTTTTTTTTTTTTTTTTTAGGAAAAATTTAGCAACAAAGGTGTTGCAGCAGCATAATAGTGTCAACATCAGCCTTTTTTAACAGTCTGGGCAGGGAGGCTGATGAGAATGATAGGTTAGAATGTTTTCTATTTTGAAAGTCTTTGGAGCTACATGTGACCATCAGCATACAAAGTAGTCCAAAAGTGGAAACTGTAGATGTGATGATGAGGAGATTAGTGGCTTACTGTAACAGAATAATGGAATTGATGGCTGCTATGCCTGGCCAGATGTTCCCTGGAATTCATAAAGACTAGCACAGACAGATTTTGTGAAAGCGTCTCATGTGCATTCTAAAAGTGGTGCAGCATGCACCATACTCATGTACCTGTCTAGAAATTATACTTGATTGTTCTGCATGCTGTGACACATTTAGAACAAACACAAATCTGTCTGCGCCACTTTCTCTCTCTGTACACCAAAAGAGGGTTGGTCTTAACTGGCTCCACTTTCATAAGATATGAACTGATGGTATGTTATTTTAAATTTAGTGCACTCGTTGTGTTACAATGTAAAAGTGGCACATTTTAGATATGAGTCCATCTCAGAACAAAAAGTGTCACAAGAGGGGTTAATGCCAGAAAAGTGGTGCAGCAGCTTTATTAACCAGTTCCTGACCACCCGCCGCCTTTTTACTGCGGCAGGGTGGCTCGTACAAGCAAAACGATGTAGACCTACGTCCCTCACCTGAGAGGAACTGGGGGGCGAACGCGCGGCACCGGCGGCATGCTCTCGCCCCGATCATCAGCTGGGAAGCCGACGCGTGTGTCAGGTGGCTCCGATTGCTGCCTGACACTCTTGATCGTTCCCCGCTGGGAGAGAAGGACGGTTGGCTGTTGTAAACACAGCCGACAGTCCTTCTCCCTGAGATGATCGCAGAGCTCATGTTATCCTTCTATATAGGATCACATGTCTGTGTGGTCATCTCAGAATCACTCCCCTAGGGTCACATTTAACCCCTTGATCACCTATACTGTAAACCCCTTCTCTGCCAGTGTCATTATTACAGTAACAGTGCATATTTTTAGCACTGATTACTGTAGTAATGTCACTGGTAGCCCCAAAAGAGTCAAAAATGTCAGTCAGGGGTCAGATCTGTCCACCGCAATGTCGCAGTCCCACAAAAAATCGCAGATCACCGGCCATTACTAGAAAAAAAAACAATAATAGGGTATTCGGTGTACCGGAAGGACAGGGTAGGAAAAAGAGGGGGAGGGGTATGTCTCTACGTCAAGAACAATGTAAAGGTGATTGAGAGGAGTGACATTACGGAAGGGATGAGTACGGAGTTAGAATCCGTATGGGTAGAACTCCATAGGGAAGGAGAAAAGGGAAAAGTAATTGTGGGGGTTTGCTATAGGCCACCTAAACAAGGGGAGGAGGTAGAGCTGGAATTTTTAGCACTTTTGGGTAAAGTGGCAAAGCTAGGATCAGTCATCATATTGGGGGACTTCAATTATCCCGACATTGACTGGGAAGAGGGGACTACACACTCACAGAAGGCCCGTCTATTCACGGAAACCTTACAGGATAATTACATGTCACAGTTGGTGGACTCTCCGACTAGAGAAAATGCAGTCCTGGATCTATTGATCACTAATGACCCAGACATAATCTCGGAGGTAGGAGTCCAGGACAACTTGGGCTCTAGCGATCACAAGATGATCACATTTAGCGTAAATAACAATATAGCAAGGCAAGTGGGGAACATAAGAACCCTTAACTTCAGAAGGGCAAACTTTCCAAAATTGTACTCATTGATGGAAAGGGTAAACTGGGACCAGACCCTGGGATCCCTGACCATAGAGGAAAAATGGGAATGCTTTAGGAACATATTAAGCAAAGGCATCTTGCAGTGCATTCCTATGGGAAATAAATTTAGAAGAGACAAAGCCAAACCTGGCTGGCTAAACCGTAGCGTTAAAAAACTTATTAGGGGAAAAAAATTGTCCTTCAGGAAATATAAATCAGAGGGCACAGTATCGGCTTTCGACCAATACAAGGAGGCAAATAAGAAGTGTAAACACGAAATCAAGATGGCTAAAATAGACTTTGAGAGACAAATAGCGGAGTATAGTAAAAAAAAAAACAAAGAAATTCTTTAAGTATATCAACAGCAAAAAAACTGGGGCAGAGCATATTGCACACATAATTAACGACGATGGGAGGATGGTTACAGAGGACACTGAAAAAGCAACCGTGCTGAATGCTTTTTTCTCGTCAGTATTTACACAGGAAACGGAGGGGTACACTGACCATGACGGTATGGTTAGTAGTAATACACAGGACTTGCCACTATGGCTAACAGAGGGTGAAATCAGGGAAAGGCTGGACAAACTTAACACAAACAAATCACCAGGCCCGGATGGCGTACATCCGAGAGTACTCAAGGAACTCAGTAAGGTTATATCCAGACCACTGTTCCTGATCTTTGCAGACAGTATTAGGACAGGAGATGTACCAGGGGAGTGGAGGAAAGCAAACGTGATTCCGATATTCAAAAAGGGTCAGAGGCATATACCGGGAAATTATAGGCCGGTCAGTCTGACATCAGTAGTATGTAAACTTCTGGAAGGGATGATAAGGGACTATATCGTAGAATATGCTAATGACAACAGCATCATCAGTAGTAACCAGCACGGGTTTACAAATGGGCGTTCTTGTCAAACCAATCTCTTAACATTCTATGAGGAGGTGAGCTGTGAGCTAGATAGGGGCAGACCAGTGGATGTGGTGTACCTATATTTCGCTAAGGCGTTTGATACAGTTCCCCACAAGCGCTAAATTTATAAAATAAGGTCTGCAGGTATCGACAGCAGGGTTTGCTCTTGGATATGGAACTGGCTAAAAGGGCATATCCAAAGGGTGGTAATAAACAGCGCATACTCAGACTGGTCTGAGGTAGTAAGCGGGGTCCCCCAAGGCTCAGTCCTAGGACCAACCTTGTTCAATTTATTCATAAATAGCATCGAGGACGGGATCAGTAGTTCGATATCAGTTTTTGCTGATGACACAAAATTAGGCAGGGCAATAACAGCACAGCATGAAGCAGATATCCTACAGAATGACCTGGACAAAATAACGGAGTGGGCAACGACTTGGCAAATGAGGTTTAATGTAGAGAAGTGTAAGGTTTTGCACTTGGGGACTAGAAACATTAAAGCACAATACACCTTAGGAGGGGAACCCTTGGGGGAATCAAAAATGGAGAAGGATCTGGGAGTCTTGGTTGATTATTGACTAGGCAACAGCTTGCAATGTCAAGCGGCAGCTACCAAGGCTAGCAGAATATTAGCATGCATAAAGAAAGGGATGTTTTCCAGAGATGAGACTATAATCCTTCCACTTTATAAAACTCTGGTCCGAACGCATCTGAAGTATTCTGTCCAGTTCTGGTCGCCAGTCCTCAGAAGGGATGTGTTGGAGCTGGAGAGAGTACAGAGAAGGGCAACTAAACTAATTAGGGGACTGGAGGACCTTGATTATGAAGAGCGTCTCCAATCGCTTGATTTATTCTCCCTGGAGAAGAGACGCCTGAGGGGGGACATGATAGCAATTTTTAAATATCTCAATGTGGATCTCAGCTTAGAAAATAAGCTGTTCAGTCGAAGGGATTGCATGAGGACTCGGGGGCACACAATGCAATTAGAGGAGAAGCGTTTTAACCTCAGGCAACGTGGGGGGTTCTTTACTGTTAGGGCTACAAGATTGTGGAATTCTCTACCACAAGAAGTGGTTTCTGCGGGTAGTATGGTGGCTTTCAAAAGACTATTAGACGTACATCTCAAAGAACAGAACATTTAGGGGTATGTGAGATGATTACAGCCACACACACCTACACAGGTTGAACTGGATGGACTATTGTCTTTATTCAACCTCACCTACTATGTAACTATGTAAAATAAAAAATGACATAAATCTTTCTTGTAGTTAATAGACGCAATAACTTTTGCGCAAACCAATCAAAATACGCTTATTGCAATTTTTTTTTTACCAAAAATATGTAGCAGAAGACAAATTGGCCTAAAATGTTACATTTTTTTTTTTTGGGGGGGAATGTTATATACTGTAGCAGAAAGTGAAAAATATTGTTTGTTTTTTTTTTTTTTAAATGTCGCACTTTTTTGTTTATAACGCAAAAAAAGATAAAAATCGCACAGGTGATCAAATACCGCCAAAAGAAAGCTCTATTTGTGGGAAAAAAGGACGTAAATTTAGTTTGGGTACAGCATCGCATTACCGCGCAATTGTCCGTTAAAATAACACAGTGCCGAATCGCAATATAGGGCCTGGTCATTAAGGGGGCAAATCCTTCCGGTCCAGAACTGGTTAAACCCTCCCCCCCTTTCCTTTACAAGTGCTACTACTATCTCCCTTTCTCCCTATCTCCCTTTCACTGTAGACAATGGAAACTACAGGCTGCCTTTGCAACAATACAGCCATTTCTTGGTTTTTCTGACATCCCTTTGCAACAATACCATTGTCAGCCATGAATGTGCTCCTGTTGGGGAACTACAGGACGTCATGCCATCTCACAACATGCTGTACAGCTCCATGTTGCCAATCCAGGGCCTTGTCCCCACAATATTTACAAATGTTTGGGTGACAGTCGGACCAGAGGGGTCTTGATAACAACACATTATCACTGAAACACAAATACATTAAATTGCATTAGACCCTACCAGGAGCGCCTTTCATAACCCTTGCACCTCATAAGGATATAGTTACAAAAAAGATTGCTCATGTAGTCTAAATCCCAACGGTGCCACATCCCGGGAATAGCTAGATTCCCCTAGGGGTGGGACTTTTTAGGCACCAATAAATTGTATACAACAGATCAATTTATATAAAAGTTAGATTCTTTATTAGTTGATACAGAAAAAAGATAAAACAAAAAGGCAAGCTGGAACATATTGCACATGAGACAGTCGAACTTAATACCACATAACCCCCGGGCTGTGACCCGATGCGTTTCGGAGTCTTTTGGGCTCCTTCCTCAGGGGTGCGCCCTTAGAGGGTGGTCTGTGGATCATTAACACATAACATATTAATTCCAACATAATAAATATAGTTGCATTGCATTTAAGTAGAAAGTTTAATAACAACTTACATAGTTCACTGTGATAATGAGCATGAATAGCCTGCCTGGTGATTAAAAACAAATGGGCCGCATATGCTTGTTGTCGATCAGGAGTGCCGTATTCGCGGTGTTATAAGTCAAAACCAGAGATCTTAGGTCTTGAAGTGTTTCAGGACTTGTAGTGCTAACCAAGTCTTGGTAAAAGACTGGGTAGGAGCAGCTGGAACCTCAAATGACAGCAGGTCTGCTAGGCAAAAATTGCACAATTACTGCAAGATCCAATCAAACAAGACCACACATGTGCAGGGTGCCCAAAAGCTTAATATCCTCTGCCCACCATATCTCTCATATAGGGTCAAAGAGAAAATTATCAACCATATTAGATCAACAAGTGAGATAAATGAGCAAAATAAAGACCAAATATCCGTATAAATGTGTCATGCTAGGTATTATGACCATAGCCAGGCATATAAAACACTTTAAGAAAAATGGTGAAGGCTAAAGAGTCTTATTGGGCATCATGCACAGATCAAGAAGTCAAAAAACCATCACCCCGATCACATAGATCAGCAGTATTCAGGTAGCAATCTCTTAAGGGTGTAAATCTTTTCTTACCTTGAAGACAGCTGTATTTTTTTCACAAAAAATGGAAGTCCCCACAGGACCTGCGTATCCGGCAAAAGAGCAGATAGCTCTGACGCCAGATACACAGGATTTAAAAAGCGTGGCAATCAGCTGAAAGGTGAATCAGCTGGATTGCCTGCTCTCAGCTGATCGCCGTCAAAGGTTCCCTGAAACGTAAGGGCCGGACACGCCCCCTAACCGGATATCCGGCGGAAGCGTGAGCGGCCGATGCGTTCCACCGACCCGGAAGCGTCACTGGTCTGCGTGAAACGCAGACCAGTGTACTAGACATACACGGCCGCGCTCTGAGAGAGGACGGGATGGACACGTGAATGCCTATATCTGCGGGCGCCAGTAGATGGCGTCCGCCTTTCCGTGCCGGGCTGATCCTACAAAAGAGCACTAAACAAGAGCAGTGTTTAGATGACGCGTCGGGTCACAGCCCGGGGGTTATGTGGTATTAAGTTCGACTGTCTCATGTGCAATATGTTCCAGCTTGCCTTTTTGTTTTATCTTTTTTCTGTATCAACTAATAAAGAATCTAACTTTTATATAAATTGATCTGTTGTATACAATTTATTGGTGCCTAAAAAGTCCCACCCCTAGGGGAATCTTCCTTTCTGGTTTAGTAGCTCATAAGGATATAATACATAGAATCTCAGAATACAGGCATTCCTTAAACACCAATGAACCATATACAGTGTGCTGAGCAGCTCTCTGTAGTCCTTGAAAAGTTTTAAAATAGGACACAGTTTGTTATGCTAGTGCCCTACTGGTAATCCATGTAGCCAAGAATAGTTCTCATCTCATTACAGATCTTTCTTCAGCAGTCATTAGCTCCACACAGCAGCTTGCTATCCAACCCCCAAGCTGACTATACACTAGTAGATTGAACAGAAATTCGTACAAAAATTCTCAGTACATTCAATGATTTTATGAATTTTATTCAAAAATATTTCAAAATTTTAGCATTCGATTTTGGAATGGACTTTACCGAATAAAAATCACATGCACTGTTAGAAATTTGAGAAAAATGCTCCATCCTGTTTCTTCAAATTTTCTCATCACTGAGGTAAACAACGAACACTGATATGATTCCACTAACAATTAGAAAATCGAACAAACCTTCTTAAAACTAGAAAAAAAATGCAATTTGCCATTGTATAGCCAGCTTTAGTTTCACTCTCTGAGGCTTGGATATCAAGTCTTTGTGTTTGTGGGAAATCAATAGGGGGTTTGTGTCCTGTACACTTTAAATGGAAGCAGTTATGTTTATGTGGAGTTTACCTATACATAACCAGTGGTATTTTGTATTCTGGAGCTGAATAAAACATATATTTATAATTATTATCATTTTGATAGATTGTATATTTAAGGCGTGCATACCAAGCAGAAATACTAATTTATCACTTCTCCAACTAAATTAAACCCTCTTAAAGGTCAATAAACATTTCCACTGCAACCCTTGTATTCTATTTATCCTCATAGTAAGACTGATTTTTACATTACGCAGAGTAAGATTTATTACCAGTGACAAAAACAAGGCAAACTTGTCACAACTTTTCCTTTATAGTTAAAAAATGATTATATGGCAAAACACACTGAACAAATTACAGAATTTGCATCTTCATAGGAGCTGACAAATTTTAATTAAAGTAAGTACAGCATATTTGCTTAGAGGACAGGACGCTACATCTCTATTAGACAGCTGTTTCAACATCTTTCTTTGGATTAGTCAGAACGATTTTTCAGCCTGTTTTGGGGACAAGGATTCATGTTATCCATTTTTTTTTTTTTTTTTAAACAAAAAAATTGTCAAAAAGTTACTTAAATGAGCTTTCAGCTGCCAGAGGAAGAGGATGATTGTTTTTACTGGTCAGTCTGTTTTTAAATAGTTATTTATAGAGAAAAAGCATAGTGCATTTCAGTAAGCACAGAGTATGAGATAATTTTGCAGAGCTAACCTTTACGTATTTTTTGTGACTCGTTGGAACAAAATAACTATATAGGTTATGGGTAAGAAGGGACAACAGCAATCAAAACGCCCTCCAAACTAATCAGTGCATAACACTTATTAGTTTATAACATATTAGTTAATTGTCTTGAAAATCTTTGCTTTTTGAATCAGCTGCCATGGATGTTTTTGGGTATATGGATATACGTACCATTAATTTAGAAGAAGTATTTTGTTCTACCAAAGAGAGAACTGGAATTGATTTAGATAGTAGTTTTAAGAAATTAAACATTTAATGGAAAGACAGATACAAATTTGGTGGGATATTAACACACTTGATTTATACCTGAAGGAGGGTATAACACTGAGGAGACTCAGGTGGGATATACTGTACCTGCTAATGATGGGCTTCAGGACAAAGAGTTGGAAACAGAATGGTTCAATTTCTTTAATAAAAGTGAGGCTAGGCTAATGGAGATGATTATAAAAAGGAGACAAACTAAATTCAGAAAAGTAGAGAATAACATCAAAGAGTTGAAATATCTGTTGGCTCCTCTAGCCCAAACACAAGAATACCTAGACAAATTTAAGGTAGCGCAAGAGTATATTACAGGCACACCCAACTTTTAAGTACACGATGGGACCAGAGCATGTATGTAAAACGAAAATGTACTTAAAGTGAAGCAATAACTTTTTTCATTTCTCAATGCATGTAAATACACTAGTTCCATAGGAAATCTTGGTCAGCTTGACATGGCACTGCTCCCAAACCATGTGATAAGGACACCAAGCTTGGGGAGCATGTTAAGGGGATCCAGGACTATGACATGGTAGATTACCTAGGCAAGCTGGCCAGCCACAAAAAGGATATGTTGTAGTCCTGGGTCCCCTCTCGGTGCTCCCTAAGTTTGGTATTCCTGTCACTTATGGTTTGGGAGCAGTGCCATGTCAAGCTGACCAAGATTTCCTATAGACGCCAATGATAAAAACCGGGAGTAGTGTCATGCCAAGCTGAACAAGCTGTGTCCTTACTCGCGAGTGTATGTAAAGTGAGTGTACTTAAAGCGGGGTATGCCTGTACTAAAGTTGACAAAGAGACCAAGAATAAAAAAGTAAAAAAAAAAAAACACAGAGACATGGAGGATTACAAAAACGATAAAACATACAAATGGCAAGAGTAACCCAACTTGGAGAGTGCGGGATCTAAAGAATCCATACCAGAGACAAATCCCAATAATGAGGCAGTTTTTCATATACCACAGTCACAAAAAACTCCCCAGAAAAATACAATAAGGGTCAAATTTCAGAAAGAACAAAATTACCCTACCCCCCCCCCAAAAAAACGACAACACCAATTATGAAGGTAGATCCCCAAAACAACATTTGGATCATTCACCTAAAAATTCTCCTTATGGAGCCCCTAGGGGGTATTTAACCACTTCCCGCCCGCCCTATAGGCAAATGACGGCGGGAAGGTGGTTACATTATCCTGACCGGACGTCATATGACAGAGGCAGGATAATGCGATCTCGCAGAGCGGCGATCGGTGATGCGGCGTGTCACTCTGACACACCGCATCTCCGAAATCGGTAAAGAGCCTACTGACGTAGGAGTATAATCTACGGATATTGCGCTTATTTCAGTCTTTACTCATAACACTGTAAAGCCTACTTAGGACAGAGAGTGTTCACATGTCTTATTCTATAACATATTCCAAAAATAACTGGATTATGCCTCAATAATGCCCTATTAAACAAATACAACCTCTAAACCACTGGTATATAAGACAAATATTACCTAATACTAAAGAATCTATTTATAACAAACTGCATGCAGCTGTTTCAGTCTTTCTGGCCCTCCTTGCTGCACAGTCAAAAAAACCTGAAATAACTGCATACAATGATTTGCATGGCTTTGCCAACTGTTCTGAAATTAGGTATAATCCTTTTATTTTGAGGTAGGTAATGGAATGAGGCATTTGAAGGTAGAGAACAGGAGAAGGAGAAATAACCAACACCAACTGATGTGAATGTACAATACAGGCATACCCCTTTTTAAGTACACTCACTTTACATACACACGCGAGTACAGACACAGCCTGGTCAGCTTGGCATGGCACTACTCCTGGTTTTTAACATTGGCGTCTATGGGAAATCTTGGTCAGCTTGACATGGCACTGCTCCCAAACCATAAGTGACAGGGATACCAAACTTAGGAAGCACCGAGAGGGGACCCAGGACTACAACATATCCTATTTGTAGCCGGCCAGCTTGCCTAGGTTATCTACCATGTTATAGTCCTGGATCTCCTTAACATGCTCCCCAAGCTTGGTGTCCTTGTCACTTATGGTTTGGGAGCAGTGCCATGTCAAGCTAACCAAGATTTCCTATGGAGCTAGTGTATTTACATGCATTGAGAAATGAAAAAAGGTAATGCTTCACTTTAAGTACATTTTCGTTTTACATACATGCTCTGGTCCCATTGTGTACTTAAAAGTGGGGTATGCCTGTATACTGTATGTGTAAAGCGCTGTGTAAATTGACAGCACTATATAATCCCAGTAGAGCAGCAGTTTTTGAAATACTCAGACCAGCCTGTCTGGCACGAACAACCATGCCATGTTCAAAGTCACTTAAATCCAATTTCTTCCCCATTCTAAAGCTCAATTTGAACTTCAGCGAGTTGACTTCACTATGTCTAGAGGCCTAAATGCATTGAGTTGCTGCCATGTGATTGGCAGATTAGCAATTTGTGTTACCAAGCAATTGAACAGGTGTACCTAATAAAGTGGCTGTGAGTTTATATACAATATATGATTTCACAAGGTGATGATAAATTCCATGTAACTATATTATTACTAACTATATATAGTGTGAGTTTTTAGCATCACACAATCATCATACAAAGGCAGGTCCTCTCAAAAGGCAAGTATTTTTCTTGCAAGGTATAGCACATAAAAATATCCCATGCAGTTGTAAGCATAACTTTGTTACAAATTCAGGATTTCAGCCTTTTTGCCATCTCTGGCATAGGAACTTCCTTTTAAAGGCCTTTATGTCTTTTAAACACTTGCCGACCAACCGACGCAGTTATACAGGGGCAGGTCAGCAGGTTCCTGCAAAACTTTGTACCCGTACGTCGCTTTGCAGGAGCGATCGTGGGGGCAGGCTTGAGCCCATTCGCCAGAGGAGAAGCTGATCTGTGGGGCCGGCGGCCGCGATTGCCGCCAGGCACCCGCGATCGCTCCATGGAGACAGAACGGCGGTCTGCCGTTGTAAACACGGCAGACCGCTATTCTGTTAGCAATGAACACAGGGCCCCTGTGTTTATTCCAATAATCCATCCCCCTCACAGTTAGAAAGCACCCCCTAGGGACACATTTAACCCTTTGATCATCCCTAGTGTTAACCTCTTCCCTGCCAATGGCATTATTACAGTAACAACGCATATTTTTAGCACTGATTACGCTGATCATCGCCATTACTATGACATAAATCTTTGCCCTAGTTTGTAAACGCAATAAATTTTGCGCAAACCAATCAATATACAGATATTGGGATTTGCTTTACCAAAAATATGTGGCAGAATACAAATTGGCTTAAAATGATGAAAAAATTGGATTTTTAAATGTTTTTTTTTTTTTTTCGGGAATGTTATATAGCAGAAAGTGAAATATATATATATATATATATATATATATATATATATTTTTTTTTTTTTTTTTCAGAATTGTCGCTATTTTTTTGTTTATAGTGCAAAAAATAAAAATCACAGAGGTGATCAAATACCATCAAAAGAAAGCTCTATTTGTGGGATAAAAGGACATCAATTTTATTTGGATACAGCATCGCACGACCGCGCAATTGTCCGTTAAAGTAACGCATCCGCGAATCACAAAAGATGGCCTGGTCATTAAGGGGGAAAATCTTGCGGTCCAGAAGTAGTTAAACTAAGAAAAGAACTCTGGAATGGAGTGCTGGCCAAGGAGCACACCATACCATCTTCCTAAACGTGTTTCATAGCTCAGGACAGAAATTTGCGCAGTGTTTGACTAGCTTTAGCCAATGGCTTCAATATTGTATGTCACTTATTTGCAGCAAGTATGAAGATCAAGAGATTTGATTTCACTCTAACTTCCTTGGTTGCATTTTTGTTCTGAAGAAGAAAAACAAACAAGGCCACATCGCTTCCATGCAGTGCATGACCTGTTTGAACCCTAAGTGGTTAGGTTTATAATGCCCATTCTCATTCTTTGGTCACTAGCAGCCATAAGTGAAATGGTTAGCCTGAATGCAGATCCTTAGCAAATCAAGCCAATCTTTTGGACACACACATCAACTCTTCTTCACTTTGCTTAAGCCACTCATCCCAATCTAATCTCCCACCAAATTTGTTTCCATAGATCACATTGAAATAGTTGCTTGTGAAGTTTAGGGAAACCCCTCAAAACCTTTATTCACATAGACATGTAAAGCAGTCCTGCCATCTCCATACATTTCTAATACATATTCTGTATGAAGACATGGGTTACATTGGTTGCACTCAAGAGACTTTACTGAGCAGTCTAATTAAATGTGAGCATTCTGTACACAAGTTATGTACTGTTGTTCATTTGCTCTTGTGAATCACTTCAGACAGATATAAAGTAACCCAAGGAATTGATCTTCAGGACCAGCATTGACTAATGAGCTCGTTTATCATACTGTATTTCTCTTAGACAAGTAGCCTATGTGTTATAAAATATAAATATAACCCTAATTATTCCTTAGAAGCAGGAGGCAGACAGAAAAGAGTAAGCTTTGACTTATTGGCTAGCATAGATACATTCAGAGTGCACATGCCGATGCCGAATATGTGAAATAGCCTTTTCTCAGGCTGCAAATGCTACCTCAATTTAAGGTTCTGTCTGTCTAATTTAATTGGTTGACCTTTTTAAATGAAATTTACATTTACGTGTATATTTAGAGATACTTAAAACTAAGTATACACTCTGGTCAGTAGTTGATGAGTTTAGTTAATTTCTAATGACTACATCCTAAAGCTGTACTGTAGGTAAGCAGCTGAATGCATGAAACATATGGGAAATATTATACCAATGAAAGGATTTTATATTATCTGCAGCATTTTTGTTATTTATACACCTTTGCCAGACTACAGAGCCAGATCCCTAAGACACCTCCTGATTGGCCCATGAAAGAGCAGCAGAACAATAAAATCAATATCCTTGCTGTTTTTTCCATCACTTGTCAGAAGCCTATCTCCCTGCACATTAATACTGCAACACAACCTGACTAGCAACTAGTGCTGGTCCTTCCCTTTGCAGTCTGAATGCTGCTGTGTAGGCTATTTTAGGAAGCGTGTACCAAGAAAAACACAGATATAAGTTTCATTTTGAAATACACAATTAATGATTTAAGAATTTTTTAAGGAATATTAAGGAGTACACAATTGCATTAATTGTTTTTGGTTTTTATTTCTAATTTCCTATATTCCTTGTTTTCTATAGAATTCCTGAGACTTTATAGAACCATAGGTACTTTTAAAGTTTGTGTTAACCTTTATCACAAACTTATTTAATCTTTTCATTTATGGGAAATATACTATTGAAAGCATTCTGTTATATCTATTTGCTAAATGCAAAACATATCTGTTTTTCCTAAGCAGTTTTATCAAACTTTCCAATTCTTGAATGACAATTATTTCCTATGTTGTCAACTGTATATCTCTATATATATATATAGAGCTATGTAGATATATATATATATATATATTATATATACATATATATATATATATAGTGAAACAAACAAAGATTCCCACGAGCAACCTCCCTACATAAGATATTAAATGCTGCAAGCACCTCACTTCCCATACAAGTGTAAAGAGCAAATAATTTATATAATAGTGCTGCGCAGATAATAATCCGTGAATAAATATATAAAAGTGAAATAAATTTAAATATATAAAAGTGAAATAAATTTAAATATATAAAAATGAAAAAAGTGTATATAAATATCAACCAACAAGTAAAAAATTGATGTAATAAATAAATGACACAATATAACATTAGTAAAAGTCAGTGCTTGAAGACAAAAAGTGCAAAGTGCAAAGCATAACATATACAGTGGGTACGGAAAGTATTCAGACCCCCTTAAATTTTTCACTCTTTGTTATATTGCAGCCATTTGCTAAAATCATTTAAGTTCATTCTTCTTCCTCATGAATGTACACATAGCACCCCATACTGACGGAAAAACACAGAATTGTTGACATTGTTGCAGATTTATTAAAAAAAGAAAAACTGAAATATCACATGGTCCTAAGTATTCAGACCCTTTGCTCAGTATTTAGTAGAAGCCCCCTTTTGATCTAATACAGCCAGGAGTCTTTTTGGGAAAGATGCAACAAGTCTTTCACACCTAGATTTGGGGATCCTCTGCCATTCCTCCTTGCAGATCCTCTTCAGTTCTGTCAGGTTGGATGGTAAACGTTGGTGGACAGCCATTTTTAGGTCTCTCCAGAGATGCTCAATTGGGTTTAAGTCAGGGCTCTGGCTGGGCCATTCAAGAACAGTCACGGAGTTGTTGTGAAGCCACTCTTTCGTTATTTTAGCTGTGTGCTTAGGGTCATTGTCTTGTTGGAAGGTAAACCTTCGGCCCAGTCTGAGGTCCAGAGCACTCTGGAGAAGGTTTTTGTCCAGGATATCCCTGTACTTGGCCGCATTCATCTTTCCCTCGATTGCAACCAGTCGTCCTGTACCTGCAGCTGAAAAACACCCCCACAGCATGATACTGCCACCACCATGCTTCACTGTTGGGACTGTATTGGACAGGTGATGAGCAGTGCCTGGTTTTCTCCACACATACCGCTTAGAATTAAGGCCAAAAAGTTCTATTTTGGTCTCATCAGACCAGAGAATCTTATTTCTCACCATCTTGGAGTCCTTCAGGTGTTTTTTAGCAAACTCCATGCTGGCTTTCATGTGTCTTACACTGAGGAGAGGCTTTCGTCGGGCCACTCTGCCATAAAGCCCCGACTGGTGGAGGGCTGCAGTGATGGTTGACTTTCTACAACTTTCTCCCATCTCCTGACTGCATCTCTGGAGCTCAGCCACAGTGATCTTTGGGTTCTTCTTTACCTCTCTCACCAAGGCTCTTCTCCCCCAATAGCTCAGTTTGGCCGGACAGCCAGCTCTAGGAAGGGTTCTGGTCGTCCCAAACGTCTTCCATTTGAGGATTATGGAGGCCACTGTGCTCTTAGGAATCTTAAGTGCAGCAGAAATCTTTTTGTAACCTTGGCCAGATCTGTGCCTTGCCACAATTCTGTCTCTGAGCTCTTCAGGCAGTTCCTTTGACCTCATGATTCTCATTTGCTCTGACATGCATTGTGATCTGGAAGGTCTTATATAGACAGGTGTATGGCTTTCCTAATCAAGTCCAATCAGTATAATCAAACACAGCTGGACTCAAATGAAGGTGTAGAACCATCTCAAGGATGATCAGAAGAAATGGAAAGCACCTAAATTAAATATATGAGTGTCACAGCAAAGGGTCTGAATACTTAGGACCATGTGATATTTCAGTTTTTCTTTTTTAATAAATCTGCAACAATGTCAACAATTCTGTGTTTTTCTGTCAGTATGGGGTGCTATGTGTACATTCATGAGGAAGAAGAATGAACTTAAATGATTTTAGCAAATGGCTGCAATATAACAAAGATTGAAAAATTTAAGGGGGTCTGAATACTTTCCGTACCCACTGTATATGCAACAAAATCCCAGTGATTAAAGTATATATCAATCCATGCATATTATAAGTGCAAATAAAATGATGATGAATCATCCAAAAAGAGTCTTTAGTGATGATAGGTGCAAAATAGCAGAAAAATCCTCTATAGGTGCTCAAGCCACCTGGATGTGGCTGGTGTTTCCTAAGCAAAGTGAGTGACCAAAGTGTCACAGATCGATATTATCCATGCACCCCCTTGTGAGTGGGTGCTCACCTTAAGGCTTACTCAGTTAAGCTCAAATGCAGGGGGTCTAGTGGATGACACTTCCGGGTGGTTCCATCCCAGTATCACAGATCGAGTCAGCAAATCTCAACCCAACAGCCAACGTACCATGTGAATAAAAAAGCTTACAATAGTGCTTATACCTTGAAAACCTTTAATTCATGTAAAAACATAAGGTATTGCACTCACATATAATGGTGCATCCATGCACCTTTAAAACGCCATACAAGATAAGTTGTAACAACCATAGGAATACAGTGGTGGTGTAGTGGGAAACGCCGCAGCTGTATAATTCCTTCTGTGTAGGATCAGCCTGACCAGTACCTCGGTGAAGCGCTCCATCCGTCCTTGCCCCTCCCCTATGCGTGACGACACAAGGGACCACGTGTCTTCATCAGGGAATTTTCTGAAAAAATTATACTTAGTAAAATACAACCAAAATAATCCCTGTAAGGGGAATATACTAAAATATAACATAAAACGTTCATTCATAAGATGTGATAAAGTTCATGAATAAATCCCGGTGCAGATGATGAGAAAGGGTTCATAAACGTTGATGTATCCACCACCAATTAATGAAATGCGCACTCACCAGAGCCAGGTGCTGTCTATATTATAGGAGAGCAAGAGGGTATAATTCAGCAAGCATCGTAGCCTTTGGACATCGAGATATTCTGCAACATCCGGTCTCAGGAACGAACTCCAAAAAGTTTATCCTTTCATAAGCCACCACTACAAGATGGGGTTACGGCTGGATCTTAGGCGTTTGAGATAATAGCTCTACGGCCGTTTCGCGTCCCACGCGTCATCAGGAGGTTTGCCTTTGCCATCTTGTAGTGGCGTCCAGAGGCTACAATGCTAGCAAACACCCCATGCCCCTTAGGTTTGGTCTAAAGCAACTCCTTCCCAGTGGGTGTGGTTCCAAAGATGTTAACCCCTACAATCTAAACCAACAAAACAAAACCTCTAAGCCTTCCATTAGGAACTTTAATGACATATTGGTGGATAATAAAAACAATGAAAAACAATCAAATATACGTGTACTCAGAATACTGTAATCACATACCCAAGTTGGTCCAGGGAGGTGCTGCAAAGGAACTTTTGATACGTAACATCTTGGGGTTATCCCATATACGTGGCACGTATATGAGGAGTTGCTCTGGGAGTGACCAAAGCAACTCTGTAGGACATTAGTAATTGTAGACAGTATTCCAACGGGTTTTGCAAGGAACTTCTTGTTTCCACCAGGAGCCTCGATGCTGTAATATGCTTCTGAGTATCACTGGAACGCACGCGGCCAGATCCCAGAAGGGCCACCACGCTGTGCGTTCCACACTACTGAAGTCCCTTCTGCCCATGTCACTTCCGCATCTCTTTGTTGGAATTGTTCCACCCTTATCTGACACGGGTTCTCGGAAAGTACAACACAGAGGCTCCCAAATGACTCAGACTCCTCCTAGTGATCTCCCACCCAACCCATAGCACACCCACCACTTCCATGACGGCATAACTTCGGGGGGGGGGGGAGGGTGAAACCCTTTAATAAAAGAGAGAAGTAAAACCCATGCAGCACCTCCGTGGGTCAGTATTACTTCAAGCACATAGCAGATCAATTATTAACTATTGAAGGGCATTTTCTTTTTATTAAGGGTTTCCCCCTTTCCTCGCCCCTTCCGGGCGGTCATGCCATCATGGGAGTGGTGGGTGTTCTATAGGTTGGGTGGGAGAGGACTAGGAGGAGTCTAAATCAGTTGGGAGCCTCTGTGTTGTACTCTCCGAGAGCCCGTGTCAATTAAGTGCGGAAGAATTACAACAAAGAAATGAGGAAGTGACGTGGGCGGAAGTGACTTCAGTAGTGTGGAACGCACAGCGCGGCGGTCCTTCCGGGATCTGCCAGTGTGATACTCGGAAGCATATTATAGCATATTGGGCTCCTGGGGGAAACAAGAAGTCCCTTGCAAAACCCGTTGGAATACTGTTTACAATTACTAATGTCTTACTGAGTTGCTTTGGTCACCGCCTCAGATACATGCCACGGATATGAGATAACCCCAAGATGTTACCTTATCTATAGTTCCTTTGCAGCACCTCCCTGGACCAACTTGAGTATGTGATTACATTATTCTGAGTACACATATATTTGATTGTTTTTTATTACTTTTATTATCCACCAATATGTCATTAGAGTTCCTAATGGAAGGTTTAGAGGTTTTAATTCATTGGTTTGGACTGTAGTGGTTAACACTTTTGGAACTACACCCACTGGGGAGGAGTTGCTTTAGACTAAGCCTTAGGAGCATGGGTTATTTGCTACATAAATGTCTAGACATGGCCTGCTGCCTCTGAAGAAGGGGCTAAGCCTCGAAACGCGTTAGCCATCATCTATTGAGGACATTGGTCACAGACACAGATTGTTCCAGATGTTCAGATTGGATGTGCTGTTTTAAACATTTGTTTGTGAGTATACACACCTTTAATTAATAAAGCCTATTATTGAGGATAATGTGCTAGGCCGGTGCACCCTTTGTTGGCATGCCTTTAATACCACCCTAAGCTCACAGCAAGTAAATTGTCTGACTATGCATTATTCAAGGCAGAATATCAGCACTGAACCACAGAGAAGGCATGGGGCAGTACTGAAGTAAGTAAGGTTAAGTACTGGCAAGCTTATTTATTTATTTATTAATACAGGAAGAAGGTGGGCTATTCAGAAAATAAAACAGCAAACAGTTATTATTGTGTGTCTTTTATATTTGCCTGCAGTTGAGCTTTAAATGCTTAGGGGGGGGGGGGGGTTGCGAGGAAATTGGGTCCATCAATCCTGGTAATGTCAGAGAAAGTGATGCCATTAGGGCACACATGGCAAGTAAAAAAGTTTAGTTAATGATGTAGCAGGGAACAAAAATCAACCTTCTTTTCTGTACCTACAAACCGAACATAATGGGGGAGATTTACTAAAACTGGTGCACACAGAATCTGGTGCAGATGTGCATAGTAACCAATCAGCTTCCAGGTTGTATTGTCAAAGGTTAATTAAACAAGTTAGTAGCTAATTGGTTGCTATGCACAGCTGTACCAGATTTGGTGTGCACCGGTGTTAGTAAATCTCCCTCAATATTAGGCTATCTGTAAGCTCTTAAAGGAGACTACCTGGAGCCATGTGGCATAAGGCACCTTTTACACATGCCATTGACAGAGGAAAAACGGACATCAATGCATCTCTATGGAAAAATGTATGTAAACGGATGATCATCTATTTACATCAGTTTACATCTGCATCCCTCAACATCCTTTTTTTTTTTTTAAAGAGATCAATGCCCTGTTAAAAAAAGGAATGGACGAAAAATGGATGTAAATGGACAAACAGTCAGTTTTTGCATCCATTTTTGCATTGGTAGTGGATGTAATAAAACTGATGAGCAACTGATGGAAAACTTATGAAAAGCTAAAGTAAACTTCATCTGTTTTTTTCTTTGATAAACTGATGAAATGAACGGTCCGCATGTGTGAAAGGGGCCTTAGGGTGACGGTATAGTGATGAGTGCAGAAGGGTCCTAATTTTTATATGGCAAAGAGGCCCTCACCAATAAATGTCAGCAACTCAACTGACTTGTCTGTCTTTACCATCGTTTTGACATTTATTTCTACTAGATAGATTTTATTCACCTCTCTATATGTTTAGGAGAAAAGCAAAGCTTTGTTCTACCTGACCTAGATAATAAATTGAATGTCGTGCAGTTATAATATTCAGCATCTGTATTTGTCAAATGAATATAATATTACTGGCTAATTTCCCCACAGTATGATCACTTTTCTGGTTATAATTGCATAATCTTGATTGTGTCAAACTGAAGCCTTTTGGAAAAAAAAAATACTGCTTTCAATCTAGACAGCTCATTACAGTTCTCCCCACTATAATGAGAATCCTTAATGTCTCTGTGATACAGTCCATTACAACCTGCGAAGGGAACCACATGGGGAAAATTCATTTTGTCAAACAGCCACACACTGCTGTAACCTATTCTTTGGCGAAGATCATGTAAAGCTCTTGTGTTAAATAATTTTTGGTGAATACATTGCTGCGATAATTACATAGAATTTTTACATTACGCTGGAGCTGATAATTAGCACCTTTTTAAATGAAGGAGAGTGAGAAACTGGTAGCATTAGAAAAATTTAATCAAATCATTGTGTTGGGTTTGTTAATGTCAGAGTAGCCAAGATACTATAGTCTGTACTGAGAACTTGGAAGTTAAAGGAAAGAAACCATTAGCAAACTCTCTTCAGCTATTAAAAGCCCAACTTAGTCTTTGTGCCTCTCGAATAGACAGCCCTTTCATTTTGGTCCTCATTGCCTGCCTTTGCTTTTTATGTTTTAATACTCACCTTTTCCAACATCTTCAGGCCAGTTACATAATGCCGAAGAGTCTTCTTCTTTTTCTTCACCTCTTTTCTGGGCAGGGTGGTTTTCACTGGTGCAGAGAGCAGTGCTGAAGTGATGGCAGCAGCCCCAGTCTCTGCTCTGGTACACCGAGGGGGAAAGAGCCATGACATCATCCACTCAAAGCATGTGATCGATCTTCTGTGTTGAGTAATATTTAAGTTATTTAACCTGAAATATCAACATACTGTGGCAGCTAGGTACTACTCTGGTTTGAAGGTGGGTTTGAAGGTGGTTATTACAGTCTGATTTCTGTCTGATTCTGGAGATACAAAAAATAATAAATAAAAACCAAATCAAGCTACCCATGAAAAGAAAAAAAAAATGCATTTTCCATATTGGCGTAAAAAAAAAATCAACACATACAGCAAGTGTATACAAAAAGTAAACACATCATTAAACTAACCTTTTAACTAGGTAGCAGTGGAATCCATCCAGCAGCATGGACAAGGGAGTGAATAGTGTCAGCCATGCCACATTAAGGTGAGGCTTCCGGTGGTGCTCACATCCCTAAATACTCACAGTTCACTTGCCACACCTACCTCTACTCAGGAAGGCAACACAAATGTTCTTCTGTGGATCCTCTGCTGTGCATGCGCCAAATAGCAACACACAGCCAAAATGGCCACGGTGACGTCACACGCATTTGCAATGGTGGCACGTAGTGGCCATATTGGAATCTGGCTTGCATTCCAAGAAGCCAAAAGAGGAAAAGCAGGATGCAATGCGATGTCACAAGACATATCCTAACATACATCTTGTTTTGCCCTTTGCTGTCCATCTATATTTTGTAAGTAGTTTAATCTGTTTAACTTTAAAATGGGGTCCTCTGTACACATAGATTTATAAATTGGTTCTCTTTTTACATCTTTTCAATATCATTTTTAAAGTGGTTGTAATCCTAAAAAGAAAAAAAAAAAAGCTTATGTTCCTTTAAACCATGATTAATACCACTGTACTTCAGCAGTGCAATTTGTCCAATTCTACGTTCTAAAATACCTGGTTGATCCTGCCAGTTCCTATGTGTACTGACCAATGCAATCATGGCTGCTGATCCATGATACCACAATTTACTTCTGTCATCACACTGTGTGTACACAGTCTTTCCCTGCTTGTCATTTCCTAGTCTGTGTGTGAAAGTTATTTGTCAAACCCGCCCCTACCCTTCCCTCCTGCTACTATTCACCTGCGGCTGTAAAGTCCGATTCACTCTGTTGGCTGGCATACGTCAGATGGGAATCTCAGCCCCTCCCACTGCTCTCCTTAGATCAGGGAAGGAGAGCTGAGGGAGCGCCCAGCGGTGCTGTGTAACAAGGTATTTAGGATTATAATTTTTTAAAAAAACTAACACACAGAATCTTGCTACAACAGAGGGTATGCCAGCTATTTATGTATGTACCTAAAAGTGTATGATGATAAGACTATACCCCCTATTTTATATCCCATCCCAAGTCATGATCGCATTGTTTGCTGGCATAATAATAATCTAGTAGGTAATATTCTGATTAGAAATATCCCTTATGTAGAAATGGGTTACAAATGCAAATCATTGTGTAGATACTGTATATACTATAACTATATATGTATCCATATCGTTTTCTGCTTCTACTAAATGTGTAATTATTCAAAATATATATAAAAGTAAAACATTTATTCCTGATCTACAGTATATAAATGCTGTATTAGTAATACTGTATATACTCATTAGACAGTGTTACCAAATCTGAACCTTACAGAGATATATAAATTAGAGATGATCGAAAAGTTTGGTTCGACCATCGGTTCGACCCCGAACATTGGCTGTTTGAAATTCGTCCGAATTCCGAACTTTTTGCGGTAAAAGTTCGGAATTCGGCCACCAGAACCGCCCAAAATGCAATGGGGCAGGAACTGGGCTTTAAAAGCCTGTGATTGGCCCAGAAACATCAGTAAAAGCAGATTGGAGTGACTAGGGGGTCCAGAGGCCAATCAGGAGTGAATACGCCCCCCATACGCCCCCCATACGCCCCCCAGTATAACATAGCCCCGCCAAATCTCTAGCACTGTATTACAGAGGCTGTGGAATAGAGTGGAAGCATTTCTGCTGCTCCAGTGTCATTTTGAAATTATTAGTGTGAGGAAAGGGATATGCAGTGTAGTTAGGGTACTATATACCACTATAGTTAGATTCAATAATCTAGTTTCTGTAGGGAAAGTGTTAAGTGTCAGGGTGACCGTAGTGTAGGGTGAACTGACTCTGCTATGCTAGGGTGACCCCAAAAAAAAAAAAAATTCTTAGAATTTCAGTAGCGCAGGGATGGGGCTCCGCTCCTTTCACACCTGGGCGTTTTTGTTGCAGGTGTTTATTGGGCATTTTTTGGGCGTCTTTGGAGGCAGGTATGACATCTGAACTTCAGTATAGGGGTATATATACACATACACACATATAGGTGTGAAAGAAGCGGAACCCCATCCCTGCGCTAATGAAATAATTTCAGTAGCGCAGGGATGGGGTTCCGCTCCTTTCACACCTATATGTGTGTATGTGTATATGTGTATATATATATGTGTGTGTGTATATACTGTATACCCCTTTACAGAAGTTCAGATGTTATGCCTGCCTCCAAAGACGCCCAAAAAATGCCCAATAAACGCCTGCAACAAAAATGCCCAGGTGTGAAAGGAGCGTAACCCCATCCTTGCGCTACTAAAAATTCTAAGAAAAATTATCTTTTTTATTTCTGGTTCTGGACATGCTACAGAGCTGAAACTTCACAGGTACACTTTTTAGACCCCACAGACCCTAAATCCAAAGAAATCTCATTCTTTTTTCAATAATTTTTCCAATAATTGGCTCTCTATCAAAAACGACATTTTTAAGAACTTTTTTTTGTGTGATTAATAGTCCCTGGGGCATGACCCAGATCCCTAGGCACTTTTTAGGGGCATTTATTGGGTTTTAGGGCTTCAAAATTGTGTTTTTTGATTCCAGAAGTTTGGGTCCCATTGATTTCAATGGGGTTCTGGAATCCGAACCAAACCTTCGGGTAGTTCGGGTGTTCTGGTCGAACCAAACTTTTCAAAAGTTCGATCATCCCTAATATAAATAAATATCAGATGGCCACGCCTGTACCATGAGAAAATGGACATTCTTACCACACATCAGTTATAATAATAATAATTCAGATCACATATTTCTGCTCTAGGATACACTTGATTAAAAGAGATTAATGCCTGATCACACAATAAGTTAATTGTTGTCTGCCTCAATCAATGGAAAGAAGTTCCACCTTCTGGGCTAGGCTTATTATAATTTACATGGCCTTTTTGTCCCAAAACGGTATATAGGAGATCACAGAGGACACAAACAAACACACACAGGACCCCTTACACATCTTCACTACAGACATTTCATCCATCATACTTCACACCCTCATCATAACGCCTCATATTCTAAAACTTTAGTGAAGCAAGACGCAAGCTCCTCCTTAACCCGCCACAATTTTGGGAAAGGCAGTCGACTTGGGGGACTCTGGTAATGACCATTGTAAGCCAGTAGCCATTTTGGAAGTATAAATATGTTATATTTATTTTGTTGATTATTTCTATTCTAAATTTTGAATGTTCAGGATATTTTAATTATATTCCCCACATATAACACCAATTTTGTAGATTTTTCCTTAACTTTATTTTTGTTTTTCTAACTTTTACCATCTTTGTTTAGCGAACCAGTGTTACGTTTTACGTAGTTTAACTCTCACTCCAACTGCAGAGAAGTAACTGTTAGCTACGCAAATCACAGACATTTTTGTCTGATAACTAATTCTATATTATATGGTTTTTTAAAGTCTGTGAGAAATTCATCCTTTTATTTCATTTATATTATTGAGTAGAACCCATTAACTAGTGTTGCAAATAATTTGGTAATTTATGTAAGATTTTGTTTTTATGTCACCCATCTACTTGTCTTATTTATTCACAAGAATACTTGTCTTGTGAATAAATAATCTGTATATAGTCCCTACTTAGTCAGTATCCATATCGATTGGTGTATGCTGTTAAAAAGAAATTGATTGACGAAAAGAGCTCATTATAATTATCGTTCAGGAAATCATTCTCAAACATATAACGTACAACACACCAAAACATTTTTGAAAACTACATTGAAAATCAATTTTTGAACAAAGCAGATGATTTGACACTGAGTTTTCATGAAAAGTATCCACCTGTTAGTTTGTAGGAATTGTTAAAGAGAATTTGTCACTTTAGGAAAAGCTGAAATGGCCTTCAGTATTCTGAACATTTTGATTGAGCAAAGTTTCAGCAATACTCATGAAACTTGTTCACCCTCCGAACTTTGAATACATTCCGCCCAGGCTGTAAAACAACCCATCATAGTGATGGGCCAATGGGAACTTTGCTCAATACGACTGCTTGGCATAGGTTTGCACAGGGGATGTGCCTGGGCAAACCCTAATCACTACGTGCAGTGCTGATTAACCCTACTGCCCTGGCTTCCCCCCCCCCCCGTGATAGATAGCCCCATGCCCCACAATGCTGCTGACTTCCCTCCTCTCCTCTCCCCCAGCTGCTGAGGGGGATGTTTCAGGTTGGAGAGTAGGGGAAAGGAGTAGTAAATATGTAATTTACCAGCCCCTTCCTCTTCTAAATGAACACAGTGAGTGCACCCACTCACTGTGTCCATTCATAACTTAAGAAAAGTAAACAGTGTTTACTATGCTTCAGTGTGTGAAGGAACCGGAAGCCTCTAAGCACAGAGCACTTCCTGTTCATTCACTGAGGCAGCAGAAAAAGGCATGTGTATTTGAGCTTTGGAGTGCACATCCTAATGCAATAGGCTGCGCATACCTATGCTGCCTGGGCTTTTGGGTAAGAGATGATACTGAAAGCTACTATAGGTACAGTATGCAAGAACTGTCTGCACTTCATAAATGTCAGTAACTTTCAGTATTCCTAAAACCTAACTTAATTCCCAGTTTAAATCAGCTAAATATATTGAAGGACTATAAAAACAAAATAGCTTCAATATCTTACATTTCTTTTGTTTTTTAGACTGGGTTCACACTAGTGCAAATTGGATGCTCACACATCTCTGTGGCAGCTGTGGGTTGCACAGGAGTCCTGTGCATCTTTGGCTCCCTTTCAGGTCCTGAAACGGAGAACATGGACGCACAGGACCCCTTGCTGTCAGCATATTAAGTGTGAACCCAGCCTAAAGCAGCTGCAGTCTGAGTACAAAAGCTGTTCTCCTTCCAGAAGAAGCAGAATGGGACCCTGACTCCCTGTGTGCAAGCTTTGGTCTCTCTGCAGAGGTCTCACACACCTGGTCAGCTCATGCCCTCTGCTGATTGGAGAGCTCTGGCTCTCTCTCTGAGCATTGGGCGTATCAGACCTCCGCAGAGAGAATAATGTCTCCCAAAAGCATACAGCATGTTGGCAGGGGACAGACTTGTCCACTCAGACTTTCTGGGGTAGGCTTTTTTGGAGTCCATCTGCCCAGCAGGGAATCTGTCCGCTTATCCCCACTGAGCAGGCAGATGGCCGGTCTGTGTCTGCTCCGCTTATCTGCAACAGCCCTCTCTCCTCTATGGTTCAACTGGGCTGTAAAGCTGAACTCTGGGATAAGCAAATATTGTCCAAGTACAAGAGGTTTGTCTATTTTTACGTGAATCTTGGTGTATTTTGTGTATTTCTTTCAGATCTGTGTAGTAATCCAGTGTGAAACATTTCCTCCGTGCAGGGGGTTTCCTGTAACAAAGACCGGTCACTGCTGTTCTCTCTCCTTGTGCAGGGTGACTGGTCTTGTGTCCACCCCCTCAGTAGTTTTCAGGCAGCCTGCAATAGCATGGGCCTCCTGGCTTCCTCCAATATCACTGCTCCCTGCATTAACTATCTGCAGCCCAGTGTTAATGGCATTGCTACTATTAGGGCAATATCTAGGTTTGCAGAGGTATTTGATGGCCATAGTGTGGATTTCTGTCCTTTATTGTTATTGAGGAATATATAGTATTTAAATAAAATATATTATTCTTGGAGTTCAGCTCCAAAGTGTGTCTTTTTTAAATATAGGTTGGATAAATATTTTACCAGCAAAAAGTTAGATATGATACCATTGTGTATTTGACTACACAATCTGGAGCATACTTAAAAGAAAAATCATTTTTCACAAAAGCATTGACATATACCTATCCTAAATGATCGCTATTTGTGCTGTGCATCTGTGCTATTAGGCATGATAATGTACAAAAAAAACACAATGGGAATTGCAGGCTCCTGTCAATGAGCATGTACAGCATGACATTGTCACGAAAAA
Source organism: Pelophylax lessonae (assembly GCF_965119305.1). Lineage (NCBI taxonomy): Eukaryota > Metazoa > Chordata > Amphibia > Anura > Ranidae > Pelophylax > Pelophylax lessonae. Next base: position 122,975,734 of record NC_138770.1, read on the forward strand.
TGACAAAAGTCCTCTAGCGGAACATTGCATCAAATAGTTCCCCAAAGAGACTTATGGTTCAGGTCATATATTATTTGATTTTATCTCAATGTAAAAGTAATAGAGAAATGTAACAATGTAGATTTACATGAAGTACCCAGGGATGTGATGATACATTTAAATTCCAGGAATTTCTGTAACATGAATTTCTATCTAAGTAATAGTATTTGATATCTCTGCTCTTTTTATTTGCCAGTTGTGCACAGTACAGTATATTCAGTACATTTAGGGTACCCAAGCCTACTAGCTAAATAAAGTCAATGTAAACCAAATCCATGAAATCTCATATAAGCATTAAATCCTAATTTTACCTTAAAAAAATATAAAACAAGTATAAGGGACATAACTTGAGTATGATGTGTTTCTTGTGCTCCTGCCTGGGCTAATTTTGTGGTAATCTTTCTTCTCCAATGACCCCCCCCCCCAACAAAAAAAAACCTCTGTAATCTTTTGTGGCAGTGGGGGGTTAAGTTAATAGAACTGAAGAGCTGTTTCTCATCAAGCGTGCTGGACTATGCCCGCTCTTTCTGCTCCAACGTCCTGTCCTGTCCAATACCCATCAAATATACAGAAGTCGGGGAGATAAACCCTATATCTTGTTCTATCTGACACCCATCAAATACACATGAAGTGGAGAGATTCACCCTTATGTTCTTTTCAAATAAAAAAGGAGGTGGGGACGTTTTACCTTTTACATTGTATTTTGTCTGACTCTTCTCAAATAAACAGAAGGTGGGGAAATTTACCCTTATATCCTTTCCTGACATACACCTTTCAAATACACAGGAGATGGGGAAATATACCCTTATGTTCTTTTTGACTCCAATAATTAAGCAGGTTGTGGGGAGATTTATACGGTGTCTCACAACAGTGAGTATATCCCTCACATTTTTGTAAATATTTTATTTTACCTTTTCATGTGACAACACTGATGAAATCTTATCTTGGTCTCATCAGGCCACAGGACATGGTTCCAGTAATCCATGTCCTTAGTCTGCTTGTCTTCAGAAAACTGTTAGCGGTCTATCTTGTGCATCATCTTTAGAAGAGGCTTCCTTCTGGTATGACAGCAATGCAGACCAATTTGATGCAGTGTGCAGCGTATGGTGTGAACACTGATAGTCTGACCCCCTACCCCTTCAACCTCTGCAGCAACGCAGGCAGCACTCATACGTCTTATTTCCAAAGACAACCTCTGAATTTGACGATGAGCACGAGCACTCAACTTCTTTGATCGACCATGGAAAGGCCTGTTCTGAGTGGAACCTGTCCTGTTAAACAGCTGTATGGTCTTGGCCACTGTGCTGCAGCTCAGTTTCAGAGTCTTGGCAATCTTCTTATAGCCTAGGCCATCTTTTATGTAGAGCAACAATTCTTTTTTCTTCATATCCTGAGAGAGTTCTTTGCCATGAGGTGCCATGTTGAACGTCCAGTGTCCAGTATGAGAGAGTGAGAGCGATAACACCAAATTTAACATACCTGCTCCCCATTCACACCTGAGACCTTGTAACACTAACGAGTCACATAACACCGGGAAGGGAAAATGGCTAATTGGGCCCAATTTGGACATTTCCACTTAGGGGTGTACTCACTTTAGTTGCCAGCGGTTTAGAGATTAATGGCTGTGTGTTGAGTTACTTTGAGGGGATAGCAAATGTACACTGTTATACAAGCTGTACACTCCCTACTTTACACTGTAGAAAAGTGCCATTTCTTCAGTGTTGTCACATGAAAAAATATAAAAAAATATTTACAAAAATGTGAGGGGTGTACTCACTTTTGTGAGATACTGTATATTTATCCTGCCCTGTCTGACACTCCTCAAGTACACAGGAAGTGGGAAAACTCACCCTCATGTTCAGTCCTGTTTGACATCCATCCAGTGCACAGTAGACATGTGCAGAACATGTTTACATTTACATTAAATGTGTTTAGTTAAGTTTGTTTAATTTGTTTTTGGATTTTGTTTTGTTTATTCAAATTTGAATCAATTCAAATTTTCTGAATTCAGTCGAATTGAAGTCAATTTGATGGAATTCAGGAAAATTCAAACTGATTTGAATTAGAATTCCATTCAAATTGCATTCAAATTTAAATCAAATTCCATTTGAATTGCATTCAAATCAAATTTCATTTTAAATCAAATTGATTCTAATCGAAATTTGACTTTTGGAAGATGGTTATTTTCTTTCTCTTTCATTCTATTCTAATGTTTTTCTATTTTATTATTTTACTTTCTATTATATTGTATTATTTTCTATTTTATTAGAATTCAGATTTATTCTTTTTGAAATTCGAATCCCTGAAAACGATTATATTTTTATATTCTTTCTATCCCATTCTATTCTTTTATATTCTATTATTTAATTTTATTTTCTATTCTGTTCTATTCTGTTCAAATTTATTCTATTCAAATTCAAATTTTGGAAGATAGTTATATTATTTCTATTCTATTCTATTGTTTTTTTTTTTTTTTTTCTTTTCAATATGCTTATTGAATATCGTAATAAAAAGGACATACTGATAATAAATTAGCCTGCAAGGCCCAAAGGTGTAAATTAACAAGTACAATACAAATAATCAAAACCCTTTAGAGTGGTTTGTGTAATTATATGGAGACAGAGAGAGTATAATTGAAACTAAATGTATGACCACAACAAGTAGAAAAAGCTTCTTACACCCTCTAAGCCTCTTGTCGTAGAAGGCTCAAGAGATCCCGGGCTAGGGGAAGGGAGCATCGCCAGGGTTCCTCCAACCCGGTGGGAGTCAGGCACGCAACCCTATTGGATCAAACTGTGGCCGTGGAGACCCCATCAAGGGTGTCTGGAGACCTGGAAGACTTCCCCTCCCCTGGCCCTCGTCTAGAGCCACCGGTCTAGCTAATGTGAAAGCCAGGGCCACTTGTATTGTACAGAGAGGGAAAAGAGAATTCAAAGAACCAATCTTGTGTACAAAAAAAACTTGTGTTTGGCTATCAAAATATAAGACAATATTTACAGTTTGTATTGTTAGGGTAATATGATCACGAGGGGAATGTCCTCCTGTGGGGTATAAAGTATGTGTCTGAGTTTCAATAAACAGTCATTCCTTTGGATTTTACCTCACATCTTGTCTGAGTACGATGTTTGGGGTAAAAAGGTTGGTATTAGTTCTTGGTCTGCTTGCAACGTTTTGGAGGGCAGGAAGCACTCTTTGACAGAAGGAAGCACCCAATCTGAGGTGCCAAGCTGTTCTGCCACACTATTCTATTTGAATTAGAATTTATTCTATTCGAAATTCTAGTTTTGGAAGAAGGTTACATCCTTTCTATTTTATTCTTTTCTATTCTTGTTTTTCTATTCTATCCTGTTCTCTTATATTCTGTTCTGTTCTATTCTTTTTTTTCTATTCTATTATTTCTAATGTATTCACAATCAAATATATTCTAACTGAAATTCAGAGGATGGTTATATTCTTTCTATTCTTTTTTATTCTTTCCTATTCTATTCCTTAATTTTCTATTCTTTTATTTTGTATTCTGTTCTGTTTTACTCTATTATATTCTACTCTTTTATTTTCTATTCTATCGTATTCTTTTCTATTCTATTACTTTTTTTTTCTATTCTATTTTATTCTCTTTGGAAATTTGAATTTGATTGGAAGATGATTCAAATTTGATTAGAAACCATTTACATTTGATTCAAAAACTATTCAAATCCAAATTTCATCAGAAATGTTGTTTCATCATTTGTGATTCGTCCAAATTGGTTACTATTGTAATTCAGAAATTCAGATACATCCAAATTTCCAAATAACAAAAAATGTGTCTGAATTTCAATTCGGAACGAAAGGAACTGCACATGTCTCGTACAATGGAGTTGGGGAGATTTACTCTTAAAGAGGTTGTAAACCCAGTTGAAAAAAAACCCTGTAAGACAAAGGCATAATGAGCCAGTATACATTGCATACTAGCTCATTATGAAATACTTATCTTAGAAAAAAGCCCCCGCAGCAGCGCCTGCACACAACTGACACAGCCGACATCTTTTGGGTTCTGGGGGCTCCGGCGCTGTGATTGCACATGGGAGACATCAGTCATGGCCCAGGCCCTGAAGAAACAGCACAGGCAGCCTTTCCTTTAGAGTGCATGTTTAGGAGATATTTACAGTACCTATAGGTAAGCCTTATTATAGACTTACCTATTGGTACAGACACACAAGGGAAGTTTACTTCCTCTTTAAGTTAGGGCTGAAATTGTGCTTTGTGAGAATAGATACTGCTGAAAAACAACAATGACAGTAGATAATAACTAGGCTGGAGAAGTAGCCAAACCCCAACCTTCTTCTAAGTGAATAACATACTCTGTGTCAATAACTCAACGTGTGTTAAAGGCTCATAGTCTGTGTGACTGACTCAAAATCTATGTGAATGACATTTTCAAGTCTTTGTGTAGAGAAAGGCCATAATCTATAAGCGCTGCACAGTTAGAATTTATGACTCTAAGTGCTGGTCTGGCGGTCCATGACGGAATTAAGATGCTAATAGTGCTTGTGTATTTTCTTTTAAACTATTGTATTTGATTACATGGTGTATGCTCAAGTTGCCACTTCAAATGGTATCCCGATAATTATCAGCAACAGTGGATCTATTTTGGTAAAAATCAGCTTATGGGATTATTGATTGTGGTCATAATCACAGTAAAACTCAACAAATGATGAATTTCTTTATAAAAACTCTACAATGGAATTTAAACGCATCTATATGTCAACGGTGTTTATAAGAATGGTGCGCATCCTAAGTCCATTGCACTTTCTGTGCCTATGAATCATCTAAAATGGGAAAACCAATACCTAGACCATTTTTTTTATATATATACATGTTGTTGTTTTTTTTTTTTTTATAATATTGAACTGCTTTTATGGTGCCTTGAACATATGAACTCTATGTAAAACCCAGCTATTTCAATATATCGATAGTTTCTCTTCTTTGCTTTTGCATGATGGGTTACATTGCCTTGCAAAAATATTCACTCCTTGGCATTTTTCTTGTTTTGTTACCTCACAACCTGGAATTAACATAGATTGTTTGAGGATTTGCATCATTTAATTTACAGAACATGCCCACAACTTTGAAGATAGGGAAGCTAGTGGATTTTGTATCAGAATTATCTGACTCGAGTTTAGCTGTAACTTCCATAATAATTATTGTTTTTTAGCCAAGGAAGGCATAATTATATTATAAAAAATATTTCATTTTAAGATTTTTAACTATCAAGTGTATAGGGGTTTTTGTTGCACCAGTCAAACTACTAGTTTGACTTTAAAAAAAAAAGAGGGGGGGGGGGTCCAATTAAATTTGAATTGAAATACCCCAGCTGAACCACTATAACTAACAGGGGGTTTTTTTGTCAGAGAAGGGTGCAGGTATTCACCTCTATTCTCCAAACACTTCTGGGTATAAATAAAAATTGGCAAGGTCAATCAAGTGGGTGTTCATGGTGTATGACTGGTATCAATGCATCTTCCACCTTTTACTTTGCTTTATTTTAGACATAATAGGGCCTCAAGAGAAAGTGGGAGTTAAATAAGCCCCATCATTGGTGTCAGTGGCACAAATGATTACCCTCAGCCTTTGTGTAAATGGGGGTTAAAATAACTTCCAGGAATGATGGTGTCAGAGGCATTACTATTTAACTACTTATGGCATTGCTGTTCAGTAGCAATGATGTTTAAACTTCTTCAAAGTTTGTCAATGGCATTGAAATATAACACCCCCCCTCCCCCTCGCATTGGTGGTCAGCGGTAGTGAAATTGAAGTTACTTGACTAGTGGTCAATGAACACCTGCTCCTGTGTTGTATCGTCTATCCAGGACGACGTCAGGCCTGGGACTATAGATCTACTGTTGGGTGGAGAACACTCCATTGGACTGTATTAGTAACATTTGATTTACTATAACTAGAGAGTGCAAATCTGGTGTAGCTGTGCATGGCAGCCAATCAGCTTCTAATTTCAGCTTGTTTAATTAAGCCTTAACAATAAAAACTGGAGGTTTCTGTGCAGAGCTTCACCAGATTTGGCACTCTCCAGTTTTAATAAATCAACCTCAGTGTGTCATGTGCTGGAACATAGAGACTGTTTTAGCACCTGCCACTCCACTACTACACTGCGAAGTCTAAGTATCCTGGTTTGTGCAGGACAATGCACAGAACATGATGTGGACACTGTGGGTTAGGGAACAAATACCAAACATTGTCCAACAGATTCAGGACACTTGAAAATGATGTCAGTCCAGGGAAGTGGTAATAAGCAGCACCAGTACGTTCTGTACAAAAAAGGCCTGATGGCCAGTAAGAGTGTTTTTGAAGTCTATCTAAAGCCCAAAATTTTTTTAATCATGTTTTAATAGGAAATAATTAAAGTGTATCTAAAAGCAAAACTTTTTTGTTTTGGATAGCATGGGGAGGGATTAGAACACCTTTCAGTTTATTGCTGCTCTGCCCCATTAGGGAGATTCACCCTCTCTATTTGTCCTGTTTAACATTTTCATCAACAGTAAAAAAGTAAAAGAAAATCCCAAATTTTGGGTTGACACCAGAACAGTAATAGATGGGAAATCTTCCAATGGGGATACTAGTTCTGGTGACCTTAGTGTCACCTTGGGATTCCCTTGCTTTGGAGGTATTACCTCTCAGTGTTTTGGCTATGGGACAGGAAGTGAAGTGAAATCTCCCCATTATGACACAGACGGTTAAAAATAAAGAAAAGAAACAGAAAAACTGACAGGTATTATACCCTTCCCTTACTTTATTAAATTTTTTAAAAAAAGTTTTGTGTTTAGTTATACTTTAACATTTTAATTTATTGTATTTTTCTTGTTTTATCTGTGTCCTATTGGGAAGGACTATTTCACTCCTGTAGATGTAAAAGACAAATGGAAATTTGCTCTGCATTTAAATGTGGAGAAAATTATAAAGATGTATAAAAAAAAGAAGGAATTCACATACTAAATAGTATAGTTACAGGTATTAAACCATACATTTACTAGAATACACTATTTTCCCTATTGCATGCCTTTAGCATATTGGCATGAGAAAAGGAAGGATAGACAGGTTCAACAACCATCATTCTTGTTACACGTTATTTGACCTTGCACACTAAGGCAGGTTGCCTAAGGCCAGGCTGTCACCTGCCGTTGTCAGTCCCTGTGGTAGCAGTACGTCAGGATGTAGCACAATGCTCTCTTCACGGTCACTTGCCTTAACCATAAGTGAAAATGATGCTGGAAGAAAAGAGGTTACTGATACAAAGAAATATGAGACTTTCTTTGCATCATGACAAAATCATTTAACACTCTGTTGTATGCTTACTTGCATTCCTTTTTTACTATACAGGGCAAATTTTGATTTTTTTTTTTCCTTCTGCAATCTGTCAAATGTGTTATTTACAGTCCCATTTAACAATGTATGATGGAAAAGCAAGATATTCATTTAAAAAATAAGTCATTTAAATCATGAAATATGCTTAATTAACTTTCCTCATTTATCAATAATTGAAATACATTCACATATTAGAATGCATCTAACATGTGCTATACCTTCCCTTTAAATAATAAAGTGATTGTAAAGGTAAGTTTAAAAAAAAATAATAATAACAAACATGTCTATACTTACCTGCTCTATGCAATAAAATTAGAAATGCAGTGGAATTTCCTTTTTTTGGGTCCCCGCTGGCTCCTCCCCTCTGTCCAGTGCCCCACAGGCACTCGTCCGTGCTCCCTCCAGAGTCTGCTGCTTCATCCACTGGCACAAGCACAGGCTCCCTCGTCACAGGCTCTGATTGGTGAAGCTGGAGCCAATGGCTCCTGGGGCCAGCAACAAAGCCAGTGAGATCTGGAAGTGAGGGGAGAGAAGAACTGCAGACATGCATGGCTGGGGATCGAAAAGGCTCATGTAAGTAAAAGCGGGGGGGATGCTGACACCTAAACATTTTTTACGTTAATGCAAGGGATGCATTAAGGTAAAAAATGCTTAGGCTTTATTATAACCACTTTAATAGACCTTTATTGGAGTATAAAAACTAGGAAGAATTTCTAGAGTTAAAATATTATTTCTTCCACTTCTCATTCAAATGTTTCTACCTGCCAAGAAGCCAGAGGTTTCATGCAACATTTCTAGGAATGGCAGAAGTTAATTGGTGTAGCAGCAAAGATGCCAGGTCTTACTAGAGGGAGCATTAACCGGGGCTGTAGACATCAGCTGGGTGGTGACACACTAACCCAGCCTTTCCCAACCTTCTTTTTTCCAGAAAATATATCTACTTATCAGATATCAAGGAACCCATGTTAAAACCAATTTATTGAAGGTTGGTGGGAAAAATGCGCACTTTATAGAGATGGTCAGAATGCCCCATTACAGACAGCTAAAAAGGTAATTAAAGTATTGCAGTTGACTCTCTAAAGTAGCATTGGATCTGGCACTTTGCAGGAAACAGCAAATTGGTGGTCAATCAGCCACAGCTCAAGAAACCCATAGCAACCTCTGGTGAAACTTTAGAGTTCCATGGAACCCTGGTTGGGAATAGCTACACTAACCACTCAGAAAGGCAAACTCTGTAAAGCCCTGTTGCCAATGCCAACCTGAAGCCTAAAGGCTGCATGCAGCGTTTTGGTCCTAGTTGTGCTGTCCTTGGACCCCAACAGTCTGTAGATGGAGTGGGAACATTGAACTGTAAAGTGGGTTATAGCAGTGATCTCTACTAGTACCCTCTAACACATCTCAAGTCATCACTGTCTTCTGCAGCATACTTTCAGTCTCCAACCAGAACATCCCCCAGTGTGTCAGCAGTTTTTGACAGTTTTCTATAGTATTCTATACAATAAACATTACGCGTGGTCCTTTGGTAATGTTAGAAAAGAAAAAAGCGGAGCACTTCTAAGTGCAGTATTATTTAAAAATACAATTGACACACAGTGATTATACACTCACATTTGATGAATAAAAGTAGGCTCTTGAATGATAAGAGGATCTGGTGGTCAGCGGGAGGAAGCTTACTGATCCAGCGTCCGGGGATGTGGAAGCCAGGAGATTGACCAGGAGATGGTGAGGCTGGCTGGACATCTTCCGGGTTCAGCTGTATCCGAGGACCAGGCTGGAACGGTTTGTGCGCCGCGTGATGTCACCGGGCCAGTAAGGACACACAATGCGTTTCAGAGCATGTGCCAAGCTCACAACGGCATACGTGCTCTTTTTTCAAGTGTAGATCATTTGGTAATGTCAGGGGCAGCACATGATGGGAATTATGATGGGAATTAGACTTCCTAAAACTTTTATGTTCACTTGTAGAGTTAACCTAGCTGTAGACATCTGTGAACATTTTGATGTGCATGTATGATTAGACCATTTTACTAAGTCTTTCAGATATGGTTTGAAAGCAAACTCTAGTCAAGGAATCTCCATACATTTTTAAAAAGTTTAAGTAGGAGTAAAAAAAAAAAAAATGCCCCAGCAACAGAGGTCCAAGAGAATAAAAAAATGCCCCTACATAGGTGGTCAACGAGATTAATAGATGTATAAACATGAAAGAACCTGGGCTTAATGTGTTAATATAGACAGGAAGGCAGCACACTAAATATGTAAATACAAAATAGAATTGCAGGGATACAAATGGTAGGTGCACTTTTCCCTTTAAATTAATGAGCTATCATATAAAAACAAACATATGTATGTCAATATTAATATTAATACAATATTAATATTATCAATATTAAAACATAATATGTGGATATGACATAACAACACAATGTCATATCCACAGTTGAAATCAATACAAAACACACACAAAAAAAAAAATAAAAATAGAAAGTGTGTATGTCTTTAAAGTGAAAAGAAAGATACATAGGTGAATCTTGAAATATACTATATAATCATAAGGATGTAATGCGCCAAAATTCACTTCACAGAGGTGCCTGCTTCAGTGCGTAACAACAACCAACATGCCAAAATTCCTTACCGCATACAATAGATCTCCAATTTATAAGAAATCAGCAGCACATGGGAAATGAGCAACCCCACAGCTTGCACTCAGCATGGATCAGCTGGCAACATCAGAAGAACTCAGCACAAAGACTCACAAATGCCATTGAGAAACACAAATGGGCAAGTCACATGGTGTAGTACTTTAGAACCTCATGAGATTTATCAAAAGAATGGCACTCACAAAGCTTAAAAAAGACAGGACTCACAAAACCCTGCTGTGATGCAGCCGGCAGGCATGATGACATCACTGGCTAGTCTCAATCCTATGTGTTTCGTCACAGCACAGACATCATCAAGGGAAGAGCAGCTCTCATCCCCTGATGAGGGGATGCTCCAATTGCCCCAATTGCCGGTGGCCAGTGGTAGTAAAAACATGTCCTTGTGTCAGTGGTAAGCCAAACTAATACATTCCTCTATGTCAGTGGCAAGTGGTGTAAAACATGCTCCTATGTCATTGTTCAGTAAGTGTAGTAAATGCCTCTATGTCATTGTTCAGTGGTAGTAAAACATGGCCCTGTATCAGTGGTCAGTGGAAGAATTAAAAGACATTCTCCCTAGATGTTGGTGTCAGTAATATTGGACCTCCCAGCACTGGAATTAGTAAATAACAATTAAACCCCCCCATCTCCATCCCCATTGGCCCCAATAATACCAGACCTCCCCACACCTCCCGGCACTGTCGTGAGTAATAACAGACCACCAGCTCCCTTCCTCCAACTGGTGTCAATGGGCAGATCGGGAGATAGTTATCTAATCTTATTGGCCACCCTTATCCCTCCTGCTCAAAAGTAAAATACTATAAATAAAAAGACAAAGTGCATGTTGAGTGAGGCGGGTGTCTGTATTGTCAAAACTGTTTTTTTTTTAAACAATTTTGGATAATGTAGGCACAAATTGGAAACCCTTGTCAAGTTTGTATTGCTGTCTGCATCCCCACTGGAGATTTGCCCTTGTGACCATTATCACCAAAACAAAAAGTGTTATCCAAAATGTTTGAATTATTACAGGTAAAGGTAAAAATTCAGATAGAAAAACTGGTTTTGGTGGCAGCTGTCCAGGAAAAAAATTTCCCTCACTTTGTAAAGATTTTGTGTTCTTTTCTTTTGCATTTTTGGGGAAGGAAGTAAATGGATAACCCAACTGCACACACAGTAAAAAAATGCATTGAAAGTGATTTTAACTGTATTCTATCAAAACTAAAAAAAAATGTTACTTTACAGATACGTTAATTGGTTCCTCGTCAGTCTAATTTAAAATGAACTGATATAAATGAGATAAAACATGGCAAATACAAACACGCTTCCAAAACAGTGGATACAACTAATTCTATGTAATTCACACTAATTTGATTATTCATAAAAAATAATCAAAATAGTGTGAAAAATGCAATGGCATAGTTGATGATAGGAGAAAGGTGATATATAACACTTACAGTTTAGACCATCTGTTTTTGTTGCATGGATGAAAAATATGAAGAGAGAGAAAAATGTGTCTTTCCCAGGAATTGAAAAACCCTTTTAACACCTTAAATTGAAAACTTTTTTTTTCTTATGTTTATCACTAAAGTAAGTCTGTGTTTGGGATTTGCAGGACAAAGTAACAGGTTTACTTAACTTCCCAGCAGGCCACACTTACCTTTTCCTCATTTCCCCCGTAGGTCCATTCATTCACCAGAAGTAAAGAGGGAAAGCCCCATGAAAGCCTTTTGGAGCTTTCAGAGTGTTGAGGACTCTCTCCCCTTCCCCCATGTAACATAGCTGGACCTATCATAGTGCAGTCAGTTACATTCTAATTCATACCTGGAAGTACTGGATATTTTTATTAATAAAAATATATACTCTTTGTATAGTGAAAACAGTTTGCGCAGCGCTTTACAACACGAGGGCAGACAATACAGTTACAATACAATTCAATACGGGAGGAATCAGAGGGTCCTGCTCGTTAGAGCTTGTAATCTGGAAGGGAGGGTCAAGTGAAACAAAAGGTAATAACTGTGGGGGATGAGCTGATGGAGAAAATGAAAATACAGTTGTTAGGTGTGGGTAGGATAGGCTTCTCTGAAGAGGAGGGGTTTTTAGGGAACGTCTAAAAGCTAATAGAGTAAGAGATAGTTGGGCAGATTGGGGTAAGGAGTTCCATAGGATTGGAGAGGCTCAGGAAAAGTCCTGGAGGCTAGCATGGGAGGAGGTGACGAGGGAGCTAGAGAGCAGGAGGTCCTGAGAGGAACGAAGAGAACGATTAGGTTGATATTTTGAGACTAGGCTAGTGATGTAGCTGGGGACTAAGTTGTGGATGGCTTTGTAAGTTGTTAGTATTTTGAATTTAATTTGTTGTGTGAGTGGAAGCCAGTGGAGGGATTGACAGAGAGGAGAACAAGACACTGAGCGATTGGTAAGGCGGATGAGTCTGGCAGCAGCATTCACTAAGGATTGAAGGAGGGGATAGCCTATGTAAAGGTAAGCCAATGAGAAGAGAGTTGCAGTTGTCGATGCGAGAGATGACCAGGGATTAAGTTAAGAGCTTTGTTGTGTCCTTGGTTAGAAAGGGGCATATTTTGGAGATGTTGTGGAGGTTGAGGCCGCAAGATTTGAACAGTGGTTGGACGTGGAGCTTAAAGGAGAGTTCAGGGTCCAGGACTACACCTAGGATGCAGGGATGGGGTGATAGTTGTGCCATCATTTTTGACAGAGAGATCAAGGGAAGGGGCACATGGTGGAGGAAAAATTATAAGTTTGGTTTTGGATAGATTGAGTTTGAGGAAGTGGTGTGACATCCAGACTGAAATATCTGCTAGTAAATTAGTGATACGTGAAAAGACTGAGGGAGTGAGCTGAGAGGTAGAGAAATAGATTTGGGTGTTGTCAGCGTAGAGATGGTATTGGAAGCCATGGGAGGTTGTTAGCTGACCCAGAGAGGAGGTCTAGATTAAAAATAGGAAAGATCCAAGAACAGAACCTTGGGGGACAACAACAACCAACAGAGAAAGGGAGAGGAAAGGAGGAAGAAGAATTGTAAGTAATGCTAAAGGTGTGGTTGGATAAGTAGGAAGAGAACCAGTGAAGAGTACAGTCACAGAGACCAAAGGCATAGAGTTTTTTGAGGAGGAGGGGGTGGTCAATCATATGAAAGGCAGCAGAAAGGTCCAGGAGTAGGAGTACAGCATAGTGTCTATTGGATTTGGCCATTAGTGGATTGTTTGTTTGTTTTAGGAGAGCAGACTTAAGGGGATCAAGAAGGCTATTCTCAGCAAGGTGGTCACTTAGTCGGTTGTAGACGAGATGTTCAAGAAGTTTAGATAAAAAGGGGAGCAAGGAAATGGGGCATAGGTTGTTAAGATTTCTCTTTGCTTTCTGCAACCAAATGGAGAAGTAGAATTGGGGTGAGTATGTGCTGCTGGGAATGTGGGACAGTAAGTGAACCAGTGGTTTTGCCTTGCATGGACAAGATAGAGGTTCACTTTTAAATAAATGTTTTTCTCTTGTTGGTCGAGTACTACAAATGGCCTCACGTCCTGCCTTTAAATCTGATATCACCTTCATTTTCCATATAGATTGCATACGGAAACCTTTAAATGGATAAAATTAATTATACTTTACTACTGCTTTGGATTTAATAAAGGACCAGGAAAGAATTAGTTAGCGTTTGCTAACAAGCATGGATCCTTTGGCTGAGCAGTTTTTATAGTTAAGAGCAAATTGTGTATTTTTGAAATTGTAAAATCTTTAGAATTTTTTAGGACAGGTAAAGTTTTGTATGTTAAATAAGTAAACCAAAGTTAGAGACTAGAGTTCTCATATGCAAAAAAATCATCACCTAGAGCCCTCCAGAATTATTCACGCAAATGATAATTTGACCCTGGCTGCTATTTGCTTTGTCATTTACTTTTAGAAGCCTATGATCTATGGGGTTTTATTGTGCATGCGCAATAGCGAGGCATGTAAACACTGAAGTGGAATGTATAGGCACATAGCAAGTATGCACTTGCACACAGAAGGCGAAGTGTGGGTTAAAGATCCCCAGGATAAGGGGCGGAGGGTAAGGAAACTTAAAAAAAAAAATTTTTTGAAAGTTTTTGTAGACCACATTCTCATTGTTACATTGAGTCAATGTATGTTATGTGTATCAGTTTACTGCAATGTATGTTATGTGTATCAGTGTGCTGTGGTAGACTCCAGCATACCATTAAAAAATGGCACATGCAAAATTAGAACATGCACCTTTTCTGGTGCATAAGTAGCCCATTCAATGGAGCACACGGCTTTGTTCCCTACCCATGCATGCGCAGTCCACTGCATGCACAGGTAAGGAAACAAATCTTGTGGCCATACATGAGTTGCCATAGGTCATGCATCAAACATTTGGTACATCCTGTCATTTAAGCAGGAAAAACGAGGAAAATAAGCATTCTTTTACAAAATGAAGGACTGTATATTAATTTCCTGAGGATGCTATAATGCATATGAATTTTTTTGGCAAATTACATTAACCCTTTCCTGCCCACCCAGCCTAGCGTCCCTTTAAAACATTCTGAATGCTGGGAGGGGCAGAAAATATCAGCCTATCATGAAATCACTGTGATTGGTTGTCAAAGTGATTACATGATCGGAAGCCAGTCACACCAGCTACCAATCATTGGGGGGGACCAAGAGCTGCCTTTAACAGCTCAGTCTCTGTGCTAGGAGCATGCAGTGAGTGCACTTTAAGCACAGAAACATCAGCCTCCCAGCGACACATATGTGTGTTCTGTGGGCATTAGAGCCCACCTTTTTGCCTCCACACATATGTGTTTTGTGGGCAGCAAGAGGTTAAAGGCGAATTAACCCTTTATTTTTACTAATAATATAGTCTAACAAAAACAAACTTTATTCTCCATCTTCAACTATGGTTTCCAGATGGCAGCAAAACATCTGGGTCGTGTTTTAGCTTGCAGTTTAGTTTTCCATTAATTTGCCTTGAGAAACCAAGTCTTTGAATTGCTATATCTTCGAGTCCAGCGGGGTGGGTGTTACAGAACCTAAGCTGGCTCAATGTGTCCTCGGTGACCGGGCGCCATCTGCTAATCTTATTCCAAACACTGAAATTAAAAGATGCCATGCTGTGCCTAACCATTTCTGATCAGTTGTTTGGCTCTGTTCGCTTATCACAGCTCTAAATGTAGAGGCATACTGAATGCTTTTAATTTGTCAATTTACTGTGCTCTACTCTAAGAAGGAACATAAAATAATGTATGGCTTACAACAAGACAAAGCTGACTTCTCAAAGTTTAATGGTGCGTGTTTTCTATGCTGTCTAAACTGTAATTTCTTAGTAGTTTCTTAAAATTGAGTGGGATGGCCCAGCAACTTGAGTCTCTTAAAAAAAAAAAGTGCACATTTTGAGTTATTGTTTTAAAAGTTTGCATTAAAAATATTTTTTTGGAATGTGGTTGTTACAGCTCACATTCTGCTGCTCATATTTTATATATTTAAGATTTGAAATCTACAGTATACAGATTAGAAGACTTTCTTTCTAGTAGCTTTAAGTACATTATATATAGGGAGTTGTTTGATTTTTGCAAAAATGTATTTCGCTGCAAAATTGCCCATTTTTATGTTGTCAATAATTCCACTGTAGAAACTCTAAATTTTGCATGTTGAGAGGCTTAAAGGGATTGTTAGGTCTCATTTTTTTTAATTTAAATAACAAACATGTTATACTTACCTCTGTGCAGTTGGTTTTGCACAGAGTGGTCCAGATCCTCCTCTTCTCGGATCCCTCTTCTTTGCTCCTGGCCCCTCCCTCCTATTGAGTAACCCCACAGCAAGCAGCTTGCTATGGGGGCACCCAAGCCAAGTCACAGCTCCCTGTGTCTATTCAGACATGAAGCCGCGACCCTGTCTGCCCCCATCTCTCCTGATTGGCTGAATTTTTTTGATTGACAGCAGCGGGAGCCAATTGTGCCGCGCGGCTGTCTCAGCCAATGAGGAGGGGAGTCCCAGGCAGCGTAGACACTCCTGCAACATCACTGGATAAAGATAGGCTCAGGCAAGTATTAGGGAGGCTGAGTGCTGCACACAGAAGGTCTTTTTTATCTTAATGTATTAACAAAAAAGAAAGGGGTGCACCGACCTAGTGCATTACCACTAAAAATATTTATTAAAATTATAAAAGGTAAAACATTATACTCACAAAACAGATGTGAATATTGCACATATCAACATGTTCAACATCGGATCTCCAAGGTAGCCAGGGTACTATGCAATGCTGGATGGCATGCTGCGTAACGCATGAAAAACCGCTGTGGCTAGGTTGACGCGTTTCGAGGGCAAGCCCCCTTCCTCAGAGCTAAGGAATGCTGCTAAACATAGAATGGCAGAGGCGGATGGTAGGGTGGTGATTGCCCCAGGGCCGCTCTGATGCACCCCAAACAATGCCGCTGCAGCACCACTTCACCTTGTGCTTAGTTCTGCCTACCTCCTCCAGCCTCTGCGGTGGAGGCCTCCTGCTCAAAGGGAAGAAAACTGCATTTAAGAGTCTCAGTCAACTCAGTCTGAGGTGAGGCGGGCACTGGCGATGCAACTATATGTCATGAGAGAGCCGGGTAGAGACCCATACATGAAGGATGACAACTGAGCTCCTGCTGGAAGTGACAACCTACTGAATGCATTAACCTCTCAGAGCGCTGAGGATGGGACACAGTTCTCCACCCCCCCCAAACTAGTGAAGGACTACAAGCTCCAGCATGAACATCTGAGATCTAAGGGGTCACATTCTTGATCATCTTGAGACAGGAAGTCAAACTGACTGCTATTAGTTTAGGCTTCACTTATTAAGATCAAGAACAATGCAGTGATTGAGTACGTCCTTGAAGGCCACAGCATCTTCTGATAGTAGGGTCATGTGTCTGACCAATCTCACAAGGGACACACTGACCAAAGGAGTGATTCCCAACCCTGGACTCCTTGCTGTTCAAAGGGGCAAATCTTTGACATCCTCCTGTGACAATATGCTCCAATCTTGTAGAACGAGCATTTGATTCAGTCACCATAGTGGAATTGTCAAGCCGTCATCTGGAGGCACTTGAAATACTTCCACAGCTTAAAGCGGAGTTCCACCCTGGTTATACATTTTTTCATAAAAATACCCCCGGGACAGTCAGGGCTAGCACATTCCACAATGGCTAGCCTCTGATCTGTCCCGGGTTGCACTTACCTTTCAGGAGAAATACTTACCTTGAAATTGTCTTGTCCAGCGCTGCCATCTCAGGTGTGGGCAGCTTGAAGCCAGCGCGATCCTCTTCCGCATCCTCTTCCGTCCTCTTCCTTCTTCTTCGGTCCCACGATGCACTGCACCGGCCCCGACGTCACTTCCGGGTCGCGCGCGCCATCCCTCCACAGCTTCTGGGCATGCCCGGAAGCTGTTAAGAAGGGAATGACGCGCGCGCCCCGGAACTGACGTCGGGGCCGGTGCAGGCGCAATGATTCCTGGGAGCGATGACGTTCAGCTCCCAGGAATCATTGCAAAAGCCAGAAAGTGATGAATCGCCGTGGCCGCCGAGGGGAGGAAGAAGGAAGTAAGGTGAGTATATTTTCTCTAAAAGGTAAGTGAAAAAAAAAAATTGCGATTATCCATTTGTTTTTCAGGTGACCGGGAGCGAGAAGATGGAGGTAAGTATAAATTTCGGGTGGAACTCCGCTTTAATTTCTATTTAAAGACATTTCTCCAACCTTACAAAAGGAGGATTAAAAAAATGGACAAAGGTCATCCTCATCCTGCTGTTCAGAAAAGACTGAAAAGGATTGATTGGCTTGAGAAGGTTCTGAGACCAGTTTTAATGGCCCTGGAAGGAAGACTGGACATTGCCAGAATAGATGGCCATTAAAAGAGGTAAATTAAGCAATTCCCTTTAGAGTGTCTTGATCACAAGCTTAACCACTTGCCGACCGCCACACGACTATCTACGTCGGCAGTCAGCCCCGGCCAGGCAAAGTGACGTAGGTCTACGTCGGCACTTCCCGCTGGTCCGGTGCACGCTCCCACGCCCCCCCGCCGCCGACGATGGCTTGATTGGGTTCAGAACCGATCAGTCATCAGTTCCAGGCCAATGATTTTTGGCCTGGACCTGTTGATCGGTTCTGCCCAATCAGATTCTGTGCTGAGCCTGTGTAATGTAAACACAGGCTCAGAAAAGATGTGTCCTCCCCTCCCATGATCCTTTTTGGATCCAGCGTGAGAGGAGAGCACATCTAACTGTAAGTATTGCACCAAGCACATACATTTACACTTAGATAGGCACATTTAACCCCCGATCTCCCCCCCCAGTTAACCCCTACACCCCTGTCACAACACACACTGTATACAGCATGTAGCATTTTCCTATATACCTGTATAAGTGTGATTTGTGACCAGGTGTAGCGCTTGCGACCCCCCCTTTTCACTTAAAATACCCACCACCCCCCTAATAAAGATTTAACACCCTGATCCCCCCCTGATCACCCACAGTTAACCCCTTCCCCCCTGTCACATTGGACACTAATACAAACGTAATATACTGTTTTTCTGTATTTTGTATTAGTGTGTTTGTGACCTGAATTAGCGCTAGCAAGTTCGTTTCTGTCCCAAGGAGGTTTAGGGACCCCGCCAACCCCCAATAAAGATTTAACCCCCTGATCCCCCCTGAATAAAATCCAGTTAACCCCTTTCCCCCTGTCACATTGCACACTAATACACACGTAATATAGTGTTTTACTGTATTTGGTATTAGTGTGATTGTGACTTGAGTTTGCGCTAGCGAGTTAGTTTCTATCCCAAAGGAGGTTTAGGGTCCCCGCCACCCCCCCAATAAAGATTTAACCCCCTGATTCCCCCCCCCCGATCACCCCCAGTTAACCCCTTCTGTGCCCTGTCACAGTGTCACTTTTATAGTGTACAGTTTTTTTTTCTGATCACTATTATTAGTGACACAGGTGACATTAGCTAGTGTTAGTGTCAGTCTAAAAAAGCGCAGATCCCCGGCGCACAGTTAGAAATAACCCCTTGATTACCACACACACACACACTCACATACACTTCCATTACTAGTATAGTATTTGAACAGATCAATATCTGATCTGATCAGAAATATACTAGCGTCCCCATAGTTTAGGGTTCCCAAAACGCGGTGTTTGCACGATCAGCACTGATTCCGGCCAGCACCTGCGTTTAACCCCTCTGCCCAGCCCACCCCACCCAGGTAAGTGTAGTAAGCAATAGATTACTGTCACTTACAAAAAAACATAACACACAAAACCGCTGTGTTAGCAGAGTCAGGCCTGATCCCTGCTAGCATTAGCAGTTTTTTTGGTAGCGCTTGAAATAGTCTTTGACAACCAGGTGCTTTTATTACCTGTGAGTCACACTACTGTACTGGTAAATTTAGTTACCAAAATGACCAAACGTTGGTACAATAGTGAAGAGGTATATAGTATACTGGCCATGTCAGATGAGAGCGATGGGGAAGCCTCACTGGTAGAATCAGGGTCAGTATACGAACCTGATGACAGCAGCGGCTCCCTGACAAATAGCTCGACGACAGATGGGTCCCTGTTTGACCCAGGCATACCCGACCCCATTCTGGAGTTGTTGAGATGCAGGAATCGCAGGGTGCTCGTATGGAGTAGAGTGTCTTTACTATGGCCGCTTATCCTTCTGGTGACCTGGCAAGCACCAGCGGCCTAGTACACCCTGGACCTAGTACAACCAGCACTGCAGTAACACTTGGTGACGTGGCGAGTCCCATAAGTGCAGTTGAAGCTGGTGCGGTGGCTAGCACGAGTAGTGGCCCGCAGCCACCGTGTATTCGAAGACAGGCCCGTAGAGCCCATAGTGTCCTCCCTGATGCGCTGGCATATCCCAATTGGCAACCCACTGATTCTACAGCGCCATTCACTGCCCAAGCTGGAATCCACATGGAGACAGCTGGTTTTACGCCCCTGAACTTTTTTGAGCTGTTCTTCACGGAAGATCTTTTCAGATCTATTGTGGATCAATCAAATTTATACGTACAACAATTCATCGCCGCCAACCCAAATTCGCCCCTTGCCAGACCATTCGGCTGGAAATCAATAACGGTTTCCGATTTTAAAATCTTTCTGTGCCTTTCCCTCAACATGGGCATAACCAAACAGAGTAAATTGCGGCTATATTGGTCCACTAGCCAACTTCACCATGTGCGCATGTACTCTGCCTCCATGTCCAGGGCGAGATATGAGCAAATTCTGCGATTTTTGCATTTCAGCGACAATGAAATCTGTCGTCCTCGGGGAGACCCTGCATATGATCGGCTCCACAAAATTCTGCCCCTCATAGACCACTTTGCAGCCTTGTTCACCCCCGAACAAGTTGTCTGCATTGACGAGTCCCTGATTAAATTTACTTGCTATGAAACAGTACCTCCCCAGCAAGCGTGCCAAGTACGGGGTGAAGCTGTATAAACTGTGTGACAGGGTCACAGGTTATACAGTTAGTTTCCGGGTCTATGAGGTAAAAGATAGCTGTGTGGAGCCCCCCAACTGCCCAGACTACATAGGGAGCAGCGGCAAGATAGTTTGGGACTTGGTGTCACCCTTATCCGGAAAGGGGTACCATTTGTACGTGGACAACTTTTACACAAGCGTGCCACTATTTAGTCACCTGCTCGAATTACAAATTGGCGCATGTGGCACCGTGCGACCTAATCGCCGGGGCTTCCCCCAAAGGCTTGTAGCATCCCGTCTTAGTCGGGGGAGAGAGCCTGCTTGAAAACAGACAAATTGCTTGCGGTGAAGTGGAGGGATACATGGGATGTTTTCGTTCTGTCCTCCCTTCACCCAGACACGACGATCCACATTCCTACAGCAACTGGCGTTATGGAGAAACCCCTCTGTGTCCACTAATATAACCTTAATATGGGAGGGGTGGACCTTAACGACCAGCTTTTGGCGCCGTATTTAGTTGCCCGTAAAGCCAGACGCTGGTACAAAAAAGTGTCTGTTTATTTATTCCAATTGGCTATGCTGAATGCCTTTGTCCTATACAGGGCGTCAGGACGCACCGGATCCTTCCGAGAATTCCAGGAAGAGATCATCCTTGCCTACCTTTACCCAGGAGGCATGCCTGCCCAACTTCCCCTTCCAGATGCAGTGAGCCGGCTGCATGAGAGACATTTTTCACATGTCCTCCCGCGTACCCCTACCCAAACTTACCCCCAAAGAAGATGTTGTGTCTGTAGCAGGCGCGGATTTAGGCGTGACACCCCCTATTATTGTCCCAGATGTCCTGACCAACCTGGTCTCTGCATTGGGGAATTTTTCGAGCGCTACCATACACTAGTAGAGTATTAGTGTAGGGTACAGCACGACACAGTGTAGGGCACACAAACACAGGGTCTCGAAAGATGTTTGATGGCTATCCACATTTTGAGAGATCCAAGCTGGAAAATGGCAGTACACAGAAAAAAAAGTGTTCCAAAGAAAAAAAAAATCCAAAAACAGTTGTCGTGTCAGTCATTTTTTATGTTCTTCTACTCTTCCTACTGTACTTTTACTGTACTTTGTTTTTCATTCTTTTGTTAACCTGTTTCTCTTGCAGGTACTCGTCGGCTGCCACATTGATTTTATATATTCTGACACAAACAGTGTTTGCGAACAGCATATATGGATACCTTTGCTGGCAGCAGCTGTGGTCATTTTCTGATTTCAGCACTGCAGTTAAAATACTATTTAGGTATACTTGGAATATTGTCATGTATACCCGTCATTAAATTTAGTGGGTGGTTGTTTGGGCGGTTAATGATGAGAAATACTACACAATATTCCTGTGCTGATTTCTGATAGGTTCTCTTTTTTTTTCATTCAGCCCACAGGCTGAAGGTCCATTATTACGACCTCCCCCCCCCCCCCTTGTCGGCAGGTTTGACTATGATGTTATTGTTTCGACTAAGTGAGAATAGGGCCTGTTTTTGTTGTTGAGTGAGATTGTCTGTATTGTTTTTTGGTGTCTGTATTGACTCAATTTGTTTGGTCCCCTGAGTAATGGATGCTGCGATATTTGGGTTGGTCTGTAAAGAGGGACATTTTTCTGATTTATTTTTAACCGTATTTCCCGGGAATTCCTGTGCTGATTGAGTGGGTAGGGCTGGTACGTGCACCTCTATTCTATGTGTAGAAGAAGATTGTGAATTATCTGAGATTTGGGATTGATCAAAGGCCTCGTTCTCTTCCAAGAGATCCATGAGGTCCTTTACTGCCCTAAAATCACGTACCTTGAAGTCCCTCCACTGTTCCTTAAGCAAATGATCCTGTTTTCTCCTTTTCCTCTCTTCATCAAATGAATATTTGTATGTTAGTCTTCTTCCGAATAGGTTTAGATCTTTTATGATTTCAAAATGATTTATCTCCTGTGTTGGACAGAAAGTAAGGCTGAGGGAAAGAACTTCTTTCTCAGCTTGTGTAAGGGTGTAAGATGATAAGTTTATCACATCTAAATGGGTGATGGCTGGGTTAGTCTGATTACAAACGTGTCTAGAGTGCCTTTGTTTGGTATATTGTCTACTTGTGTTTTGGCCAGATCTAGCTGGTTGTTCATCAAATCTAAAAAAACATCCTTTTCAATTATAGGTTGGTCTTCCTGTGTACAAGTGTGTGTGACAGGTGTGGTGGATGAGGTTTTTGGACGTACCAAGCCGTCACCGTGATGCGGGTGCGCAAGAATGAGTTGCTTGTGATTTATGTGCTTGAAGAGTGGATTTGTTTTTTGATTCGTGCTCTAGTGCGCGTTTCTTACCACCACCTTGTGCTTGTGAACCATCACCAGATTTTGGTCTTTTTCGTGTCTGTCAGTGTATACAATGGTTGGCGTGTGCGTACTGTGAATGATAAGAGATATTAGATGCATTTGATGAATCAGATTCTTGACTATCGTTCTCATAACTAGCATTGTTTACATTTTGTCTAAGTGCCCAGGGTCTTCTTGATCCACTCATAGGCCATCTATAAGCTGTATTGTTACTGAATGCTGTTTTATCACGAGCAAATTTCTGTTCTTTTTTGGACACTATGTCACAATTGTATTTTTCCAGGAACTCCTGGAGTGCACCATTTTTTATGGTAAACTCCGGGAGTGCACAAATGCTTTGGTTTTTTGCATATATGGATTTAATTTCATCGTTTAATTCTACCATTTCATTACAATATTGTTCTAGTAGTATGGATATCATCTGTTTAGAAAATAATTTGAGGGTCTTTTCCCACACTTCCTTAAGCTCAGGAGAAATGGTTCTTAGGCAGGAAAATGACATATATATGTTTAGCGCTTTTTGGGAGGAGGGGGGGGGGGTTTGGGGAAGGTTTTCAAGAGTATGTTGTAGCATAGTGAATATAATGGTGCCGGTTTAAGGTATAAATGTATTTACTTTGGTATCTGCCAGTGTCCGCTTACCGCCGTCATATTTCATTCGGTGGTGGTATAGTGACCTATATACTCCCCAGCACACCGGCCGCTAATCAGCACAGGCGCCAAACGTGGACCGTGGCGCACCGGAAGTGCGTCATCGGACCTCCGCCGGAGATGACGTTCAATGGAACGCATCTCCACCGGAAGAGGAGAAAGCCAGGCGGAAGTGTCGGACACACGTATCTCTTGCAAATAAATTGTGTATAAATGCTTGTATATCTACTCTGAACCCATATGGAGTTTTTTCTCCACAAAGGGCGGTCTTTTTTAAATATGTTGTGATGTGTATTTTTAAAATGAATATCCTTAATAAAATGTATAGTTTTTAACTAAATTGTTTGTGCCTACTCAGTTTGTGCCTTTAAAGTCCGCTACTCCAGACTGGGCAACTTAGGTTGTACCAATCTTTTTTTCTCCCTGCTTTTACATGCAGTGCGAGGGGACTCCCCCCCCCCAACGCCGCCTTCTGTGGTTTTTTTCGGGCAGAGTGCAGCCGGTGGTTCAATTATCTAACCATAGAGCTAATTGTAGATAAGAATGGCTCCAATCATCTCTATGGCCTAAGATACCGGAAGATACGAGCATTTCATGACTTCTGTTTCGCCAGAAATAAACAGGGCCATTGGGAAATTGGGAAAGTATTTTATCACACCAATTTTGGTGTGGTCAGATGTGTTAAGGTCAGAGGAGAGATCTAGAGTCTAAAAGACCCCAATTTTTTTAAAAAGAGTACCTGTCACTACAGATTTCTATCATAGGGGATATTTAAATTCACTGTGATAACAATAAAAATGATTAAAAAAAAAATGAAAGGAAAGGTGTCAAAATAACATAAAAAAGCAAAAAAAAATAAAAAATCAAGCCCCCCCTGTCCCCCCGTGCTTGCGCGCAATGGCGCACGCAAGCATTGGTCTAGTGTCATAAGTAAACCGCAATTGCAGCATGCATGTGAGGTATTGCTGCGAACGCCAGGTTGAGTGCAGTAAATTCTTGCAGTAGACCTCCTCTGTTAGTCTAAAGTGGTAACCTGTAAAGACTTTTAAAGGCTTTTAAAAATGTACGTAGTTTGTTGCCGCTGCACGGCGTGCGCAATTTTTAAAGCATGTCATGTTTGGTATCTATGTACTCGGCATAAGATCATCTTTTAAATTTTACCAAACAAATTGGAATTCTATAGTATATTTGTGCAATAAATTTAAAAAAAAATAATTTTTTTCGCAGAAATTGCGTTTGGAAAATCTGTGCGCAAATACCGTGTGACAAAAAAATTTGCAACATCCACCATTCTGTTCTATAGGGCCTCTGATTTAAAGAAATATATAATATTTGGGGGTTCAAAGTAATTTTCTAGTAAAAAAAAAATATTTTTTCATGTAAACAAAAAGTCAAGTTTTCAAGTGGTTAGAAGAGTGGGTGATGTGAGGCTAAGATTGAGCATAAAATGCCGGGACAGTTCAAACACCCCCCCAAAGGACCCCTTGAGAGGCATATTGAGTCCATGGAATATTTTATATTGCCCTAAGTTTCGGGAAGATGACAATTTGTTTTTTTTTTTACAGAAAGTTGTCACTAAATGATATATTGCTCATGCCATGGGAATATGTGAAATGACACCCCAAAATACATTCTGTTGCTTCTCCTGAGTACAGGGATACTACATGTGTGAGACTTTTTGGGAGCCTAGCTGTGTACGGGACCCCGAAAACCAATCCCCATCTTCAAGTTTTCTAATGACGTAAATTTCTTATTTTACCTCTGCACTACCTGTCACAGTTTCAGAGGCCCTGAAATTTCAAGATAGCACAACCCCCCCCCCCCCAAATGACCCCCTTTTGAAAAGTAGACACCCAAAGCTATTTGCTGAGAGGCATATTGAGTCCATGGAATATTTTATATTTTGCCCTAAGTTTCGGGAAGATGACAATTTGTTTTTTGTTTTTTTACAGAAAGTTGTCACTAAATTATATGTTGCTCATGCCATGGGAATATGTGAAATGACACCCCAAAATACATTCTGTTGCTTCTCCTGAGTACAGGGATACCACATGTGTGAGACTTTTTAGGAGCCTAGCTGTGTACGGGACCCCGAAAACCAATCCCCATCTTCAAGTTTTCTAATGACGTAAATTTCTTATTTTACCTCTGCACTACCTGTCACAGTTTCAGAGGCCCTGAAATTTCAAGATAGCACAACCCCCCCCCCCCCCAAATGACCCCATTTTGCAAAGTAGACACTCTAAGCTATTTGCTGAGAGGCGTGGTGAGTCCATGGAATATTTTATATTTTGCCACAAGTTTCGGGGAATATTACAATTTCTTTTTTTGTTGTTTTTTTACAGAAAGTTGTCACTAAATTATATATTGCTCATGCCATGGGAATATGTGAAATGACACTCCAAAATACATTCTGTTGCTTCTTCTGAGTACAGGGATACCACATGTGTGAGACTTTTTGGGAGCCTAGCTGTGTACGGGACCCCGAAAACCAATCCCCATCTTCAAGTTTTCTAATGACGTAAATTTCTTATTTTACCTCTGCACTACCTGTCACAGTTTCAGAGGCCCTGAAATTTCAAGATAGCACAACCCCCCCCCCCCAAATGACCCCATTTTGCAAAGTAGACACTCTAAGCTATTTGCTGAGAGGCATGGTGAGTCCATGGAATATTTTATAGTTTGCCACAAGTTTCGGGAAAATTACTATTTCTTTTTTTTTGTTGTTTTTTTACACAAAGTTGTCACTAAATGATATATTGCTCACACATGCCATGGGTATATGTGAAATTACACCCCAAAATTCATTCTGCTGCTTCTCCTGAGTACAGGGATATCACATGTGTGAGATTTTTTGGGAGCCTAGCTGTGTACGCGACCCCGAAAACCAATCCCCATCTTCAGGTTTTCTAATGGCATAAATTGCTGATTTTACCACTGCACTACCTGTCACAGTTTCATAGGCCCTGAAATTTCAAGATAGCACAAACCCCCCCCCCCCAAAAAAAATTCCCCATTTTGCAAAGTAGACACTCCAAGCTATTAGCTGAGAGGCATGATGAGTCCATGGAATAGTTTATATTTTGCCACAAGTTTCGGGAAAATTATTATTATTTAGTTTTTTTGTTTTTTTACACAACATTGTCAGTAAATTATATAATGCTCACACATGCCATGGGTATATGTGAAATTACACCCCAAAATACATTCTGCTGCTTCTCTTGAGTACAGTGATACCCCATGTGTGAGACTTTTTTGCAGTCTAGCAATTTATCATTTAGTGACAACTTTGTGTTAAAAAAATAATAAAATTTTTTTTTAAAAATTTCATTTTCCCGAAACTTGTAGCAAAATATAAAATATTCCATGGACTCACCATGCCTCTCAGCAAATAGCTTGGGGTGTCTAATTTCCAAAATGGAGTCATTTGGGGGGGTTTTGTGCTATCTTGAAATTTCAGGGCCTCCGAAACTGTGATGGGTAGTGAGGAGTAAAATCAAAAATTTACGCCATTAGAAAACCTGAAGATGGTGATTGATTTTCGGGGTCCCGTACACAGCTAGGCTCCCAAAAAGTCTCACATATGTGGTATCCATGTACTCAGGAGAAGCAGCAGAATATATTTTGGGGTGTAATTACACATATACCCATGGCATGTGTGAGCAATATATCATTTCAATGACAACTTTGTGTAAAAAAAAAATATTTTTTTTTAGTAATTTTTCAAACACCTGTGACAAAAAAATGAAATATTCAATGAGCTCAACGTGCCTCTCAGGACATTCCTTAGGATGTCTTCTTTCCAAAAAGTGGTAGTTTGGGGGGGTTTTGTACTGCCCTGCCATTTTAGCACTTCATGAAATGAGATAGGCAGTCAGAAATTAAAGCTGCGTACATTTCAGTATTTAAACCATAGTTTGTAGACGCTATAACTTTTGCGCAAACCAATAAAAATACGCTCATTTAAATTTTTTTTTGTCAAAGACATGTAGCTAAATACATTTTGGCCACCAAAAAATATGACATAAATTGAGTATATTGGATATTTTTTAAAAGACAAAGTTGAAAATGTCATTTTTTCACAAAATTTTCACTCTTTATTTTATTATTATCGCAAAAAATAAAAAGCGCAGAGGTGCTCAAATACCACCAAAAGAAAGCTCTTTTTGTGAGAAAAAAACAACGTAAATTTCGTTTGGGTACAGCATTGCATGACCGCGCAATTGTCAGTTACATTCACAAAGTGCCAAGTTGAAAAAAGGGGTCTGGTCAGGAAGGGGGTAAAATCTTCCGGGGCTTAAGTGGTTAATTATTGTGACAACTTGGTCACCATCATCCTAATCACTGTCTACCTAAACAAAGTAGGAATCATACAGTCATGTTTATTTACATGTTCTTGGGAAGAATCCGACAAGGGTTGATTTGCCTAAGAAGGTTTGGAGACTCCTCATTGCCAGAATATACTGTATGATCCGTTCACAGAGTGAGTGGAAGCAACTCCTTTAGAATGTATTGACCATGTGTTCAGGAAACTGCTCTCTTATAGAATAGACTCTTTTACAGTGGAAACACTCCTTTAGAGTGCATTAGGCACATGCAACAATCAGTTAGATGTCTCGCCTGGTATGGCTAGGTAGCTTCTCATTTAGAGCAGATAACCCTTTCGAAGGGCGAGTGGAAACCACTCTTTTAGAGCGCATTGACAACATGCTTTTTGAATGTGACATCCTGTTAGGTGTCATCATCTCTATCCCTGGCTGCTTGAACCAACCTCTTTATAGAGTCTGAAGAGGGCTGTTTTGCCTGGCAGGGCTATGAGACTACTCATTGTCAGAACATATAATTCCTTCACAGGGTAAGTGGAAATAACTCCATTTGAGTGTATTGGCCACTTGTTTATTGAATGTGACAACCTTGAACAAAGCAAGATTCATACAATCATGTTCATCCGTGTCTTTTCTTTTGAAGAGCCTGGAGAGGGCTGTTTAGCTTGGGAAAGCTCTGAGACTGCTCAAGAATCGATAACCTCTCAAGCTGGCTACACACTATAAAACCTTCCCTAGATTTTTCCTTCAGATTTACCAAAACCACATCATATGAGGTCAACCTAAACACTTTCAATTTGTATGGAATCAAGCAGGCCCTTGCACTACATAAAGTTGCATAGTGTGTATCCAGCTCCAGAGGGTTTTGCCTGCTGCTTAACAAAGCAGCTCACAAAAATAATTCAATGCAGGAGAAAATGCTCTAGCTTGCTTAGTAACACACCCTAAAGTGTTAACTCCTGCTAGGGGGATGATAAAGCTTCTATCTGCAGCCCTGATACACCAGGTGGTTAATGAACTACACCTTGTCCTGCCAGGAATCAGGACATAAAGAAAACAGAACAGGAAGAAAAAAAAGTAGGATTTTGTAACTTAATTACAATAATATTCTGCAATGTACAAAAACCCAGCAAGGGAAATGTAGACATCATAAAGTATGCTCCACACTCTTTTTTTTATGAAAAACTGGAGAGCACAGAGAAATATAAAAGGATGTCTTATACTTCAACATGCAATAGCTGGCTACGGTAATCATCCACAAGTGACTCCTTACTTTCTCTGGGAATGCTGGTCTTTTGAGGGGGTTGGCATAATGGCACAATAGTAAAGCAAATGTAAGAAGCCACCAATGGGTTAATGCCATGTGTAAACAGACATAGTATTACTTTGTGCATCTGTTATGCAGAGTACTCCCTATGGAGGAGCTCAGGGTATGCACAGTGGCTGCAGGGAGCAAGGCACAACAATAACCAGCATACATTTGGATACAAAACATTTTTAAATTTAGCTCATCCAATCACCACTGACCGACTGTAAACACTGGCACTGTGTGGTCGCACATGCCTAGGGGAGACTCTGCTGACACCGCTGTCGACTTCACATGGACCCAGCGGACCCCAGACAAGGCTGTTAGCTATGAAAAAAAGCTGACCCGAGGACCAGCAGCGGGGCTCCCTGGATTATGGGTAATTTAGCCGGTATACCAAGGACCACGTCCAGCTTAAATCCACAAGCATGGATAGACAGCCAGCCCTTTAAACCAGCTAGGTAGAGGAGCATGCCTAGGTCCTACACATTTTAGGAAAAAAGAAGAACCCAGAGGCTGCCCTAGGCCTCTTCTGTATATCTAAACTGGTAACCTGTAGGAATTTTTAAAGCGTTGCCTGTGGAGATTTTAAAGTACCAATGTTTGTTGCCATTCTACGAGCATGCGCAATTTTGAAGCAGAATATGTTGGGTATTTATTTACTCAGCATAACATTATCTTTCACATTATGGAAAAAAAACGGAGCTAACTTTACTGTTTTCTTATTTTTAAATTCAAAATAGTGTATTTTTTCCAAAACAATTGCGTTTGTTAGACAGCTGCGCAAATATGGTGTGACATAAAGTATTGTAACGATCTCCATTTTATTCTCTAGGGTCGCTGCTAAAAATAAAAAAAATACACCGTTTAGGGGTTTTACGTAATTTTCTAGCAAAAAAAAATACAGATTTTAACTTGTAAACAAAAAGTGTCAGAAATAGGCCTGGTCCTTAAGTGATTAATAATATTACATTTGTAACACTTTATAAATATTACATGTTAATTTGTTTTGAAAGCCTGTTTTATGAGAATATTCCTTTTTTTTAAAAAAAAACATATTATTGTATTATTATTATTATTATATAAAAACCTTTAAACTTATATCAAATACATTTAGAAAATAAGTTTTACAAGTTACAAGAAAAAATAAGTTATTTGCTTAAAACTATGGTTCCAGACAAGTTAATGTATGAAACCTATAGTCTATAAACTGAAAATATTGAATAGGCTTTACTTAAACCTATGGTTTAAAAACTGGAAAAATTTAGTTGGCTTTGCATAAAGCTATGGCCTAGAAATTGGAAAAAATTAGTTGGCTTTACTTATACCTATGGTCTAGAAACTGGAAAAATGAGTTGGCTTTACTTAAAACAACAAAGTTGAGAACATAAAAAGTCTAGTGAATCAGACAAAAATAAGTTTAGTTGACAGTACTTAAAAATCTAATGCAAATAGTTGCCTCAAGAAGACCCAGCACAATATATTTTACAGTGTAGGTGCACATGCAAACTGTTTTTTTTTTTTTTTTTTAAAGGAACCCAGCAGGTGGGTTGTTCCAAATATCTAGGAAAACGTACCACAGTTCTTTTTTAGATATAGGCTGTCTCAGTTGCTTATTGCTCTTCATATAACCCCAAAGAGGCGCAATGGTGTTGCGCTTTGGGCTTTGTGAGAGCCATGCCATCTCTTCCAGGACTCCTTGTTCTTCCTTTTAATGAACATAGTTCTTGGTTGTGTATTTGGGGTCATTGTCCTGCTGTAGAACTATATATTGTATAGATCAGATGCATCCCTGATGGTACTGCATGATGGAAAACAATCCCCTATAACTTTGACCTTGTCCTCAACTCCATGGGCAAAAAAACAGCCCTAAACTTGCAAGGAACCTCCACCATGTTTTAATTTTGCCAGCAGACAATTATCCTTGTACCCAGGGCCGGTGCTACCAGTAAGGCGACTAAGGCAGCAGCCTAGGGCGCAGCTTAACAGGGGGCGCCGCCATCCTGCACCCCGAATCAGTAGTGGACCGGCCGGAGTGGCACTCCTCATGCTGTGCCGCCTGAGCGCTACAGCAAGCGAGCCTCAGGCAGCACACACCACTAGTCTAGAGCGCACATTAGAATAGTCGGGGCGCCATAAGTGCCCTCCATAGGATCCTGGGGATCCAGCTCGGCGCTCACTGCACTCCGGTCTCCGCCCCTCCAGCTGATTACTGCTGATTTCTGCTTGAAGAAGATCAGGAGCCGATCTCCAATCACACCCAGGGAGCTGGGCTTGTGCCTCTCCAGACGCCCACCCCCCCTCTCCTCCGTGTTCAACTTCTGGCAGAAGCAGATTGCTGGACACCGGACAGTCTCCCATCCCCCATCACATGCCGAGGACAGCATGCCAGGTGAGATGATGTGTGTCCCGTGCTCTCCCACCCCTCACACAGACGACACAGTACACTCCCCCACCCGGACACTGGCCTCACTCTTCATACATGGGGGGCTGCATTGTATGATATTGGGGGGGCTGCACTGTATCATATGGAGGGGGCTGCACTGTATCATATGGAGGGGGCTGCATTGTATGATATTATGATATTGGGGGGGGGGGCTGTATTGTATTATATGGAGCGGGCTGCACTGTATCATATGGAGGGGGCTGTATTGTATGATATGGAGGGGGCTGTATTGTATGATATGGAGGGGGCTGCATTGTATGATATGGAGAGGGCTGCATTGTATCATAGCAGCCCCCTCCATATCATACAATACAGCCCCCCCCATGATACAATGCAGCCCCCTCCATATGATACAATGCAGCCCCTTCCATATGATACAATGCAGCCCCCTCCATATGATACAATGCAGCCCCTTCCATATATCATATGGAGGGGGCTGCATTGTATCATATGGAAGGGGCTGCATTGTATCATGGGGGGGGGCTGTATTGTATGATATGGAGGGGGCTGCATTGTATGATATGGAGGGGGCTGCATTGTATCATATGGAGGGGGCTGCATTGTATCATATGGAGGGGGCTGCATTGTATCTTAGCAGCCCCCTCCATATCATACAATACAGCCCCCCCACCCATGATACAATGCAGCCCCCTCCATATGATACAATGCAGCCCCTTCCATATGATGCAATGCAGCCCCTTCCATATCATACAATACAGCCCCCCCCCCCCATGATACAATGCAGCCCCTTCCATATGATACAATACAGCCCCCTCCATATGATACAATGCAGCCCCCTCCATATGATACAATGCAGCCCCCTCCATATGATACAATTCAGCCCCCTCCATATCATACAATGCAGCCCCCTCCATATCATACAATGCAGCCCCTTCCATATCATACAATGCAGCCCCCTCCATATCATACAATGCAGCCCCCTCCATATATCATATGGAGGGGGCTGCATTGTATGATATGGAGGGGGCTGCATTGTATCATATGGAAGGGGCTGCATTGTATGATATGGAGGGGGCTGTATTATATGGGGGGGGGGGCTGCATTGTATGATATGGAGGGGGCTGTAATATATGGGGGGGGGGCTGTATTGTATGATATGGAGGGGGCTGTATTATATGGGGGGGGGCTGTATTGTATGATATGGAGGGGGCTGTATTGTATGATATGGAGGGGGCTGTATTGTATGATATGGAGGGGGCTGTATTATATGGGGGGGGGGCTGTATTGTATGATATGGAGGGGGCTGTATTGTATGATATGGAGGGGGCTGTATTATATGGGGGGCTGTATTGTATGATATGGAGGGGGCTGTATTATATGGGGGGCTGTATTGTATGATATGGAGGGAGCTGTATTATATGGGGGGGCTGTATTGTATGATATGGAGGGAGCTGTATTATATGGGGGGCTGTATTGTATGATATGGAGGGAGCTGTATTATATGGGGGGCTGTTATGTATGATATGGAGGGAGCTGTATTATATGGGGGGCTGTATTGTATGATATGGAGGGAGCTGTATTATATGGGGGGCTTCATTGTATGATATGGAGGGGGCTGTATTGTATGATATGGAGGGGGCTGTATTGTATGATATGGAGGGGGCTGTATTGTATGATATGGGAGGTGTGCTGTATTATATGGGGGGGGCTGTATTGTGTGATATGGGGGGGCTGTGTATGCTGGACAGTGTCCCCATCTACCCAAATGCTGACCTCTGACCTTGTCTGACTGATGGTGATCTGTGATTGGCTGTCTCCATGACCTTATTCACATGGATGGCGGTGAAGCTGCATTATTACCAACCACCAACCAGAAGGAGAAGCTGAGGTTGGTGGGGACTGTACACAGGTCACAGCAGAAATTACCCCCCATCAGTGTTCCTTTAAACTGCTTCCCACCTCCACTACATCAACCACTGTGCTCACACTTGCGTAATGCAGAGATCTTCTGGCTCTTGGCTGATGTAGTGAAGGTAGGTCATATGGGGGGGGGGCGGCAATTTTTATTTTGCCTAGGGCGGCAAAAATCCTTGCACCGGCCCTGCTTGTACCTCTATTTAGGCCTTTAGCAAACTAATTGCCTTCTGTTACAGTCAAATAATTAAAAATTGGACTCACCAATGCAAAGTATCTGCTGACTCTGCATGCCAGTTCTTGTGATTATGTGCATATGCAAGACTCTTAGCCTTGTTTCCTTGTCAGAGATATAGCTTTTTAGCCACAAGTCTTCCCAGACTTCTTTGGACTGTAGATTTGGATACCAGGATCCCACTGGTTTCTGCCAAGTGTAAGTTGATGGAGCCACTGGGCATTTTCTGATTGTGAAGGGAAGTCAGCAAGAGGGTGCATTTCATCTGCTGCACTATTTCCCTGGCTGATCACTGATTTTGTGGGTCCTCAATATTGCCAATTAACAATACATCTGGAAACACCTGTATAACTTAAAATGTCTGCCTGTGAGAGACCTTGTTGATGCAGTAAGACCACCCCATGCCTTGTTGTTGTGTTTAGTCTTTACATTGTGTAAGATTTGTTACATTGAACTGTCTTAAGCAACTTCAGCTTGTCAGTAGAGCAAGGCTTTTCCTCATCTAGTTTCATTCTTCCTACGCAGATGGCTCTGTTTGATTTAGCAACTGTATTTTAACCTACATGTTATCTTGTTGATCATTAGCACCTGTTTAATTGTTTAATCATACACTGGAAAATTCTGGTGCAAGTTTACATGAGAGAATTGATGATGTTTAAAGGTAAAGAGTTGACATACCAAATACAGATTTGATTTAGTGGTTTTTTGTCTACCTTTCCCCCGAATTCGACACTGCAGGGAATACCATCTTGTGGTTTCCATGGAGATCCCAGAAAATGCTGTGTAGCCAAAATTTCACAAAAAGAGGCTGCAACATATGTGAGATTTGGGAAACTCAGCAGAATCTCACTGGATGTAGGATGACGCCATCCTCCGTCCTTGACACTGCAGGTGTAAAGTTGGGGAAAAAGTACAGTAAGTATATTTATATTGTTTTTTCAATACAGTTTTTTTTAACTGTAAAGATAATTTTTATGATGGGAGAGGGGGCCCCATTGTGTTTAAAGCAGACCCTACATTCTCACTGCAAGGTCCACTTTTTCTGTCCCCTTTTTCCTTATTGCTTTTTTTTTTTCAAATGCCAAAGTTTTGCTGAAATCTCTGGAATTTTCCAAAAATTTGTAATCTCGGTTTTGCCCATCCCTAATCTAATAAATGAAAAAGTAAAAACACACAAAGGGTCCAGTTCGTTAAAGCCTTCATTGTACATAACCTTTACTTTATATAAATGAGATTGGCAATTACAGGAATACAAGCATTAAACTGTCTACACCTGATAACACCTATCCATTCTGTTTTGCAAGATGAAGTAAGGCCCGTTTATGTTAATTGATTACATGTTTTTTTTTATCACAGTGAACAATACCTCTTCCAATTTTCTCTTGCGTAGTAGTGGGTAGGCAGCAAGAACACATAGTCATTATTTTATTGCTCTTGACAATTACTGGTCTATGAGCTATCACAGACCAAGTATAAATCCCAGTTGAGGTAATTTTTTAGCTTTAAAACTTCCATATTTTTGATGAAAGGGGCAATATGCTGATACATTATTAACATCTGGTGTCTGTGGGTAACAATACACTTGGGTCCCTAGCATTTAAAAAATATATATATTATCACAAGTTTATTTAATTAGCAGCCATATAAAGCAGTCTTAAACTTTGAAAGCTTACTTTGATTTCCACTGCTAGAAGAAAAATAAGTACAAATCACTCTCAATGTTAATTCTGACAATTAAAATTCAATATAAATATTTGGAACATATGCTTAAAAAAATTAATATAACAATCTCCCAAACTTTCTATTTCTGGGAATAATTGAGCCTGTGTGGGGAAAGAGATGAGCAAATTTGGTGAAATCTGTTCCATTAGCCTGAACCTTGCTCTTTGATCCACTGCACAGGGTCTGATATTTGCAATCTTCATTGTTTTTTATTTTATCATTTTTAAATTTAATTTGAAAAGAAAAAATCCACAACCCCAAAATAAAGTGACAAGGGGTTTTGCCTATAAGTTATACTTTAAATAGAACCTGTACTGTGGAGGCTGTGCACTAGCAGAGGGCAAATGACTGGCATTGCCAGTAGGGTCCATTCAGCTGATCTTTCCCCCTTAACTTACTGAATTGAGCTGGTCATAGATGGATCACAATTTGGACAGTTCATAAGGGACCAGCTGAATTTTGATCCATTTGATCCAGCTATGGCTGTTCCTAATAAAGAGCAGTTGATTTATTGACCAAATGCCCTCAAATTTGGACAGTTCAGAAGGGACCAACTGAATTTTGATCCATTTGATCTATCTATGGATGTTCCTAATCATGAGTAGTTGATTTAATGACCAACTGCCCTCAAATGTGACCAATTCAGAAGGGACCTGCTGAATTTTGATCCATGTGATCCATCT
Organism: Pelophylax lessonae; assembly: GCF_965119305.1. Lineage (NCBI taxonomy): Eukaryota > Metazoa > Chordata > Amphibia > Anura > Ranidae > Pelophylax > Pelophylax lessonae. The sequence goes on from NC_138770.1 coordinate 123,011,822, forward strand.
ATGGCTTCTTCTAATTGAAAGAAATGTATTTAATTACCAAATGCTCTCAAATTGGACTGCTGTAAAATTCTGTCTTAATTAGTGCTGTAGCCATTTGGCTGCTGCACTGATCAATGTATTCTGACATTGGAAAACTTTTTGCTGTCAGAATACAATGATACAATGGGGAGGATTCTCAACTGTGTGGACAGGGGAATCCATTCAGTTTTTTTCTGATAAAATAACAGATACATATATGCCCAGCTTTACCTTACCTTGTTCTGCATTTTTTCTTTGTGTGGAGAAGGCTATCTTATTAGTGAAGCAGAATCTTGCTTTCTCTTGTCAAAGCTGATGACTGGGCATCTGATAACTGGCAGGATAAAACTCAAGAAGCATCAAGAGGAATGCAGAAAGCAAGGATCCATGACTGAATGAGGCAGAATCAGGAAGATCCTTGGGCTGCAGGTCCTCAGGTACATCTTCCTCCCCAGCAAGAGAGCAATGAGTAATAACATCGCCAAATCTCGCTGAAAATCTTGTGAGACTAAAGCTGGCTATACACTAGAAATTTTTGATTCAAAATGTTTTGTTCTAAGAACATTCATTCAATTTTCTAATTGTTAGTGGGGTCAAATCAATGTTCGTTTTCAAACAAAGTGGTAAGGAAATGTTAAGGAGCAGGATGAAATTTATTTCTGAATTTGTATGAGTGTCTAAGCACTGAAAGTGAACTGCTGTTTTTTTTTTTTCAATTAACTTTTGATTAATTTTACATAGTAAGCATCTCAGATACAGTAACAGAGATTTTTAACTTTACATAGTAAGCATCTCAGATACAGTAACAGAGATTTTACAGAGAATTTGTACACTATAATCAAGAAATCAGGTGTACGCAGATGAAAATATAAACCTCACAACAAGTATTGCCTAATATGCAACTAGCACTTTAGAGCTGTGAAGTAGGAGCTAAAGGATGAAAGGGGAGGGATCTACAGTAAATCCCTTATTTGTTTACTTGCTGCCTCTTAGGAAGGTCTGCCATATGTCCCATGTATTTTTAGATTTTGTAAGTGAGCCAGAGTGCAATGCGGAGCACAATTTGAGATCTTTTGTGAGGTTAAGTTGAAATATCACGTTCGAGATATTGGAAGCTAAGGAGCATCTCCATTTATGCAATATGAGCAATCTAGCTGTACACAAAATGTGCATAACCAGAGTTCTGAAGTTGAAAGGGGGGGGCGGGGATTTGGGCCTTTAAATGAGGAAATGGCAGGGTAGGGTCATATTCCTCCATCCCTGTGCATAAATAAAACAAAAGGAAATTGGGACTTTAAATGAAACATGTGGCTGCAATCAGAGGAAATATATAATGAATGTATATCAATGGGCTGACATAGATGCATATGTGTACATGAAATCCATAACAGCATAAACATATAATGTCATATTTTAATTGATAAATACACATGTTAACATCACAACATAAAGACAATGATACATCATTACTGGTTGATAACATTAAATAAATACATAAAAATCATAATATCATAGTTGGTTAATAAATATATATATATATATACATATATATACACTTGTTACATCAAACCAAAATGACATTGATACATCATTAATGGTAGATGACATTAAGAAATGCATATAGGTCAGCCCATTATAGCAAGCATGATACGATTGCACATAATGATGTCAATGGTGTCCTATTAGATATTGTGGACTAGCACCAGTATGTATGATAAATAAATTAATAAATTGGGGTTAAAATTAATTGCAATACATAAAAAGATAGTAGACACATGATAATCATGATGTGGCATCCTAGACAGCTCTACGCGTTTCATGGTTGTAACCAATCAGCAGGAGCAGATGCGAAGTATATAAATATAAGCGTGTCTATAATGAAATGCATAATTGTTAGTATAGTATGACAAAAGGCCATGGGGGGAAGGGGGAATGGAAAAGGGCGAAGGGAAAAGGGGTAAGGGAAAGGAGGGGGGAAAAAGAGGGGGGGAGGGGATGGGGATATACCTGTTGACACTTGCAAAGTACCTAAGGTTGCAAAAATCACATGAGGTAGATTGAAGGTGCATAGGGAATATCATCCCTTTCCCGGGAGCTGTGGCAAGAAGATCGCGGTGGAAGGTCAACAAAACCACCACCTGATAATATCTGGAAATTGTGGGATACATCCTAGTAAATCAGCAAAGAAACAAATAATTAAATATCAAAATGTGCTGCTGTAGAGTACCTTAAAAGTGTGTGTGTAGGTATAAACACAGTATCCTATATGATTCAATTAGAGATGATGCCCATAAAAGATAGTCACAGTGGAGTGACTATAAGTGACATAATAAAAAATTAGAAAATATATAAAAAAATTGTATATATGAAAAAAAATAGGTGGAGGGTGAAGACCATAAGTCTTGGGCTGGGGAAAAAAAAATCCACGAAAAAAGAAATTGAACAAGTGAATACAGATGAGCGTTTGAAAAAAATATATATATGATACCTTGTAAGATAGGTAGCACAGCTCCTAATAAAAATAGTGCTTGGTCTCCTCAGAGTAAGGTGCTAAAAGAGTGAGTGTATTACCCATGATGGTTCTTATAGTGACCCACATCCAACGAGCCTCCCCAACGTCACGCAGGTATCTGTGAGAGGGGAGGGGAAAAGACGCCCGTACCATCGGTATTGGCGCCAAAGTTCTGAAGTTGGGGGGGGTTATTGATTTCAATACTCAGGATGGCTAAGGAGGGGGAAGGATTTGTTATAATATTAGTTACTGCTGAGATCAGGGTAAATACTTTTTTCCAAAATGGAGATATGTGTGGGCATTCCCATAAGATGTGGGAGCATCCTCGCCAACATTCATAATCGCCTAGGTTAGCATATTTGTACATTAGTACTGAGATTAGGTACCATCTATAGTGAAGTTTATGGGACAACTCCACTTAGAGGAGCTAATATTATAGTGAATAGCTTGTTACCATTGGAGATCGGAGAACGAGACATGTAGGTCACGTTCCCATCTCTTAAGGGCTGCGTTTCTTACAAAGATGCCTTAAGCTTGTAGGAGGTTGTAAAAGAGTGAAATTCCCTTCATTTGGAAGGAATTGGAGGACCAAAAGGACCATGCCTTTTTAGGTACATAAACTGTCGGAATGACATTTTTTTTGAGGAATGAGGCCAGTTGTCAGCAAATATGCCTTAAGATGGAATATTGCAATTTGTTTGGAGAGTAGAAAAAGGGAGAATTTTATCGTTCTGGATTAAAAATGAAAATTTTTATAAACGATGTGAAGGCGCTTAGTCCTAAATGTAGTGAATAGGCTGAAAGATATTATATCTGCTGCCCCGGAGTTTTTAAAAGTGTAAAACTGATAAAATCGTGTATAAGTGACAGGTGTAAGGGCGCTGATATAGATAGTAAAATAGCTGGTATATAAATTGCTGAAAACACTTGAAATAGCTAATCATATAAAAATACAACTATATAAAGGTGATAAAGTGCATGTGCTGAACAGTGCTACATATATGCATGATTCGGAAAAATAAATATATACCACAAAATAAATTCATGTGCAATTGTGCAATATGTGCAAATGACGCTAGCAAATTATAAAGATAATAATAAAAAATTCATAAAACTAATAAAGGTGCAATTGTGTGACACTAGTAGTCAAAATTATGTCTCAATAGTGAACAAAACGTGAATCACTCAAATGTGATATTTTAAAGTGCAAAATGTGCTCTTATGAACAATAGTAGAGTCCATATAGTGATTGTAGAGGTGTACAAGAAGTATCTTGTAGGTGAACTAAGATCATCCAGTGTACTCAATACGTCGCGGATCGGGTGAACAGATTATTGGGTGGGGCTGGGGAAGACCCAGCTGTCATGGTACACGTGGGTACCAATGACATAGGCAGAGGAAGATGGAGAGTCCTAAACGATTTCAGGGACTTAGGCGCTAAGTTGAGGACTAGGACCTCCAAGGTAGTATTTTCCGAAATACTACCTGTACCTCGAGCCACACCAGAGAGGCAGCGGGAGATTAGGGAAGTTAACGAGTGGCTGAGGAGCTGGTGTAGTAAGGAGGGTTTCGGGTTCCTGGAGAACTGGGCCGTCTTCTCAGTCGGTCACCGGCTCTTTGGTAGGGACGGATTGCACCTAAATGGGGTGGGTGCAGCCGTACTGGGTGCGAGGATGGCCAAAAAGTTAGAGGGGCTTTTAAACTAGGGAATGGGGGGGAGGGTACAGATGTAGAATTAGCCAGTGGAAAGCAAGCTTCAGAGGGCAGAAATGGGGGCATTAGCGGTAGGGTGTTCGGAGCTTCTATACCCAGGGTGGGTACGGGGAAAAATCAAGAGAGCAGCCTAAAAACATCAAAATTACGAGGCTTGTATACCAATGCCAGAAGCCTGGCCAACAAGATGGGAGAGCTGGAGCTGCTGATGTTTGAGGAGGACTTAGATTTTGTGGGGATAACTGAGACTTGGTTTGACAGCTCTCATGACTGGATGGCGACCATTCAGGGGTATTCCCTTTATCGCAGAGATAGAGAGGGTAAAAAAGGGGGAGGGGTATGTTTGTATATTAAGAACAGTATACAGGTAAATATGAGGGATGATATTAATAATGGAGCTATGGACGAAGCAGAATCCCTATGGGTAGAGCTTCAAAGGGAAGGCACGGTGGGGAAGGTAATATTGGGCGTATGCTATAGGCCCCCCAACCAGAGGGAGGAGGGGGAGGTGGACCTCATGTTACAGATAGGATTGGCAGCAAGGATGGGAAATGTCATTATAATGGGGGACTTTAATTATCCTGATATAGACTGGGCAGAAGGAACCGCGCATTCAGCCAAGGCTAGGCAGTTCCTAAATGTTTTGCAGGACAATTTCATGGGTCAGATGGTGAATGCACCGACAAGAAACAATGCGGTACTTGACCTACTGATTACCAACAATACAGACCTGCTCACGGATATAGAAATACGGGACAACTTAGGGAACAGTGACCATAGGTCAATTGGTTTCAGTATTAATTACAGTAATAGGAAACACAAGGGTAATATAAGGACACTGAATTTCAAAAGAGCCAATTTCCCTAAACTGCGCTCGCTGCTAGAAAATATCAAATGGGATAGAACCCTGGGAACAAAGAACACGGAGGAAAAATGGGAGTGCTTCAAGAGCATACTTAACAAGGGGGTGGGCCAGTGCATTCCACAGGGAAATAAATTTAAAAGAGCAAAACTAAACCCTGGGTGGCTAAACTCCAACATAAAAATGTATATTAGAGCTAAAGAAAAGGCCTTCAAAAAATACAAGACTGAGGGGTCATTGGCAGCATTTAAGCACTACAAAGAGTGTAATAAGAAATGTAAAGATGAAATCAGGGCGGCTAAAATAGAACACGAGAGACATATAGCGGAGGAGAGTAAAAAGAACCCCAAGAAGTTCTTTAAGTATATAAACAGTAAGAAAGCGAGGCCAGAACACATTGGCCCCATAAAAGATGATAAAGGAAAAATGGCCACAGAGGACAGAGAAAAGGCGGAAGTGTTAAATAATTTCTTTTCTTCAGTCTTCACAAAGGAATCGGGGGGCTACACGAACCCAGCTTGTAAGGCCGAACTAAATAATACACCTCAGGAAGTGCCGCCATGGCTAACAGAGGATAGACTTAGAGCTAAACTAGAGAAACTTAACATAAATAAATCCCCGGGACCGGATGGCTTGCACCCAAGGGTTCTTAATGAGCTCAGCCAGGTGATTGCCAGACCATTATTCTTGATCTTTAAGGATAGTTTACAGACAGGTATGGTGCCAGCTGATTGGAAAAAAGCCAACGTGGTACCAATATTTAAAAAGGGGCCGAGATATATCCCGGGTAACTATAGGCCGGTCAGCCTAACATCAGTAGTCTGCAAAATTTTGGAGGGGATGATAAGGGACCACATACAAGACTTTAGTAATGAAAACGGTATTATAAGTAGTAATCAGCATGGATTCATGAAAAATCGTTCATGCCAAACCAATCTATTAACCTTCTACGATGAAGTGAGCTGCCACTTAGATAAAGGTAAGCCTGTGGATGTGGTGTATCTGGACTTTGCAAAGGCCTTTGACACCGTTCCCCACAAACGCTTACTGTACAAACTAAGGAAGGTAGGTATGGACCATAAGGTGAGTACCTGGATAGAGAACTGGCTCCAGGGGAGAGTCCAGAGGGTGGTGATTAATGGGGAGTACTCTGAGTGGGCGGGTGTGGAAAGTGGGGTCCCCCAGGGTTCTGGTCAGGGGATATCTAGTACAATCTCAGTATTTGCAGATGATACTAAATTAGGCATGCCAATATCTTCTATGCAGGATGTGGAAATCTTGCAAGCAGACCTGAACAAAATAATGGGGTGGGCAACTACATGGCAGATGAGGTTTAATGTAGAAAAATGTAAAGTAATGCACTTGGGGGCCAGTAACCAGAAAGCAAGCTACTCACTAGGGGGGGAACCTCTGGGTGAGTCTAGGATGGAAAGGGACCTGGGGGTACTGGTAGACAACAGGCTTGGAAGTGGCATGCAATGCCAAGCCGCTGCAAGCAAAGCCAACAGAATACTGGGTTGTATAAAAAAGGGGATTCACTCCAGAAATAAAGAGATTATTCTTCCACTCTACAAAACTCTGGTCCGGCCACATCTGGAGTATGCTGTCCAGTTCTGGGCACCGGTCCTCAGGAAGGATGTGCTGGAACTGGAGAAAGTCCAGAGAAGGGCAACAAAAATAATTAGGGGAATGGAGGACATCAGCTATGAGGAAAGACTACAAGCACTGAACTTATTCTCTCTGGAGAAGAGACGATTGAGGGGGGATATGATATCAATGTACAAATACTGTACTGGCGACCCTAGCATAAGGAACAAACTATTCAGAGTAAGGGAATACAATAAGACACGTGGCCACTCACTAAAACTTGAGGAAAGGCGGTTTAACCTTAAAGTGAGTAAGGGGTTCTTCACTGTAAGAGTAGTAAGGATGTGGAATTCTCTTCCGCAAGCAGTCGTATCAGCGGGGAGCCTTGATAGTTTCAAAAAACTATTGGATGGACACCTTAAAGACCACAACATACAGGGGTATACAATGTACGGTTAGCAAACACACACACACATCATAGGTTGAACTGGATGGACTTGTGTCTTTTTTCAGCCTCACTAACTATGTAACTATGTAACTATGTAACTATGTAACTATGTGATCCGGTGATCCAGTGATCCAGTGAGCAGAAAGTGGATAATATATATGCGCTCACCAGAAAGAAGTGGGTCTCACAGACCCTGCAGGCATTAGATAATGGGTAAATCACTCTTAATCCTCCTCCAACAATCACTTTCAATGGTAGTACGGTATGGAATTCACAAGGCTTCAGGGGATAATATACCCCACTTATCTCTCAGCAATAATACTCCAGAAACCAATGTGGGATCTCTAAACAGAAGTCTCAATGGGGGGATACAGGAGACAGGAAGCCAGGGATAGTGTAATACCGTTTTAATGAAATTAAAAGCAAATAATAAAATGGGTGCTTACATTATAAGGTGCTTTCCTAGCACCAAAAAGAAGGCTCTTGATAGATCTGAAACGCCGCTGTTCCTGTCTTACGGCAGGTTGAACTTCAGGGCTATACAGTAGTAGATGGCGGTGATGGTGTGCGTTCCGCCGTGCGCTCCACCACCAGGAAATGATGTATACGGGTCAATAGTTCAGGCTTAGACCACAATGCATTTCGCAATAATTGCATTTCGCAATAACTCCTAGACTTCCTGAAGACGCACATACGTTATTTCGAAATGCATTGTGGTCTAAGCCTGAACTATTGACCCGTATACGTAATTTCCTGCGCTCCGGACCTACGGGAGGAGGGGACGCATGCACTTGCACCGCTGCAGGCTCTGCCAACCGTTCCTGGCACCCCTGTGTCCACATCAGGGGCATCATCTCCACCCACACCCTCATCTTAGAGCCCTGTTAAGTCCAGACCATGGATGGACCCCTCGCACCTGGCACAAAATGCTTAATCTATGGAGGTTAGTTTTGACCAGCAAACCCCAGCCTCCAGTGCTCCCACACCAGACCTTTTCTCCTCCTTTCAAACAACTGGGCAACCAGTATCGGACACCACAATTAAAAGTATGCTCAATATGCTGCACACCTCCCTTCAAGCCAACATAATAGCCGCCATGTCACGCTGTCAGGGAGAAATAGCGGACTTGGGAGAAAGGTGGAAAACAAGATGAGTGAATTTACCACTTCTTACAATGTGCTGGTTGACTCCCATGCCCTTTACCAGGAAGACATGCACCGAGTACAAGCCAAGTTGGCGGACTTGGAGGACAGGTCACAGCGCAACAATCTGAAACTCAGGGGTATCCCTGAATCCGTATCTCCCAATGAACTGCCGCACTTTGTCCGCGACCTCTTCAAAAAAACCGTTCCTGACCTGTCCGCGTCTGATCTTACTATAGACAGAATCCACCGCATGCCCAAGCCCTCCTTTCTTCCGCAAGAAATTCTGCGCAACGTTCTTATGCGCATCCATTTTTTCCAGGCGAAAGAAAAAATCCTGGAAACCTTTCGTCGCAAGGACAACCTCCCGGACCAAGCATCGTCTATTCAAGTGTTGCCAGATTACTCACAACATAAGCTCCAATTACGGAGGAACCTGAGCCCTATCAAGAAAGCCTTGAGAAACCATTGCATCATCTACAAATGGAAGTATCCAGCCAAGCTCTGCATCACGCACCAAGGTTCCACTTCATATGCCACCACCTTAGATGAAGGCCTCCATCTCCTCCGCCAATGGGGAATTGTGCCCGAATACTCCGCCGAACCCTGCGCCTCACAGGCATCCCTCTCCGCATCATGTCCAACCGGACTGGCAGATCGTCGCCCGAAGGTCCAAACCTCCTACTACACACTCATAGAGGACGCTCCCGTACACATGCCGGGATCTCCGGGCCCCTCTCAGGTAACAGAGTACTTTCCATCGTGCTCTGTCCCCCACAGGCTTTGCAGCCTCAGTTGCTCTTTGGTCCCTCGGGACCCTTTTTATAGTTCTTGTTTGCTATTTTACCATACTGCTGGTTCTCTTGTTCGTTTTTTTTTTGTAACACCCTTTTGCACTATCTTCTGCTCGAACTTCCCAGACACCACTTCAGCTGTCTAACGCCCTCCGTGGCCTTACTCTCGAAGCTGGTGGATCCGCATCTTCACGAAACTTTTATTTTACTTCTTCTCTGACAGAAGGACTGCGTAAGTGACTCTCTACCTTCTTCTGTGCTTTAGAAAAGCTAGCCCGTTAGGCACCTGCCTATTATTTCCTTGCCATCCTTCAGCCTAATGGTTACCGGAGATAGCACTCCACCCTTCACTGTGTTATAATGCCCTTGCACTGTCTATCTCTCACTGTCAAGGGGCTTAATCACCCCGCCAAACGGTTCTCCTTATGGGACGAAGCAGTGCGCTCTAAGGCGGATATAGTCGCTGTCCAGGAAACGCACTTCCATAGTGGCAGGACTCCCGCCTGCCACCATGTGAACTATCCACACATTTTCTTGTCATCGACTTCTGCCAAAAAGAGAGGCGTTTTACTTGCCATTGCTGACTCTGTCTCCTTCACTGCCTCCCAGGTGGTGACGGACATAGAGGGAAGATATATCATTTTAGTATACTTATTGGATAACTGTCTTTATACTATTGTAAACATTTATACCCCCAACACACGTCAACTGCGTTTTTTGAAAAAACTTTGGGTCCAAATCAATAGAATTAAACAGGGCAATCTGATAGTATTTGGTGACTTCAACCTGGTGGTGGACCACTTCGTGGACTCTTCCTCCAAACGTCCATCTCGTGTGCCGTCTCTGGCTTCCTTGATCAAATCGGAGGAGGTCCACGATGTGTGGCGCTACAACCACGTTGACGAAAGAGACTACACCTACTTTTCCCCAAGACACAGTTCCTATTCTAGGATTGATTTGTTTCTGGTAGATACACAAACGCTCCAAGCCGTCACTGATACACAAATCTCCCCCTGACATGGTCTGACCACGCGGCAATACACCTGTTTCTTGACACGGGCCCATGCAATCCTACCACGTTCATCTGGAGATGCAACAACTCCCTCTTAACAGACCCAGAATTTGCCTCCTCACTCAAAACCCGTCTGCAAGAATTTTTGACTTCAATAGCACACCAGATGTAACCCCTACCACCTTGTGGCTGGCACATAAGGCCTACATTCAGGGCCTGCATTCAGGGCCAAACTTAAAAAAAGGTTTACTTCCCTCCTAACTGAACTACTAAATGACATACATACTCTCAACGCACAACACAAAGTGTCGCCTTCCTCCACTACTTTATCTAAGCTCACATATCTGAGACTAGACTTACGCAGACTCTTATGGGGAAAACACGACAAATTACTAGCACGCCTCCGTCTGACTTACTACACATCTCATAACAAAGCCGGGAAATTCTTGGCCTCCAGACTCAAGATAAGCAGGGTTAAAACTAAAATTGACTCCCTGACACACCCGCACTCAGGAGCATTCCTTCGACATCCGCAAGCCATCGCTGATGCGTTTGCGGACTACTACGGCTCGCTGTATAACCTGCAATCTGATCCCTCTACGCCGCAACCCACGAACACGGACATACACAACTTTCTCCAACACATTAGAATCCCTGCACTCACCACAGAGGTGTCAGAGTTCCTCAATGCCCCCTTCTCTCACCTAGAACTGTCAAACACCGTCAAGTCCCTCCCCGTACACAAGTCCCCAGGTCCGGATGGACTCACTAATGAATATTATCGTTCTCTTCATGAAATTCTGTCCCCATATATGCTGAACTTGTTCTCAGACACTGTCACATCTGCATCGTTCCCTCTGGAGATGCTACAAGCACATGTGGTTACTCTCCCCAAACCAGGCAAGCCCCCCACCACCCCTGCCAACTTTCGCCCCATCTCACTTCTCAACTCGGACGTTAAAATTTATGCCAAACTACTGGCGAATCGCTTGGCCAAAGTCTTGCCTGATTTGATAGGACCCGATCAAATGGGATTTATTAAAGGCAGGCAAGCCCCAGATGCTACTAGGAGAGTGATCAACCTCATGCACCAGGCGGAACGTGCTCGGATGCCTTCTCTGCTTCTATCCATTGACGCGGAGAAGGCATTCGACCGCGTCCACTGGGGATACATGAGGGCAGTGCTCGCTAAGTTTGGATTTTCTGGCCTCATTGCATCGGCCATTTCAGCCTTATATTCCTCCCCCTCTGCCAAAGTCCTCTCCTCAGGCCTCCTTTCTAAAACATTCTCTATCACTAATGGCACCCGCCAAGGATGCCCCCTCTCCCCCCTTATCTTCAACTTAATTATAGAACCCCTGGCCATTTCCATACGGGACCACCCCCTGATTCACGGCTTCAAAGTCTCCCACTCTCACCACACTATTACCCTATTTGCGGACGATGTGATCCTCAGTCTCACCAACCACATAATATCCCTCGCTGCAGCCCACAACCTCCTTCAACAATTCAGTAGCGTCTCCTATTATGAAGTGAATTTCACCAAATCCCTTATACTAAACATGGGAGTCCACAGGTCCACCGTTACACATCTACAATCCACTTTCCCTTACACATGGACATCAGAGGAAGTCCCTTACCTAGGCTTGAGGCTCACTTACCCCTTGTCTAAATTAGTCCCTTCTAACTTATGCCCTCTTATCTCAACCATTTCATCTGACGCACAAACAATATCCTGCACTGAATTATCTTGGATGGGCAGAATCGCAGCTTTCAAGATGATATGTCTGCCCAAGATTTTATATGTGTTTCGTACCCTCCCAGTCCAGGTCCCTACATCCTATATAAAAATGCTGAACAAAATACTCCGCACGTTAGTGTGGCAAAAAAAGCGTGCAAAGTGCAATTATCTCCACATGATTCGTCACAAATCCGTTGGAGGCTTAGGCCTCTCAGAACTGCACGACTATCTCACGGCGGCTCACCTTACTCCCATCAGACAATGGTCCCCTCACTCTCCCATGTCACCGTGGATAACACTCAAATCCCTCCTATCTAAATCCACAAATCTGCATCTTCTGCTTTTAGCAGACATTTGGAAACCTTTATCTCTCCCCACGCTCCCCATTACCACCCAAACAACACTGAAAGCTTGGAGAACTCTACTCTCTAGTCGTGGCTCCAACTCCCCGACTAACCCGGTGTCCTTCCCCCTGCAAACTCTTCACATTCTCCTCCCCTTCACCTCTGTATCCAAATTCGCTGCGGCGGGTATACAGACCGTGACCCAACTATACACACAAGTGGACTTGAAAAGCTTCAGTCAGCTCCAGACCGAATTCCAATTGCCCGAGTCAGCCAGACTTCAATATAACTCCATCTCCAGTTTTCTTCGGAAATATCCCCCTCCTCAGACCCATCTCCCTTCCTCTATATAGCAGTATTTATTTTCTCCGACTACTAAGGTTAAAGGTATTTCCTTGTTCTACAATTATCTCCAAAATAAAATGTCCTTTCACAAAACTTCTCATATGACCAAATGGGAAGGGGACCTACGGGCAAACTTCTCTGAAACCCAATGGCAAACTGCTATCCGCAGTATGTACAGAGCCTCTAGATGTGTGACGCACTGGGAACAATCTCAAAAAATTTTAACCAGATGGTACTTAACACCCATTCTGACCCCCTATGCTGGCGCGGCTGCGGCCAAGTTGGCACCATATATCACATTTTCTGGTCCTGTAAAAGCATCCTGGGTTTATGGAGGAGGGTGTTCGAGATTCTCTCTACAGTTACAGGGATTCTACGCCCCACTAACCCAGCCATGGCTCTCCTGTCTCTAGGCTTAGATGATTTCCCCTGTGACATGCACACAGTATGCACTCATATACTGGATCATATACTAATCCACCATAGCGAAACACTGGAAGCAACCTGAAATCAAGGCTATCCCTCAACTCTTTCACTTCTCATATACAACAGCGTCATGAATAGGCTCAGTCTACCTCGCCTATGTTACACTCATCGTTCCTACCGAGGTTAGAGTACTGTATGGTCTTATCTGTGATTCTATGCAATTTTCTTCTGACATGTAACTATGTGTTGTTTGATGTTCCAGTTGATATTGGTTTACATGTAATGACTGTTTCATTCTTTTTCCGTGTGCAAAATTCAATAAAAATTATTGAAACAAAAAATATTAACGGAAAGCATTTAGTCTGGAAATGTACCAGGGGACACAGCTGCATTAAACACCTGACATGTGTGGGGCAAGGGTGCTAGAGAAGGTTTTGTAATATTCGGCAGAGAAACCATCAGAGCCGGGGGCTTTACCATTAGGGAGTGTGGAAATAGCTTTGATAATCTCATTAGGGGTGAAGGGGGTGTTAAGGGCTGTTAAGTGGTCTTTGTTTAGTTGAGGAAGTTTTAAGGATTCCAAAAAACCTGATATAGGTAGATCTGAGGGTTGATACATTGTAGGGTTATCTAGCAAATTGTGTAGGGTGCTATAATATGCTTTAAAAACATTTGCAATTTCTTTTGGGTAGAATAGTTTACCTTTCTTTGAGGGGTCTATGATATAAGGGATGTTTTATTAGGCCCTGCGCTGGTTGATTTGGTTTGCAAGTAGTTTGCCTGCTTTGTTTCCAGATAAGTAGAAGTTAGCGTGCAGTTTTAAGAAGTTTTTGGCATGTTTTGAATTAAGTAGGGTTCTAAGTTCATTCCTTGCTTGGAAGATATTCTCACTAGTGGCTAAGGGAGGTTTGGATTTGTTAGTTATTTCTAGCTTGTGCATAGTGTCAAGTAGTTAAGTCAGCTGCTGTGTCCTTTGGCGTTTCGCCGTGAGCTGATTTTTATAAGGATGTTGCAGGTGAAGGCTTTGTGTGCGGACCAAGTGAGGAAAGGGGAAGTCGAGCTCAAAAAAGTGTTTGCGAATGCTGGAAGTATTGGAAAGTTTTGCCATCAGATGAGGATAATTTCACCAATTGAACAGAGGGGATGTGAACATTTTCTCACCCACCAAAATTGATATGGGTGCGTGGTCGGACCACTTGATGGTGGGAATCTCAGAGGAGATTGTATCTTGGAGTGTCTGTATGTCTCCTATAGGGTTGAGTGAACACGGACTGTATTATTCGTGTTCGTACCGAATAATTGGATTTTTGTTACCCGAACACGGACCCGAAAACTTTACTGTATATTCTGGTAAAAATCCGTGTTCGGTCGTTTTATTTCCGGGTTTTGCATGCATTGGCGCACTTTTCATGGCAGGCTTTCAACAGCCAATCAACAAGCGTTTAACTGGTGTGCCTAAGCCATCCCAGCCATGCCTACAAATGTATTAGTAGCTGTGATTGGCCATCTGAAGCATGTGACCAAGTCTTTATAAGTTCGAGGCAGCGTCGCTGCGGCGTCATTCTGCTGTTTAGTTCAGGGACAGAGCACACATCAACGTGCTGGCTGCTGATTAGGGACAGACAGGCAGGCAAAACTCATTTGTGTCCGCATAGAATTGAGGGACAGGTCGGAGTGTGTTAGGCAGGGCGAGTTGTAGGCATTTTAGGGCGAGGCTGCTGCTGATTTTTAGACAAACTACAATCGATATTGCTGTGTGGGGTGGGGTTTGCAGTCACCCGATCTACGATCTTATCAATCCTTTTAGGGAGAGAGTCTGCTGATTTTTAGGGTCAGACAGTGTGTTCTACAAACTACAATCGATATTGCTGTGTGGGGTGGGGTTTGCAGTCACCCGATCTACGATCTTATCAATCCTTTTAGGGAGAGAGTCTGCTGATTTTTAGGGTCAGACAGTGTGTTCTACAAACTACAATCGATATTGCTGTGTGGGGTGGGGTTTGCAGTCACCCGATCTACGATCTTATCAATCCATTTAGGGAGAGAGTCTGCTGATTTTTAGGGTCAGACAGTGTGTTCTACAAACTACAATCGATATTGCTGTGTGGGGGGGGGGGTTTGCAGTCACCCGATCTACGATCCTATCAATCCTTTTAGGGAGAGGCTGGAGATAGGCAGGTGTCAGTGGTCCACATCCATTTTGCTGTGTGTGGGTTGCAGTGAACACAATCTTTTTGGGGTGCAGTGAACACAATCTTTTTGGGGTGCAGTGAACACAATCTTTTTTGCCCACTGAGGAGGAGGGAGAAAAGTATTTTTCTATCAGTCACTGTGTGCAGCATTTTTCCTTCAGCTGTGCTGTGCGGACTGATCATACACTGCTGTGTTCAGTGTTTAGTTCACATGTGTTATTATTGAGTGGTTTCAAAAATCATACACTTTTTTCTATTCCACTATTCAATATACAGCCTTGGGTTAAAAAAAATTAAATTGTGGCCTGCAGCAGAGCTGAATGATATTTGGGGTTTTTGGGGTTCATCTCATACTTCTGAAGATTTGAGGGTGCTGCCTGTTCCAAACTCCTCCTACTCCTCATCCAGCCTTTTAGGGGTACAAACAATAGTAATTGGGGCCTAGTGTGGTTTTGTACGTGTGAGATACATATACTTTTTTTGATCATATTTTCTATTCCGCTATTCAATAAAAACCTTTGGGGAACAGTTAAATTGCGGGATAGTCTGTGTTGGTACGTGTGAGATCCACCTTTCCAAGTTTTTGGGGTTCATCTCATACTTCTGAAGATTTGAGGGTGCTGCCTGTTCCAAACTCCTCCTACTCCTCATCCTGCCTTTAGGGGGACAAACAATAGTAATTGGGGCCTAGTGTGCTTCTGTACATGTGAGATACATACACTTTTTTTGATCATATTTTCTATTCCGCTATTCAATAAAAACCTTTGGGGAACAGTTAAATTGCGGGATAGTCTGTGTTGGTACGTGTGAGATCCACCTTTCCAAGTTTTTGGGGTTCATCTCATACTTCTGAAGATTTGAGGGTGCTGCCTGTTCCAAACTCCTCCTACTCCTCATCCTGCCTTTAGGGGTACAAACAATAGTAATTGGGGCCTAGTGTGCTTCTGTACGTGTGAGATACATACACTTTTTTTGATCATATTTTCTATTCCGCTATTCAATAAAAACCTTTGGGGATCAGTTAAATTGCGGGATAGTCTGTGTTGGTACGTGTGAGATCCACCTTTCCAGGTTTTTGGGGTTCATCTCATACTTCTGAAAATTTGAGGGTGCTACCTGTTCCATACTCCTCCTACTCCTCATCCAGCCTTTTAGGGGTACAAACAATAGTAATTGGAGCCTAGTGTGGTTTTGTACGTGTGAGATACATACACTTTTTTTGATCATATTTTCTATTCAGCTATTTAATCAAAACCTTTGGGTATAAACAATTAAATTGCGTGATAGTCTGTGTCGGTACGTCTGAGATACACCTTTCCAATTTTTTGGGCGCATCTCATACTGCCGAGGATTTGAGGGTGCTTCAGTCTGCCTCCTGCCTGTTCCGAACTCCTCCTACTCCTCATCCTGCCTTTAGGGTAGAAAACCTGGGGCCTAGTTTGTGTTTGTACATGTGAGATACACCGTTTTGAAAAATTTGTCCTATTCCGCTATTCAATATACACCCTGTTTGAGTGTAAAAAATTAAATTGCGGGATAGTCTGTATCGGTACATGTGAGATACACCTTTTTAAATTTGTTTGGCGCATCTCCTTCTACCGCCGAGGATTGCAGGGCACTTCAGTTTGCCTCCTGTTCCCAACTCCTCCTACTCCTCTTCCTCATCCTGCCTTTAGGGTACAAAAAATTGTAATCGGGGCCTAGTCTGTGTTTGTACGTGTGAGATACACCGTATTATAAAATTTTTCCTATTCCGCTATTCAATATACACCCTTTTGGAGTGTAAAAAATTAAATTACGGCATAGTCTGTATCGGTACGTGTGAGATACACCTTTTAAATTTGTTTGGCGCATCTCCTTCCCCCGCCAAGGATTGCAGGGCGCTTCAGTTTGCCTCCTGTTCCCAACTCCTCCTACTCCTCTTCCTCATCCTGCCTTTAGGGTACAAAAAATTGTAATCGGGGCCTAGTCTGTGTTTGTACGTGTGAGATACACCGTATTATAAAATTTTTCCTATTCCGCTATTTAATATACACACTTTTGGAGTGTAAAAAATTAAATTACGGCATTGTCTGTATCGGTACGGGTGAGATACACCTTTTAAATTTGTTTGGCGCATCTCCTTCCCCCGCCAAGGATTTCAGGGCGCTTCAGTTTGCCTCCTGTCCCCAACTCCTCCTACTCCTCTTCCTCATCCTCCCTTTAGGGTACAAAAATTTTTAATCGGGGCCTAGTCTGTGTTTGTACGTGTGAGATACACCGTTTTATATCCTTTTTTCTATTCCGCTATTCAATATACACCCTTTTGGGGTGAAAAAAATTTAATTTGCGTCATACTTTGCATATTTGACTGTGAGATACACCCGTGCGATACTGTTGTTGTTTTGTTCCGCTATTCAATAAACACCTTTCTAGGGCAAGATCTTAAATTACAGAAATATGAGGAGACCGTCAAATAGGGGCCGTGGCCTGGGTCATGGTGCTGCTGGTAGAGCTCCTGTTGCAAGGAGAGGACGTGGTCGATCTGTGCTAGCTACAGGCACAAGTGAAACACCTTCCTCAAGTGTTAGTAGGCGACAGAACCTGCATCAGTATTTGGTAGGGCATCATACGCCTCTAGAAGTGATGCGGCCAGAACACAGAGAGGTGATAGTAGATTGGTTTGCTGCTGACAGTGCCTCCAGTTCCTTCACATTGTCTCCCACCCAGTCTACTGCAGAAAGGTCAGAGTTGGCACCTGCAGCCAATGTCCAACCGTCTTTCACCTCACCCCCTTGCAAATCAGGCAAGCAGTCTGAGCCCCAAGCCATACAGCAGTCTCTTGTTCTTTTTGAGGACTCTGTCAGCAGGGTTTCCCAGGGCTACCCACCTAGCCCTGCCCCAGAAGTGGAAGAGATTGAGTGCAGCGATGCCCAACCACTTATTTCTCAAGATGAGTACATGCAAGGACCATCGCAGCATGTCTCCGATGATGACGAAACGCAGGTGCCAACTGCTGCGGCATTCAGCATTGTGGAGACCGACAAGGAGGGCAGGGGTGAAGACTGGGTGGAAGATGATGTGGAGGACGATGAGGTCCTTGACCCCACATGGAATGAACGTCATGCAGGTGACCTGAGTAGTTTGGAGGAAGAGGCGGTGGTCGCACAGAGCCACCAGCACAGCAGAAGAGGGAGCAGGGTGCAGAAGCGGAGCGGCCATGCCCTAGAAACTACGCCTGCTACTGCTCAATGCAGCAAGGGAACGAGCACACCAAAGTCAGCTCAAAGGAGTTCTCTAGCATGGAAGTTCTTTAGAAAATGTGCTGATGACAGGACACGAGTGGTTTGCACCCTGTGCAATCAGAGCCTGAAGCGAGGCATAAACCTTCTCAACCTGAGCACAAGCTGCATGATCAGGCATCTAAGTGCAAAGCACGAGCTGCAGTGGAGTAGACACCTTCAAAACCAAGAAACGTCTCTGGCTCATCCTGCTTCCTCTTCTGCTGCAGTCTCGGCCGCTCCAGCCACATCTGTAGTGATACCGGCACCTGCCACCCCGCAAACAGACGATCTGTCAGCAACACCACCACCTGGGTCACCAACCATCTCCACAATGTCCCGTGGAAGCGTTCAGCTTTCCATCTCCCAAACACTTGAGAGGAAGAGGAAGTACCCCCCTACCCACCCGCGATCCCTGGCCCTGAATGCCAGCATTTCAAAATTCTTGGCCTTTGAAATGCTGTCATTCCATCTGGTGGAGACGCACAGTTTTAAAAACCTTATGTCGGTGGCTGTCCCACAGTACGTCGTGCCCAGCCGCCACTACTTTTCCAGGCAAGCCATCCCTTCCCTGCACAACCAAGTGGGGGAAAAAATCAGGTGTGCACTGCGCAACGCCATCTGTGCCAAGGTCCACCTAACTACCGATACGTGGACCAGTAAGCACGGTCAGGGGCGTTATATCTCCTTAACGGCACACCGGGTAAATGCAGTGGCGGATGGGCCTGAGGCGGATAGCAATTTGGCGCATGTCCTTCCACCACCGAGAATTGCAGGGCGCTTCAGTTTGCCTCCTGTTCCTAACTCCTCCTACTCCGCTTCCTCATCCTCTACCGCCTCCTCATCCGGACAGCGTAACACCTTCACCACCAACTTCAGCACTGCCAGGGGTAAACGACAGCAGGCAGTTTTAAAACTTGCCTGTTTGGGAGACAAACCACACACCGCGCAGGAGTTGTGGAGGAGCATGGAACAGCAGACAAATGAGTGGTTGCTGCCAGCGAGCCTCAAGCCCGGCTTGGTGGTGTGCGATAACGGGCGAAATCTCATAGCAGCTCTGGGCCTAGCCGGTTTGACGCACATCCCTTGCCTGGCGCATGTGCTGAATTTGGTGGTGCAGAGGTTCCTTAAAAATTACCCCGATATGTCAGAGCTGCTGCAGAAAGTGCGGGCCGTCTGTGCGCACTTTCGGCGTTCTCACCCTGCTGCTGCTCGCCTGTCAGCGCTGCAGCGTAACTTCGGCCTTCCCGCTCACCGCCTCATATGTGACGTGCCCACAAGGTGGAACTCCACCTGGCACATGCTGCAAAGACTGTGCGAGCAGCAGCAGGCCATAGTGGAGTTTCAGCTGCAGCACGCACACGTGAGTCGCTCTGCGGAACAGCACCACTTCACCACCAATAACTGGGCCTCCATGCGAGACCTGTGTGCCTTGTTGCGCTGTTTTGAGTACTCCACCGACATGGCCAGTGCCGATGACGCCGTTCTCAGCTTAACTATCCCACTTCTATGCCTCCTTGAAAAAACAATTCGGGCGATTATGGAAGAGGATGTGGCACAGGATGAAGAGGAGGAGGAGGAGGAGGAGGAGGATGAAGAGGTAACATTTCCAAGGCTTTCAGGGCAGTCATTCGCAAGGGGCTCCGAGGGTGGGTTCCTGTACACACAAACGCCAGGGACACAATTGTCCAGCAGGGGCACAGTTCTGGAGGATGAGGAGGATGAGGAGGAGGAGATGGAGGAGGAGATGGAACCATGTTCACAGCAGGGTGGCACCCAGGCCAGCTTATGGCCATCACTGGTGCGTGGCTGGGGGGATACAGAGGAAACGGACAATACACCTCCCACAGAGGACAGCCTTTCGTTGCCTCTGGGCAGCCTGGCACACATGAGCGATTACATGCTGCAGTGTCTCCACAACGACCGCCGAGTTGCCCACATTCTAACTTGTGCTGATTACTGGGTGGCCACGCTGCTGGATCCCCGTTACAAGGACAACGTACCGTTCTTACTTAATTCACTGGAGCACGATCGCACGATCGCAAGATGCGCGAGTACAAGCGCACGCTGGTAGACGCGATGCTGCTGGCATTCCCACCTAACAGCGGGGCCACAGTGGAAGCACAAGGCAGAGGAGGAGGAGGAGGAAGAGGTCGCCAACGCCAGGGCACCGCCAGCACCTCAGAAGGCAGGGTTAGCATGGCCGAAATGTGGAAAAGCTTTGTCAGCACGCCACAACAAACAGCAGCACCAGCAGCTCATATGGAACGTCTTAGCAGGAGGCAGCATTTCACCAACATGGTGGAGCAGTATGTGTGCACATGCCTAGACGTACTGAATGAGGGGTCTGCCCCCTTCAACTTCTGGGTCTCCAAGTTGGGCACATGGCCTGAGCTTGCCCTTTACGCCTTGGAGGTGCTGGCGTGCCCTGCAGCCAGTATATTATCTGAACGGGTATTTAGCACGGCTGGGGCGTTATCACAGACAAGCGCAGCCGCCTGTCCAGAGACAATGTGGACAAGCTCGCGTTCATTAAAATGAACCAGGCATGGATCCCACAGGACTTTTCCGTACCTTGTGCAGAATAGCGATGGATACCGACCTTACCCAGTCATTGTTCTATTTTTGCTCTTTCTCACTCTTTTGGGGTGTACCCTCATTTAAAATTTGTGAAAAGAAGCAGTGTTGGCTACCTCGTCCTCCTCAGGGCCAGATTAACGTAGGAGCTATTGGAGCTGCAGCTCCAGGCCCCTACCTTTATATAGGCCCCGGGTTGGCCATATTCACTGTTACCGCTCTTCTGTCACTTGTAAACACAGAAGTCTGGCTTCTATGCTCGCTTCCCCAGGCAGCTCCCTCAGAACCTCCCCACACAGCACGAAGGCCGGACAGTTGCCGATGCATGCATGTGTTTATGGGCTTCAGAGACAGCATCCCATGTTGAATTAGGCATGCATGGCTGCACCCTTCCTCCTCTGGGTGCATGCCAAGGCACGGCCCTTAAGGCCCTTCAAAATCATGATGCTCTTAATCCGGCCCTGGTCCTCCTCCACCGCCGCTTCCACCTACACCGCCCATAGGTGTGCGCAGCCTATTGCATTAGCGTGTGCACCCCAAAGTTTAAATACACATGCATGTGTTTGCCTACATGTATATGGCCCCGGTACATTACTCTCCCTGCTGGCAAAGTGAAATAGAAGTGTGTGGCACTTCTCTTATGGCAGAGCAGGTCCGAGGGAGATCTTTCCCATCTCCTCACTGGCAAACAGAGCGATAATGCTAATGTGCCCTAGGGGATTAGGGTGTGCCCAGGTACACCCGGCACACCCTGTGCTCACACCTATGACACCGCCACATCCACCACCACCTCAACCTCCCTCCTACTCCATATGGGCCTCGTCCTTCAGAAATGAAGAACATTGTTTTATTTTTCAGTTTTTTTTTTGTTGTTTTAAGTTATTTCCCTATCCACATTTGTTGGCAGAGCACTTGCCATGCTCTTAAATACGTTTTCCTGCCATTTGCAGCACTCTAGCCCTTTCCTTTGGTGTTTTAGAGCCATTTTAGTGCCTGAAAGTTCGGGTCCCCATTGACTTCAATGGGGTTCGGTGTCCGGGAAAAGTTCGGCAAAAGTCCGGGACACGGACCCGGACTTTTTTTTAAAGTTCGGCCGAACCCGCCAAACACGGACATCCAGGTGTCCGCTCAACTCTAGTCTCCTATGAATAGGTCTATTCTTGAGTATGTACAGTGCGGTTTTAATGTAAACGAAAAGATTTTTGACCGCACTCCAGTGGATGAAGATAAAATGATCCTTTATTAAGATTATAAATCCAACAAGACTAAACAATCGCGCCACAACTGGCAATACATCCTTGCATCTGTTGTTAAAATAGTAACAGTAATATATTTTCCCAATATGGGAGTAATTAATGATGGTAACTATTAACCAATTACTAACATCCCAGCAAAGACGATCAGATTGGTATATGCAGCCAATCTGTTAAAGAAACATGTACCAATATAACATGTAAATACAATTGAAAGAGAAAATGTATTTTGTTTCCTTTCTTGTAAAAACAAAAAGCTATGGCAATGGCGCAAGAAGTGTCATTGAATACAATGTATAAATATATAATTATATAAATCTATGCAAATTTAAGCAACAACCTTCAGGGATGGTGACTACAATCATATACAGTATCTCACTAAAGTGAGTACACCCCTCACAGTTTTGTAAATATTTTATTATCTTTTCGTGTGACAACACTGAAGAAATTACACTTTGCTACAATGTAGAGTAGTGAGTGTACAGCTTGTATAACAGTGTACATTTGCTGTCCCCTCAAAATAACTCAACACACACCCATTAATGTCTAAACCACTGGCAAAAAAAGTGAGTACACCCCTAAGTAAAAATGTAAAAATTGTGCTGAAAGTGTCAATATTTTTTGTGGCCACCATTATTTTCCAGCACTGCCTTAACCCCGTTTGGCATGAAGTTCACCAGAGCTTCACGGGTTGCACTGGAGTCCTCTTCCACACCTCCATGATGACATCATGGAGCTGGTGGATGTTAGACACCTTGCGCTCCTCCATCTTCAATTTGAGGATGCCCCACAGATGCTCAATAAGGTGAAGGTGTGGAGACATGCTTGGCCAGTCCATCCCTTTTACCCTCAACTTCTTTAACAAGGCAGGGGTAGTCTTGGATGTGTGTTTGGGGTCATTATTATGTTGGAATACTGCCCTGCAGCCCAGTCTCCGAAGGGAGGGGATCATGCTCTGCTTCAGTTTGTCACAGTGCATGTTGGCATTCATGTTTCCCTCAATGATATGTAGCTCCCCAGTGCCTGCAGCACTCATGCCTCCCCAGACCATGACACTCCCACCACCATGCTTGACTGTAGGCAAGACACACTTGTCTTTGTACTCCACACCTGGTTGCTGCCACACACGTTTGACACCATCTGAACCAAATACGTTTATCTTGGTCTCATCAGACCACAGGACATGGTTCCAGTAACCCATGCCCTTAGTCTGTTTGTCTTCAGCAAACTGTTTGTGGGCTTTCTTGTGCATCATCTTTAGAAGAGGCTTCCTTCTGGGATGACAGCCATACAGACCAATTTGATGCAGTGTGCGGAGTATGGTCTGAGCACTGACAGGCTGACCCCCCACCACTTCAACCTCTGCAGCAATGCTGGCAGCACTCATACATCTATTTCCCAAAGACTACCTCTGGATATGACGCTGAGCACATGCACTCAACTTCTTTGGTTGACCATGGCGAGGCCTGTTCTGAGTGGAACCTGTCCTGTTAAACTGCTGTATGGTCTTGGCCATCGTGCTTCAGCTCAGTTTTAAGGTCTTGGCAATCTTCTTATAGCCTAGGCCATCTTTAAGTAGAGCAACAATTCTTTTTTCAGATCATCAGAGAGTTTTTTTGCCATAAGATGCCATGTTGAATTTCCAGTGACCAGTATGAGAGAGTGAGAGCGATAACACCAAATTTAACACACCTGCTCCCTATTCACACCTGAGACCTTGTAACACTAATTAGTCACATGACACTAGGGAGGGAAAATGGCTAATTGGGCTAAATTTTGAAATTTTCACTTAGGGTTGTACTCACTTTTGTTGCCAGCGGTTTAGACATTAATAGCTGTGTGTTGAGTTATTTTGAAGGAGCAGCAAATTTACATTGTTATACAAGCTGTACACTCACTACTTTACATTGTAGCAAAGTGTAATTTCTTCAGAGTTGTCACATGAAAAGATATAAAAAAAAAAAATGTGAGGGATGTACTCACTTTTGTGAGATACTGTATATGTCATCCATAAATCCCCCACTTAATAACATATAATCAAGTAGAAAAAAACTCACACAAATTGCACCAATGCAATGCTTCAATATGCAAAATGTACAGAATGTACAAAAAGTACAAAAAAATTGTACTTGTGAAAAAATGAAACAATGCACAGTGTATAAAATAAATGCGTACTACATAAAACATAATGAATAACAAAATAAGAACACGAGGAAAAAAAAAGACAGGAAATGAAGAAAAAGTGAAAAAGGGGGTCACTCAAAAAACAGGAAATGACGAAAAACAGAAAAAGGTGCCACAAAAAAATAAAATAAAACAGGAAATGAAAAATGAAAAAGGGGCGTTACTCAAAAAAAAAAAAAAACAGGAAAAGAAGAAAAACAGGAAATGAGGAAAAAAAGAAAAATAAATAAATAAATAAAAAAGGGAAGACAGGAAATAAAGAAAAAGGGGTCACTCATTCATAATAGTGAGTGACATCCCATTCAAAATGTAACCCTTCCGGTATTCTTGTATGTAATCTAAATATCCAAAAGACTTCTCTTTTACACAATAAACATTAAGCAAGGATATTTTGAAGGGCATGATATCGATGAGGGTGGCCAGATGGACGTATGAGGAACTAATATGAAAGTTCGCTGAGTAGTGAATGTGGGACCAAGGTCTGCCAAGGAGCTGCTTAAGAAAGTGGTTGTGGTGGTAAGCTGTGCAGAGATATTTGACTTACTATTGCAAGTGGATCTGCGTCTTCTTGGTAGGTGGCTTGTCAGGTATTACTTTGACAGTAAGCTGTAGCTGGTAAAAATAGTGACGTAAAATAGAGCTATGATGTTACAATAAGAAAAACTGAAAAACAAAGAAAGAGAGAAACTGTAAAAAAGGCAGCAAGCTACTGTGTGAGCAGTTTTAACCGTGACTAATTAACTGGAGTATAACGACCATCATAATGGTCTCCTACGACTTTTCCAAGGCTGTAGTGGTTTGAGTGGAAACAGCGTGTTTCGGTGGTCATTTCATCTGGGGGTTCCAGGGTCATCCCATTGATCAGTGCTGCGAGACCGTTGATGTCGTCTATCTGAGCTCTGTTCATGGGGTTCCAAGATGTTCTATTGCCTCAGCAATGAGAGACCTTCTTCCAAGGTTCAGACGGTGAAAGAATTGTTTTTTTCTTTATCACCAGCTTTACTGGATGACCCCATTTGTATTGAATCTGGTGATTTTGGAGGGGTTTGGTGATTGTAGAGAGTCTTTTGCGTTGAAGCATGGTGTATTGGGACAGGTCTGCGTAGAAGAATAATTTGTTATAGGGCTGTGGATAAGTTGTTGTATTTCTAGTGGCCCGCATGAGTTTCTCCTTCACATGGTAGAAGTGTATGCTGACTATAGTGTCTCTTGTAGTAGTTTCTGAAAGATTTGACGGCTTAGGTAGCCGGTCGATGATTAATTACCCTGGGGGCTATCAGGGAGGAATGTTGCCAGTAGCTGTATGAAATAATCTCCTAAAGCGGATTGCTAGACGGACTCTGGGATGCCTCTGATTTTCATATTCTTCTTTCTGGAACGGTCCTCTAAATCCGCCAGTTTTGCTTTGATCCATTCAATATCCTCAACCTTTTCACCATGGGCATTTACTAGGTCGTTAAAAGATTTCGTGAATTTCCCCATTTTGGTTTCTACGTTGGTGATTCTCTCCCTCAGGTAAGAGATTTCAGATGAGAAGCAGTTTATCATGTTTGCAATATCTTAATGGATGGAACTCTGTAGTTTTAGCAGCATATCTCTTAGTGATGTATTTAATACTAGCTGGTTAGGGTTGGAAAGGCTGCTATTGTATTGTTTAGTACTGCAAAGAAGCGTTCACCTCTGTTTCTTGACCTCCGCTGTGTGTGAGCCTGGGTCTCGATTTGGCAGGGTAGGCTGAGGGTGAGGAGGCTGGAGTGTTACTGCCAGGCAAGTGGATGGATTGATTACCTGCCCACCGTGTATGGAGAATGTATGCCCACTGGCGCCATCTTGGGAGAGCGGCCTGGACAGCAAAGGAGTAAAATTCAGTAATTTTCCTGGGATATATATATATATATATATATATATATATATATATATATTTAGTTTATCCCCACTAGAACACTAATAGAGGGGAAATCTTCCACTGGTTACACTAGTTCTGGTGACCCTGGGAACACACCAGGATTCCCAAACTTTAGTGAAATTTTCTCTCACTTCTTGTTTTGGCTATGGGGTAGGAAGTAAAGGGAAATCTCCCCAATGGGATAGCCATAAAAAACTGATGGGAGTTATAACCTTCTCTTATTCTATCTAAAATAACAAACAAAAGTTTTACCTTTAGTTACACTTTAACCGCCAGGTGTGGGGTTTATCAGCTTGCCTGATGGATAAGGTGATTTGGGGGGTATTCAGTTAGGTAAGCCATAGATATTACAATTTTTTTTGCAGGAAAGTAAATTGCTTGGTTCTCCCATCAACACTGACTAAATCCCTCCCATGGAGCTATTGTGTTCTCCCATTGGGGAGCATGGGAAGCCATCCCTGCCAGGAGAACACGACAATTATTGCTAGCAACTACAGCTGCAGGCAATAATCACATTCTAAAAATCCAACATGCTGCTTGTATCCAAGATGATCAATGGATTGATCTGGGTACAATCAGCCTTCCCATACATGGTTTGAATATCAGCTGGTCCCTTTTGGCTTTACTCATAATGTCTAGTACAAACTATCAGCTTTTTGTACTCAACTCAGCCTGTCGGACAAGCTGGTGTACACACAGGCCAAATGTCGGATGGTATTTGCTGAACTCTCCGATACCGGCTGTAAAGGGTAAAAAAAGTAGTAAATAAAGAAAAAACAATATAGCGTATACAATTGCGACACAAATCATATTGTAATTGAATGTTATAAAAAATTGCCTTTCCTTTTTAATCTGCAGCTGTTGTAATTTTCAGAAAATGCAATGCAAAATGGCTACCTGGAGGTGTTCTGTACATAGAATGTGTACTGACCACACCCCAGAAAAATAATTTCCTGCTTGTGTGATTGGCTCACCAATTTTCCCAGAAGTCTGCACTAAGATACAAGTCAGATTTCTGGCATCCCCTGCAACAAAAATGTCATTTTTGGTGAGATACTCCCAATAGGAACATGTCTAAATGGATGCAGGTCCAGCAGCTTTCATCATTAGAGCATTGCAACTGCCACAGCTGATAGATAATTATAAAACCATTCCCATTAGACCCACTCAGCACAGAGGCACAGAGCAACAAACAGGGATTTCTTCAGAATAACAAAAGGTAGGAAACTGCAACAAAGTTTGTTAAAGACAAATGTAATGTACATAGATCACCCAGAAGGGAATGTTTTTTTCACAACAAAAGTGGAGTTAGGCCCCGTTCACATAGGGGCGATCCGACTCGGGGGGGGGGGCGACCGCCGAGGTCGCCGTGCGAGCAGCGCGCCGCGACCTCGGAGCGTCCCCCACGGACTTCATAACATTGAAGTCTATGGCGGTCGCCTCCGGGTCGCCCCAAAGAAGCTCCAGACCCTTTTTCTAAGTCGGAGCGACTTGTGTCGCTCCTATTAGAACGGGTCCGCAGCTTCCCTATGGAAGGCGACCTACGGCGACCTGTGAGGCGACCAGGTCGCCTCACAGGTCGCCTTAGTGTGAACGGGGGCTAACGCTTTAAGTCTTACTGACAATGGTTGAATTTTGCATTAACTATACCAGTTCTATCAAATTTAGAAGGGCATTTGCTGCTTGTGCACAGATTCAGACTGGCAATAGTCTACATATCAAAGTTTTATACATTTCTAATATCCCATTTTCCGTGCTGATGCATAAACTTCTTTTGATGCATATTTGTGAATGTTATTAGTATTTTTTCACAAATAGTTACCTTTTGTTTTTTGTTTACCAGTCATTTAAAATTTATGTCAGACATAGTAATTACAGTATAAATAAGAGAAAGAGTTTCATTCTGTGGGGCTGTGGCCAAAACTTACTGCTAAGTCCTGGGGCTGCAGTAGAGCTGCTGGAGTCTTCTATTCATTAATGTGCATATATTGTGGGTGAAATTAACGTCACTGGCCAGGACACTGCCATTAGGATAAAATATTAAAATCATATTCCGGCAAAGTGTAAGTATAGCAATTCAAGCATAGCAAAATAATGCATTAGTTTCTATGAATTTTCATGTGTCTGTAAACAAACAGAAAAAAAAAAAAACAGAAATTGTGACTAAGAAAGTTGCACTAAAGTGGCAAATCCTAATAGCAAATTTGAATAGCATAAGTCCTTGTCAATATTTTTAAATCTGCTGCTTTCATTGAAACATTCCCTGTGGTCCTACCAGGAAGATCCTTGTTCAAGCACTTCCTGTATGGAGTGTCAACGCTCTGTCTGTTTCTCCCAGTTGCTCCCAGCAATTGTTGAAGCACATGTGGACAGATAGTGGGAGGTTTACTAAAACTGGTGCACATAGAATCACCCCAGGATGGAGGCTCAGACACAGGCTGTCTGCAGCTTTTCTCCTCTGGGTTTAAACTTCCCGCCCACACATACCCGGGGAGTGTGGGCAGGGCAAACCCAGGAGGAGAGGGGCGGGAGGAGGAGGAGCAGACAAGTGTATCTGCAGCCAGAGGAGACACAGGCACAGTCAAACAGCCGTAGGTAAGCGGCGGCCCCGTCCTGTGTTAACCCTGTCTAGACTGCGGTCGCCACTTACCTCCCGCTGTGTGGCCTGATCATCAACCGGCCATGGAGCGGGTGGCCCTGGCTCACCGGGCAAATGGCGATGGCCAGTCCGGGCCTGACTTTAAGTGACATCTGTGCATGAACCCACACAGATGTCTTTCAAATCACCCCTGAACTCGCAATGAAATGCGGGTTTGAATTCAAACTCGCCTCCAATGTGAACGAGGGCTGAAACCTAGAAGCTGATTTGTCACTATGCACAGCTGCATCAGATTCTCTGTGCACCCGTTTTAGCAAACCCTCCCTTTAAAGTGTCTGCAAACAGGCTACAGGAGAACAGGTGCACTCCAAAAAAAGCACAACAAGAATGAAAAAAAAAAAAGGGAAAATTTGCATTTTACTAAAAAATAAGAGGCAATTGTTTATGATATCTAGGATTCAAAATGTGCCTGATCCACCAAGAAAACTGATGCGCTAACCCCTTGAACTAAATTTGTCCGCTATATGATGCTTTTACCTATGAAAGTGGTCTGGTCATGTTTTAGCCTAGCAATGTAATTACATATAATGGCATATTTATGGAATAATATTGATGTCATTACATGATTTACCCTATAATAAAAAATACTGTACTACTCCCTTATTTGGTTAAATACATATGTAATTGATTGTACTGGTTGACAATTGACAATTGATGAGGAATGCTGCTTTGCCTGCTGTCGGTAATTTAAAATATAAATTACCTGAAAGAATGAAATGTATTTTGCTAAAGCACTCTGTATCAAATTGTATCATGTTGTTTAAATAAATACTGTTTAAATTGTTTTCATCCTTTCTGCATCTCCTTGCTGCTGATCTCTTGCAGCCTCTTTGCAGTTACTTTTTATCTACCTGCATGTACTCCAGCCAGGACTGGGACAAGGGGCAGGCAGGAGGGACAGTTGTCCTGGGCGCAGTGAAGCAAGGGGGCAGAAAAATGACCACAGAGTGGTACACCCATTCTATGGCATGTATTAATAATGAGGGAGGTGGGTGCAATTCTGGATCATTGTCCTGGGCGCTGGACAACCCTGTCCCGGGACTTACTCCAGCAATGGCTGTATGTAATTTCTTAGAGAGGGTTTCTGGATTATTGCAGGGTGACAGCATTGAAACCCTATTGGGAGATGGGGATTGGGTGTTGTCTTTCTTCAACAGGAATTGCCTGAATAGTAAACGTCATGGCAGGATCACCAATATATTTGGTCACAGGTGTGAGCTGATAAGAGGGTCAGCTTTTACTTATTTACTTTCTGGGGAAATACGGTCAATTTAAAGAAAAAATAGGTAAAAATAGACAGACAAATTATCTGCAAAACTATTTTTTTAGATTTCTGCTCAAATATTCAGAATTTCTATACCTATTTTTGCTTGCCATTATAATATGGTGTCAAATTCTACAACATAATTTAAACTGGTAAAGAATGACTTAGCCCTCATTCACATTGGAGCGAATTGTCCTGTGATTTGACAGGCCAAATTGCATGACAAGTCGCAGCCTATTGCCAGCAATGGCACCGTTACAATCAGTGCAGCACCGACTTTGAACCCCCTTTACCGATTTGCAAAGGTAGTTCCTGCACTATTTTTGCTGTTTTCAGGGTTCAACTTTAATAGACATATCTGCATGAAGCCACACAGATGTCTTTCAAGTCAAACCCGAAATCGCACTATTTCAAACAAAGCCGCATTCAATGTCAATAAGGGCTTCAAGACTAATGCAGTTTCAAGGGACTCTGTATTTAAATATCTTTTGCATTAAAGTGATCCTCAGGTAGGCTACGGACATTCAAATATTTTCATATTCCTAGCAAGCAGTAAATGCACTTTAAAACAAACCCTTATTAACCTGAGTAACTAAAAGCACCATGGTGTAGTGCATACTTACAATTTACAACACAGGCACTTAATTTGTTCAAGTTGTTCTTTTAATAGCTCAGCCAAGGCTGGTTTTAGGCTAGGTTCACACATGTCCAGTGCCAATTTCCCCTCCATTTTCAGTGTGAATTTCCAAAGAAGCTGTTCAGCGGTTCAGCTGCAATTTAGATACAGTTTAGATTTTTTTTTAATAAGAAAAAAGTATTAATAAGAAATAAGAAAAAGTTATGAATGGTGCTGGGAAGCTGGCCCCTGCATCCTTAGTCATCAGCTGCCCTCAGCCCCCCGAATCCATACCAGGCTCTTTGGGTCTGGTAAAGATTTTGAGGGGAACCCCTATGCCAAAATTAAAAAAAAAAAAGGTGTGGAGTCCCCCCCAGTATCCATACCAGGCCCTTATCTGAGCATGCAGCCTGGCAGGTCAGGAAAGAGGAGCTGTTAAGTTCAAATGTTAAGTTTGAGCCTTGAAATAATCTATGCCAATCAGGCTTGCATTCGTCTCCATATGTTTACTCAGAATATACGCTATACAGCGGGTCCACATCTTACAACAGATATGTGACCCAGATTACATTGGTTACAGAGCTTTTATAGTATATAAACGGGCACAAGCCCAAGTTACAGATTACACAAAGTTTCACAATATTACACAAGATTTCACAATACATTCTAATTACACATACGGTCATCTTGACACTATAATGACGTTGAGTGAAAGGTTAGTCCGACAATTAAAAATGATTGATTGGGGGCTTTTTACATTTTACGGTAATAACGGGCTTGTTTTCATAAACATCTCTTTCCGAGAATCTTATCATATCTTTGGCAGAACATTTCCTACCATCTGGAACACAACTGGGACACAGCTATATGTGGTAATATATTTCACAGAAGAATACAAACTAGAATTCTCAAACATTAATAAGAATATATTCTTTAGTATGTTAAAAGGGAACTCTTTGACTATATAACGATATATAACAATATGCTCTTCATATATTTTCATATATACTGACAGAGCGAGTGTCCCCCCACCTCCTGAACGATACCAGGCCACATGCCCTCAACATGGAGGGGTACTTTGGGGACAATCTTCCCCTCAACTCTTACCGGTAGTTGTGGGGGTCTGTGGGCAGAGGGCTTATCAGAATCTGGAGGCCTATGTTTATGAGTATGGGGTACATTGTACCCCTACTAAGTCACCAAAAAAGTGTAAGAAATAAATAAAAACACAGACATTTTTTGACAATTCCTTTATAGAAAAAAAAAAAAACAATGTCCCCCCCATGTAGATCCAGCGTCCACCAGGATGAACACCGCAGCCGACCCGAAAAAAAGAAAGAGAAAGAACCCCCCCCCCATGTTGAGGGCATGTGGTCTGGTATTGCTTTTGGGGGAGGGGGCACTAGCTCGTCCTTCCCCTTTTGCCAAGCTGAATGCTCGGAATAAAGGTCTGGTATGGATTTATGGGGCCTCACCCCAATTTTGTTAAAATTTTGACGTGGGGGTTCCCCTCAAAATCCATACCAGACCTAAGGGTCTGTAAAGGATTTGGGGGAGGGCCCCACATTGATATATATATATATATATATATATATATATATATATATATATATATATATATATATATATATATATATATAAATATGCAATGTACAGAATGACATATGGAGTGAGGGGTATTGGAATATGAAAAGTACAGTATAACATGGAATGAGGCAATGTGAAATAGAGAGGCATATATTCTATTTGCATGGGTGCCTTAAAATGACTCTACACAATATCCTTTCTCTCCAAAAATAATCCATACACATCCACTATAATCTATTTTTAATGAAATCTTTTCTTACTGTGTTTTTCTACCTCCTTATATACACGGCTTTTTTCACAAGTTGAAAATAGATTTTATTTTCTTGTAGCAATTTGTCTGCTTTTAAGTCAGGTTTTATCAATGGGATCTTTTTCATACAGTACATTTCTTTTGAGTAGTTCTATAAATGTTTCTGCTTTAAAAAGTATATCACTATATGTTGCCAAGCTGGAGAACATTTAGCCACTGTTGTTAGACATGGTCGTTTCATGAGCATTTCTAATCAAAACAAGATTACAATTATTACTTACATCTTGTAATTACCTACATCAATGGCCTGTTCCATTCGGCAATTAATCATTTTATCAGGCTATTGTTACAGTAAGGTCAAACTGACATCGAGGAACATTATTGTAAATGTTGTTTGTTAACTGTGCTGAATTTGAAAGTTCGAAATGAAGGTTTGGCATCTGGCAGCGGAAATAATTTCCTTAACAATTAGCTATTTGTATGATCTTGCAAGGTTTTTCGTTTATGCAATATCATAAGTTCATTTTGCGTAAATTGAAATCTAAACTTTAGGGTTCTGCTGCTTGAAAGAAATGATCATTATAATACATGTTTAATAATTATTATTTGTAATCATTGCTCTCTCTGGGCAGAGCTGTTACCATCTGTCTGCAATAATCACGACGCTATTATCTAAGTAGGATTTGTTTAAATATGAGAAAATTACTTTAGTATGAGCGGAATTAAAACTAATTAAAGTACTATAGGCTCAGAAAATCCAAAAAAACATTGCAGTGATACTAAACATTTATTATATACTCAATTGCCTTTACATAGGTGAGACTTTAAGAAGCACTTTGCTAAGCACTGTCTGACATTTACGTTACCATGAAGCCCATCAACATGGGGACAAGGTGCTTTGGGGGGCACACAAAAGCACCCCCCCCATGTTGAGGGCGAGCGGCCTAGCATGGTTCAGGAGGGGGTAGGTGCTCGCTTTTAAGTGGTGAAATTCCACTTAAAATTAATGCCAGATCCAAAGGGCCTGGTATAGATTTTTGGGGGGGACCCCATGCCTTTTTTTTTATTCTGTCATAGGGTTTCCCTTAACCGCTTAAACACAGGGCACTTCCACCCCCTTCCTGCCTAGACCAATTTTCAGCTTTCAGTGCTCATTGGCATCTATGGGAAATAGTGGTCAGCTTGGCATGGCACTGCTTCCCGTATTTAACATTGGCGTCTATGCGAAATATTGGACAGCTTGACATGGCACTGCTCCCTGTCTTTAACATTGACATCGATGGGAAATCTCGGTCAGCTTGGCATGGCACTGCTCACAAACTATAATTGACAGGGACATAAAACTTGGGGAGCACCTGGAGGGGATGGAGAACTACAACCTATCCATACATTTTAAAAGTGGGGTATGCCTTTGCACTACATTGACTGCACTAAAGTAACTCAACACACTATCCACTAACTACCTACCTACTTTCTATTGTCACACACTATACACGGCTGCTGTGTAAGCAGCAGCCTTATAGAGTGTGGGGCATGGACTCTGACAGGACAATGTGCTGTGATTGGCCAAAGCATACAGGTCAGGTGCATGCTTTGGCAATTCATCAGCAATCAATGCACTGCAACAGCACAGTGCATTATGGGGTGCATTAATGCTCAGCATAAATGAGTACACCCCATTTAAAAGTGCAATTTTCTTCAATATCTCAATGAACACAAGAACAATTCCCAAAATATTGACAAACTGATTGTAGCACTGTCCCTGTAAGGCCTGCTGTATAATGACTTTTCGGCAACCTCTGATTACCAGCACACGGTCACCTAAGGCAGTGTTTCTCAAGTCCGGTCCTCAGGGCACACTAACAGGCCAGGTTTGCAAGAAAACTAAAATACATCACAGGTGATATAATTTGCTGTTCAGTGATTGCAGCAGTCTAGTCTGCATCTCCTCAAGGTAATACTTAAAATCTGGCCTGTTAGTGTGCCCTGAGGACCGGAGTTGAGAAACACTGACCTAAGGTATAGTTCACACCTCCCTCTTTACTCCGATGGCTCATCACACAATAAACAGTCCAGGGGTTTTGGTTTTTAGTGTTTATTTTGGAACTTGGATGGGAGAAGGGAATAGTGGGATTCTCCAACTGTAACTATTCACAGTGGATAAGGTCAACTCTCACTTTGCCTCACCAGGTTGCTTGTGGAACAGCTGCACTGCCTAATCCATACTGCCACATGTATGGAAACGGTTAAGTCTCCTTGCTCTTTTCTCTCCAGCAATAGACTTGGTGAATCTACACTATCTTCGGGACACTCACTAGCATCCCCTTTACTGACACCCGTCTACTGACCCTTCTAGCTTCAGGAGTGCCCCCTCAGGTCAGGCCCCTTGACACAGATCTGCACTCACTGTACTGCAGAATTAGATCCTCCAATGTCTCCTGCACAATCCCTCTACAGAGGAGGAGGCAGCTGCCCCCTCCCTCTGGGACTCCGCTATCCAGCCGAAAAACCCAGAGCACATGTGCTCCTGGCTTTTATACAGTATCCCAGCATGCACCAAGATACTTTTCCTCAAATGCCTGTGCACTTATTTGTAAGGTTTCCTCCCACTGTCCAATATGCCTCTCTTTTGGACCAGTGTGAAACGAGTTGCACCTGAACACAATGAGCAGACCTCACTAACGGATCCTGCTCTCTGGTAGGCAGAGAACAATATAGATTTACCTGCAGTCCTTCTGGTAAGCAGACAGGACTCAAAACTATACTTTCTCTCTAGAACCTACCTAGGAGGGTGCTACATGAATTTTAAAAAAAACATTTGTTTAGCTCATTACATGAAAGAAAGTTTAATAATATAACTTACAAAATCTTCAGTTTTACTCAAATTAGTTGATGAAAAAAGGAATGCACCCCACACCAAAAACGACTACATCTAGTATTTTGTATGACCTCCATGATTTGTAAGGACAGCACCAAGTCTTCTAGGCATGGAATAAACAAGTAAGCAACATATTGCAACATCTATTTTTTCCATCTCTTTTAGAGCCTAGATGCTGGATGGAGAGTGATGTTCAACTTGACTCTTCAGAATTTCCCATAGGTGTTTGCTTGGTTCAGATCAGAAGACATACTTGACCAGTGAATAATTTTCATCCTGTTCTTCTTCAGAAATGCAGCAGTGGCCTTAGATGTTTATTTTGGCTCATTGTCATGTTGGAAAGGGCACGACGACCAAGGGCATGGAGTGATGGTAGCATCTTTTATTTCAATATAGAGCAGTACATCTGTAAATGTATGATACCATCAATGAAATACAGCTCCCGACACCAGCAGCACTCATGCAGCCCCACAGAAGGACACTGCCACCACCATGTTTCACTGTAGATACCATGCATTTTCTTTGTACTCTTCACCTTTGCAACGCCATATAGTTTTAAAGCCATCAGTTCCAAAACAATTTATCTTGGTCTCATCACTCCAGAGTCCCAGCAGTCTTCTTCTTTTTCATGATGGGCCCTGGAAAATTCTAGGTGGGCTTTTTTGTGCATAGGCTTTAGGGGAGGCTTACTTCATGGACGACACCCATGCATGCCATTCCACTGCAGTGTATACCATATTGTGTCACAGAAAACAATCACCCCAGTTTGGCTTTCTACTTCTTTAGCTAACTGCAGGTGATTTTCTTCGAACCCTTCTCATCAGAAGAAGCTCTTGTCAAGTTGTTAACATCCATGGATGACCTGGACGTCTCTGAGATGGTTGCAGTTCCATCTTTGGTAACATTATTGCTTTGCTAATCTTCCTGTAGCGTTACCCTTTCTTGTGTAAAGAAATTGATTTCTCTCTCAGGCCTTGTGACATTTCTCTTCCATGTGGTGCCATTGCTGAAAGCATGAAATCAGAAGGGGATTTCTTTATTAAGTAACGATGACAGAAGAGTGAGGCGTCTCTGAGTGCAGATAAAATTTAATAGCAGATAAAAACAGTAGTAACTCACACTGAGGTCAGTAAATGCAGGCACATCCAGGAAGTGGTGGATCAAAGGATCCCTTGATTAGCCACTTCCTGGATGTGCCTTCATGTACTTACCTCAATGTGAGTTACTACTGTTTTTATCTACTAATAATTTTTATCTGCACTCAGAGATGCTTCTCTCTTCTGTCTTTATTGTAGCCTTGGACACCTGGTTTCAGCTCCCGTTAATGGCAACCCTGAGTACATGGACTTTATAGTACTTCTGTGAAGTGCATGGACTTTCTATATTCCCCTGTTTATTTCCCCCTCCATTTATATTACATTCCATGCTCCTAGTCTATTCAGATCTGCAGCTCTAGCATCTTTTTTCTTGCTGTACCCTTTATTAAGTAATGCCCTTTTATAA
The DNA here is from genome assembly GCF_965119305.1 of Pelophylax lessonae. Taxonomy (NCBI): domain Eukaryota; kingdom Metazoa; phylum Chordata; class Amphibia; order Anura; family Ranidae; genus Pelophylax; species Pelophylax lessonae. The sequence goes on from NC_138770.1 coordinate 123,048,895, forward strand.
TCAACTGTCTTCTGAACACCTGTTTAATGATCAATTAGACTCACCTGTAGTTGAATTCTTGTTAATTAGGATTTTGTTGCCTAAAATGTAGCTTTGCTCCTAAGACTTTCATTGGGGAGTATTCATTTTTTTAATATGGTCTTGAATTATTTGTTAGAAAAAATAATTTTTTGTGTGCAAATTACCAAATCTTGGCTGTACTCAATGCCCAGAATTTGTGGGAGTATTTTGTAGTATAGTGTCCCATAGAAAATGTTTATTCTGAAAGGAAAGTAAATACATATACACACACACACACACACACACACACACACACACACTTCTTTAAACATTTGTGTTACAATCAGTTTACCCTAAGATGAGTCATTGACACCCAGGGCCTCCAGAGGCACTACCTCAATCTTCTCCTCCAAACCAAGAAGAGGCTCTGCAGCCTCACACCCCTGAGGGGACAGTACAGGCATCGGCACCTTTAGTCAATTCTGCAGAATTGAAATGTAGCAATGCTCTGGCAAGTATCCTCATAACAGATGATTTCTCTATGAAGATACTAAACATTTCAAGTGAAGCAGCCAGTCTGAAGCTCTTAAAGGTAGTCAGGGTAATCATTGCCAACAGACCAGAAGATGTTCCTGTACTGGTGAGGGCTCCATGGAGAGTGGTTCAACCATTCCACAGAACTTTTTTCCTTCCCAGTCTACAAGCAGGTCCCTGAACTCCACATACTCAGGAAATCAGCTTGAACAGTAGCTGATTACACAAGCCACAATGGCCACAAGGCCTGGCTATTGACCTAAACTGCTCACATCCCCTGTTAGACAGGTGTCAAAAGTTCCAAACACATGTAAAAGCAGAGAGAAAAGCCCCTTTTCATTTGAAACCTAAGAGTGGTGTTGAACAGTAGCTCTCCATTGCAGGTTTAATTTTTACAGCAACCTATCCCACACAGATAATCATGCTTTCCTCACAGAGTGGAATGCATCGGCTTTATCTGACCTGTGCCACTTTACTTTCTCCCTCCAGTCTAGAACCATACAAATAGCCACCAATTGACACCAATTCCACAGTTAAAACCATCTTCCAGTCAGAAATCCCAATCCTGCCCACTAGTCCAAATGCAAAAGGTTAGCCCCACTGACTTGTTAACCTCACATACCAGGACATAAATTTCTTCATCAAACAGTTTTAGGGGGGTCAGAGACCTTTCATAGACTAAAGGACTCTTGTTGCTTAGCACAGTCACATGGGACCCCTAGGTCCCTAAGTCAAGCATCCAACAGAGGTGTTGTTCCTATGTTTCTTCTAGCTGTACCTCAAGTCACTCAAAGACCCAGAGATGCCTTCTCAAGTCAACTGCTATTGTCACCGAGAGTTAGATTGCAAAACATCACCCCAGACCAAAGCAGAGCCTTTGACCTTCTCCTAACATACCCAATAGTGCCAAAAATCACTGTGTTCTCCCAGACACCCTGCAGCAGAAATGATGGAATTTCTACATAGCATTCATGAAGATGGAAAAATATAAACTTTTCTGAGGACAAATACAAATAACAATACCAACAGAAGAATTGGATAGCTACCAGTTGGCTCTTTCTAATGAAGATTGTCACGTCTTTCTATTTCACAGTAATGGCTCTGATGCTCATTAATTATTTTCTCTCATAACTTTTCTAATTAGAGTCCCACTTCAATCAATATCAACTACAAGATTGAATATAACTTGTCTCTCTTCTTCTTGAGGGAACATGGCATAAAACCGTATTCCTCCAAGATAGGGAAAGCAAATGTTTCTTCTTCTCCATCATGGGAGAGCATTTCTTGTTATCTACAAGTAAATCACTACACCAGCCCACCTTTTTCTTCTAAACTCACAATCTAACACCTAATCCCAAGTAGGGTGGCTTCCATTTCTTAAAGGGCCCTACAAATTCCCTTTTGACTTTTTTTTTGTGATTTAAAGGCTGACTAAACCTTCAATTTAAATTTTCTAAATACATTTCAAGTGCATCAATACAAAAGGTGTATAATGTCTTACAGATTGTTTTCTTTAAAAATCAGCCCCAGCTGGAGTAGAAAAGTCAACACAGTGATGCAGAGGTCTGGCACACTCCCTGCTGTGCCAGAGCTCTCCAATCAGTGGGGAGCAAGAACTTTGCAGATTGCAGAGCTATAGATCTGACTTTAAAGAGGACATGTTGGATTGTTCCAATGAGAACACTTTCCCACAGAGAGCAAGGGTCCCTCTTTGTGCCTGCTGGCAGGGGATATACTTTTCTAATCAGGCTGTGGATACTTAAAGTCAGCAGCTACAAATACTGTAGCTGCTCACTTTTAATATTAGGACACTTACCTGTCCATGAATTCCGAGGTATCTTCACCCCAACTGATTTTTCAGTCGACTCTCAGGTGCTGCCACCACCATTTTGGGTAAGGGAAACCAACAGTGAAACTTTGAGGCTAGACAGCCGGTTCCCTACTGCACATGCGCAAAGTGTGCTGCGCTTTGTGAATGGCCCGTCAGCGGGTGAAGAAGGAGGGGAGCCGAACTTCCAGGTGACTTAGCAGCAGTGAAGTCAGCTGGAAGTGGGAGCGGGTACCTGTCAAAACCAAGTACCTGCTCCCCACCAAAAGGTGCTAAATGTGGCAGCAGAGGGGTGGGAGACAAAAAAGTTGAGCTTCCCCTTTTGGATGGAGCTTTGCTTTAGGTAAGAAAAAAACAACAGTAAGACATTAAACCCATTTTGCTTTGGTGGACCTGAGATGTATTTAGCTGATCTAAACTGAAAGTGCAATTGGACATTAAGGAAAATGATGAAATGTGTTTCACCACTTCCCGCCCAGCCTATAGTAAAATGACGGCCGGGTGGGAGCTCTCCTAATCTGGGTGGATGTCATATGATGACTTCCCAGAATGCCCCTTATGTGCACCACACCGGACGCTCTGAGGGGCAATCTGTCACCCCTGCCAGGTACCATGTGATCGCTGTGACCAGTCACAGCAGATCACATGACATCTGTACAACATGGATAGCTTCTGTTTATGCCATTCATTGTGTACTATTGTGTTGATCTCTGTGATTGGTCACAGTGATCACATGGCATAGACAGTATTGATCACAGCCCATCTGTACCATGCGATCACAATAGTAAACAGTGAATGAATATATTTCATTCAGAAAAAAATGTTTGTTTATAACAGTGATATTCACTGTAACAAGCAATCATAGTGTGAAAAAGAATTCTGATTATCTCCCCAGAATAGTTCAGTGTTACTATGATAGCACTGAATTTCTCTGGTCACAGTATGCAAAAAACAAACCGTAAAGAAAGGAAAAAAAAAAAAGGTAATAAAAACATATTTTAAAAAATTGGAAAAAATTATTACCTTTTTTTTGTTTTTTACATACTGTCACCAGCCAGTGTCCCTGATCATCGCCAAACCAGTTATATGATGACTAGTGATGAGCCGAACACCCCCTGTTCGGTTCACCAAGAACATCTCGAACAGGGGAAATATTCTAGCGAACATGCAAATTCCATTAAAGTCTATGGGACACGAACATGAAAAACCAAAAGTCCTAATTGCATGGTGGAGGGTTATCGGAATCTGGAAGCCCCCTTTACCAAGGGGACCCCAGATTCCGGCCCCCCCATGTGAATGGATATCAGGTACATTGTACCCCTACCCATTTACAAAAAAAAGTGTACAAAACAAAAAATGAAGACAAAAGCCAGTTTTGGAAAAGTCCTTTAGTAAAAAATAAAAAAATAGTGTCCCCTGATGATCAGTCGCCCGTCTGCCAAAAAATAGAAAAAAAAAGAAGAAGAAGCTGCCTGCCTCCAAAGACCCCAAAAAAATGCCCAAAAAAAACGCCTGCTGCAAAAACACACCTGGGCGTTTTTGTAGCTGGCGTTTTTTTGGGCATTTTTTGGGGTCTTTGGAGGCAGGCAAAACATCTGAACTTCTGTATAGGGGTATATATATACACACACACGCTTATATGTATTTATACACATACACACATATAGATGTTATAGCAGAGAAGCCATATGGGTGTTAATTATTTCATTAGCGCAAGCATAGTGTTCTGCTACTTTCACACCTATATATGTGTATGTGTATATATATACATACATGTGTGTGTGTATATACCCATACACAGAAGATCTGATGTTATGCCTGCCTCCAAAGATGCCCAAAAAATGCCAAACAAACGCCAGCTACAAAAACGCCCAGGTGTGTTTTTGCAGCAGGCGTTTTTTTTTGGGCATTTTTTTGGGGTCTTTGGAGGCAGGCAAAACATCTGAACTTCTGTATAGTGGTATATATACACACACACTTATATGTATTTATAAGTGGAAAGACTCCGCGCTAAGGGCGTATTGGATGTGATATATGATTGAGACTGCTGCCTCCCTATAATATAGTCCGAAGACTATATGATGTATTACAAAGAGGGGGGTGGGGGGTGGCGCTGTCTGGTAATCAAAGAAAGTATTATATGTGTTATGACTAGCTACATATAACAAATATAAAAATATATAATAAAACCAATGTGCAAATCCTAATAAGGTAACCTGTGCATCAAAGTGACAAGTGCATGTACTTCACCGTGTAAATGACGGGTACTGTATACATAAAATTATAATATCAGAAATAAATATGTGTGCACTACGTGAAATAATGGTATAGTCAATAGGTATTCACAGACAACTGTGAGTGCAGCCGTGCATAACTTGTTCCACCTGTATAAAGTGACGTATGCTAAAATAAATACTATCTATGATAATCCAGTAAGTAGGTATAAAACTTGATACAAAAAAATTAATACACATAAATATATTAAGTGCAGCTGTGCTTAAAGTGGTTCAAATAGCCCCCAATAGTTAAAGTGACAAGTGCAAAATGATGCTGGGTGGTAAAAGATACAACAGGTGATGTAACAAATAAGTGTACCAAATAAGGGGGGGCAAATGGTGACTATAAAGTGACAAATGCTAAAACACCCAGATACTGTGTCCGATGTCAAAAATATAATAATCAATGAGTCTCTCTCCAGCAAAACAGTGATGGGTGATGGGTGTTCGTCCTAAAGGAAGTGTTGGCAAATTTCTTTGTGCGTCCCGTACACACTAGTGGATAACCCCGTGGTGGGTGGTGAGGTGCACAGTGACCCCTATGATAGGTAGCGCACTCACCAGAGATACCCACCCCACGCAGGTGGGTATTATATGTATTTATACACATACACACATATATGTGTTATAGCAGAGAAGCCATATGGGTGTTAATTATTTCATTAGCGCAAGCATAGGTTTCTGCTACTTTCACACCTATATATGTGTATGTGTACATATACATACGTGTGTGTGTGTGTATATACCCCTACACAGAAGTTCAGATGTCATGCCTGACTCCAAACATGTCCTCAAAAAAGCCCTATAAACGCCTGCAGCAAAAAGCAGGGTGACAGGGGCGAAGCCATATCCCTGTTCTATAAGTGTTCTAAGAGAAACAATCTTTTCTCTATAGTGGTCACCATGACATGGAAGGGTTTGGTCACCCTGCCATAGCAGTCAGAGTCAGTTAACCCTACACTACACTACGGTCACCTTACACTTAACACTTTCCCTACAGAAACTAGATTATTAAATCTAACTATAGTGGAAGGGGGCGTGTCCGGACGCTGGCCAAGATGGCCGCATGAAGAGGGAGCTCCGTTCCAGCCACGGACTAATCCGCTGCCATCCACTCACCTGGCCTCCGGATCGGCGCACGGACTTCTACTCCCGGAGCTGACAGGGTCTAGGGAGCCGGCCATCCTCCTATTTTGCCCATCCTGACGGAGATCATGCCGGACCGGCGCCTGCGGCCTACCCGCGCCATCGCGGCCTACCCACGCCATCGCGGCCTACCCGCGCCATCGCGGCCTAGCTGGATCCGGGGACGGTAAGAGACATCCGAGGCAGTCTTCCCCCGATGGTCCTCTATTAGCCGCCAGGCCGGCTGTGCAGCTGGGGACCCCGCTCTCCACGGTAGGACGCTCCAGGCCGCCGCTGTCCGCCATCTTGCCACCCACCCTACACCCACCTTCGGCACTGAGGAGTCCTAGAAGACCCACCTAGCCACAAAGAGATCACTGGGGGTCCCATCCTCTCCCCCCCTACTGTGTTGCTGCTGATCTGAGACACGCTCTGCTCCTCTGGATTCCCACTGCTGAGGGAGGCTGTGGCCTGGACAAGGATTCTTTGCTGCTGTTGCCCTGCAGAATATTGCTCGCAGCCCCTGCAGAATATTGCTCACAGCCCCTGCAGAATATTGCTCACAGACCCTGCAGAATATTGCTCACAGTCCCTGCAGAGTATTGCTCACAGTCCCTGCAGAATATTGCTCACAGCCCCTGCAGAATATTGCTCACAGCCCCTGCAGAGTATTGCTCACAGCCCCTGCAGAATATTGCTCACAGCCCCGGCAGAGTATTGCTCACAGCGCCTGCAGAGTATTGCTCACAGCCCCTGCAGAGTATTGCTCATAGCCCCTGCAGAGTATTGCTCACAGCCCCTGCAGAGTATTGCTCACAGCCCCTGCAGGGTATTGCTCACAGTCCCTGCAGAGTATTGCTCACAGTCCCTGCAGAGTATTGGTCACAGCCCCTGCAGAGTATTGGTCACAGCCCCTGAAGAGTATTGGTCACAGGCCCTGCAGAGTACTGCTCACAGCCCCTGCAGAGTATTGCTCACAGTCCCTGCTGAGTTCCCCTCAGCCTGACAAGGACCTATCTGCTGCTTCTGAGGCTCCTCGGCTACATCCTCATAGCTCTGCAGAGTATTGCACCAGGCCTCCACTCCTTGCCTCACGAATACCTGCACCGGATCATCTGTCTCTCTGCTCCTCTTTTGCTGTGGATTGCTAAGCTCGAACTTATCCTACATTGACAGACTTGCACTACCTGCCCGTGTCTTCACTCCCGTGTGGATTTCATTGCAACTGATTTGAAGACACTGGTCATGCGGTGCTGAGCCACGAGATCATCCGGCTCCAGCAGTTACGTGTTAGTCTAGCTACACCTACCATATACATGTCGGCGGGCAATTCCCACCCCGCCGACCCTTCAGACCTTCAACAGAGCTCTATGCAACGTTACCTACTGCGCACTGCGCCAACGGAACCCCGCTCCCCTAGACCTGACAAGATGGCGACCGGTCGCGCGATGGGTAAAACTAAACCCCCCCCTCCACCGTCTCAGCCGGCTTCCCTTAGTGTGGATGCGGGTTGTGCGGATCGACCTCCTTCTCCAGCAACGTCCTCTTCCTCATCTCTCCTGCCCAGCTCTTCTGCACTAAATGGGGGTCCAGACGCCCCGGATTGTGGAGGAACCCTCCGGTCGGAGGCAGCCTCCCTTCTCTCGGCCTTCAGGTCGGACTTCGACTCCTGGGCCTCTAAAATGGAACTCTCCCTGCATGCTGAATTAAATGCGATCCGTCAGCAGATTTCCACTACTGACTCCACTGTTGCCTCCGTCACCGCTACTCAAGCAGCCCACGAGTCCCGCATTTCCGCACTGGAGGCTGCTTCCCGTGACCACCTCCGCCGCCTGCGTCAGCAACAACTTCGCGTTGACGACGGCGAAAACAGGAGTCGCAGGAACAACATTAGGATTCAGGGTCTCCCTGAGGCCACCTCTGGTACGGACCTTAAACCCACTGTGACTGCCATTCTCAATCAGGTTCTCGGTAGAGCTCCTACCACAACCATCGAACTAGACAGGGTGCACAGAGTGGGGGGCCCAGGAGGTAGGGGTGATGATCGTCCCCGTGATGTGTTATGTAGGGTTCACTACTATACCCTGAAGGAAGAAATAATGAGGAAGGCTTGGCAACAGGGTCCTCTGGACTTTGATGGCTCCTCCATCCACCTATACCCCGACCTATCCCGCAACACCCTACACATGCGGAGAGTGGTCCGTCCCTTACTGGACTTGCTACGCCAAATTGGGGCCACCTATACATGGGGGCACCCCTTCAGCATTAAAGTTACTTTCAACTCCAGGAAGTTTGTGCTGGCGGATCCTGATCAACTGACTGACTTCTTCTCCTTCCTGGGACACACTCCAGTGGACATTCCGAACTGGCTGGATCCTCCTGCTGAATGGGTGCGACCACAGACATCTGGCCCTCTTCCTCAGAGAAGAAGGCGCTCCCGCTCGCGCTCTGCCATACCCAGGAGTGGGGCCAGCCGCCCTCAGTCCCCGGAAGCTTGATTACCACATATACCGCACTCTACACTGACTATCCTGATGTGACCGGACCCTATCTGTTGACCCTCTGTTTTCCCTCTCCCGCTCTACCATGCTTCTCTCCACAGCTACCAGCCTTAACCGTCGGAGACTGACCTTACTTCTGCCCTTTGCTATTGCTATATCTGGCTGGGGTTTGAGGGGGTTCCGGAGAGACCGTTACCGCTGGGGATTTCTGGTCCACCAGTCCTTAGTTATTTTTATGTTCCATGTTATTGGTATTACTTGATATACAATGATGATGCTTCCTGTTGGTGACAATTTGTGTATGTATTTTTTCTCCGTATTTACTGCTCATCGCCCCATGGCTTCCTGCACTTACTGTTTTAACCTGCCCTTACCCCTGCCCTTTGCTGTTATCCTGACCAGCTGGGGTTTGGGGGGGGGACACCTGACGCCGCATGATTCCGTTGGATCTGGTCTTATCAGATAGTATTTCAATTGCTATTTCGTTGTTGATCTGCCATATGTCATGAGGTTGTAACTTTCACCCCCGATAGCCGCAATTCTACGTCTTTCCCATTCTCCCTGTATTGAGCTCTGATATTGTCAATTTTTTTTTTTTGGTGTATTCCTAACTGATTCTTTTAGGTCTGCTGTGTTGCCGGACTCACTCATGTGCTTCTAACTCCCTCTTCACATTTCCACCCCCCCACAGGTTGAGCACGGTTCTGTGCCCATATCGTATGTAACGTACGGTGTCCTGTACTCAGGCACCATAGTTTCCTTGGCTCCTTTCCTGGAGTCCCCCTTGTCTACTCCTCAGTGTACCACTTAGTTTTCCCCTCCTTTTCTTCTCTATTTTTCTTTTTCTTTTCTTTTCCTATTTTCCAGGTTTACCTACTACCCTCTACCTGCCCGCTCGCGTCCCACTATGGCCCACACGGTGAGTGCTCGCCCCCGACTGACCCTAGGCTCCTATAATGTACAGGGCCTCAATGTAGCTTCTAAGCGGGGGCAAATTCTATATCATATGCATAAGCACCATGTCAATATCTTGCTACTCCAGGAGACTCATTTTGCTCCGACTCTGTCCCTGCTTGCTCCAACAGGTACTACAACCGATCGATTCACAGTTCTAATCCGCTTCAGAAGTCCAAAGGGGTGTCTGTGGCTTTTCACAAATCCCTGCCAGTCAGTGTGGTTGACCAGGTTACGGACCCACAGGGGAGGTACGTGCTAGTTAAGTTTGCACTCTGGGGGACGACGTACACGGTCGCCAACTTCTACTTGCCTAATACTAATCAGGTCGCCTCGGCCTTGCGATACCTTGAACTGCTTGCGAGGTTCGCGGAGGGGAGGGTCATCCTGGGTGGCGACTTCAATCTTCCTTTGGACCCGCTGCTGGATACCTCCTCCTCTCACTCATCCCTCTCCTATACGAAGTTACGCGCCCTGAAGCGTGCCCTTCACAGCATGCGCCTTGTTGATGTAGGGAGGATCCTCCACCCGACCTCTCGGACCTACACTCACTTTTCGTCGGCCCATCAATCATATAGCAGGATAGACTATTTTTTCGTGGATCATGCTTGCCTTGATTGGTCCCCCGAGGATAGCGTTGGGACATTGGTCTGGTCCGACCATTCCCCGATCTTTCTCACACTATCCCCCCCGGATACTCCGCTGAGAGAGTGGACCTGGAGGCTTAATGACTCTATACTGGCGACTCCGGGCTGTGTGGACACGATCTCCACTGTCGTTAACCATTTCTTTTCGGACCACGCTGACGACCCTACGCCCCTTCCTTCTCAGTGGGAGGCGCTCAAGGCAGTGCTACGGGGTACCTTTATTCAGATGGGTACCCGGCTTAAAAAAGAAAGATCAGCCTCCATTGCAGCTGCGACTCTAAAGCTCCGCGAACTAGAAACGAAGCACAGCCAGACCCCTTCCGATGCCATTCTAGCAGACCTCTCTATGGCCCGCTCCCAACTTAGAGACCTATATGTGGCCTCTGCCCACACGTTTGACCAGAAACTGGCCCTGCACAGATACAAGTCCCAGGATAAATGTGGACGCCCATTGGCTGGCGCTCTCCACCCACGCACTGCCTCTACGTTTATCACCCAGATTCGTGACCCTACAGGGTCCCTGGCGACGACCCCAACGCAAATTGGTCAATCCTTTGCAACCTACTACCAGTCGCTTTACAATATTTCTGCGTCCCTACCCCAGGGTGCCCCAGGGGCCTCCCTCGACGACAAGGCCGCATATGTGTCGACGACCGCCCTCCCATCCTTGCCTGATGAGGCCGTATCAGACCTAGAAGTGCCGATCTCAGCTGACGAGGTTATGGCGGCGATTGCATCCTCCCCTACTGGTAAAAGTCCTGGCCCCGATGGCTTTACTGCTAAGTTTTATAAGGTGTTTGGCTCCCTTCTGGCCCCTTTTTTAGCCCGGGTATTTAACTCGATTCCGGACGGCTCTGCATTTCCACCTCAGACGTTAGAGGCCCACATATCTCTAATTCCAAAACCGTGGAAAGACCCCGCCTCGTGCGCCAATTACAGGCCTATCTCTTTGATTGGAATTGACCTTAAACTCTATGCTAAGATCCTAGCGACCCGACTGAAGCCTTTATTGCCAGACCTTATCCATAAGGACCAAGTGGGCTTTGTCCAGGGCCGAGAAGCTAGGGACAACACCCTGAAGACCCTCTTGCTTACTGATTATGCCCGCTCCCAAGCTGTACCCCTATGCATGCTAACAGTGGACGCGGAGAAGGCCTTTGATCGCGTGGACTGGCATTTTTTACGTCTTACCCTGGAGCAAATCGGTGTAGGCCCGTTGATGCTAGCTAGAATTTTGGCCCTCTATAAGTCGCCTTCCGCTAGGCTCCGAATTAACGGTTCCCTGTCCCCTGCTTTCGGCATACACAACGGCACGCGCCAGGGTTGCCCCCTATCTCCGCTCCGCTATGTCCTGGTTATGGAACATTTGGCCGTTGCACTTCGCAACAACCCCAATGTTTGCGGACTGACCATTGGCCCCATACATTCTAAGCTGGCACTGTTTGCCGATGACCTACTGCTCTATATCACTTCTCCTCAAAAGTCCCTGCCCGCGATCCTGACCGAGTTCCGCAAATTTGGCCTTGTGAGCAACTTTAAAGTTAATCACTCTAAATCGGAGATACTAAATATCTCCCTGCCTAACTCAACTCTCCAGCGTATCTCGGATGCTTATCCCTTTAAGACGGGATCCTCCTCCGTTCGCTACTTGGGTGTCCAGCTACCTTCTGACCCGACACGACTCTTCGCTGACAATTTTGCCCCTCTCTTCACTAAAACCCTATCTGACCTATCTACCTACTCCACGAAACGCTTGTCCTGGTTTGGGAGGATCAATGTTTTGAAGATGGACGTTCTACCTCGTTTTTTATACCTCTTTCAAGCGCTTCCTATCCACATACCTGCCTCCTTCTTTGACAAGCTACGCAAAGCACTCTCGAGATTTGTATGGTTTCATAGCCGACCCCGCTTAAAATATGCGACTCTCACCCTTCCAAAGTCTAGAGGGGGCACTGGTATCCCAGATTTCGCTCTCTACCACCGAGCGGCGACCTTGACGCGCTTAGTGGATTGGTTTCACAATGCCCCAACTAAACTGTGGGTGCAACTTGAACACCTTCTGGCCCCTTTCGATCTCAGGGCACTCCCCTGGACCCCGGTGCATCTCCGTGGCCACACTTCTTCTTTCGGCGCTTTAACGCATCAGACCTTGCGGGTCTGGGATTGCCTGAATAAATCGGGACGTCTGTCAAGTCCTCAGGGCCCCATGACACCCTTCTTTGGATCCCCAGCATTCCCTCCGGCGGCCTCGTGTTCCAGATTTGGCCCCTGGAGTGCGACGGACCATCGACGGGTGGCCCAGATTCTCCGAGCTGACCCGTCCCTGTTGATTTCTCCTGCATCCGCCACCCCCAGTGGTGATCTTGTGAACTGGCTGCAGCGCCGCCAGGCCCTCTCCTATATGCACACTCTGCCCTCGCTGACTGATGTTAGGGGAGATCCTTCGGAGTTGGACTCTATCCTGCTCCAGGATGTTCCCCCCACGCACACGGTGTCTCTCTTATACTCCTTGCTACTGCGCGCCCTCCGCCCTGACCCGCCGACATATACTGCTGTCTGGGACAAGGACCTGGGCCGAACCCTTTCATCTACCGACTGGCACAAATGTTTTGCGATGACCCACTCGCTGTCTCCTGCTACCCAAGTTCAGGAGAAGGGGTTCAAACTCTTAAGCAGATGGTACAGGTGCCCTTCCTCGTTTGCCTACATTGACCCAATCCAGTCGGACCAATGTTGGCGGTGCTCGTCCTCGAGGGGAACGCTTATCCATATCTGGTGGGAATGTCCCCAGATCCATGAATTGTGGACAGGAATCATAGCTCTGTATTGCAGGCTCCAGGCGACCATTGTTCCTGCGACGCCGGAACTGGCCTTGTTGTCTTTGTTACCCGGTTCCTTCCGGTCGATCAAGAGAGACGTTCTGAGGTTTTTCTTGGCGGCTGTTCGGACGGTGATACCCAGACACTGGAGGACCAAGCACGTACCCTCTAAACTTGAGTGGGCTCTGGAACTGGATCGGCTTAGGGACATGGAAAACCTGTTGGCGCGGGAGGGGGGCAGGGAGGACCGATTCTCTGCTGCTTGGAGGTCCTGGGACATGTTTCGGTGTTCGGATGCCTTTCAGTCCTGGCTCGGGACGTCTGTGCTACCCGGTGCTGGGGGGCAGTGGTGGGACGTGGGCGGCCCCTCCTGATTTCATCCACCTTCTTTTCCCCCCTTGGCATACCTCTTTACATTCTCCTGCTTTATCCCATCCTCTAAGCTCTTTTCCCCTCTCTAGCTATACCATTGACACCATAAGGCAATCCTCTTTGCTTATTTGTTGTTTTTAGGCGTTTCTTACTGGAAAACCGAGATATTTAACAATGCCTACCACACTTTCCACATTCTTCCCAAGTGACGCCAGCCATGAAAGTGTTTTTACCGGTGTTGGCCTTTCTTTGATTTTTCTCTTATTTATGTTAACACCTGACACCCCAAGTTGCTGTTATCTTGTCCTTGTGCTGCTGCCAGGTTCTAATGGACCTGGCGATTTAGGTTCCATATTGGCACTTATTGATGTTGATTGTTATATGCATTTACTCACGGTTTACTTTATGTCATTCCTGAACAGCTTATTTTACTGTATGTTTCATGCTCCATGCTTCTCCCCTAACTCTGTAAAACCCTTCTCTTTCAATAAAATAAGATTGAACTAACTATAGTGGAAAATAGTACCCTAACTACACTAGATATCCCTTTCCTCACACTAATAATTGCTAAATGACACTTTGAAGCAGAAGTAACAGAACTGCTTCCACTCTCTTCCACGTCCCTGTATTACAATGCTAGGAATTTGGCGGGGCTATCTTATATACTGGGGGGCGTATTCACTAATGATTGGCCTCTGGACCCCCTAGTCACTCCAATCACATTCCTAGCATTCTCCTGCCCCCTCAATTGGCTTTTACTGATGGTTCTGGTCCAATCACGGGCTTTTAACCGCTTGCCGACTGCGCACAGTATATTTACTGCGGCAGTCGGCCCCGGCCAGGCAGAGTGACGTAGGTCTACGTCGCTCGCCTGTCACTCCTTCCAGAGCCAATAGCGGGCGGGCGCGCGCCCGCTGAGGCGCGCGCCCGCCTCGGCTCGTTCACGGAGGAGTGCGGGAGTGTGACTGGTGGACCCGATGTCCGCCGGTCACACTACGATCGCCGGTACAGCGGGAGAAAGACAGAGCGGCTTGTGTAAACAAGCCACCTGTCAGTTCTCCCTGTGTAAAAGTGAAGATCAAACAGTTCTACTATGTAGAACTGTTGATCTTTGTTTTTACACTAGTAGACCTGTCCCTGCACAGTTAGAATCACGCCCCTAGGACACACTTAACCCCTCCCTGTCCAATACTGTTAACCCCTTCCCTGCCAGTGTCATTTTTTCAGTAACAGTGCATATATATAGCACTGATTACTGCAGTAATGTCACTGGTACCCCCAAAAGTGTCAAAAATGTCAGTCAAGGGTCCGATCTGTCCGCCGCAATGTCGCAGTACCGCAAAAAAAATCGCAGATCGCCGCCATTACTCGTTAAAAAAAAAAACACCAAAAATGACAAAAATCTTTCCCTTTGTTAGTAAACGCGATAACTTTTGTGCAAACCAATCAAAATACGCTTTTTGCGATTTTTTTTACCAAACATAGGTAGCGTAAAACAAATTGGCCGAAAATTTTAAAAAATTTTGATTTTTACATTTTTTTTTGGGGGAATTTCATATAAAAAAAAGTGAAAAATATTGTTGTTTTTGCAAAAATTACGCTCTTTTTTTGTTTATAGCGCGTGATCAAAAAATCGCACAGGTGATCAAATACCACCAAAAGAAAGCTCTGTTTGTGGGAAAAAAAGGACGTGAAATTCGTTTAGGTACAGCGTCGCACGACCGCGCGATTGTCCGTTAAAGTCACGCAGTAAAAAATCGCAAAATAACCCCTGGTCTTTTAGCAGGAAAATCCTCCGGTGGTAAAGTGGTTAAAGCCCATTTCCTGTCCCATTGCATTTTGATCGGTTCTGGTTGCCGAATTCCGAACTTTTTCAGCAAAAAGTTTGGAATTCGGACGAACCTCGAACAGTCAATGTTCGGGTCGAACCGATAGTCGACCCGAACCATTCGATCATCCCTAATGATTATGTAGTGAACTGCACTGGTGAAAAAAATTGTGAAAACATTTATTTTTTCTAAATTTCTTCATTTTCCAAAAACAATGACAAAAAATTACAACTTAAAACAACTTGCAATGCCTCTTACCTAATACCTTCCAAAAAGGGGTAATTTGGGGGATATTTGTACTGCCCTGGCATTTCCAAGCCTCAAGAAATGAGACAGGCAGTCAGCACATATGGATTGATCAATTTTCAGCTATATATACCATAGTTTGAGGACTCTATAACTTTCCTTCAGACTAAATAGTAAACACTGATTTGGGTTATTTTCAGCAAAGAAATGTAGCAGTATACATTTTGGCCCAAATGTTTGAAGAACAATTATTTATTTGCAAAATTTTAGAACAGAAACAAATAGAAATGGGAGGAGGGGGTGTCAACTTTTTTGGGCTTTTTTTCATTTTTTTAGCAAAAAATACAAAATCCAGAGGAGGATAAATGTCACCAAAGGAAAGCTCTGTTTGAGTGAAAAAAAGGATACCAATTTAATTTGAGTACAGCTCTGCATGAGCACGCAATGGCCATTTAAAATGTGACAGTGCTGAAAGCTGAAGATTGGCCTGGGCAAGAAGGGGATGAAAGTGCCCGGTATTGAAGTGGTTAAACATCATGATTTCGTTATATCACTAGCTGTACCATATAACTATTTTACATGGCTGATATTTGTCCTGCAGGTTGGTGGGCAGCAGATCAGTTAGAACAACATTACTTTTGTGTTTATTCCTGAGTTGTTATCTCTCTGACACATTAGCATTAAATCAGAGTTCCTGTGCTGCAGGGAAGGAGGAGATAAGCATCAGAGCTAAAGATAGTAATAAGAAATGAGGTTAATTCATCATATTGCCTTACAGCTTCACTCACTGTAATATAAAAGGAGAAAACCTTCTCTTGTTTCCTGTCGGTAGAACTGGATGGTTTCTGCACATATTCCGCTTGACATTACCAGGGACCTTGCACAGTCGGGGCAGATCACATGCAGGGCACAAACACAGCGTGCACACACAAGCAAATGCATGGTCGGGGCACACACAAATCATACATTGACAGAGCACACATAGGCAAAGCACACACACACACACACACACACACACAAACAAGCAAACAATTACAGAGCACACAGAAACAGAGCACATAGGTAGTACACACATAGGAAGGGCACACCTAGAAAACACACAGTGCAAACACACATTACAATAGAATACATTTAATATTTTGTAGCCCTGTTAAAGGAGTTTCTTTGACCCCCGAAAAGCTTTGGCCGTCTTTTAAAAAAACATCAATAAATTAATTTGGTCTGGCGCTCCTTCAATGTTTACAGTATACACATCTTTTCCTGGTAACCCGCTGGAGTACCCACAGTAGGGTAGCCTTACCTGTTGTGAACAGCCTAACCTGCATCACAGGGCTATTCAAACGTTTCTTGCCCTCTCACTACCTTCTTTAAACTTATATCAAAGTCCCAGCGCCTCTTGGATGCCTTTTTTTTTTTCATTGGTTCATTGGATGCACAGTCAAAGCACATAAATACTTTACAATACCACTTATAAATGATGGATGCTAGGTGGAATTATTGTTTCTGCCCTTAACCATGTCAGAGGTTAAGAACATCAACAAAGTTACTAGGGCGCATCTCCTATGTCCAACTCCTCTCCCCCCCTGCTTCCATCAAAATGACTGCCAGAAATTGCTATGTATTATATATCAGGAGCTGCTGGCAAAATGCAGTGTAACATTGTATTGTTACTCTGTACCTGCTATTTCACTCATATGTATATCAAAGTTGTGTTCTTTGTGACATTAGTTAAGAAAACCTTACCAGTCATTTTATTTTTAATAAAATGTATTCCCATGTAACCTCCCGAGTAATTATTAGTTAACACTATTAACTTCTTCCTCCCCTTCTCCTATTAGCTTATTAAAAGGTATTAAAAAGAATGACACAGTTATTGCCAGGTAAACAGGCCCAAAATAGAAATGTACAGTATATCACAAAAGGGAGTACACCCCTCACATTTTTGCAAATATTTTATTATACCTTTTCATGTGACAACACTAAGGCTGCATTCACATGTCAGCGTATGATCGCGGGCAGAACCGCCGCGGTTCCGCCCGCGATTCGGAGATTTATTGCAAATCGCGGGACGCCTAGCGTTGCCCGTTGATTTGCAATAGCCCCCCAAACGCTGAGCGATGTTGCCGCAATTTACGCCCGCCGAATCGCGGCAACATCGCGCAAGCAAAATCGCGGGATGCAATACTCTCCAAAGAAGCTCTTGTACTTTTTTGGAGCGTATTGTGTCCCGCGATTTTGTTTGCGCGATGTTGCCGCGATTCGGCGGGCGTAAATCGCGGCAACATCGCTCGGCGTTTGGGGGGCCATTGCAAATCAACGGGCAACGCTAGGCGTCCCGCGATTTGCAATAAATCTCCGAATCGCGGGCGGAACCGCAGCGGTTCTGCCCGCGATCATACGCTGACATGTGAATGCAGCCTGAAGAAATTACACTTCGCTACAATGTAAAGTCGTGAGTACAGCTTGTATAACAGTGAAAATTTGCTGTCCCCTCAAAATAACTCAACACATAGCCATTAATATCTAAAAAAAACTGGCAACAAAAGTGAGAACACCCTTAAGTGAAAATTTCCAAATTAGGCCCAATTAGCCATTTTACCTCCCCGGTGTCATGTGACTAGTTAGTGTTACAAGGTTTCAGGTGTGAATGGGGAGCAGGTGTGCTAAATTTGGTGTTATCGCTCTCATTCTCTCATACTTGAAGTTCAACATGGCATCTCATGGCAAAGAACTCTCTGAGGATCTGAAAAAAAGAATTGTTGCTCTACATAAAGATGGCCTAGTGTAACGCTCCTGCGTTTTATGTATGATGTGGATTTACAGCTGCAGAAATATTCCACTTCAGTAGTCATGTAGAGAAACGCTGAGACACCAATCCCAACTCCCAAAGACTCATCATGTGTGGATGATCTCAATTCAGCAAGTAAATACACACACTCAATAAGAAGTTCCTGGAGTGATCTATGTATATAGTAGTATAGAGGTGATAGGCTGAAGAGACAGGTTGAGTTGAGACGATAGGTGACAGACACTTGAGAGGAATGTTCTTGAGAATGAGATAGTAACAGGTGGGATGCAGATAGGTTAGCAATTATGTATGGTAGTAGATGATAGGATAGCAGATGACATACAGGAGAGACTAACCCAGTGCAAGAGCAGATGATAGTAGGCTCAAGAGCTAGCAATCTAGATAGTGCAGATGTAGTAACAGTCCTTAGTATGCAGAGCTAGACAGTGTAAGCTTTAGTATGAAGGTTATTGAGGTTTCCCCTGTGGGGTACTTATCACTAGTAGCAATGTAGCAGAGGAGAGGTTCGACAAGAGCGGATGATCCGGTAGCGGGATACAGGGATCAGCGCAGCGTGGTTCCGACAGCGAGGTATGCTTGCAAGCATGAGAGCTTCAAGACAGGTTAGCATCAAGGCACATCTAGGCACACAGCAGGTTGAACGAACACATGTGAGTGAGAGCTGGTGATTTAAATAGCTGTTCAGTCCGGCGCTCAGTGATGATGTCAGCACTCTTAAAGGGAAACACACCTATATGTGCTTCATCTATCTAGGTAGATGGAAAGCACCCGGAAATGATGTGATAGGAGGCACTGAGAGTGTCAGAACCTTACAGTACCCCCCCCGTAAGGCCGGCTCCGGAAGGCCTCTAAGGCTGGTTGTCGATATAAGAATCGGAAAAAGCTGGTTGCCGATGTGAGAATCGGAAAAGACTGGTTGCCGATATGAGAATCGGATAACACTGGTTGCCGATGCGAGAATCGGATAATACTGGTTGCCGATACGAGAATCGGATAAGACTGGTTGCCGATACGAGAATCGGATAAGACTGGTTGCCGATACGAGAATCGGATAAGACTAGTTGCCGATACGAGAATCGGATAAGACTGGTTGCCGATGCGAGAATCGGATGAGACTGGTTGCCGATGCGAGAATCGGATCAGGTTGGTAACCGATCTGAGAATCGGATCAGGTTGGTAACCGATGTGAGAATCGGATCACTTGTTGCCGATATGAGAATCAGATTAGGTTGGTAACCGATGTGAGAATCGGATCACTTGTTGCCGATATGAGAATCGGATCAGGTTGGTAACCGATGTGAGAATCGGATCACTTGTTGCCGATATGAAAATCGGTCAGGTTGGTAACCGATGTGAAAATCAGATCACTTGTTGCCGATATGAGAATCGGATCAGGTTGGTAACCGATGTGAGAATCGGATCACTTGTTGCCAATATGAGAATCGGATCAGGTTGGTAACCGATCTGAGAATCAGATCACTTGTTGCCGATATAAAAATCGGATCAGGTTGGTAACCGATGAGAATCGGATCACTTGTTGCCGATACGAGAATCGGATCAAGTTGGTAACCGATGTGAGAATCGGATCACTTGTTGCCAATACGAGAATCGGATCAGGTTGGTAACCGATGAGAATCGGATCACTTGTTGCCGATACGAGAATCGGATCAAGTTGGTAACCGATGTGAGGATCGGATCACTTGTTGCCGATACGAGAATCGGATCAGGTTGGTAACCGATGTGAGAATCGGATCACTTGTTGTTAGGGTGTCTGCTACATGAACCCCTCACTAGAATCGGACGCATAACCATCCGAATTAATCCTAGTAGTCCTAGCAACCAATGCTTCTTCAAACATCCTCAGATCCTTCCTACATACCACCGTGCCATTAGAAGCGCGTACGCAGTCAGGTGCAAGAATCTCAATGTTTTCATTGGAAGCTAAAAATGTGCTTGCAAAAATAAGAGTATCCTCAGGAGGTGGTACAGGAGGTTTTTTAGAACGTGGTATCGAGTTCACTGGAGTTGAAGGAATATCTATTCCAATATTTGTCAAAGTCTGGGTGCCCTTTTTTGATATAGAACGGGGACAGGGCTGGCAACAGCCTTGGTAATTTCCAGGCTGTTTTTCAGGGAAGACAGTTCGGATTCGCCTGGCCTCCATTGGGAGAGCCTTAGGCCTATGGGGTCTGGTTGGGCAGGATGTAATGAAATGTCCCCCTTCTCCACAATAATAACAAAGGCCACAGATTCTCCTGTGATCTTTTTTTTTTGTAAGGACAACTTAGTATGTACGGCACCAATCTCCATAGGCTCCTCATCCATCTCTGTAGGATCAGGGTTCAAATGAGATGTGTCAGAGTGACAAGGCTGACTGTTTAAGGCAGGCTTGGACCATGACCAGGCAGGATCACCATATTCATTTGGTTTCCTTTTTTCCCTAGGTAGCCGGGGTCTGCGGTTACCTGGAGCAGGTTTAGGAGTAGATTTTTGGGAGGGGAGACACTGGGAGTGCATCGCAATTGCAAATGATTCCCAATTGTCTAGGATCGGACTTTTTTCTTGCAGTTTCTGGTATGCCCACGTTTTAATTTTGCCAGAAAGCAAATTAATGGCAGCATGCACTTTAATAAAGTCATTATGATAGGTCCTAGGCTTAAGGATAAATAGGAGCTCACAATCCATACGAAAAAAAAGAAAAGAGGAACGGGAACCATCAAACCTGTCTGGTAGAAGGACAAGAGGTTCTGGGGGTTGAGCAGCAGTAGGCTGTGTCAGTCTGGCCACCTGCTGCGTCAGAGCCTGATTGTCTTCTTTTAATTCAGTAAGTGCGTGTATTAACGCAGTTACTTGTTGTGTTAACTGTGTCACCTGAGTGGTCATTTCTGCTGAATCCATTTTATCTGGTTCGTTCAATCTGTAACGCTCCTGCGTTTTATGTATGATGTGGATTTACAGCTGCAGAAATATTCCACTTCAGTAGTCATGTAGAGAAACGCTGAGACACCAATCCCAACTCCCAAAACCTCATCACGTGTGGATGATCTCAATTCAGCAAGTAAATACACACACTCAATAAGAAGTTCCTGGAGTGATCTATGTATATAGTAGTATAGAGGTGATAGGCTGAAGAGACAGGTTGAGTTGAGACGATAGGTGACAGACACTAGAGAGGAATGTTCTTGAGAATGAGATAGTAACAGGTGGGATGCAGATAGGTTAGCAATTATGTATGGTAGTAGATGATAGGATAGCAGATGACATACAGGAGAGACTAACCCAGTGCAAGAGCAGATGATAGTAGGCTCAAGAGCTAGCAATCTAGATAGTGCAGATGTAGTAACAGTCCTTAGTATGCAGAGCTAGACAGTGTAAGCTTAAGTATGAAGGTTATTGAGGTTTCTCCTGTGGGGTACTTATCACTAGTAGCAATGTAGCAGAGGAGAGGTTCGACAAGAGCGGATGATCCGGTAGCGGGATACAGGGATCAGCGCAGCGTGGTTCCGACAGCGAGGTATGCTTGCAAGCATGAGAGCTTCAAGACAGGTTAGCATCAAGGCACATCTAGGCACACAGCAGGTTGAACAGTGATGATGTCAGCACTCTTAAAGGGAAACACACCTATATGTGCTTCATCTATCTAGGTAGATGGAAAGCACCCGGAAATGATGTGATAGGAGGCACTGAGAGTGCCAGAACCTTACACCTAGGCTATAAGAAGATTGCCAAGACCCTGAAACTGAGCTGCAGCATGGTGGCCAAGACCAAACAGAAGCTTAACAGGACAGGTTCCACTCAGAGCAGGCCTCGTCGTGGTTGACCAAGGTAGTTGAGTGCACGTGCTCAGCCTCATATCCAGCGGTTGTCTTTGGGAAATAGACCTATGAGTGCTGCCAGCATTGCTGCAGAGGTTAAAGGGGTGGGGGAGTAAGCTTGTCAGTGCTCAGACCATAGCCTGCACACTGCATAAAATTGGTCTGCATGGCTGTCGTCCCCAGAAGGAAGCCTCTTCTAAAGATGATGCACAAGAAAGCCCGCAAACAGTTTGCTGAAGACAAGCAGACAAATGACATGGATTACTGGAACCATGTCCTGTGGTCTGATGAGACCAAGATAAACTTATTTGGTTCAGATGGTGTCAAGCCTTTGTGGCGACAACCATTGAGAACTACAAATACAAGTGTGTCTTGTCTACAGTCAAGCATGGTGGTGGGAGTGTCATGGTCTGGGGTTGCATGACTGCTGCTGGCACTGGGGAGCTACAGTTCATTGAGGGAACCATCAATGGCAACATGTACTGTGACATACTGAAGCAGAGCATGATCCCCTCCCTTTAGAGACTGGGCCGCAGGGCAGTATTCCAACATGATAACGACCCAAAACACACATCCAAGATGACCACTCCACTGCTAAAGAAGCTGAGGGTAAAGCTGATGGACTGACCAAGCATGTCTCCTGACCTAAACCCTATTGAGCATCTGTGGGGCATCCTCAAACGGAAATTGGAGGAATGCAAGGTCTCTAACATCCACCAGCTCTGTGATGTCACCATGGAGGAGTAAAAGAGAACTCCAGTGGCAACCTGTGAAGCTCTGCTGAACTCAATGCCCAAGAGGGTTAAGGCAGTGTTAGAAAATAATGGTTTTTGGGCCATATTGGAACATTTTCACTTAGGGGTGTACTCACTTTTGTTGTCAGCGGTTTAGACATTAATGTCCATTTGTTGAGTTATTTTGAGGGGACAGCAAATTTACACTGTTATACAAGCTGTACACTCACTACTTTACATTGTAGCAAAGTGTCATTTCTTTAGGGTTGTCACATGAAAAAATATAATAAAATATTTGCAAAAATGTGAAGGGTGTACTCACTTTTGTGAGATACGTATTGTAAAAACTGGTTCATAAAAGGTATAAATATACTCAAAAAGGAACTTTAGTCAGAAAATTAAATCCTAATCACTTAAGACTGATCCCTTTTGCAGGTATAGCATATGTATAACATTAAAGTGCCTGTACTGTTTAAAATCCAGTAATATCTGGTCTCACTCTGCGCTGCACGTGCTCGTTTGTTCTCTATTTTTAGGCACTGCCGAGTTTGTAGAGGCTGATCTGCTGACAGCCTTAAAGTGGAATAAAGCCTTCCTTTACAGCCAATATAGCTGCTTCCGTTTGATCTGCAACTGCCATGTTGCGACACATGTGATCAGTTATAACACCAGCCATTTGATGGTTTGACAGTTTGGTTAAAGACACAAGCAAATGTGACAGTTAGCAATCCCGGCATTGCAGGAATGTCGTAAGTGTTTTTTTTAAATCGTAAATTGATGGGTTTCGTTCTGTTTTATGATTTACTGCTGTTCAGGGACTCTGGGCTTCAGCAAAATGGCAGCCTCCAACAAGAAGAAACCGCAGCAATGCTGGAGGCAATTTACTACACAAACTAATTTTGATAGTAAAATTATTAACATGGAATGTATGAATAACAATTAATTTAATTAATTACTTGTGCTTGCTAAGACATCTACCATCATTGCACAGTTAGCTTGACATTACCACCTGTATATTGCGGGGCACAGTGTTCTTGCCTGCCAACCAGACATGTCAAGTACATGTATTAAGAATGTCAGTGTGTTAAAGCGCAACTTTACCCATTACAACTTGATAAAAAATAAAGTTCTTTAGCAGGGAACATACATTCCACGTTAGACATAAAAACAATTCCGCCAGTTCTAATGGCAATCCATCACATCCACATCCATATATTTGTGAATAACAACCAAAAATGAAGAAGGCTAGTAGCAATTCTCATAAATTGCAGACTTTTCAGGGTTTGGGATTGTCATATAAAGTGAGCAAGCAATAATATATTTGTTAAAAAACGTAGAATATTTTTATATTGAAAAAACAGTTAAAATGTGTAAATACACTAACATATATGGTACAAATAATCAGAGACGCAGCTCAACAAATTAAACAAAAAAGTGACAAGCTGATCCATATAGTGGAGGTCCGACACGTTTCACAGAACATGGGGTGATTTCCAATCTGGTTCTTCAGGGATCCTCAGCCTACTTTTGATTGTCACATAACAATTCTGCCAAACAGAACGAGAAAAAGCTGTAAATGGCCATCCAGATTCCAAAATTATGCCCACATATGACGAAATGTCCGGTAAACCCCCAACAAACAGGGAGTGGGAATATGTCTTGTGGATATTGAACTGTACCTTAGAAGCCTGTGTCCAAATAACAACGTCAACGAAAACTGATATACATAAGTAGCACATTCCTGCTCCAGAGTGGCCGCGGCAGGAGAGCCACCCATTAATAGGGAAAGTAGGCTGAGGGTCCCTGAAGAAGTAGATTGGAAATCACCCTATGTTCTGTGAAACGCGTCGGACCTCCACTATATGGATCAGCTCTCTGATTAATTGTACTGTATATGTTAGTGTATTTACACATTTTAACTCACTTTTCAATATTAAAATTTTCTACTTTCTTTAACAAATATATGATTGCTTTCTCACTTTATATGACAATCCCACACCCTTAAAGTCCGCAATTTATGAGAATAGCTACTAGCCTTCTTCATTTTTGTTTGATATTTACAAATATATGGATGTGAATGTGATAGTTTGCCATTAGAACTGGCAGAATTGTTTTTTTTATGTCTAACGTGGAATGTATGTTCCCTGCTATAGAACTTTATTTTTTATCAAGTTGTAATGGGTAAAGTTGCGCTTTAAGACACTGACATTCTTAATACATGTACTGTATTGCATTGACATGTCTGGTTGGCAGGCAAGAACACTGTGCCCCGCAATATACAGGTGGTAATGTCAAGCTAACTGTGCAATGATGGTAGATGTCTTAGCAAGCACAAGCAATTATTTAGTGTGAGACTACAGAAAATGTCTCTTTCATGTGGTAGGCTATTTTCTTGCTCAGACCAATGCTGTCTGTATAGAAGGGAGCACTATCAGATGTTTGCTAGCTTGGTGTCTTAAAGTAAAAATTGTCTTTGAGTAAATGTTCATTAAAATACTGCATCATTATTATTTTGCATATATTTGCAATTAAATAGTTGTAGGCAGGTATTTGGAGTCATATCTATGGGGCTTTAAAAACTTGGAGAGAAACAATGTAACACTGTGGCTTTGCCATACTTAGGCCTCATGCACACTAGAAGCCAGCTAGTGTTTTTGCAAAAAAAATGCTTCATGCTTGTAAAAGTGACTAAAGCTTTTAGGAGCTTTTACTGGCGTCAAGCTGTTGAACGTTAAAGCATTTATTTGGCCAGAATAAATAATGTATTCTGGCTATTGGAATGAATTAATGCTCAAGCGCTAAACGCGCTTAGCGTTTAGATGCGTTTTGCAGTTTTTAGTAGCGTTAAGTGTTTTTTCTGCCCAAACTTTAGTGCTCCTGGACACATTGACAATGTTTTTTTTTCTGCCACTATACGCTGCTAAAAGATTATGTGTGCATGGAAACATTGACTAACATGCAGGGGAGTTTAGAGGTAGCAAAAAAAAAAAAACAAACGCCCCTATGAGCAGCTGTAAAAATGTCCAGTGTACATGATGTATTAAGCATTAATGTTTCATAAGTAATTTGCTAATATTGCTAGTTAAAGCGGAGTTCCACACTAAAAATGAACTTTGTAGCATCAGTTAGAGTAAAAAAACCTGAAAAGAATTGGATAATTAATATTTTTTTTTTGTTTCACTTACCTTGTTTTAAATGAAAATGAATTAACCTTCCTTCCTCTTCCTCCTTGTGCGGCCGCGGACCCCGATGTCACTTCCTCCTTTGCATTGCGTCCTGGCAGATGAGCGTCATCAATCCCAGGATGCAATGGGAATGGCCGGCCGCTACTCTGATTGCTGATCGCAATCTACAGTGCATGCGCGAGATTGCGATCGGCATTCTGGGTAGCCAGGAACCAGGAAGAGGGACACAGCGGCTTCAGATGCCCACACCAGAGATGGCTGCGCTCTGCAATCAATTTTAAAGGTAAGAATTTATCTTTATTCCATAACTGTACTGTACTGTAATGTGGGGTTAGTGTTGGTGTAATTGATGATAGCTTAGGATTAGGGGGGTTTTTTATGTAAAAATTTTTTTTGTGGCCGGAACTCTGCTTTAAATAGAATCATGTTGCTGCCAAAATGGATAGGTTAATGTGTGTCTGTGTGGCTTTTTTTTTTACTTTCACCTGCTAGGAAAAAAAGGTCCCTTTCAGTGAGCCCTATATTTCCCTTAGATGACAGGTGTCCTATGGATGCTATTTGATGCTTTGGATTTTAGAAATGGATAATAATGGCTGAATAAGGCTCCATTTGCATGGGTATCAAGCCGCAATCACTTCAACTAAAGTGTATCCAGCCATGATCACCACAGGTAGTCGCTGGATGTGTGAACAGCCATGAATAGCTGCGGCCTCCGAGAGCTTGTTATTGTAGTCTGCTGTCTAAAAAGTGTACCTGTGAAGTTTCAGCTCTGTAGCATGTCCAGAACCAGAACAAAAGATCATTTTTCAGGAGAGCAGGGATGGTGGGACCCTCCTTTTACACCTATATGATCTTTTTTTTCTGGTTCTGGACATGCTACAGAGCTGAAACTTCACAGGTACACTTTTTAGACCCCCCAGACACTAAATCCAAAGAATTTTATTTTTTTTTTAATTTTTCCAATAATTAGCTCTCTATTAAAAATGACAATTTTTAAGAACTTTTTTTTTGTGTGATTGATAGTCCCTGGGGCATGACCCAGAACCCTGGGCACTTTTTAGGGGCATTTATTGCGTTTTAGGGCTTCAAAATTGTGTTTTTTGATTACCGAAGTTCGGGTCCCATTGATTTCAATGGGGTTCTGAAATCCGGGCCGAACTTTTGGGAGGTTCGGGTGTTCTGGTCGAACCGAACTTTTCAAAAGTTCGATCATCCCTAACTGTAACCCTAATACTATGTATCAAATCCGAACCCTAACCCTATGTATATAACCCTAACCCTCTATATCTAACCCTAGCCCTAACCCTAACCTAACCCTAACCCTCTAACCCTAACCCCCTAGTGCTAACCCTAGGTATCTAACCCTAATCCTATGTATCTAACCCTAACCCTAAGTATCTAACCCTAACCCCTAACCCCCAATCCTAGCCCTAGAAAAGCCCTAACCGTAACCTCACCCAACCATAACCCTAACCACTAACCTTAACCCCTAATCCTAACCACTAACCCTAACCTTAACCTCAACCCTAACCCTAACTCTAACCCTAACCCTAAACTATAACCCTAACCCTCTAACCCCAACCCTAACCCTCTAACTATAACCATAAACCTAACTGTAACACCCTAACCCTCTAATCCTAACCCTAACCCTTACCCTAACTCTAATCCTAACACTCTAACCCTAACCCTAAATATCTAACCATATCCCTAACTCTAACCCTAACCCTAACCGTAAGTATCTAACCCTAACCCTAACCATAAGTATCTATCCCTAACCCTAAGCCCTAACCCTCTAACCATAACCCTAACCCTCGAACCATAACCCTAACCCTTACCCTAAACCTAACCCTAATCCTAACGCTCTAATCCTAAGTATCTAACCTTAACCCTAACCCCCTAACCCTAACCCTCTAACCCTAACCCTAGCCCTAAAAATAACCCTAGCCCTAATTCTAACCCTAACCCTCTAACCCTAACCCTAACCCTCTAAACCTAGCACTAAAAAAAACCCTAACCCTAGCCGAAACCATAGCCCTAACCCTAATGCTAATCCTAACTCTAACCCTAGCTCTAGGCCTGACCCTAACCCTAACACTAACCCTAAGCCATGACCCTAACACTAACCCTAACCCTTAACCCTAACCTTTAACCCAAACCCTAAACTCTAACACTAACCCCAAACCCTATCCAACCTTAAAACAAACTCTATCTAACCCTAACCCCCCTAACCCTAACCCTAAATCCCTAACCCTAAATTCTAACCCTACCCCTACCCCTAACCCTAACCCTCTAACCCTAAGCACTAAAAATAACCCTAACCCTAGCCCTAACCCTAATTCTAACCCTAACTCTAACCCTAGCCCTAGGTCTGACCCTAACCTTAATGTTAAACCCTAAGCCATAACCCTAACCCTTAAAGCCCAGTTCCTGTCCCATTTTGGTCAGTTCTGGTCTGTTTGTGGTTGTTTGCAGTGCGTTAAACGGGGAGTTGGGTCTCTCAGAGTTTGGTCTGTCACTGTGAAGCGGCGTAACCCTTACACTACCTGATTGATACAACATCATACCTGATCGTATTCACACACTGGATGTTTTAAAGCACGTTATTCCAAACAATTTAGGAATGTTAGGTGATTTATGCCATATATGGATTAAAACCCGACTCTGCGTCAACTACGTAATTTTCCATGGGAGTTTTGCCATGGATCCCCCTCCGGCATGCCACAGTCCAGGTGTTAGTCCCCTTGAAACAACTTTTCCATCACTATTGTGGCCAGAAAGAGTCACTGTGGGTTTTAAAATTCGCCTGCCTATTGAAGTCTATGGCGGCTCGCCCGGTTCGCGAACATTTGCGGAGGTTCGCGTTCGCCGTTCGCGAACGGCAAATTTTAGGTTCGCGACATCACTAGTCAAAAGGTCCTCTTAAACATCTACACCCGATCAAAGGGAAATACCACATGGCTCACAAGGCACCGAATAGCAAACATGAATGTAACTATGATCATCATAAACTGGATTCTCAGAATAGTAGGAGCAGGCAAATTTCTCATCTGCTACGTCAAAACGCTCTTTAGCCTTTTACCAAGAAAATCCCAAGAGTTGTATATAATTGAGAGAGAACAGACATCCAATAAAATATTCAGAAACCATCCTCTAACATTATATATTACACATCATTGGAACAATTTCATAATATACGGTTTACATTACACATTTCTGAGTTTAACTTGCTTGAGAATTGATAGGCCTACTTTTTGCTCAATAATTTACAAAATGATGCTTTCGATAACCATTCGTTTTAAACTCATTACTTAGCGGAGAGAGAGACAGCCTCAAAAAGTAAATGAGGGCTGTAACAATGAAGGCTTGTACAAGTAACTTATAGCTCTTTTATGAAAATAAATGTCTCCATCTGTCTTCTTGATTTTCAGACTTGGGCAGATGCCCAACAATTCACTAGGAGATGTAATTTGTAAAGAGGCATGGAACAGATTTTTTAATTTCGCACACTATTTAGTTTTTTTTTTTCCTCTTTTAATGGCTGTTGAATTATTCTAATCAATGAGCTCCCACTAAATCATCACACTTTATCCACCTGCAGATTAAATCTATTAGTTGGCCCCTTTCAGCTACACAATTAAAAAAAAATAGCTTTGTTTATAACAAACTAAATTTGTTCCTCTTTTATTCCTAATTAAAAAAAAAAAAAAATCAAATAATTTGTATTGCTCATATATTCACATTTTTTTTATTTCATGTTAGTATTTATATTTATCTGATTTTACTTTTTCATATCATTTTTTTTTCTTGAAACAAATACATACAAGCTTTAAAAAGAGCTAAGGTCTATATAAATAGGTATATCTAATATATTATTGTTGTCTAGGGACAAAAACGCTCATCACAAATTATACAGCTCATCAAGAAACATTCCCCCTTAGAGCTATCCCAAAATAAACCGAAAATATTTATGGCAAACGATACATAAGCATTTAAACACATGTGCCAGTAAGATAGTAGCAAAGAATCATAAAAGGTAAACTGACTTTTCACTGCTATGTGAACTGATGTGTTTGTGATGTTCAAGACCTTCAAGACCTGTCTCCAATGTAAAGTATATGAAGCTAAAGTTTTTTTTTGTTTTTTTTTAGATTAAGTAGGAAAGGTTAAAACCCATATCAGGTACTTATTGCTGCCTGTGTGCTGCTGGGGAAATTGTACGTCCTGCTTTGAGACAAAACAGGAAATGAAAGGAAATCTCTTCAAAGTGAACAGAAATCATTATCTTGGTGAGTAAAACCTTTCTCAATCTATCTAAAACTTAAAACAAAAAAATACCTTTACATACAGTCTTACTCTGGCTTTTAGTCAGTGTAGCCCATGTATTTTCTCAGTACTAGTTTCCCTTAATTAAATTTTAAATCTGCTCACTGCAATTTTGAATCTGTATCTTTGAATCCGCTTTTTCATAGATATACTGTATTTCTTATCATTGGCTCCAAATTAAATTTGTATCAATCCACTATATCCAAATGGCTGCAAATTACTAATGTGTTCCTTTCTTAAGTTGTTTTCCCCTTTTTGACAATTATTTAATATTTTCCAGATTTAATTTGTATTCACTCTTTCTTAAAATTGAACCCCAATAAGAAATTTAAAAAGCTATTATGAATGCAATCTTGCATTTATTTAAAAATCATAATTTTTTATATGAACATTTGTTATTGCAAATGATTAGTCATACAGTAAAAGCCAAACCATAAGAACAGACAAAGTACAGTTGATAAAGGAATAATAGCAAAGTGGAGGCTTCAAAAGGAAGAGGACCAATGAGAGATTAACCACTATAAACTTGTAAACTGTGTCGAGGAAGTCAACATAGGAGACAAAATAGCACATACCAAAAATTGGTACAGCATAACCACTGAGCCTAAAATGCTTGACTTGCCCCCGATTGTCAGAATAACAAATGGAAACATTAAGTCTAGACGACTGGATTATGAATTCCAGGTTTAGAGTAGAATACAAATAGAAAGGATGAAGACCCCAATAACAAGAATAGGCAGGGAAAGCTAGAGGCAAAAGAGAGAGCAGAGGGTGTGAAAACAAAGGGTAAAAAAACAAAAAAAAAACAAAAGGGGGGGGGACTTATGGAAAAGAGAAACGGACCGAGCTAAGGGGCAGAAGAAGGAAAAAGGAGCCATTGAGAGATACCTTATGTGCTAGATCAGGCTTTCTTGGACTGACCACTATATGTTTGGAAATCTAAAGATTCCTTGTACTCAATCCAACAATGCCAAGTGCTTGTAAATTTGGACATCTTATCCTGCAAAAATGTGGATCATTTCTTCCATCTCCTCTATATGAGTAATCCTGTGAAACCATTTAAAAATCGATGGAACCGTTTAAGAATGCTAGTGACATGGTATGCAGAATTTAGCAGCATTGACTATGCACATCGCTAGCGATTTGTTGTAAACATATTGTGGAAGAGAAGTGTGGTGCAAATCTAGTAGAGGCCGTTTCTACTCATTACCAGCCACAGCGAAATATGATCTCTTCGCTAAATAAGTTGCTTTTGGATTTTGCCCTCATCTCCCTTACTCCTTTTCCCCTACTCCATTTTTCTGGTGCAATAGAAATTGAGCAGAGGAGTAGTCTAATTTGTAATAGGTAATTTTGCAAATAATACTGTGAACTTGTTTCCAGAAGGGCTGAAGCCTAGGACACGACCACCACACATGAAGCATGGTGCCAACTTCCACTCCGCATCTCCAACAGAGATTGGAAACTGTGAAGTAAAATTTATGGAGTCTAGATGGGGTCCGTTACCACCGAGAAAGAACTTTACAGTATATCTGTTTTCTTGAATTGCCACATTGAGTGAGCCCTTATGAATAAGGTTATACATGTTCTCCCACTCCACATCTGAGAAGGTCAAATTCTGCTCCTGGGCTCAGGCCTGACAAAAAGGAGTAAGGGGCAAAATCCAAAAGTGACTTATAGAGGGAAGAGATCATATGTCGCTGTGGCTGGTAATGAGTACAAATGGCCTCTACTATATTTAGAGGTCTCCCCAACAGAGCAGGTAAACCTTGCAAAGTCATAAAGTGCCTAATTTGGAGGTATGACCAAAAAGGAATCTGATGTGGACACATCAAGCCATTAATGGTTTCCTATGAGAGTAATTCTCCCTCATGGTGTTGGGCCAAAACATTGCGGTAAGGCCAGGCTAGCCATAAAAAGGAGGTTGACATACCAGGAAGGAACGCAGGGTTAAGGCATAGAGGTGTTAACGGGCCGCTTGGCCGATCTCCTTGTAGACGTTTACACCAACGGTGATAGGCCTGAATTGGGGGCCAGATGAATGAATGTGAACTAGCTGTGATGGGCACCTATTCTGGGCGAAGCCAAGGTAGAATATGTAAAGGTAAGGAAATCTGAGAGCGATCTAGGGCTACTACAGCTTTGGTGGAGTCATGGACGTTCCAATTCACTAGCCTGGCTAAAAGACAGGCCGTGTAATAACCCTGAAGGTCCAGGAAGCCGAATCCTCCCTTATGTTTTGGAGCAACTAGGTGTACAAATTTATTTCTGGGTGTTTTTTATGCCAGATAAAATGCATACACTCCTTATATAGAGAAAAGAATGCTGGAGGAACCCAGATGGGAACAATTTGTAGAGTGTAGAAGATGCGAGGGAGAAGTGACATTTTTATCTTTACAAATACCCTCTAAAACATTTTAAGGGTAACTCCACTTTTGTGGGGGAAAAAATAGCTAATAAAGGAAAAACAATATAGCATATACAATTGCGACACAAATAATATGTTAATTGAACGGTATTAAAAATGACCTTTTCTTTTTAATCTGCAGCTGTTTTAATATTCTGAAATTACAATGCAATATGGCTACCTGGAGGTGTTCTGTACACAGATTGTGTACTGGCCACACCCCAGAAGCATAATTTCCTGCTTGTGTGATTGGCTCATTAATTTCCCAGGAGTCTTCTTAAGATAAAAGTCAGATTTCTGGCATCCCCTGCAATAAAAATGTAATTTTTGGTGAAATACTCCCAACAGGAGCATGTCCAAAGGGATGCAGGCCCAGCAGATTTCTTCATTGGAGCCCTGCAGCTGCACAGCTGATAGATATGTATGAAACCACTCCCATTTGACCTACTGAGCACAGAGGCACAGAGGATCAAACAATGATTTCTTTAGAATAATAAAAGGTAGGAATCTGAAACAAAGTTTGTTAAAATCCTTGTAATGTACATAGAGCACCCAGAGAGGAATGTTTTTTTCTCAGCAAAAGTGGAGGTCAGTTGGCCCGACATTGCTCAACTTCATCGCTGGATAGGGAAACATTTAACACCTGAGGTTTAGAATAGTTAATCTTGAAGTTGGACAAGTTCTTAAAAGACTCAAGGTCTTTAAGAGAGATATTAGGCTGAGATAAAAAAAGCAGCAGATCATCAAGTTGAGCCATTAACTGACACTCCCTGAATTTTGGGGTTGGATCGTAATTTATTTAGAAAAGGTTTCAACGAGAGAAGGAAATTAAGAGAGAGGAGGGGGCATCCTTGCATTGTTCCATTGGACAGATGGAAGGCATCCAACAGGTGGCCATTAACCCGGACCCTGGCTTGAGGGATGGAATATAGGGCTATAATACTCCTGCACATCTGTGGTCACAACCAAATAGCCTTAAGAGTTGCTTCTAGATAGTCCCAGGCCACTCTGTTTAATAGAAATATAAATTACAAAGTACAGCGCCAAAGATGTAAATGCTGGAAAAAAATCACTGTGAAGAAAAAGTCCAACAGATGCAAATGATGATCCACACTAAAAGATAAAGTTCAGCCACCAGAAGATGGAGTCAGTGAGATGGAAATATCAACCCCCGCGTGTATCAAGTGGTAAAAGATGTCTGCTTACCAGAACCTCATGACCCCCTGTTAGGGTGGGTCAAATAAGCGTGTAACTGAAGGAGCCAATCTGTTATAAATACTCCAAAACAGGCAGGCTTCCGGCATCCAGATCAATCAGTGCAGCACGTAGTGACAATGCCAAACCTCAAAATGAAGAAGAAGACTCCAATGGCATAGTAAACTTTAAACTTTAATAAGTGGTAGAATATAAAAATGGCAACTCACAATCCGGACAAATCAATGCGCATGGAAAGGATAACCAAGGAGAAGCGTGTCGACATGCGGGCATAGGCTATCCTTTCCTTTCCATGCGCACCTCCTGCCCAGGGTTAAAACCCGATTGATCGCAAGAAACAAGAACAGGCAGGAGGGGGAGCAACTTATTGGCCAGAATCTTGGCATATAGCTTCACATCAACATTGAGGAGAGATATAGAGCATTAATTTGTCACTAAAGAGCTGTCTTTTCCCTCCTTCAGAATCACTGTGAAACAAGTTTCCAGAAGAGAGGGAGAATGAGGGGGGAAGGTCGCTAGGGAGCAGATAGCTGAGAGAAATCTTGGCTTTAAAATATCCAGGAATGTGAAGGGCAAGACCAGCAGGACCAGGACTTTTCCCTGCTTTCATCATCTTCATTGCTCTATCAAGCTTGTCTCCTTAAATAGGCATCTTAAGCTCCAAAGCTTCTGAGTCCGATATCATGGACAGATCGAAGCGAGCAAAAATATCAGCAAGTAGGCTATTCCTATTATTTAGAGCAGAGGAAGATTGTGGTGGGTCTCTAAGATTGTAGAGTTCTATAGTACTCTTCAAATTAAGTAGCAATGGCCTCAATCGAGCAGTGATTACGACCCTGGGAATCCCTAATTGAATGAAATACCGCCGCATGCTTTTGGACATGTACTTCTCTAGCAAGAAGGCGCCCGCTCTTATTGCCCTGCTCGTAGTCAGTTGATGATGGATTTTCTTACCAAGGACTTTGGGGAGCTGCGATCTACTGTTCTTCAACTCCTTCATGGTAGAGGCCGCAAGAGAGCACTTATGGGCTTTCTCTAACGAGCTGATGCGGCAATACAGAGAACTCACCAAATCCTAGTAAGATTTTTTCACAGCTGTGGATAAATAGAGAATTTCCCCCTGATGGTACACCTGTGAGCCTCCCACTGTGTTAAAGGGTTCAGGAGTGTGGTTAATTACAAATAAATCTTTTAACTAGGTGGCCAGTCAGGGGACAACATTCATGTCTTTAAGCAGGAACAAGTTTAGTCTCCAAATTTGACACCTCGTAACTCGTTCTGGAAAGGTCAATGATAAAGTTATAGAGTGATGATCCGATAAGACCATAGATTCAGTTGACAAGACAAATATGACAGATCTGTCTGGGAAAGAAAGAAGTAATCTATCCTAGAGGACTTCCTATGTGTGAAGGAGGAAAAAGGTATAATCCTTTTCACTAGGATTAAGCATCCTCCATGTATCATGCAGTCGGAGGTTTTGAAGCTGAAGATTAATCTGTTGTAAAATCCTATAGTGAACAGCAGACGTGCCCATGGACGTATCCAAGAGCGAGTTAAAGGGCACATTAAAGAAATAGAGAAGAATCAGCGCAAGATGTCACTGCTGGATGAACCACAAATATAGGAATAAACCTAATTAGAAGATAAATGATTCCTAAATTCTTCTAAAATCATAAATTAATGAATGATGTGCAAAAATTCAAGTGCTTAATAAGTGAGTAACAAAATACTTCAACAAAGATGTAAAGAGTGCTTCTATAAACAATTAGTTAAGAGCTTGGAAAAGAAGCACCTTAATAAAAAATTAAGGATGATGTGAAAAAATCACTTTCCTGACAGACTCCATGGCAGCATACGTTCGGGTAGGCTCCGCCTCCTCTCCTACCTCATAGGACCCCACTCCCATAAATCTTTGCTCCCTTTCAGCATCAGTGTTCCTTTTTCGTCCTCCTCATACATATGTCTGATGTTCCTACTATCTGGTCCTGTATATCGGTGGCAGACTGAGTTTTGGAGTCTCCAATAAGCCCTGGCTCTTAGCGGGGTATGGAGGGGGCAATGGAAGAGACCCTTAGCTGGAGCTATGTGGTTTGGCCGAGAGAGCCCTGCTGCTGCGGGTGGCCCTTTATTGCCTGAAGGCACAAGCTGGTGTTGCGTCTCCTGGACTCGGTTATGCTATCGGAGGGTGGTAAGCCCTTATATTGGACCATTTCTTTTCCTCATTTTATGCTTATCTTTCGTTTTTAGTGCCTTTTTTGTCTATGCTCGTGTCTAGGGTGTTTTTCTGTCAGTTATTGCTCAGGGTTTGCTAGTTCTGTGGCTTAGTACTTACTTATGGTGCTTCTTGGCCGCCGCCACGGTCTTTGCCGCTACTTCCGGGTTGTTCGGCGCTTCTGGGCATGCGCAGTACGCTCTGAGTATCGGAGTCGTCGCGCATGCGCAGTGGTGCGGTCTGACGTCACGCGCGGTTGCGCAATACGGCGTGTCACGGCCCGGCGGGCTATTTAAACTTAGGATTAGACCGGAGCTGGCGGGAAGGTCGGCATATCGGTAGCCTCCCCCAGATTCCGGTCCTGTGGTTAAGGTAAGAAGATTCCTTCCCCTGGGGGTCTTGCTTTCTGGGTAAATGGGACTGATGGTTATGTCCTCTTCCTATTAGGATTCCTATCCCTAACTAGTGCACCATTGAGTTTACTCAAGCAATGGACTCATCGCCGCCCCCTAGTGGCCAGCCTGCTCTTTCTAGGTATGTGCTGGTTTTAACAGTTTTAATGCCCTGTTTCTCTTTCATCTTTCTTATGGCTTGTTGTATATGTCTGTCTCAGCTCTCTTAGGTCTGATCAACAGCCCCGCACACGCAGCGAAGACAGTCATGCAAATACGCAACACCAGCGCTCCTCATCTAAGTCTAAGCGCAGCTCCTCCCACGGCAGGGGACGTGAGCACCATTGCTCCTCGCACCATGGCAGCTCAGAACGCCCGCAAGGGAAAAAATGCTGGGGTTGCCGTACCCAAATACCAGACGGTTCCTCTTTGTGCAAACCCTGTTATACCCAAGCTACGGGTGAAAGGGAAAAAACGGACAAACATATTGAGGAGGTGGTACGCAGACTTTTAAAGGACTCTCTTGCTGAATTGCATAAGCCAAGCACTTCTGCAGGTCCGTCACGCTCTCCTGACAGAGATTTGTCGGTTCAGGATCCGTTTGAGTCCTCCCAACCCAGCCATACATCTATCCTCCCGTCTGAGTCCGATTCCGATTCGGATGACTCCGGTACTGGATTTGAATTTGCCCTCGTGTCTCCGTTAGTTAAAGCGGTGAGAGAGGCCCTTGACTGGGAGGATCCTGCTGTCTCTTCTCCTAAGCAGAAGAAATATTTCAAGCAGTTATGCAAAGAGCGTTTAAATTTCCCATTTCTAGAGGAACTGGGAGATATAATGTCGGAAGAATGGAGCAAAGTGGAAAGGAAAAATTCCATGACCACTAAAGTATCGAAGCTCTATCCTTTTAAACAGGAAAAGGTGAAATACTTGGAGTCATCTCCTAGTGTGGATGCAGCAGTGATGCGTCTGGCGAAACACGTCACTCTCCCAATGGAGGATACAGCATCATTTAGAGATCCTTTGGATCGGAGGATTGACGCTGATCTTAAGCGTGCATACCTATCGGCCGGCATGGCCTGTAAGCCAGCAATGGCTTTGGCTACAATTTCCAAGGCCATGGAGGTTTGGGTTAATGCCCTCGAAGATACTCTTGGAGGAGTTTCGGAGGAAGTGCTCCAAAGTTCTCCTATACAGGAGCTGAAGATGGTAGCGGGCCTCTTGGGGGAGGCTTCCTTAGATACTATTCGCCTTTTGGCCCGGGTTATGCTGGCCTCTGTTACGGCCAAACGTGCCCTTTGGCTTCGGCCCTGGGTTGCCGATGCTGCCTCTAAACAGGCTTGGTGTAGGATTCCCTTTGAGGGTTCTTCCCTCTTTGGGAATAAACTAGATGCAGCCATAACTCGGGCCACGGGTGGAAAATCTGGGTTCCTTCCCCAGGACAAACGCCCAAGCAATCAGAAACGCTCTTTCCCAAGGAGGCAAAACGCTAATCGTTCTATGGAAGCGCGCAGCTACAAACCAGGAAAATCCTATGGGAGAAGCTGGAAGTCAAGACAGTCCTCCTTTCAGAAAGGCCCCAAGGGCTCTTTGTCCGGTGACCGGGAGGCCACCAAATCCTTTTGAGGTTGGTCCCGTCCAGTCTGTTCTGGTGGGGGCCAGGTTGCTCCAATTTCGGGACGTCTGGGCGGCCTCGATCCAGGATCCCTGGGTTCTGAATGTTGTGTCGCAAGGGCACTCTTGGACGTTCAACAACGTTCCCAAACCCAGGTTCATAGCAACTTCCCTTCCTCCTGCAGCAGAAAAGAAGAAGGTTCTTCTCAGTTATGTAGATACCCTACTGGATCAACGAGCTGTCGTACTAGTTACCGAAGAGGAAAGGGGTCAAGGAGTATATTCGCCTCTTTTTCTTGTCCAGAAAAAGAACGGCACTTGGCGCCCGGTAATAGATCTAACTTATCTCAACAGATCTATACGTCGAGAGAGATTCAAGATGGAGTCCCTAATTACAATACAGCACTCGGTTCTCCCAGGAGATTGGTTGGCATCAATAGACCTAAAAGATGCGTACTTCCACGTTCCTGTGGCAAAAGAGTATCATCAGTTCCTCCGATTTGCTGTCAATCATGTCCACATGCAATTTACATGTCTTCCCTTTGGGCTCTCGACTTCGCCTCGCACCTTCTCCAAGACGCTATTGGCAATCGTGGCTCTCATCAGAACCAGAGGTATCAGATTACATCATTACCTGGACGATCTCCTTCTTCTGTCCCAGGACAGGTCCCAGCTACTGCTACATCTGGAGCAGATGATTCGTACTCTTCAGGAGTTCGGGTGGATTCTCAATCTGGAGAAGAGCCATCTGGTGCCCACGCAGTCCCTGGTTTTTCTCAGAGCACTGTTCAATACGGTGAATTGCACCATATCTCTTCCAGAAGAGAAAATTCCAGTGGTCCAGAGCAGGGTGGCTCTCGCCCTCGCTGCCTCCCAGCTCACTGCTCGTCAGTGTCTAAAGGTGGTAGGGACTCTAGTGGCTACCTCACCCATGGTGAAGTGGGCTCTGTGGAGGCTGAGACCCTTTCAGAAGGGGTTTCTCCACCAGTGGACGACAGAGAACCTGTCACAGATTATTTATCTAACACCATTCATGAAGGGGTGTCTTCCTTGGTGGCTACGCCGTGCAAATCTAACCAACTGCCACTCAATTGCTCCAAATTCGTGGGTGACGATAACCTCCGACGCCAGCAGTACCGGCTGGGGAGCTCACTGCCGGTCAGAAGTGGCACAGGGCAGGTGGAATTTCGCCAGTCACGGAGTGGTGTCAAACATCCTAGAGCTACGAGCCGCCTTCAAAGCCCTCCAGGCTTTTCACCATCTGACTCAAGGGGCCTCAGTGTTACTCAGGATGGACAACACCACGGCAGTGGCATACGTCAAGAGGCAAGGTGGAACCCGCAGCATGTCTCTACTCCAGGAGACAGATCCCATTATGTCTTGGGCCTAGCAACACCTGGCCAACCTCTCAGCGGTCTTTGTCCCGGGGGTATTGAATACGCAAGCAGACTTCCTGTCCAGATTCCAGTTGGACAACAACGAATGGTCCCTCCATCAGGAGGTGTTCAATTGGGTTCTGCCTCTAGGAGTCTCACCGGAGGTGGATCTTTTTGCGAGTCCACACAACAAAAAACTTCAGAAGTATTACACGAGGTTCAGGGATCCTCGAGCCTTCGGGGTGGATGCCCTCATGGACAGATGGAACTTCCAAGTTGCCTATGCCTTTCCACCGGTACCAATAGTACTCCAATTCCTTCGGAGACTGAAGATGGAGGAAGTAGAGGTCATAGCGATAGTTCCCTTCTGGCCCAACAGGCCTTGGTTTCCTCTGCTGTCCCTTCTCAGCTTCAGGGATCCAATCCCTCTGCCTCTCAGGCCAGACCTTCTATCGCAGGGGCCTACTCTACATCCGTGCCCTGCGCGTCTACACCTCAAGGTCTGGTTCTTGAGAGGGAGAGGCTGGAGGCCCTCGGATGTCCAGAAGAGGTGATCCCCACTCTTATGAGCTCGAGGAGGGCTAGCACCAACAGAGTGTATGAGAGAATCTGGGCAAGGTTTCTGAGTCATCAAGCCCAGGGTTTGGGTCCAGCAGGGGAACCTACCATTCAGCAAGTATTGAATTTCCTACAGTCTGGTTTAGATCTGTCCCTCTCGGTCTCTTCTCTCCGGGTGCAAGTTTCTGCCATCTCAGCTTTCACCGGAATTCAGTGGGCAAGACATCAACTGATCCAACAGTTTTTTAAGGGCGCAGTCAGGCTCAGGCCGCAGAGAAAACCTAGATTCCCGAAATGGGATCTTCCGTTGGTCCTGGACTTCTTTGCTTCGAAAGAGGTTGCTTCCATGTCCATCAGGGAGCTTACGTTGAAGACGGCATTTCTGGCTGCTATCACCTCTGCCAAGAGGGTCTCAGAGATACACAATTTGGGCTGCAAAGAGCCTTTTCTGACCTTTTTTCAGGACAGGGTGGTCCTAATCCCTATGTTGGGGTCAAACCCTAAAGTTACATCTGTCTTCCATGAAAATTCTGAGATAGTTCTGCCCACCTTCAGAACAAATGATGAATCCTTAGTCCATCCTTTAGATGTGGGAGACACTCTGAGTCAATACTTAGAGGCCACATCCTCCTTCCAGCAATCGGATTTCCTGTTTGTTCTTCTCCATGGGAATAAGAAAGGTACTCGTGCATCTTCAAGAGCGGTGGCTGCATGGATTGTCCAGGCTATACAATGGGCATATAGAGCAAAAGGCTTGGCTCTTCCAGAGGCGATTACGGCTCATTCTACCAGAAGCATTGCTACATCCTGGGCAGTTTTTAAACACGTCGCGCCTGATGTGATCTGTAAAGCAGCCACTTGGTCATCTGTG
This sequence comes from Pelophylax lessonae, assembly GCF_965119305.1. NCBI lineage: Eukaryota > Metazoa > Chordata > Amphibia > Anura > Ranidae > Pelophylax > Pelophylax lessonae. The sequence continues at coordinate 123,089,534 of NC_138770.1, forward strand.
AATACCTTCCTTACACATTACTGTGTTGAACCTGCTGCCTTATCTTCAGTTAACTTTGGCGTTCTAGTTTTGTCAGTTGACAGTGCCAATTAAAGTTTTCTTTGTTCAGCATCTTCCCACCCGGAAGTGTATAGCGAGTTATTTCCCGAACGTATGCTGCCATGGAGTCTGTCAGGAAAACGGAAAATTGATATCAAATACTTACTGTAATTTTCCTTTCCTGATGGACTCCATGGCAGCAGGAGTCCCCTCCCAATTCCTGAGTAGGCTAGATACAGAACACTGATGCTGAAAGGGAGCAAAGATTTATGGGAGTGGGGTCCTATGAGGTAGGAGAGGAGGCGGAGCCTACCCGAACGTATGCTGCCATGGAGTCCATCAGGAAAGGAAAATTACGGTAAGTATTTAATATCAATTTTCCGTTTTTCAGAGGGCACTCACCCGATTTTTTTCATATCACCTTTAATTCTTTAAAACATGGAAAAAACATGGAAAATATGCTGCACATGTATAGGGGATAAGCACAAATATTACAGTACAATAATGTAAATCAATATCAATAATAAAATGAAATGAATGAGCTGCCAACATTTGATCCGCAAATTAGATACAACAGATCCTCATAAACAATAAAAACATATAGGTGTAGCGCTTAAAATGAAATGTAGGAGAACTACACAGTCCTTGGATACAGACAGTCCATATATAAAAAGTCTATGTATATAAACTTCCAAGAAAGATAGAATTAGGTGCTCCTAAGGACACTCCAAATACCAATATCCCCATGTAGGAAGTACCACCACCAAAGGTAAAGGTTGGCCTCTTACCGCAGTGATTTGACCCCCATAACAGAGATCAAAAACAGCATATTTCAACCTCCACTGGCAAATCCTGCACCGGCTCGCTCACTGATCACGTCCACTTCCTCACAGGTAATTATGACATATAAAGAGGAAAACAACTGCCATAGTGTAGTACCGTTAAGCAACTTTATTGGACATATTCACAAAGTGGCAACTCACATTTGGCTGTAGTTTGTATGGCATGTATGAATTTATTTCTTAATTCTTTATTAAGGTGCTTCTTTTCCAAGCTCTTAACTAATTGTTTATAGAAGCACTCTTTACATCTTTGTTGAAGTATTTTGTTACTCACTTATTAAGCACTTGAATTTTTGCACATCATTCATTAATTTATGATTTTAGAAGAATTTAAGAATCATTTATCTTCTGATTAGGTTTATTCCTATATTTGTGGTTTATCCAGCAGTGACATCTTGCGCTGATTCTTCTCTATTTCTTTAATTTACTTTGTATGTGGTGACACTAAGGAATTAGCTGCAGAGTCCGGGTGCTCCATTCTACAAATAAGCTCCCTCCTTATTCCCCCTTTTTTTCTAGTGGTAGCGCATAGATTAACTTCTCCTTTTAAAGGGCACATTCAGATCCCCACTGAGAACCAGAATACCTAGGGAGAAGTCCATAAGCCGACAACTAACCTGTCATACAAAGGTCACCTGGCCTCTGTTTGGACGGTAAATGTTCACTACTGTGAGGGGGCGTGTCCCAAGCTGGCCCTTAAAGAGGAAGTAAACCCTCCTCTACAACTTGTACCTATAGGTAGGCCTATATTAAGGCTTACCTATAGGTACTGTAAATATCTCCTAAACATGCACCGTTTAGGAGATATTTACTTTGCATGCAGCCAGTGACATCACTGGCGCATGCACTCTGAAGGAACGGCCGCTCGTGCCGTTCCTTCAGAGCCCGTGCCGTTACCGTCGGCTCCCACGCGCATGCGTGGGAGTGACGTCATCGCTGCTCCAGCCAATCAGATGGCTGGATGCCGCAAACCCGGAAGAAGGGCGACAAAACATGTCGCCCATGGACAGGTAAGCGGTCGGCACTGCGGGGGGCTTCGTTCTTAGGTAAGTATTTCATAATGAGCTAGTTTGCGATGCATACTAGCTCATTATGTGTTTTTCTTTCAGGTGTTCGTTTTAAAAAAAAATAAAAAATCGGAGGTTTAAAACCTCTTTAATGAACAAGAATTGACCCTCAGGATCCACTTTGGTATCCAGAATGTGGTTATTAACATTTTTAGACAATAGAATTGAAATCCCCTTCATCTTCACTTCAGCTGTGTAGCATGGAACACCACTGGAAAATGCTTATTAGTAAATTTAAATGTGACCCATCTTAAAATGTGTTTCCTGGACCAGAACCACTTGTGCTCTTAATCTACAGAATACTGCCAAGAATTAAGAGCATTTTTCGGGGATATTCAACCCTATTAGCGTGTACATAAACAAACCATTTAGCGGTGGACATAGTGGTAGACACTGGATTGACATAATGTGAAGGGAGGGTAAATCAGGTAGCACTGACAGCTTCAGTTACCAAGGAAATCCCTAACAATGGAGGCGGAGAATGAGGTTTAGGAACCGGGTAGGAGAGGGAGAGAAGAAGAAACAAAGAAAGAAGACAAAAAACAGGAGGAGGAGGGGGGGCTAAAGACAATGGAAGATGAAAAAGAGAGAAGGATAGAAAAAGTTGCAAAGTAGAAAAAGTGTAAAACCGGAGACAAACTCAGACTCACTGGCCTGTCTAAGAAGAAAGGAAAGCAGAGGAGATTTTCCGTAAAGGTCAGCAAGAGCTTTAAGCATCTGCTTGGCGGGAGTGAGGCAAAGCACAATTGCCAGAGATGAAAAAAGCGACACGTGTATTGAGACAATACTATTAGATAATAGTAAGGAGAGTAGGGGGCGCTCTCACATTCTCGCAAATCAGTTGCATAAAGAAAAGAATAAGACTGAGATCCTGTTATGACTTAAAAAAAAAAACAACTACTGGCATTCAAACAGAGGTTGCAAGCATCATGCTATAGTGTATTGTAAGATAATGTAACATAATATGAGGCAACCAAAGGCAGATGGCCAACAGGCAACTAAGATAAAACAACATAAAATAAAGTAAAACAGAACAGCATGGAGAACCATTAAGCTATTAAGCAATTGCAACCACAGAAAGGTTAGGACGAACTCTTCCTAAAAAAATCAAACATTAAAAAAAAGAGATTAAAAAAACCCTACCTGTTATAAAACTGATCAGCCCTCCTGCTGTTATAGAGCACTCATGGATACCCATGCTGGTTTTCTAGAAAGATACATTCCAATAGGTGACTACCCCTTAAGGATCATATATGATTGCTTACTGCAGCTAAATGAACAACAGGCTGGACAGACATGCTCATCGACGGGCTCCTCCTTACACCACTGAGGCTGGAGATCCCAGAGAGAGCCTATCACTTATGCCCGCAGCGAGATACTGGTGACACCAGGTAAGCCCCAGTACCTCATGTAGAATAGAGTTACAACCCGCTCTGGATGTTCAAACCAAACAAGATCCCATCTGTAAAACAATCAATATAATTGGGTGCTAAAAAAACACAATGAAACAAGTAGTTTGAATAAATGTCAGACTAGTCAGTGTAAAGCAATAACTGAACACATGGCAAAATGTTATGAAGACAGCAGAAAAGCATGAGGCCATCAAGTTTTTGTGTCTCAGGGCTTGCAGAGAGGAAAATAACCAACTGTCTGGGGCTCGGGAGGTAGCGAGATTCCCACTGGAGTCTGGTACTAGTCGACAGACAGCTAGTGGATGGGGGAACCTAGGGTTCAAATCTGTTGAGTTTGGGTGAGACTCAAAGAGATGGGTGCACGTGAGTTTATGCGAGACCCACTACAGTCAAGTATACGATAAGCAGGGGTGACAAAGTCCAAGACTTGCAGTATTCTCTTGTGAAAAAAGGTAATGGAGAGAAAAAAACAGACAAAATAAAAAGGGGGCAATCAAAAAGGGGAACACCTCACCAAAGAAAAGACACACAACAGGGTCCAAGAAGGGCTCGTTGCAACAAACACTGAAAAGAAAGTCTCAAAGAAAGGCTTACAGAGCTAGGCGCTCCCAGAGTCGGAGGCAGCTGGACTTTCTCATTCTTCCTCTCTGTGGCGTGGAGGGGGAGAGGTAGCTTGAGAATGGTGTCTTCTGCCACGCTGTCACTGGGTTTTTGGGGTGTTGTTGACGGTCATTGCAATCCAGGGATCAGTAGTGTACAAGGCACTGTACCACTCAGGTAAATCGACTATGGAATCTCCAAAATCTCATGTACAGGCAAAGAGACAAGAAAAGGAAGCATCATCTGTAGGTGATTCCCTTCATGGGGAGTAGATCAAATAATGGGCACAATGCCGGATGGTGCTGTACGGTGATATTGGATAAGTCCTGAAAGAGCTTTATTTCAGAGCCATTGAAGAGAAGAGAATTGAGCCATTGAAGAGAATCTGATCTTTTTCCCTTTGCCTTACGTAAAATCGCCTCCTTAAGTGGATAGCTGACTATGCAAGAGATGACAACCCGTGGTGGGTCAGGCTCTCTTCCCCGAGGGGTAGGGCCCTGTGTAGCCACTCATATTTTATGGGGGTTTCAGTAGGCCTTTCTAGGTCACTCAACAGGGTTGTAACCACCGACTCCAGTGTTTGAGGCTTGATTCAGGGGGACCACGAACCCTGATGTTGTGCCTCTGTCCCCAATTATCAAGGTCCTCAATGTGTCTATGCATCTCGATGAGATGGGCAAGGTGGGAGTCAGAGGTGTGTTGCAGTTGCCTTATGATGTGGTGGCCCTCTCTGTTTTCCCAAGTCTCCTGACAACAGAGTGCAGATCAGAGATTGGAAATAGCAGTCCCGAGGGTAGACTCAATGTCTGTGGCCACCATTTACATATCAAGGAGACTCGGGAGAGGTGAGACCATAGCTCCGTGAGACCTACTGGTTTTTGTTACTGCATCAGAGTCACTGTCAGGTGAATGGGTCGTGGGAGAGATGGAGGCCACATGGCGCTCCGATTGCTGGGTTCTGAACAGGGTTGGGATTTTGTCACTTAACTGAGTGGCCGAATCCCGAGGAGTCCTGATTGCAGATGCACTGCAGCCAGGTCGCACCATTTTGCAGGGGTTGGAAGGCACCCAGGTAATATAATATTTGTCTCTGCACACGGATCTCTCTTAAAGCAGCCATCTCGGACCAGAGCTAGACCACGCCCGAATCATAAATTTTTCAGTGTGTAACTAGTGTAATTATCTGAATTTTACCAGATTTCTGCCTCCTGTATTACTACATACAGCAGCACTAAGACTAGGAGAGAAGGGGGTAGTGTCCAGGCCTGCCAGTTGTCCTCAATTCACTTGGATGACTAAGAAATTAGTGTCCAAAGGAGAGAACAGAAAAATGACCTCCTCCATCTGTTGTTGCTTCTTTACTGTCCAGTTATAAAGGTGGACGGAGGTGATTGGGCTGCATTGTATAACTGCAGCAGAGAAATGTCAGGTCACTAGACTGGTGGTATGGCAGGGCTATGTAAAGCTCAAGCCTGAATAAATAAAAATACAAATCCTTTAGGCAGTGCTAAGGATGATAACCCCAACCCCTTTGGGACCATAGCAGACTTCACTCTTCTGAGAAAGCTTTTTACAAGCTGATTTGAAGTGTGCTTCAAAATGATTAGAAAACAATAGTTATGTAACAATCTTTTCCTCAAACACATGTGAATAATGCACATATCTATTCCCTCACAGCTGAAATCCAAGGGCAATTTTCTTCTTCATTTGATTACCTTGAGCCAAGACAAATCTGGTGGTAAACAGTGCAAACAATAAAACACTGTGCAGTCACAGGGATTAGTTTAGGGTCTTTGCTCACAAGTTCCCTGGACAGCTACTGTACATCCAGCTTCCTCTGGACACAATCCAGAGAGTGAGACCGTCCTTCTATAGACCTGATCCATTTGGAGGAGTCCTGCAGTCAGTTCAAAGTCACTTTCAGGGCTTTGCACCACTGAGACCTCACAGAACAGCAACTCAAACTATAGGCTGCATCAAGAGCAACAGCTCCTCTGAGGTTGGGAACTGTTCTTACTGGGAAAGACAATCTCTCCAGGGCACACCTCCCCAGGGATGTGCTAGGCCCTGATCAATATTCAGGCTTGTTATTTAAATTCTCTCTAGAAACCTCTTCTTGAGGCAGGGGGAAGAAAACAACCCCCCCCCCCCAGCCTTTCAAACCCTGAACAGACCAGACCAAGCAATTAAACTCCCCTATTACAGAAAGAACCAAAAACTATATTTACCTAGCAGCCTAACTACAGATGTTGTTAGAACAAACTGGTGTCCTCTGTATTCTTGGAATGCTTTGTTGTGGCATATGAAGACAGTTGTGGTCCTGGGAGCCTAGGTAATTTCCTTATCAGCATGGGTGAGCTAAACATACTTGGGTTCAGTTTGAGATGGAGGAAAGTTTAAAGTCTCATTCACATGGGTATACTGATCCATACATCTTTGCAAAGGGACTTCAGCCACCCAGGATGCACAGGTGTTTTGTGTAGGGGCATGCAGGCAGCCTGTTGAAATCCATGACAGGTAGCTGACTGCATAGACCTGCATGGATTTCTGAAGGTTTTTACGCAGTTCTGGTGCACAGAACAGAATGCAGTCTGTGTACATCCTCTGGACAAACATTCCCTGATTTGCAGTGGCAGCCAATCAGCTGCAACCACTGATCAGTGTATTCTGAGAGCAGCAGCAGTTAATGTCAGAATACAGTTTCTCAATCCACCTCAATTGTGTGAAGACGGTGGATTCTTGTTTTGTTTTCTTGTTTTGTTGGTGTCCTCTGTAATATATTTTTTATTGTTACATGTGTTTGTTAGTTACCATCGCACTACAAAGGGCATGTAAAAGCAACCAAGACCTTTGTTTCTTTGTCCCTTGAGGGAAGGTGTAAAATTGATTATAAAATAAACACAATAAGGACGTAGATACCCAATAAGGATGTAGATTAAAAAAATATATATATATTTTACAGAGGATTAAAGTGGTTCTAAAGGCTCAAGCTTTATTTACTTTCATCATTCTCTGCATGAAGATACAAAACCTTCTCTGTGGAGTGGCCCCCTTTAGCCACACTAGTACTTATGTAAGCCCCATCTGGATCCAGCGATGTGGATGAGAGCCTTGGCTCTCCGAGGACTCTCACTCCTCATTGGCTGAGGCAGCCAATCCCAGCTATGTCAATCACAGCTAGTGAGCCAATGAGAAGAGATAGGGGTGGGGCCAGGCCAGGGCTCTGTGTGTGAATAGACATGCAGAACAGTGGTTTAAAAGCAAGCCTGCCTGGATGTCCCATGGCAAGCTGCTTGGTCTAGGTGCAATCAACAGGGGGGAGGGGGGGTGGAGGGGCCAGGAGCGCCATTGGGGGACCTGGGAAGAGGAGGATCCGGGCTGCTCTGAGCAAAACTACTGCACAGAGCAGGTTAAAATATTTATTTAAAAAAATGTAAAAAAAAAAAAAAACAGGAACTTTTAATATCACTTTAAATGACAATACTAAGTGCTTATATGCTAATGTTAGGTTCTTTATATAATAACAAGTGTGCTTGCTAGAATGACTTTGCAGAAAAATGTTATTAGAATAAATAGCTGTCCTCTCTATACTTGGAATGCCTTGCAGTGTAACACCGAGACCATTTACTTATGTTACACTAAGGTATCTGGGAGGCTAGAGGTTTGCCAAGCTGATAAAGTCGTATAAGAAAACAGAAATTAATGTCTCTTGTAATTAATGATGTACTACTTATGCAAAAGCCATTGTTTTAAGTCAAGAGGTCCTATTTCTAAGAACCTACAGGACATGCTTGCTGTTTACTCTGCTAGTTACTTCTACTTTTTCTTTTCTTTTCTCAATAAACTTTCAAAACATCCACCATGAGCAGATGTTGGTAATTTCCATGTCAAGGGGAATCTCACCACTGGGCTCACAGACAGCAAACAAATACTTCACAGATGTTTTAACCCTTTCCCACTGTAATTACAGCTAAAAAAATGGTCATGGGTTGGAAAAAAATGTAGACTTACTTAAATAATAAAAAAAAAATATATATATATATATATATATATATATATATATATATATATATATATATATATATATACACATATAATGTCCATAACCTCCACCAAATACATCCACTGAATGCTGTAAGTAGCAACTGGTTAATTATTCATGTTATGTGACTTAATCCACAACAGGAGAGGAAACCTAAACAAGTTTCTCTCAACTTTCAAGCAGTAAAACAAATTTAATTTCAAAGCTGTCTACTGCATTAAAGTAATTATGCCGGCGAGTAATAAAAATAAATTAAGTGATGATCTTCATAGAGGGGAAAACTGTCTCTTATGAAAATAACATATTCAGCTATCACCTGGTAAATGCTCAATCTGTTGTTTTTTGTAAAGGCAGGGTCTGAAAAACAAGTACCCCAAAACTGGCCCATTATTAAGCATCTGATCATTTGGTATATATGGTTGATCCAGCACACTTCCTGTCATTACGTTTGATTACTTTGGATAGAATTGTGTATTACAGTTCGTGCTGTTTAGGGCATTATTGTCAAGTATGTAATTAACAGTCTGCCTTTGTCTGGCTCAGATGGTAGATGGAAGTTTTCTCAAAAGTTTATTAGTTCATAATTTCTAAACATATGACAGTTTCATAAACAAAACACAGCTTTATTAAGCACCTCATTTTTAAAGCCTCACATGAAGCACACCAAGCAGTGATTTATTTTTTAAGTGTTAAAGTCTCACTCATCTTTTTTTTTTTTCTAATTTTAATTTGGAAATATATTGTGCATATGCAATGTTAAAGCATAGCTAAACTAAAGAGCAACAATACATGTTGCAGCTTACCAATCCTTAGATGTGGTGGCTGCATTAGGTACTTTTCATGTATTTTATTTTTTTGCACCTGGGGATCCTGCCAGTAAACCATTTCTTATACTCGAGTGACAACACTCTCTCACCCTACCTATGAAGATGCAGCATTGGCAATTTAGCACAGGACTACAGAACACCACTCCCTCCCCTCTTATCGGTAACATGGGGGATGGGGGGTGGTTCTGTAGTTCACAGAAAGAACTTGGAAAATATTTAAATGATAACAGAACAGCGCAGGTGGAGAGCAGAACAACAGATCTTTTTTTTTATGATTGTTAAAAAGATATAACACAAAACTTTAAAGAGTAACTCCACTCTTTTTTGGAAAAAAATACCCTATGGGTGATCTATTTGCAATGCAAGAATTTTAACAAGCTTTGTAACAAAGTCTTGTCTGTTTCTGTTCTTAAGAAAAATCTATATTTTCATACTATTTACAACTCTATTAAATTTCATACTAATAAATGGGACCCATGGATTACACACTCAGATATTTTTTTTTCTAATTACTGTATAGGTGACTAACTATTTAAAACCCTTTTATTTGACACCGTGTCTCCGGCCTAACGCTTAGTGTTATGGAAATCTCTTTCTGCTCTGTACCTATATCCAGGAATTATATTCTCGATACCCTTGTTGTTATTTTGATATCAAATTCCCATTTTGAATAGAGTTAACTTGAAATGACTTAAGATTGTTATATCTCTGTTTACTCTATGTGATACCAATTTTTGTCATATTATTGTACCAATTCTCTTTGTACCACCATCTTCTGTTTCCTTTCAATAAAAGTTTGTATACTAAGAAAAATCTATATGTCCTTGGAATACTGATTCCTGAATGGGAGATTCAATATAATCTACTAATGCCCTTTCAGAGTTCTAATGGGTTTGCATCCCTTTAAAAGTAGCTAACCCTTATGGAGTATCTCACTAAAAATATACTTCCTGTTGCAGAGCATGCCTAAAATGTTACTTGTATATTAGTGTATATGTGTGGGAAAATCAGTGAGCGAATCAATCAAGCAGGAAATTACAATTATGGGGAAGTTCCTTACTGACACTGTGCACAACAGGCATCCATGTTGCCATATTGTATTGCATTTTACAGAACATTGCAGAGGTGGCAGACTGAAAAGGAGAGGTAATTTTGAATAACAATAAATCAGTAGTAAAGTTTGTAAAAGAAAAAATAAAATCACATTGCAAGCCAACGTCAAAATTTGCTAGTATGAAATCACAAACTAGAACATTCTGAGAGACTTACCTTAAAACGAAGCCCTCCAGTGGCACGCTGTCCCAGCTGACAGGGCTTTCATCTTCACCAGGTGTTCCTTCCGGATTCCGGCCTCACAGTACACATGCACATGTGAGTCATGGTTTACAGCACAGACCTCTGAGGGAATGGCATAGTATGCCGTTCCTTCAGAGCACATACGCCAGTAACATCACCGGCTTCTGCTCCGTGGAACATCTAATTTAGGAGCTATTCATTTTACCTACAGGTAACATTTATTGTAAGCCTATCTGTAGGTAAGATAGTCAAACATGACTTTGCTACCACAATAAATCTCAATATGGCTTGTGTAGCAATTGTCTATGCTATATTAGTTTTTTTTTTTTCTTGTTTGTTAGTTTGTTTTTCACAAAAGTGGAGTTGTCCTTTAAATTGCATTAGCAGAGCGAATATAAGATGTTAATTTTTAGGGTTAACATAGATTTTAAGGTCATGCTGATTCCCTGACGAAAATACTTTTTTAAGTCACTGACCTAGAATAAGCATACAGATCTGGAGTTTGGTGTTGCTACATGCTGGCTCAGAAAGTATTAAAGCCAGAGATGTGGCATGACACCTATATAGCTTTTTATGACAGTAAACACTTGTTGTTTTATATTCTTCTATAACAATATTTTACAAAGTCTTGTTTACACAAATAAAGTGCTTTCAGTACTGGTAAGAGCGTACATGTTCTGTTTTACAAAAGCATACAACAAAACCAACTTCTTTGGTTAATGTACATAAAGGCAAAGGGGTTTATTTACTAAAGGCAAATCTACTGTGCACTATAAGTGCACTTGGAAGTGCAGCCACTGTAGATCTGAGGGGGACATGCAAGGAAAATAAAAAACAGCATTTTTGCTTGCATATGATTGGATGATAGAAATCAGCAGAGCTTCCCCTCGTTTCAGATAATCCCCTGAGATCTACAGTGACTGCACTTCCAAGTGCACTTGCAGTGCAATTGTAGTGCACATTGATTCGCCTTTAATAAATAAACCCCCAAGTATCTCTTCCACAGCAATATTTGTTGCGAAATCATATAAATATTAACTTCCACAAGCAACATATAAAAGGGAGGTAGAGGGGAATGTTAAGGGAGGAAAAAGGGTCTAATACAGTAGAACCTTTGTATGGATCATAAGATGATGAGATGTAAAAAATCCATGGGCATCATACTGCTTCAGATTTGATCTGTGAGTTATTAAAAACATTGTGCAATGGTACAACATTTAGCATGGTCAAATTTACTTTGTTCTTTACTAAGTCCAAGGGGGCCACTGACACTTGCCAGTTCCTAGCTACCGCTATTTTAGTAGCCAGAAATATACATGACAATAATTATCGTGATCCCCTTGGGATGTTGGGGGGAGTAAACCCCAGCAGGGCTTCTTCAGGCAATTAAAAAAAAAAACATATAAGGTACAGTGTAGACAAAGACATACACCCTGGTCCAAAGCCTTTGAACTTTTAAGGACAGATACCATATGTGAAACAAATTTCAAAAAAGTTTTCAAATATATTAATAGTAAATAGGTTATGAAAGAACAGACTCCAAAACAGATGAATACTGCAAGCTGGTCTGCAAGCTGGTCACAAATAACAAGTGGAAAAATAAGGTTTTGACAGTTTTAGCAATAATAGCAATACTTTTTACTGAAGATACCTCTATGGTTGACTGAAAACCAGTTACAAAAGGGATGAGAAAAAACTTAATGTGAACAAATCACCAAATCCAGATGGCTTTCACAGACAAGTCCTTAGGGATCTTAGCTCAGTTATAGCTAAGCCACTATTTCTAATTTGTAAAGACAGCTTATTGACTGAAATTGCACCAACTAATTGGCATAGAGCAAATGTGGTACCAATTTACAAAAAAGGATTGAGATGTATTACAGGAAACCAGACAGGCCAGTCAGCCCAACATCAATAATATATAGGATATTTGAAGAATTGGTAAGGGACTTTATACACAAGTTTGTTCCTCTCCAAAAAGGATATAAACTATTTTTTATATCTCCTGTGTGGAAAAAATAAATCGATCCTAAGGTGCAATCTGCAGGTTTTCTCTCACACACAAATAGTGAACAGTTTGAAAATATTAAAAAAAAGTGTGCAACACATCTGTAAAATTGTGCTTCCTCACTCTAGGAGAAAGGAAACCCATTTTTGGGCAAATTCCAATGTTCTCTCCCTCATATTATTGATACCTTCATAATGAAAGCTTCAAAATTGTGTTGCAAAGATGTATGCTGTTTCCATCTTCAGTGTCCAACAAAGGCAAAAATATACAATTTCCTGGTGTAACATGCATATCTGCTCTATCCCGCTAAAATTGTGAGCTGTGTTGCTAAGCTGTATTCTTTTTTTTATCTTCAGTTAAAAAAAAAGACACATTAATTGTTTATTTCCTGATGCTAAATGCCTGCCCAATTTTTTAAAAAAACTGCAGCCTGTTAAAACCTGTATGCTATTCCCATCAACAGTGTCCAAAAAAAAGACACTCTTTTTTCTTTAACAGATGCTAAATGCTGACTCAAGCTCTCAGAAATTACGTCCTATCTAGACAGGCTTTTTAGCTGTAGTGCAAACCTGTATGCTATTTCCTATGTCAGCATCCAAAAAAGACACTCATACTTTATTTTTTATGGATGCTTATTGCCTGCTCAAGCTACTAGAATATACAGCCTGTCCAAAAAAAGCTTATATGCTGTGGAACAAACCTGTATCCTATTTCCATCGTAAGTGTCCACTATTTTTTTCTTTAATAAATGCTACAGGTCTGCTAAATCTTTCAGAAATTGCAGTTAGGGATGATCGAACGGTTCGGGTCGACCATCGGTTCGACCTGAAAATTGGCTGTTCGAGGTTCTCCCGAATTTAGAAGTTTTTGCCCAAAAAGTTCGGAATTCGGCAACCAGAACCGACCAAAATGCAATGGGACAGGAAATGGGCTTTAAAAGCCCATGATTGGACCAGAACCATTAGCAAAAGCCAATTGAGGGGGCAGGAAAATGCTAGGAATGTGATTGGAGTGACTAGGGGGTCCATAGACCAAATTCCTAGCATTCTTATACGGGACATGGAAGAGAGTGGAATGCTGTTCTGTTACTTCTGTTACAAAGTGTTACAAAGTGTCATTTAGCAATTTTTAGTGTGAGGAAAGGGATATCTAGTGTAGTTAGGGTGCTCTTTTACACTTTAGTTAGCTTTAATTTATTCAGTTTCTGTAGGGAAAGTGTTAAGTGTAAGGTGACCGTAGTGTAGTGTAGGGTTAACTGACAGTGACTGCTATGGCAGGGTGATAAAACCCTTCCATATTGGGGTGACCGCTATAGAGAAATGCTAGTTTCTCTTGTGTCACTTTCGCTGCAGTAATATGGCTTCGCCGCCGTCAGCATTCTTTTTGGCTGCAGGCATCCATAGGGATCTTTTGAGCACATGTTTGGAGTCAGACATGACATCTGAACATGTGTATAGGGGGTATATATACACACCCATGTATGTATATATACACCTAGACATATATAGGTGTGAAAGGAGCAGAAAAAACTACTTGCGCTAATGAAATAATTAACACCAATATAGTTACGCTCCTATCACACCTATATATGTCTAAGTGTAATATACATATACGTATGTGTGTATATATAGCACTATACACAAGTTCAGATGTTTTGCCTGCCTCCAAAGAACCCCAAAAAATGCCCAAAAAAACGCTAGCGCAAAAAAAAAAAACGCCCAGGTGTGTTGTTGCAGGCATTTTTGGGGGGTTTTTGGAGGCAGGCAAAACATCTGAACTTGTGTATAGTGGTATATATACACACATACTTATATGTATTTCACACTTAGACATATATAGGTGTGATAGGAGCGTAACTATATTGGTGTTAATTATTTCATTAGTGCAAGTCGTTTTTTCTGCTCCTTTCACACCTATATATGTCTAGGTGTGTATATACATATAAGTATGTGTGTATATATACCACTATACACAAGTTCAGATGTTTTGCCTGCCTCCAAAGAACCCAAAAAAATGCCTGCAACAACACACCTGGGCCTTTTTTTTTTTTTTGAGGCTAGCGTTTTTTTGGGCATTTTTTTGGGTTCTTTGGAGGCAAAGAACCCAAAAAATGCCCAAAAAAACGCTTGCTACTAAACCGGCAATGTGTGAAAAGCGAGAAGCCACTAACCTGTTCTATAAGTGACAAAATACAAACGATTTTTTTAATGGTTCTGGACATACTACAGAGCTGAAACTTCACAGGTACACGTTTTAGACCCCCCAGATACTAAATCAAAAGACATTTTTTTTTTTTTTTTTAATTTTTTCAATAATTGGCTCTCTATCAAAAATGACAATTTTTAAGAATTTTTTGTGTGATTTTGTGTCTGGGGGGTCTAAAATGTGTACCTGTGAAGTTTCAGCTCTGTAGCATGTCCAGAACCATTAAAAAAAGCATTGTTTGTATTAGGTCAGTTATAGAACAGGTTAGTGGCTTCTCGCTTTTCACACCTTGCCGGTTTAGTAGCAGGCGTTTTTTGGGGCATTTTGGGGGTTCTTTGGAGGCAGGCAAAACATCTGAACTTGTGTATAGTGGTATATATACCTGTATACACAAGTTCAGATGTTTTGCCTGCCTGAAAAGACCCCAATAAAATGCCCAAAAAAACGCTTGCTACTAAACCGGCAAGGTGTGAAAAGCGAGAAGCCACTAACCTGTTCTATAAGTGACAAAATACAAACAATCTTTTTTTTATGGTTCTGGACATGCTACAGAGCTGAAACTTCACAGGTACACTTTTTAGACCCCCCAGATACTAAATCCAAAGAATTTTTTTTTTTTTTTTTCAATAATTGGCTCTCTATCAAAAATGACAATTTTTAAGAACTTTTTTGTGTGATTAATAGTCCCTGGGATATGACCCAGAACCCTAGGCACTTTTTAGGGGCATTTATTGGGTTTTAGGGCTTCAAAATGGTGTTTTTTGATTACTGAAGTTCGGGTCCCATTGATTTCAATGGGGTTCTGAAATCCGGGCCGAACTTTCGGGAAGTTTGGATGTTCTGGTCAAACCGAACTTTTGAAAAGTTAGATCATACCTAATTGCAGTCTGTTCAAAGAGGCTTTTTGGCTGTGGTAAAAACCTGTATGCTTTTTTCCATAATCAGTGTAAAAAAAAGACTAATATATTTTAATTTTATGAATGCTAAATGCCTGCTAACTCTGGAAAAAATTGTGGCCTGTTTAAAAAGGATTTATTGGCTGTGGTGCAAACCTGTATGCTATTTTAATCGTTGAAGTCCAAAAAAATTTTTTTTTTGTTTTTCAGATGTTAAATGTCACTTATGATTAAAATACCATTTTAGTTTTAGTCGCATTTTAGTCATCTGAATTGTTTTCATTTTAGTCATATTTTAGTTGACTAACATTTAGAGGTACATTTTAGTTGACTAAAATTGAATGGGTTTAGTTAAATTGTAATGCATTTCTTAAGCATTTCTCTAGAATTTCTAAACTCATTATATATAATACCGGAGTACAAATATAATGACATGTAGTGGGGATGGGGAAGTAAATGGGAGTGAGGGAGTGCACAGGGCAAAGAACTGGTCTGAGGAGGTTGTTATTTTATACAGTGCTAAGCATTGCTACCTTGCTTGGAGGGGAAATGCTTACCATGTGGTTTGCAGGCCATTGATCCAGAACTCCCAGGCAGCAGGCAGAAAGAGGGAGCCTGTGTCTCCCTCTCTCACATTTTTGTTCCATTTTTGTTTGTTGATAAAAATTGACATTGATTTTCATCATAGTTTTCGTCAATTGACTAAATTAAAATTTTATTTTAATTTAGTTTTCATCACTGAAAACATACATCTGATTACAATTATGCTGAAAATATTTTCGTCAAAGAAATGGACACTGTTGAGAAAAAAGACATTGTGATTTATTTATCCCAGATCAGGCCAGCCTGATCTCCCTCTGCCTTGTAAACAAACCAGCGGGCATTCCGAGATACGCCAATAATCAAATATGGTCACGTGCATGTTTGGTGCATGCTATCACAAAGAATACCCTGCCTCTTTCTTTACATTCGGTTGCTGGCTAGGGAGTTGTCATTTATTGTGATTCACCATCTGAAGTGGATTTGTCAACAGGTCAGCGTCTTTATATTTTGGTGGGTTGACCAGTGGTGTTCACCATAATTCTCATGGATCCACATCGCTGGATGACATGATAGACAATGGATATACATTGTGTTTGTTTATTTGTTTTTTATTTATACTGTAATTTCTTGGAATAACAATTTACATGGGGGGGGTGGGGCAATCTCTGGTCTCTGGGTGACTGATAAAGCTTGCATGTTTGCTGCCATAGGAAGCAGCTTCCTATGGTGGCACATGGAGAAGAGGGGGAACCCAGGGCACCAGCCGGGGACCCCAGAAAACGAGGAACGGTGCTACTTTGTGCAAAGCCACTGCACAGAACATGTGTGTATAATAAGTTTACAAATCACTTTAACTTTATATTGGTGTTCAGTGAAAACATTTTATTTTGCATTAATGTGCAGTTGCATTAGTGCTCAGAGAAAAAATACGTTAACTTTGCATTGGTGTTCAGCAAAAAACTTTGAACACCAATGCAAACTTAAAGCTTTTCTTTGAACACTAATACAAAGTTAAACTTGCAATGGTGCTTAGAGAAAAACTGTGAAGGCTAAGTCCACTAGGGATGATCGAATGGTTCGGGTCGACCATTGGTTCGACCCGAACATTGACTGTTCGAAATTCGGCCGAATTCCGAACTTTTTGCGGAAAAAGTTCGAAATTCGGCAACCAGAACCAACCAAAATGCAATGGGACAGGAACTGGGCTTTAAAAGCCTGTGATTGGACCAGAACCATCAGTAAAAGCCAATTGAGGGGGCAGGAGGATGCTAGGAATGAGTGACTAGGGGGTCCAGAGGCCAATCAGTAGTGAATACGCCCCCCAGTATATAACATAGCCCCGCCAAATCTCTAGCACTGTAATACAGGGGCTGTGGAAGAGAGTGGAAGCAGTTCTGTTACTCCTGCTTCAAAAGTGTCATTTAGCAATTATTAGTGTGAGGAAAGGGATATCTAGTGTAGTTAGGGTACTATTTTCCACTATAGTTAGATTCAATAGTCTAGTTTCTGTAGGGAAAGTGTTAAGTGTCAGGGTGACCGTAGTGTAGTGTAGGGTGAACTGACTGTGACTGCTATGGCAGGGTGACCAAACTCTTCCATGGCAGGGTGACCGCCATAGAAAAAAGATTGTTTGTCTTAGAATTGCAGTAGAGCTGGCATATGGCTCCGCTCCTTTTACACCTGGCCATTTTTGTTGCAGGCGTTTATTGGGCTTTTTTGTGGACGCCTTTGGAGGCAGGAATGACATCTGAACTTCTGTGTAGGGGTATATATATATACACACACACATATATGTATATATACACATACACACATATAGGTGTGAAAGTAGCAGAACCCTATGCCTGCGCTAATGAAATTATTTGCAGGCATAGGGCTCCGCTACTTTCACACCTATATGTGTGTATGTGTATATATACATATATATGTGTGTGTGTATATATACCCCTATACAGAAGTTCAGATGTTATGCCTGCCTCCAAAGACGCCTAAAAAATGCCTGCAACAAAAATGCCCAGGTGTGTTGTTGCAGGCGTTTTTTTTTTGGGCATTTTTTGGGCGTCTTTGGAGGCAGGCATAACATCTGAACTTCTGTATAGGGGTATATGTACACACACACATATATGTATATATACACATACACACATATAGGTGTGATAGGAGCGGAGCCCTATGCCTGCAAATAATTTCATTAGCGCAGGCATAGGGTTCCGCTACTTTAACACCTATATGTGTGTATGTGTATATATACATAAATGTGTGTGTGTATATATACCCCTATACAGAAGTTCAGATGTTATGCCTGCCTCCAAAGACGCCCAGAAAATGCCCAAAAAAACGCATGCAACAAAAACGCCCATGTGTGTTGTTGCAGGCGTTTTTTTGGGCATTTTTTAGGCGTCTTTGGAGGCAGGCATAACATCTGAACTTCTGTATAGGGGTATATATACACACACACACATATATGTATTTATACACATACACACATATAGGTGTGATAGGAGCAGAGCCCTATGCCTGCAAATAATTTCATTAGCGCAGGCATAGGGTTCTGCTACTTTCACACCTATATGTGTGTATGTTTATATATACATATATGTGTGTGTGTGTATATATATACCCCTACACAGAAGTTCAGATGTCATGCCTGCCTCCAAAGACGTCCACAAAAAAGCCCAATAAACGCCTGCAACAAAAATGGCCAGGTGTGAAAATAGCGGAGCCATATTCCTGCTCTACTGCAATTCTAAGACAAAAAATCTTTTTTTTTTCTGGTTTGGACATGCTACAGAGCTGAAACTTCACATGTAGACTTTTTAGACCCCCCCAGACACTAAATCCAAAGAAATCTCTTTTTTTTTTTTTCAATAATTTTTTCAATAATTTTTTCAATAATTGGCTCTCTATCAAAAACGACAATTTTTAAGAACTTTTTTTTTGTGATTAATAGTCCCTGGGGCATGACCCAGAACCCTAGGCACTTTTTAGGGGCATTTATTGGGTTTTAGGGCTTCAAAATTGTATTTTTTGATTATCAAAGTTCGGGTCCCATTGATTTCAATGGGGTTCTGGAATCCGGACCCGAACTTTCGGGAAGTTCGGGTGTTCTGGTCGAACCGAACTTTTAAAAATTTCGATCATCCCTAAAGTCCACCTTTTGCAAAAATGAAAGAAATGTGCCCATAATAATAATAATAAAAAAATGTATTACATCTTTTTTCTTTTAAGCCTGCAAAGTATTGCAACCATAATTAATGCATTGCGGGTGCAATGCACATGTTTCTGCAGAGTTTTCTTCCAGACTGAGGTCCAGGCCTTGGTACAGACCTTCAGTTACGGCAGAGAGGGAAGGATTAGGACTACAATTGTGTGTTATGGAACCACACTATTACACCCAACCATCCTCTTCCATCCCGGATGCACAGTTCTAAGTCTTGCTTGGGGGATTCTGACAGTTGCTTTTTGAATGCCCACCTCCCTACCAGATTGCACATAAGAATAAGCAGCAAGATACAGATTGTCACAGCTGGTTGCTCCTTTATACATTCATTTTGTGGTGGGAGGAAAGGTGAAGTGAGACAGAGAACGTGCAAAGGGGCAAGACCAGGGATTGCGTGGGAGGGAATGAGCACACTCTGAAAAGTCCTGTTGAAAGGGTAGATGAGGCTTGTAATAATACACAGTATCTCACAAAAGTGAGTACACCCCTCACATTTTTGTAAATATTTTATTATATCTTTTCATGTGACAACACTGAAGAAATTACACTTTGTTACAATGTAAAGTAGTAAGTGTACAGCTTGTATAACAGTGTAAATTTGCTGTCCCCTCAAAGTAACTCAACACACAGACATTAATGTCTAAACCACTGGCAACAAGTGAGTACACCCCTAAGTGAAAATTTCCAAATTGGGTCCAATTAGCCATTTTCCCTTCCCGCTGTCATGTGACTTGTTAGTGTTACAAGGTCTCAGGTGGTCACTGGAAGTTCAACATGGCACCTCACGGCAAAAAACTCTCTGAGGATCTGAAAACAAGGATTTGTTGCTCTACATAGAGATGGCCTAGGCTATAAGATCACTAAGACAATGAAACTGAGCTGCAGCACGGTGGCCGCCAAGACCATACAGCAGTTTAACGGGACAGGTTCCACTCAGAACAGGCCTCGCCATGGTCGCCCAAAAGCATTTGAGTGCACGTTCATCAGCATCATATCCAGGGGTTTTCTTTAGGAAATAGACGTATGAGTGCTGCCAGCATTGCTGCAAAGGTTGAAGGGGTGGGGGGGTCAGCTTGTCAGTGCTCAGACCATACCCTGCACACTGCATCAAATTGGTCTGCATAGCTGTCGTCCCAGAAGGAAACCTATTCTAAAGATGATGCACAAGAAAGCCCGCAATAAATTTGCTGAAGACAAGCAGACTAAGGGCATGGATTACTGGAACCATGTCCTGTGGTCTGATGAGACCAAGGTAGACTTATTTGGTTCAGAAGGAAACCTATTCTAAAGATGATGCACAAGAAAGCCCGCAATAAATTTGCTGAAGACAAGCAGACTAAGGGCATGGATTACTGGAACCATGTCCTGTGGTCTGATGAGACCAAGGTAGACTTATTTGGTTCAGATAGTGTCAAGCAAGTGTGACGGCAACCAGGTGAGGAGTACTAAGACAAGTGTTTCTTGCCTACAGTCGAGCAGGGTGGTGGGAGTGTCATGGTCTGGGGCTACATAAAAGCTGTTGGCACTGGAGAGCTACAAATCATTGAGGAAACCATGAATGCCAACATGTACTGTAACATACTAAGGCAGAGCATGATCCCCTCCCTTCAGAGACTGAGTCACAGGGCAGTATTCCAACATAATAACAACCCCAAACACACCTCCAATATGACCACTGCCTTGCTAAAGAAGCTGAGGGTAAAGGTGATGGATTGGTCAAGCATGTCTCCAGACCTAAACCCTATTGAGCATCTTTGGGGCATCCTCAAATGGAAGGTGGAGGAGAGCAAGGTCTCTAACATCCACCAGCCCTGTGATGTCATCATGGAGGAGTGGAAGAGGACTCCAGTGCAACCTGTGAAGCTCTGGTGAAATTCATGCCCAAAAGGGTTAAGGCAGTGCTGGAAAATAACGATGGCCACACAAATTGGGCCCAATTTGGACATTTTCACTTATGGGTGTATTCACTTTTGTTGCCATCGGTTTAGACATTAATGGCTGTGTGTTTGAGTTATTTTGAGGGGACAGCAAATTTACACTGTTATACAAGCTGTACACTCACTATTTTACATTGTAGCAAAATGTGAGGGGTTTACTCACTTTTGTGAGATACTGTAGATCACAAACATGAATGAAGCAACTGTGCAAGTGCAGCCGTGCACAGCTAAGCAAATTGCAAAAACAATAACAGAACAAGGAAGAAAATGCATCCTGCAGTTCTGGTAATGGCACATTTTCAAATTGTTTTTGGGGTTCTTTATGTTATATATATGCCTGAATAATGGCGTAACATGTAACATGATCCAAAAAAGTGGACATAAAGGGGTGCAATAGACCAGACGTGTAATAGATGAGATTTGATTGTAGGCCAGAGGCAGGCTACCTGCAGGTTATCTAACTGAGCAAATATACAGGCCTCATTCACAGGACCCCACAGCTGCCACAGTAAGCATCTCCAAACTCCCCCCCCCACACACACACACACGCAAAACCACCACCTAATTGGCTTTTTGCTATCTGCACCTTCTCATCTCCGACACTTTTCTCCCTTCTGCCGGGGTCGACAGGAGAGGGGACCACACTAGCTATCATCTTAAGGTCAAATGTTATGTTCTTGGGGTACCTACTGTTACACTTTGAAATTAAAGTGATATTAAACCTTCAGATTTTATTTTCTCTTTCTGTTCCCTAAAAATAGCATTACAATTAGGGTCTAACCTTTTTGTTCTTTTCCTATTCTAAATTGCTTATTTGCTGCTCCATATTGTCCAATGCTGGTTTTTGACCAGTGCCCTCTTCACAGCACTGATCTGATGTGGGCACCTGTGCATACATAAAAAAGTAAAGAAAAAAACAATACGCTACCAAGTAAGAGGCAAACACTAGGAAACATATACACTGTGTATATAGAAAAAACAGGACTTGCAGTGTCACCACATACACAGAAACAAATAAAATGGTATGGAGCAGCGCTATATCAATAGTTTAACAATGAAATAATACAATAGGGAAATAGTGAAAAAACATTTAGAATAACATCATATATAACTCGTTCTTCAACACATATAACATGCATATAGAAACATATTATATGATGAATAAAAAGTGTGCATGTGCAAAAAAAAAAAGAAAAACTAAACATCAATAAGTGTTGCACACCATCAAATGAAATATTAAAGTCCCCCCCCCCAAAAAAAATAATATATATATATATATATATATATATATATATATATATATATATATATATATATATATATATATATATATATACACATATATATATGTCATATGACATATATATATTTTTTTTTGACATGGCATATATATATATATTTTGGAACTTTGATATTTAATTTGATGGTGTGCAACACTTATTGATGTTTAGTTCTTTTTGAACATGCACTTTTTATTCATCATATAATATGTTTCTATTTGCATGTTATATGTGTTGAAGAACAAGATATATGTGATGTTATTCTAAATGTTTTTTCACTATTTCACTATTGTATTCTTCTTCTTATTTTTTTTTAATACAAACGTTTTATTGCGGTATACAAAAGAAAAGTTACAAACCATTACAAAAACATGTATGTTAGGAATACATTTCGCATACAGAAGGCATCTTTATAATATTTACGAATAGTTCTATCCAGTATGTTCTAACAGAATAGAGATCAAAACTTAGCATAGTCTGGTATATATGTATTTAGGGATGAAAAATAACAAAAGGAGAATTATGCCTGACTAAGTCTATGAACATGCATAAACTCCGTATGAGAGCTTGAGGCATTCAGCAAATCTGTGCACGTTAAAATAGGTAGCATGAAAGGAAAAAAAAAAGGAGAGAGAGAAAAAAAAAAAGAAAAGAAACACAAAAATAACAACAGATTCTTAAACAATAAGGACAAGTTTGATTAGACCATTAATACTGTATATGCGAGGAAAAGGGACAACTCCTCTCCATGGGTTTATTTTAGGAATTCGAGGGTGTGTTGAGTAGGAGCCATATGAGCATTCCTCCAAAGCGTGACA
The DNA here is from genome assembly GCF_965119305.1 of Pelophylax lessonae. Classification (NCBI taxonomy): domain Eukaryota; kingdom Metazoa; phylum Chordata; class Amphibia; order Anura; family Ranidae; genus Pelophylax; species Pelophylax lessonae. Next base: position 123,112,566 of record NC_138770.1, read on the forward strand.
CCTAAGCCCTGGGCTCATCTGCACTCTAAGTTGATTCCATATAATGTCCAATGCATCCTTTTGCATTTAAATATGTGCATGGTATCATATATAAAGTGTGATGGATATGTTCCAATAATTTGATGGTCTCCATCCTCCACTATTTTATTATTTCATTGCTATACTATTAATATAGATATACTATAGATATACTATTGATATAGCTCCGCTTTATACCTGTGCATGCATGCCCCTACATGTACTACAAGCCTGCGCTAAAATGCTGGCTTCACCCGCATGCACGGATCACCGCTACAGCTCTACCTCCAGTTTCTTTTGATTGATGGGGAATCCTGGGCTCTGAGCTCCAGGCCCCCTATGCCCATATCCTTTCTTCTGTGAGTAAAAACTGACGATAACTCAGCATGTCCTTGAGAAAAGCGGTTCCGGAACTGAGCTAATGCGCATGCGCTGTACCGCTAAGCATGTTGAGACATGTAGTCCCGAAACTTAAGTGAGGTAGGTGCCAGAAGCAAGCTCAGAAGAGCAGAAGATGCAGGGCACCAACGCAGGAAGAGCTAAAAAACAGTATGTAAAAAATCTAGGATTGAAAACATTTCTGGGCAAAAATATAGAAGCTAGGATGTACACACAGCATGGACTTAAAACTGATAAAAAAAATCTGAGCCCTTAGAACCACTTTAAAAGGCATAATATATGTATCAATTTTACACAGATACCAACTAAGATAAAAAGGAACTAGAGAACGCAAAAATTCTAAATGAACGACAGATTGCAAAAGATAGTAGGACAAACCCCCAAAAAAATCTTCAAATATATTAATCGTAAAAAGGTCAGGTCTGAGCATGTAGGCTCTTTACAAAATAATATGGAGTGGGTGACGGGGTACAAAGAGAAGGCAAATGTATTAAATACTTTCTTCAGATCTGTGTATAAAAAGGAGCATGGGGGAGCTCATGACCATAATGGGGATGGTAGTAACACAGTACCAAATGATCCACAATGACTCAAAAGTGATATGGTCCAGAAATATTTTGACAGAATAAAGGTGGATAAAGCGCCTGGACCAGATGGCATCCACCCACAGATCCTAAAGGAATTGAGCTCTGTCATTTTAAAGACTTTGTTTCTTTTTAGGGACACGTTAAGGACTGGAATAGTAACACTGGGTTGGCGTAATGCCAGTGTGGTGCCTATATTTAAAAAGGGATCAAAGTCATTGCCAAGTAACTATAGACCTGTTCATTTAACCTCTATAGTCTATACCGGAGAGTTTAATAAAAGATCACATAGATCAGTTCTTGCCGGAAAAAAAATTTTAAGCAACAGACAGCAAGGATTAATGAAAGACAGAAGTTGTCAAACAAACCTGATTTCTTTTTATGAGGAGGTAAGTAAAACCTTGAACAGAGGGGTGGCTTTGGACATAGTATACTTGGATTTTGCAAAAGCGTTTGACACAGATCCCAACTCATAGCTAATGTGTAAGGTAAAGTCTACAGGCTTAGAAAGATCAGTTTATAAATGGATAGAAAACTGGCTAAAAGATAGAATTCAAAGAGTAGCGGTTAATAATTCTTACTCTAAATGGACTAAAGTTATCAGATTTGTACCCCAAGGTTCAGTGTTGGGACCCTTACTTTTTAATTTCTTTATAAATTATATAGGGTCTGGGATTAAAAGTATCATTTCAGTCTTTGTAGATGACACCAAACTATGCAGAGGAATAATTTCCTTAGTATCCTTACATGTAGTATCCTTACATGATGTCTCCATCTCCAACTTACAAACTGACCTCATTGCACTGATTCATTGGGCAACTATGTGGCAAATAGTTCTGGTAGATCATAAGCTGCAATGCCAAGCTGCGATTTCCAAAGCAAGCAAAGTTCTTTCTTGTATTAAGAGAGGTATGGACTCCAGAGAGAGAGATATTGTTTTGTCCCTGTACAAATCATTAGTAAGACCTCATCTGGAATATTCATTTCAGTTTTGGGCACCAGTTCACAAAAAGGATATCAGGGAACTGCAGAAAGTGCAGAGAAGAGCAACCAAACTGAAGAGGCATGGAGGAGCTTAGCTATGAGGAAAGATTAGAGGAACTGAATTTATTCTCTCTTGAGAAGAGGAGATTAAGGGGGGATATGATCAACATGTATAAATACTGTACATAAGGGGTCCATATAGTGAACTTGGTGCTGAGTTATTCACTTTAAGGTAATCACAGAGGATTTCAAAATACGGAAAGGTTTTTTTACACTAAGAGCTGTGAAAATGTGGAATAGACTCCCTTCAGAGATGGTACTAGCCAGCCCAGTATATTGCTTTAAAAAAGGCCTTGATTCTTTCCTAGGTGTACATAATATAAATGGGTACTAATATTTATAGGTAAAGTTGATCCAGGGAATATTAGATTGCCTCTCGGGGGATCAGGAAGGATTTTTTTCCCCTGCTGTAACAAATTAGATCATGCTTTGTTGGGTTTTTCTGCTTTTCTTTGGATTAGCTGTAAGTATAGGATTGTGTATATGGGATTGTATGGTTGTGTTTTCTTTTTTGTTTTTTATTGGTTGAGCTAGATGGACTTGTGTCTTTTTTTCAACCTGACTAACTATATAACTATGTAACTCTATGGGGCCTAATTTGTAGCATTTAACAGGACTTTGTGGAATGAAAATCATGATACATTTCCAAAAAACAGAACCGAATCATTAGTTTACATACATTCATTAAGAAACAACATTATTCAGTAATAGCATGTTTTATTGCTGCTATGCAGATTTCATTGTCTGTGAGTATTTAAATACCACCTCAGGTACTCAATAAAGGTTTTCTATGTAAATGACTCAAGACAGATGCAATTCAGCACTTTCCCAAGTGACTGTACATTTTTAAAGATTCAGATGGATTCCTTCTGACATGTAGTTAGAATATGTCATAGTTAGTAAAGAAAAAATTCTACCTGCGGAACTTTGCAAGCAGAATTTTGTGTCTTCAGGCATATTGGTCAGGGCTGCATGTTCTTTTTTTTACAAAGGGACGTGGGAAAAATATTAAAGGATTCTGACAGCATGCTGTACCAGCTATTACTGTGCTTGCTGTTTTGTTCTCAGCTATTAGTCCAGTGTATAAGCATTTATTTAGCTGAATATGCTCTATTCATTCTCTTTCCTATAATCAGCAATCCCATGTTTGGGCTCAACAAAAAGTCACAAATAAGAAATGACATTGTATGTAACATAACAAAAATTTACTGAGCAATGCAAAAAATGTAAATGCAGAGGATGATTTCAAGGAAGGGAGCTCCATTTTTTGTCACAGAATTATATCCATATATATAAAAATAGCATAAAAACAGAAAAGAATACAAAGCAAGGCACAAGAAAAACTGTTCCCCCATTGCTAATGCCTAATCGTTTTCCTTCTTCTCTCATGCCCAGTGCTTTTTAAACAACACAGAACCCTGCAGCAGAGGCATCCAGTCTTGGGGAGTGCCTACCCATGCCCCCTAGGACACCACACGGCATCTGACATCATCCATTGGGTTCTTCCTGACCAAGAAGTACTCTGAGCTTCATATGCCTACCCATTCAGTGGCAGTGCTGTACAATCCCTGGACTGGATGCATTTGCTATAGGGATGAGCTTTGAGTTCAAGTCGGACATAATTTCGACTCAAACATTGGTTGTTCGCTCGTTCGTCAAATGACAAACAAATGGGCTTCTTTGCAGTAACTTTGTGTTTCCACATTATCATGAACTGTCTGAATTCCATAAATCACTGGCTGGCAGGGAGAATTGAACTCACAGCTCTTAACATTGCAAGCCTGGTATTCTAACACCTACACCACCAAGCCTGCTTAAGCTGACTACACTCTCCCTTCCTTTTATCTCATCCACTGTGTGTAGGGTGAGATAGGAGTTAGTTAGTTAGTTAGTTAGGCAGGGAAAGTGTATTCAGCCTAACTGTACATGACGATGGTGTAGCTGGTAGAATACCAGACCTGTGATTGTAATGGTTATGAGATTGAAACCCTTGGCCAGTGGGTAATTTATAAGTGGAACTTTATAATTAATAATACATTGCTAGCAGGGAGATTTTAGTTTGTTGAAATCAGATATTGCAGTGTATACCACAAAGTTATTTATATGAATATATATATACATATATATATTTATATATATATATAGGCACTTCAGTTTATATCAGTTTTGTCAGTATCGCTAAAAAAAATGGCATGCCCCCCCCAGTCAATACCAGGCCCATCGGATCTGGTATGGATTTTAAGGGAACCCCATGCCATAATGTAAAAAAAAAACGACGTGGGGTTCTCCCTAAAATCCATACCAGACCTTTATCAGAGCGCCCCCTCTCCTGAACCATAGCAGGCCACATGCCCTCAACATGAGGGGGGTGGGTGCTTTGGGGTGGGGGCTCTGCCCCCCCACCCCAAAGCACCTTGCCCTCATGTTGATGGGGATAGAGGTCTCTTCCCCACAACCCTGGGCGGTGGTTGTGGGGGTCTGCCGGGGGAGGCTTATCGGAATCTGGAAGCCCCCTTTTACAAGGGGACCCCCAGATCACGCCCCCCCCTATGTGAATGGATATCAGGTACATGGTACCCCTACCCATTCACCAAAAAAGTGTACAAAAAAATAATGACAAAAGCCAGTTTTGGAAAAGTCTTTTATTAAAAAATAAAAAAATACTGTCCCCCGATGATCAGTCGCCCGTTCGCCCGGAAAATAGAAAAAAAAGAAGAAGCTCCTACTTCTCCGGACGCTTCCCACGGAATGATCTGTTTTGATTTTGACAGCTCTTAAATAGTGACCTGACATCACAAGCCTTCCCACAATGCACTGCTCAGGTGCAGTGAATAAATTACTGATGTCAGTAATTTATTCACTGTACCTAAGCAATGGATTATGGAGCAACGTCAGAGCCCTATAAAAGAGTTGTGAAACTCAGATAGAAGTTAGTTAGCCAGAGAGAGTCTAAGGTTAATCAGATAGCTTGGTGGCTTAGCTGATAGAATAAAATAAATAGCTTCCAAACGAAAGGCTGTGAGTTTGAATCCCCAGGCCAGTGGGTGATTAATATTAATTATGGATTTTAATTAAAACCTATTAATTGTCCCGCCCCTTCTGAAGTGAAGTCAGTAATTTATTCACTGCACCTCAGCAGTGGATTATGGGGCGCTGGTGATGTCTATAAAAGAGCTGTCAAACTCAGATAGAGAATTGTTAGGCAGAGAGAGTCTTAGGCTGTTCAGCTGCCTCGGTGGCATAGCTGTTAGAATAACAGGCTAGCAAGTGAAAGGATGTGGGCCCTAATCCCTGGCCAGCAGCTGATCAATAGTCACTTACATTTAGGCCTTTAAAATGAGGACTTGTGTTTTTTTGTGTTCGTATGTTCGCTAGAACTTTTCCCCTGTTTGTGATGTTCTGGTGCAAACCGAACACGGGAGTGTTCGGCTCATCACTAATTTGCTACAGGGTTCCCTGAATGTTCAGATTTCTTATGCTCTTTGTTATACCTGAAGGGTTTCACATGTACTGTTACTTTAAGGCTGGCTCCACCCAGGAGTGATGACAAGGGTCAAAGGGCAGAGTGGCCATCTTAGAGACATGTAAGAGATGCATTGATATACAGAGCTGTCCTGTAATGCATGCTGGAGTGTAAAGTGAATAAACAACCGTTGTTCCAGATCAGAGTCCTGTGTCTCTCACAACACAGAGAATATAACACTCTTCATGCTTCCACAAGCTTACTTCATGTGAGTTGCCAAATTGTTTTTAACATACAATAAATGTTTTAATGCTGTGCTTAGATGGTACCCTCCACTGTGTGTGGTTTTATGTCTTGATTCAGAGATTTCTTCCATATCTCTGGAGAGGCTGCATCTTGTGAAAAGTAAGCTTAGCGGAGTTTACTCCTTACATACCTGATAAAGACTAGTTAATGAGACTCACGGTTATGCATCCAAGTGTTTATTTTTATCTCTGCAATAAGGAGGTTACCCATACATTACTTGTGCCATAAAGACATTTCTTTTTACGACTGTAAAAAAAAGCACACAGCCACACTTTCTGAACACTGCTAAGCAAAGGATCCCCCTTTTTTTTAGAAAAGATTTCAGCTAGATCAGAAGGCTGACAGACATTAAGGAATCAGAAAATGGGTGGCCAAATACAAAGATCAGTACAATAGATTTTAATCACTTCAATGAAAGCACTTTCACCCCCTTCCTGCCCAGACCAATTTTCAGCTTTCAGCGCTGTCACACTTTGAATGACGATTGGGCGGTCATGCTACACTGTACCCATATTCAATTTTTAGCATTTTATTCCCACAAATAGAGCTTTCTTTTGGTGGTATTTGATCACCACTTTTTCTTTTGCTAAACAATTTAAAAAAGACCAACATTTTTATATTTGAAAAACATTTTTTCTTTGTTTCTGTTATAAAATATTGTAAATAAGTAGGTATTCTCCTTAACTGATGGGCACTGATGAGGCGGCAATGATGGGCACTAATGAGGTGGCACTGATGAGCACTGATGAGGAGGCACTAATATGCAGCACTGATAGGCAGCACTGATAGGCAGGACTGATGGGCTCTGATAGGCAGCACTGAAATGAAGCACTGATGGGCATAAATAGGTGGCGATGATGGGCACTGCTAGGTGGCAGTGATGGGCACTGATAAGTGGCAGTGATAGGCAGCACTGATGAAGAGGCACTGACAGGCATTACTGATGGGTACTGATTGGCATTTGTGATGGGCATTGACAGGCATTACTGATGGGCATTGATTGGAATTTGTGATGGGCACTAATTGACATCTGTGATGGACACTGATTTGCATTTTTTATTTGCACTGATTGGCATCTGATGGGCACTGATTGGAATCTGTTGTGGGCACCTCTGATGTCAGGAGCGCCGTTGATCAGCTCTCCTCTGTTCGTGCCCGTGAACTGAGGAAAGACGATTACCGTCAATTCCTGGTTACTGCTGTGATCAGCTGTGATTGGTCAGAGTGACACGCCACACCACCGATCACCGCTCTGCACTCCCCCGAGGGCGCACTTGAGCGGCTTATCCTGCTGGACATCATATGAATTCCAGTCAGGATAACTGATCCCCCACCCAGACGTTTTTCTGCTATAGGCTAGGCGGGATGTGTTTAAGTATATGGGCTACATGGCTTTCTAAACTACTGAACCCAGGACCCTCAACTGTAGATTACATCCTACCCTCATCAAATATAAGGACCACAAACACACACTTCTTGAGTGGTATGACACAATATTAACTGCAATCATATTTTATCAACCTTTTAGAGAGAAGACATTCTCCAACTTCAGTCAGATCTGCACCCTAATTTTCTTGTATATGACATTAAATACACCATATTGAGAAGATTGAAGAAGTTGCACTAAGGCAGTTTTTATGTAATGTCTTTATTTATACGAAAATGTAACATTCACAATTAACATGTGTGTTATTCTAACATTTCAAGATTGGTAACTATCCCCTGACCTTAAATAAGGATTAAGCAAATAAAAGCCACAAACTAAAAGCAAAATTCATAAAACAAATATAACAAGATTTAAACAAACTATTTACCTGTTTAAGTGACACACAACAAAAGAAAAACAATATGCAAAATGTTATGCAAAAAATGCTAATTTTGTAGATCACTTGATTTTTCTTTCTTGTAATAAGAAAATTCATAGAGGTTTGTATGTTTTCCTTGTATTATCTACCGTGATTTTTTTCTTTAATTATATTAATTATGTATTACATATGAATATCATGAGTTATTTTTTCAGGCAGCTGAGGAAACTCTTTTTACCATGTTTTTTAGTTTATCCTTACCACTTTCTTTTCATAGTTACATAGTAGGTAAGATTGAATAAAGACAATAGTCCATCCAGTTCAATCTGTGAAGGTGTACGTGTGTCAGTGTCGATAATTATTTCCCATATCCCTGTATGTTGTGTTCTTTAAGATGCACATCCAAGAGTCTTTTAAAAATATCAATACTCCCCACTGACACCACCAATTGTGGAGGAGAGTTCCACACCCTTATCGCCCTGAGAGTGAAAAACCCTCTGAGGAGCTTAAGGTTAAACCACTTCTACTCCAATCTCATTGTGTGGCCACGTGTACTCTTACACTCCCTGAGACTAAATAGTTTGTTTTTCCTATGCTAGGATCACCATGGAGGTGTTTGTAAATCACTATAATGTCCCCTCTCAAACCTCTCTTGTCCAGCAAGAATACGTTTATAGCTTGTAGTCGTTCCTGGGACTTAAGGTCCTCCAATCTCTTTAATAATTTTGTTGCCTTTCTTTAGACTCTCTCCAGCTCCAACTCTTCTCTACTGAGGACTGGTGACCAGAACTGAACGGAATACAACATTTGTGGCCTAACCAGAGTTTTATAACGTGGCATGATTTTATTTTTTTCTCTTTCATCGTGGGTGAATCATGTATAAAATTTTTATTTCTAAAACAAGGAGAAACTGTAATCAAAGTAATAGGACGTGAACAAAAATCTCTCTGAGGGAGCCTCCAATTGCATACTCTTCCAACTCTACCCAAATCTAGAAAAATGTTTTTAGCTTGACATAAACTTAAAAGAAACCTAAGGGTTTGATTATTTATGCATGATTAGTAATTATTCTTCATGTATGGCTTGTTTTGAACTTTTGTAGTCTCATATCCCTGATAGGAACAGGGAGTACAATTTCCATGAGTTTTATTTGACATGGTGTAAACAATTAAAAGATTTTTACAAAAGTCTGCTGTTTTAGTGAAAATTAGTGGATTTAATTGGGGAGGTGAAATTAAGGTGGTTTTTAAAGATACAATAGGCTTTAAAGCAGAACTTCACCCTAAAGGGGAAATTCTGCATTAAGCGCTCAGTACACATGCCAGCGTCAGGGACCTAAAAACCAGCAAAGAACTGGTTCAGGTAAGGACAGCAATGAATCCCAGGTAAGTGTCCTTCTTTGAAATTGCTGTAGCTACTGATTTTAACTTTTTTTTTAACGGGGTGAAGAACTGCTTTAAGTACCCCCTGAGAAGGATTGAAATGCTTTCTGATGTTCCTGGACTAGTTGATTCACCAAAAACAGGCCACTCATTAGCTTCATAATTTACATATTTGACAGAAAATTTGAATGCAACACTACACTTCTAATATCAATTATATAAGAAAAAAGGAAAATATAAAGAACATTATATATATAAAATAAAACAATAAATAGAATAAAATAACCCTCTAAGTTAAAAAAAAGAAATCGTTTTTTTTTTTTTCAAACAAGTTTGACAAAAGCTGCTTAATGAGTGAAAATTAGATTGAAATTGACAATTTTGATGCAAAATCCCTTTCTACAAATTTACTCCATCCCTCCCTAATCACCAAGACAACTGCAACAGGTCTTTTACAAAACAAATAAAACCTTATAAATGATCATACACAGTAAAAATATCCTTAGTTGGAAATGTGATCTGATTATAAAGACTAAAAATAGATTTGTTATGGATAAGCACACAGGCATGCATGCACACACTGTCATATAAGAATATTCCTTAAGAATCTTGGTAACTATGGAAAATCCAATACACACAAGAGGCTCTAATTCTAGAGATTCCGAATGCCCAGTATCCTCACTACTTTTATGCAACCAAATTTAAGATAATTTATTTTTGCTTCAAAGTCTTGTGTTTTGTTTTCCAGGGGCTGAAACCCCTTGAAGCGTAACAAGGACATTGTGTTATAATAATAATCTTATTTTCTTCCAAGTCTTGACCATGTAATAAGACATGCAAAGTAATAATATTTGTTTCCTGATTACAATTATGTAATTACATTTTAAAAGGAGAAAATTGATCTTTTTAATGTTAGTCCTATTGTGCAAGCCCCTATTGAGCTGATTTTTTAATAGGGGTATTAGTTCAATAACACATACTGTATAAGAGAGAAAGTGAGGGAAGGGATAGAAGGGTCAGTTAGAATGTTAAAGGAACATTGATATTCCTATAGGGAAGGTAGGAAATGGGACATGGGGGATAGCAAAAGAGGCATAGGTATGAAAGGGAAAAAGAAAAAAAAGGACTGGGTTGGGGGTTGAGAAAAAAAGGGGGACTTGGGTAGAGGAGAGGAGGAGAATGGGGGGAAGAGGAAGAAGGGCAAGGGAAAGGGAGAGAAAAAAACAACAATGTAGGAGCGCTAACAAAACCTCCAGCACATGAAGGGTAAATGGGTTATATAGTCCTTTTTCAGATGTCTGAAGAAGCAGCCGAGTATGCATGCTCCGAAACGCGTTACGTCACTTCCGGTTAGCTTGTGGTTCACCGCGGCTTCCGATCCAACCAGCTCCGTGGTTAAGCTTCCTGGATCGTCATCTTCTGGCTGCGGGATGGTCAGAACACAAAGGAACTGAATCCGGGGAACAACCACATTATGGAACATGGATTAGAGCAATATTACATGTGAGTTACTACATATTGTTTGTCATGTAATAATGCCTCTTGCTAATTTCAGTGGCGCCTGTTTTCTTCTATTTGCTGCCAGCGGGATTTCCTGTTCTTTAACTGCCAGAGCTGCCCTGAATTTTAACAATAACCGTGAAGTCTGATCTGCAAACAGCCTCCGGTCATTGGCTGTTTTGCGTCTGGTGAACACCCCTTTGGCACTAGCGCCCAACCAGAGATGTATAGTAACTAAGTAGAACTACTTCACTACTGTACTTAAAGTGGAGTTCCACCCTGGTTATACATTTTTTAATAAAAATACCCCCGGGACAGTCAGGGCTAGCACATTCCACAATGGCTAGCCTCTGATCTGTCCCGGGTTGCACTTACCTTTTGGGAGAAATACTTACCTTGAAAATGTCTTGTCCAGCGCTGCCATCTCAGGTGTGGGCAGCTTGAAGCCAGCGCGATCCTCTTCCGCGTCCTCTTCCGTCCTCTTCCTTCTTCTTCGGTCCCACGATGCACTGCACCGGCCCCGACGTCACTTCCGGTGCGCGCGCGTCATCCCTCCACAGCTTCTGGGCATGCCCAGAAGCTGTTTACAAGGGAATGACGCGCGCGCCCCGGAACTGACGCCGGGGCTGGTGCAGGCGCAATGATTCCTGGGAGTGATGACGTTCAGCTCCCAGGAATCATTGCAAAAGCCAGGAAGTGACGAATCGCCGCGGCCGCCGAGGGGAGGAAGAAGGAAGTAAGGTGAGTATATTTTCTCTACAAGGTAAGTAAAAAAAAAAAAAATTGCGATTATCCATTTGTTTTTCAGGTGACCCGGAGTGAGAAGATGGTGGTAAGTATAAATTTAGGGTGGAACTCCGCTTTAAGTACCGAAAGGTGGTATCTGTACTTTCCTAGAGTAGAATTTTTTTCTCCTACTTCCACTTTTACTTCACTACATTTTTTCAATGATTTCAATACTTCTACTCAAGTCACTTTTTGATCAAGCACTTGTACTTTTACTCAAGTATGGGTTTCGAGTACTTTATACAACCCTGCGCCCAACAACCCTCTCCTTGAACCATTATTTTCCAGCACTGCCTTAACCCTCTTGGGCATGGAGTCCACCAGAGCTTCACAGGTTGCCACTGGAGTCCTCTTCCATTGTTCCATGATGACATCACGGAGCTGGTAGATATTAGAGACTTTGCGCTCCTCCACCTTCTGTTTGAGGATGCCCCACAGATGCTTAATAGGGTTTAGGTCTGGAAACATGCTTGGTCAGTCCACCCCCTTTGCCCTCAGCTTCTTTAGCAAGGCAGTGGTTGTCTTGGAGGTGTATTTGGGGTCGTTATTATGTTGGAATACTGCCCTGAGGCCCAGTCTCTGAAGGGAAGGAATCATGCTCTGCTTCAGTATGTCACAATACATGTTGGCATTCATGGTTCCCTCAATGAACTGTAGCTCCCCATTGCCTTTAGCACTCATGCAGTCCCAGACCATGACACTCCCACAACCATGCTTGACTGTAGGCAAGACACATTTGTCTTTGTACTCCTCACCTGGTTGCTGCCACACACGCTTGACACTATCGGAACTAAATATGTTTATCTTAGCCTCATCAGACCACAGGACATGGTTCCAGTAATCCATGACCTTAATCTGCTTGTCTTCTGCAAACTGTTTGCAGGCTTTCTTGTGCATTATCTTTAGAAGAGGCTTCCTTCTGGAAAGACAGCCATGTAGACCAATTTGATGCAGTGTGCAGCACATGGTCTGAGCACTGATAGGCTGACCCCCCACCCCTTCAACCTCTGCAGCAATGCTGGCAGCACTCATACGTCTATTTCCCAAAGACAACCTCTGGATAGAATGCTGAGCATGTGCACTCGACTTCCTTGGTCGACCATTGCGAGGCCTGTTCTGAGTGGAACCTGTCCTGTTTAACCGCTGTATGGTCTTGGCCACCGTGCTGCAGCTCAGTTTTGGGATCTTGGCAATCTTCTTATAGCCTAGGCCATATTTATGTAAAGAAAAGAAGAAAGATGCGCGCTTAGGATAAACTATCTATAAAATAGTGCGTAAAATTTCTATAAATAAAACACTAATGGCTGCTGCCCACTCCAAAAGATGCACCCCCAATGGGGGAGCGTCAGGTGTAAATGTCAAAAAGGGGAGTGATTGGCGCTGCCAGGAAGTTAGGTTAATGGGAAATCTGGGTTAGGCTCCTATAGTTCAAGACCAAGTTCAACACATGCAAATGCACATAGAATGTATGTGGGAATGAGAACTATATAAGTGATAGGATATAAAAACACAATGGGTGTGTAATATGTGTGTAAAATTAACACTATGTGCTGATACCAAATCAATAAATAAATAAATGTGTTCAATACCTAACACGGTTATTGAGACTCAACATAAATATGCAAATATATGTAAATGTAGGTATAAAAATATAAAAGCATATAAAGATAGTATTAATAAATTATGGTGATATAGAGAGTTAGTGTGCAAAGGTGCTAAAAAATAAATATAGTGCACTAATCAAACTAAATAAGGTGCATTCCGAATAGTCATAACCATCTATTCAATAAAGTGCAACTGCATACTCATAAGCAATGAAAATAAATAAGTGGGTGAACTATGTGCATCCCACACTGGTGACAATATAAACACTAGTAAATAAATAAGTGCAGCCGTGCAAATAACTATATAAATTATGAAAGTGAGAACCATATAAATTCAAAGGCTCAAAAAGCAGGTTCTGTGTATTTTAAAATTGTCCAAAAATAGTGCAATCAGAGTTGGTACAGAAATCATAAAGTTCTATAGTCCATATAAGGATGGAGTAAGGTGCTCTTTTTTTCTATGAAGCCGGGAGTGCAGTGAGTGATTGGAAGATAGGGTGCTCCCCCTCTCCTGGGGTCCTGTGCTTACCGGATGTCCGTACCCCTACAGGGGTAAATGGCGGGTCGATAACAGGGATCGCTCCCATACACCGGCAATCTGGTTCCGTCCTATCCTTCCTATTACCACTCGTATCCACTCCTTGCTCCGGTACACATAGGGGTTAAAGCATCAGGGAGAGAGCTCCAGTACAATTCCCGGGTATATGAAAAAGGGGAAAAACAGAAGCCTCCGATAGTGCAGGATTGCCTTTAAAACTTTTATTTAGATTCCAAAAAAGACATGTACTCACATAAAATCAACATGCAGCGCATCCGTATGGCATAGGGTCCGCAACTACCTCGTTCGCGGTGCTCGCCTGGGATCAGCGTGCGTTCCTAGCCTCGGGATCGTTCAGACGGAAGTGATGTGGTCACGTTCTCGACGCGTTTCGTCACACTGACGTCATCATATTTATGTAAAGCAACAATCCTTTTTTTAAATCCTCAGAGAGTTCTTTGCCATGAAATGCCATGTTTAACTTCCAGTGACCAGTATAAAAGAGTGAGAGCGATAACACAAAATTTAACAGACCTGCTTCCCATTCACACCTGAGACCTTGTAACACTAATGAGTCACATGACATTGGGGAGGAGAACTGGCTAATTGGGCCCAATTTGGACATTTTCACTTAGGGTTGTACTCACTTTTGTTGCCATCAGTTTAGACATTAATGGCTGTGTGTTGAGTTATTTTGAGGGGACAGCAAATTTATACTGTTATACAAGCTGTACACTCACTACTTTACATTGTAGCAAAGTGTAATTTGTTCATTGCTATTATGTGAAAAGATATAGTAAAATATTTACAAAAATTTGAGGGGTGTACTCACTTTTGTGAGATACTGTATATATATATATATATATATATATATATACATACACACAAAAATTTAAATCAAAAGAACACTTTTTAATCAGAGTATAGCATCAAGTCAAATAAACTCCTGGGATATTAATCTTGTCAGTTAAGTAGCGGAGGGGGTTGTTAATTAGTTTCAGCTGCTTTGGTGTTAATTTCATTGACAACAGGTGCACTAAATGGGCAAAAATGAGACAACCTCCAAAACAGGAATGGTTTTACAGGTTGAGGCCACTGATTTTTTTTCCCCTACTCATCTTTTCTGACTGTTTCTCACTGTTTTTGCATTTGGCTAGGGTCGGTGTCACTACTGGTAGCATGAGGCGATAACTGGACCCTATAGAGGTTGCACAGGCAGTCCAACTCCTCCAGGATAGCACATCAATACTTGCCATTGCCAGAAGGTTTTCTATGTCTCCCAGCACTCAAGAGCATGGCGAAGATTCCAGGAAACAGGCAGTTACTCTAGGAGAGCTGGACAGGACCGTAGATGGTCCCTAACCCATCAGCAGGACCAGTATCTGCTCCTTTTGCAAGGAGGAACAGGATGAGTACTGCTAGAGCCCTACAAAATGACCTCAAGCAGGCCACTAGTGTGAATGTCTCTGACCAAACAATCATAAACAGACTTGATGATGGTGGCCTGAGGGCCTGATGGCAAATGGTGGGCCCTGTGCTCACTGCCCAGCACCGTGGAGCTCGATTGGCATTTGCCATTGAACACTAGAATTGGCAGGTCCGCCACTGGCGCCCTGTGCTTTTCACACATGAGAGCAAGTTCATCCTGAGCCCATGTGACAGACGTGAAAGGGTCTGGAAAAGTCGTGGAGAACATTATGCTGCCTGTAACATCATTCAGCATGACAGGGTTGGTAGTGGGTCCCTGATGGTCTGGGGAGGTATATCCATGGAGGGACGCACAGACCTCTACAGGCTAAACAATGGCACCCTGACTGCCATTAGGTATTAAGATGTAATCCTTGGACCCATTGTCAAACCCTATGCTGGTGCATTGGGTCCTGGGTTCCTCCCAGTGCACAACAATGCCCGGCCTCATGTAGTGAGAGGTGAGGGTATGCAGCCAGTTTCTGGAGGATGAAGGAATCTATACCATTGAATGGCACCACGGTTGCCTGAACTGAATCCAAGATACCCCTCTGGGACATTATGTTTCGGTGCACCTGACGCGGCCAGATTGCACCTCCGTCTTTTCAGGAGCTCAGTGATGCCCTGGTCCAGATCTGGGAGGAAATACCCCAGGACACCATCCGTCATCTCATTAGGAGCATGCCCCGATGTTGTCAGGCATGCATACAAGCACGTGGAGGCCATACAAACTACTGAGTACCATTTTGAGTTGCTGCAATGAAATTTCAGCATAAAGGACCAGCCTGCTGCATCATTTTTTCACTTTGATTTTTGGGTGGTCTTTGAATTTAGCCCTCTGTAGGATGATAATTTTCATTTCCATCATAGCATCCTTTCATTCTAACACGTTACCCAGTCCATATCAGTATAGATATCCAGCATGATATTTTTTCCCTGTTGAGATCTGATGTGTTTTCAAAGTGTTCCCTTAATTTGTTTATATGGTCAACTTTTCTTGAGCGGTGATGATTGGCCACACAGTGGTCGAAGTTCAGGAGATTCAGCAGGGTCTGGACAAAGTTTGATCTGTGCATGGCAGTTCCAATTTTCAAAGTGTTCCCTTAATTTGTTTAATATATATATATATTTAATATATAGATAGATAGATAGATAGATAGATAGATAGATAGATAGATAGATAGATAGATAGATAGATAGATATAATCTATCTATCTATCTATATGTGTATATATATATATATATATATATATATATATATATATATATATATATATATATATATATATATATATATATATATACACACTATATATTATCCCAGTTCACGTCTACAAATAATGCAGAATAGTCATCCCTACAACGTACAGTAGATACAAATTATTTTTTAGCTCAAGATATGAATTAGGTGGGCTGATTAGATTTCTTGAGATAACACAGTAAGCGTGAACATGACACAGAAATAGCACTCAAACAGCCGTACTTTCAATTAGAAATAAATATCCATCACATTTATCATTGAAGATGTCAGACCAATATTTCTCCAACAGCCTCCTAACCATCAGCTCTTCAGGTAATGTCCTGTAGCAACAGCTTTAACCTGTGCTGTTCTTCCTTCTCCTGGTAAAAACTATATTTTATTTTTTAAACAAGAAATAGTTTGTGACACATAGTGCTTAGAAAATCAAATGTCATTTTGGTAGGGATGGTATGTGCTTAAACTTTCCATGAGAATAGTTTCACCTGCAACAGAATTTGTAATTCTGTTCAACCACTCCTGTAACATATTCACCCCCCCCCCTTCCCAAAGGCAGCATAGCTTAAGCTGGCCATAAACAAATCAAGAAGTAGCCAGTTCAGCAGGAACTGGACACATTTCCATAAGGTGTGGCCACCAACACTCAACAAAAGTAATTCATTTGACTGACTTCTATAGAAAGGATGTGTTGGAAATGTTTTCTCAATTAGCCGCTGCAGCCAATCAAATTGGAACTGCCATGCACAGATCAAACTTTGTCCAGACCCTGCTGAATCTCCTGAACTTCGACCACTGTGTGGCGAATCATCACCGCTCAAGAAAAGTTGACCAAATGAAGGGACATGCTGGAAATTTTTTCTTGATCAGTGGCTGCAGCAAATCAGCTGCAACTGCTAATTAGTGTATTCTGACAAAGGTGGGTGCTGCTGTCAAAATACAATGTCCTAGCAGGGGATCCATTCCCCTTATTTAATGAAAAAGCATCACCACAGTGATAGCATTAGTCAACAAGTTCTCTTTTCCTGTTAGAAAACATTCTGTTTGGTTCACACAGATGCCACTCCCTTAAAAGCATGATAAACAGGGGTTGATTTACTAAAATTGGAGAGTGTAAAATCTGGTGCAGCTGTGCATGGTAGCCAATCAGCTTCTAACTTCAGCTTGTTCAATTAAGCTCTGAAAATAAGCACACATTCATATTGGTCAAATTTGACATGCAATTTGCACCGTCCAAATTGGTACAATGTCGACTTTGCGGCACCACACAGATTCCCAAAAGTAGTTTCTGTACTACTTTTGGTGACTTTGGGGGGCGATTTTTAATAGACATCTGTGAAGGAACCCGCACAGATGTCTGTGAAATCGCCCCTGAAGTCGGAGGGAAATGCCGGCTTGAAATCGTGCAAGTTCAGCTGAAAGGTATTTAATAATAACATTCAAATACAATACGACTTGTGTCGCAATTGTATTCGCTATATTATTTTTTCTTTATTTGCTATTTTTTTCTCCACAAAAGCGGAGCTACCCTTTAAAGCAGTATTTTAAAATCAACGGGCTACCAGCAGACCGAAACTTCCTCAAAATCAGACGTGGCGTAAATTATTATGCTTTACCGTAGTGCAAAGATATAAATGGACCCTCAATGATTTGTCAATGAATACATTATCTGCTTTAACTGTGACCTACCA
Organism: Pelophylax lessonae; assembly: GCF_965119305.1. Lineage (NCBI taxonomy): Eukaryota > Metazoa > Chordata > Amphibia > Anura > Ranidae > Pelophylax > Pelophylax lessonae. Next base: position 123,130,408 of record NC_138770.1, read on the forward strand.
GTATTTAACTTGGTGTTTTAAAATTAAGTTAAGAGCTTCCAATGACACAGATAGCATCCTAAGCCTACTTTTATATTAGATGAATACTTTCTCTGAAAATGAATACAATTTTGGATCAGTCTTTTAACTGTGAATATGATAACTGTTTGGAATCTTGTGAAGAGCTGATTATATAAATAAGCCAGTACTGCAAAACAATCCCATGCTATGAATGCAATTAGGTTTCCCAGCACACTAGTTAATTATCTCTTGAGGCTCAATGATGAACAGCTTTGCCTGGTTGGTGTCCAGTTCACACAATCATAAAATGTAGCCTGATGATTATGAGGTGTCCAAAATCCTGCAGTGTCACCGCAGAAGTATCTGTCACTGCAGGTAAGAGGAAACAAAAAAACAACTAAACTGACACAATACAGTTACACAATGCTGTGAAGATAATGAAGTCCCTCAAAGGACAGCCATGAACTTGTAGCGAATCCCTAATTTTGCCCATATTTGCATGCATACATTTTTATGATCCATGGAAGCACTTTTAGGAATTGCAAACGGGGATAAAAAAAAGAAAGGAAAGTTTGTTTCTTCCTTTTCACCTCATTTCGATAATTTAAATTACGGGAAAATTAAAAGGACCAGAAGCCCAAATTACGTTTGCTTACTGTACAAACATTGTATGAAAATAAATGGCCTAATACATAATAAAGCTCAAGATGTAAAGCTATCATGGTCTTTGGTTATTTACTAGCTTTCATGTTAGTTGTTATAAGCAAGGCTTTTTTTCTCAGAAAATAGGTGCAGGAAGTCAACCACGACTCACACACACCTTCCAAATCGCACCAAATAGTGGGTGTGGTCAAAGTTCACTAACAGTGGGAGGATCTTAAATGGGCACTAAATACCAGGCATGCATTAGGTACAAAGTGCAGAGTTCAGGTTGGGGAGGCAGGGGTTAACACAGAATGCAGAGTTCAGGGGTGTGCTATGTACATAGTGTGGAGTTCAGGGTGCGCTGCAACCCTCTTCCACAGCTACTTACCCCTGCATCCCTCATCCATGTCGCACTTTCACCTCTCTTTAGCTCTGACCTCTGCATGCAGTTCCCCCTCCACTGCCCCTATCATCCCCCCCCCCTTAAAAAGTCTACCATCTTCCACATGTTGTTTCTTTATTAAGCAACCAGTCAGCTCTAGAACCTCCCCATAAACTGTAGGTGGCTCTGCCTCTCTTGCTTGCAGGGAGATCATCCAGTAGGGCTGTATACATCCTCACTGCACCCTAGGCACCTGCATCTCCCCTTTCCCCATCCTGCACTCAGTTGGAGCCACTCAGGAGATCAGATCTGTGGGTGTCATTGTTAGACGAGTTGTCACTTGTAAACACAGAAGCCGGACCTCTTTGTTTACAAGTGATAGTGGTGAGCATAATGCTTGAGCCAGAGGTGGTGGAACTGAGTTCCACCAAGTTCCAGCTGAAAAAGTCCTGGTTATAGGTTTTTAAACTGATGTTGTATGTTGTTCTTCTGCGAAAGAACATTAAATACACGGTGAACCCATAGCTCAGGATTCACAGAGAGGCCCCATTTACTCTGAACACTATTTAAACACTATTTACATTTGTGGGTGCAACTTACATATGTGTTATCTTTGGCGTGTGAGCACGGAGGGATGTGGCGCTTTAAAAATTCATTTTTTTTTTATACACTGTCCCTTTAGGAAATGTTTTTCTGATCACTTTTATTGCTGTCACAAGGAATGCAATATCCCTTGTGACAGTAATAGGCAGTTACAGGTACTCTTTATGCAGGGATCCAGGCTCTAAAAGTCCCCAAACCCCTTCTTTGCACTTAAAAGTAGAGATCGACTAATTATCGGCAACACCGATATATCGGGTGCCGATATGCACTTTGCTCGATATATCTGTATCGGCGTTTGGATTTGCCGATATTGCCGATATTTAGGGAAAGTGCATGTACCGTGGTAATGCCTGCAGCTAGAGGCATTACCCCGGTACCGGTGTCCATAGCCGACGGACGGCTGACTTGTAATGACAACCGATGCGGCTGAGAAGGTCTACGTCGGTTTTCGCAGGAGAAAAAAGGCGGCAAGCAGTCGGGAAGTGGTTAATTCTACGTTGTCCTGCAGCCTGCACCACTGAACTCCACTGGGTTAAAGGGAGAGGTTGCTCAAAGATCTATTCCATTAAACACTTCTAGAAATGTCAGATGCTGGCATTCCCTACTGTGCTATGGGGCTTCCTCTACTGACTCCTAAGTCACCATCGGTCACAGGGCCTGGTAGAAGGAACCATAAAGCACACAAGGAGACCAGACATCTGACTAAACTGTGTGATAGAAACTAAAGACCTTTCATGATGTTCACTATGAACAGCAGGACAGGTAAATATTTACCGCTTGCCTTTCTGGGAGATCTTTGTTTTAGATTTGTAAGTTGCTTTGACCCACAACCTCAACCACGGTCTTTACAGCGATACATTCCTATTGTCCAGTGAGGTAGGCCATCATAATGATGGACAGTCCAGTAGGAAGTATGTGCGTGACAGGGAGTGTCACAACACACATATTGTACAACACACTCACATCAGTCCCTGCCCTCAAAGTCCATACCTCACATATGAGGACCAATGCAGACAGGTGGATCAGCACATAAGCAGGTGCAGTTAACTGGCTGGCCACTAGATAGCTCTGTTCCCATTCTAGAGGGTTTGGCCTCAGCAGGAGGAATAGTGTTCTAGCTAGACAGGAGCGAATATGGGGACTTGTGCTCTTGCCGTCAAATGCAGCCAACCACTAAGTCTCTGTTACAAGCATGTCTTTGGCATATGGAAGGAATCGCACGCATGCACAGGGAGAATTTGCAAACTCTTTGCAAGTAGTGTGATGGATGACATTTGAAGCAAGGGCACTAGTGAAGAAAGAAAAAAAGAAACAAAGAGGTTTAAAAAAGGTTTATAGACATATTGTACACCGATGTTTAGCTATACATGAGCTTTTTGAGAGGGAAATAAAAAGAAGCACACTTACATTATAGTCACACTTTTGTACAGCGATAGCTATGTGCATATGAGTGGCATTAAAAAGCATGATTTCTGTGCCTTATTTCTTTGGTTGTCTGTCATGCTGAAAATAATTTTTATCAGTCTGGCTCTTGATGTCAAGCAAATAGGTTAGAGAGCTGATGCCTGGAGCTGATCCTTAGATGAAGCCATCTGTAGTCAAGTCTCCTTTGACTTCTATGTACTGGAAATGTTCCTTTTATATTGTATAAATTACTCAAGTACTCAGATACTTAAAACATTTGCTGTAGTTACTAATACAAATCAATGGCCTCCACCTGCGAATGTTATTCATATGACTTGTTTTTGCTATGCTAACTCCCCTAATACTTGTTGGCTAGGCCCTGGGATACAACCGTTTTAAATTTATTCTAAAGGTATATGTTTTTTTACCCTAATGCATTGTATGTATTAAGGGTAAATAACCTTCTGCAAGCAGCTCCCCCCTGCCCCCCCCCCAGCCCCTTCTATACTTACCTAAACCTGATCTCGATCCAGCAATGTGCACAAGAGTAGCAGCTCTCCCGGCTCTCTCCCTCCACATTGGACAGACAGGAAACAGAGGGAGTCATTGGCTCCTGCTCCTATACTTACCTGAGCCCTATCTTGTTTCAGCAATGTGCACTAGAGCAGCAGATCTCCCAGCTCTCACTCTCCTCATTGGTCAGAGAGGCAGCAGCGGAAGCCCTTGACTCCTGCTGCTGTCAATCACAGCAATTAAGGAGGGAGTGGGGGACACCTCAGAAGAGAGAAGGTATGAGTGCCCCCATGACAAGCTGCTTGCCATGGCGGCACACAGCAGGGGGGGAACCATAAGTGCAGGCAGGGGATCTGTGAAGAGTAGGACCGGGGCTGCTCTGTGCAAAACCATTGCATAGAGTGGATAATTATAACATGTTTGAAATTATTATTATGGTGACAGTGTGAGGCCCTGCCACGTTGTAAATAGTCCTGAAAAGGACATGGGATTTTCCTGTATACAGTGTGTGGAACTCCAGTGTATCGATTATGAGTGTAGTGTTTTTACTGCTTTCTCTGGACTGTGGTTTTCCTGAATCAGGCCCTGGAGTTTGGAGATTTCAAATTGCCTTGGGAGGGAAGAAATCTCCAACCCAGCGTCCAGGCTTTGTTGAAGACCAGCAAGGTATTATAATAAAGGCTTGGAAATAGCTCAGTGCTCCAGCCAGGAGGGAGGTGTGCTTCCGCTTGAAGATAGGTACAGTAGCTCACAAAAGTGAGTACACCCCCCCCCATGGGCGTCCCCAGAACTTTTTACAGGGGGGCATCATTTTAAGGTCAGTCATGCTCCGCCCCTTTTTAACAATGTTGTGAAAGGGAGGGGCTTAGTCATTATCACATAAAGCACAGGCATATAAAGGTTTGAGAAACCTGATGCAAAAGCAAAGCTGACCCTCTCTGTTTTGGGTCCGTGCAGGTGGCGCATGCATGCACGTGACATCAGTATGTGCTGTGATATCACATGCCGTGCCTCTGTGCACGGGGCCACAAATCTCCCCAATTTCCTTGCTTCAGGCTCCCCCTCTCCTGGAATGCTAGCACTGGGGCGTAAGGCTGATTACAGTGGTCCATGCAGCTGCTGGTGTCAGTCACAGCACAAGCTGCGACTAACGAGTATTTATTTTTAAAGGGGAAAAATAAGCCAATCTTTACCAGTTTTCAAAGACTGATCACGTGACCCGCCGCCTCTCTCCTCCTCTCGGCTTTTCTTCCTCCCCTCCCAACTGACGTCAGTGGGGTGCTGCTATCAGACAGGGAGAGGAGAGAGCTGGCAGGTCATGTGAGCGGCGATAGGCATTCTGAAAACTGGTAAAGAGCGGATTTAAAACACATACACAGACACAGGGGCATGGGCATACAGGATTATTAAACAGACCAGACAGGATAGTATAAAGTGGTTTAACCACAACTTGCCCCCCCATGCAGATGCTTATGCCCCCCTTACATTTTTGTAAATATTTTATTATAACTTTTTATGTGACAACGCTGAAGAAATGACAGTTTACTACTTTGTAAATTAGTGAGTGTACAGCTTGTATAAAAGTGTAAATTTGCTGTCTCCTCAAAATTACTCAACACACCGCCATTAATGGCTAAACTGCTGGCAACAAAAGTGAGTACACCCCTAAGTGGAAATGTTCAAATTTGGCCCAAAGTGTAAATATTTTTTGTGGCCACCATTATTTTCCAGCACTGCCCTAACCCTCATGGACATGGAGTTCACTAGAGCTTCACAGGTTGCCACTGGATTCCTCTTCCACTCCTAAATGATGACATAACGGAGCTGGTGGATGTTAGAGACCTTGCGCTCATCCACCTTCCATTTGAGGATGCCCCACAGATGATCAAAGATGATCAAAGATTGCTTCTTTAGCAAAGCAGTGGTCATCTTGGAGGTGTGTTTGGGGTCATTATCATGTTGGAATACTGCCCTGCGGCCCAGTCTCTGAAGGGAAGTGATCATGCTCTGCTTCTGTATGCCACAGTACATGTTGGCATGCATGGTTCTCTCAATGAACTGTAGCTCCCCAATGCCTGCAGCACTCATGCAGCCCCAGACCATGACACTCCCAGCACCATGCTTGACTGTAGGCAAGGCACGCTTATCTTTGTACTCCTCACCTGGTTGCCGCCACTCACGCTTGACACCATCTGAACCAAATAAGTCTATCTTGGTCTCATTAGACTACAGAACATGGTTCCAGTAACCCATGTTCTTAGTCTGCTTGTCTCCAAACTGTTTGCGGGCTTTCTTGTGCAGCATCTTTAGCTTCCTTCTGGGATGACAGCCATGCAGACCAATTTGATGCAGTGTGTGGCGTATGGTCTCAGCACTGCCAGGCTGACCCCCCACCACTTCAACTTCTGCAGAAATGCTGGCAGCACTAATCCGTCTATTTCCCAATAATGATGAGCTTTGTGTTCGAGACGAACCTAAGTTTGACTCGAACACTCCGTGTTAGCCCGTTCGCCAAATGGCAAATGAATGGGCTTCTTTGCGGGAACTTTGAGTTCCCGCATCCATAATTAATAGGTGGACTATTAATCACCCGCTGGCCAAGGGATTAAAACCCACAACCTCACAATTGCAAGCCCGGTATACTACCACCTATGCCACCGTCAAACCTGCTGATTAACCTAACCCTCTGCCTGCCTAACTAACTTCTATCTCGCCATACACACAATACCACATTCCTTCAGGGAGAGTGTAGTGAGTTACACAGTTTATCAGATAGTGTAGTGTAGTATAGTTAATACATTGCTTAGTAGGAAGAGAGACTTGTGCTTTTTACACTTTGTTGTCAGTTTGTCATTTCCGTATATAGCACCCGTGCAGTATACACGATAAATGAATATATATATATATATATATATATATATATATATATATATATATATATATATATATATATATATATATATATATATACATATAAATAAAAAATGGTTTGGGGTCCCCCCCCCCAGTCCATACCAGGCCCCTTAGGTCTGGTATGGATTTGATTTTAAGGGACATGCCACGTTGATGGGGACAGGGGTCTCTTCCTGACAACTGTGGGCTTTGGTTGTGGGGGTCGGCAGAGGGAAAGCTTATCGAAATTATTATTATTATTATTATTATTATACAGAATTTATATAGCGCCAAAAGTGGGCGCAGCGCATTACAGTGTGGGGGAAGACAATACAGTTACAGTACAATTCAATACAGGAGGAATCAGAGTGCCCTGCTCGTTAGAGTTTACAATCTAGAAGGGAGGGTCAAGTGAAACAAAAGCCAGTAATTGAGGAGGATGGGCAGATGGATAAAATGGAGGTAGAGTTGTTAGGTGTTGGTAGGATAGGCTTCACTGAAGAGGAGGGTTTTCAGAGATTGCCTAAAAGCTAATAGAGTAGGAGATAATTCGGACAGATAAGGGTAAGGAGTTCCATAGGATTGGAGAGGCTCTGGTAAAGTCCTGGAGGCGAGCATGGGAGGAGGTGACAAGGGAGCTAGAGAGCAGGAGGTTTTGAGAGGAACAAAGAGAGTGATTAGGTTGGTATTTTGAGACTAGGCTAGTGATGTAGTTGGGGGCTAAGCTGTGGATGGCTTTGTAAGATGTTGTTAGTATTTTGAATTTGATTCTCTGGAAGCCTCCTTTAACAAGGGGGCCCCCAGATCCTGTCCCCCCATGTGAATAGATATTGGGTACATCGTACCCCAACCCATTCACCAAAATGTGTACAAAAAAATAAAGACAAAAGCCAGTTTTGGATAAGTCCATTATTAAAAAATAAAAAATAGTGTCCCCCTGATGATCACGTCACCCGCCTGCAACTGGAAAAATAGAAAAAAAATGAAGCTCCATCTTCTCAAGATGCCTCCCGTGTTAATGAGCTGGTTGAGTTTGACAGCTCTTTTATAGGAACCTGACGTCACAAGCACCCAATAATGCACTGCTAAGGTGCAGTGAATAAATTACATGATGTCAGTAATTTATTCACTGCACCTGACCAGTGGATTATGCGGCTCTCGTGACGTCAGATCCCTATAAAAGAGCTGTCTAACTCAAACAATTCATTAGCACGGGAGGCGTCTTAAGAAGCAGAAGGTTTTTTTTTTTTCTATTTTTCGGTTGTGGGCGGGCAACGTGATCATCGGGGGGACATTATTTTTTTATTTTTAATAAAGGACTTGTCCAAAACTGGCTTTTGTCTTTATTTTTTTGTACACATTTTTGGTGAATGGGTTAGGGGTACAATGTACCCAATATCCATTCACAAGGGGGATGGAATCTGGGGGCCCCCTTGTTAAAGGAGGCTTCCAGATTCCGATAAGCCTTCCCTCTGCAGACCCCCACAACCACAGTTGTTGTCTGGAAGAGACCCCTGTCCCCATCAACATGGGGGGCATGGTATGGTTCAGGAGGGGGGGTGCTCACTCGTCCCCACCCCATCCTGTCCACCCAGGCTGTGTGCTTGGAAAAGGGTCTGGTATGGATTTAAGGTGGAACCCCACTTTTTTTTTTTTTTTTGGCGTGGCATTTGTCTTCATTTTTTTGTACACTTTTTTGGTGAATGGGTAGGGGTACGATGTACCCAATATCCATTCACATGAGGGGGGGCTGGGATCTGGGGGCCCCCTTGTTAAAGGCGGCTTCCAGATTCTAAAAAGACTCCCCCCCCCCGCAGACCCCCTCAACCACAGCTCATGGTTGTCAGAAAGAGACCCCTGTCCCAATCAACATTTGGGGCAAGGTGCTTTGGGATGTGGGGTGCAGAGCCCCCCCCCCTCAAAGCCACCACCCCCCATGTTAAGGGCATGTGGCCTGGTATGGTTCAGGAGGGGGGGCCCATCTCTATCCTGGCCAGCCAGGCTGCGTGCTCGGATAAGGGTCTGGTATGGATTTTAGGGGGAACCCCTCGCCGCTTTTTTTTTTAATTTTGGGGCCTGGTGTGGACTGGGGGTGGACCCCATGCTGTTTTTTTTTTTCATTTTTTTATCTGTTTTGCCGGGAGCCAAAAATACATTACAGCCGCGAGCAAGTTTAAATGACATTTTTTCCTTTAGAAATGTCAGCATTGCTGCAGAAGGCTATTAAGGGGGCCCCCCCAGGTACAATATTTAAAGGAATTTATGATTTTTATTGTTTCACTTTTAGCATTATTAAAATCACTGCTCCTGTAAAAACGATTGTTTTAAAAAACAATTTTTGCTTTGATTCATGTCCCCCAGGGCAGTACCTGGGTCCCCATTCACTTTTTTGGGCCAATAACTTGCATTTAAGCCTTTAAAATGAGGACTTGTGAATTTTCATGTTCATGTCCTATAGACTTTAATGGAGTTTGCATGTTCGCTAGAACATTTCCCCTGTTCGAGATGTTCTGGTGCGAACTGAACAGGGGGGTGTTCGGCTCATCACTATTTCCCAAAAGACAACTTCTGGATATGACGCTGAACACATGCACTCAACTTTGTTGGTTGACCATGGCGAGGCCTCTTCTGAGTGGAACCTGTCCTGTTAAACCGCTGTATGGTCTTGGCCACCATGCTGCAGCTCAGTTTCAGGGTCTTAGCAATCTTCTTATAGCCTAGGTCATCTTTATGTAGAGCAACAATTCTTTTTTTCAGATCCTCAGAGAGTTCTTTGCTATGAGGTGCCATGTTATACTTCCAATGATCGGCATGAGAGAGTGAGAGTGATAAGACCAAATTTAACACCTGAGACCTTGTAACATTAATGAGTCACATGATACTTGGGAGGGAAAATGGCTAATTGGGACGAATTTGGACATGATCACTTAGGGGTTTACTCACTTTTGTTGCCATCAATTTAGACATGTGTAGCACCCTCCACGGTAGGTGCTAGTGAGAGAGTATACTTTTTGGCTCTGTCTGCCTATCAGAGGAGCAGCAGGCAAATCTATATTGCTTTCTTTCTAGCAGAGAGAAGGATCTGTTAGTTAGGTCTGCTCAGTGTTCTCAGTATGTGATTCATTGAGTCTAGAGAGTGTTTCACACTGGTCCAATAGGGAGGCATGTTAGACAGTGGGAGGAAACCTGACCAATGGATACACAGGCTTTGATACAGTCCTGGTGATTGACAGGGACAGGCTGTCTCTGTGCATTCTGGGATACTGTATAAAAGCCAGAAGCAGATGTGCTGCCAGGTCTTTGGCTGGTGAGCAGAGTCCCGGAGGGAGGGTGGTGGCCGACTCCTGCTCTGTAGCAGTGGCACGTGGCATCAGGAGGTTGTCCTGAGGGCCAGAGGAACGGAGCTGAACCCAGAGGTCCAGGAAAAGCTGACTGAGGGGGAGACACTGGAGACCCTAGAAAAACAGAATCGTGAGTACAGGGGATCATGTCAAGGGGCCTGACCTGAGGGGGGCCACCCCGGAGTAGAATAGTCAGTGGACGGGTGTCAGTGGTCATGAAAGAGGATACTAGGAGAGTGTCCTGAATATAACAGTAGTTCATCAAGTCATCTGGAAAGAGACTTAACCCTAAGTGGCAAGGTGGATCAACAGCCTGGCTGTATCTACAGATAGATGTCCTCCCAACTTTGTGCATAGTTCATCTGGAGTATCCCACTATTCCCTTCTCCCTTTCCTATTTAAAATAAAACACCAAAATCAACTACAAACCCCTGGACTGGTCATTTATTGAGCCAAGAAGTAAAGTGTTAAATTGTGAATGCCAGTGTTGCTAACGGTAACTCAGGGGGAAGTGTAATATTCAGCAGTCCTCTAGGGGGCAGTGCTACACATTAATGGCTGTGTGTTGAGTTATTTTGAGGGTACAGCAAATTTACACTGTTATACAAGCTGTACCGTGTTGTCACATGAAAATATATAATAAAATACTGAAATGTAAATTAAAAATGTGAAGGTGGTACTCACTTTTGTGAGATACTGTATGTGTGATCCTGCCTGGAGACTGAAGTACTTGACTTAACCACTTTACCGCTGGAGGATTTTGCTGTCTTCCGTCCAGGCCACTTTTTGCGATTCGGCGCTGTGCGACTTCAACTGACAATTGCGCGGTCGTGCGACGCTGTACCCAAACGAAATTTACGTCCTTTTTTTCCCACAAACAGAGCTTTCTTTTGGTGGTATTTGATCACCTGTGCGATTTTTACTTTTTGCGCTATAAACAAAAAAAGAGCGTTTATTTTGAAAAAATAACAATATTTTTAACATTTTTTTATATGAAATTCCCCCCAAAAAAGATGTAAAAACCAATTTTTTTTAAAATTTTTGGCCAATTTGTTTTCTGCTACCTATGTTTGGTAAAAAAAATCTCAATAAGCGTATTTTGATTGGTTTGCGCAAAAGTTATTGCGTTTACTAACAAAGGGAAAGATTTCTGTCATTTTTGGTGGTTTTTTTTTAACGCGTAATGGCGGCGATCTGCGATTTTTTTTGCGGGACTGCGACATTGCGGCGGACAGATCGGACCCTTGACTGACATTTTTGACACTTTTGGGGGTACCAGTGACATTACTGCAGTAATCAGTGCTATATATATGCACTGTTACTGTAAAAATGACACTGGCAGGGAAGGGGTTAATTTTATTGGAGAGGGAGGGGTTAATGTATGCCTGGTGCTTACTGACGTGTGGGGGGGGAGGTGACTGAGTGAGTCATGGACAGATCGGATGTCCAGCTATGCTGAACAGTCCGATCTGTCACTCCCTGTCACTATGGAGATCCGCCCGCTGTGTTTACACACAGCGGGCGGATCTCCAGACTCGATCCCCGACGATCGGGTAAGAGCAGCGGCGATCGCCGCTGCTCCTCCCCTGGCCCGACTCCCGCTGTGAATGAAAACAGCGGGAGCGAGCCTCCGGCGGCACGCAAGCGCCGCCCAGAAGGGGGAGTGTCTGACGACGTAGTACTACGTCGTCAGACGATAACGAGCCACTCTGCCGCAGTAATATTACTGTGAGCAGTCGTAAAGTGGTTAAGAGACTGCACTCCATGTTGGAGGGATTCGATGTTCAATGGACTGAGGGAGTCGAGGAGACTGAGGGAGAGCTGGAATAACTAGAGTCCAGGGGACCGAGGTAATTTGTAAGTCTCAGAGGAGTGAAAGAGCCTGGGGCATCAGGAGAACCCATATTGAGATGCCAGGAATGGGTATGTACAGCAGAGAGCTGTGACTAAAGGCTGAATGAGCCAAGACAGAGTTCAGAGAGCCAGGAGAGCTGGGGAGAAGGTCTAAGAGACTAGTGACAAGAGCAGTGGTGCTGTTGAAGAGGGAGCCAGAATTTCTCAGAATTTTATGTTACCTGCTTTGCACTGTAAAACTGAAACCCCTATGTATGAAACCCTAATGTAAGGACTTTGATTTGACTTCTGTTTTAATAAAGGTGGGCTGGCAAGCCTTAAAAATCACAGTTCAGACTGGTGTAGGCTCAGAAAATACAAATTTACCATTGAGCTAAACAGTTCCCAAATACCAATATGTCCTATTTTACTCTTCTCTGCTTAACAAAATTACAAAACATATAAAATAATATTGCTCCTCCTGTTAACTATTTGCTGTTTTGTTTCCAATATAGCTTGTAAACCATTGACAGAAAAGCAAGGAATTGAGTTCATATTGGTTTCTAGCCAAGGAACAAATCATAAATGTTGGGCTGGACTTATGTTGTACATTGCATAAATCAGCAACATGATTTCTGCTGTTGTTTCATTCCAGAACATTTGTTGGCTGGACATTTTAAGTACATTTTCAGCCCTGGCTATAACAGAGCAGAGTTTGCATTTATCAGATATTCATGTTCTAAGCAGATGGTTCAATAAAGCAATTTTAGTTTGTGGACAGGACTCAAATTATACCATGTACAAAATAACTCCCATTCTGTTTACACTCGGAATGAGTGTGAAGAACAGATGAATGCATAAAAGGATAGAGACATTCATTAAATCTAACATACAGGCTGAATAGATAGATAGATAGATAGATAGATAGATAGATAGATAGATAGATAGATAGATAGATAGATAGATAGATAGATAGATAGATAGATAGATAGATAGATAGATAGATAGATAGATAGATAGATAGATAGATAGATAGATAGATAGATAGATAGATAGATAGATAGATAGATAGATAGATAGATAGATAGATAGATAGATAGATAGATAGATAGATAGATAGATAGATAGATAGATAGATAGATAGATAGATAGATAGATAGATAGATAGATAGATAGATAGATAGATAGATACACAAGCCATTAACCTGCATATTTTTTAAGGTAAAACATAATGAAACATAATTGAAACAGATGCAGTTGTTTGCTGAACAGTTATCACAGAGGGAAAGGGACATTTTTTTTCACAGCTTACAACTTTAGTAAATACTCAAGTCACTCTCAGTCAGTTCAGGGAAATTAAGTGACCTGTTTGTCTTAGTATTCCTTCCTAATACACATTGAACATTTCATTTACGTTTTAATGTTAAAGTAAACCTGTGTGCATTCTATAGTCATTTACGTATTTTAGGAATATAAACAAATGCCCAATGAGCTCTAATAAAAAATCTCATTAACCTCTGTACTGTACTGTAGAGAAGTTCATAACAAATGCACTCAAAATGTCCGCGTTGTCATCTCAGCAGTTCAGCACCTGCTGCTCCCCCCAACCAGCAGTGGCTCAGCAGCTCAGCTCTCCCTGCTCCTCTCCCAGCAGTTACTTAGCCACTCGGCTCACCTTGCTTTCTTCTCCTAGCAGTGACACAGCAGCTCAGCTCTCCCTGCTCCTCTCCCAGCAGTTACATAGCCACTCAGCTCACCAAGCTCTCTTTTGCCAGCAGTTACTTAGCCACTCAGCCCACCTTGCTTTTTTCTCCTAGCAGTGACTCAGCAGCTCAGCTCTCCCTGCTCCTCTCTCAGCAGTTACATAGCCACTCAGCTCACCAAGCTCTCTTCTGCCAGCAGTTACCAAGCCAGGCTGGTCAAATCCTTTGAGAATGTCCTGTGGGACGAAATGCATCAGGATCGTGCCTGTTTAGCCAGACTTGCATTTGTTTCTGCCTTTACCTTTGGAAATTTTGTGAGTGTTATTCCCCTTTTTTAATAAACTTTTTATTTGGGTTTTACACTATGTCTGTTTCCTTTGGTTTATTTCCACATGGGTCTGGATTTCTGTGAGTGATCCTTTCTACCTACCCTGCTGGATATACACCTGGGAGACATCCGTGGTTGCAGATCGTTTCAGGAATCCTATACCATCCTAACAGCCTTCTTGACCCTCATGCTATATGGTATTCAGGGTCAACAGCATCTGGTGAGCGCAATTTTATTTGGTGTTGGTGATGGGATATCAGTATCAAGATTCATCTCTCTGTTTTGGATTACTCCACTTGCACTTAACATTGTGAACTCTATATGGACTTTTTTGATTGTATTCAGTTACAGATTTTCACATTTACTGATCACATATGTCATTTTATTTGTTTGTATTGAGAACTGTTGCAGTTCCTCACCCATTAGCGCTGCATTTTTATTTTATTTTCCGTTGCATCAACCCTTTTGTCAGTTGTTTGTGTCAGCAGCTTATACACTTGGTTGGTTAGCGCAGTTTATGCACCCCTTTTTTCCACAGTTACTAATCCAGTCAGCTCACCTTGCTTTCTTCTACTAGCAGTGACTCAGCAGCTCAACTCACCCTGCTCCTCTCCCAGCAGTTACATAGCCACTCAGCTCACCTTGCTTTCTTCTCCCAGCAGTGGCTCAGCAGCTCAGCTTAGCCTGCTCTACAACCCAGCTCAGTTCATCCTGTTTCCCTCTACCAGCAGTGACTTAGCATCTCATCTCATCCTGCCCTCCTTCCCAGTCCTTCAGCATTATTATATCTAATGAAAAAATAGTTAAGATCTAGCAGGGGGAGTAGAAGGAGCTGAGCTGCTGAGACTAAGATGACTTCAGTGCTTCTATTAAGAACTTTGAGAATGAGTTGCACCATAACACAGCTACACAGGTCTGAAGTTAGTGAGGGCCTAAAGTTCATTCAATTGTCCATAGTCACAAATTCACTTTAGCAACTCGTGCCCTTTTCTTTCACTTCAGATGGCTGCAATAAGTGGTGGTCGGGGGGGGGGGGGCAACAGCTATGTATGTTCTCTTGAAGAAGGCAAAATTAAAATCAACCTGTTGCTTTACCCTGCGTTGTGCCCATAGGATTATACAAATCCAGATAGAAATCCAAATACTTAGAAACTCTGTATGACCACCAGGGCTGGATCTAGCTGGTCTGATGTGGGGGGTGCAGTAAAAAAATGTCCTTGGTTAGGTTTATGTATATCTATGCATAATGTACAGGGGTTAGGAGTAAGCAATAAACAAAGCATAATATAGAGTACAGCAGTCAGGATGAGAGCCACGTTCACATCAGAGTCCCCTCTTACATCCATGTCTCCAAAGTCCCATTTTACCAATAATGAGGGGAACTGGCGCCTAGGAGCTCTTTGTAAAAAATAGAGAGCTTTTTTTTGAATATTAAGGATAACCTATCAGAAATGCAGCCAATCAACTATAGCGATTCTATATGTGCGATTTGTAAACAAATAAAATGAGTGCAATTTCTGTAGATTAATCCATGCTCTATCTAATTGATGCGGTATGAGTATTGAACTCCTAATAATTATAGCTGATTTTATGTATTAAAAATTAAAATAAATTAAATTAATCAATAATTAAAGGTGCTAGTGGATGAAAAAATGTGCAAATAAATGTGCTAAACTAAAGTGCAAATGTCATATATCTCTCTCAATAGCAGCTGTGTTAATATGTGTTATGTGGATCTAGCCAATATATACAGTATATATATTATATCCAAATAAATCTTCAATTTTAAATTATATTAGTGCAATGAGTATTTTGTATAAAGTAAAAGTGCCAGTGCAATTAAATATGATAAATGTGCAAATTATGTCAATTATTGGAAACCACAATTGATCAAAAAGAATATATCAAAAAGTATATAAATTATAATATATAACCAAATATATAATCAAATTATTATAGCACTGTGGGTGAGAGGATCTTCACGTGTGAACACTGTGAACACTTCATCTGTGATCAGCGCTCTGCACTTTATCACTGGAGGATTTTTATGGATTTGTTTGATGGACTTATTTCTCCAATATTGATTGATTTGTCACTATTATAATTTATATACTTTTTGATATATTCTTTTTGATCAATTGTGGTCTCCAATAATTGATATAATTTGCACATTTATCATATTTAATTGCACTGGCACTTTTCCTATATACAAAATACTCATTGCACTAACATAATTTAAAATTGAAGATTTATCTGGATATAATATATATAGTGCCACATAACACATATTAACACAGCTGCTATTGAGAGTGATATATGACATTTGCACTTTAGTTTAGCACATTTATTTGCACATTTGTTCATGCACACGTTTAATTATTGATTAATTTAATTTATTTTAATTTTTAATATATAAAATCAGCTATAATTATTAGGAGTTCAGTACTCATACCCCATTAATTAGATAGAGCATGGATTAATTTATGGAAATTGCGCCAATTTTATTTATTTACAAAGTCCCATTTTACATTAGTATCCCCAGAGTGCCTCCCATTACATCAGAGTCCCCCCCTTAGAGCAGAGTATCGCCCCATACATGAGAGCCTGGCAGAGTGCCCCCTTACACATAACTTTACCACTGGCAGGTGGCTGACGCGAAAAGGCTTTAAAAAAAATCTCCTTGTCTCTGGCTTTGAACTGCGCATACGCAGTTGCGGAGCCAGACAATTAGTAAATTGCCGGGCTCAGCCTAAACTGGTGTGAATATATGCCATGCCCAAAAAGCGCCATGATGTCACTGTGGAGGCGCACACCAGGACTTGCCCTGCTGCCCGATCTGAGGCCGAGCCCAACAGTTCTCCAATAGTCTGGCTCTGGAACTGTGTATGCGCAGTTCAGAGCTGATGAAAATGTTTTTTTTTACGGGCACTTTTCTCCAGTTCACAGTTATGAGCAGGAGAAAAGTGTCTGTTTTTGACAAACCATCAGTAAATTTACAGATGGTTGGCAACAGAGGACTAGGGCGTACACATGCTGCCACTGTGATATTCTGTTTCCTGTCCGTGGAAAAAATGATACCCTCAGTTGTTTTCAATTGGCAGAGCGCCTGCTTACCGTGTCCCATTCAAGTACTTGGAGCTGTTCTGCAAGCACTCCACAACTATGTGCAATGCATGCAGTTGTAGTGCACTAGTGTAGGGTTCTAGGGGTTAAAGCAGTTGGTGACGAGGTGAGCTGCCAAATGCTCTCTGAAAAGTGATCTGAATGCAATTTGCTCTTCAGAGACCAAAACACATCTAAAGAAGCCCCTAAAGGGAAGCTAGGGCTGGGCAAGAAGGGGTTAAAAGAGAGCAATCACAAACTTGTGAGTAAACACCCCCTTAGTGTATCCAACTAGTAGATTGCCAGACACCCCCCAATATTACTAAATGTGTCCCTGAGTGCTAACTGAACATTAACAGAGAGGGGAGAGAGACAGATGTGGGAGAGAAGGGAGGGAGATGGGGAGAGTTCAGTCACAGTGCAGAGCTCACTCACCCCAGGTTGGTCCGGTGGTTCAGGCAAAGGAATCAATCTTGCAGCCACCATGTAGCTGCACACTGCAGTGCTTCAAATTTCCCACCCACACGTCTTCCTCAGGCACAGCACTGCCCGGGAAATGGAGTGTGGGCAGGGCAGACATGAGGCAAGGTTGGGAGGAGGCAGTGCACATCGATCTCTCTCTCTCTCTCTTTTCCATGCTGGTAGGGGAAGGAAGGTGTGTGCTGGCTGACAGACACCTAGAGAGATGCAGACAGCTTTTCCTGATGGACAATGTTCATAGGTTTGCTGAGGGGGCACAACTGAAATCTGGAGGGTGTTGGCCACTACAGCACCCCCTTAGATCCAGCCATGATGACCACACTTCCTCCTCCTCAGCTGTCAGTTAAAATAGCAGGATACAGCATGCTTTCACTGACACCCAATGATCCTAAAGTGTACATGTCTCACAGTGAGCCCTGGGCCCCATACTAACAATCGGGACCCCAGAACTTCCGATTCTAGGTCACCTAATCACTGTGATAGCCGCTGATCAGTCACTGTGAAGCTTGCGCCCCATGTTTTCTTTCTCTGTGAATGGAGGAGAGATATACATCATTAAGAGGGATATTGCATATTTCATATTCCTTTTTAAGGTTGCCCTCACAAATATCTACTAAAGCTTCTACTATCTTGGTTATTCTAGTCATAATGACTAGAATGTGATTGTAAGCTGACTCTATGTACAAGTCAGCCCCCTCTCCTTTAGGGATGTGCCTACTTTGAAGGTCATATTGTTGCTTACAAGGGGAGTTGGCCGCGGGTGGTCTTTTGCTTGCATTTAAGTTCTATATTACCACAGCCAAATTCTATAAGACCTTTGTCTCATCCAGAGCTCCATCATGTAACATGCAAACATCTGTGGTCACCTGTGCCATCACAGTTAATATTGGAGGGACCCAGTGCGGAAACAGCATCTTTAGTTAAGTATTCTTGTTATATTTTCTTTATCTTTATCTGTATCTGTCATTGCTTTTAATAAATGTTATACTTTTAAGTATTTGTGTGATCTTTCTTTGCATATATTGAAAAAAACATTCGTAAAAAAGTGTGTGTAAAAAAAAAAATTAATAATAATATTAATAATAAAAAAAATCATATAAAAATACAAAAAATACCTAGATTAAGGTTTTATCTAGGTCAGTGACAGGGTTAGTGTTTGGGTCAAAGGACAGGGTCAAAGGTCAGGGTCAGTATTTTTTGGACATGATTTTTTTTTTCATTAGTATCAGTTTCAGTTAGTGTCAGTGTGTTTTAGGTAGGATAAAAAACAATGTTTATAGAGGGAGTAAGAACAATGGACTTTATTGGCACTGACAACCAGACAGTTACGTCATAAAAATAGAAATATTTTATTGAGAAATCATTAAAAAACATATATGCGTATGTGTACCACCACAGGTGCAAAACATGAAAAACAAATCAAAAGACAATCACATTCAATTCAGAAGACATAAATTTAAAAGGCATATATAACCTCAATAACCATAGCCTCTAAAACCATCTACATGGACCAAATATACCGTGATGGAGCTATACAAACTGGAAGTTGTGGAACAGCCCTAAGGCTATTTCTGATATAGTAGTATAAAGCTTGTGAGCAAGTCCATCGACGGTAGAGATAGGGAGGCTTGGTATTTGGGTATTGAATTCGGTCAGAAACAAACTCTACATGTTTCGCGCGGTTAGCGCTTCTTCGGGAGTTTAAGTATTAGCTGAACAATTCTACAGAAATATAGAAAGAACAAGTTTTAGGATTATATACATACGCCATTAAACAAATGTGCACATACATATCTATGTTATGTCGTCTTCCAAGGAGAGGGGAAGACTAGGACGTGGCACGTATTAATTCAAGTGTCCACAGTATCATCCTGTGTTGACACTATCTCCCTTCTAAGGATAAAAAACAAAACAAACTTGCACTATTATTTTTGGCTGTTCTACGGATACATACAACAACTAACATACACATATGTGGTATCACTGCGATTGTCAGGAGCAGCAAAATTTAGTTTGGGTTGTTGTTTGGTGGAAGGTTATGGTGGTACCAAGAAATTTAAAGCTACATTTAAAACAAAATAATAATTATTATTTTTTTTTACTATTTTGGGCTAGTTTTCCCTTGATAATAATAATAATAAAAAAAAAAAAATCAGGAGATATCCATTATCATTTACCACCAAATAAAAGCCCAATTTGTCTTGAAAAAAAACGTTTTTTTGTTTATGTTATACAATTTTGTAAATAAATACGTTTTTTCCTGCACTGATGAGCACTGATGAGACTGCACTGACAGGCACTGATGAGGAGGCACTGATGGGGTGGCACTGATGGGGCGGCACTGATAGGCGGCACTGCTGGGCACTGATAGGCGGCATTGATGGGCACTGATATGTGGCACTGATAGGTAGCACTTATATGCAGCATTGGTGGGCACAGATAGGTGGCACTGATGGGCACTGATAGGTGGCACTGATGGGCACTAATGGGCACTGATAGGCGGCATTGATGGGCACTGATAGGTGGCACTGATGGGCACTGATAGGTGGCACTGATGGGCACTAATGGGCACTGATAGGCGGCACTGGTGGGCACTGATAGGCGGCACTTATCGGCACTGACGGGCGGCACTGATGGGCACTAATGGGCACTGATAGGCATCACTGGTGGGCAATAATGGGCACTGGTGGGCGACACTGATAGATGGCAATGATGGGCACTGGTGGGCAGCACTGTTAGGGAGGGCACTGGTGGGCAGCACTGATGGGGAGGGCAATGGGGGGCTCCCTGAGCCCTGATTGCCATCCCTGGTGGCCATAGTGGGCATCCCTGGGGTCATGGTGGGCATCCCTGGGGTCATGGGTGGGAATCCCTGGTGGATCTAGTGGCACCCCCCCCCACGAAAGTCTGCACTGGTAATCAATGATCTGATTACCAGTGCCGGCCCCCCCCTGTCAGGGGAGCCGCCGATCGGCGCTCCTTTACTCGTGCCTGTCAGGCACCAACTAAGGAAAGCTGATCAACGGCTCTTCCTGTTTACTATGTGACCAGCCGTGATTGGACACGGCTGGTCACATGGTAAAGAGCCTACGTCAGTAGGCTCTTTACCAAGATCGGAGATGCAGGGTGTCAGGCTGATACCTCGCATCACAGATCGCCGCTCTGCGCACCCCCGGGGGGCGCGCAGAGCTGTATTATCCTGCCGCCGTCATATGACGTCCGGTCAGGATAATACAACCACAATCCCACCGTCAATTTGCTATAGGGCAGGCGGGATGTGGTTAATACCTTCTTGTCCAGCCTATAGCAGCTTGGGTGAAAGGTGCCGCGCAGCAACGCAATATGTCACTGGCTGTGTCCTCCAAACACAGCTGATGACTAATCAGTATACAGGCTCGCTACCTGTACCATGTGACTGGGGTCCCCAATCACAGCAGATCACATGACAGTTGTAAACAATGGATGGCTTCCTTTCATCACATTGTGTACAATTATGTTGCTAGCTGTGATTGTTCAATGTGATCACAGGAAACAGACAAGGCCAATCACAGCCCATCTGTACCATGTGATTAGCTCTGGCCCATAACAGCTAATCACAACATAAGAAACTGAATGGATCAGTTTCATTCAGTAAAAAGCTTGCTTATAGCAATAAAATCCACAGCTATAAGCAATCATAATGTGTAAAAAAAAAAAATCCTGAATACTTTATGATCAATGTAATGTTACTATGGTGACAATACATTGCTCTGGTCATGGTGTATTAAAAAAATAAAATCCTAAAAAAAAGTAATTAAAAATAAAAAAAATTGAAAAAAATAAAATATTATTATTTTTTTGTACTGTCACCAGTCGGTGTCTCTGATCACCGCTACACCAGTCATATGATGATGCTGCACTGCACTGGTGACAGTATGTAAAAAAAATATTGTGACAAAAAATTACAACTTCAAAAAACTCGCCATGCTTCTTAATATATACCTTGGACTATCTACTTTCCAAAAAGGGGTAATTTAGGGGATATTTGTACTGAGCTGACATTTTTGGGCCTCAAGAAATGAGTACATCACAACTGATCGGTTTTCAGATATATAGAGTATCTCACAAAAGTGAGTACACCCCTCACATTTTTGTAAATATTTTATTATACCTTTTCATATGACAACACTAAAGAAATTACACTTTGCTACAATGCAAAGTAGTGAATGTACAGCTTGTATAACAGTGTAAATTTGCTGTCCCCTCAAAATAACTGAACACACAGCCATTAATGTCTAAACCGCTGGCAACAAAAGTGAATACACCCCTGAGTGACAATGTCCAAATTGGGCCCAATCAGCCATTTTCCCTCCCCGGTGTCATGTGACTCGTTAGTGTTACAAGGTCTCCGGTGTGAATTGGGAGCAGGCGTGTTAAATTTGATTTTATCGCTCTCACTCTCTCATACTGATTACTCGAAGTATAACATGGCACCTCATAGCAAAGAACTCTCAGAGGATCTGAAAAAAATAATTATTGCTCTACATAAAGATGGCCTAGGCTATAAGAAGATTGCCAAGTCTGGGGCTGCATGAGTGCTGCCGCCACTGGGGAGCTACAGTTCATTGAGGGAACCATGAATGCAAACATGTACTGTGACATACTGAAGCAAAGCATGATCTCCTCCCTTTGGAGACTGAGCTGCAGGGCAGTATTCCAACAAGATAGGGACCCCGAACACACCTCCAAGACGACCACTGCCTTGCTAAAGAAGCTGAGGGTAAGGTGATGGATTGGGCAAGCATATCTCTGGACCTACACCCTATTGAGCATCTGTGGGGCATCCTCAAATGGAAGGTGGAGGAGCGCAAATTCTCTAACATCCACCAGCTCCGTGATGTCGTCATGGAGGAGCTCTGGTGAACTTTATACTGAAAAGGGTTAAGGCAGTGCTGGGAAATAATGGTGGCTACAAAAAATATTGATACCTTGGGTCCAATTTGGAAAGTTTAACACTAGGGGTGTACTCACTTTTGTTGCCAGCAGTTTTGACATTAATGGCTGTGTGTTGAGTTATTTTGAGGGGGCAGCATTGATTTGGTGTTGTCACATGAAAAGATATAATAAAATATTTACAAAAATGTGAGGGGTGTACTCACTTTTGTGAGCTACTGTATATACCATAGTTTGTGGATTCTATAACTTTCTACTTTTCCTAAATAATTTAAACTGATTTGGGTTATTTTCACCAAAGAAATGTAACAGAATACATTACAGTAATCCCCCGCTCCATCGCGGTTCAGTTTTTGCGGTCCCGGTAATTTGCGTTTTTTTTTGTAATGTTATTTTACTATATAGATCATTAAAAATTAAATATTTTTGTGTTTTCCATAGCTCTTGCTCGGTCTCTTAGTATCTTTTATGTGTTTAAATGAGTTTCTATTGTTTTAAAAGTGTGTTTAAAGACCTTAAAATGCTTCTACACGTACAGTGACAGTAAAATAAACATGCCTACAATGCATTTTAATAGGATTTTTCTATTTTGCGGAATTTCACTTTTAGCGGCTGGGTCCGGAACGTAACCCCCGCAATGGAGGGGGGTTTACTGTATAGCCTAAATTTCTGAAGAACAATTATTTTTTTGCAAAATTATATAACAGAAATGAAGACAAATGTGTTTTTTTCTCAAAATGTTCTCGTTTATTTACCAAAAAACAAAAAACCCAGTGGTGATTAAATAACACCAAAGGAAAGCTCTAGCTTTGTGAACAAGTTTTATTAAAATTTAGTTTGGGTACAGTATTGCATTGCTGCCCAGTTGTCATCCAAAGTGTTACAGCGCTGAAAGCTGAAAATTGTCCTGGGCAGGAAGGGGATAAAAGTGCCCAGTATTGCAGTGGTCAAGGGCCTGTCACGGGCAGCTTTGGTCTGGTGTTGATGGAATCAGTTTGACATCAGTTTGAGAAACTTCTGAGGCCATTGACATGTGCAGTTGACAACTTTCTTATCTGCATTTGACCTGATTCAAGTGGCTTTTGCGTGCCCTACCTAGATTTGTATGGGTATGCAAGACTCATCTGATGTGGGCATATATCCATTAACACTGACCCAAAGACAGGGAGACATCATAAAATCATCACATTTTATGATATATTCAGATATTTAAAAAGCTCTGCAACGTGATCTTTCATTGATTTAAAAAACAAATCATGCATTCTTCTAAATAGCTACTGAAATCTGATTGGGTGTTGAAACTTTGATGACTATATAAGTAAGTTCAATGGTAAATCCCCCCCCCCCACCACCACATACTTAGAATGATCATTTAAGCAATGCATCTCATCAACTGAAGACGGGTAAAACTGCACAACGTAAATCATATCAAGATGTACTTTCATTTTTATTTGACATGTTAATAAACATTTATGTCTAAACACATTAAGTTGTTTAGAATTCTTGTATCCAATTACTCCAACGATTATATCCCATCACAGCTCTTAATGCAGTTATGTTTTCTGTGATCTCATTTACTGGTGGCAGGCTATGAATTATAAGAGTTATCTCTGAAATCTTCCTTCCTACGACCCAACCTCATGAAGTAATGTACTTTTAAAGCACCATTTTCTGTGATTTGTATGACAATTATATTTAGTGATACATAACTTTATGAGCTATGTACATTTTTCTGTAATATTTTATATAACCATAACTGCATACCAATCACTTTACATAAGGAAGAACCAATTGGTATGTATCTATGATAGGGCAGTAGATTATAACCTTCCTTGTACTAATCCTCCCTTTGCTATGTGATCTTTACACTGTTGAGCTTTGTATGCAAGTAATGCAATACATAGGGAATATATTTCTCCTAAAGTTCAAAGTAATGGTTTTTATAGGTGGTAATCAGTCTGGTTGCATAAAAATAAAGATTTTGTTTTAGGTGTGTTTGATTAAAGCTGTAAGAAGCTGCCCTTTGCTGGAAGCACCCTGGAGAGTTGGACCACTGATCTCACACAGGGTGCAGCTGTCCAGATGTCCGTTGGTCTGACACTCCCCCTGTAGAGTACTCCAATCAGCAACATCCATGCTCCCTGAGCAGCATTTCTGATTGGAGCAGCGGTTTTGCTCTCACAGGGCACACCCTTGCATGTAATCATATACGCAAAACATGTATATTCTTTATGTATATTCTTTATTTACAGTCAGGCTGCATAACAAATATTAAAACTTTGCATTTTAAAAAATTGGTAACCCAACCCCCCCCCCCCAAAAAAAAAAAAAGAAAAACTTTCCTAATGATTTTTCCTGTATCTTTGTGCCCTTTGTTTCTTTGCTAAAATTTTTCTTATTGATCAGTTAATATTTGATCCTGCCATTTATTAATCCTTCTTTGTTCTCAATGGCAAACATCTGCAAGGTCATAGAGCCTTTAGAACATTGCTAAATAAGCTGTGTCCACAGGCTCGTGGCTATCCTGCTACTGCTTACATCAGCACAGCCTAGGTTGGGTTGAGGCTAAGCTGCAATGGGTCACATGCCATATGTAGAGAGAAGCTGTTAGTCAAGCATCTGACCTGATCCTTCTTGCAGGCATTGCTGCTAGTGGAGTAGATTTTTGTATATGCTTGACTGGCAACCCCAACGCTGCATGGCCTGGCTGGAGGACCTGAAAAAGCATGTGGCCCACTGTGGCTAAAGCTGGTCATATATGGGTCCAAATGTGGCCAGTTAAGCATGGACTAGCCAAATTTCAATCTATGTATAGGCAGGCTCGATCCACTTAGGTATAACCAGCTTATTCTATTTTTTTACAATGGATAATCATTTTATTCTTCAGGCCCGGGAGGGCTACCTGCAACCTCCCCCCCCCCCCCCCCGCCCCCGCCAGCAGAATACAATAGCGCTGCAGGGAGGCATCCCCACATCAACACTGACTATGTTGATGTGGGATTCCAGTGATTGTCTTTCATTCCCCCCCAGTCCACACCTGGTGGAAGGACACAAAATAGATTAGTCTATGGCTTACCTTAGCCCCATCATCGAACCAGGCCTTGCTGCATTACTGCTTCACAGTTGCATGCATTGTGGCACCGTCCCATTGAATTCAATGGGTACGTTTGCCAGGCAGTATCGTCTACCAAACGCTGCATTCTTCATTAAAAATGTGGCATGTGTAAAGCAAAACCATTTACCTTTGTTTTTACTATCTGCTGCATTACTATCCCTAACTTCCTGTGTCCAGCTAAACCTCAATTGGGCATGAATATGGAATTAGTATTTAAATAAGTCTAAACTTGATGACATGCAACCACTTAAAATGATTGTAAAGTGTAGTTTTTTATTCTATTAAAATAACAAACATGCTATACTTACCTGCTCTGTTTCAGTGGTTTTACACAGGGCAGCCTGGATCCTCCTCTTTTTCGGGCCCCTCTTCGGCTCTCCTGGCCCCTCCCTCCTGTTGAGTGTCCCCACAGCAAGCAGCTTGCTATGGTGGCACCCGAGCTGAGCCGCAGCTCCGTGTATCCATTTAGACACGGAGCTGTAACTTGGCCCCACCCCCTCTCTCTCCTGATTGGCCAACTGAATTTGATTGACAGCAGCGGGAACCAATGTGTCTCAGCAAATCAGGAGAGAGAGTTCCGGACAGTTGAGGAACTCGTGGACATCGCTGGATAGAGAGGGGGCTCAGGTAAGTATTAGAGGGTGCTGGGGAGGCTACTGCACACAGAAAGCTTTTTATCTTAAGGCATAGAATGCATTAAGATAAAAAACCTTCTGACTTTACAACCCCATTTAACTCCCACATGGGAGCTACCCATTTTTCCCATTTTTGCAACAAATATCACTTAAAAATAATAACTATGGACACAAATTCAAAACTTGAATGCTTATCATATGTTTCAGCTTGGCACTGAGCTCTTCCTGGTAATGCATAATAATGCATAATGTATAAATGAAGTATATTAAAAGCCATTCCCTTCCTACCCCGTACACACAACAGGAAGAGAGAAGAAATCTCTTCAAAGTGAGGGAAATTGCCTCTCTCATTGTAAAAAAAAAAGTTTCCATTAGAACAGGGTTGTCAGACTCAATTTTATTGTGGGCCACATCAGCCCTTAAAGGACTGGTTGTAGCTATAAGGCTATATAAATGTATCCAGGGATTTTTTTCTCAGATGATAGGTGCAGGAACTCAATCACACAAATAAACCCCCCTCCCCCCCCTTGCTGAGCTGCATTAAACGAGGGTTTAGCCAAACTGAACAGTGGGAGGATTCTAAGGTGTACTTTTAATAAACAGAGAAAAGCCGTGATCCTCAGGATCATGACTGATCTCTGGTGTGTACCGGTTTAGTTAGCTGAGATGAAGAGCAGAGAACATGTTCTTCTCTTCTCATCACAGTACATGACCGTTCTGTCACAAACGGCCAGTTTAGAAAAGTGAGATCTGAAGATCTCACAGCCGTTTCTCTGAAATATCTCCATTCCAGATTCTCCAGCTCAGAGGTGGAGAATCAGGGAGAGAAGCTGTGTGATCAGAGGAAGAAGACTTCTTTCTTCCTATATATCAGCACCAGTGGGTTCAAAATGAATATTAAAAAAATATATATATATGTATATATTGTATGTACGTATGTATGTGTGTTTGTGGGTGTATGTATGTATATATATATATATATATATATATATATATATATATATATATATATATATATATATATATATATATATAGTTTGTGTGTATATATACTGGTGTGTGTGTATATATGTATATATATATATATATATATATATATATACATAATGTATGTACTGGTGTGTGTATATATATATATATATATATATATATATATATATATATATATATATATATATATATAGTTATATATATATAGTTATAGATAGATATATATACTGATATACTGGTGTATATATATATACTGTATGTACTGGTGTTTATATATATATATATATATATATATATATATATATATATATACACTGTATGCACTGGTGTATATATATATATATATATATATATATACTGTATGTATATATGTATATATACTGTGCATGTGTGTGTGTATAGATATGTTTTCATGTGTCAAAACATGTCTTTTAAACTTTAGTTTCACTTTTTAAACTTAGCGGCGGCTGTAATCTCACAATATCTTGTGAGATTATAGGCAGTCCACCCAGTTATACACAGATCTCGGCAGTTCTCAGAGAAAAAACTTCTCCTCTGATCACCCTGTGAGAAGTGAAGTTCTCCACCTTCTAAACTGGGTGCCAGAGGAGATATTTTTTCTCTGAGAACTGCCGAGAAGTGAACTGAGAGAAAACTTCTCAGTTTACTAAACGTACACCTAAAGGGGCAGTAAATGCCACGAGTTCAATATGTGCCGAGTTCAGGCTAAAAAAAAGCTCTGGGAGTGGGAGCCGCTTAAAATGGCTCGGCAGTCCAGATCCAGACCCTGGGCCTTGTGTTTGACACATGTGCGTTAGAAGATTCTTTATCTATTAGTGTTCCGGAGGCAAAGGCTAGCACACCTCTTTATCTTCTCTCATGTCATAGCCCTCTCCTGTTTGAGGAGTGTCTAATTACTGATTGGTCCAGCTCCTGTACCCCTTATCTCGCTATATAACCTTTTATGTAGCTGCCAGAGGAGGTGTAAAGGTAAATACTATAGGGTATCATTTGAGTGAAGCTGCTGACATCACATCCAAGATGGTGGTACCCAGCAGCAGTGTCAGACCTTTTGCATGTCTACACAATTGAGGCTTTCACTGGTAAATAACATGTATAAAATGCATTAAACGCACATATAATGCTACGGAAAAATTGTTGTTGAAATGAATAGTCTGGCAACAGGGTCTCTTTATAAAAACATCAAAAACGTACACAAAAGATATCAGACATTGTAAACTCTCCGATGGAGATCATATTGCAATATATGAAATACACAACACTTTTGAACGGGAACAAGTGAGACTAGAACCCCATACTTTTTAAAAAACCCAATTAAATAATCCATGAAAGCAAGCATGACAAGATAGAAATAGTTTGCACGTTTAAGACACAATGATCCTCCTTAGTCATAGCATGAATAGAGCGTTATGCTTGAAACCTATTACTGTCTTGCTGTTCCTGTTTTTATGGATTATTTCATAAAGATGTAATTTTCATCTCACTCCCAGCAGGCTCGGAGTATTTCTCAAGTATCTACAATCTTCAGAGTGGCTATCTTGGGCTCATACCCCCAAGAGAGAGTGTCAGGAATTCTTCAGGGCTTTTTTTTTTTTTTCGAGTAGATTTAGAAATATTTGCAGTATTTGCTTTGACAAAGAGATAGAGCTCTTTGAAGTGTTGGCATTGACCTTACTGAAGATCCCTCTGTGCCAGGTGTAGTATTTTTTTTTTTTTACATAGGGGGCTTTATGTGCATGTATGTTGTATCTTCATGTAAAGGTCCACCATACATGCAACCGGAGATGGCCAAACCTTATGGGTATGTTACAAGAAATGGTTAGATTTGCTACTCAGGATGCAAGCATGGAATAGGAGTTGTTGGAGATTAAGGACATGCTTCAAGAGAGAGTCATAGACTGGAGAATCTTGAATTCATCAGTCTCCTTTCATTGTCCAGTCACAGTCTAGAGGAGGGACAAGACCTAGTGTTATTTAAATGCTGGAGACAAAACTCAAAACTGTGTGGCATAGCTATGTGAATTTCAGAACGGGATGGACAGAATTACAAGTCCTGTGGCAGGACAGCTCCTATTTATTTATTTCAACTTTGTTTTTAGCTGTTTGCCTGGAATTCACTTTCTATTCTAAAAATGCATATTTCATTTTAAAACTTTCTTCCCTGGCACCACATGAATAAGTCTGAAACAATAGGCCTCATTTGTTTTATATAGGCACATATGGTATATATTTCAACTTCAGCCGAATGTATAACCATCGAAAACAAAAAGGTGCACCAATATAAATCAAACAAGGAAATCAATATTCCTATTTAACAGCAAGACTCGACTTTACCTCTTGTGCAGTAACAAATAGACTAAGCAGGAGGAAGGAAAAATATTTAGCTTGGTGGTTGACTAGGAAAGCTCATTCTCGGCAGGCTGAAGGTATTATATGCCCTTTTCAGTCTCTCACATGGCATTTATACCATGTCAGTCCATTATCAATCATTGTTAGGAAATAAACTCAGAGAAGCTTGTTTTGGCAGATTAGGCTAGAGTGATGGATTCATTTTATTTTAAGATCTTTATGTTCGCCGATGATCCCTGCAAGATACTTTTGTTGTATTCTTTGCATCCTTTAGAACATGAATCTCAATTCACCAGCCTTTATTCTCTCCTGGAAGAAAAAAATAAAGATGATCAAAACATTTTTGAGAATTACTCGAGGCTATTTAGTCTTAAATATGTCAGTAGTGCTGGGGCCGAAGCTCAAGAGGAAGGAGATTACGATCAATGAGAAAAAATCTATAATACGCACAACACTTTAGACGGGTGAAGGAGGACATTCGTTTGGTGGGTAAATATGGAATATTGCTCTAGGCACTAGTAGCTATATATTTGGGATTGATTTAAAGTGAACCTGTCTTCATCCAAAATTAATATTTTCTTGACCAGTAGTCATTGATACCCAAGATGCTCAGGCCAAACTCAGCAGTGTCAGCATTGTCGGTTAAGCAAAACAATAATATTAGGACTAATTTGCATATCAAAATCATTTTATATTTATTTTTGTAAATATGAACAAAGTGTTTACCTGGTACACTGTTTTTTTTTTTGTTTGTTTTTTTAATAACCTGCTCTGCCTGTAAAGCTGTGCTGGAAAATTAGCAAAAATGTGCATATTTGCAACCCTGAAACTTATGTTTATGTGTTGGACTGTTGGGGTCAGTCCTGTTGCACCATTATATTATGTTGTCCTTACAGTTTACCTATTATTTAAAGGAATACAATATATATATATATATATATATATATATATATATATATATACACTACTCCAAAAAAATTAAAGAAACATTTTTCAGAGTATAGCATCAAGTCAATTAAACTGCTGGGATATTGATCTGGTCAGTTAAGTAGCAGAGGGGGGTTGTTGCTCAGTTTCAGCTGTTGGGTTTAAAAATAGTTGCACTAGATGGGCAACAGTGAGACAACCTCCAAAACAGGAATGGCTTTACAGATGGAGGCAAATTACATTATTTGCTCTACTCATCTTTTCTGACTGTTTTTCACTAGTTTTGCATCTGGAGAGGGTCAGTGTCACTACTGGAAGCATAATGTGATACCTGGACCCTATAGAGGTTGCACAGGCAGTCCAACTCCTCCAGGATGGCACATCAATACGTGCCATTGCCAGAAGGCTTACTGCACCTCCCAGCACAGTCTCAGGAACATGGAGGAGTTTTCAGGAGACAGGGAGTTACTCTAGGAGAGCTGGACAGGGCCGTAGAAGGTCCTTAACCCATCAGCAGGACCAGTATCTGCTCCTTTGTGCAAGGAGGAACAGGATGAACACTGCCAGAGCCCTACAAAATAACCTCCAGCAGGCCACTGGTGTGAATGTCTCTGATCAAACAATCAGAAACAGACTTCATGAGGGTGGCCTGAAGGCCAGACATTCTCTAATGGGCCTTGTGCTGACTGCCCAGCACCATGGAGCTTGATTGGCATTTGCCATCGAACACCAGAGATGGCAGGTCTGCCAATGGCGCACTGTGCTTTTCCCTGATCAGAGCAGGTTCACCCTAAACACACGTGACAGGTGTAAAAGGGTCTAGAGAAGCTGTGAGGATGTTATGCTGCCTGTAACTTCGTTCAGCATGACCAGTTTGGTGGTGGGTCAGGGATGGTCTGGGGAGGCATATCCATGGAGGAACACACACCTATACAGGCTAGACAATGGCACCCTGGCTGCCATTTGGTTTCAGGATGAAATCCTTGGACCCATTTTTAGATCCTACACTGGTGCAGGGGGTCCTCGGTTCCTCCTGGTGCACGACAATGACCAGTCTCATGTGGCAAGAGTATGCAGCCAGTTCCTGGAGGATGAAGGAATTTATACCATTGAATGGCCCCCATGTTCGCCTGACCTAAATCCAATAGAACA
The DNA here is from genome assembly GCF_965119305.1 of Pelophylax lessonae. Classification (NCBI taxonomy): domain Eukaryota; kingdom Metazoa; phylum Chordata; class Amphibia; order Anura; family Ranidae; genus Pelophylax; species Pelophylax lessonae. The sequence goes on from NC_138770.1 coordinate 123,161,755, forward strand.
CCTCTGGGACATTATGTTTCGATCCATCCGATGCCACCAGGTTGTACTTCAGTCTGTTCAGGAGCTCAGTGATGCCCTGGTCCATATTTGGGAGAAAACACCCCAGGACACCATCCATCATCTCATTAGGAGCATGCCCTAACATTGTCAGGCATGCATACAAGCACATGAGGGCCGTACAAACTACTGAGTACCATGTTGATCTGCTGCAATGAAATTTCAGCAAAATGGACTAGCCTGCGGCATCATTTTTTCACTTTGATGTTTGGGGTGTCTTTGAATTCAGCCCTCTGTAGGTTGATATTTTAAATTCCATCAAAGGATGTGGCATCATTTTGTTCCTAACACATTACCCAGTCCATATGAGTATAGATATCTAGCATGATATTTTTCCCCATTGAGATATGATGCGTTTTCAATGTGTTCCTTTAATTTTCTTGAGCAGTACATATTATTTTAAAAATGCAACTGTATCTGACAGTTACAGTGTTAAATAAATTGAATCTTAGATGAACATAGGAACCTGAAGATTACAGTGTTATTCTGCTAGCTGACCTAGCTGAAAAAGGCTAATCAATAAATCTGTGGTTTGCATGTGATCAATATGCCAGAAATAACAGGGAGATCACTTGAGCAGATTCCTGATCATTAGGCTATTAAGAGACAGCAGCTGTGGAGAGTTTTGGCTGCTGGTGTCCCAGAGAATGAAGTTTAATGTATCCCAGCAACAGAGCATCGTGCTGGGGAATGTTATTAAAGTGATATTAAAATAAAATAATAAACATTTTATACTTACCTGATTTATGCAATGGTTTTGCACAGAGCAGCCCCGATCCTCTTCTTCCAGGGTCTCCTGCTGGTGTCCCCGGCTCCTCCTCTTTGGGGCATGCCCCCTAGGAAGCCACTTCCCATGGGGGATCTCATGCATGCTAGCTCCTGAACCGTCCATTGACACAGACCGGGCAGCTTTGCCCCACCCCTACATCTCATTACATTATCTGATTGACAGCAGTAGGAGCCAAAGGCTTTTGCTGCTATCAATCGGCTACGAGAGGAGGAACAGACTTAGGAAAACCTCATGCACACTGGTGGATCATGACTGAGCTCGGGTAGGAATAAGGGGGGTGGGGGAATGCTGTTACATGCTTTTTTTTTTTTACCTTAATGCATAGAATGCACTAAGGTAAACAAACTTTAGACTTTAGAACCACTTTAAATATATTGTGGGCAAGACGAAGTTAAAAAGGTTTTAAATCTGAAAAGAAAAAATGTAAGTAAGCATTGTACCCTGTAGAGCTAAGCATTAGAATGCATCTGTCCTCCGAGTTGGAATGAAAGATGAATCCAGCATTATGTAATCCTCCCAGCTTTCTTGCATGCTTTCTGAGCGACACATTTAAAAACATTTTTGTCGCCACAACCCCGCTCCTTTGACTGACAGACTATCTAATGTCTCTCATGAATGAGCATGAGAGAATGGTGCGTGTGGCCAGCTTTCAGTAACATTTCCCTCCACCTACCTCCTCCTGCTCTCACTTGATTGGCTCCTCCTTGCCATAGCCTCATTGGCCCATTGTTAGTCAGATAGTGCATTACACGAGTTCCTATTGGTCGGTACTCCTCAGGGGGCTTGGACAGCCTACGAGGGATCGCACTGCAATATTGTGCTTACTGGGGGGAGTGTAGAGATGGGAGGAGAGTCTGATAATGTCACGACTCCCAACCTCTGGAATGAAGACACGCCCAGTGATCAGCACTTGTTTGAGGGCATACACAGGTGCTGGGGGTCAGAAATGACAAGTAAGATTACAGCTATTTGATTCATACATGTGGACACAATGCTGAGGTACATGGATTTATTGGTGCATGCAAGGGAGGTTTAAAACCACTGGTATTTGCAGGCAACTAGTAAAATCCTTCACTGGCTTGTGAACATTGGAAAAATAAGGGTGGTACTGAGATCAGTGTGACTCCGCATTGCCCTTACTCAGTTTGGGGGTTCATCTGACTTATATATTATGATTATAGTCACAATGATGTTTTTTTTTTTGGAGAGAAAAGCAGATGAGAAGTTGACAAAGAGTACTGTGATCTGTTTAAGAGATAATAAGTACCTTTTCAATGTTAGATTATTGAGCGTCCATGCACTGAACATTATTAAATATATCTGATGCTAGGTTCATTTTTAAGCCTTTTCCCATCCCAAAATGCCAAGCAGAAAAATCAATAACCTATATATTGCATTGTGAGATGTAGCGGGGTTGTATATGCCCATCTTGATGAAAAGATGGTACTTCCATATAACATACATCATTCTTTGGGGAGGGGGTGTTACTACAATAACACAATAAATACTAGAAGATAGGGATGGCCTTTGCGGTTCGCCCGGCGGTCGGTTCGCGGCAAACTTTGCTCGTTCGCAGCCCGCTGATTTTGCGAACACATGGCGTTGTTCGCGGCAGCCATATTAGTTTACATTGGGGAGAACTTTGACCCATAACACAGCCATCAGGTGGAACGGGACAGCCAATTGAAATATTGCAGCACATGAACATACCCTATAAATAGACCTGAGCTGGCGGCCATTTCATATTCTGCTTTTTGTCAGTGTAGGGAGAGGTCTGCTGTGTGCAGCAGGGACAGATAGTCAGTGACACAAATCACTCTGTTATAGGTCCACAAAAGTCCTTTTAAGGGCTGGTATTTGGTATAGGTGTACTGTCTCTTTTGTCAGTGTAGGGAGAGGTCTGCTGTGTGCACCAGGGACAGATCATCAGTGACACAAATCGCTCTGTTAAGGTCCACAAAAGTCATTTTAAGGACTGGTATTTGTTATAGGTGTGCAGTGCACTGTATAGGGGTGTAATCCACTAATAATATACTTTGTAATATAGAAAGCATATTATAGTGGATTTGTATTGTGCACTGTGCAGCATTGTGACCAGCAGGGAGCATCGATAGTTTCAAAAAACTATTAGATGGGCACCTTAAAGACCACAACATACAGGGGTATACAATGTACGGTTAAAAGCAAACACACACACACATCATAGGTTGAACTGGATGGACTGATGTATTTTTTCAACCTCACTAACTATGTAACTATGTAACTATGTAACTATGTGACTGGTGTGTTGAGCGTTTCTGCAGCAATAATACAAACAGTGACAAAAGTACTTTTAAAGTATTATAACTGTTGTGATAGACCAGTGGCCCCCCAAAACCACATATTGAAGTAGGGTGTTATCTGAGTATACTTTAAGTGTATTTGTATCCTGCAACAATATTGCCTCTTTTGCTGCGTTTACTCTGCTACACACAGTGCCAAACGTACTGGACATTTTTTTGTACAGCTGGTGTAATAGACCAGTGCCCCCCCCCCCAATACCACATATTGAACTGGGGTGTTATTTGAGTATACGTTTATAAGTGTATTTGTGCCCTGCAACAATATTGCCTATTTTGCTGTGTTTACTCTGCTACACGCAGTGCCAAACGTACTGGCCAATTTTTTATACAACTGGTGTGATAGACCAGTGGCCCCCCAATACCAAATATTGAAGTGGGGTGTTATCTGAGTATACTCGTATAAGTGTATTTGTTTCCTGCAACAATATTGCCTCTTTTGTTGCATTTACTCTGCTACACACAGTGCCAAACTCACTGGCCAATTTTTTGTACAACTGGTGTAATAGACCAGTAGCCCCCCAAAACCACACATTGAAGTGGGGTGTTATCTGAGTATACTTGTATAAGTATATGTATGTCCTGCAACAATATTGCCTCTTTTGCTGCATTAACTCTGCTACATGCAGTGCCAAACTCACTGGCCAATTTTTTGTACAACTGGTGTGATAAACCATTTGCCCTCCCAATACCACATATTGAAGTGGGGTGTTATTTGAGGATACTTTTATAAGTGTATTTGTGTCCTGCAACAATATTGCCTCTTTTGCTGCATTTACTCTGCTACACATAGTGCCAAACTCACTGGCCAATTTTTTGTACAACTGGTGTGATAGACCAGTTTCCCCCCAATACCACATATTGATGTTTGGTGTTATATGAGTATACTTGTATAAGTGTATTTGTGTCCTGCAACAATATTGCCTCTTTTGCTGTGTTAATTCTGCTACACACAGTGCCAAACTCACTGGCCAATTTTTTGTACAACTAGTGTAATAGACCAGTGGCCCCCCAATAACACATATTGAAGTGGGGTGTTATTTACCAGTATACTTTTCTAAGAGTGTATTTTAGTCCTGCAAAAAAGTGGCCTCTTTTGCTACGTTAACTGTGCTACACACAGTGACAACAGTTACTGGCCAATTATTTGTAGAACTGGTGTGATAAACCTGTGGCCCCCCCAATACCACAGATTAAAGCGGGGTGTTATATACCTTGTTCCACATATACTGCGCTTCTCTAGAGACTTTTGTCACAGGGTAATTTAAAAAAAGGCAGGCAGAGGAAGAGGCAGGCCCTTACGCAGGGGTGGTAGGGGTAGGGCAGGAGCAGTAGGCAGGAGCCAAAGTGTGAAGTTACAGAAGGTGCGTTCGATTACCTCAAAGGACGCACCAGACTTGGTTGAGTGGCTTACTCAGCCTTTTTCTTCTGCACCCTCCTCCTCCTCTCTATGCGCACCCTCTTCACTCTCTGCTGTGTGCACCCCCAAAGACACCACCAACACCACCACCATATACCCTCCGCTTGAGTCAGTGGAATTATTTTCCGATCCATCACAAGACATTTGCGATGTGCAGCCATTCTTGGCATCGGATCAGGAAGAGGAGGTAGCAACAGCCGCCACTCAGCAGTCTGATGACAGTACCCAGATCAGCCCAAGGAGGTTGGTCCCTGCTGTTGCTGCCTACTCCGAGATCTCGAATGTTAATGGTGGGGAAGGTGACGTGGATGATGACGTGACTATGGAAGTCACGTGGGTGGCCACAAGAGAGGAAGAGGAGGGGAGTTCAGAGGGAGAGACGGACCAGCAGATAGGGAGGAGAAGCAGGCAGACCTTGCATTGCACAAGAGGTACAAACAGACTGCAAATGTATCAGGAACGAGCCATCAACCATGTACAGTCACATCTGGCGCTCCCAGGATGCCGGCACATGGCTCTGCAGTGTGGGCTTTTTTTAATGTGTCCACTGCTGACAACAGTGTTGCCATCTGCAGCCTTTGCAGTCAATGCATAAGTCGCCGTAAGCCCAACACTCACCTAGGGACGACAGCCTTAATAAGGCACCTGAACTCCCATCACAGAGCCCAGTGGGAGCAACACCGTCAGAACCCACAAAGCCACACTCCAGGCTCTCACCATCCAGCCTCTTCTCCTTCTCGTCTCTCCTCACAATTGTCCTCCACTCCACCTTCCATGATGCCATTGTCACGTTGTTTTGGAAAAAGGCAGGCTTCCGTGGCACAAATGTTGGAAAAAAAATGATGATGCCGGATAACCCTCTTGCCCAATGTTTGACTGCTGGCTTGTCAGAACTGATAGCCCGCCAACTACTGACAACTACTGACTCGGAGGCCTTTTGGAAATTTGTGGCCATTGGAACACCAAAATGGAAGGTCCCAGGCAGGAAATATTTCTCGCAGAAGGGCATTCCAGAGCTGTATGGCCATGTTCAGCGGCAAGTGAATATATCTCTGGCACACAGTGTTGGTGCCAAGATACATCTGACCACAGACACATGGTCTAGCAAACACGGGAAGGGAAGGTATATCACTTTTACTGCCCACTGCGTGAACCTTCTGACGGCCATCAAGCATGTAACCCATGGCACCCGTGTAGATTTGGTTGTACCACCACGGATTGCATGCAGGCCTGCCTCTTCTTCTCCTCCTCCTCCTCATCCTCCATCCTCCCTCTCCTCCTCGGCTGACTCCTCCTTTTCCCCTGCTACCGTCTCTTCCGCTGCACCGCCCAAGATCCCCAGAACCTATTCCACATGCCAGGTGAGACGTTGCCATGCTGTGCTGCGTCTCTTGTGCCTGGAAGCCAAGAGCCACGCTGGTCCTGCACTCCTTTCAGCTTTAAGTTCACAGGCAGATCAGTGGCTGACACTGCTCAATTTGACAGTTGGTAAAGTGGTGTGCGACAACCGTGCTAATCTGCTGTGCGCGCTGAAACAGGGCAAAATAACACACGTGCCATGCATGGCACACGTCGTCCTGAACTTGGTCGTGCAGAGATTCGTTGCCAAATACCCTGGGGTCCAGGACGTCTTGCGGCAGGCCAGGAAAATCTCGGGCCATTTCAGAAGATCTTACACAGTCATGGCTCGCCTTGCTGACATTCAGCGGCGACACAACCATAAATAAATCACCGGGACCGGATGGCTTGCACCCGATATTTCTTAAAGAGCTCAGCCAGGTGATTGCCAGACCATTATTCTTGATCTTTAAGGATAGTCTACAGACGGGTATGGTGCCAGCTGATTGGAAAAAAGCCAACGTGGTACCAATATTTAAAAAAGGGCCGAGATATATCCCGGGTAACTATAGGCCGATCAGCCTAACATCAGTAGTCTGCAAGATTTTTTAGGGAATGTTAAGGGACCACATACAAGACTTTAGTAATGAAAACGGTATTAGTAGTAATCAGCATGGATTCATGAAAAATCGTTCTTGCCAAACCAATCTATTAACCTTCTACGATGAAGTGAGCTGCCACCAAGATAAAGGTAAGCCTGTGGATGTGGTGTATCTGGACTTTGCAAAGGCCTTTGACACTGTTCCCCACAAACGGTTACTGTACAAACTAAGGAATGTAGGTATGGACCATAGGGTGAGTACCTGGATAGAGAACTGGCTCCAGGGGAGAGTCCAGAGGGTGGTGATAAATGGGGAGTACTCGGATTGGGTGGGTGTGGAAAGTGGGGTCCCCCAAGGTTCTGTCCTGGGACCAATCCTTTTTAATTTATTCATAAATGATCTAAAGGAGGGGATATCTAGTACAATCTCAGTATTTGTGGATGATACTAAACTAAGCATGCCAATATCTTCTATTCAGGATGTGGAAACCTTACAAGCTGACCTGAACAAAATAACTGGGTGGGCAACTACATGGCAGATGAGGTTTAATGTTGAAAAATGTAAAGTAATGCACTTGGGTGTCAGAAACATGAAAGCAAGCTACTCACTGGGGGGGAAACCTCTGGGTGAGTCTAGAATGGAAAAGGACCTGGGGGTACTGGTGGACAACAGCCTTGGCAGTGGCATGCAATGCCAAGCCACTGCAAGCAAAGCCAACAGAATACTGGCATGTATAAAAAAGGGGATTCACTCCAGAAATAAAGAGATTATTCTCCCACTCTACAAGACTCTGGTCCAGCCACATCTGGACAGCATACTCCAGATGTGGCCAGACCAGAGTCTTGTAAAGTGGGAGAATAGTCTCTTTTTTTCTGAAGTAAATCCCCTTTTTTATACATGCCAGTATTCTGTTGGCTTTGCTTGCAGCAGCTTGGCATTGCATGCCACTGCCAAGCCTGTTGTCCACTAGGATAATAGTGGCTACACAAAATATTGACACCTTGGGCCCAATTTGGACATATCCACTTAGGGGTGTACTCACTTTTGTTGCCAGCGGTTTATACATTAATGGCTATGTGTTGAGTTTTTTGAGGGGGCAGCAAATCTACACTGTTATACAAGCTGTACACTCACTACCTTACATTGTAGCAAAGTTTCATTTCTTCAGCGTTATCACATGAAAAGATATAATAAAATATTTACAAAAATGTGAGGGGTGTACTAACTTTTGTGAGATACTGTAAATATACCATGTCTATATCCTGTGTGAGAGTAAATAGCAAAAGACTTATTCTGGTGTGTGTTTTTTTTTTTTTAAATGACCCAACATTTGGCATAAAGACACACGAAAGCAGAAACAAGATATAACCCTAATATTAATTGTATAAAGTTTTATGTGGAGGTCAATTTGTGTATAGAAATAGACAAGACATTTAAAATTAGATTAATTAAAAAATCTTAAAAAAATGACCTAATGACCTAAATGCAGGGCCCTGTGTTACCCCAAAATTATTTAACAAATACATGGAAAACAGAGAACAATAGTCCAAAAATCTAAAAAAAGGAGGAAATTCTAAAGAGCACCTGGAAGACCCATAAGATCAAAAATGTCTTCCAATCCACAACAGAGTATAGAACCCTTCTAAGCATGGTCCATGGGTCTATGTGAGGTGTTCACTCTACCTCCATCCCCCATCCTCCTCTACCCCTTTTCAAGTAGGGTTTTTTTTATTATCCTTTTCTTCTTAATAGTTTGTTCTCTTTAAACTTATCCTCCTCATATTTTTTCTAATCTTCTATTTCCTCCCATGTCTGGATACACACTGCTGACCTAAAGAAGATTCCTTTATACTTACTTATGTACTTCTCTACTTTGAAAGTTTAAGCTCTTGTTACCTCTCCAAGGACAAGGTTATTAACCCCTTCCTGAGGCACTGTAGCTCTATATTACAACGGACATATCAGCTTCTACTTTGTTATAAATCTGATAAAAGCCTAAGCAAAGAACTTAAAAAAATAAAAAATGCCCATATACTATACTGTCCAAAGTGAGTTACTTGTAAAATATAGCCCACGTGCCTGTATTTTATTTTATTATTAGGGACATCCAGTCAACTTCTTTATATGGGATATTTATATGGTCTCTGCTGCCAGTGAAAAAGCATTAAGATGAATAATCAAAGACACTATGTATGATGGAGAAATCATCTTAGCCATCAGCATATATGAGTGTCTCATGTAATATAATGTGACATCCCAAGATCTATCAATGTGCAATATAGCAAGCCTCTACAGATCAGCCACAAACATTAAAGATGAGAGTGTGAATTGATTGACTCCTATTAGGAACATCGCCATGTGTCAGAATTCATATTTGCTCCTCAACCGATATTTATTAACAATATAGTTCTGTCATATCTGGAACTCCAACAATGACATACATAGATCCTTGAGCAAAAATGTAAAAGGCATGCAACTTTAATTGTCATATAAATCTCTAATAACAAATGTCTCAGAATATCTCCACTGTGCCATGGCTTTCACAAAGACAAAATGTCGTCATCCAGGTTTCTTGGAGCCTATAGTAGAAACTTGTAAATACTGCCATCTCCTCACATTTGCCTTTTGAAGACAAGGGTTTCATATTTGAAAAATGGTCATCATAGACAGAGAATGAAGTCAGTCCTAAAAGACTGATGGTGTTGTCTGACCTGTATCAGCAAAAAAAATATCACCCATACTGGCAACAACTATATAATGAAGGTCAAAATGTATTTGAGAATTCTTGAAAGTAGATGTTGAAAACCGGTTCCAGTCTACATTGACTGGAACTAAATCCAAGAGGAGTTTGTGGTCAAGTATTGGGTAATGGGCAGGTCACCATGAATGACAAACTTTACATCTCTCGCTATTGCTATAGATTTTTATTTACTTTTTATTTCTCTTTTTTTTTTTTTTGTTTTTTCTCCTTATTTTTGGCTCTCAATCAGATCCAGGATAGATGAAAGAAGCTTCCATAACCCTCATGAGCTATTAAAGCACATTGCATCCTAAAAAAACACCAAAAACCATCATAATTTGTATTTCATTATTGACTCCAACACACATATGCATACCAAAAGAGGAAGATTTTATGAAAATCTTCAGATTTTCATAAAAATTTGAGGGACATGAAAACCCCAGTTTCATTCATCCCTAACCCCTATAGTGGCTTATATCCTCATGCTCTCAACAATGTCAAATCTAAAAAAATGCAGATTAAAATTTTTTTTATCCAGCACAATCCACTCTGTGTTCCCACTTGCACACATTATATCATGAAAAAAGAGGTTGCACAGCATAGAACTATGTTTCTAATTCAGAAGCATTGGAAGAGCTGTGGTCACCTCTACAAAAGGAAAAAAAAAATAAATCTGAGATATTTAGGATGATTTACTAAAGAATTTGTGAATCTTCATTAAAAAAGTTACTTTCATTTCAATTATCAATCATGAGAAAAGCATCTGCACATGATTGGGTATTTAAAGTGATTAGATATTTACTTTTGACATGATTTGGATAATTGATGTGAATATTCACATGTTTTTAGGTGAAGATTGCAAAGCTTTGTTTAGTAGATTTGTAAATCTTCTATATCTCAAATTTATGATATGGTATTCTAAGATATCTCCCCCCCCCCTCCCCCTTTTTAAGGTGGCTCTAGGCATTTCCAAATACAAGAAACAAAATGTAAGTTTAACATTAAACCACATTAAAGCAGTTGTAAACCCTGCTTTGTTATTTGTACCTACAGATAAGCCTATAATTAGCTGATATCCGCAGTGCATGCACTCTGAAGGTCCGGCATTAGTGATGTCGCAAACCTAAAATTCGCCGTTCGCGAACGGCGAACGCGAACATGGGCAAATGTTCGCGAACCGGCAAACCGGGCGAACCGCCATAGACTTCAATAGGCAGGCGAATTTTAAAACACACATGGACTCTTTCTGGCCACAATAGTGATGGAAAAGTTGTTTCAAGGGGACTAACACCTGGACTGTGGCATGCCGGAGGGGGATCCATGGCAAAACTCCCATGGAAAATTACGTAGTTGACGCAGAGTCGGGTTTTGATCCATAAAGGGCATAAATCACCTAAAATTCCTAAATTGTTTGGAATAACGTGCTTTAAAACATCCAGTGTGTGAATACGATCAGGTATGATGTTTTATCGGTCAAGTAGTGTAAGGGTTACGCCCGCTTCACAGTGACAGACCAAACTCTGACAGACCAAACTCCCCGTTTAACAACAGTCAGTCAGTCCATTTGCACAACCGCAAACTCCCCATTTGCACAAGGTTGGATACCAAGCTAGCCATGTCCCGTTCCTTGTCCTCACTGACATCATTGAAGGTCTCTTCCTCCACCCAGCCACGTACAACACCAAGGGTCCCCGAAAGGTGAGAACAAGCCCCCTGGGACGCCTGCTGTGGCTGGTATTCCACCTCCTCAAAGCCACCTTCCTCCTCTGACTTCTCTTCTTCAGACTCCTCTCTCTGCGTTGCCACAGGTCCAGCAATTGACAACGACAAGGCTGCTTCTGGTGGTGATGGGGAGTGGACCACAACTCTTCCTCTTCATGCTCATCTACAGCCTGATCCAGTACTCTTCGCAGGGCACGCTCCAGAAAAAACGCATATGGGATGAGGTCGATGATGTTGCCTTGGGTTCGACTGACCACCAGGGTTGTCACCTCTGCAAAAGGACGCATGAGCCTACAGCCATTGTTTATGAGCATTCAGTAATGCGGCCAAAAAATACCCAGCTCCGCAGAAAGAATGAAAGAAAATGAATGTTTTTTCTATGAAAAATTATCCTGCGGATCGCTTTTGGTCTGTTCACAATGAAGCAACGACCTTATCATCTGGGGTGTGCTAACACACTCCTAGAGGTGATCGCTTCATTGTGATACGCAAGCCCCTTCACCACGACAAGGTAACGATCACGAAGGGGAATTGACACATGTATGTGCCTTTTTTTTTGTTTTTTTGCAGCCACAGTGTAGCACCAGAGGCCAGAAAAATTAGGCATGTACACATGCATGAAAAAGTAGGTATTGTTGCAGCCGCTGCTGTAGCAGCGGCCAGAAAAATTGAGGTTTTCAAGGCAGAAAGTGCACTAAAACATTGCGGCTTGAACCGTAGTTGGTGGCGGAGACGTCACGTAAGTCATCCGGCATGCAGAGAATGATTAAATACAGCAGCGTGTGGACCATTTTTAGCCCAAGGCATCTCAGTCATCACCAGGCCTTTTTTAGTCAAATGCATCCCCCACTGTCAGTCCCTTCGGGATCCATGCCTCATTCATCTTAATAAACGTGAGGTAATCAAGACTTTTTTGACCTAGGCGACTTCTCTTCTCAGTGACAATACCTCCTGCTGCGCTGAAGGTCCTTTCTGACAGCACACTTGAAGCGGGGCAGGCCAGAAGTTCAATGGCAAATTGGGATAGCTCAGGCCACAGGTCAAGCCTGCACACCCAGTAGTCAAGGGGTTCATCGCTCCTCAGAGTGTCGATATCTGCAGTTAAGGCAAGGTAGTCTGCTACCTGTCGGTCGAGTCGTTCTCTGAGGGTGGACCCCGAAGGGTTGTGGCGATGCATAGGACTAAAAAAGCTCTGCATGTCCTCCATCAACAAGACGTCTGTAAAGCGTCCTGTCCTTGCCGGTGTGGTTGTGGTGGTAGGAGGAGGATTACTTTCACCTCTTCCCCTGTTGGATTCCCGTTGTGCTGTGACATCACCCTTATATGCTGTGTAAAGCATACTTTTCAACTTATTTTGTAGCTGCTGCATCCTTTGCGACTGCCGGTAATTGGGTAACATATCAGAGACTTTCTGCTTATACCGGGGGTCTAGTAGCGTGGCCACCCAGTACAGGTCGTTCTCCTTCAGCCTTTTTATACGAGGGTCCCTCAACAGGCATGACAGCATGAAAGACCCCATTTGCACAAGGTTGGATGCCGAGCTACTCATGTCCAATTCCTCGTCCTCACTGATGTCATTGAAGGTGTGTTCTTCCCCCCAGCCACGTACAACACCATGGGTACCAGATAGGTGACAACGAGCACCCTGGGATGCCTGCTGTGGTTTGATACTCCTCCTCAAAGCCACATTCCTCCTCTGACTCCTCTTCCTCACACTCCTCTTCCAGTGTTGCCGCAGGTCCAGCAAGCGATGGTAAGGCTGTTTCTGGTGGTGGTGATGGTGACCACAACTCTTCCTCTTCCTCTTCACGCTCATCTACGGCCTGATCCAGCACTCTTCGCAGGGCACGCTCCAGGAAAAAAACATATGGGATGATGTCGCTGATGGTGCCTTCGGTGCGACTCACTAGGTTTGTCACCTCCTCAAAAGGACGCATGAGCCTACAGGCATTGCGCATGAGCGTCCAGTAACGTGGCAAAAAAATACCCAGCTCCGCAGAGGCTGTCCTAGCACCCCGGTCATACAAATACTCGTTGACCGCTTTTTCTTGTTGGAGCAGGCGGTCGAACATTAGCAGTGTTGAATTCCAACGTGTCGGGCTGTCGCAAATCAAGCGCCTCACTGGCATGTTGTTTCGCCGCTGAATATCTGCAAAGTGCGCCATGGCCGTGTAGGAACGCCTGAAATGGCCACACACCTTCCTGGCCTGCTTGAGGACGTCCTGTAAGCCTGGGTACTTCTGCACAAAACGTTGCACAATCAGATTCAACACATGTGCCATGCACGGCACATGTGTCAACTTGCCCAAATTCAATGCCGCCAACAAATTGCTTCCGTTGTCACACACCACTTTGCCAATCTCCAGTTGGTGCGGGGTCAGCCACTGATCCACCTGTGTGTTCAGGGCGGACAGTAGTGCTGGTCCGGTGTGACTCTCTGCTTTCAGGCAAGTCAACCCCAAGACAGCATGACACTGTCATATCCGGCATGTGGAATAGCCCCTGGGGAGCTGGGGGGGTGCAGTTGGTGTGGAGCAAGACGCAACAGCAGAAGAGGAATCAGCCGAGGAGGTTAGCAAAGAGGATGGAGTAGGAGGAGTAGAGGAGGTGGCAGCAGGCCTGCCTGCAAGTCGTGGCGGTGTCACCAACTCCTCTGCAGCAGAGCCACGCATTCCATGCTTGGCAGCCGCCAGCAGGTTTACCCAATGCGCAGTGTACGTTATATACCTGCCCTGACCGTGCTTTGCAGACCAGCTATCAGTGGTCAGATGGACCCTTGCCACAACACTGTGTGCCAGACGTGACATGATTTCCTTTTCCACAATAGAGTACAGGTTGGGGATTGCCTTTTGTGAAAAAAATTTCGGCCAGGTACCTTCCACTGCGGTGTCCCAATAGCGACAAATTTTTTGAAGGCCTCAGACTCCACCAGCTTGTATGGTAAAAGCTGGCGGGCTAAGAGTTCCGACAAGCCAGCTGTCAGACGCCGGGCAAGGGGGTGACTCTGTGAGATTGGCTTCTTACGCTCAAACATTTCCTTGACAGACACCTGACTGTGGGCAGGTGACGAGCAGGAACTACTGAAGGTGAGAGGCGGAGGGGCGGGTTGTTGATAGGGGGCATGGAGGACAGCAGTGGTTGACGTGGCTGAAGATGCTGGACCAGGAGGAGGATGGTGGCTTTCAGTTTGTGTGCTGCTTTTACTCATGTGTTGATCCCATAGGTGTTTGTGATGTGAGATCATGTGCCTTCGCAAAGCAGTTGTACCTAGGTGGGTGTTGGACTTCCCACGACTCAGTTTCTTTTGGCACAGGTTACAAATGGCATCGCTGATATCAGAGGCAGACACACAAATAAAATGCCACACTGCTGAGCTTTGCAAGGACGGCATTCTGGTGGTGGCAACAGCTTGCGTTGATTGGCGTGCTGTCTGGCTGACCCCGGGTGCCGAATCTACATGCTGTCTGACTGCGCCACTAGCTCCTTGCGATGACCTCCTCCCCCTGCTTCCAACTCGTCTCCTCCTCCTCTCTGTCTCCCCATCTGAACTTTCCCCCTCTTCTTCTGCTCTTCGAGCAGGCACCCAGGTGACAAAGGCAGCAGCAGCAGGTACAACATCATCATCATCATCATCATCACAATGTACGTCCATGTGTATAATGCTGCCTGACTGAGACATATCCCCGTTATCTACATCCTCTGGCACTAATAGTTGCGCATCACTTATTTCTTCCAACTGATGTGAAAATAACTCCTCTGACGGATCAAGTGAAGCGGCTGTGGTGCTAGTGTTAAAAAAAAACACAAAAAACAAAACACAGAGCGCTACGAAGACCTCCAGCATATGAAGGGTGGATGAACAGAACTAATAAGCAGCTGAATCCAGGGAGGGAGGGAGGGGGGGGGGGGAGGGGAGGGAAGGGAAAAGAAAAAAAAAAAAAAAAAACACAGGCAATAAAAAAGGTTGTAGTTGCAAATAGACATAGGCATAAAATGGTACAATACAATAGGGGACAATGGGATAGCATAAATAGGTTGATGATCCTAAAGGGGATAAAGTCCGTGGGCACTGAGCTGCTCTTCCACAGATGAGGAGGAAGAATCTGTATAGACAAAAAGAAGAGGGGAGAAGCGCTCTAAGTGCAGACAATTTATTGCAGATAACAAGGCAGGTGATATACACTCACTAGACATGAAGACTGAAAAGCTGTATGTGTCAAAGCAATCCTGCAGCCATCCTCTGGAGGGTGTCCTCTGGTCACAGGAAGCCGTATGCAGTACTGTCACTGGCGGTGGGAGGGAAGAAAGCCGGCTGTCTCCCACAACATCAGCGGTGAGCGGTCAAGCGGCTCGGATCTGCGGTTCCGTGTTGCGAGTGATGGATGGAGGCACTCTCACCCACAGGGATGGTGGGATCTGTCCGATGTGTTACGGCATGCACGACGCGTTTCTGAGCATGCGCGGGGTCCTCTGCACCCGGCGCGCTCTTTCATCAGGTGCTAGAGTGCCGTAGTCTCTGTGGGGCTTTATGTAGTGCTGAACAAGAGGATAATTAGGCACAGCTGAAGTAAGGGGATGGCAACCGCCCACAGCACTGAGCAATAACCTAACCAATCAAACATTTTTGTAGCAATGGGAGAGATTAAAAACAACTTAGAAGTGGAGTGTGATCGGTCGGCTGCCCTTAAATACACATGTATGTGGGCTAGACAACCGCTTATCACAGTGATAGCAAACAATTAGGCAATACAAAACATATAATAAATGTAAAATAGGGGTAAGCCTGGGTTCATCAAGGCTTATGAAGAACATGTAAAAACGTTCCAGGTTTAAAATGATACAATTATAAAAATAAAAAAGTTGATAAAAAGCATCTTTAAAAGGTATATTATAAGAGCTAATGCATAATACCTATGCAGGCTGTGGTATGGAGAAACATATAAGCAAATGAAACAATAAAAGGAGGAAGGGGAAGGGGGGGGGGAGTAAAAAAGCCTTATATATTGGATAAGAAAATGGAGGATGGATATAACCCATATATAGGTGTACATATGTATATCCTAATAATTATATTTTCTGTATAAAGGATTTTTATATGGATTACCAACTACGGTACCACATGTATGATATATAGGGGAATAAGCCTTCTGATTGCTCAGTAGGTAAACCTTATAAAGTTTGTATAAAAGATTTATATACCAGAACCAGGGCCAAAGTGTATATATTAAAAAATCATCTGATATGATGTGGTGAAAAAATAATAAATAAAGACCAACAGAAAACCCTGATAATAATTATAAGATAGTGTGCACGTCTAATTCTTCATTTAACCCTCGAGGAGCGAGAACATCTAACGTATAGATCCAGAAAGTCTCTCGCATACATAATTTGGAAAATCGTTCTCCCTCCGGCAAGTCTTTGGGAATCGATTCGATAACCCAAATTTTTAGTCCCTCGGTGGATTTTCCGTGGACTTCTGAAAAATGTCGAGGGACACTATGAAGGTCACATCCACCTTCAATAAGACGGCGATGTTTGCCGAATCGTTGTCTGACTGGTCTGATGGTTCGACCTACATAGAGCAACTGGCAGGGGCATATCAGACAATACACCACATAGTCTGTGGAACAGTTGAAAAAATTGTCCAAGACATAGGTTTTGTCATTATGTGTAAAGTTCTTTTGGCCATGTTGCACAAAACTACACATTTTGCATAACTTTTTACGGCAGGCATACATGCCTTTCAGGGGGATCATCCATGACGGATGATTAGTGGCCTTGATGTTCTTTAATTTGCTGGGTGCTATTTTGTTTTTCAAGGTGGTAGCCCTCCTATAAGTCACTTTTGGCTTGTCCAAAATGACCGAGTTCAAGTGGGGGTCTTGTTTTAGGATATCCCAGTGTTTTGATAGAATTTTTTCCATTTTTCTATACTGACAATGGAACTTAGTGACAAAACGAACAGGATGATATTCGCTCTTGGCCCTAGAACTAGGATGTTTCCCTGGAAGATAGGCCTCATAGGCTGAGTTTACCAAATCATCAGGGTAGCCCTTCTCTGAGAATTTTTTCTTTAAGTGTTTACTTTGAGTTAGATAATCTCCATCTCTGGTACAGTTCTGTCGAAGTCGACAGAACTGGCCTTTTGGTATATTTTTCGTCCATTGGGGGTGATGGCAACTCTTATAATGGAGATATGAATTACCTCCCGTGGGTTTGATATAATTTTTGGCATGTATCTGATGTAGCTCATGTCCCAATTCCAGATCTAAAAAAGGCATAGAATCTGGATGTGAGACTGACGTGAACGATAGACCCAAAGAGTTGTTATTGCAGTGGCTGACAAAACCGTCAATCTGGGATGCGGAACCATCCCAGATGACGATAATGTCGTCAATATACCGCCCAAAAAAAACGATGTGTTGAGCAAATGGATTATTCTGCCAAATGTATCTAAGTTCCCAATAGCCCATGGTCAGATTCGCATATGAAGGAGCAAAGTTAGCTCCCATGGCTGTGCCATTTATCTGCAGATAAAACGTGTCCTCAAACTGAAAATAGTTGTGGGTTAGGCAGAAATGTGTCGCTTCCAAAATAAAGGAAACTTGGTCATGATGTAGGGAAGAATCTAGTAGGAGAAAATGTTGTAATGCTTGTAAGCCTATACTATGGGGGATAGATGTATACAAGGAGCTAACATCTAAAGATAGCCACGAGTAACTATCTTCCCATCTATATGGCGTAATCTGCTCCAATAGGTGGCCCGAGTCTCGTATGTACGATTGCAGACTTTGGGCCAAGGGCTGTAAAAAGACATCAATAAACTGTGAGAGGCCACTAGTGACGCTATTCATTGCTGCAACGATAGGTCTCCCTGGGGGATGAAGGGGGTCTTTATGGACCTTTGGCAGGTGGTAGAAATATGGAGTATTATAATACTCCTTTTTCAAAAAGGCCGCCTCATCCTTATTAATCACTTTTTTGGATAGTGCAGAACCTACCAGTTGTTCGACCTCAATTTTATATATGGGCAATGGGTCTTTTGAGAGCCTCAAGTATGTTTTTTGGTCACTTAATAGTCGAAGGGCTTCGTTCACATAATCAGTTTTATTCTGTAGGACAATGCCCCCACCTTTGTCTGCAGATTTAATAATAAGATCAGGGTTATCAGAGAATCTCTTAAGGGCCTGGGATTCGCCATGATGGAGATTAAGGTGGGAGTATTTGCTCTGTTTTGATGTATCTGAACACATGGCTTGCAGGTCAGCAAAGACTGTCCTATAATAAGTTTCTAGGTACGGGCCTTTTGAGCGTGTGGGGTAAAACACGGATTTAGGCCGTAAGTCCGTATGGGTATAGTGTGGCGACTCCGGGAGATGCTGAGTATATAACAGTATATCAGGGTCCAGATCGTCATCCTCACAGGGATCATAAGTGCTAAAGGGACTGCCAGGAAAAATCTCATCAGTTGGGGTAGGGGCATTGGTGTCTACATTGTCAGCGAGGGAGCTGGTATCAGCCTGTTTGGCCTTTATATTGAAATAACGCTTCAATGTAAGGTTGCGTATAAACTTATTTAAATCACGAAATAGTAAAAAGGAGTTAGGGAAGGAGGTAGGGGCAAAACTTAGGCCTTTATGTAATAAGGACATATCATCCTGATTTAACTGGACGGAGGAAAGATTAAAAATCTTTATAGTCTCCGTTGTTTGGAGTTTATTTTTGGTAATTCGTTTACCTCCTCTACATCCTCGTCTATAATTTTTCTTTTTTTCTTTCTGGTATTGGTCAGTGGGCCCTCCTCTAAAAAAGACACCGGAGGAGGGACCATTGTAGAGGGAACCGTGTCAAGTTCATTGATCATGACAGGAAAAGATATATTTTGGCTCAAGCCAAGTGACTTTGGTGTTACTGGTATCTGACTGGCTATAGGGGGACTAATGTACTCTTCCCGGTTGGCGGGTAAGTTTGGGAGGGTCTGAACCGACGTGGGGACAGATGACTTACCAGCGGTAACTCGGGCGTTGGTGGTACTGGAAAGTCTATTTTTAGTAATATTATTATAGGTGGCAGAAATGCTCTCAATCTTACTAACTTTACCTATATCTGTCTTGGTTTTGTTTTTATTTTTATTTTTATTTTTATTTTTATTATTACACTTATTAGAATGGTTAGGTGGAATTCTGGTTGGACAACTAGAGGGAATATTACTCTTATTATGTTGGTCAAAGAGTCTATCTACATTAGTGGTCTGATTCTTGGCTATGGGTATGAGTCTATGGTTGTACATGGGCCGTGTATAACTGCCACCACTATGTGGCGCGGTCCTAAGGGGTTGGACTGGGTGAATCTCCAGGGACATTAGTGGAGGTATGTGGTGATTTTGTTTCCACAGGAAAACCTTATCGTTGCTGTAATCATCTAGGTCTCTCCTAAATTTATCCAATTTAGTATGTATGAGTTGGTCCTCCTTTCTTTTTGTATTCCTTTTTAGAGTGTCAAACCACTCAAGAGGGATATGCGTATGAAAACTCTCAATGTCCTGAATCAATATTTGGATGTTGTGTACTAATGAATCGTATTTAATGTGTCGCTGAGTGGCGAGAAGCCCTAGCCACTTAGTGGTGCAGAACTCTGCAATACCGCGCCACTCTTTCAGGTGGGCGGGATCTAAAAAGGAGCAGGTCTGCGTAATCCTAAGGCCCCTGGGGGAAATTTTGGCAGATAAATATTTATTGAGAAAAAATTCATCCCACCACTGAGTGTTGGCGGAGTGCATTAGTCTCTCTAGTTTTTTGAACATACCACATAAGACATGGCGGTCTGTACGTTTTCTGATAGGCTCATCAGAAAACAAATCATTAGAAAAAATGGAATATAAGGTATCTAAAATGTCATATTTGTGTAATTCCACATCACTGATTAGATCCATGATCACGCAGGTCAGAGTGGAATGTACAAATATGCAGAAAATTGTATAAAATGTAAACAATTATTGTTATAAAATGGTGAATATCAGTGTATATGCGTGTATATACACCCAACCAAGGACCAAATTCCAAGGTACACTGGCTGGTATACTGACAACTAGATGAGTGGTGTCAAGTAACCCAGGGGACAACTCCACATCTATAGTTAATAAGTAAAAAAACAATTATCAATAACTGTAACGGAAAAAAAAAAAAACAACTACCAATATGAGTGATGATACATATATCTGTGTTGTGTATAAACCTTTGTAGGAGATAGGTGCATCTAAACCAATAGATATTAGGCTTGTATCAAAGACAGGGTCATCAAAAATAGAATCATCTACAATCATCTAGGCACACATGCTGGGTCAATCAAGCTGCTCTAGAGGAACCTCTCAAAAAGCACACAAAAAACAAAACACAGAGCGCTACGAAGACCTCCAGCATATGAAGGGTGGATGAACAGAACTAATAAGCAGCTGAATCCAGGGAGGGAGGGAGGGGGGGGGGGGAGGGGAGGGAAGGGAAAAGAAAAAAAAAAAAAACACAGGCAATAAAAAAGGTTGTAGTTGCAAATAGACATAGGCATAAAATGGTACAATACAATAGGGGACAATGGGATAGCATAAATAGGTTGATGATCCTAAAGGGGATAAAGTCCGTGGGCACTGAGCTGCTCTTCCACAGATGAGGAGGAAGAATCTGTATAGACAAAAAGAAGAGGGGAGAAGCGCTCTAAGTGCAGACAATTTATTGCAGATAACAAGGCAGGTGATATACACTCACTAGACATGAAGACTGAAAAGCTGTATGTGTCAAAGCAATCCTGCAGCCATCCTCTGGAGGGTGTCCTCTGGTCACAGGAAGCCGTATGCAGTACTGTCACTGGCGGTGGGAGGGAAGAAAGCCGGCTGTCTCCCACAACATCAGCGGTGAGCGGTCAAGCGGCTCGGATCTGCGGTTCCGTGTTGCGAGTGATGGATGGAGGCACTCTCACCCACAGGGATGGTGGGATCTGTCCGATGTGTTACGGCATGCACGACGCGTTTCTGAGCATGCGCGGGGTCCTCTGCACCCGGCGCGCTCTTTCATCAGGTGCTAGAGTGCCGTAGTCTCTGTGGGGCTTTATGTAGTGCTGAACAAGAGGATAATTAGGCACAGCTGAAGTAAGGGGATGGCAACCGCCCACAGCACTGAGCAATAACCTAACCAATCAAACATTTTTGTAGCAATGGGAGAGATTAAAAACAACTTAGAAGTGGAGTGTGATCGGTCGGCTGCCCTTAAATACACATGTATGTGGGCTAGACAACCGCTTATCACAGTGATAGCAAACAATTAGGCAATACAAAACATATAATAAAAGTAAAATAGGGGTAAGCCTGGGTTCATCAAGGCTTATGAAGAACATGTAAAAACGTTCCAGGTTTAAAATGATACAATTATAAAAATAAAAAAGTTGATAAAAAGCATCTTTAAAAGGTATATTATAAGAGCTAATGCATAATACCTATACAGGCTGTGGTATGGAGAAACATATAAGCAAATGAAACAATAAAAGGAGGAAGGGGAAGGGGGGGGGGAGTAAAAAAGCCTTATATATTGGATAAGAAAATGGAGGATGGATATAACCCATATATAGGTGTACATATGTATATCCTAATAATTATATTTTCTGTATAAAGGATTTTTATATGGATTACCAACTATGGTACCACATGTATGATATATAGGGGAATAAGCCTTCTGATTGCTCAGTAGGTAAACCTTATAAAGTTTGTATAAAAGATTTATATACCAGAACCAGGGCCAAAGTGTATATATTAAAAAATCATCTGATATGATGTGGTGAAAAAATAATAAATAAAGACCAACAGAAAACCCTGATAATAATTATAAGATAGTGTGCACGTCTAATTCTTCATTTAACCCTCGAGGAGCGAGAACATCTAACGTATAGATCCAGAAAGTCTCTCGCATACATAATTTGGAAAATCGTTCTCCCTCCGGCAAGTCTTTGGGAATCGATTCGATAACCCAAATTTTTAGTCCCTCGGTGGATTTTCCGTGGACTTCTGAAAAATGTCGAGGGACACTATGAAGGTCACATCCACCTTCAATAAGACGGCGATGTTTGCCGAATCGTTGTCTGACTGGTCTGATGGTTCGACCTACATAGAGCAACTGGCAGGGGCATATCAGACAATACACCACATAGTCTGTGGAACAGTTGAAAAAATTGTCCAAGACATAGGTTTTGTCATTATGTGTAAAGTTCTTTTGGCCATGTTGCACAAAACTACACATTTTGCATAACTTTTTACGGCAGGCATACATGCCTTTCAGGGGGATCATCCATGACGGATGATTAGTGGCCTTGATGTTCTTTAATTTGCTGGGTGCTATTTTGTTTTTCAAGGTGGTAGCCCTCCTATAAGTCACTTTTGGCTTGTCCAAAATGACCGAGTTCAAGTGGGGGTCTTGTTTTAGGATATCCCAGTGTTTTGATAGAATTTTTTCCATTTTTCTATACTGACAATGGAACTTAGTGACAAAACGAACAGGATGATATTCGCTCTTGGCCCTAGAACTAGGATGTTTCCCTGGAAGATAGGCCTCATAGGCTGAGTTTACCAAATCATCAGGGTAGCCCTTCTCTGAGAATTTTTTCTTTAAGTGTTTACTTTGAGTTAGATAATCTCCATCTCTGGTACAGTTCTGTCGAAGTCGACAGAACTGGCCTTTTGGTATATTTTTCGTCCATTGGGGGTGATGGCAACTCTTATAATGGAGATATGAATTACCTCCCGTGGGTTTGATATTGACGATTTTGTCAGCCACTGCAATAACAACTCTTTGGGTCTATCGTTCACGTCAGTCTCACATCCAGATTCTATGCCTTTTTTAGATCTGGAATTGGGACATGAGCTACATCAGATACATGCCAAAAATTATATCAAACCCACGGGAGGTAATTCATATCTCCATTATAAGAGTTGCCATCACCCCCAATGGACGAAAAATATACCAAAAGGCCAGTTCTGTCGACTTCGACAGAACTGTACCAGAGATGGAGATTATCTAACTCAAAGTAAACACTTAAAGAAAAAATTCTCAGAGAAGGGCTACCCTGATGATTTGGTAAACTCAGCCTATGAGGCCTATCTTCCAGGGAAACATCCTAGTTCTAGGGCCAAGAGCGAATATCATCCTGTTCGTTTTGTCACTAAGTTCCATTGTCAGTATAGAAAAATGGAAAAAATTCTATCAAAACACTGGGATATCCTAAAACAAGACCCCCACTTGAACTCGGTCATTTTGGACAAGCCAAAAGTGACTTATAGGAGGGCTACCACCTTGAAAAACAAAATAGCACCCAGCAAATTAAAGAACATCAAGGCCACTAATCATCCGTCATGGATGATCCCCCTGAAAGGCATGTATGCCTGCCGTAAAAAGTTATGCAAAATGTGTAGTTTTGTGCAACATGGCCAAAAGAACTTTACACATAATGACAAAACCTATGTCTTGGACAATTTTTTCAACTGTTCCACAGACTATGTGGTGTATTGTCTGATATGCCCCTGCCAGTTGCTCTATGTAGGTCGAACCATCAGACCAGTCAGACAACGATTCGGCAAACATCGCCGTCTTATTGAAGGTGGATGTGACCTTCATAGTGTCCCTCGACATTTTTCAGAAGTCCACGGAAAATCCACCGAGGGACTAAAAATTTGGGTTATCGAATCGATTCCCAAAGACTTGCCGGAGGGAGAACGATTTTCCAAATTATGTATGCGAGAGACTTTCTGGATCTATACGTTAGATGTTCTCGCTCCTCGAGGGTTAAATGAAGAATTAGACGTGCACACTATCTTATAATTATTATCAGGGTTTTCTGTTGGTCTTTATTTATTATTTTTTCACCACATCATATCAGATGATTTTTTAATATATACACTTTGGCCCTGGTTCTGGTATATAAATCTTTTATACAAACTTTATAAGGTTTACCTACTGAGCAATCAGAAGGCTTATTCCCCTATATATCATACATGTGGTACCGTAGTTGGTAATCCATATAAAAATCCTTTATACAGAAAATATAATTATTAGGATATACATATGTACACCTATATATGGGTTATATCCATCCTCCATTTTCTTATCCAATATATAAGGCTTTTTTACTCCCCCCCCCCTTCCCCTTCCTCCTTTTATTGTTTCATTTGCTTATATGTTTCTCCATACCACAGCCTGTATAGGTATTATGCATTAGCTCTTATAATATACCTTTTAAAGATGCTTTTTATCAACTTTTTTATTTTTATAATTGTATCATTTTAAACCTGGAACGTTTTTACATGTTCTTCATAAGCCTTGATGAACCCAGGCTTACCCCTATTTTACATTTATTATATGTTTTGTATTGCCTAATTGTTTGCTATCACTGTGATAAGCGGTTGTCTAGCCCACATACATGTGTATTTAAGGGCAGCCGACCGATCACACTCCACTTCTAAGTTGTTTTTAATCTCTCCCATTGCTACAAAAATGTTTGATTGGTTAGGTTATTGCTCAGTGCTGTGGGCGGTTGCCATCCCCTTACTTCAGCTGTGCCTAATTATCCTCTTGTTCAGCACTACATAAAGCCCCACAGAGACTACGGCACTCTAGCACCTGATGAAAGAGCGCGCCGGGTGCAGAGGACCCCGCGCATGCTCAGAAACGCGTCGTGCATGCCGTAACACATCGGACAGATCCCACCATCCCTGTGGGTGAGAGTGCCTCCATCCATCACTCGCAACACGGAACCGCAGATCCGAGCCGCTTGACCGCTCACCGCTGATGTTGTGGGAGACAGCCGGCTTTCTTCCCTCCCACCGCCAGTGACAGTACTGCATACGGCTTCCTGTGACCAGAGGACACCCTCCAGAGGATGGCTGCAGGATTGCTTTGACACATACAGCTTTTCAGTCTTCATGTCTAGTGAGTGTATATCACCTGCCTTGTTATCTGCAATAAATTGTCTGCACTTAGAGCGCTTCTCCCTTCTCCTTGTGGTGCTAGTGTTGGTGGTGGTGCTGGCGGGCTGGCGAGTGGTAAATTGAGAGGTGCCCGAAGCTGAGCTGGAGGAGGATGGTGCATTAAGGTTCCGAGCGGAAGCTGTAGACGATTGGGTGTCCTGTGTAAGCCAGTCAACTATGGCCTCAGAATTTTTTGAGTTCAGGGTCTGTGGTGGCCTCTGAACACTGGGCATTATTCTAGGGCCTAAGGAAATCACAGCACCACGACCACGACGGTCCTTGCGGGGTGGCCTGCCTCTGCCTGTCATTTTTTTTTCTTTTAATGTGTTGTACTATGAGTGCAAGGTGCTGTGCCACCCTATAGGAGTGTTGGGCAGTGGGTACAGTACACTCTGTGGACCTGACAGTCACTGGCACCCAGGCAACTGCAATTAAAAAATATATATTTTTTTTTTACTTTGCAAGCTGCTGTGCCACCTTATATATCAGTGGTGGGTGGGCAGTGGCACAGTACACTCTCTGTGGACCTGACAGCAGTCACTGGCACCCAGGCAACTGCAATTAAAAAAAATATATATATTTTTTTACTTTGCAAGCTGCTGTGCCACCTTATATATCAGTGGTGGGTGGGCAGTGGCACAGTACACTCTCTGTGGACCTGACAGCAGTCACTGGCACCCAGGCAACTGCAATTAAAAAATATATATATATTTTTTTACTTTGCAAGCTGCTGTGCCACCTTATATATCAGTGGTGGGTGGGCAGTGGCACAGTACACTCTCTGTGGACCTGACAGCAGTCACTGGCACCCAGGCAACTGCAATTAAAAAAAATATATATATTTTTTTACTTTGCAAGCTGCTGTGCCACCTTATATATCAGTGGTGGGTGGGCACACAGTGGCACTGCAGTGGGCACAGTACACTCTGTGGACCTGACAGTCACTGGCAGCCCAGGCAACTGCAATAATAAAAAATATTTTTTTTTTCAATTTGCAACAAGATGCTGTGCCACCGTATATATATATCAGTGGTGGGCAGTGCACTGCAGTGGGTACAGTGGACTCTGTGGACCTGACACAGCACTCACTGCAATTATGACAGAGGAAAAAAAAAATATTTTTTAAAATGCAAGGTACTGTGCCTGTGCCACCCGAAATGAGTGTGGTGTGCACACAGTACAGTCTGTGGTAGGTCTGTGGCCTCTCACACACAGCGGGCAGACAACTGCAGTGTACAATAGATATATATATATAAAGAAAAAACTCTATTACCTTACCAGCCCTTAAAAGGGCTTTTGGGGACACTAGATATATATATATGTATATATATAAATAAAAAAAAAATCCTCAATTACCAGCCCTTAAAAGGGCTTTTGGGGACACTAGATATATATATATATATATATATATATATATATATATATATATATATATATAAGAAAAAAAAACTCAATTACCAGCCCTTAAAAGGGCTTTTGGGGACGCTCTATATATATATATATATATATATATATATATATATATATATATATATATATATATATATATATAAAAAATTACACAAATACCAGCCCTTAGAAGGGCTTTTTGGGGTGCTGTCCTTACAGCAGTAGTGGACCAAGAACACTGCAAGACCAGGAACACTGACTAACTGTCCCTAGCTTAACAGCCAGCTCTCCCTACTCTCACTACACACACTGCTTCAGAATGATCTAAGATGGATGCTGCCCTTGCTTATTTATAGGAGGTGGGAGGGTGTGGGAGGGAGGTATGCTGATTGGCTGGAAATGTGCCTGCTGACTGTAAAGTTCAGGGTCAAAGTTTGCCTCAATTATGTATTATGGGGGGTGGACCGAACATCGCATATGTTCGCCCGCAGCGGCGAACGCGAACATGCTAAGTTCGCCGGGAACTGTCCGCCGGCGAACAGTTCTGTACATCTCTATCCGGCATACCATGCTGGACCTTCAGAGCTTCTTGCTGGAACCAGTGGGAGTGACATCATTGCGCCGTAGCCCGCGATCCCAGGAGAAAGGATGGGAGAAGGGGTCAGCCCTCTCAGCAGTGAGCAGCCGCCGCTGGAAGAGCTTCATTCTAAGGTGAGTATTTATTTACATTTTATTCATGTGAGATGCACACTAGCACATTATGCCATTGTCTTGCATGTTTTTTTTTCTCAGTGGTTTACTACCTCATGAATACAATAATGTATTATTTATTATTTTAAGCAGTGTAACTGTAAGTACATGAATTTAACTTCATATCAGTCGAAAGCTTTGCAGTGTACTCTACAGTCTGTATAGTAAAGCTTATGGAGCCATTTAGGTTTTCTGCAATGCAAAGAGCTTGCTGACAAGAGTAGAGAACAAAGTGATATTGAGATGAGTATATCAGTTTACTGCTTCTCCTTTCTCTGTCCAGTAACAGGTTGGGGGTGTTTTGCTTGTATCATAGAGTTACTTTGCAGTAAAGTAAGAAAGCAGAAACCCCTTTAGTATATCAATGTGCTTTTACCCAACAAAAATGCTGTACATTCAAACTACTTACAATTGTAGGAAAACAATAGAACACGTAAAGAGTATTACAAATTTGCATACAACACACATATGCGCACACTATGCAATAGGGATACATTAAAAATTTAGACATGTGCATGAAGAAAAAGTTTGTTTAGTTTTGTTTCTTTTAGATACGGTAATCTAGTTATTTCCTTTCCTTAAATTTAGTTGATTCGTTCAATTCGTATTCGGGATTTGTATTCGGAATGCGTTCTATGTATTTTTTTTAATTTCTTTGAATTTATCGATTTTTCCTTGATTCAAAACATTTGAACCGATAAATTTTGAATCGTCAAATCAAAAATTTTTGAATTTTTTTTCCGATTTGAATGTGGCAGCCGAGTAACTAAACATCTGATTGGTATTTATACATGTTGGTCTTGTTTGTATTAATATTACATTTATTCAAAATATGTGAAGTGTTCTAATTAATAAAAGTAGTATGTACAATACTGTGTAGAAGTTTTAGCCAGCTGAGAAAAAATAATGTCAACAGTACAAATTCTTTTAAATATTTATATTTTACTGGTTTCTTTTTATCAATTTTACACTTGCAAAGTGAATGAACAAAAGAAAAATCTTCATCAAATGATTATAATTACTTTTTAAATCACCTTTGGGTTAACAAAAACATCATTATTTTGAAATGTCACACTAATAACACACACAGTCTTTGAGTTTAACAATATGTTTACAGTTCAAATTTGAATGGAATTCGATGTAAAACTTGATTCGAATTTCAGAGAATTCTGTAAAATTTGTTTGTCCTGTAATTCGGAGATTCGGATATATCCTAGTCTCCGAATAACGAAAGATTAGTCCAAATATTCAGAATGAAAAGAATCACACATGTCTATAAAAAATGATTAGCTCAGGTTAGAGTTCGTGATTTCCTTAACAAATAGAACTTCAGGCTACTCAAGCAGGAAACTGAGTTCTCTCATGTAGATTTAGTGTCATTCCCAGGTGAAGTACGTTCTTAGATATTGTGAAGTCCCCTCTGGCACAAATTTTCCTTGATGTTCTGGAGCTCCCTTCCCTTTACCCAGGTCTTCTCTTTGTTATGGATCCCCCCTTCTACCCACATCTTCTTCCAGACTCCCCTCTCTGTGTTCAGCACATGGCTGTTTTATCTAATTTTTTTGCCTCTCCTTATTTCCTGCCAACATCACTTCCTGTTTAACTAGCCTCTATGAACCAGTTAAACAAGTTAATTAGCATTTGAAAAGAGAATGCCCAGCTTTTGAATTCTAGATAGTAGCTAAAATGTATTATTCCATATAGTTATGCTATAAAAAAATGCTAAAATAGCCATGTCTACACAGAGTACAGTGCCCTTCTCTGCTAGACTGAGCTGAGCTGTGGGGCAGGGATGTGTAAATATCAGGTCTGGATAGACAAAAATACAAATTATTTAGTAGGTAAATCAGCTTTCATATACTGTATGCATATTAACCTGTGTAGTAAGCAGCTTGCCTGGCGTTTAGTTTAAGCATAAAATGTGTGAACAATCGGACTTTAGCACAGTTGCAATGTCTCCAGGAAAGCTCTGGTAGTTCACTGATTCATTTGACTTGTTTTTCAGAGTCCTTCAGCTTGCTCTTTCCCACCATCAATTACAGCCCATTTTAACTCTTTCTTCTATATTCTCTTTGTCCACATGTAGCTCCCACTTGGAATGTAGCTTTACTACCCAAGTCAAAAACACCTATTATCTTTTTTTTTTTTCATTTCATTCCTACATCATGACAGAAGAGACAGCTGTGACTTTACTTATTTCTTTTTATAATCATCATGGTGTTTTAATAAGAGGACTGGATTACAATCTCAGCTATGCCTTGCTGAGCACTCAGCTTCCTGAATAGCGAGACAGAAACAACATTAATTGGCATCACCAACCATCAAGAAAGTATCCAGCTGTCCTTTAGTGAAATGAATGTGTCACCAACCAAGAACAACGTTATTCAATCCCTAGAACATTCTGTATACCACTGCTTTTTTTTTTTTTAATACCAAGTAGCACAACCTTGTTTTATCTTACTTCATTTTACTGGTTTTCCTTGCTTCTTTTCTATTATTTTCTTTCAAAAGAAGACATTAAATTACAAACGGGGCATAATAGCTGCACTAATTGCAATGCCCCAAGTAATAATATGCTTTTCATTTTTAGAGTGATCATTCGGAGGTGGAATGAAACGTGTGATTGGGGGAAAGAGCGGTCAGACCCATAATTAGCTGTCACTCGTGCCAGGAGACATCTGCAGGTGAAATAAGTTAGAATGACAATTTGCAGAGAAAGGAGATGGAAACGGTTTAATGTTATATTTGCATGTCTTGCTAAAAAGGTATTTGGAAATTTTAAGAGTGGGTGAGAGGGATGAAAAAAAAACGCCAGATAACGTAAAATACAAAATGGTTCATAAAATAAATGATCACCATATTTAAAGCTCTACTCCAGCTGTTTTTTATTTGCTGTTGTTCTGGAAAGAATGGGGAAGAGCTAAAGTGTATGTTTAGCCAGGTTTAATTTTTGCTGTCTGTGCCCAGTTAGGGAGATTTTCCTTCACTTCTTGATCCAAAGATGTATCAAATTTGTACTGTATGTCTACCACCACCCAAATGCTTGGCAGCTATCTACACTGTGTGCACAATTTTTAGGCAAGTGAGTATTTTGACAAAATCATAATTTTAATGCATATTGCCCAACACCAAGCTATATAAATTTGAATGCTTATTGGAATTAAGCATATATTTGTGTAATGAGGGAGGGTGTGGGCTAAGGAGATCAACACCCTATATCAAAGGTGTGCATAATTTTTAGGCTTTTCCTCAGGAAAAATTGGCCAAAAAAGAAATGTAACTGACAATGAAAAGTTGAAAATTTAAAAAAAAAATGCAAAAAGTCATCAGGGTCGCAAGAAACGCGTTGAGAACGTCGCAAGAAATGTGTTTAGCCACACACACCTACACAGGTTGAACTGGATGGACTGTTGTCTTTATTCAATCTCATCTACTATGTAACTATGAGAAAAAAAGACACAAATTAACTTAATTAAATTAAAGATTTGAGAAGAATCAAATGTGAAGCTGCCAGGAACACATTATCTCCCAGTGCTCCAATATTCCAGAACTGCAACCTACCTGGAGTGCCCAGGAGTACAAGACATTCAGTGCTCAGAGACACGGCCATGGTAAGGAAGACTGAACCCCGACCACCACTGAACAAGACACACAAGTTTAAACGTCAAGTCTGGGTCAAGACATATCTAAAGACAGATTTTCAAAGTTTTTATGGACTGATGGGGTGAGAATTACTCTTGATGGACCAGATGGATGGGCCTGTGGCTGGATCTGTAACGGGCGCAGAGCTTCACTTCTACTCAGACACCAGAAAGGTGGAGGTGGATGTGGGGAGGTGGAGACAAAACCTCACTTTTGCTTTCTTAAATATTCAGGTTTGAGATTTATTAACATTTTGGCTAAGAATCAAACTAAGTTTGATAGGATGGTATGTACATTTTTTTTTTTTTGCTGTCTGTGCCCAATTGGGGAGATTAAAAGCATGAGAGTTCTGGTGCATGAGGGTCGGGGGGGGGGGGGGCGTATGTCACAATTGAAAGGGGAATTTTTACTACTATTTAAAACAAGGGGAGAGAAAAGAAAAAATCAATCATAAATGATAGATAAGGAGGGGAAGGGGATGAAAGGGTTAAAAGGGAAAGCTAAAAAAAAAGGAAGGGAGGAATTGTTCAGAGACAGTGTTAATCATATTAGCATGTTATTACTTACTATACAAACATTAATACCCCAAAATAGAGAAGAACTCCAAATCCAAAAATAGAAGACCATAAGGGATTGATGAAAAATAAAATAAAAATATTCCGACAAAAGGTGTATAAACAGTAAAGATATATATGTGTTGGCTTAAGGTAATAATGTATGCACTTTAATTTTCTCATTTAGCCCTCTGGTACGAGGGTGCTAAGCAGATATATTCAATAAGTCTAGGGAATTCTAGGGAATTGAGATTGCAATATCTGAAAAAGGGCTTGATGGTGTTTATAGAGCCATCCCATATGATCACTATATCATCAATATAGCGACCATAAAAAACGAACTAGGTAGCAAAGGGATTGTTATGGATGATGTATTGCAGCTCCCAGTAGCCTATAGTTAGATTGGCGTAGCTGGAGGCAAAATTGGCCCCTATAGCTGTGCCATTGGATTGGGCATAAAATGTGGCTTCAAATTCAAAATAAACAATTCAGCCAAGCGCTCACTCCGATGGGAAAGACTGGCGTGCTGCTCTCCTCAGGCAGGGAACTCCAAAATAAGTGCATGAAAAAAAAAAAAGGAGGCCCGAACACCTAGTGCATTACCCGTGGTCACCGTTAATAAAAAATGTTAATAAATGCCAAATGCATACTCACAGACATGAAGATTGTTAAAATCGTATTACAAGAATCCACCACACATGAACTGGAACATGTCCTTGTAGATAGGACCGCTAAAGCGTTTCGGGAGTCAAGCTCCCTTCATCAGAGCTTATATGTTGCATAAATAAAGCCTATTATTGAGGATAATGCGCTAGGTCGATGCGCCCTTTTTTTGTTTCTTTTTGTCTGTAGCACCGTTGGACTACCCCAGTCCTCTTTGGGCTGTAAGAGCTAGCTATCCAAGACGCCAGCTGTAAGTTCCGTGGTGTGTGGTCGGGGAACTTGGATTCTAAAATATCGCTTTATTACTACACTCAGTTGGCGCCTCCCCCTCCCCTCTTTTTCTCCAACTAGGGAGATTACCGTCACTTCCGGTTCCAAACATGCATCAAATAAGTTTGCCGACCACCACCTAAAAACTTGCAGGCTACCAAGACTGGGTAGTAACATGGAATTTCTCATTAGCACAAAGAGAATTTGGTGGTGCGAGAATTAGAGAACTAAAGGATGTAATATTGTCTCTCATATTCATGGTATGGCCAAGAATCAAATTAAATAAGACAGGCTGGTATGTGGGTTTATTTTTTGCTGTCTGTGCCCAGTTGGGGAAATTTTCCTTTAATTTTAATCCAAAAGATGAAACAAATTTGTTTGTTGACCACCACCCAAAAGCTTGAGGGCTATCCTGAGTAGATAGAAACATGGTATTTCCCATTAGCATAAAGAGAATTAGGTGGTGGGAGATCAGAGAACTCAGGGATATAAAATTGTTTCTTATATTTATGGTATTGCCAAGGATCAAATTTATCGCTGGCTGTCAGCCCTATAGCAGTTTTACTGCTACAGGGAGTTAGCTGTGCACTGGATCACATATATATATGTAATCCCGCACTTTTGGGTAGGGGGGCACGCATGCACGCCACCACCGGCTTGCTCCTGCTGTGATTACACATAGCAGGTGCAGGGTACTCGATGTCCACAGGACCCGCTGATCATCAGGCAGATACACAGAACTGCGATCTTCCAATGTAAACAAGGCAGATCGCCATTCTGACAGAGGAATAAATAATATAATATAATAATATCATAAATTTCATCTCTTCCTCTAGTAAAAGAACCTCACGCAGTTCACATAAACACTGGTTAGGCACACAGATAACCCTTTGTTAATCCCTTCCCAACCAGTGTCATTAGTACAGTGCATATTTTTAGCACTAATCACTATATGAGTGTCACTGGTTCCCAAAAAGTGTCAAAAGTGTCAGTTAGTGTCAGAATGTCACAATATAGCAGCCCCGCTATAAGTCACTGATCATCACTTACTAGTCAAAAAAATAAATGAATAAAAATATCCCCTAGTTTGTAGACACTATAACATTTGCTCAAACCAATAAAAAACACCTATTGGGATTTGAATACCAAAAGTGTGTAGCTGAATACATATTGACCTAAACTGATGAAAAAGTTTGATTTTTTTCATTTTTTTTATTGGATATGTTTTATAGCAGAAAGTAAAAAAATATATATATTCTTTTCAGAATTGTCTGCTTTTTTTGTTTATTACGCAAAAAATAAAAACTGTAAAGGTGATCAAATATCACCTAAAGAAAGCTCTATTTGTGGGAAAATAAGGACATTTTATTTGTCTACAGTGTCACACGACTGTGCAATTGTCACCTAAAATAACAATGCAGTGTTGCAGCAAATGGCCAGGTCATAAAGGGGAGTAAATCTTTCGGAAGTCAAATGGTTAAATAAGATGGGATGGTGTGCAAGTTTATTTTTTGTTATCTGTGCCCAGTTGAGGAGAATTTCCTTCATTTCCTGCCCAAAAGATGTAACAAATTTGTTTGTTGACCTCCACCTAAAAGTATGGAGACTATCCAAAGGGGGTAGAAACATGGGATTTTCCATCATTGTAAAGAAGGTTAGGTGGGGGGGAGATCAGAGAACTAGAGAATGTAATATTATTCCATATATTTATTCGATATGTCCAAGAATCATAGGATGGCGTGAGTTAGGGATCTATTGTAGGGTGGCCATGAAAGTTGGGTGGGGCTTTAGTACTTCCAAAAGGACCCATTAGGTTGTGTCATTAGTTAGCTGTAATGCCACTATATTTGTGCTAATTAATCATTTTTTTTATAAGATTTGGCACTCCTTTATGTTCATGTGTAAATAAAGTCTTCCTGGCCCCCCCCCCCCCCCTGGGGATGTGGCTATGACAAACAAATTTAAACCTGTTGTTTTGCATAGCATCTAAGGCACATATACTGTAGTTATAGTGACTGAAAGCATGTGAATAAAATCAGTGGGAAATCTTGCGCTTATGGCTGCTGGAGCTTATGGGGAAGTCACCCCCTTTTAATATTTAGTAGATTCGTCAGGAAATAGTATTCTGATGCTCCTAAAAACTATAATCTAAAAACAATTCTCCAAATAAGTCAGAAGTTTGAGATAGTATCTCAGATCTCTCAAGCAGTGTCAGGATTCTAAAGATACTTCAACAAGTTAAAATATTAAAAGTTCTCACCTATTATTTCAGAAATTTTGACCAATACGTTTAGAGCTTTGAAAAGGTATCTTTGAATCTTGACTGAGCAGCTTGACTTTGGCAAAATGCCTTTCTTAGCTATATTTTACCAATGAGAAAACAATGAGAAAATGTATTGAGCTGTTTGATATCATAAAAAAAACACAGGGTAGGATTAGGTGGTTCTAAAGCCAAAACATTTTTAACCTTAATGCATTCCTTGCATTATGGTAAAAAATGTTTAAACATGAGCATCCTCCCTCACCCACCCCACCCAAGCAGGCGACAGTGTTGCGTGTTGCGATTTTCCATGATCACAGTGCCATTTGTCACGCGTCAAAATCAGTGTGCGTTGGGGTGTCATTAAGACGGTTAGGGTAGTAAAGGGTAGTATAGTGGCAAGTTAGGGTAGTATAGGGCGGTAAAGTGGCAGGTTAGGGCAGTATAGGGTATTATGGTGACAGGTTTGGGCAGTATAGGGTATTATAGTGGCAGGTTAGGGCAGTATAGGGTAATATAGTGGCAGGTTAGGGCAGTATAGGGTATTATAGTGGCAGGTTAGGGCAGTATAGGGTATTATAGTAAAGCAAATCTCCTGCGCTCAAGTAGAATATGACGGAGGGAAGAGGGATACTTTAGACTCAGGTGGAAAAAGTCTATGGTCCTGCTGCCTCCTCAGGATCAAGGGTATCCAGAACCAACTGAGAAAAAGACAATAGAAAAGGGGCGCACCGACCTAGTGCATTACCACTAAAACCATTTATTAAAATATTTAAAAGTATGCAATATACTCACAAAGTGGGTGTGAATGTACACACATCAACATTGTACATAAAATCTCCAAGGTAGCCAAGGTCCCACATGAAGCTGAATGGCATGCAGTGTGCCGTATGGGGCTGCTATGGCTGGGCTGACGCGTTTCAGGAGCGAACTCCCTTCCTCAGAGCCAGAAAAGTTGCTGCTCAGGGTATTATAGTGGCAGGTTAGGGTAGTAATGGATATTATGGTGGCAGGTTAGGGCAGTATAAGGTATTATAGTGGCAGGTTAGGGCAGTATAGGGTATTATAGTGGCAGGTTAGGGCAGTAATGGATATTATAGTGGCAGGTTAGGGCAGTAATAGATATTATAGTAGCAGGTTAGGGCAGTAATTGATATTATAGTGGCAGGTTAGGGCAGTATAAGGTATTATAGTGGCAGGTTTGGGCAGTATAGGGTATTATAGTGACAGGTTAGGGTAGTAATGGATATTATAGTGGCAGGTTAGGGCAGTATAAGGTATTATAGTGGCAGGTTAGGGCAGTATAGGATATTACAGTGGCAGGTTAGGGTAGTAATGGATATTATAGTGGCAGGTTAGGGCAGTATAAGGTATTATAGTGGCAGGTTAGGGCAGTAATGGGTATTATAGAGGCAGGTTAGGGCAGTAAAGGATATTATAGTGGCAGGTTAGGGCAGTATAGGGTATTATAGTGGCAGGTTAGAGCAGTAAAGGGTATTATAGTGGTGAATTAGGGCAGCATAGGGTATTATAGTGAGGAGGAATGAGGAGGTTAGATTAGGGCAGTACAGCTAATAGTTTCTAATGAGTTACAATAATAGTTTTTTCATTTTTTCCTTTTTGGAAACATTTTTTTTGCATAAATGAAAAAAATCTATTTTTGTTTTTTGATGTAATACAGTTTTAAATGAGCTATTGAAAGCTGTTTGCCCCACTTAAAAGCCACAATTTCAACTTTCATATTAACACCAACACATTTTGCTGAAAATTTCAGAAAAGTTTGCCAAAAAAACTTACAATTTTTGCCAAAACATTGAAGAAGTTATAAAGCCAGTTTTTACTCATCCCTAATGATATTTGATTTCTAAAAACATTTTAAGCAGCTTACTGTGGTGGCACACAAAGAATAGGAGGAGCCGAGAACACCAGGAAGAGAACCCAGTAGAAGGGTTTTTGTACTGCTTTGTACTGCTGTGTGCATTACCATTGTATGACATGTTTATTATTTTAATTTAAAAAAATGTACCCTTTAGAACTGCTTTACATGGATTTAAAATATTGGTCCAAACTAACTATTTTCCTTCACTAATGGCACTTTTCCACTGCAAGTACCGGCTCGGCTCCACTCGGCCCTGCTTGGCCCTGCTTGGCTCGGTTTGGTTTTCCACTGCATGGTACCGCATGGTACGGTGTTGGAACGGTTCGGTACGGTTTGGTACAGTTTGCTTTTCCACTAAAGTAGTAAGTGGGTGGGATAACAACGATTCTCTGACCAATCAGTGGCTATTAGTGACGAACAGTCAAGGCTGCATGCAAAGGATTGTGGGATATGGTACCGGTACGGCCCTCTTGGAACCACAACCAAGGTGGTACTGTTTAACCGAGCCGTACTTTTCAGTTCCATGTAGTGGAAAAGTGCCGCCGCACCGTACCGTACCGAACCGTTCCAACACCGTACCATGCGGTACCATGCAGTGGAAAAGCGCAAAAGCAAGCGGAACCGTTCGAATCCATGCAGTGGAAAAGCGCCATAACTGTATCCTTAAATATAGTTTTTGGCAACATTTTCCTTTTTTAGCAAAATAGGAATATTTTGCTAAAATTTTGTGATTTTTGCCAAAATATTGCGATAATTAGAAAGCCAATTTTCACTCATCCCTAATGACATGCTTGATTTCTAAAAAAAAAAAGAATACCTTTTTATATATTACACAAATTATCTTTTTATTACACATATTTCCCTCAACCTTCCTTCTCCTCTCAATGTAAACCTCTGTGGGGTTGCTTTATTAAAATTGGAGCACTCAGAACCTGGTGCAGCTGTGCATGGTAGCCAATCAGCTTCTAACTTCAGCTTGTTCAATTAAGCTTTGACAAGAAACCTGAAAGCTGATGCAGATGGTTTCTATAGCCCCGTACACACGTACCGATTGTCGGCCGTAAATATTCGGCCGACGACCGATCTCCCGATTGTAGGCTTGTTAGTATGATGCTTCCGAAAGCCGACAGCGCATTTTCGGCCGAACAGAATCTGTCGTGCAGGCATTAAAATTTTTGTTGGCCAACACCAGAACGGCCAATTGTTCGCCAGTCAGTACAGATTTCGGCCGACAGACAGCAGATTAGCAAGACTGGGCATGCTCAGAAAAGAAAAAAGACAAGGAAAGTTAACCATCACATGACATCACTTCTGCAGTCGGCTGTTGTTGGCCGACAAAATTCGTGTGCAGTCTTTTGCAGTTTTCAACAGACACGACAGCCCTGGACAAAAGACGGCCGATCGTTCGGCCGACGATCAGAACGTGTGTACGGGGCTTATGCAAAGATACAGCAGATTTTGCACGCTCCAGTTTTAGTAAATCCTCCGTGCGTCTCCTGAGGATCTAAAGGCATTTTCAAACCAACTGTGGGTGTATTGCACTGGTATTCCTCCACTCACATCTCTGAACCTGATCTCCACTCCCCACTGCTCCCCAATGCCCCAAACCACTCTCCTTCAAATCTACCACCCCATTCAAATGCCAAGAGGCACAGAAAACAATGTTCAAATGTTGATAACTATTAAAAGTTTCCACATCAGCATTTAATTTCATCATGGAATGTTTTTTATTGCAAATACGTATAACAAGAACAAAATTCGAATGTGGTTTTGGGAGTGCTTTTCAATCATTGGATCTCAAATACTGCATAGCAGGTTTCACAACCTAGTGTGATATACTGTATATGACTTCAATATCTTCATATGATTTTTTACTGCGGGTGGATTAACTGAATCTTTTCATGTAACATCAATATTGTAATAAGTTTTGTATTGTGTTTTTATTGGATTTGCAAATATATCTAGACACAATAATGTAGATTTCTCTGAAACGACACATATTATATCTACGGGCAAGAAATACAAAGTAATATTTCTTCATGAATAACATAAAACACGAATCCCATTCAAGTGAATATAAACAAACAGAAACTCCTGGTGCCAATAACACAATCACAATGTAACATAAGAGTATTATATCCATCTCTTCCAGAGGAGATTTTAACAAATCGAAAGACAGTCATTCATCTTTTACCACCAGTAAGAGTATTATACTGTGTTTGAAGTCAATTATTGCAGAAAGTTTGAAGTTTAGGGGACAGTTTTTATTGGCTAACTTGAAGTGGTTGTAAACGAGCACCTTCTAAAACAACCCATTCAGTTTAAATAGAAATAAAAGGCAAAACATTTGTGTGCAGATATAAAAAAAAAACATTATTAATATAATTTTCCCTTTTTTATAAGTGAACACATTCTCTCTGTTCCCAGCTGCATAAGAGCTGGGGGAGGAGAAGCAGCAGCACACTTATCTTCTCAATGAATAGCTAAGGGGGGAGGGGGGGGGGTGCCAGGAACATTGGAGGAGAGCATACTGAGTTAGCATAGCTAGCAAGCATAGCTAGAGAACTGACCACAGTGTGCTCTCCTGCTTAGTGTGGTCAGTTTATAATAGGAAAGCAGAGGGACTGACAGGAACACCAGAGATTTCACACAAACGAAGCAATACAAAGAGAACAGGATACTTTCTCATACCAGTATATGGTAAAGCAGACACATATCAGGATTATGAAGTGTTGGGGTAATAAACTCTTTAGGTTTTAAAGATGCAAGCATTCAAGACTGTTAAACTCTTGTCAATGGCATAACACTTATATGCATTTATATACTGTATGCATCTGCAGTGGCCCTAGGTATGCGCCTGCAAGTGGCCTTGTTTGTATAGGCAGAACCCTGTCCTGTGTTACTTCATGAAGATCACCGGGTTCCAGCAGTTATCCATAGGACGGCGCCCGGCGATCAACATCTGCTGTGTTTAATCGCAGCACAGCCGGGTCACCGGCGTCGAGTGTGCCCCCTACCCAGAAGTGTCAGATAATTTCCTAGGTCTGTGATCTAGTGCAGCCGAGCTGCCTTGCCACCATATATCTAGGTTATATGGTCAGCAAATGGTTAGGTAAACTTTAAAAAGTTTTTTTTGGACCAAGCTGGTCCAAACAAACTCTTTCCTTCACTAATGCATGCAGCTTCTGTCAGTGCTGTATAAACTGTATGTATATAGCATTAGCTACGTACAGTATACAATGTTGTGTTTCCAGTAGCTGGATGGGAACTTTCTGCACCAAACAAAATGGAGTCAGGCTTAGCGCTTTCCAGCAAGCTTTGTATTGTATCAATGAATACAAATCTTCCTCTGATTGGCTGAGGTGGCGAGCGGGTGGATGACAACACAATCTCTACCTTAGCCAATCAGAGGAAGCCTGGTATTCATTAATAAAATACAAAGCTGTGAATGGATAAGCAATGCTCATCGATTTTGTTTCTCGCGGAAAAAAAAGCGCTGTATACTCTGCTCTAACAAACTATTTAAAGTTTACCAAAACATGGAGTTAGTCTTTAAGTTGGCCTGTAATGGGTATGCCTTAAATGCCATAACTTTACGCTCATGTAATACCTATTTTATACCAGGACATGGGCTTTATTTACTAAAGTAGTAAGGAATATTCCCTTAGCAAACCTTAACTTAGTGAATAAAGTAAAGCTAAAGTATATTCGCTTTGATTGTACAGTCTTGTGCAAAATATAAAAAAAAAAGAAATACAGGTTTTTACCTTACATAGGATTACTGATACGTGGGAACATAGCTTTACTTTATTCATTAGGTGAACATTATCCATTATCCACTCAATCAAATAAATTTACAAGTCTGCATGAATACATTCCTGAGATAAAAAATCGCACAGGTGATCAAATACCACCAAAAGAAATCTCTATTTGTGGGAAAAAAAGGACATTGATTTTATTTAGATACAGCGCCACATGACCGCTCAATTGTCCGTTAAAGTAACACAGTGCCGAATCGCAAAAAATGGCCTGGTCATTAAGGGGGCAAATCCTTCCGGAAATATTTGCAGTGACAAGCGAAGTGGTGACATTTCTACACCGGGTCCATCAGAAAGCTAATTACATTGCAATTACATTTATTTAGCACAATTACCTGAATCTCCATTCCTACTAGCCTCCAGCACTATAAGCTATATAGGTTGTAGAACATGTTGGAAAAGAACAGGTTGCTAAACTCATCAGTGTATTACTTTACTTGTCAGGGCACTATCTGCATGGGGCTGGCATGGTCTCCCTGTGCTTGCGTGAGTTTCCTCCGGGTACTCCCCCAGAGACATGTTGGTAGGTTAAATGGCCCCTGGCTAAATTAGACCTAGAATACATATGTATGAATGTAAGATATGGACCTTAGATTGCAAGCTCCTTGAGCGCATGGACTTGTGTGAATGTACATTATTTAAAGCTCTGCTAATTGTATATTGCTATAAAAATACTTGTAATAAATGCAAGAATAAATGAATAAAATAACAACTTCATTGCCCAATCACAGGCTGGAAGGTCCCAAGCCAGGCCTAGCAGCAATGCGGTCTGCAGGGAGATGCATGACCTGTATGTGCTGACTGGCTGGGGTGCTAAAATAAAATGATAAATCCTATTATGAACAGTTCACGTATGCATTTATTCTCCATTTTTATCTGCCTTGAGTTTATTTTTGGAGTGTATTTTTGTAAAAAAAAAAAAAAAAAAAAAAAAAAAAAATATATATATATATATATATATATATATATATTTTTTTTATTACTTAACCAATTTCAACAAGTTTTCTTTGTAATTTTTGATAACAAGCTGCATATACAAGCAACACAAAGTAAACATATGATTTTCTAAATGAACGTTGATTGCTGCTTTCTTAATTATTTATGGTGTTGCAAACAGTCGAAGCAATACTTTCTCTTGCTTTCAAAGTGTCTTATCCTACTAGTATAATGACCCTTTTTGTGGGTTTGGGCAAAAGCTGGATTACTGAAAGTGTCAGATAAAAGACCAGCTTTAATTAAATATGATTAGTTGTTTTTTGTTTATGAATATTTTGTCCCTGTAGATGAATATTGATATTTACATATTTTAACTACAAAATGGAAGAGAATTCTATTTTCATCTATTTATCATTTCCTATAGCATGAAACAAAAACAAGAAAAAAACACACAAAAAAGGGAACTCTGGGAGAATGCTAATGAATAATGTAGAGGTGAAGGATGGATTGTGTGGCTATACACAAACCAATATTTTTAATAGATGGGAGAGTTTGAGGATTCAAATTTGGCCAACTCCACTTAGTAGTGCTGACTTTTTATCGCACAAAATGTTTTTCCAGGATTTTTCACACATTACCCTAATCCCACAGAAACTAGAAAGTTTGGAAAATCAGTACCAAATCAGTGTTTTAGATTTGGGTCTGTGTTTTAGATAACAGTTAATATTATGCTTTTTAACGTACAGTTTATTTCCACTTTTGCAGAATTTGAATTGGGATAACACCTATTTTATATTTATTACATGTTCCTATTAACTGTTTGCTGACTGTATACTGTATATGTATATCGGCAAGGCGGTGCAGGATCAAGTACCTGTTACTTGATCCTGCACTTCTGGGTCTGAGACACGCATGCGCACGCCCCTGCCGACCTGCTCCCGACACCCACCGATGCTTCGGTACACAGGCAGAACGACAGTCTGCCTATGTAAACAAGGCAGATCGCCGTTCTGTCAATCCTGTGTCTCTGCTAAGCAGGGGCCCGATCTATGTCTTCTTCTAGCACAAGCACCTCTCTCAAAGTAGTAAAACTTTGGTCAGTAGGGATGGGCCAAACAACCCCCTGTTCACAGCAGAAATCCCAAACAGGGGAAATGTTCTAACCGGAACGGCGAACCCCATTAAAGTCTATGGGAGTCCAACAGGAAAAATCAAAAGTGCCGTTTTGAAGGCTTCAATGCAAGTAATTGGTCATAAATTGGGTACGGGGGTCTGGATACTGCCCGGGGGGACATGTATCAATTGAAAAAAAACAATAGTTTTTTCAGGATCAGTGATTTTTATTTCAAACTTTTTTATTGAAGATATGAAACATAACATAAGATAAAAAAATGTTTTTCCATTGTTCAACAGATAACGATAATACATCAGATCAACAGAGACCAAAGTAAATGAGCAATAACAGAAATACAATGATCAAGAAAGGTACATCAGATTGTCAAAAATCAGGCAGCAGGCAACAACTATAATAACTGACAATGCAGCTGATGACTAGTGTTATTAGACCTGTATTCGTAAAACAGGAAAGGACTCAGTTTGAGATGGATAACATGAATGAATACAATATAGAGCCTATAGAGAGTGCATAGATGGGGGTTTGGCAATAGATGGGTTTAAGGAAACATTATAGCAGGTCTGTCAGTTGCATGTGGGGTGATAGTCAACGGATAAAAAGTATTCCACAATCGGAGGTTAGGACATGCATTGTCAAGATCTACAGCTGTCTCTGTATAGAGGATGTGAGGTGTTAATAGCAGGCTAATAGAGTGTGTACTTGTCAGATCATTATTTGTAAGGGAGGGGTGTATGCAAGGGGGGGTATAAAGTGTGTGGGGGGGGGGCAATGGCAAGAGGAGAAAAAAGAGGGGAAAGAGGAGGAGGGGGAGGCAGTCATCTGAGTTCCATAGCGCTACGGGCAACGGTCAGGTGGTTACCTTAATGCCCATGGGTATGGTATGGTTGAGTATTAGCAGTATTATGATACATAGTGGTTTTCCTGTCCCATCGGGAAGACCGCTAGGACGTTTCACAGGGGATAGGAACATCTAATGAGGTCAGGCCAGGGTATCCCTAAGAGATCATATGTAAGTAGTCTGTAGTTGATTTGAAGTGTGTCCAACAAGCCCATATGGAGACAAAGCCCTGTGGGTTATCTCTCGAGATATGTATCATGTCTGGGTATGCATAGCTTGGCTGCATTTACCATATGCATAGCCAACGATTTGTAATAGGTATCATGTGGCAAGGTCGTGTGATGGAGCAGGAATAGGGCCGGTGTGTGTTCGAGAGCCAGCGTGGTCACTTGCTAAATAATCTGTTGGTCAGCTGTCCAGAAAGATCTGATCTGTGGGGAGAGATATATTAAGGACAAATGGTTTAGAAACATTTATTTTCATGTTGGAGAGGAGACGGTAGTGGTCAAATTATCTTAACCACTTGTCGACTACTCACATTGACAGTACTCCGGCAAAGTGGCTCGTTAAGGTCTGGCGACGTAGTCCTACATCACCAGATTCTCCCCTCTCTCGTTGGTGTGCGCGCACCGCCGGAGGCTCGCTCCCGCTGTATTCAGAAACAGCGGGAGTCGGGCCAGGGGAGGAGAGGCAGTGATCACCGCCGCTCTTCCCCGATCGTCGGGGATCGAGTGAGGAAATCCGCCCGCTTGTGTAAACAAAGCGGGCGGATCTCCCCTGTGACAGACAGTGACAGATTACAGGATTCAGCATAGCTGAACCTGCGATCTGTGTCTCTGTCACACAACCCCTCCCCCCACACACGTCAGGCATGCATTTAACCCCTTGATCACCAACCGTGTTAACCTCTTCCCTGCCAGTGTCATTATTACAGTAACAGTGCATATTTATATTATTATTATTATAATGTCACTGTTACCCCCAAAAGTGTCAAAAATGTCAGTTAGGGGTCCGATCTGTCCACCGCAATGTCGCAGTCCCGCAAAAAAAAAAACGCAAATCGCCACAATTACTAGTAAAAAAAAATAAACAATAAAAATGGCAAATCTTTCCCGTAGTTAGTAAACACAATAACTTTTGTGCAAACCAATCAAAATACGCTTATTGTGATTTTTTTTACCAAAAATATGTAGCAGAAAACAAATTGGCCTAAAATGTTGAAAATTTTTGATTTATAAACTTTTTTTGGGAATGTTATATATCAGAATGCAAATATATAGTTTTTTTTTTTTTAAATTGTCGCTTTTTTTAGAAAATTAAAAATCGCTCAGGTGATAAAATGCCGTCAAAAGAAATCTCTATTT
The DNA here is from genome assembly GCF_965119305.1 of Pelophylax lessonae. Taxonomy (NCBI): domain Eukaryota; kingdom Metazoa; phylum Chordata; class Amphibia; order Anura; family Ranidae; genus Pelophylax; species Pelophylax lessonae. The sequence continues at coordinate 123,206,260 of NC_138770.1, forward strand.
GTTGGGAAAAAAAGTACATAAATTTAATTTGGGTACAGTGTCGCACGACCGCGCAATTGTCCGTTAAAGTAGCGCAGTGCCGAATTGCAAAATATAGCCTGGTCAGGAATGGGGTAAAATCTTCTGGTCTTAAAGCGGCTAAAAATACGCTCATTGAGAATTTTTTTGTCAAAGACATGTAGCTAAATACATTTTGGCCTAAATATATGACAAAAATTGAATATATTGGATATTTTTTAACTGTCAAAGTAGAAAATGTCCATTTTTTCGCAAAATATTTGCTCTTTTTTTATTAATATCGCAAAAAATGAAAAGCTCAGAGGTGATCAAATACTACCAAAAGAAAGCTCTGTTTGTGGGGAAAAAAAGGTCGTAAATTTCGTTTGGGTACGTGCAATTGTCAGTTAATGTCACGCAGTGCCAAGTTGCAAAAAGTGGCCTGGACGTTAAGTAGGAAAATGCTCCAGGGCTAAAGTGGTTAATAGCACTGGAAGGGTAATATTGGGGTTTGTGAGAAACAATAGGATATCATCTACAAACGCCGCTAATTTATATTCTTTGTTTGCGAATTTCACTCCAGTAATGTCTGGGTTTTTCCTAATATTATTAAGAAAGGGCTCTAGGGTCATAACAAAGAGTATGGGGGAGAGGGGACACCCATGCCTCGTACCATTCTTGATGGGGAAGGCATTCGACAAGGCACCGTTTACTCTGACCCTAGCTCTTGGATTTGCATAAAGAGACATGATGTAGCCTATCATACAGGGTCCCAGCCTCATGGCTGTTAGAATTGCTTCCATATAGTCCCAGGCTACCCTGTCGAATGCCTTCTCCGCATCCAGGGAAAGGAAAAATCCACTATTATTGCGTTGTCCCTGGCTTCACGACCAGGGACGAAACCTACTTGGTCCGTGTTGATAGCTTGCGGGAGTAAGGGGAAAAGTCTATTGGCTAATATTTTGGTGAAGATTTTAACATCCACATTGAGCAGTGAAATAGGTCTATAACTAGCAGGTTGTGAAGGGTATTTTCCATCTTTGGGTATTACTACTATGTGAGCTTCTACTGAGCTCGGAGGGAGAGGGTTCTGTTTGGAAAGGGCATTGAATGCTTTTAGATAGGGGGTCTGTAGGAGGTCGGTAAATGTTTTGTAGTATACTGCTGTGAAGCCGTCTGGCCTGGTTTCAATTGTTTGATGGCTTGCACCCACTCCTCCGCTGAGATTGGACGCTATAGTGTTTGGGATTCAGTCGGGGAACATAAGGGGGGGCAATGTTCTTTCAAAAAAGTATCGATAGCTTGTTTCCTGGGAATAATAAGTCGCGTGTGAGTGTCTTCTCAGTCTAGGTTATATAAGGAGGAGTAGTAATTCTCAAACTCCTTAGCGATGTCGTCGTTGCTGGAAATGATCAAACCCGTTTTCGAAGTAAGACGATGTATAGTCAGCTGCGCCTTCTTTAAACGTAAGGCTTGGGCAAGGAAATGGCTGCTTTTGTTGCCGAACTCGTAGAACAATTTTTGAGATAAGGCAAAGGCTTTCTTGGTCCGTTTGTGAAGTGTTTCTTGGATGGCTATGCGCAAGTTCATTACATCTTTGAGTTCTGTTTGTGCAAGGGATTGTTTATGTTTAGCTTCAGCTTTTTTCAGTTTGTCGAAAAGATTTGTGAGATGAGCTTTCCTTTCCTTCTTGATAGCGGCGGCTAGGGCTATCAGTTTACCCCTCACTAAACATTATGGACTTCCCACTGACTCATAGGGGGCGTGTCAGGGGTGTCATTAAGGCAGAAATATTCTTGGATTCATGTGTTAAGTGCCTGGAGTCTGGTTTCGTCAGTTAAGAGGTTTGCATCTAGTCTCCAAGTTCTACAATTGGTATTGTATTCGGGGATTGCAAGGGTCAACGAAATGGGGTGGTGGTCAGAAAGAACTGCCGGTTTGATGGTGGCATTGGTCAAAAGAGGGAGATCCTGCTGAGATAAAAAGAAGTAGTCAATGCATGAATACTTATAGTGGGGAGGGGAATAGAAAGTGTAGTCTTTTGTAGTTGGGTATAGGGTGCGCCAAGTGTCATGGAGAAGCAGGGTCTGGAGGCTCAATTTAATCTGTTTGATGACGCAATAGGGAAGGGAAGAAGAGCCATTGGAAGTATCAATGAGAGGGTCTAGGGGCACATTAAAATCCCCACCAAGAATTCAGGCACATTCCTGAAAGGCTGCCAGGAGCTTGGATTTTTTTCTAAAGAAAAGTCCCTTGGAGGAATTTGGGCTATAAATATTGGCCACAGTGACTGGTGTGTTCCTAATTAGTCTTTTCAAGAAGACATAACATCCCTGGTCATCTATCAGGCTGTCAGTAATCTGTAAGGGGGCATTTTTGTTCATCAAAATGGACACCCCTTTAGATTTTGAGGTAGTCGTGGTGGCATGATAGGCTGGAAATGGCTGTAGACTTAAAATTAGTCTCTTAGATGAAAGCGATATCTGCTCGGAGGCTACGAAGGTTTGTCAGGAGTTTAGATCTCTTCTCAGGGATGTTGAGGCCATTAGCATTCAGACATACAAGTTTAAAAGGATGAGGGTAATTTTTATTAGATATTGTGGATGGCATAGTGACGGTTAAGTGGGTAATGGATATAGTACCAAGTGGCAGGTGTGACTGTATGGAATAGGTAAACCGTAGTCTGCAGCTGCAATATGCGTGAGTATATGTGCTGCGGGACCTCCGGAGAGCAGGAGACAACAGGGGAAGATAAGATAAAGAAAAAAAAAGGGGGGAGGGAGCGGAGGGAAAGGAAGGAATTGGGGGGAGGGGGTAGTAGAGAAGGTAAGAAGAAGAGGAGGGGGGAGAAGGGGGGGGGCAGAGAGGGATGGATGTACAGAGAAGATAGGAGTTATCAGAGGGCAGGTAAAAACCAGCTACCTGGCATATAGGAGGGGGGGTGTACAAGTTCTGAGGGGGTCAGCGGTAACTATCTGAGTCCGCTGCGTGTGGGAGTGGTAGGTGCAGGCCGAGAGCGGATGGAATCTCCAGCCCTTGTGGAGACCATGTTAAGCTGAGGGAAACCGGGAAAGATAGTTTAGATTGGCGGGGGGGGGGGGGGGGTAAATGTGGCATAAAGATACAGTATCTCGGTCTGGTGGTAGGTAGGGATAGTTCAATGCAGTCGCGAGTAAACAAAGCCTGCTGGAGATCTATAACACATAGGGTCATTGAAGATATGCACAAGGCAAATGTACTTGGCTTCAATGTAAGACAACTGGGTCTGTTAGCACTGTGTGGTAGGCAATCTGTGTGGTAGTGGTCGCTCTGTGTAGGTAGTCCGGTGGGGACTAGGGATGATCGAACGGTTCGGGTCCACCATCGGTTCGGCCCGAACATTGGGTGTTCAAGGTTTGGCCGAATTTAGAACTTTTTGCCCAAAAAGTTCGGAATTCGGCAACCAGATCCGACCAAAATGCAATGCTTCAGGAAATGGGCTTTAAAAGCCCGTGATTGGACCAGAACCATTAGCAAAAGCCAATTGAGGGGGCAGGAGAATGCTAGGAATGTGATTGGAGTGACTAGGGGGTCCCTAGACCAATCATTAGTGAATACGCCCCCCAGTATATAAGATAGCCCCCGCCATATTCCTAGCATTGTTATACTGGACATGGAAGAGAGTGGAAGCAGTTCTGTTAATTTTACTTTAAAAGTGTCATTTAGCATTTATTAGTGTGAGGAAAGGGATATCTAGTGTAGTTAGAGTGCTCCTTTACACTTAAGTTAGCTTCAAAAATTTAGTTTCTGTAGGGAAAGTGTTAAATGTAAGGGGACCGTAGTGTAGTGTAGGGTTAACTGACAGTGACTGCTATGGAAGGGTGACAAAATCCTTCCATAGCAGGGTGACCGCTATAGAGAAATGATCATTTCTCTGAGTTGCTTCGGGACAGGAATATGGCTTCTCACCAGCAAGCATTTTTCATGCTGCAGGGGTTGCCACTGCCAGTGCTTTTTTGAGGACATGTTTGATGTCAGACATGACATCTGAACATGTGTATTGGGGGTATATATACACATATATGTCTGTATATATACCCCTAGACATATATAGGTGTGATAGTAGCAGAAATATATGCTTGCGCTAATGAAATCATTTACAGTAATATATTTCTGCTACTATCACACATATATATGGCTAGGTGTCTATATACATATAATTATGTGTGTATATATACCACTATACACAAGTTCAGATGTTTTGCCTGCCTCAAAAGAACCCCAAAAAATGCCAAAAAAACGCTAGCGTCAAAAAAAAAATGCCCAGGTGTGTTTTTGCTGGCATTTTTTGGGGGTTTTTGGAGGCAGGCAAAACATCAGAACTTGTGCACAGTACCCTATAATAACTATACACAAGTTCAGATGTTTTTCCTGACTGCAAAGAACCCAAAAAAATGCCTGCTATTAAACCGGCAAGGTGTGAAAACTCCTGTGCTGAAAGTGTTCTAATACAAACGATCTTTTTTTTTTATGGTTCTGGACATGCTACAGAGCTGAAACTTTACATGTACACTTTTTAGACCCCCCAGATACGAAATCCAAAGAAAAAAATCTCTTTTTTTTTTACGTTTTTCAATAATTGGCTTTTTTTATCAAAAATGACAATTTTTAAGAATTTTTTTTTTGTGTCATTTTGTGTCTGGGGGGTCTAAACTGTGTACCTGTGAAGTTTCAGCTCTGTAGCATGTCCAGAACCAGAAAAAAAAGATCATATAGGTGTAAAAGGAGGGTCCCACATCCCTGTTCTACTGAAAAATTTTCTTTTTTTTTTTCATGGTTCTGGACATGCTACAGAGCTGAAACTTCACATGTACACTTTTTAGACCCCCCAGATACTAAATCCAAAGTCAAAATAAAAAAAAATCTCTCTTTTTTTTTCAATAATTGGCTTTTTTATCAAAAATGACAATTTTTAAGAACTTTTTTTTGTGTGATTAATAGTTAATGGGGCATGACCCAGAACCCTAGGGACTTTTTAGGGGCATTTATTGGGTTTTAGGGCTTAAAAATGGTGTTTTTTGATTACCGAAGTTCGGGTCCCATTGATTTCAATGGGGTTCTGAAATCCGGGCCGAACTTTTGGGAAGTTCGGATGTTCTGGCCGAACCGAACTTTTCAAAAGTTCGATCATCCCTAGTGGGGATGTAGGGTTGGCGCAGTTCTAAGAGGGATCTTGGTATGGCACTTATATATCTATGCGGTTCAAGAAAGTTGAAATTGAATATGGGGAGATCTGCAATAAAATGTAAGGGCCATTAGCATGGTCAAAGACATGTATTATAAAGCCCAGGCGGAACGAGGGCAACAACTTAAACAACTCTAGAAGAAAAGTAGTATTCTAGGGTCATGTCTTACCCACTAAAAGACAGGTGTGACTTTAGGAAGCCTGTAACGTTGGCTGCGGTTAATAGAAACACAAATGAATTAAAGCAAATACCACTAGCTGCAGATGGGGTAGACATGGCTAACAATTCAGGTAAACAATGAGCAATGGAATTAGTATATGCAGGGGCGGCGTTATCCAAAATGTAGGTGGACCCCCATATTAAAGCATATGGAATCATATGAGAGATTCCACGGAGAGGTCCAGGTGGGGATAGTATAGGCTCCCGCTACCAAAGAGTGGAAGATAAAAGAGGAAGGGGAGAGAGAATGGCAACAGAAAGGCATTGCGTGAGGAAGTCCACAACAAAAAACACGGTTAGACAGGAAAAGAAGAGCAGCTAAAGGGTACGGATGAGCAAAGAAGGGAAGAGAGAAAGAGAGGACAAGGGGAAAGAGCTGCATGTGATGGGTGAGTGAGGGGAAGAGAAGAAGTGTGGTGTAGAAGAAGGAATAAGAGTAAGAGAGCAGGTAAGATGACTGATGCATTAGATACTTAGCACGTGTGGGTTCCGAGAGGAGCCGTATGTATCACTGCTGCTGCGTCTTCAGCACTTAGAAAGATAGCAGATTAGTATAGAGTCCAGGTGACAAGTCTGCGTGCTGAATCCGGGGTGAGTGGCAGGGGTACTTAGGTCGTCGAGGTTTACGCATCTTATGTCCAGTGAGGCGGCTGTTGTGCAGGTATCTGGGAGGGAGTCACTGGGGTAACAAATGTTCACCTACGGTGCACTATCAGGAAATGAGGAGAACAGCCCGACACGTCTGTGGTATGTGGGAGGATCTTGTGGTTAGAGAGCTGTGTAAGGGCCGGAAAGCTGGTCCAGAATGAAGACAGGGGCAAGCAGCTGTGGCCTTCCTCACGGTTGGCTTCCCGGGTGCCTTAGGTAAGAGGATAAGAAGGAAGCGGGGCTTTCATGGTTCAGACAGTAAGACCTCTCAGGGGAGATTCGAAACTAAGTCAAGTCAAAGGGTATCCGAGTTTGGCTGTGTTCAAAACAGGGGTCATGATCCGTAGTGCTGCATATTAGATAGTTCACGGAGAGTGATGCGCTCTGCGGTGAGCTGGGGAAGCAGTGGGGCTCCCATTTCTTGGCAGTACTCTATCTTCCCTTGATGGATGAGGTGCAGGGCGAGCATGACAGCGGTGGATGTGGAAGTCGCCTGCCTCATGCACACCCTCCATTGAGAGCGATCTGTGCAGAGCTTGAGCCTGGAATTCACTATACCATTCCGATAAATCAATGTAGGGGGTGCCTAGTGTGCTGCAGAAGTGATCAAGATCTTCTGGTACTTTTAGTAGAGCTGTATGGCCGTTGTTGGTGGCAGATAAGCAGAAAAGGAACTTCTAGCGATATGTTATTGCTCTAGCCCTGAGAGATTCCAGGAGTGGATTCCCTTCTGCGCTGTAGCGTGATGTTGGATAAATCCTGGAATAATTTGAAATCAGAGCCTTGGAATTGCAGGATTTGTCTGATCCTGGCATTTTGGAGTATTTCCTCTTTTAGAGGGAAACTGGAGATGCAGCATACAATGTCCCTAGGGGGGTCAGATTCCCATCCCCTGGGGCGCAGTGCTCTGTGTGCTCTTTCCATATTGATGGGTGTTTCTGGTGGCCCACCGAGGAGATCATTAAAAATGTCTGTCACTGCTTGTGGGATCTTCTGAGAGTCTTTTGACTCAGGGACATCTCTCACCCTGAGGTTGTTCCCGCAGCCACGGTTATCGAGGCCCTCTATATGCCTGTTGAAGTCTCTCATTAGCAAGGAGTGAGAGTCAGAGGAGTGTTGTAGGTGTAAAATAGAGGCCTCGTGCCTGGTTGTCACCACCTCTACCTCATCTACTCTGCTTGTAACAGCTTGCATGGTGGATTTCAAGTCCGCTATGGCTGCTGACAAAGTGGACGTGATGTCAGCCTCGACTGTGTTTTTTCTCAGAGGGGAGTGTCCTATGTGTGCGTGCCCCCAGCAGTGAGCGCTTAGAGCGGACACTTCACCCGGAGAGGACAGTGGGAGGGAGGAGATACCGTGTGGACACATTCACTGGCACCAGAGGGGAACTATGCAGATTGAGGTCGCCCAGGATAGAGGACAATTATCATTCAGGAGAACCTATGATTAGTCCTATACCATCTATCATCTGGTAAGAGGCTCATCCTCCCGTTTGAGTGGTGCTCTTTAGCTCACATCCTCACCTGAGCACTTTTCCCTCATCTGGACCCTTATTCATACGCCCTTAATTTCTGTTCTCTGGTAAGGGGCCAGTCCTCAACATGCTGGTGGGATCATCTGCACCTTAAAGTTGCTGTGAACATTTCACCTGGATATCTTCGTATCTACTATAAGATATTGTTTTGGACTTTATGCACCTTAATTTTCGGTTTTATTTTTTCACCTGAGTGTGATTAAGAATTTCACATTGTTGATTGATTAACTGTATTTGCCCTTTGAGGCTTACCAGTTCACTGTATATGTATTTGTTTTTGTGACTATTTTATTTGCATATTATTGTATTGGTTCACTTCAACCTGATCGGTTGACACTCATGAGTTTAGCGCACCTGCTTTTTTATTCATATTCTTTTCCCCGATTGATTCTAAGGTTGCAGCTTTACTTTATTCACATCCAGCGCACTTTTTCTATATATATGTCAGCCTCAACTGCCCAGAGATCATTGAGACCTATTGGAGGATTAGTGCCCAAATTCTCTTGGGGGCCATTAGGTTGATGATCGCCGCTGGCAGGTGGTGTTGCAGATCTGTGCAGAGAGGGAGACTGGTGCGCTGAGGCTTGGGCAGGCCGCATGGTGTCCCTGGATGGCGGTCTGAAGATCTCTGGGATTACTCTTCCGTTCTGAGATGCTGAATCTAGAGGGGACCGCTATCTGGATTCTGAAGTGCTGTGGGGGGTCCTGTCCATGATACGCCAGCTAAAGAGGGTATTTTCTTGGCGTTTTCAGTAAAAAATGCAGGGTCCCGAGGAGCAGGAGTTCGAGATCACACGTCCATTCCAGTCCGCATCCAGGCCATGCCCAGGAGGAGTGATTTTAATTATGCCTAAAGTGCAACAATAAAAAGGTGTGTTTTGCCATAATTAGCTCTGTCTATACTGTGCAGGCAGATCTTCATTATCAATTAAAACTATATTTGAACACTGTCTGTCCTAACAAAGGGTTACAAGTATAGAGATAGGGTTTCTTAGATTGTATGGCAATGTGGTAATGAGGACAGACTTGGGACAGGCTCACCCACACATTGTTCAAAAAACCTTACAGTCAGCCATGACACATCCCCCTGAAAAACATCTAAAAGGTAAGAAATTTTTTTTTTTTTTAAGCCATGTTGTGCGAATGGGAACACAAAACAAACATAGTGTGGTTTTTGTCAAAGTCAACTGCAAATGTAGGAATACACTTTATGAATTTCCAGTTTTTAATCATGTAAAGCTGATCTCCAGACAAAAAAAATATTGTCTACATACAAGAGGCATGAAGATTCCTACTTGGATCTTGGAATGAATTGTGATTTTTTTTTTAAGATCTGTTTAGTAATCCAGCATGAAACAATTCCTGTGCATTTTCTTTGTGCAGGAGTTTCCTGAAATAAAGACCCATCACTACTGTGCTCTTACCTTGTGCAGGGTCTTGCATATACCCCCATGCCCTATGGAGTTTCTTATCAGAAATCCAGTGTCCTTGTAACTTTGTTTGCACTAAACTGAAATCTCAGACAATGAGGGAGATTTATTAAAACCGGTGCAGTCAGTATCTGATGCAGCTGTGCATGGTAGCCAAACATCTTCTAAATCCAGCTTGTTCAATTAAACGTTGGCAATAAAACCTGGAAGCTGGTTTCTGGTTTCTATGCAGAGTTGCACCAGATTTTGCACTCTCCAGTCTCCAGTATACTAAAGGGGTCAATCAGCCAGGAGATGGGTGACTGGCAAAGGTGACATTACTCTAGTAGTGGAAATGGTTAAGGGCTTGTCACCTACACTAGGGGCTGATTCCCCACTCTTTGGGACCAGATCTGTGGCACAGAGTGCCTAAGGACCCAACCTGGAGTCACATGTAGAAGAGATGTATGAGGCACTTCAGGAGAATTAGAGCAAGCACTGTGGTTGTTGAAGGAGAGAGAGTGTTTACTGTATTTTTTTATGTGTCCCATTGCAACCATGGAATGGGTCACTGGGATTGGTGGATTGGTGAAGCCTCAGTGGAGGCTCAGTGGCACTGGCCCCAAAATGCTGCCAACCTGGGAAGTGGTGTCCTTCATGCATTAGAGTGTCTGAAGTGCTTAAAGTGGAACTTTAGTCAGAAAACGAAATCCTGCTAGAACTCTTCAGGCTGGCTCCTTTTGCAGGTTTAGCAATGTAAAACATTAAAAACAAGTATCTACAGTAAACCCCCCTCCATTGCGGGGGTTACGTTCCGGACCCAGCCGCGAAAAGTGAAAATCCGCAAAATAGAAAAACCCTATTAAAATGCATTGTAGGCATGTTTTTTTTACTGTCACTGTACGTGTAAAAGCATTTTAAGGTCTTTAAACACACTTTTAAAACAATAGAAACTCATTTAAACACATAAAAGATACTGAGAGACATAGCAAGAGCTATGGAAAACACAAAAATATTTCATTTTTAATGATTTATATAGTAAAATAACATTACAAAAAAAAACGCAATATACCGGGACCGCAAAAACTGAACCGCGATGGAGCGGGGGTTTACTGTTTACTGTTTAACCTCCTCAGCTCCAAAAAGTTTTACCCCCTTCATGACCAGCAGTGTTAATTTTGGCATCAAATTTTGATTTAGTTTTAGTCATAGTCTTTTGACTAAAATGCCATTTTAGTTTTAGTCAAATGTTAGTCATTTGAGTTGTTTTAGTTTTAATTGTGTATAGTCGATAAAAATCTCCAGTACATTTTAATTGACTAAAATCATTTTAACCACTTTACCACCGGAGGATTTTGCTGTCTTACGTCTAGGCCACTTTTTGCGATTCGGCACTGTGCAACTTTAACTGACAATTGCGCGGTCATGCAACGCCGTACCCAAACAAAATTTACGTCCTTTTTTCCCCACAAACAGAGATTTCTTTTGGTGGTATTTGATCACCTATGCGATTTTCATTTTTTGCTATATTAATAAAAAAAAGCGACAATTTTGAAAAAATAACAATATTTTTCTACTTTGACAGTTAAAAAATATCCAATATATTAAATTGCAATATATTAAATTGTTGTCATGTATTTAGCTACATGTCTTTGACAAAAAAATTCTCAATGAGCGTATTTTTAACCGCTTTAAGACCGGAATACTTTACCCCATTCCTGACCAGGCCAAATTTTGCGATTCGGCACTGCGTTACTTTAATGGACAATTGCGCGGTCGTGCGAAGCTGTACCCAAATTAAATTTATGTCCTTTTTTCCCCCACAAATAGAGATTTCTTTTGGTGGTATTTTATCACCTGTGCAATTTTTACTTTTTGCGCTATAAACAAAAAAATGCGACAATTTTGAAAAAATAACAATATTTTTCACATTTTTTTTATATGAAATTCCCCCCCCCCCAAAAAAAAAAATGGAAAAATCTATTTTTCTATGTTTTCTGCTACATATTTTTGGTAAAAAAAATCACAATAAGCATATTTTGATTGGTTTGCGCAAAAGTTATCGCAGCTACTAACTACAGGAAATTTATGTAATTTTTATTGTTTTTTTTTTACTAGTAATGGCAGCGATCTGGCGGCGATCTTCGATTTTTTTTGCGGGACTGCGACATTGCGGCGGACAGATCTCACCCTTGACTGACATTTTTGACACTTTTGGGGGTACCAGTGACATTACTACAGTAATCAGTGCTATAAATATGCACTGTTACTGTAAAAATGACACTGGCAGGGAAGGGGTTAACTTTTATTGGTGATCAAGGGGTTAATGTATGCCTGATGCTTACTGACGTGTGTGGGGGGAGGGGACTGTGTGACACAGGTTCAGCTATGCTGAATCCTGCAATCTGTCCCTGCCTGTCACTTAGGAGATCCACACTCGATCCCTGATGATTGGGGAAGAGCGGCGGGGATTACCACCGCTCCTCCTCTGGCCCGACTCCCGCTGTAACTGAATACAGTGGGAGCGCGCCCGCCCACAAGGGGTCTACGTCGCTGGACGATAACAAACCACTTTGCCACAGTAGTACCCATGTGAGCGGTCGGCAAGTGGTTAATCAACTAAAATCGAATGGGTTTAGTTAAATTGTAATGCATTATTTAGGTATTTATCCAGAATTTCCAAACTTATTATACTGTATACTCCTGAAATAAAAATCTAACTTATTGTTATTATTTATGATAATAAAGTTTGAACAAACTACACAGACACTTTGGATGGTGTTCTGAAGAGGCTTGTAATGCACAGTGCTCTGGGCGGTGGTCTGAGAAGGCCTGTAATGTTGCACAGTGCTTTGGACAGTCTAATGAGGCTTGTAATGCGCACAGTGCTCTGAACGGTGGTCTTTAGAGGCCTGTAATGCATTGCAAAGTGCTCTGGACTGTGGTCTGAGGAGGCCTGTAATGCACACAGTGCTCTGCACAGTGGTCTGAGGAGGGCCTGTAATGTACACAGTGCTCTGGATGGTCGGGAGGCAGGTAATGCCATTAGAGAACTTCAAGTGTATTATTACTTACAGCACACTGTAATGATTTGTAAGTATCCGATATGGAGTACGTCCGTTAACTAAGTTATCAATCTATAGTGGAGGATCTAAATCTGTTAGCAGCATCTCTGCAACAAGAAGATATGTAGAACATTGCCTGGTGATAGTCTAAGAGATGTGTCTGGTGAAGATTCAATTCTTTTGTAAGTTCTGTGAAGAGTTTTGGATTCATAGTGTCCATATGAAATAAAGTGGTCATTTTAATCAGCTCTGCAGTTCGTCATATGTCATAGGCTTTGTGATCTACTGCTTGAGGGAGCGTAGGGTTTCCATGTAAAACAAGATGCTGTGAAATGTAAGGTGAGAGATTGAATTTCTTCTTGATATCTCTCCAACCAATGACAGTGTCGATCTCTCTCCAACCAATGACAGTGTCCAAAATTAAAATATGCTGCTGTAGGCTCTTCGGAAGAGATTGGAATTTACTTGGTGAAGATTGGTGAAGCACCCCTGAAAGTTGGTAAGAATGGGCTTTATTGGATTCTAGAGTATAATTAGCATAGACAGAGGACTGAGAGAGCCAGTCTAAACCATATCTAAGTAGGTAGGCTAAGTTGTACATCCTGATATCTGGTAAATTAGCCCCTTAAAAGATGTAACTTGGACAAGGCAATATGTGGTCTTTTCCTGCACCATAAAAGGGAGGATATAGATTTATTAAGACTTTGTACGTCCTTATGTTATAGGAGGATAGATGTTGTTTGTATAGGGTATAGGAGGTGAAGAAAACTCACCATTTTAACCAGATGGCATCTTCCGAAGAACAACAGGAGTGGAGTCATCCAAACCTCCAGTTCCTTCCTAATTTTGCTAAACAATGGTGGAAAGTTAAGATTTCCATGAGGAGGGTTCTTTCCTTATCTGAATACCTAAATCGGTAATACTATGTTTAAACCAAAGCGAATGGGGAGGAAGGGTCCCATTTCAAGGAGGTTACCCATGTCAGAAATAATACCTTGCTCTTGTCATAATTAACACGTAGCCTGAAGAGAGTATGGAGTTTATGCAATAGAACAAGGTCATGTTACCAGTGGGGTACCTCAGGGATCTGTACTGGGACCAATTTTGTTTAATATCTTCATAAGTGATATTGCAAAAGGCCTCGACGGTAAGGTTTGTCTTTTTGCTGATGACACAAAGATATGTAACAGGGTTGATGTTCCTGGAGGGAAACGCCAAATGGAAAAGGATTTAGGAAAACTAGAAGAATGGTCAGAACTCTGGCAACTGAAATTTAATGTGGATAAGTGCAAGATAATGCACCTGGGGCGTAAAAACCCAAGGGCAGAATATAGAATATTTGACACAGTCCTGACCTCAGTATCTGAGGAAAGGGATTTAGGAGCAAATATTTCAGAAGACTTAAAGGTGGGAAGACAATGTAATAGAGCAGCACGAAATGCCAGCAGAATGCTTGGATGTATAGGGAGAGGTATAAGCAGTAGAAAGAGAGAAGTGCTTATGCCGCTGTACAGAACACTGGTGAGACCTCACTTGGAGTATTGTGCGCAGTACTGGAGGCCATATCTCCAGAAGGATATAGATACTCTAGAGAGAGTTCAGAGAAGAGCTACTAAACTAGTACATGGATTGCAGGAAAAAACTTACCAGGAAAGGTTAAAGGACCTTAACATGTATAGCTTGGAAGAAAGAAGAGACAGAGGGGATATGATAGAAACTTTTAAATACATAAAGGGAATCAACTCGGTAAAGGAGGAGAGCATATTTAAAAGAAGAAAAACTACCACAAGAGGACACAGTTTTAAATTAGAGGGGCAAAGGTTTAAAAGTAATATGAGGAAGTATTACTTTACTGAGAGAGTAGTGGATGCATGGAATAACCTTCCTGCAGAAGTGGTAGCTGCAAATACAGTGAAGGAGTTTAAGCATGCATGGGATAGGCATAAGGCTATCGTTCATATAAGATAGGGCCAGGGACTATTCATAGGATTCAGATATATTGGGCAGACTAGATGGGCAAAATGGTTCTTATCTGCCGACACATTCTATGTTTCTATGTAATAGGGGAACGCAGGGTGGCTAAATCGGAAGAGGGATTAGAAGAGAAGACTAACATGTCGTCTGCAAACAATGCTGTATGAAGCTCCTTCAAGCATATATGAATACCATGAAGAGGGGCTGAGGTCAGCAGATATCTTTAAAGAGGTTCCAGAGCAAAATTAAAAAGCATAGGAGATAATGGGCAACCTTGTCTGGTACCTTTATGTAAAGGTATAATATTGGACATTCTTGCTAAGGTGATAATGAGTGCCGATAGGTCAAAGCACACAGTGTGCAAAAATTCCACTATGCTGCAGCTCCCTTCTAAGTCCGAGAGACCTGCTTTAATGTTGATTGTCACATTACTGCAGCTCCCAGCACAAGGTTCAAGCATTAGCAACTGGAGTTCCACTTTTCCCCACACAGGCGAAAAAGCCCCACCCACAAACTTACTGGCAGCTTCACTAGGTGAAAATAGAGGAAATAAATAAATATACAGTATATATATATTCACTAATTTTTAGATGTGGTGAATATATATATATATATACAGTATCTCACAAGAGTGAGTACACCCTTCACATTTTTGTAAATATTTTATTATATCTTTTCATGTGACAACACTGAAGAAATTACACTTTGCTACAATGTAAAGTAGTGTGTGTATAGCTTGTATAACAGTGTAAATTTGCTGTCCCCTCAAAATAACCCAACACACAGCCATTAATGTCTAAAACGCTGGCAACAAAGGTGAGTACACCCCTGGGCCCAAAGTGTCCATATTGTGTGTGGCCACCATTATTTTCCAGCACTGTCTTAACCCTCTTGGGCATGGAGTTCACCAGAGCTTCACAGGTTGTCACTAGAGTCCTCTTCCACTCCTCCATGATGACATCATGGAGCTGGTGGATGTAAGAGATCTTGCACTCCTCCACCTTCTGTTTGAGGATGCCCCACAGATGTTCAATAGGGTTTAGGTCTGGAGACATGCTTGGCCAGTCCATTACCTTTACCCTCAACTTCTTTAGCAAGGCAGTGGTCATCTTGGAGGTGTGTTTTCATTATAATTTTGGAATACTGCACTGCTGCTCAGTCTTCGAAGGGAGGGGATCATACTCTGATACAGTATGTTACAGTACATGTTGGCATTCATGGTTCCCTCAATGAACTGTAGCTCCCCAGTGTCAGCAGCACTCATACAGCCCCAGACCATGACACTCCCACCACCATGCTTGACTGAAGGCAATACAAACCTGTCTTTGTACTCCTCACCTGATTGCCGCCACACATGCTTGACACCATCATAACCAAATAAGTATATCTTGGTCTCATCAGACCACAGGACATGGTTCCAGTAATCTATGTCCTTATTCTGCTTGTCTTCAGCAAACTGTTTGCGGGCTTTCTTGTGCATCATCTTTTGAAGAGGCTTCCTTCTGGGACGACAGCCATGCATACCAATTTGATGCAGTGTGTGTCGTATGGTCTGAGCACTGACAGGCTGACACCCCCTCCCCCCACCCCTTCAACCTCCTCATCAATGCTGGCAGCACTCATACGTCTATTTCTCAAAGACACTCTTCAATATGACGCTAAGCACGTGCACTCAAGGTCTTTGGTGGACCATGGCGAGGCCTGTTCTGAATGGAACCTGTCCTGTTAAACCACTGTATGGTCCTGGGCACCGTGCTGCAGCTCAGTTTCAAGATCTTGGCAATCTTCTTATAGCCTAGTCCAGTGATGGTGAACCTTGGCCCCCCAGATGTTTTGGAACTACATTTCCCATGATGCTCAACTACACTGCAGGGTGCATGAGCATCATGGGAAATGTAGTTCCAAAACATCTGGGGTGCCAAGGTTCACCATCACTGGCCTAGTCCATCTTTATGTAGAGCAACAATTCTTTTTTTCAGATCCTCAGAGAGTTCTTTGCCATGAGGTACCATGTTGAACTTCCAGTGACCATCATGAGAGAGTTTGAGCGATAACACCAAATTTAACATGCCTGCTCCCCATTCACACCTAAGACTTTGTAACACTAATGAGTCAAATGAGGGAAAATGTCTAATTGTACCCAATTTGGACATGTTTACTTAGGGGTGTACTCACTTTTGTTGCCAGCGGTTTAGACATTAATAGCTGTGTGTTGAGTTATTTTGAGGGGACAGCAAATTTACACTGTAATACAAGCTGTACACTCACTACTTTACATTGTAGCAAAGTGTCATTTCTTCAGTGCTGTTACATGAAAAGATATAATAAAATATTTACAAAAATGTGAGGGGGTGTACTCACTTTTGGGAGATACTGTATATAAATATATTCATCTAAAAATTGGTAATCTGCAATATAATACATTTTTGCTTTTGGTTTCATATATTTTAAAGCCATAACCCTGTAGTCACCTAAACATGATAAATTAGGTGAAACCTGATATTGTGCATCCCATTTTTTAAATAAACAATGAGCTGTGAGAGCAGGAACCCCTTCTGAACTGAATGCTTTCTGAAATGTATAAACTACTAACAATATTTTAAAATGATTTTTTTTAACATTTCTATTTGCTCACTTGCTAAGGAAAGCCATTTTAGACAAAGGCAACGTTTAACATTTTGTATGTTTGAACATTTCTTCAATTGCTCACCAACAGCAACACAACGTAAAGAGTTTTAATAACATCATCAATCTGTCTTGCATAGAAATTATTGGCTAATTACTTTGTAATGAGCTCCTACTTATACGTTATTAGACATTCTGTAGGCAGGAATTAATGTATGCAAATTAGTAATTTTTCATTTTGTTCTTATGAAAAATGTTATATTAAAACCTAGAGAAAACTTACAGTTATTTGGCTTTGTTTAAAGTGTAAATATGGACAATTTCTTTTTTGGTTTTGGATAGAGTAGGGAAGAAGATAAAACCCCCATAAGTTTATTTTTTTGGGGGTCTGTGTCTTACTGGTAAGATTTTCCTTCCCTTCCTCACCCAGCGATGAAGATTCCCTTCTTAGACATTTGTCACTTGAACAAGCGCTCTTTCTAAAATATCCCAATCTCTCATTTTCTGTCTTAGTGATAATGTTAACCAGGGCAAGAAGAGTTGCTGAATTTACTTAGAGGAGACACAGATGGCAGTAAAATTTGACAAAAGCTCTAATCCCTTTCCACTCAATTCATACTAAAAAAATTTTTGGTTATACATACACTTTTTTAATATTGTAAATGGAGTGTGTTTTTAAAGTAGACCTCTCATGAAAATAAACCAACATCCCCATGAAAATGGGAACATGAGAAGCCTCGGCAGCGCATTTAATACAGGGAGTGGGCACACCCAAGCTCATATTTCAGAAACTTGTTTTTATTTATTATTGTTTTATTTATTACAGGTACTTATACAGTACTGTCATTTTACAAAGCACTTTACATATTTATTATACATTCACATCAGTCCCTGCCCTCAAGGAGCTTACAATCCAAGGTCCCTAACTCCCATTCATACACACATATACAAAAGTGTAAAGTGCAGCGCCTTAAAACAAATCACATATGTGTACCATTAAAGTCCAAAATTAAAGCAATAAAAGAAAAAGTCCAATGTGCAAATAGATGACACCAAACGTGCTGTATATCTTCTCAAAAGTGCTTCAATGATCTCCCATCACCCATGTACACAATGCAAACTCACCAAAAAAGCCTAACTATAAGCCGCCGGGAGACCTATAATTACCGGCATAGATTCTTTGATATCCAGGACTGGAGAGTATGTGGACCATTTTCTGCAGCCATTCATGTTATATTTGATAGATTTTGCTATAGCTCATAATTAATTTTGATTTCATCAGCAATTATATATACATATTAGAGGTGTAGCAATGGGGGCAAAATTTTCACCCAGCCTCGCCAATCGTTTTATGGCCAAATGGGAGCATAACGCAATTTATGGTACAACATGGCCAGCTCTCTTTTTTAACAAAAGATACATTGATGATGTTATCTTTGTTTGGAATGATGACATTCCCTCCTTACATCTCCTTTACCAACAATAATGATCATTATATTAAGTTGACACATCATTTCAGTTAGGATGAGATTCATTTTCTAGATTTACCTTTGATAGTTTGGGATAATAAAATAGATACCAAAGCTTACTTCAAAAGCACAGACTGAAACAGCTACATTCCTCTCAGCAGCTGTCATAATCCTGCTTGGTTACAAAATATCCCTAAAGAATAATTTATTTGTATGAGACGAAAATTTAGCTCTGTCAGATCTTAAAAGCCAGATTTGTCCAAAAAGGATATGAAGAAAGAGATCTAGACCTGATTTTTCAGGAAGTCGGTGAAATAGATAGGTCCTCTTTATTGACAAATAGAGGGAAGGAAGGAGATACCACTGTGGCCTGTCCCTTTATTACCAATTTTTTTAACCCAACATTGGCATTGGCATTGCGGTATTTTGAAACAGGATGAAATCCTAAATAATGTTCTTCCTGAGATTCCTTGGGTGGTTTTTAGGAGGGTTCCCAACTTAAGAGACAGTATTGCTCCTAATGTTATAGATCCCGCCACACAGCCTGTTTTTTTCTCTCATTTAGTTGTTTTTTTATTCTTGTAACAAATGCATAATTTGCACAGTGAAGAGTAGTACAAATAAAATAATCACAGATTTTATGTCTACTAGTACGGGTAAGAATTACAATATAGATATTTTATCTCATGTAATACCACACATGTTGTGTATTTACTTCAATGTACATGTGGAAAACAATGTATCGGACAGACCACTAGGTGGCTCAGGGACCATTTGAGGGAACATGTCTATAATATAAAACGTGGGTTTAAGAATCATAGTCTGTCTGCACATTTTAGGCAATTCCATAATAGGAATCCAAAAGATCTCACCTTTATGGGTTTAGATAGACCGAACTCACACTGACATGGGTGTAATAAAATAAGAGAAGTATCCTAATTTGAAATGCGATGGGTTTTTGAACTTTGATCCTATGCACCTTATGAGTTAAATGTTGATGGGGATATAAATTGTTGGATACAAAATAGACAGTGAATCCTGTAATTTTCCTAGGTTTCAATAATCTTTTCCTCTTTTTTTTAAATCTTGAAATAATAATTTTATCAAAAATAATTTTTATTAATGATTTAATTTGAGATTTTGTTTACATTGACATAAGCAATTGTATTTGTCACATTTGTTTGATGGGACCAATCTCCCCATATTTTGTATTTTTTCAATGTATTTTTATTTATCATGAGTTTTTGGTTATGAGATCATGATTTAGCTTCATCACCTGGAGAGCTGCTCTCTTTCAGTGCTGCAAACATAACTTTTTATCTTTAATAATATTTTTTTTTAATTCCATATGTTTTTGTAAAATGTAATCTTTATGGCTGTGTACGGCTGGCTAAGCATGTTTTAGGTTGCTGTTGTGTAATACATGATAAAACATAATCACATTTTTTAATAATCAGTTTTATCTTGGTATAATACTCTATAATACTACATAAAACTGCTGTGTCCCCATTGCAGTTGGTTTTTTTATGTGGTCACATCTTGGCTGCTGGGGAATTTCCGCTGTGTCCCCATCGCAGTGGATATTTCTATATAGTCACATCTTAACTGCTGAGGTATTCCTGGGACTACTTTTTCATGGCGGTTTCATTATTTCTGATTGGGTTGTTCAAGATCATTTTTGTACTTCCAAAATATTTCTTATTAATAAAATTCATGTTGGTTTGTATTTTTGTTGTGTTCCCATTTGGAAACAGCTATACTATAAGGTTATATCTTAACCTCCAAGCTATTTCCTGGGACTACATAAATATGGCTGTTTTACTACTTCTGTAACTCCTAAAACATGGCCGCCATAGTGCATCCGGTGACACTACTCAGTGGCCAACTGCATGCAGCCATGAGGAGACTATTTATATGCACACACGTCTGTATCACAAGACCCCTTGATAGTGCCCTATTGGATTAAACACGTTTGGCGGAGATTTTGGTGCTGACATCACACCTCCGCTCGATTCTGGGTCGACATCAGCTGCTTTTAGATGTGAGTTTTAGATGTGAGATTTACTATCTGTTACACTGTTTATTTACCCTTTTACATTAAAAATACTACACTATTGGAATCTTTACCTGGCTCTCTGGTGAGCTTTATTTATGCAGTGGTGAAAGCTCCTGAGGAGATGTCCTGGGAATTCCTATGCTCCATAAATCCATGTGTAGGCGACACGCTGACCAAGGCGATCATACTGCTGTAGTGACAATAACTCATTTTGGTGATGTTGCATTTTGTACATTGTTGATGGGATATCACCGAAGCCCTTTTGAGAAGATATACATCACATTTGGTGTCATCAATTTGTGAACTGATGTGCAGTCATGTTGGAACAGGAAGGAGCCAACTGTCCCCACAAAGTTGGAAGCATGAAATTGTTCAAAATATATTTGTATGCTGACACCTTAGGAGTTGCCTACACTGGAACTAATGGGCCAAGCCCAACCCCTGAAAAACAACCCACCTCCATAATCCCTCCTCCACCAAATGATTTGGACCAGTGCACAAAACAAGGTCCATAAAGACATGGATGAGCTAGCTAGGGTTGGAGGAATTTAACTGGCCTTCACAGAGTCCTGGCCTCAACCCGACAAAACATCTTTGGGATAAATTAAAGCAGAGACAGAAAGCCAGGCCTTCTCACCCAATATCAGTGCTTGACCTCACAAATGCGCTTCTGGAAGAATGGTTAAACATTCCCATAGACACACTCCTAAACCTTGTGGACAGCCTTCCCAGAAGAGTTGAAGCTGCAAAGGGTGGGCCAACTCAATATTGAACCCTACGGACTAAGACTGGGACTCAATTAAAGTTTATGGGCGTGTTAAGGCAGGGGTCTATATATATATATATATATATAGTCCTGAGCTCAACACAGCATTAGCCACTTGCTTCTTGATGATGCACAGGCATTACTTGGTTCTGATGTGGGTTCTGAGGTTCAGGACAGGAGTACCATGAGCCTACAGGGAGGGGAGAACACTGATAAACAACATATTGGCAGTCATGTTCCCCCATGAACTTGGGACTGAGTGTGCTATAATTTGACTTATTCACTTTAGGCTTGCTTACTGTGGTGCAAAATTTTGTTATTTCCATCCAAAGTCGGCTAAAGAGGCACCAGAATTTATCCAAAAAATCTCTAATCTTGTTCCGAGTGCACTAAATTGTGGCCTCATCATTGCAGACTGGCTCCCCAAGCCGTTATTTACAAAATAAAGAAAACTTAAGAATCAATTTAAATGTAATTTGTTTTTCTTTGTATATTTCTATAGTTTTGCTGCAGCAGGTTCAATACATGGTACAAATGTGCCACTTTACAGGCAGACCGCCAGGGCACTATATTTAAAGGAATTTTTCATTCTTATTATTTCACTTTAAGCAGTAAAATAATTAAGCAGTAAATAATTGCTCATTTAAAAATTATATTTTGTACAAACTTTTTTTTTTATTGATACATGTCCCCCAGGGCAGTACCCAGACCCCCATGTCCTTTGTATGCCCAATAACTTGCATCTAAGCTTTAAAATGGGCACTTTTGGTTTTTCCAGTTCGGGTCCCATTGGCTATAAGGGGGTTTGTTGTTCGGCTACCAACGTTTGCATTGTTCAAAAGTTCTGGCGCAAACTGAACAGGGGGTCATTCAGCCCATCTCTACTCAATAGTACTTCCTCTAAATCCTCTCTTACATCTGAAAATATTCAACAGATCCCCTCAACTATACATCTCCCAATCTTGACACCAAAATAAATCAATTATCTCTCCTCAGAATTTACTGACGTTGAAAAGACTATTATAACCCTGCTCCTCCATAAATCCCTAGGACCTGCCAGTTATAGTAATGCATACTATAAGATTTTCTCATTTTACATAATGCCTCACCTCCATAACACCTTTAATTACTTTGCACTGGCCTGATACCCAAAGAATCACTGGAAGCCCTCATAGTCATAATTCTGAAACCTGGTAAACCCACAAATAACCTTTTCAAATATAGACCCATATCCTTTTTAACCCATGGTATGTATGTGAGCCGCTCAGGCTGCTAGGAAATGTAGTCCTGTGCCTGCTGCTGTGAGTGCTGGCTGGGAAGGCTCCATGCTACAGACGATGACATATAAAAGCAGAACATCTCAGGAGCCGCACTTCAGAACAGGACCTGCTGTGTGTAGACAAGTGGTAGTTTCAGCCTGGACCCCCGCCATATCCCTTTTAACTTGGATATCATTATTTCCATAAAACTACTTGCAATACGTCTAACTAAATACACCCCATACAATGTAGGACATTCAGGCAGACAAGCATCAGATGACACAAGACATTATGAAGACCTCATCCGATTGGCAGAGCACCATTGATTGCCTTCTCTGCTCCTCTCCCTGAATGCAGAGAAAGCATTCGATAGAGTGCACTGGCAATATGTTAAGGCAGTACTTCCTAAACCTGGCCCATCAGACAACATTTTATTGTCCATATTAGGCCATTTTTTTGTTCTTTCTAGTGATATAGTGTGGACCTCAGGAGACCTATCAGAGCCTTTCAGCATTTCCAACAGGACTAGGCAGGACTTCCCTCTCATATTTACATAGTAATGGAACCATTAGCTGAAACCATATATTTTAACCCCATCATCTTGGGTGTTAGGGCTCTTTCACACAGTCCACCTCCGTAGGCGGATCCGTGCTGCTCAGCGGGGATTGATCCGACGATCCCCGCTGAGCCGGCGGATGACAGCTCCGTCTCCACTTGCAGTGTGGACAGGGAGGTGTCACAGCCCCCGCTGCTCTCTATGGGGGATCGAATGATTGCGGACTGCCTGTCCGCTCTCATCCGATCCGATCTGATCCGATCCCTGAACAGATGGAAAAATAGGGTTTCCATCCGTCCAGATTTCATGGACTGGATCGGATACGGATGGCAGCGGGTGTCATCAGAGGTGTCTCCGCTGACATCTGCTGCCCCATAGAGCTGCATGCAGGATCCGATCAGATCCGCCTAAAAAAACTGACAGGCGGGTCTGATCGGATCGCGCGTGTGAAAGAGCCCTTACTGTTTGGTCACATGAACACAAAATTTGTCACTATGAAGACAACTTCCTTATATCCATATCTAACCCTTTAGATTCTCTAGTAACATTACAAAATACAGTTAAAACCTTTAGCATTGTCTCAGTCTACTAAACCAACTTTTCTATTTTTTATGCTTGACATATGCTTAGATTCACAAACGAATAATTGTATCACAGTGTTTTCCACCTTTTCTTGGGTTGCATGTTCCCTATCCTACCTAGGAATCTGACTAGTGTCTCCATCCCCCAACCAGCAGGTCGCATTGCTCTAGTAAAATTGTTCATCTTCCCGTAGGTATTATACTTCTTTCAGACTTTTTCCATTCCTATTCTGCTGTTGTACCTCTGCAACCTCCAAACCATTTTCAATGCATAGTGTGACAGGAAGTCAGGTAAATCTGGGAATGTAGTCACTGAGAGGAGACACATTCCCACCTGCTTTGAAAAGTTCACTAATTATTATAGGGTGTCGGCTGCCAAAGGCAGCAGGAAGGTGTAAAGAAGTTGAAAGGCCTTCAGCTGTTCAGAATGAGGAAATGAAGGCCTCTATAATTTGTCCAAAGAAAGTCTATGCATTGCTGCCTCCTGTCGCCGTGTGGGCTGGGAGAGGAAGGCAGACAAACTGCTGCATCCTGACGCCATGTGGGTAGAGGACAGTCCTGTGTGCCCCCTGAAAGCTGAGTGAGCATGGGGAAGACCTCCTGAAGCGGTGTGCGCTCAGGAGGGTAAAAACGAGTGAAGACGTCTCAAAGGTGAGAAGACGAAGTGTTTCTGTGTGAAAGAAAACAAAGGGACATGTTCAATGGACAATGTTTGTGCTGTGTGAAAAGCAAACAAATGGACATTTGAGTGTCTGCTGTAGGATCAGCAGTGTCGGCCCAACAGTAGGTTGGGAAGACTTCTTAGGCAGGTTCCAGCTGTGAGAAGGTAGCCGCCCACAGAGGCAAGGATTTATTTTGTTTTATTTTATTTTGATGTTTTGCTGCATGCACTTGTTTGAAGAAATTGACCTAATAAACCAAACTATTGTTTTCAACCACTCCTCGGCTATCTCCCTGTGTGCCGACCCCCCCCCAAAGGGGTCACCCATACGCCTACCACCGAGCTAATCCCTTACAATAGTTACATAGTTAGTCGGGTTAAAAAAAGACACAAGTCCATCTAGTTCAACCAAAAAAAAAAAACATACCATCCCATATACACAATTCTATACCCACAGTTGATCCAGAGGAAGGCGAAAAATCCCAGCAAAGCATGATCCAATTTGCTTAGCAGGGGAAAAAAAATCATTCCTGATCCCCCGAAGAGGCAATCTAATATTCCCTGGATCAACTTTACCTATAAATATTAGTACCCAGTTATATTATGTACACTTAGGAAAGAATCCAGGCATTTTTTAAAGCAATCTACTGGGCTAGCCAGAACCACCTCTGGAGGAAGTCTATTCCACATTTTCACAGCTCTTACTGTGAAGCTCTTGTTGTGAAGAAACCTTTACATATTTGGAGATGAAATCTCTTTTACTCTAGATGTAAAGTAGCGCCCCCTTGTCCCCTGTGATGACACTAAAGTGAAAAACTCAACACCAAGTTCACTATATGGTCCCCTTATGTATTTGTACATGTTGATCATATGCCCCCTTATTCTCCTCTTCTCAAGAGAGAATAAATTCAGTATCTGAATTTCCTAGTAATCTTTCCTCATAGCTAAGTTTCTTCATGCCTCTTCACAGCTTGGTTGCCCTTCTCTGCACTTTCTCCAGTTTCCCCGATATGCTTTTTGAGAACTGGTGCCCAAAACTGAACTGCATATTTGAGATGAGGTCTTAATAATTATTTGTACAAGGGGAAAACTGTCATACAGTATCTCTTTCTGCAGTCCATACCTCTTTTAATACAAGAAAGGACTTTGCTCACTTTGGAAACTGCAGCTTGGCATTGCATGCTATTATTTAGCTTTTGATCTATCAAAACCCCCAGATCCTTCTCCACTATGGATTCCCCCAGTTGTACACCCTAGTATGCATGATGCATGCATATTCTTAGCCCCAAGTGCATAACTTTACATTTATCAACATTAAACCTCATCTGCCACATAGTTGCCAAACTTAACAGTGCATTGAGGTTGGCTTGTAGGCTGGATACCTCCTGTAAGATTGCATCATTGTCATCAGTGTCAACTGCAAAGACTGAAATGGTACTTTTAATCCCAGATCCTATATCATTTATAAATATATTAAAAAATAAGGGCCCCAACACTGAACCTTGGGTACACCACTAATAACCTTAGACCATTCAGAGTAAGAATCATTAACCACTACTCTCTGAATTCTGTCTTTTTGCCAGTTTTCTATCCATTTACAAACCAATATTTTCAAGCCTGTAGACTTTACCTTACACATTAGCCATGTGTGGGGAACTGTGTAAAACGCTTTTGCAAAATCCAAGTATACTACATCCACAGACGCCCCTCTGTCTCCTCATAAAAATAAATCAGGTTTGTTTGATAACTTCTGTCTTTCATGAACCCATGCTGTCTGTTGCTTAAAATATTTTTTCCAGCAAGAACTCATCTATGTGGTCTTTTATTAAATTCTATACTATAGAAATTATAGTAGTTAAATGAACAGGTCTATAGTTACTTGGTAAAGACTTTGAGCCCTTTTTAATTATAGGCACCACATTGGCCTTACGCCAATCTAGTGGTACTATTCCAGTCCTTAACGAGTCCCTAAAAATTAGAAACAATGGCTTTGAAATGATAGCGCTCAATTCTTTAAGGATCGGTGGGTGGATTCCATCTGGTCCAGGTGTTTTATCCACCTTTATTCTGTCTAATTATGTCTGGACAATATAATTTTAAAGCCATTGTGGATCAATTGGGGCTGTGTCAATACATTCCTACTATGGACTTGAGTTCCCCCATGCTCCTTTGTATACACAGAGCTGAAGAAAGATTTAGATTTGACCCTCCTGGCTTTAAGCCTGGAGGCTAGAAACTTGCCAGCCTTGTTGTGTGCCGAATAATATTGGAGACGGAGCTTCGCCAGCATTTTGTCATGGTTGACAAAGGGTAGACAATTTGGAGGCTAGTGTTTGGGAGGGGTGTTGTTTGTTGGCCGCTTCCAGGGATTTGATGTCCTCGAGGGTGTCTCTAAGCGATTTCTGATACTTCTTTTTTAACATGGACGCTAATTGTATGAGGATTCCTCTCACATAGGCCTTATGGGCGTTCCAAAGCGTGAATGGGTCTGTGTCTGGGATGGCGTTGTGTGTGAAGAAGTCCCCGAGTTGGGTTTGGAGATGTTTGAGGGAGTCGGGGTCTGACAGGATTGAGTTGTTACATCTCCATATGTAGCACGACGGCTGGGAAGCCGAGGTAGAAATGGACATATGTATGGCTGCATGGTCTGACCACATGATGGGGGAGATGGACGTGTGTAGCACCAAGGGCAGGGTCGTCGAATCTATCAGAAACATGTCGATCCTGGAGTAGGTTAAGTGGCTAGCCGAGAAGAAGGTATAGTCCCTCTCCTCTGCATGTTGGTATCTCCAAATGTCATGTAGAGTTTCCGCGTGTAGGAGAGCTGCCATGGATGAGGACAAGGTTTTACCTCCGGAGGTCGAGTCCATGGCAGGGTCTGCTACAGTGTTAAAATCTCCACATATGATCAGTTTGCCTACTGTGAGTTTACGAATTTTTGCAAATAGTTTTCTCAGGAATTTGATCTGGTGTCGGTTGGGGGCGTACACATTTACAATAGTATAATCACATTCATCAATATTACAGTTCAAAATAATGAATCTCCCGTCTGTGTCCTCCACCACCCTAGAGTAGGTAAAGGTCACAGAGTTGCTAATAGCCAGCAGGGTTCCTCCTTTCTTTTCAGGGGAGTTTGCCATAAAGACATGGGGGTAGTCCGGGTGTGAGCAGCGAGGTATGGAGCCTTGCTTAAAATGGGTTTCCTGAATGGCTAGGACATCCGCCTTGTGTGACTTCGCCTCCTTCCACATTGAAAAACGTTTCACGGGGTGGTTTAGCCCCTTAACATTCAACGACAAAAGTTGCAAGGACATGGCTGGGTTCGTGGAAGTTCAGAAAGTCCGTAGTGGGACCTTGGTGTAAGGGCGTGAGTAAACCATAAGAACATGGTGTGGGAGAAGACTTAGAGGTACCTGGTAGGAGATCACAGAAGCAGCTGTGAGGTGGAGACCATCCAGGGATCGGTTGCAGGAAGGTTGGCGGTATGCGTAGAAGAAGATGAGATGAAAGTCCGGAACACATTGTGGAGATCTGGAACAACTTTTCATGGGTGTTGCTGCATTCATAGCTGAGTCCTGTTCTGAAAAAAAATTGTGTAAAACAAGAAAAAACAAGAAAGGTAAAAAGAACACGGTCCTGATGGACCATAAGAGCAGCTGTTGCTGCGCGGTCGGTGGGGTTGCTATCACGTTAGCAGGTGCTACAAAGAGCGGGAGGGCCAGTGTGCCCAGCCTCAAGTGTAAATGACACCATCATTTTGAGCGATGAGAGGACCTGGATCTGGAAGGCCTAGACACTGTATGCCATTCAGGTTGCAAACGTGGTAGTGGAGGGTCTGAAGGTCTAGGTCGTTGGTCGGTGGCGTCTGGGAGGATGTGCCACTGCTTATGGAGACGGAGGCCTTGCTCCATAGAAGTGATTTGGGAGGTGGACCCCATGTGGGTCACGCACAACTTGGCGGGATATTTCCACTTATATATGATTTTATTGTTCCTCAGGGCCTTAGTTATGGAATTCAGATTCCTTCTCAATTGGAGTGTATATTGAGAGTAATCAGGTAGGACCTGAAGGGTCGATGCAATATCAATTCCTCCTGAATGAGTCCAGTATCTTCTCCTTAGCTTGAAAGAAGTGTATTCTCATGAGGACATCTCTAGGGATGTCCTGCGGCAGGAAGGATGGCTTGGGGATTCGGTGAATGCGGTCTATAGTGAGGTCCTCATTAGAAAGTTCAGGCACCACTTTATGAAACAGATCACGAACAAAGGAGGGCAATTGGTTGGGTTGGACCGTTTCAGGGATCCCTCTTATTTTGAGGTTGTTACGCCTCGATCTGTCCTCAAGATCTGCAATCTTTGCCTGCATGCGGTGTATGTCTTCCTGGTGGGATGTGTGAGCATCCACTAGGGTATTGTAGGATACAGTGAATTCCTCCATCCTTTCCTCTACATTGTGCACCCTGTCTCCTAAGCCATGCAGTTCCCTCTGGCAATAGGAGATGGAGGCTTGGATATTAGCCTGCATGGACGAGTGTAGCATTGACAGCATGTCCTTAAGGGTAGTGTCTGATACTGGTTGTCCCGTGGTTGCTAAGTTTGCGAACGGGTCTGGCGGTGGAGAGTAGGCCCAAGGTGTGCATGGGGCGTTAAGACGTGTTGCTCACCTCCATGAATGATGTGGTCGCTTGCACCATCAAGGAGTCTCTCCGTGGACGAGATTTCGCCGGACTCTGGGCCGACGGGGTGGAGGGAGAAGAGTCCGCTGACCGCGCCAGCCTCATCGGGAGTGTGTCCTGTGTTCGCGCCGCAATTGGCGCCGTTGTGACATCACACGCCCGCGACTCGGGCGGTAGAGGACGCGGCTGGCCGGATGATGGGATGTCTCCGCCGCCATGTTGGCGGAGACCAGGCGGCAGCGGTCCGAAGAATTCGGACAGTTTGCGGACCGGTGGGACTCCCTTGTTCCTTCGGGTCATCTTGGTGGTGTGCACTGGCTGTTCCCCCGCAAGGAATGGCTGCTTCCGAGGTCGCGGAGTGGCTATGTCGGGCCGTAGATATGATTAAGGCTGAGCACTGGCTGGAGCTCCTCGGTCAAGCTGCCATCTTGCTCGGGGGTCGCCACGCCCCCCCTCCCATTTTTTTTTTTTTTAATAAATTGGAGGCTACTAGATACCAAACCTTAGTTTGTCATGGATTTCCTCAAGCTGTTTACACCCCTATGCAGGTACTTTTACGAAAATGTGGTCCTTCGCCTCGAGCGATGGTGATGAATAATTTGTTGTTCCATCACCGGAAGATTTGGGCGATAGCAGCAAAAAAGTTAAATTACCCTCAGATACACACCCGGACCCCATTTATGGCATAACTCAGGCCTGCGAGAGCTTCTATCTATCCCGGATTGTCAGTTGTGGGCAACTAGGTGCATACTGTATCTGGGCCAGGTGCTTTGTGATTCAGGCATTCATTCCTTTCGATCACTTAAAGCTGAGTATGATCACCCTCCGCATATGTTTTTTCGATACGCACAGTTGCATCACGCATTACATGCACATTTCTTGACACAATTTCCTGGTTTACAAGATATCCCTCTGCTTGAGACGCTGTTGGGCGACGTCTTATCTCATCCTTATACATTAAATTGCGTGGTGTTGAGGATGATCGCCAGGTGACCCGGATGCAGGCTCGTTGGGCTGTGGATACGGGTCCCCTGGATGAGATGGATTGGGACGATATCTTGGTGGGCCCTAGGTTGGCTTCGCCTAAACTTTCAGATCATGTGACTCAGCTGTACATCTTGCATAGAGCTTATCTTACTCTGCTTAGAATATCGAAATATAGACGGTCATATAACTCCTCCTGCCCTCGTTGCCCCCTTCAACCGGGTACGTTTATACCTCTCATTTGGTCTTGCCCGGATATTCAGGCTT
This sequence comes from Pelophylax lessonae, assembly GCF_965119305.1. NCBI lineage: Eukaryota > Metazoa > Chordata > Amphibia > Anura > Ranidae > Pelophylax > Pelophylax lessonae. The sequence goes on from NC_138770.1 coordinate 123,236,230, forward strand.
ACTGGACACAGGTTATTAAGTTTTTGCACGATCATATGGGCTCCCCCTTACAGTTGGATGTTTTACCCTGTGTGTTAGGTTTGTTCCCTGACTGTGACATTGATACATTTTTTACCATTTTTCTTCAGGAATCTATTTTTAGCGCTCAAAATCTTATAGCCAGACAGTGGATGCGTGAATCAGTCCCTACTCTTCAGGACTGGATCGCGGAAATAAATTCTGCTCTTCGTTATAAACGATTGATTTATAAACACAGGGGGTGTCCCAAGAAATTTGATAACATTTGGAGTCGGTGGTTAGAGAGTACTGTCTACGTACATTTAATGTATACAGTTTTTGTGATTTTATTTTTTCTGAAGTCTTTGGGGATGGGGGGAGGCGGTAGGGCCGGGGTATGGATATGATTGTTTGATTATTGCTCATAGTGACAGGATGTAATAGATATATTACCAGGGCGGGGTGCTGCTGAGTGAGATATTTATATTGTATCATTGTACCTCTTCTTTTGTACGGTGAAGGTGTATCTCGTTTCACTTATTTCACTTTAAGTGTTTCACAAGTGTGTAACTCACATGTTAATGAGTTTTTGTATTTTGTATTGTATTTTTGCAGCACAAATAAACTTATTTTCTATTTAAAAAAAAAAAAAAAAAAAAAAGAAGCTGAGGGTAAAGGTAGTGGACTGGCCAAGCATGTCTCCAGACCTAAACCCTACTGAGCATCTGTGGGGCATCTGCAGATAAAAGGCGGAGGAGCACAAGGTCTCTAACATCCACCAGCTCCATGATGTCGTCATGGAGGAGTGAAAGAGGACTCCAGTGACAACCTGTGAAGCTCAGGTGAACTCCACACCCAAGAGGGTTAAGGCAGTGCTGGAAAATATTGGTGGCCACACAAAATATTGACACTTTGGGCCCAATTTGGACATTTTAACTTAGGGGTGTACTCACTTTTGTTGCCAGCGGTTTAGACATTAATGGTTGTGTGTTGAGTTGTTTTAAGCCGACAGCAAATTTACACTGTTATACAAGCTGTACACTCACTATTTTACATCGTAGCAAAGTGTAATTTCTTCAGTGTTGTCACATGAAAAGATATAATAAAATATTTACAAAAATGTGAGGGGTGTACTCACTTTTGTGACATACTTTTCATGTACTTTGGGGATGCACTTGGAGAATTCTAGTGGCCTGTAAAACACAGTTCAAAAAGCTTGGTTTTGTGTTTCTCTAGATTGTTGATTCATGTGTACATAAAACCAACAGAGAGAGGTGCAGAAAAAGACATCACAATTGCTTTGATGTCCTAATTTGTATCACTGTTGCTTCTTCACACTATTGAACAGTTTCTTATCCTTCTATCATAAGCAAGCAATAAAACAAAAACAAAAAATCAAAGATGGAATCTTTTCCCAGAACAAGCAATCAAATGTTTTTGTTTCATTTTCTGTCCTGCAGTAGTACAAATTGAGTCTCATTGGATGATCTGGACTTCTGCACGGTATATGTAGTGACCGTTAGCAGCAGGTTATTTAGCTGGTTCTTGTGAAATGGGCTTACAGTGAATATTTACAACAAGGAAGGTTGGAAATGAAATGTTATGCTCAGGCTCACACTCCATGACATTTTCAGGGAACCCACATTTTGCATCACAAGAGCAGTAGGGGCCATGTTTCTGTGGTTGCAGATCAGGTCCACACCACACACTTGCCAAAATGTACTAGAAACCACCACAAATGTTCCTACTTTAGTGGGGAGAAGCATTGCTCCCAGAAAGGTAGGTCCACATGGACCTTTTCACTGCTCACATTTAGCTTTACTCCTCTATGCTATATTCCCATACAGGATCATCTAAATCTATGCACCAGGTCCTTAAATCTCCTCCTAGGGGGCACAGTTGATGGACACAAGGAGTACGTAGCAACTTCTGGGCAGGTCCACAAATGCAAGGAACCTAACATAACTGCACAAGGAAAATAAAATCAGGATTAACAGCGACATCCTGTTATGCTTTTGGTAACTACAGCATACAAAATTGCAAAAACCCCTTTGCTGCCATTGTGCAATGTGCTGGGTGTTCAGTGTGACCCTGCACCTTTAAGGAGGGGTGGGCTCCCTCCAGTCACCTGTCCTCCATCTATCTCATCAGAATGCATGTGCTCTCATTGTGGAGACTCTTTAACTACTTGCCGACCGCCGCAAGTAGATATACTGCGGCGGTCAGCCCCGGCCAGGCAAAGTGACGTATATATACGTCACTAGCCTGTGACCGACTTGTGAGCCAATAGCCCCGGCTCATTCACTGAGGAGTCCGCGCGTGTGACCGGCGGACCCGATGTCCGCCAGTCACACTATGATCGTCGGTAGAGCGGGAGAAAGGCGGGCGGCTTATGTAAACAAGCCGCCTGTCATTCTCCCCTGTGTAAAAATGGAGATCAGACGGTTCTACTATGTAGAACCGTTGATCTCTGTTTTTACAATAGTAGACATGTCCAATCACAGTTAGAAACATGCCCCTAGGACACACTTAACCCCTCCCTCTCCAATACAGTTAACCCCTCCCCTGCCAGTGTCATTTTTACAGTAATAGTGCATATGTATAGCACTGATTACTGCAGTAATGTCACTGGTAACCCCAAAAGTGTCAAAAATGTCAGTCAAGGGTCCGATCTGTCCGCCGCAATGTCGCAGTCCCGCAAAAAAAATCGCAGATCGCCGCCATTACTCATTAAAAAAAACCACCAAAAATGACAAAAATCTTTCCCTTTGTTAGTAAACGCGATAACTTTTGCGCAAACCAATCAAAATACGCTTTTTGCAATTTTTTTTACCAAACATATGTAGCATAAACAAATTGGCCGAAAATGTTAAAAAATTAGATTTTTACATTTTTTTTGTGAATTTGCAAAATTTACGCTTTTTTTGTTTATAGCGCATGATCAAAAAATCGCACAGGTGATCAAATACCACCAAAAGAAAGCTCTGTTTGTGGGAAAAAAAGGACGTGAAATTTGTTTAGGTACAGCGTCGCACGACCACGCAATTGTCTGTTAAAGTCACGCAGTAAAAAATCGCAAAAAAAACCCTGGTCAGGAAGGGGGTAAAATCTTCCGGGGCTTAAGTGGTTAAAGGTAGAGTTAGGGTCTGCAGATATCAGGGTGCCTTGCCGTGGCCTGCAGCTTACGCATGTATTTGCAAACGTGTGCAACTAAACCCCTGCTTTTAACGCATACTGTTAGACAGGTTAAGTTGGTTGGTCACTGGCTGGTTGGTAAGTAGTGACTGGAAATCCCCTTGCTTTTTTTAACTACAGCATACATCCTACCAGATGTACCGTATAACCCCAGGACCCCATAACCTTGTTACATACATGCTGATACACATTCATGTCTACCCAGTCCACAGTCTTTAACAATCATTGCATATTAAAGTGTATTTAAACCATTGAACAAAAATGTAATGCATTGCAGCCTACACATCTTAAGATGTGCTGGCTGCGGGGGCGTGGCCGGGATGTAGAAGGCGCCGGACGTGTCCTCTCAGAGCTCCTCTCCATCCTGATATCATCCGGCTCCATCCGCGGCCCCTGTGCCTCGGTTCACGGCGGTTTTGCCCTCCTCCGCATCGGGCACAGGTGGGGCACGAATGCCGGGGAGAAAATCCGGGGTTTCGATACCGACCCCGCGGCCTCAACGATCGTCCCACCGCGAGGCGCGAGAGCGGCCGCCGCCATCTTGTCAGTGCAGGCCTCATCGTCTCCATCAGCAGCCACAGGCACCCGAGCCTCATCAAAGTCGGGGAAGATGTCTGCGGGGGCTGGGAACCCTCCTCTGGAACAGCCTATAGACTCAGGTACCGAGGGGTCATTACTGGGGGCCGCTGGACAGACTGGGGGGTCACCTGGAGGGGGGGATATCACTGCTCCCATCCTGGCTGCTATAGATGCCTCTAAAACTGCCTTGATGCTCTGGATTGACAACCTGGCCTCTGAATGTACCCTGATCCAACATGATTTAGATAAGATAAGGGGGCGCCTGACTGAAACTGAAAGCCGCATTTCTGAGGTGGAGGATGTCACTGCTTCCCATTCGGCGCAACTTATTGCTATGCAGGCCCAGGTGAATGCTATGGCAGACAAAATGGAGGATGCTGAGAATCGGCAGCGTCGCAACAATATCAGGGTGGTCGGATTGCCGGAGAAGGCTGAGGGATCAAATTCTACACTGTTTGCTTAGAAGTTCTTTTGTGATCTGCTCAAACTGCCTCCCCCTCCCCCGACATATGTGGTGGAGAGGGCCCAGAGGGTTCCCACTGGGCCTCGCCCGCCCGGGGCTCCCCCGCGCCCTTTTCTGGTCTGCTTTTTGAACTTCCGTGACAGGGACCGCATTCTCTCTGAAGCCAGGAGACAGGAGGAGCTGCAGTTTGAAAACAGCAAGATAATGTTGTTTCCTGATTTCTCCGTGGAGACGCAGAAAAAATGCAGATCCTTTAATGAAGTGCGCAAACTCCTGAGGACCAAGGGCTTGAAATATGGCATGATGTACCCGAGCTGCCTGCGTGTGGATTATAAGGGATCCGTCCTTTTCTTCAACTCGGCTGGGGAGGCTGCGGACTAGTTGGAATCCATTTAATCTCCTCTCGTGACCCTGCTCTCCCGGATTGTCTGGGGCTCTTGGTGTTCTGATCTGCTGTGCCCCCTACTTGGAGCTCCTGTCTACTAAATGTCTGGCTCTTCAATTGCTGCTGGGGGGGCCTTTACAGTTCCTACATTGATGATCCTGCCCTGAAGTTCCCTGGATTGCCCTGGGTTGGATCCTCTGCTTCTGTCCCTGGGGCTGTGGAGTGGCCTACAGTTCATCGGAGCTCTGTATCATACACGTCGTTGAACTTGACTTTTTTAAGTTTGACACTCTTTTTTTGCCTTTTCTTCAAACAAAATTTTTCCTTTTTTGTTTTGGACGTTTTTGATTCTGTTTTTTCTTTTTCTCCTTTCCCTTTTTTGGGACTGACGAACAGACGGCCTTTTTTAGGGCTGCCTTTGGTGGACGCGAGTACCACCGGCTGCAGTTCTATGTTGCAGCCATGCCTTTGAATTTTTTGCTGGGTTTTGGGATCAGGCTGGATACCCTGTTGTGTTTTTTCTTTTTTCAGTCATGGGTATCACAGCAGGGACGTTTTTGTTCTTGGCTCCAGGCTCCATCCGGTGGTCACTATTTACTTTACTTATGTATATGTATTGCTAGATGTATGGATGGAGTTGGGGGATCGGGTTAGCCCTTGGGCTGTGCTTGGTCTTCCGGCTCCCTCCTGATATCTACCCCTCTGCTGTTCTATGGCTGAGTTATTTAAGATTATGTCCTGGAATGTGCGAGGTCTCAATGATAAGGTGAAACGCACAGCTGTATTTCGGTATATTAAAACTGTTCAACCTCATGTTATCCTCCTCCAGGAGACGCATTTGGATGGGGGCAGGGTGCTTGCCTTGAAGAGACCTTCTATTCAGAGGATCTTCAATGCCACGTACTCCACGTATGCCCGTGGGGTGTCTATCTTGCTTGGTAGGAATGCACCCTGCTCGATTCAAAAGGTAATTACGGATCCTGGCGGACGATATGTTATTGTTCTCCTGGAGATATTTCACCGACAGGTGGGACTGGTGAGTGTTTACTTGCCTTCCCCGTTCCACTCCCAAATTCTGGTGGATCTCATGGTGACCTTGTCCCCTTATATGCACCTTCCCCTTATATTGGCGGGGGATTTCAATGCTATTCTGGACGGCGGACTGGACTCCTCTAACCCGGGTAGACTGTCGTCCCCCGAACTTGTGTCCTGGTCTTCCGCGGCTCATCTTACGGAGTTGTGGCGCTGGAAAAACCCTGGGGTGCGAGGCTAATCCTGCTGGTCTGGGGTGCACAGAACTGCGTCCAGGATAGATTTAGCTTTTGCTAATGAGTCTTGTCTTCCATTGGTGCAGGATGCCACTTATTTGACGGGTGGTCTCTCCGATCATAATCCACTGATGCTGACTCTGCGGGTGGGGGCTGGCGGGACTAGGGGTGCGTGGCGCCCCTCTCACCGGGTTGGCTGCAGACGGAAAAGGTGATGCAACAGGTGGAGCCCCATATGCCCGCGTATTGGGAAGATAATGCCTCGTCCACGGCTGGGGTGGTCCTGTGGGATGCTTTTAAAGCGGTCATGCGGGGTCATTACATCTCTGCGATTAAGGCGTCCCGTAGAGAGGCTAATGCTGCTAGAGAGGCTGTTCTGCTGGAGGTCCGTAGGTTGGAGGAGGAATACTCGGCTACTCCGGGACCGGCGACCTGTGCGGCCCTGGAGGAGGCCAGGAGGCGTCTGGCTTTGTTGGATACTGACTTTGCGTATGCCAACCTTAAACATAGAGCGGAGTCACTTTTTGAGAAGGGGGACAAAAATGGTAAGCTGTTGGCTTTTTTGGTGGCGGATCAGAGGACTTTGGTAAGTATTCCATGTATTACGTCTAGTTCGGGGGAACTGGTTAGAGATCCGGGGGAAATCTCCCGGGTCTTTATGGATTATTATTCTGACACCTATTCACCGTATGACCTAGAGGAGTTGGAACGCCTTTTGTCTGGGTTGCCGGTTCCGGTCTTGGAGGGTGAGGACAGTGCCTGGTTGGACAATGACATCACGTTGAAGGAAATTGAGAAAGCCATCTCATCCTTCCCCCCCAATAAATCCCCGGGCCCTGATGGTTTCCCGGTGGAATGGTATCGGCAATATTCTGACTCCTTGGCTCCCAGGCTCCAGGCTTTGTATGCTGCGTGTTTTGATCAGGGGGCCCTGCCTGGTTCCATGCTCGAGGCATATGTTGTTCTCCTGCCCAAGCCGGGTAAGGACCACACCCTGTGTTCCTCCTACCGCCCCATTGCCTTGCTCAATGTGGATCTCAAGATACTCACGAAAATCTTGGCTACTAGACTGGCGGTGGTCTTGCCTTCCCTGGTAGACATTGATCAGACCGGATTCATGCCGGGCAAGTCCACGGACACCAACCTTCGACGCTTGTTTACACATTTACAGGTGTCCCATGCCTCTGTTGGCACTAGAGTGGTGGTGTCCCTGGACATTGCCGAAGCCTTCGACACGGTGGATTGGGTGTACATGGGGGTGGTGCTGAGGCGCATGGGGTTTGGTCCTAAATTTTGCAAATGGATTTCCCTCTTGTATTCTTCCCCGCGTATGGCGTTGAAGATTGGATCGTCCCTGTCTCCCTTTTTTGCGGTGGGTAGGGGGACTAGGCAGGGCTACCCTCTTTCGCCCTTTCTGTTCTCCCTGATGATAGAACCCTTGGCTATTGCCTTGCGTGCGTCTCCAGAGGTGGGTGCGCTGGAAGTGGGCTCCATTAAAGAGTGTCTGGCGCTTTATGCGGATGATATGCTTTTATTCTTGAAGGATCCCAATGCTTCCCTGCGGGCGGTCTTCACTATCCTAGATACTTTTGCAAAATTCTCCGGCCTAAGGGTTAATTGGGATAAATCCACCATGCTCCCTATTGACCCCGGTGCTATTGCTGCAGCTGATGGAGCGTTGCCATTGAAATGGGTGACTGAGTTCACCTACCTCGGAGTCAGGGTGTCGGCGAGGGTGGCGGATTACCTCACTCTAAATCTTCACCCATTGCTGGATGTCTTTAAACGCAGGGCGGAGGTGTGGCGCGACTTTCCTTTGTCGGTTCTGGGGCGCATTAATTTGGTGAAGATGAAACTTCTCCCTGTCTTTTTGTATTTCCTTCGAAATTCTCCGGTGTGGGTCCCTCGTTCGTTCTTCCGCCGCGTTCATGGCCTGATAGGTTCTTTTATCTGGGGTAACTCCCCTCCTAGGATTGGTATGCAGGTGTTACAGGAGCCCTGGGGTCAGGGGGGGCTGGCTTTACCCGATCTTTATAAATATTTCCTGGCCGGGCAGGGAGTGGTGGCACGTTGCTGGCTTACGGGGGACGATGGGGATTCTGCCACGGTGCTGGAGGCGGCTGTTTTGGGCTCCTACGAGAGTCTTCGTCTTCTGCTACATCGGGGGTCCAAGGCTCACTTTAGGCTGACAGGAACGATGCGTTCCACCATCAAAGCCTGGGACCATATGCGGGTGCTGGTGGAGCCAGGAGCAACTGGTGTGTCCCCGGCCTCCCAACTGTGGTGGAACCCTAAGTTTCCTCATTTTGCCTCGATCCCTGATCCTGCCATCTGGGCTGTTAAAGGGGTGAAGTTGCTTGGGGATATTGTCTCCGGTGGAGAGCTGTACACCTTTGATGCCCTGAAGGAGCGTTATGATCTACCGAATCAGTATTTTTTTCGCTATCTTCAACTCCGCCACGCATTTGTGGCGCAGTTCGGTTCCCCCCGAGTGGTGATTAAAGCTTCAACTCTTGAAACGGCGATACAGGCGGTGGATATGCGGAAACCCCTCTCGGAGTTGTATAAGGAATTGTTTGCTACTACTCCGCTAGCTGTACGTAGGTGTAGGGAACGCTGGGTGGAGGAGGTACCTGACCTAGATGGTGATGACTGGGATGATATGTGGAGTTCCCCCTTCGCCTACCTAGTCTCTGCGAGGGACCGCCTGATTCACTTAAAATTTTTACATCGGATCTATTACACGCCGGCGAGGCTGGCACACATTTATCAGACGGCTTCGGCGGAGTGCTGGCGTTGCTCGCATTCTTCGGCAGACTTCAGCCATATCTTCTGGAGGTGCCCGGTGGTCAAGGACTATTGGGCATCTGTGTTAGCCTGTATCGTGGAGGTGGTTAAGATTCCGGTCCCCAATTCCGTAGAGGTCTGTCTCCTGGGGTTGGTGGATGGCCTGGCCCCGCGAGGGCCATTCGTACTCTGGTCAATCTGCTTCTTTTCTATGCTCGCAAGGCCCTGCTCTTTTTTTTCTTTTCTTCGTATGCTTAGATGTTTCTCCGATTTTTGAATAAGGCATGAGGTTGCTGATTACTGTTTCTGTGCTGGACTAGTTTCTATGTTCTATGACCTTGCTCTTTTTTGCTGGGACAGAATTGAGGGGTATTTATACTACTGCTGGAGGCTTTTGTTTCTGTGCTGGACATACTGGGTGGAGCCTGGGGAGGGGGGGTGGGGGTATGTATGGGGGGGGTTTGACCTGTTGTCATTGTTTGTGAGTGTTGCCCTGCGTGGCATTGTGTTGTCTGTTATTTTGTGTAAAATTTCAATAAATACAAATTTTCAAAAAAAAAAAGATGTGCTGGCTGCATTTGTTTTCTTTTTTTTAAGACTGAGAGCATTCTCCGCAACTAGAGAAACATGCTTGATGATCCTGATAGAAATCAAGTGCCCTTGTAAGTTCCTGTGCATGAAAAAAAAATCACAAACAATTTAATCAATAATGCTATTGACCCCCCCTCCACCATTGTAGTGGAAATGAGGAGATGTGGAGGTTTTTGTAGTCCAAATAGAGAAAGCAGCCTAGGGTGACAATGCTGGTCTTCCATAAATACATTGCAGTGAGTTAGTATTGTCACCCTAAGACTTTGAAGTGTGCTCCTGGCAATGGGAACACAGACATTCTTATTCTTCCCGACTTTGTCAGAAACAAAATAAAAACAACTTGTGGATGGAAATAAGACTTCAATTTAAAGGGGACTGGAGCATACTTTTAATTGGCATATTAAATTACATGATGGTTGAGTAAGGTTGTGAGGTTTACTTACAAATATCCAGAATAATCAGGTTCTACAGAGCAAGCTTTGCTTTCTGTGTAGTTTCATTCTGCATGTACCCTGAGCTCTAATAAGCTGAAAATGTAAAATTCTGGTGTCAAACACCACAGCAAAACATCTCACGCTGAGAATCAAATCACAATGCTTCTTCACAAGGGATTCAGAATGACTTATTCCTAACATCATGCTCTTAGCCTCTTATTTGTGTTTCTTTTTTTTCCCCAGAAATAAAAGCATATTGAAGCCTACTCATGAGATTTCAGCTAATGTACACTTTAATGGCCATGGAAAGTTTGAAGAGCATTATAAAGAAAGCCAGTGGTATTTTATGGTCATTCAAGTCTAATTCCTGTCAGCACAAATAATAATAATGATATCTACAAGAACGGCAATTTGTCTTTTTTTGCATTTCATAGAAGGCTTGCCATTGCCAGGCCTGAACAATTCCATAGGAAATAAACGCCAATATCCTGTAATATTCTGAGGGAAGGTATACATATTCAGCATCAAACCCTTTTGTTAAAAATATTTTCTGGGCCAGTAGCAAGACTGTATTTACCATAAGGAGGGCCAAACAAGCTTTCACGTCAAAGTATTAAAATATACGTATACTCTAATAATGAACTTCTTTTATTTGCAACCTGTTCTTTTATTAACTACTTGCCGCCCATATGGAGTTGCAGTAGGCATACCAGGATGATTATAACTCAAGGCAATATGGAACGACGCTACAACAGTGTAAGAAAAAACAATCAAATACCATATATATATGACAGTATATACAGATATGATACATATAAAGTGCACTGGTGCTTCAATAAATATACGTGCATGTGCAAATGTTTATAATATAATAATAGAACAGTAATGAAGTGAATGTGCAAAACAGTGTATACAAATTAATGCACACCATTCAACAAGTAAAAATATCAAATCACAGTCCCAAAAAAATATGATACTGAAACCAAACTCTAAACAAATGTCCAAAATGTGATGTGCAACAGTGATATAAAAAGGTGAGTTATTCCATGGATGTAGTGATCCAAAAATTATGGTGACAGCAGTGCAGTTTTCCCACAACCAGTATCCAACATTAAATGCAATGGCCGCTCACCTTAACCACTTAAGCCCCGGAGGATTTGGCTGCTCAAAGACCAGGGGGTATTTTGCGATTCGGCACTGCATGACTTTAACGGACAATTGCGCGGTCGTGTGACGCTGTACCCAAATAAATTGACGTCCTTTTTTTCCCACAAACAGGGCTTTCTTTTGGTGGTATTTGATTACCTGTGCGATTTTTACTTTTTGCGCTATAAACAAAAAAAGAGCGACAATTTTTAAAAAATAACAATATTTTTCACATTTTTTTATCTGAAATTCCCCCCAAAAAATGTAAAAATCGAAATTTTTTAACATTTTAGGCCAATTTGTTTTCTGCTACATATGTTTGGTAAAAAAAATCGCAATAAGTGTATTTTGATTGGTTTGCGCAAAAGTTATTGCGTTTACTAAGGGAAAGATTTTTGTCATTTTTATTGTTTTTATTTTAATGAGTAATGGCGGCGATCTGCGATTTTTTTTGTGGGACTGCGACATTGCGGCGGACAGATCGGACCCTTGACTGACATTTTTGGGGGTACCAGTGACATTACTACAGTAATCAGTGCTATACATATGCACTGTTACTGTAAAAATGACACTGGCAGGGAAGGGGTTAACTTTATTGGAGATGCAGGGGTTAAATGTGTCCCTAGGGGCGTGCTTCTAACTGTAAAGGGGTGTGGCTTTTCATGTAACCACAGAGACATACGATCCTACATAGCAGGATCGTATAGTCTCTGCAGTTACACCAGGGAGAATGACAGGCGGCTTTGTTTACATCAGCCGCCTGCCTTTCTCCCTCTGCAGCGGACAATCGCGAGTGACCGGCGGACATCGGGTTCGCCGGTCACACGCGCGGGGATTTAAAGGAACGAGCGGGGGAGGGAGCGCGCCTCCGGCGGTGCGCGCTAGCCCGCTATTGGCTCGCGGGCGAGTGACGTATATATACGTCACTTTGCCCAGGAGGGGCTGACCGCCGCAGTAAATGTACTTGCGGCGGTTGGCAAGTGGTTAAAACAAAATATCATTGCGTGTTCACAAAAACCAATGGTTGGTTAGGGGGATTTACTCCTTTGTAGGTAATTCTACGCTCATATAAAATAAAAATAATATCTCTATAGTGTAGTATGTATAAAAAATGACTTGGAAAAATAGTAACTTACAATATAGTAGACAGTAGCAGGAAGTGACATCACCTGGCTTCTCCCGACGCGCTGTGTCACAATCACGTGACTTTCTCAAGAGCCCAGTTATTTGTTATACCTGCTACTGTCTACTATATTGTATTATTTTTGCATTGTATTATTTTAGTCTAAATAGACATCGTCTGTGAGGCAGTAGCTTATTAAACTCCTATGCTTTTATTGGAAACTGCGCAATGAGTATTCTCTCCTCTTATTGTTACACTGTATGACTGGGTCCGAAGTTCCCAAATATATTTGTTTGTGGGGATTTTCATTATTGATATCCACAAGGTGGCTGAAATGCAGAGGTGGTCTACACCTAGAGTGAGGGGTGAAGCTCACTGATGTGAATATAGACATTGATAGGTCTAACGATCTGGTAAGAGGATATGTTTGCCCTGATTTCCTAAGGGGAGCACTGGGTATTGCACCTAATTAAGAACCGGAACATATCTGTACATTTTTACCTATTATCTTTGGACTTGATTTGGTTTCTGGACACTTGATTAAAATCAGGGGCGATCAAAGGGTTAAATGTGCCCTGAGATCCGTGTTCCTGCTTAGTAGAAACACAACATCTCCATCTTCCCCACTCACAGAATGGTGGTCTGCTGCCATTCTGCCTCTCTGTGTCCAATCACAGCGGTAGTGGGCCGGCAGCGGCACGCACTCGCACCCTAGACCCATTCCACAAAATCATGTACAGGTACATCATTTCGCTCAGGAGTATATCTGCAGTATATCTGTGTGGGGCGGTCCAGAAGAGGTTAATGTTGTCCTTTAAGTCTTAATGAAAGACCTGCCCTTCACTAAATAGTATTTTTTTTAAACTGTCTGGGCTGCACTCACCCCTTTGTAAAAGAACTAGGACTTCTTGCTATGCAAAGCAAAGGTTTATTTACCACATGTGGGAAAACAATGGCATCAGATTGACCGGTATATATGAACTAACATATGACCAGATAATGACATTACCATAACATAGAATAAAGGTCATCTAAACTGTATAGTGTCCATGGTAAGATAAAGGATGCGATAGTCTTTAGATTAGAAGATGGCAGTGGTAGCTTCTTAAGCAGGACAGTCTGTCATATGTGAGGGCAAAAGCCTTGCAAATGTCCATACGTTTTCAGCTTGTACAAAATCCACATCAAAACAAATGTTTTTATGGGTACATGTTCCCCACGAAAGTACCCCGATGCCTGTGCCCTTTTCTCCAAAAATTTGCAAACTGGCCTTGAAAAGGGACAAAAAAAGGTCACAAGATTTGGCTCCCATAAACTTGAGTGGAGTTCAGACTTTAAGTTCCCTGTTTTCAGATTTCAGGCTTGGTTCATAGATCCTCCTGCAAACCATACTCTGGCCAGTTTACTCACCATTAGACTCAGCCATTTCCTCCTTTGATACAGGTTTTCCGTCTAGTGAACTTTGCAACCTGGTGTTAGTTTTCCTTTTAAAATACAATATCTCACAAAAAAGAGTACACCCCTCACATTTTTGTAAATATTTTATACTATCTTTTCATGTGACAACACTTGAGAAATGACACTTTGCTACAATGTAAAGTAGTGAATGTACAGCTTGTATAACAGTTTAAATTTGCTGTTCCCTCAAAATAACTCAACACACAGCCATTAATGTCTAAACTGCTGGCAACAAAAGTGAATATTCCAACATGATGACAACCCCAAACACACCTCCAAGGTGACCACTGCATTGCTAAAGAAGCTGAGAGTAAAGGTGATGGACTGGCCAAGCATGTCTCCAGACCTAAACCCTATTGAGCATTTGTGGGGCATCTTCGAACGGAAGGTGGAGGAGCGGAAGGTCTCTAACATCCACCAGCTCTGTAATGTCATCATGGAGGAGTGGAAGAGGATTCCAGTGGCAACCTGTGAAGCTCTGGTGAACTCCATGCCCAAGAGGGTTAGGGCAGTGGTGAAAAATAATGGTGGCCACACAAAATATTGACACTTTGGGCCCACCTCTGTATGGTCTTGGCCACCATGCTGCAGCTCAGTTTCAGGGTCTTGGCAATGTTTTTATACCCTAAGACCATCTTTATGTAGAGCAACAATTCTTTTTTTCAGATCCTCAGACAGTTCTTTTACCATGAGGTGCCATGTTGAACTACCAGTGACCAGTACGAGAGAGTAAGAACAATAACACCATATTTAACACACCACATTTTCACTTAGGAGTGTACTCACTTTTGTTGCCAGTGGCTGTGTGTTTAGATATTTTGAGGAGACAGCAAATTTACACTGTTATACAAGCTGTACACTCACTACTTTACATTGTAGCAAAGTGTAATTTCTTCAGTGTTGTCACATGAAAAGATATAATAAAATAGTTACAAAAATGTGAGGGGTGTACTCACTTTTGTGAAATACTGTAAGTGGCATGAGGTGTTCCACAGCAGATCCTGGTTATAAATTGCCATTGCAATAATTATTGCAAAAATATATGGACTGGATGGCTTGTTATGGCATATATAGACAAGCAGTGGCATGCCTAATCTTTGCAAAACACAATTTTTTTGGAGTGTTCTTAGGTCTACCTAACTATTGTTTACATTTTTAAATGAAAATAAATGATCACAGCAAACATCTTCATTATATACATTATATCATGAACATTTGCATTGTAATAGCAGAACAAAAAAATGTATTTTTCATATTCCAATACAATCTTACGTGAAAAATCTCCTTTCATGTTGTGAGTTCTGCTTGTTTGCTGGCCATTTTTTTCTTTTCTATTATATTCTATTCAAATTTAAATTTATTATATTCGAAATCCAAATTTCGGAAGATGGTTTATTGTTACATTCTTTCTATGCTATTCTATTCGATTCTATTCTTTATTCTATTCTGTTTTATTTTATTCTAATTTATTCTATTTGGAATTCCAGTTTCAGGAGATGGTTATATTCTTTCTATTTTATTCTATTCTATTGTTTTATTCTACTCTATTATTTTATTTTCTATTGTATTCCAATCTATTCTTTCTATTCTATTCAAATGTTGAGAATTATGGAATATATATTCTTTCTATTCACTTGTTTCTTTTTATGTATTCTTTTCTATTCTATTGTTTTAGTTTCTGTTCTATTCTTTACTATTCTTTTCTATTCTATTCTTTACATTATATTCTGTTTGAATTCAAATTTATTCTATTCGGAATTCAAATTTCGGAAGAAGGTTATATTCTTTCTATTTTATGCTATTGTATTCTATAGTTTTTTCTATTCTATTCTATTCTATTCTATTTGAATTCAAATTTATTTGAAATTTGAATTTCAGAAGATGGTTATAATCTGTCTACTTTATTCTATTATATTATTTTTTATTTATTCTTTTCCACTTTATTTTATTGCATTATTTTCTATTCTACTTTATTCAGTTTTTTTTATTTTCTATTCTATGTTGTTCTGCTTTACTCTAATATTTTCTATTCTATTATATTCTATTCTATTATGTTCTATTCTATTCCTTTATGTTCTATCCTATCCCTTTATTTTTCATTGCATTTTTTTTTCTATTCTTTTGTTTTGTATTCTGTTGTGTTTTACGTTATTCTTTTATTTTCTATTATATTCTATTATTTTCTATTCTGTTCTATTATATTCTATTCTATTCTATTCTATTTTTCTAGTCTGTTACTTTATTTTCTATTCTATTTTATTCTCTTCGGAAATTCTAATTTTGTCTGAAATTTTGTTTCGTTATTTCAAATTCGTTTAAATTCATTACTTTTTTCATTTGGAAATTTGGATACATCCAAATAAACAAAAATTTGTCCGAATTTTGATTCAAAATCAAATGAATCACACATGACTAGCTAAACAGAGATGTGTTAATTGTCATAATTCCTTCAGACTAATGTATATAATGCCACTGTATTTTTAATTTTTTTTATCCCTAAATACCTTATTTCTGGAGCGCTGTTGTGTGGTCACATACTCTTTCCCTTTTCTTTGGCATCTGGAGAGAAAGATCCTTGGGAGGGGCTTCTATTTACTACTTTCTATTTTTTTGAGAATGTCATATAGCAGAATGTGAAAAATATCTATTTTTTTTTTCAAAATTGTCGCTCTTTTTTTGTTTATAGCGCAAAAAATAAAAATCGCACAGGTGATCAAATACCACCAAAAGAAAGCTCTATTTGTGGGAAAAAAAGGACATCAATTTTATTTGGGTACAGCATCGCACAACCATGCAATTTTCCGTAAAAATAACGCAGTGCCAAATTGCAAAATTGGGCCTGGTCAGGAAGGGGGCAAATCCTTTCGGGGGTTAAGTGGTTAAAGTGGAAAATCTACTTGCAGCCACATTAAAAGACTAAACTATCTAACCCTTTAAAGCAAAAATCACTATACGTACCTGTTCTGTAGCCAATTTGGTCCGGTCTCCAGTTGCGCATGCTGGGTGCAGGAGACAGCCGACAATGTCTGGTAAATGTCTGGGAAGTGACGTCATTCATAGAATTACCATGCGGCTTCCATTGTTGGCTGCCTCTTCTGAACACTTCCACACACATAAGTCTCTGCTGAGAGCTCAATGTGGGACAGGACCGGAGCCACTTCTGAAAAGGTATGTATATCGATTTTTGCTTTACGTGGATAGATAGCTTATGCCCCGTACACACGTGCAGATCGTCGGCGGAACGATCGGCCGTCTTTTGTCCCCGGGCTGTGGTGTCTGTTGAAAAGTGCAAAAGACTGCACAAGAATTTTGTCCGCCGACTACAGCCGACTGCAGAAGTGATGTCATGTGATGGTTAACTTTCCCTGTGTTTGTTCTTTTCTGAGCATGCCCAGTCTTGCAAATCTGCTGTCTGTCGGCCGAATTCTGTATTGACTGGCGAACAATCGGCCGCTCTGGTGTCGGCATACAAAAATTATAATGCTTGCACGACAGATTCTTTTCGGCCGAAAGTGCGCTGTCGGCTGTCGGAAGCATCATACTAACAAGCCGAAAATCGGCCGATCGGTCGTCAGCCGAATCTTTTCGGCCGACAATCTGCACGTGTGTACGGGGCATAAGTCTTAGAATGTGGCTGTCAGTAGATTTATGTAATTCATTTTAAGCTGAACTTCATTTCTTCAGGTGTTACTCTCCTAGCAAAGGAAACGTTCCTAAATCAAGCTGCTGTGCAGTGTACTGACCAGAATACTGGAAATGTGGTTTGAGACCTCTCTTCAACATTTACCTTTTTCCAGGTAAGGCTGTCCATGAGCCTAAACTGTCCCTGAACGTCAGGAACCGGTTCTTGGCTGTAGACAGAACTTTCCCTAGCCACCAGTTTCCTGTCCATGTCCAGAACTTCTGACATTGCAGGGTGCACCCTCAGTCATGCAGAATGAGATATTTATCTCCTCTCTGAATCCATGATGAGCAACAAATTCTCATGAGAACTTTGTGTCCAAACAGACACGTGCTCTCCTAAGATGGCACCCAGAGATCACACATTGGTCCTATGTTGGGCTCCCCCTAGTACCAGTAGTACACTTGGGGATTTTACTGAGATATCACGAGATTGCTGCATCACTTTCTGCACTAATGAAGCCTAATGAAGTAAAAGCATCCAGTAAAAGCATCCATCCTTGGGTGTAGTGGACAGCAGACATTCCCACCACTCTTGTGAGATTTGTACCACTCAGCACTCCCTGGGATCTCATTTAAAGGATGATGATGTCACCCTCACCTAGGGACAGCTCAACAGAAGTGGGAGTAAGGTAGGTACTGTATATAGCAGTGATGGCGAATCTTGGCACCCCAAAAGTTTTGGAACTACATTTCCAATGATGCTCCAATACATTGCAGAATGCAAGAGCATCATGGAAAATATAGTTCCAAAACATCTGGGGTGCCAAGGTTTGCCATCACTGGTATATAGCATTAAAGTAGAATTTCAGGCTACACCCAACTAGTTTTAAACATTCTCCTTCCCTACTCCTAACACCTATGCTGTAGATTCTGTGTAAGAAAGATGTATTTGCTTACCTATTTTCAGCCCTCTCTTTTCCAGTCATGTGATCCCCTGTGTAAGCCAGCAGCAGCTGCAGAGGAGAGGAGAGACTCTGCAACAACTGGTGGGAATGTTTGGGAGTGTTGACATCACCCATAGACTTCCATGGTCAATTTGTTCTCGGCAGTCCCTCCTCTCCAATGCAGCTGCTGCTGACTGACACAGGGTAGCTGGATCATGTAACTGAACTGGGGCAGGCTGAAAAAAGGTAAGTATATACATCTTTCTTACACAGGTTAGTCAGCATAGGTGTTAGGAGGGGGAGGGAACATTTTTAGTTCTGGTTAAGTGTAGCCTGGATTTTTACTTTAAGGTTTTTACATAAAGCAGTAAACATTTTAAAACAAGCCATCACTGACCTATATTGCTACTCGTACTGTGAAGCCATTTATCCTCAAAGATCACGACAAAGACTAAAGTCAAGTTTCAGTTTATCAGGGCTGGCAGGCTGCCAAGTCTCTGCCAAGAGTGTCTCTTTGAAGATACATTTCTCGACAATGTCTTACCAAATTTCCATTTCTAAAATACTTTGGTTAGAGCAATATAAATACGGAAATCCTAGCTAGGTGTATTGTTGTTAGTAGCATAAAAATTGGCTTATCTGTGTTTTGTTTTTTCAGTTTCCCAAAAACCCAGAGGAATGGTTGGAGTTGTTTAAAAACTTCCAGGAGATGTGGAACTTCCCAAACTGTGGAGGTTCAATAGATGGGAAACATGTTAGGATTACCCAACCTGTCAACTCTGGCTCCTTTTATTTTAACTATAAGGGATACTTCAGCATTGTCATGATGGCAGTTGTTACCGCAAACTATGAATTGCTATATTTGGACATTGGTAAAAAAGGACGGGACTCAGATGGCAGTGTTATCGAACAGACAGAATTCTATAGGCGCCTCCAGAATGAGACACTTAATTTGTTAAGCAACGCCCAGAATGTGGAAGGTATGAGTTTTGTTTTTTTAGCAAACGACACCTTCGCATTAGGAGAACACCTACTGAAGCCCTTCTCCATGCTTGCTTGACCCCAGATCAGAGGATCTTCAATTATAGGCTGTCCCGTGCATGCAGGGTGGTGGAGAATGCCTTTGGAATCTTGGCCAACATATTCCGCATTTTCCAAACTGCAATGAACTTGGCCATATATAAAATAGACATTATAGTTCTGCCATGTTGTGTCCTTCATAACTACCTCCGTTGACATGCGCAGGGGTATGTTGCTGCAGCACCAGATGAGGAAGCTGAGAGATTTGGCAGATATATTGGCAGATATATATGTGAGGAAGGGCAGGAGCGCCTTGTTGGACTCACATCTCTTGATCGAGTTCAATCAAGGCTACCAACACAAAGTGCTCAGCAAAGCAGGCTGGAGTACATGAATTATTTTACTGGAATCGGTGCAGTGAGCTGGCAGAACGACTTGTAAAAGTGTTGAAATAAAAATGTTTTTTGACTGCTTTGTACCAACTACTTACATGGTTTGTCGGGTCTGCAAATTAGTAGGATAGAAAAGTAAAAAAAAAAAAAAAAAGTGATCTTGAAACTGTACAAGTGTCATTTGGATAGCGGATACATTTGCGAAGTAACAGTCAGAGATTCCAAATTTCTAAGACAAAAGGTTTTACTGGTGTGAAGCAGTCATTGCATTTCTCAAAAACTTTTATTTGAAAAATTTTCAGAGAATAATACAGGATACATAAATTGTTTTGATGCTTGTATTTTTTTTCTCTCAAGAGTTGACATTATCATCAAACCAATTTAAGATTTGGCTGCATATAGCATACTGCACTGTTCTGAGAGGTGGATCATGATGATGATGATGGTGCACATGTAAACAGTCCTTCACACTAGTTAAAGATCCACCAAAAATAAAAAAAAACACATAACTTCCTATTCAAGTCCTATGACCACTCTCCATTCTTCTATTTCCCTCTACACAACATATGAAGCGACTTCATATGCTGGGCAGTATTGCATGGAGACCTTGCTGTATTTGGCAATTTGGTGACTGACAGCAGCAGGAAGAGAAAATTCCTTCTGTTCTCAGCCATTTGGACAGTCCAGAGAACGTAATGTGAAAAACAAATTTTCAGTTATGCCAGTCAAAGGCTATCAATGCAAAAGGTTTATTATCTTAATAGGTCGAATGACATAAGATAATAAATCTTTTAATGGGTGCAAATATGTTTTTTTTACACCAAACATTTGATTAAAAAATTATAAAATCATCAAAGTGTCATAAAGTAGACTATGAAAAAAATGTTGTCAACATTACTGACATGATTGCTTTCTAAGAAAGCCTACAACTTACAAATTATATTTATATGTATTTGTGATTGCACTTTTCATCAGTTTATTTGCTGACACCTTTTTTACTAGATCTTAGCTCAGCACCTGCTATATTTTTTACTGACATGATTGCTTTTTAAGAAAGCCTACAAAATAGGCCTACAACTTAACTAGAGGATCAATGAAAATTTGTAGTAAACACAATACAGAACGTGTCGCTTCTTGGATTTAATGAAGTTGACTGCAGCAGCGAAGCAAATCAGCAGATAGACAGGAAATGGTTGTTGGATTCAAACTGTGCCCTATGAAGGAAATAATATTAATTGATGGCCTTAGTGGAACAGGAAATAAAAACAAGACACCTACGGGAGAATATGTCCACAACTGTTGGCTTTTAGACATTTGCACCCACATTCTCCAAAGTGTCCTCTTCCAAGGTATCCGATCTGCTGTCATAACTGGTCATTTCCTGAACCTCTACACGTTCTTTTGCTGTAGCATCTGCATTTGAGAATATAAGTTAACAAGTGAATGTCATTATTTTACAGTCATATGTAAACATAAGTAAACAAAATGTCCTGTGACAGTTCATAGAAGCTCTTGTTTGTTTGTCGTCATCAATGACATTATAAGTGCTGGCACACTGCAGAAAGTTGACAGGTTTAGAACATAGCAATATGCTACAGCTAGTAGCTACCTTACGCTATGTCAGAATTCTAGTCTCTGCAGTGCGCCATCAATGTGAAGATGCAGTCTCCAAATACTCACAGACTGATTTGGTAATACTTCCTTGAATACTGATCAAAATGCTTGGAATCTCCTGATTGGCTGGAACCCCTATTCACCCCCATATAATACACCCCTATATAAAATACATATATTGATAGGTACAGTGTGATGAGAAAAAAAAGAACAAACCTGGTGTAGAGGAATATTTCACCGTTTATATGCCACTGTCCTCATCAGTGTGTTCACCTGTTGATTTTTCTGCGCTTGAATCACCCAAATGTAGTCTTCTCTTCTTGCGCTTCCATTAAAAAAAAAAAAAAAATGTGTTTATTAGCATAGTTTCTTTTTTTCCTTTCCTTCTGTTTGGCTCTATTTTTTAAATATTTTTCCTATAATAACAGAAAAGAAAAGAACAATATGTACAGTCCACAACAATTTTCAGGTCATACATGCATAGACACTATAACATTGCTTCAATCCATGGTTTTCACATTGAAAAATTCCTTAAAATAGATACTCACTTTTTTAAAGAGTGTGATCGATTTGTTCCAACTGGTCCTGCTCACGGTGTTTTAAATCTGACCATGTTTTTCTTACTTGGTCTTTTGATCTTTCTACTCCATGCTTCTTTCTTAAGCATTCCAGAACTTTGCCCAAGATTATATCTTTTCTGCTGTTGGGCCTCTCATAGTTTTGGAGCTTGCCGTCATAATCGTGCTTCTCCAGCAGGTATACAAGATCGACCATTTTAGTTCGGGACATTGCTGTTGCCTTCATCTTTCACCCACATGTCCCTCGGGCCTTTGGTCTGGGCTCCCCTTCATTCTCCTCCGCCATTTTGTGCACCTGCTGTCTTCCTCATGTGTCGCCGACAAGCCCTATGTGCTGCGTGAATCATCAGAGTGAGGCAAAGCAATGGACGCATGCTCAATGTGTAATCCAACGAACACATGCTGCAGACCCGATCTTATATATACAACAAGCATCGAAAAAGATTTATCCGCCACATGATTTATCAGTCACACGAGTGACTTGTTCAACGTATGAAATAAGTGAACCTTTTTTTTACATTCATGTGAGAACATTTATTATTTTATGTGGACAAATTATCGTTGTGTATTGGCCAGGAGTTTAGGATCATGCCTCATTAATTTCGGTTTATTTTTAGGTTTTGATTCCACATCAGTTTCACCATCTAACATAACTGGTAATTGAACTTCAGTATGTCTTTATGCCTGAGCATTACAATTTGACTTTTCAGGTAACATGACAGACAAGTTCACCAACCCTGAATTCCTTCAAAACTTCATTGAAATGTACAGGCAAACACCTTGCCTTTGGAAAGTCAAGTCCAAATATTACTCAGACCGCAACAAAAAGCATAAGGCCCTCAGTAAGATAGCAGGGCTCTGCAAAGAATTTTGCCCTAATCCTACAGTGCAGTATGTGAAGAACAACATTTCTAAAATGAGGACAATTTTTTAAAAAGGAGCTAAATAAAGCAAGGTCAGAAAACAGGAGCAGGAGCTGAAGATTTTTATGTTCCACTACTGTGGAATTACGAAAGCCTTAGCTTCTTGACAGAGCAAGTAGATACCAGAGCTTTGCTTTGTATTCTTGCAAACCCTTCTCCAGCTTCAGCAGATTTGCCAACATCTCACCTTGATCTTGACATCTCTCAGGACATTCCACTATTTCAGGTATCTGCAGGATAGTTTGGTACTTATGCCATGTATGAAATTCATTTTTCTTTTTGTGAAAACATTTCTGTAATTTTATGGCCTTCAGCAGTTTCTGTGTTGTGCAGTAGTCACATAACACCATGTAATTAAATGACACATCAAAAAGTAAAAGTTTGGACAAAATGTGGTTTCACTTTGCTGATAATGGTCTTCTTTTAAAGGAGGAGACTGGAGGACGCCACATTTTCATTCTTATCAAAGGCAACTTCAGCTCTCGAATGAAAGCATGATGATTATAATGGGTTTGGAATTATCACAACCAACAAATAAATAAAAATTACTGATAAGCAACGCAATTTGGCTAAAAAATTACTCTTAGAAGTCCTGCATAAAGCTGTTAGTGGGCAATTGTCAACATGCACACATTTGTCTGACAATCAATTCTCAGCACCATCACCAATACCACGACCATCAGCCATCGCACCAGCATTCTCATTCCATGCTATCCCATAACATGCCATCCAAAGAAATAATGGCAAAGATGGGTCTGGCAAAGACGGGTCTGCAGCATTGCTGTTTAGATGGGAGAGTGGGGAAGTGCAATTATGATACATATTAATTGTTCACATTATTTAATATTTTATATTAAATTTTTTCTTTTATTTCTTGAATAACTTTTTATCTACAAACTTTGTATTGTACAAAAATTGGATTGTCTTTCAAAGAACACAAAACACGATAGCTTTCCTTCAATGAAATTACATTTTGTGATTTATACCTATTTTTTTCTATCCCTGGGTTTTTATACCGGGTCATTCTTTCGGTACGGCTCATGCACTGTCTACTGCTCCTAATTTTTTTGTACGAACAACATACTAATCATACGATTATCATACGATGTGTTATCATACGATCAAAATTTTTGTGCTTGGAAAAAGATAGATGTTGCAATATGTTGCCAACTTGTTCATTTCATGCCTAGAAGACTTGGTGCTGTCCTTAAAGATCATGGATGTCATACAAAATACTAGATGTAGTAGTTTTTGTTGTGGGGTAAATTCAATTTTGCATCAACTAATTTGAGTAAAACTGAAGTTTTTGTAATCTAAATTATATTATTAACCTTACTTTAACCTCTTTACCACTAGCCACGGTGCTGCTACTGCGGCACAGTGGCTCGTTATCGTCTAGCGACATAGACCTACGTCGCTAGACTCCTCCCCCTGTAGGCGGCGCTCGCGCGCCGCTGGGGGCGCGCTCCCGCTGTTTTCATTCACAGCGGGAGTCGGGCCAGGGGAGAAGTGGAGGCGATCGCCGCTGCTCTGCCCCGATCGTCGGGGAATCCAGTTTGGAGATCCGCCCGCCTGTGTAAACAGAGCGGGCGGATCTCCTAAGTGACAGGGAGTGACAGATCAGAGTGTTCAGCATAGCTGAACATCCGATCTGTCCCTGGCTCACTCAGTCACCTCCCCCCCCACACGTTAGTAAGCACCAGGCATACATTAACCCCTCCCTCTCCAATAAAATTAACCCCTTCCCTGCCAGTGTCATCTTTACAGTAACAGTGCATATTTATAGCACTGATTACTGCAGTAATGTCACTGGTACCCCCAAAAGTGTCAAAAATGTCAGTCAAGGGTCCGATCTGTCTACCGCAATGTTGCAGTCCCGCAAAAAAAATCGCAGATCGCCGCCATTACTCGTTAAAAAAAAAAACACCAAAAATGACAGAAATCTTTCCCTTAGTTAGTAAACGCAATAACTTTTGCGCAAACCAATCAAAATACGCTTATTGCGATTTTTTTTACCAAACATAGGTAGCAGAAAACAAATTGGCCAAAAATTAAAAAAAAAATTGGTTTTTAAATCTTTTTTGGGGGGAATTTCATATAAAAAAATGTTAAAAATATTGTTATTTTTTCAAAATAAACGCTCTTTTTTTGTTTATAGCGCAAAAAGTAAAAATTGCACAGGTGATCAAACACCACCAAAAGAAAGCTCTGTTTATGGGAAAAAAAGGACGTAAATTTCGTTTGGGTACGGCATCGCATGACCGCGCAATTGTCAGTTAAAGTCGCACAGCGCCGAATCGCAAAAAGTGGCCCAGAATGCTCTAGTGGTAAAGTGGTTAATGTGATGGCGCTAAACAAATGTTCTATAAAACTCAGTGTTGTCAAAATTGTGGAAATTGTCCTTGTGTCCATTGAGATATTGATTAAAATCTTACTTTTTAAAAAGAGATGTACTAATTTATGCTGAGCACTGTATGTTGTTGGGTAGAGCTAAGTTAAAGTTAACGTAAATCACAGAAAAGTCAAGTATTTTAAATGCTTACTTGCTGTGTTTATTCTTTCTATAAAACAGGTTTTATTCACTTACAATGTGCATTTGAACTCCAGGAAGAGTTTTTATGGCACAACTACAATATCCCTTCCCCCCTGTATAACCCTCTCCTGTTCTGGGGGTGTTTACTGTCTACTTACTTTCTTTGCTGGTTCGGTTTTCCTTACCGTCCGCTCCCTATATACCATATCCTTTTATTAGCTGCCAGGGAAGGAGACAAGGATGTAGGTCAGCCCCAGACCAAGGATACCCATTCAGAGAGAGACTATACACACAGGTCTTGATGGTTGTAATTATCTGGTATATTGCATATATATGGTAATGAATGATGGCGGCTCTTGTAGGCACTAATACACGTATGAAAGTGCAGCAATCATCATTTTTCAGTATTTCCAAGCCTCGGGCCTGCTACTAGGGGGAGCCCCATGTGGCTATTCCAGATACCGAGATATTTCCTCTCTACATGTATCGTGTCTATTCTGACCCTTCCCACCAGGAACATTTCCCTGCGCTTATCACTTTCCCTAGCCAGCACTGTCTCTACCTCTGACCTATGACTTGCTCCACGCATGCCTGAATGATGCAGGAGACCCTATGTACAGTATAAGGTTGCAGCATCCAAACACAGAACTGACTTCTTTAAGACCCTGATGGAGTCCGCAAAAGGACATTTTCCCTAACAGATTCAACCTCCGCCTACAATGGCCAGCACTTGCCTACAAGGAGTGCCACTTGATAGCTCTGAGTCTGTTGGGGCTGATGACATCACATCCAAGACTGCAAAGCCCAGCAAACATTGCATGCCTTTTTAATATCTATGCAAGGGAGGTTTTACAGGTGAATAACATTCATCAAATATAATGAAAACATATATATATATATATATCTTGTAGTTGAAACAAAGGCTCTAGTGACAGGGTAATTTTTTAGTTTTTTTCTGACACAACGTTCTTTTTTTTCTTGTTTGCATAATACTTTCTCCAAACTTTTCCTAATCTAGGAGCCTAGCCAAGGCCCTGTCTATAACAATCCCCATTTGTTCTAAATATTTCATCCTTTTCATTTTTTTTTCTTCCAAGTCTATGTAATTTGTACTGGGCACTGTATTGAAAATTAATAAAAAAAGTAATTGTTTCAATATTTTGTTCTAACTGTACTGTCAGAGCTTCAAAGACTCTCCCACTGATAGTTTAGCAGTGGTTAGAATTACATTGCATACTGAATGACATTGGTGTTGGATTACCTATTAACCGTTCAGTATACATTACAAACTACCAGCCATGTCCTTAAAACTATAATCAAAGTGTAACAAGAAATAAATAGTACTGCTCACTATAATCAGAAATAATCACCTGTAATCATACAGTATAATGCATGGTAATGGCTAGGTGTGCTTAGGAGCATGCTATGATAGGCAATGTTCCCTCTAATTTTTTACTGGGCTGAGCAAATAAAAAAATTTCTGAGCGCAGTGCTCCCCAACCTTTTTATCGCCGCGGACCGGTCAACGTTTGATCATTTTTCTGTGGCCCCCAATCAATGCAGAGTGCCCACAGCATTGCCCCCAATCAATGCAGAGTGCCCACAGCATTGCCCCCAATCAATGCAGAGTGCCATAGCATTGCCCCCAATCAATGCAGAGTACTACAGCATTGCCCCCAATCAATGCAGAGTACTACAGCATTGCCCCCAATCAATGTAGAGATGCCAGCGTGCCCCTTTTCAATGTAGAGGTGCCAGTGTGCCCCCTTTCAATGTAGAGATGCCAGTGTGCCACCTTTCAATGTAGAGATGCCAGTGTGCCACCTTTCAATGTAGAGATGCCAGTGTGCCCCCTTTCAATGTAGAGATGCCAGTGTGCCCCCTTTCAATGTAGAGATGCCAGCGTGCCACCTTTCAATGTAGAGATGCCAGTGTGCCCCCTTTCAATGTAGAGATGCCAGCGTGCCACCTTTCAATGTAGAGATGCCAGCGTGCCCCCTTTCAATGTAGAGATGCCAGTGTGCCCCCTTTCAATGTAGAGATGCCAGTGTGCCCCCTTTCAATGTAGAGATGCCAGTGTGCCACCTTTCAATGTAGAGATGCCAGTGTGCCCCCTTTCAATGTAGAGATGCCAGTGTGCCCCCTTTCAATGTAGAGACTCTTCAGTCCCGAGTCTAGTAATGGTTCTGCCCTTTTTTCAGTTTTTAATTAATGCAGAGTGCCCACAGCATTGTCCCCAAATCAATGTAGAGATGCCAGTGTTCCCCCCCCCCCCGTGCACTTACCTCATGGTCACGGGCGGCAGCTTCTCTTCAGTTCATTCCCCGGCTTCCTGCCTCTCCTCAGTCCTCCTGACTCCCCGAGTCCCGGCGCCTCTTCCTCGGCCAATGGCATGAAGTTGGCCTTTCGGCCAATCAGGAAGCGGGAGGACCCGCTCCCTGATTGGCCAGGAGGAGGATCCGTGTGACAATAGCGAATTTTCATTCGCTATTGTCACACAATGGGCGTGCTCTCGCGGCGCACGCTCTGCTACACGGCCGCCACGTCTGCGGCTGCGCGGTTTGAATAGGTGCTTGCGCGGGACCTTCATTCACACTGCGCGCCCGCGCATGCGCGCAGGCTAAAGGGAACACTGATGATAGGTAATTACAGTATGTGGCTACTTTGCCTGGGTGTATTATAACAGCTGCAAATGGATAGATACAATGTAATTGTTACTATGTTCAAAGGAGCATAGCACTCAGATATGTTAATGCGTGTTTGTTGTTTCTGTAACATAAAAACTTTGAAAGCAGAGTCTGAGACAATAATTTATAATAATAGAACTGTGGCCTATTTTTTTATGAATCAGATTCTACTTGGTTCTAAGGCTGGTCGCAGACAGAAAAGGGTGGTCGGGTTTGTAAAAAAAAGAACAAATATTCTTTCTATTACCCAAAAAGGCTATGATTAAAAAAAAAAATCAACTGATCAACAGGCTTTCCACCCAAAAGAGGTCTGCTGGAGAGATAATGCTCAACTTAATCCAAATCTTTATTATTTTTAGTTTTCTATAGCGTAGGTGAGAGTCAGAACATTTGTCAGGTTTTGGGTGGGGCTTATTGGGGTGGGGACCCCTGTGAACGCACTTGCTAATCTAAAAAACACAGGCATGGGGGCCGCGTTCATGCAAATTCAACATTAAGACGGTACACCCTTAGAAGGGAGCAAGTTCACCTTGCACAGCTTAAAGTGTTTGTAAAGCATCAGCTTTTTTTAAATAAAAAAAACAAACATTTTACACTTACCTGCTCTGTGCAATGGTTTTGCAAAAAGCAGCCCCAATCCTCCTCTTCTCTGGTCCCTTGCTCATGCTCCTGGCTCCTCTTCTTCAGTCAGTGCCCCCTATAGAAAGTCGCTTCCTATGGGGGAAGCAGAGGGGGGAGATAGAGATTGGCACAATCAGACAGTGTGGGTGACTGCCGTAGTATACTGTGGGCAGATGGTGGGGTGCAATCCGATGGCTAGACACTTGGATGGCTGCAGGCTTGTAGAGGGTGAAGCGACCCTTTCCAGGAGAGAGAGAGAGAGCCAAGCGCTGATCTAAGTGTAGCACAGCAGTACTTTATTCACACACAATTAAAATGGTACTCACAAGAGATCCATAAAAGCAGGCATCTATAAAAGCAGTGAGGGGAAGGTCTCTGGTGTCACATCCGAGGTGGTAGATCCGGTCGGGCGGTAGCGCTGTGATGAGGGAGGACAACCGATGGCCTCATGTCGGAGGCGGGGGACGTGCAACTCCTCTGTGGTGGCAATGCAGCGTGGGTCCGCCGGTCGGATGGCTGTGACGTCACTTCCGGAGACAGTAGGGGGTTCGAACGGCGACGCGTTGCGGAGCTCCGCTCCTTCTTCAGGCCGTACAGGGGCCATTTTGGATGTGGTATTTATGCCCATAGTCCGGGACAACAAGTACAGTGGCTCGGGTGGGACAAATTTAGGAAAGGCAAACCAGCAATGGAATTTGCATACTAAACAAGAGTGGTGGAGGTTAAAGAGGGGAGGAGGAAGAGTTTGAGGGGGCACTCATGTGGCCTCCCTCTTAAGCCCCGCTGCCTGCATCCATAAATACAGACTGCCGGGCATGGGCCCACCCCCCCGGCTCCCTTGACACAGATTGGCAGCAGCAGAAGCTTTTGGGTCTGCTCTGTGAGGTGGGACAGACCCCGAGAGCTGCTGCTCTCATGCACAGCACTGGTTTGTGATGGGGCTTTAGTAAGTATAAGGGGGAATCCCAGGCACACAAGGCTTTTTACCTTAATGC
The DNA here is from genome assembly GCF_965119305.1 of Pelophylax lessonae. Classification (NCBI taxonomy): domain Eukaryota; kingdom Metazoa; phylum Chordata; class Amphibia; order Anura; family Ranidae; genus Pelophylax; species Pelophylax lessonae. The sequence goes on from NC_138770.1 coordinate 123,265,587, forward strand.
ATAGAATGGGCTTTAGAACCATAAGGCTTTAGAACCATTTTAATTCTTAGCACACTAAGCACTTTGTATGCACTCCTCATGTGTAACTTCACAACAGCTTTTCTCCCCATATGCAGCCTTGTAGAATCCTGCCTTTTACACAGCACAGACCCCCATTATTATGAGCTTAAACACTTTACTTGTACCACTCTCCCTCAGTCTGTCCACCATAACCTCTAGGTTAGGTTCATAGGTTTCCTGTGCCATGAGATCAGTCTTATAGAAGTGAAGAACTGACTGCTAGCAAGGGGGTCAAGCTCACTGACCTTCCATGTTACCTGGAAATACAGTGCAAAACTGATGGAATTCTTAACCAGTTCATTGGTTACCCTTGGCAACAGCACTTGGCTGCATCTCCCACCACCTCCACAGCATGATTACCCTTTTATGGTGATCTTCTTGCATCCCCTCTTCATCCTCTTCTTTGTAGAAGCCCTCTTCTTTATACACCTTACATGTACCCCTTTAGCAAAGAACTTCAGAAAAGGCACTTTGGAACTTAGAGGAACTGTTACTTAGGCACTCCTGCAGATACAGTTAATAAAAACAGCCTCACACAGTTCTTCAAAGCATAATCCTATGCTTCCTAATCAGGGCTGCTGATAAGGCAGTACAGCCAGCCCTCCTGTATTGGGTCCAGTCCCCATCAGTTTAAAAAGGGGGTTCCAGGCACCTGCTTAGCAGGAGGGCCGGCTTTTCTGCCTTATTGCAGAAACCAATCCTCTCCGGTCTCCCTCTGCGGCGCTCCCAGCTTCTTCTCCTTATTAGGGCTGCTGATAAGGAAGTACAGCATGCCCTCCTGTACCAGGCCCAGGCTCCATCAGTTTAAAAGGGGGGCCGGGCACCTGCTGAGTAGGAGGGTCAGCTGTACTGCCTTTTTGCAGAAACTGATCCTCTTCTGCATTACTTTGTAGCTCTGCAGGTTTCTCCTTCTGCTCCCTCCATCACCCACGACTGTGATGCAGGGGGATCAGTTCTAGCATCCGTGCCCCCCACCCCCCTGATTTCAAGGCCCCCCTTTGCGCCCCTTTTCCCTGCAGCTTTTCCGGATTCCCTCATCTCCTCTCCCGCCAGTAGCGGTGAATATAATTTGATATTTTTTTGGGGTGGAGGGAAGCAGGCCCCTGTTATGTAGGCAGTATGGGGCCCCATGATTTCTTACAGCAGCCCTGTTCCTAATCTCAGGCTGCCCAGTTCATGCATCCTCCAAGTTGTAAGGGTTTCTCACACAAAATCAATAGAACCATCTTCGGGACCCAATTCAGTGCCCAATATGGGGGTGCCCCCCTAAGAGTAGAGCTACATGTGGCTACAGTCCTGCTTGTTCTTTTTCTTTGAAGACCCAAGGACTCAGAAAGGTTACCGCCCCTTGTATTTATGGGCCACCACAAGGGGGCAGAACCATGAATACCCAGGAGTCAGTACCTCGACCCCTACCTGGCTCCTAGGTAGCCTTTGGCCAATCATGGATCAGGGGCTAAGTCCACACTCCACACTATATAAGGCTGCTTACACGGCAGCCCTGTGTAGTGTGTGTTAGTGGAGATTAGGCAGGTAGTTAGTGGATTGTGTGTTCATTATGTTTAGTGCAGCCAGTGTTATCTAGTGCTGTGCTGTGATTCTTGTGTAACAAAAGTGTAGTGGTGCCACTGAAGTGTTGGTGTATGCAAAATGTCGGTGTCACCCCACTGATTCCCTTTTTTTTTTTTCATTGATTTTTTTTTTTCGTGGCGCATCTGTGGCGCAAGTGCTATTACTTCTGTGTCAATGTAAGATTCTGGTACCTTTGGTACCCTTATTTACCATTTTCCTTTCAACATTGCGTCCCACCTTTCTAGTTAGGTGGAACGCATACAACTTTAAGACGGATGACGTCATCGCTGAGCGCCGCTGAGCGGCTATTTCAATCGCCGGCGTTCTCTCTCACGTTGTTCGTTCAATGTGTGCCTACATGCTTACAAGCCTTGTCTTGCTGTCGGAACCTCCAGCTATTTGCCTTTACCTGGAACAGACCGGAACCTCGCAACTGATCCCGTATCTCGCTACCGGGTCACTCCTTCACTACTGGACCCCTCTACTTACTAAACCTTACTAGTGATAAGTACCCCACAGGGGAATCCTCCATAACTAACTTACACTATCATCTTCTGCACATTAAGGACTGTTACTATCTATGCATACTAATTCTACCATCTGCACTGTTACATAGATTGCTAGCTCTTGAGTCTACTACCATCTATCCTTGCACTGGGTTAGTCTATCCTGTCTATGTCATCTGCTGTCCTTACCACCTGTTACCATACATGATTACTAACCTATCTGCATTCTACCTATTACCATCTACTACTCTCCTGAACATTACTATCAAGTGCTTACCATTACTGTCACTGCTCACACCTGTCCCTTCAGCACATCACCTCCATACTATCATATACATCCTATCACTCCAGGAACATCTTATTGAGTGTGTGTATATCTGTATGCTGAAGCAGACAGGCCCACAGTGATGAGTCTGGAGAGTTGGATCTGGTATTCCAACACATCTCTACATGACTACTGAGTGGAGATTCTGCAGCTGCAAATCCAACTTACAATAAAAACGCAGGAGCATTACAGATTGAACGAACCTTAAAAAAATGGATTCAGCAGAATTACCCACTCAAGTGACACAATTAACACAGCAAGTAAATGCATTAATACTTGCTCTTACTGAAGTAAAAGAAGACAATCAGACTCTGAGACAGCAGGTAACCCGTCTTTCCCAGCTTACTGCTGCTCAGCCCCCTGAACCCAAAATAAACCCTCCTCTAGTGTTTACAGGTGATCGGAAAAAATGTTGTGAATTCAAAAACGCATGTCAATTGCTTTTTTTGCTAAAACCTCATACTTACCCTACTGATCAAATTAAAGTCTGTACCGTCATTTCATACTTAACGGGTGATCCACGGGCCTGGGCAGACTCTCTCTTTGAGAAAAATGATCAGCTTCTCAACTCCTATCCTTTATTCCTAGCGGAACTCGCTAGTTTATATGATGACCCCAATAGGCAGAGTACTGCTGATATCCAATTGAGGGCTTTAAAACAAGGAAGGAGACCTGTAGAAGACTTTGTAGCAGAGTTCAAAAGATGGACCTTTGATTCAGGGTGGAATGATACATCTCTGTGAACTCAGTTCAGACTCGGGTTGTCAGAAGCCGTTAAAGACGAGCTCGCCCGAGCGGATTTACCTGGCACTTTGGATGCCTTAATACAACTCAGTATCAACATTGACAGGCGACTGCGAGAAAGAAAGGCTGAGAAAATGGGAATGCCATTGTCTAGTCCTTCTCGGATTTCGGCCGTTGACCCTACTCCTATGGAGGTAGGAACCATACACCCACCTTTATCAACTACTGAACGAGCCAGGAGAAGATCCAGTAATCTCTGCATGTACTGCACATCCCCGGATCATTCAATAAGCGTCTGTCCCCTTGTCCGCAAAAAAGAGGGTGAGTGTTCACATGTCTTGCTAGGGGGATTAACGACTTCCTTTTCTAAACCTTATCTCTTTGTTCATTTAACATTATAGTGGGACCAGACTAGGATTACTACCAAGGCTATGATCGACACAGGATCTTGTGGGAACTATATCGATACACGTTTTGTTACTTTAAATAAAATACCTATTATTTCAAAACCTAAACCTGTTTCTGTTAGTTTCATTAACGGTATCCCGCTATCTTCTGGTCCAATCACCAATCAGACACAAGCACTCCTTGTCACTGCTAACGAGTCTCATATGGAGACCACCTCCTTTGATATACTATCTTCACCCCATTTTCCCATTATTTTGGGACTCCCCTGGTTACACACACATCAACCAATCATAGATTGGAAAAGACGGACTTTAACTTTCCCTTCTCACTATTGTGAGATTACGTGTAACCTCCCATCTTATGGAAAGATCCTGTCTGTGGTGTCAGACGAGATTGCACCACTATGCTATCAGGATCTGTCCGAAGTATTCCTTGAGAAAAATGCTCAAGTGTTGCCTCCCCATAGGAATTATGATTGCACTATCGATCTACTCCCTAACAGCAAATTGCCTTTCGGTCATGTTTATCCTCTTTCACAGGATGAACTCTCTCATCTCAAGGAATACTTGGATGAGAATTTGACAAAAGGGTTCTTCAGACCCTCCACTTCTTCCACAGCTGCAGGACTTTTCTTTGTCCGCAATAAGGATTTAAGTCTTAGGCCGATTATCGATTATAGGCAATTAAATACCATTACAATAAAGGATCGCTATCCTTTACCGCTCATCCCTGAACTCATTGAACAAGTGCGTGGGGCTACTTACTTCTCTAAATTGGACCTAAAAGGGGCATACAACCTAATCCGAATCCGTGACGGAGATGAGTGGAAAACAGCATTCAGAACCAGATACGGATTATTCTAATATCTTGTGATGCCATTCGGGTTGTGTAATGCTCCCGCAGCTTTTCAAAGGTTCATAAACGACATCTTTAGAGACTTACTTGATGTCTGTGTTGTGGTATATCTGGACGATATACTTATCTATTCTCGATCTCTGTCTGAACATATAAAACATGTAAGACTTGTGTTATCCAGATTACTCGCACACAATCTATACGTGAAATTAAAAAAATGCCTATTTCATAAAGAAGAAATATTATTCTTAGGATACATCATATCCAAAACCGGAATCAAGATGGATATGAGCAAGATATCCTGTATTCTGGATTGGCCTATACCAACAACTCGTAAGGCATTACAGCGATTCCTTGGATTTTCAAACTTCTATAGGAAGTTCATCAAGAACTTCTCTGCTATTGTGAGACCTCTCACACAACTTACAAGTATAAAGAAACCATTTAAATGGTCAGAAGAAGCAAATGGAGCTTTCCGCTTGTTAAAATCAAGCTTTACTTCTGCTCCCATACTACGCCATCCAGACCCATCCCTCCAATATATTCTGGAGGTAGATGCGTCAAATATGGCAGTAGGAGCAGTTCTCTCCCAACGACCAACAAATACTTCACCACTCCACCCAGTTGCTTTCTTCTCAAAATCACTAAGCAGCCCAGAGGTGAATTACCCAGTGGGTGAAAAGGAGTTGCTTGCCATAAAACTGGCACTGGAGAATTGGCTACATCTACTTGAAGGTACCCAATTACCAATACTCATATATACAGATCATAAAAACCTTCAATACCTCCAGACTAACAAAACTCTTTCCCACCGGCAGGTACGATGGTCATTATTCTTCCTAAGATTCAACTTCCTAGTGACCTATACGCCTGCAGACAAAAATAAAAAAGCGGATGCGCTATCACGATTATCCGAAGATAACTGCGCCAAAATCCCTTCTATTCCTATAATACCCTATGAACGTATTATTGGTGTTGTTCGTTCCCTGAAGGAAGAGATTTTGCACAGTATAAGATTGGATTCACCTCCACCACAACTAAGTACTGATGCAGAAGGCTTCCTCTATTACCACGACAAACTCTACATACCCCCTACTATGCGCACCAAGATCTTGGAATTATCACATGATGTGCCCATGGCAGGACATATGGGTATGACGAAAACCCTTAATTTGCTTACCAGGCAGTTTTGGTGGCCTGATATGAAGATGTCTGTACAAAAATTTGTTTCTTCATGTGACATCTGTGCAAGGTCCAAAATTGACACTACAAAACCATCTGGTCTACTCTGCAGTCTACCAATACCCCAGGTCCCATGGGAAGTTGTGTCCTTAGACTTTATAGTAGAACTACCACCTTCCAAAGGATTTAATACCATTCTAGTGTCAGTGGACCATCTGACGAAGATGGCACATTTCATTGCTATTCGCAGACTACCTTCATCTAAACAAACAGCGGAACTACTAATGAAACATGTGTTCAAGTTACATGGAATTCCAAAGACTCTTTTATCCGACCGTGGTTCACAGTTCATCTCCAAATTTTGGCAAGCTCTATGTCAAATACTATGGATTGAGCGAAAGCTCACTTCTCCCTACCACCCTCAGACCAACGGACAGACTGAAAGAGTCAACCAGTGTATAGAACAATATCTGCGTTGCTACACATCATACCTACAGGATGATTGGGTGGACCTCCTCCCTCTGGCGGAATTTGCTTATAACAACGCAACCCACAGTACTACTAAGCAAAGTCCGTTCTACTTGAACTATGGGTTTCATCCCACACTTCTTCCACCACGCATCCTACCATCAAGTAACCCAGTAGCCTCGGATTATCTTACCCAAATAAAAGACTCTCTGGGTTTACTTAATACCACCATCACACACGCTCATAGTCAACAAAAAAGGTACTACGACCTTCGTAGAAGACCTTCTCCGCAATATGCTATTGGGGACCTCGTTTGGCTATCGACAAAAAATTTAAGATTAAAGATCCCTAGCAAAAAGCTTGGACCTTTATTTCTGGGACCCTTCCCAATTAAGAAACTCATTGGAAAAGCTGCAGTGCAACTCACCTTACCGGCAGATCTCAAAATACATCCCATCTTTCATGTGTAGCTACTGAAGCCACATGTTCCTAACCAAGGAATAAGGCCTACCATCTTGCCTCCACCTCCAGTACAAGTTGAAGGCGGAGAAGAATATGAGATTAAGGAGATTTTGGATTCTCGTATCCACAGAGGAAGACTCCAATATCTCATAAGATGGAAGAACTATGGACCCCAAGACGACACCTGGTTGGATACCTCTGATGTTCACGCACCTAGGCTTATACGAAGGTTTCACTCGAAATACCCGGAGAAACCAGTGCTATAGGCCTTCCGGAGCCGGCCTTAAGGGGGGGGTACTGTAAGATTCTGGTACCTTTGGTACCCTTATTTACCATTTTCCTTTCAACATTGCGTCCCACCTTTCTAGTTAGGTGGAACGCATACACCTTTAAGATGGATGACGTCATCACTGAGCGCCGCTGAGCGGCTATTTCAATCGCCGGCGTTCTCTCTCACATTGTTCGTTCAATGTGTGCCTACATGCTTACAAGCCTTGTTTTGCTGTCGGAACCTCCAGCTATTTGCCTTTACCTGGAACAGACCGGAACCTCGCAACTGATCCCGCATCTCACTACCGGATCACTCCCTCACTACTGGACCCCTCTACTTACTAAACCTTACTAGTGATAAGTACCCCACAGGGGAATCCTCCATAACTAACTTACACTATCATCTTCTGCACATTAAGGACTGTTACTATCTATGCATACTAATTCTACCATCTGCACTGTTACATAGATTGCTAGCTCTTGAGTCTACTACCATCTATCCTTGCACTGGGTTAGTCTATCCTGTCTATGTCATCTGCTGTCCTTACCACCTGTTACCATACATGATTACTAACCTATCTGCATTCTACCTATTACCATCTTCTACTCTCCTGAACATTACTATCAAGTGCTTACCATTACTGTCACTGCTCACACCTGTCCCTTCAGCACATCACCTCCATACTATCATATACATCCTATCACTCCAGGAACATCTTATTGAGTGTGTGTATATCTGTATGCTGAAGCAGACAGGCCCACAGTGATGAGTCTGGAGAGTTGGATCTGGTATTCCAACACATCTCTACATGACTACTGAGTGGAGATTCTGCAGCTGCAAATCCAGCTTACATTAAAAACGCAGGAGCGTTACAGTCAACAGTGTTTTGTTTTTTTTTGTGGGGCAGCAGCACTAATAATATTTAGGGCATAATTGCTGCCCCCCTTCTACATCGCAGGTGCTGTTCCTTCTGTGCCAGCAGTGGTTTTCTTTTTTTTTTATTTATTTATTTATTTTTGTGGGGCAAAAGCACTAATAATATTTAGGGCATAACTGCTGTCCCCCTTCTGCATCGCAGGTGTTCCTCTTTTTGCATCATCAGCGATAAAAATATTTAGGACATAATTGTTGTTCCTCCATTCTACATTGCAGGCATTCCTCTTCTGTGTTGGCAGTGGTTACCTTTTTTTTTTTTACTTTTGTAATTTTTTCTTTAATAAAAAAAATAATAATTATAATAAAACAGTTTATAGTGCACCAAGCACATAAATATTGTACCCAAGCACCACATTATCTTCCCACACTCTATAATAAAAAGTTATAAAAATGACCCCAAAAAAAATAAAAACAATAATAAAACAGTTTATAATGCACCAAGCATAAAAGTATTGCACACAAGCACCATATTTCCATACCACACTCTACAATAAAAAGTTATAAAAATCCTCCCAAAAAATCCCCATCATGTCCAAAACAAGGAGAGGCAGACGCTCACAGGCCACTAAAAGAGGGCAAGCAGCCTCTGTGTCCACAGTGAAAAGTGATGGTCATAGACATGGTGCATCCTCTGCAGGCGGAGCAACGCTTCACCTTTTTTTCTGGTGCTGGCCATGTTATTGAGCCACAACAAGCAAAGTAGTTGGTGGAGTGGATAACTAAGCAGTCCTCATCCTCTGCCACCCAGGCTCATACTAGTTTGCCTTCCACTGCAGCTGCCAAAGCAACCAATTGCACAGGCTCCTTGTCTACAGCTACTCCTTCCATAGCCCCACCATCATACACGGAGTAGTCAACTGAATTATTTGATCATAGTGTCAGTTACATGCTGCTGGAAGATGCAAAGCAATTTGGGGTGGGGGGTGCCAATGACAAACAAGAAACTAGCAGTCATGCCCCCCCCCCCCACATGCAGCATACTGTCAAGTTTTCTCTTTAGTGATGAGGAGGGAGGGGGTGATGAGGTCACAGACTGTACTTGGGTGCCTGAGAGAAAAGAGGAGGAAAGTGATGAGGAGGAGGCACACATACAACAAGGCAGGATGTCCTGCAAGGGCCGGCTTATGGGCAGCCACCCTATTGCATCACACCACAGAGCTCCGCAGGTGCAGGGTGCTACTAACTCCCCGCTGACTTCCAAAAGTTAATTTGTGTGGGCTTTTTCAACACATGTGCAGCAGAACGCAGCATTGCTGTTTGAAATCTCTGTCTGAAGTGGATCAAGCATGGCCAGAACACCAGCCGCTTGGGCACCACATGCTTGACAAGACATATGACGACCTGCCATGCAGTCCATTGGCAACAGCACCTGAAAGACCCACATCATAAAACAATGCAGACTTCTCCTTGCTCCTCATTTGGGATCTCTACCCCTACTATACCTCAAGTCTTTACAAAAATTTGAACTGAGAGGGATGATGGTATAGCATTGGGTGCCACAGGTACTTGCACTAAATCTGCTTGGAGTAGACCACCTGTTGATTTCACCAGGCAAACTTCACTACCCCAGTTGCTGAATTGTAAAAAAAAGTATTGTCCCAGCCATCCATATGCTGAGCTTCTAAATGCTAGCTTGGCCAAATTGCTTGAACTACAACAGCTGCCTTTTCATTTGGTAGACTCTGCCCCCTTTTGTGAATCTGTAGGTATGCTGTACCACAGTGGTAGGTTCCAAAAATAAATGTATTTTAATATAACGCCATTCCAGCTCTGTACCATCATGTGGAAGGCAATGTTTTGGCCTCGTTGGACAGAGCGGTCAGCAGCAAGGTTCACTTTACTGCTGACTTGTGGTCCAGCAGGCATGGTCAGGGACATTACATTTCCTTCACGGTGCACTGGGTAACTCTGCTGGCAAGTGGGAAGGATGCAGGACAGGGTTCAGTGCTGGAGCTTGTTCCGCCACCATGCCTCATCTTCTTCTTCCTCTATAGCCTCTTATGCTGAATTGTCCTCTGAACCAGCAGTGCTCCCTAAGCGTTCAAGGGGCTGCGCAAGCAGTTAGGCTAAAAGATGCTATGCAGTGCTTCAGTTAGTCTGTCTAGGCAACAGGAGCCACACCAGGCCAGAGATTCTGTGAGCTCTGCAAGGACAGGCTCAGAGGCGGTTGATCCCATGGCAGCTTGAGCCAGGCATGGTTGTTTGCGACAATGGCACCAATCTTCTCTCCACCCTCCGACTGGGACACTTGACACGTGTTCCATGCTTGGCACAAGTCCTGAATTTTGGTGGTGCAGCGTTTCTTGAACAGGTACCCGGTTTACAAGATCTTCTGAGGCAGGCCACAAAAGCCTGTGGCATTTCCGGCAGTCATACAATGCCAGTGCTCAGCTGGCTGACATTCAACGGGAATTCAACCTGCCCCCCAATCGCCTCATTTGTGACATGCCCACCAGGTGGAACTCAACATTAGCAATGCTGCAGCAGAGGGCCATCAATGAATACCTGTGTGAGTATGGCACAAGGACAGGCTCAGGGGAGCTTGTCTTCTTTTTACCACACCAGTGGCTGCTGATAAAGGATGCATGCACTGTCCTGTCACCATTTGAGGAGGCCAAAAGGATGATGAGCCACGACAATGCATGCATCAGTGACACTATCCCTCTAGTCTTCCTGCTGGAGCACCCTTCCTGGAATCATGAACAGGGCACTTGAGGCAGAACAGCGGGAGGAAGATTAGGACTTTCTTTCCTCACTAAGCCCCCTTTATGCAGATACCATTCCTGCGGGCCGCAAAACACACAGGAGGATTGTGGCAGCATGGATGTACTGTAGAGAATAACATACAGGAGTCATCAAGGGATAGTTTTCATTCCCCAGAAACCCCAGGAGTGGTACGTGGCTGGGGAGAGGTAGTTCCTGACAATCTCATCCTTAGTGACCCAGAGGACTCAGAATATCATGCCTCCTCAAACTTATGCTCCATGGGCACCCTGATTTTGCAAAGCCTGCGAAAGGACACGAGGATTCATTGGATCAAGGGGAGGGATTATTACTGGTTGGCAACCCTTTTTGATCCACGTTACAATGCTAAAGTTGCAGAGCTCATCCTGCCTTCGCAGAGGGAGCAGAGGATGAAACATCTTGAAGAAAAATTTGTGTAACACCTTTCCAGACACTGGGAGGTTACCATTTCCTGGACAACGTGTTTCTAAGGCTTTGTTCATTTATAGGAAGAGCGGTGGAGAGGCAGATGTCTGATCGATGCCTTTAAACAATTCTTTAGTCCTCAGCAAGAGTAACTGTGAGGGATTACAGTGTTCAGGCACCACCAAAACGTAAGGTCCAATTTTTCTGCACCTGTTTTACGGGTGCAAGTAATTTAGATTTTTTCACATTTTTAACAGCGGGACACTAACTGTGAGGGGTTACAGTGGTTACAGTGTACAGGGGTTACAGTGTACAGGCACTGTTTGGCACTGTTTGGGCTGAGCATAAGTTTGGCCTGAAAATCACCCAGCAGGAAAGGAAAGGGGGGCAACAAGCGAGCACACCCCTCCTGAACTATACCAGACCACTTGCCCTTAACATGGGGAGGGTGCTTTGGGTGCCTCCAAAAGCACCCTGTCCACATGTTGATGAGGACAAAGGCCTCTTCCTGACAACCCTGGGCTGTGGTTGTCAGGGTCTGCGGGTGGGAGGGCTTATTGGAATCTGGAAGCCCCCTTTGACAAGGGGGCTTCCCCCTAGATCCTGGCCCCTAGATACATAATACCCCTATCCATTCACCAAAAAAGTGTCAAAAAGTAAGAGCCACACTGTTTTTGACAAGTCTTTTATTAAAAAATAAAAAGTAGAACAATAGTGTCGGACCCAAAAAATAGAAAAAATAAAAAATGCTTTGACAGTTCTTATGAAGGCAAGAGGGCCATCTGGCTACATGACCTGGTGGCACCGCCCCTTCTGACATCATGTGACGTCAGAAAGGGACGGTGCCACCGGGTGAGGTAGCTGGGTGGCCCCCTCTTTAGTCTATATAAGAACTGTCAAAGGTCCGATCGGGCAGTCAACGGGACGTTTTTAGGGTAGTGGTTAAGCATCAATAAAATCTCTGCTCCTTTAAAAACAATAATTTAAAAAAAAAATTGCTTTGATACATGTCCCCCAGGGCAGTACCCAGGTCCCCATACACTTTTTTATGGCAATAACTTGCATATAAGCCCTAAAAATGAGGACTTTTGATTTTTCATGTTCATGTCCCATAGACTTTAATAGAAGTCGCATGTTCGCTAGAACTTTTTCCCTGTTCCAGATGTTCTGGTGCGAACTGAACAGGGGGGTGTTTGGCCCATCCCTACACATAACACACTTACTGACCCTAGGTAGCTATGCTCAATCTTGTGACTCCTATACCTATGTGGAAAGCTATGGTTATCACCCAGGTTGTCTGCCTTTGTTCATCTTCAATTCTTAGGGAATAGAGTGATTAGTAGTTTACATAAAGAAGACAATATTATTTTATGCTTTCAGATTATCTCATAGGAAGTGTCAAGAACGCTGAATTCTGGAAAGATCAACAGGTCTCTCTACTTTCTAACTAATGAAAATGATTCCTGCCACCTTAGCTAAGGCCTAGTAGACCAAATGTATTACGCTATTTTTCTTGGGTTTAACCACTTTAAGACCGGAAGATTTTGCTGCTTAATGACCAGGCCCTATTTTGCGAATCGGCACAGCGTCATTTTAATGGACAATTGCGTGGTCGTGAGGCACTGTACCGAAATAAAATTGACGTCCTTTCTTTCCCACAAATAGAGCTTTCTTTTGGTGGTATTTGATCACCTGTGTGATTTTTATTTTTCGCGCTATAAACAAAAAAATAGCGACAATTTTGAAAAAAAAAAAAAAAAAACAATATTTTTCACATTCTGCTATATGACATTCTCAAAAAAAAAAAATGTAAAAATCAAAATTTTTACACATTTTAGGCCAATTTGTTTTCTGCTACATATTTTTAGTAAAAAAAATCCCAATAAGCGTATTTTGATTGGTTTGCGCAAAAGTTATTTTTATTGTTTTTTTTTACTAGTAATGGTGGCGATCTGCAATTTTTTGCGGGACTGCGACATTACGGCGGACAGATCAGACCCCTAAGTGACATTTTTGACACTTTTGGGGGTACCAGTGATATTACTACAGTAATCAGTGCTAAAAATATGCACTGTTACTGTAATAGTGCCATTGGCAGGGAAGGGGTTAATACTATCGGTAATCAAGGGGTTAAATGTAAGCCTAGGGGAGTGATTCTATCTGTGGGGGGAGGGTTGGGCTTGTGAGATGACTATAGAGACGTGCGATCCTATATAGCAGGAACACATGGTCTCTGTGATCATCCGGGGGAGAAGGATGGACAGCTGTGTTTACATCAGCCGTCTGTCCTTCTCTGTCAGCGGGGAGAGATTGCCAGTTTCAGACGGCAATCCTGCATGTACGGGGTTTTGCCTGGGAGAGCCAGCCTGCTGCAGTACATCTGCGGCGGCTGGTCGTCAAGTGGTTAAATATCCTTTAAAACTGATCTCATTAACCCATTAACTCATTAGCCCCCCCCCCCACTGCACTAATGGCTGGATTTAGAAAAAAAATCAACTTATAGGCCATTTTGCTTACATAAATCCCTGGTCATTTGACATGTTTGGTCCGGAGTCTTCTCTCTTCCTTTTTACGGTTTACTTACACTTTAAAGGAGTTGTAAAGTCAGAAGGTCTTTTATCTTAATGCATTCTATGCATTAAGATAAAAAGCCTTCTGTGTGTAACAGCCACCCTCAGCCCCCCTAATAATTACCTAAGCCCTCTCTCTATCCAGCCATGTCCATGAGTCCCTCGGCCATCCAGGACTCTCCCTTCTGATTGGCTGAGAAACAGCAGCGCCATTGGCTCCTGCTGCTGTCAATCAAAGTCAGATAGCCAATCAGAAAAGAGAGGGGGCAAGGCAGAACAGCAGTTCTGTATCTGAATGGACACATGGAGCTGCAGCTTGGCTCGGGTGACCCTATAGCAAGCTGCTTGCTGTGGGGGCACTCAACAGGAGGGAGGGAGGGACCAGGAGCAGCAAAGAGGGACCCGAGAAGAGGAGAATCCAGGCTGCTCTGTGCAAAACCATCTACACAGAGGAGGTAAATATAACATGTTTGTTATTAAAAAAGAAAAAAACAAAAAAACTTTACAATCACTTTAATCTTTCTATGACCTTGTCATAGTACTCATTGGGGCAGGAGCAAAACTTGCAGTGCAAAATTAATTTTAACTTTATCTTTATTGCATATTTTTATATTTTTATATCACAATGAACCAGTAAAGATAAATTGGGGGGGGGGGGGAGTGTGGGGGAAGTAAATGGAAAACTTAAAGAATTCAATAAATAAGGAGTATATAGAATAAAAAAAAAAGAGGAAGAAGAAAATAATATTCATAGAAAGAGTAATAAAAACGACAAGATGCCATCATTGTCAAAATACAGGAAAAAACAAGGAGAAAAAAAATTAAAACAACTTCTATGTGGTATTGTAAAGTCTCCAGTGTAAAAAGGCTGAAATTAAAATAAGATTTATGAATTTGACATACTTTCTGTTATATTGGAAATATGACTTTACCCTCATCTACAAAGGAAAAAGGATAAGCCTCGCTGTATTTTCATTAGATCTAGACTATTTAATCCAACTCCTGATGAGTTTGCAAATATATAAAGAATAAAAGAAAATTGTTTATTGCAAACTACAGAATTATGTGTCTGAAAGATTACATTTCATTATAATTGTTATTAAGGATACAGCAAAATCATTTTTTTTTATTTTAATTTGTATTGAAATGTAGCTTGGAACAAAGTCATTCAACACACATTACTGGAAAGCAGATCAATATAACCACAGCATGAAATCAAATTATGCCACATACTTAAATGAATTCATAAATGGTATCCAATTGCAAAACACAAAAGCCATATACATCTTTTATAAAACATATGTATACACACATAGACAGAAATATATTAAAGTTTGTCAAGTACTTATGAAGAGATTATTGTTTTCTTGGGGGCAGCATTTTCAAAACTTGAAAGTATTAACACAATTAAACATTTTAACATAATGACTGTTAGAAAAATAATTTAAAAATCCATATAATCATTTTCAGTTCAGATCAGTTTGTTGTTTTATTGAATTGTTTGAGCAAGTTATCATCAAAGGTTTTATTTTAAATTACTTTTTTTTTATATGTGCATTCAGTTCTCTTGTACTATATTTTACAGTTCTTTATTTATGTAACTATTTTTGTGATGTCTTCAAAGAAAATGGGACCAAAGGAGAAGTAGAAACATTTCACATAACAGCCTAACTGTATTCCAGCTTTCATTTTATTTTGGGGGTAGTGGGGTCAAAAAACGAAACAAGTTTCTGATTGGTTAATTTGACACCAAACTTTTTCAGCAGTGCTTGAGGACCCTTTATTGCTCATTTTTTTTTTTTTTTTTACGTGATCCTGTCAGAGAAAAATATAATAAAAATAGTAGTTCCCCATAATATTTTATTATTATAGAAATAGAGATATGCCTGTGCTAAAATGCAAAACACTTACATGAATTTATAGTACTTGTGGAGCTACAGGGGTATGGCCACATTTAAATACTTCCTGCGCTATGGCTATACACCTTTACATATTTAAAGCTAAATTTAATGTAGCACTACTCCCAAGGGAGCTGCTGAGTGTGGGTCCCCCTAGGTTACCGCTAGCAACAACAGTAACTTTAAGCATGTTTTTCAAGTGTGAGCACCCCAGACAAGAACCAGTCCAGTTTCTTTGGTTTTCAGTGTTTATTTGAGAACTTGGATGGGAGAAGGGAGAAGTGAGATACTCCAACAACTGCACTATGCACACTTAGGCAGGGACACTGAAAAATGCTGCTTGAAGCGGATTAATGCTTCACTGATGCTGGTTAACGCTTCAATAACGCTGGTTAACGCAGACTGATGCTGGCCTCGGCTAGGCCAGTTACTAGAACTTCACCTCTGACTTGTGGAAAAGTCCATTAAAGCTCCCCAAAGTACTCCTCCCTGGGGTAGCTGACTTTAATGCAAACTGTACTGCTGAACACTTCAGGGCCCTTCCTGGCACTCCCTTTACTCCCCAAACTTCAGGGCTTTACTACTTGGCACCCTCCTTACTGTACACTCCTGGTTAGCTGGCTCCTGGATCCCATTTGACCTCTCTGGAGTGATCCCCTCTCTTAGGCAGACCCCTGGGCAGATCTTGAGTACTCACAAAACTGTTTTTCCTGAAGATCTCTGCCCAGCAGCTTAACTCGGTCAGCAACTCTGGATCCCTTGCAGCCCAGCTTAACCTCTGGTCCCTAGGCGCTCTGCCCTGACCACCTTCTCACTTTTACATGAAGAGAGACAGCCGTCACCACCTCCTGGAACTGATGCTCCCACCAAAAGACACTCTGTCACATGCTCCCCTCCAATTTATGTACTATCCCAGGATGCATTGCAGGAATGCCCTCCTGCTGGAACTGACATAAACCAGAGCGTGCCACTGGCTAAGTCTCCTCCACTGTCCAATGAACTCCCTCATTGGCTGCAGGGGGACACTCCCTCAGATCCAGTGAATCACACTTGGAAACATGTAACTAAACTAATAGATCAAGCCCTCCTGATAAGCAGACAGGGCCACAAATATGCTTTTCCTAGCACCTACCTAGGAGGGTGCTACGTCTACATAAACTGGAATTTTTTGCTCACACATTTTGCAATATAAGTTCAAGCTGACCTACTGTGTCAAAATGATCATTCTCTGGACAGACCTAATTTCATGTTAAAAATGCTAAATACTTATAGCATACTTTATTAGATATATTGTGCCAAATTGGGCCAGCCAGACTCAGTTGGGGGAGAGAACTTGGGTCAATTACCTGCACTATATAAATAAGCACTTGAGATTCTGAATAAACCCTATGCTCACTGCTAGAACACTGTTACATATTTCAAACAAACTGCATAAAAATAGGGATTGTTGTCTTGCATTGTGCAGTTCTCCTCAATAGTGCATCTGTCTGCCCACTATTAGATCTAGAAGTCTATTGAAGTATGCTATAGCCGCCTAGTATTTGGCATAATGCACAGTAGAGAAGAATTTGGCCACAGGGGGATCACTTTGATGCAGTTGGTCAGCTTGAACATGTATAGCAATACACGCAAACCAAGAGTCCCTGTACTTATACAAATGCTTGCCTAAAATAAGTTTAGAAGTGTGCATAGAGTTAATTCATGATCCTTATAGGTCTTATACTCACCTCTTCCATGGCCCGTGGATCCCACCTTCCCTCTGTCACATTACTGCAGCTCCTATCAGTGCCTTCAGCATTTGATACTTCTGGGATTGCCCGATGCCCAATCCTCCAACACATACCATCACTCTGACCCCTACATCAATAGAGAATCCAGCAGTAATATAGGGGGTCACATGATAGAACCTAAAGGACACAAATTAGCTATATCAGGCTGGCTGTTTTTTTTTTTTTTTTTTGCCAATGCTGAGTAAATCTCAGGACCTAATAGACAGAAATACAAATCTTTTGGCATGTAAAACAGCTCTTATACATATAATTATTCTTTCTATTTAGCTGCTTCCTTGTCATTCAGTTTTTTTTAAGCCCAACTTTAAAAGGAGTCTACCAGGATAAAAATATTGGTGCAGCCATTGTTAACTTTTTGATTTACTTGACTTATTTGGATTGGGAATACATTGGGGCTGTCATCCTCATACTTGATTCAGTAATCAAGAACAAGCATATAGGACAACCAATATCTGCACTAGGTCAATGACTCCCCAAATGGCAAATCCAAAATAAAGCATCAGAATGTGGCTTTCCATATTCCAACATAATAACCTTCTAAAATATTGAATTGTACTGGATCTCAGCTGTCCTCAGATCTGACAAGAGTTCACAGCTCAGATAACTGACCACATCTATCATTTCCACAAAAGCCACAATAATCAACATATGGCACAATATGTAGCAAATAGATACGAAAAAAGAAATAAAAAAATGTAGATAAAAGAAAAGGAGGTGAAACAGCACAATAAAAAAGAAAAGAAAATATACTTCAGTAATTATTATTTACAAAAAATAAATGGACAGATGGACAGATTTAATTATTAATCTTTCAATTTGTTGAAGTATATGAACTTGTTTATTTAGCCTTACTATTTACAGTATGTTATAATAAAGTCCTCATTTGAAGGGACACATATTCATATATATTCCTATAGGTCCCCCTTGATAAAGTAATTAAAATACAAAGTAAATAGGGAAATAAGGAAGCTTCTCTAGGTCTGTGTTTGCGTGGTTTCTAGCTGGGAGAGCTGCAGAGGTCTGAGCGGACGGTGGTTCTCATGGAGGTTTTTGCCGTTTCTGCATGTCATCTGGATGGATTGTGCTAATACCACAAGCCTGTTATTGTAAACATTTTTATGAGTATAATTTACCTTACATTATTACATGATGATAGTCTTTTCTTTCTAACTGAGTGACTAAGAAGCTGGGGGAGAATGTAGTAGTGTTTTAAGGGAAAGCCTCAGGTAATACCACCTGGTCTTAAAATACATAAAGCTGTGTTTGCCTAATCTGTAAGAGGATAGGCACACACTTTTGGTAAGTGCATTACTTGAGGACGGTGAAACCGTTTGAGTGGTTTCTAGGATATTTAAAATTTCACACGGAAGAGAAGTGATCATTCACATTGTTATATGTTCATTGTAATTTATATTGTGTATGATATTTTCTGGCATCTTTTAAGTAGGTGGTGGAGATTTTCTGATTATTCAACATTGGAATTTATTTTTTATGATTGATACAAATATTTAGGTATGATCTATTTGCATTATTTTTGGTTATTTAGGGCTGTACTTTTTAACCACTTTACCACTAGAGCATTTTGCTGTCTTACGTCTGGGCCACTTTTTGCGATTCGGCGCTGTGCGACTTTAACTGACAATTGCGCGGTCATGCAACACCGTATCCAAACGAAATGTACGTCCTTTTTTTCCCACAAACAGAGCTTTCTTTTGGTGGTGTTTGATCACCTGTGCGATTTTTACTTTTTGCGCTATAAACAAAAAAAGAGCGTTTATTTTGAAAAAATAACAATATTTTTAACATTTTTTTATATGAAATTCCCCCCAAAAAAGATGTAAAAACCAATTTTTTTTTTTAATTTTTGGCCAATTTGTTTTCTGCTACCCATGTTTGGTAAAAAAAATTGCAATAAGCGTATTTTGATTGGTTTGCGCAAAAGTTATTGCGTTTACTAACTAAGGGAAAGATTTCTGTCATTTTTGGTGTTTTTTTTTTTAACGAGTAATGGCGGCAATCTGCAATTTTTTTTGCGGGACTGCGACATTGCGGTAGACAGATCGGACCCTTGACTGACATTTTTGACACTTTTGGGGGTACCAGTGACATTATTGCAGTAATCAGTGCTATAAATATGCACTGTTACTGTAAAATGACACTGGAAGGGAAGGGGTAAATTTTATTGGAGAGGGAGGGGTTAATGTATGCCTGGTGCTTACTGACGTGTGGGGGGGGAGGTGACTGTGTGAGACATGGACAGATCGGATGTCCAGCTATGCTGAACACTCCGATCTGTCACTCCCTGTCACTGAGGAGATCCGCCCGCTCTGTTTACACAGGCGGGCGGATCTCCAAACTGGATTCCCCGACGATCGGGGCAGAGCAGCAACGTTCGCGCCGCTCTTCCCCTGGCCCGACTTCCGCTGTGAATGAAAACAGCGGGAGCGCGCCTCCGGCGGCGCGCGAGCGTCGCCTACAGGGGAGGAGTCTACGTAGGTCTACGTCGCTAGACGATAACGAGCCACTGTGCCGCAGTAGCAGCACAGTGGCTAGTGTTAAAGTGGTTAATATGTATGGATGTTTGTTGAAGGTTTTTTGATATATAGCAGCTGATGTATGCTTTTGGTTATTATTTCCTTGGACATGCTTCATTGTTACTTATTTGGATATTATAAATACGTTTTTCCATAGAGCAGAAGGGTTGTTTACATATGTTCCTAATATACCCTACTCATATATCCTGAATACACTATAGTTTACTAGAAGGTTATTGTTTGCTAACTTTAGGGCACTTATTTCATTATTTTTCTGCTTTGTTTTAAATTATATAAATTTGGTCCTGTTTAGCAATTTAGCAATATTTTTTATCACTATTATTGATATTGCTCTTGAGTTTAGTTTCTGACATACAGTATGTAGCTTTGCATGCTCTTTATGGTAGGACTTCATGTCTGTTATATGATGTTGTATGTTCCACTATGTTTATTCTATAGCTTAAAGGTGTAGTAAACCGCCATGCTTTTTTTTTTTAACCTGCAAGGTAACGACATTATGTGTTAGTATACATCACATACTAGCACTTTATGTGAAACTTACCCTAAAACAAAGCCCTCCAGCGCTGCACTGTCACCGCTGACAGGGCTTCCATCTTTCTTCCAGGTTTACATCCTCCAGTCATCTAATTGGCTGTGCCGCAATGATGTCACTCCTGTGCATTCACAGCACAGCATGCACACGGATGTCATTCCTTCAGAGCGCATATGCCGGTAACGTCACTGGGCCATTCACAATGAAATATCTCCTAAACGGTGCATGTTTAGGAGATATTTACTGTAACTATAGGTAAGCCTTATTAGAGGCCTACCTATAGGTACATGTCAACCATGAGAATTTTACTCCCATTTTAATACACCTAAAACCCAACTTTAAAAGGTTAAAAATTATTACATAGCTTAGCAGTTTTTAAAAAAAAAAATGCAGTTTTTACTGCAACTCTCAATTCCCCAATCCATTTCTCCTACTTTATTCAACGTAAATGATGTCCCCGGTAATTCATCCCATTTCCTGTGTGCACATGCCATTATGGCTCCTGGGGGTTATTTAAGTGCCATTTTGTGCAGGAAAAAGTACCCCCCCCCCCCCCCATCGCTGGAGAGAAGGAAGGGAAGATAATGATAGCACTCATGATGTGACCAGAGAGAAAATGCCTAGTAAAACAATATGTAAGCCGAAATGTAGAAAATAAAAATAAGAGAGTGCAGATAAAAGAAGGGGAGTAGTTGTTCTTAAATTGAAAAATATGACAAACAATTATCATCTATACATCTAGCATATATGAAATTTGTACGCACATACACTTCTAAGTTGTGGCTGTCTAGGAAACTAGATCTATCACTCCTCCCACGCAATTTGGTACCCCTTCTAGTTGGTAGGACTCAGACTTGACCTGACCATTTACTAGAAGAATTTTAAACTAAATTGTTAGTCTTTGAAACTTTAGTTCAATTCTCTGGTAGTGAGGTCAAGTCAATGGTCATTTTCAAAAATGGTGACAAAAAAATTTGAAGGGGTAGAATAGAAAACTTTACTCGAGTAAACAAAAACTGTGAATGTGGTTTCATTTAGGACAAATTGTACAAAAAATCATACATATTGTAATGAAAATTGTTCAATAGGTCTGGGGTTACATTCAGATGTTTAGGGCTTTTGAACTCAGTTATTCAACTTAATGATGTCCAGAAAGTACGTTCTAAGAATGTTCTGAATAGAATTTTCATACAAATGTTTGTACAAAATTCTACTAGTGTAAGGCCAGCTTTGGACCCTGCCTTTGGTTCTGGTTCAAAGGAAGTGGGTGTATTCTGTACCTTTAAATACATATGTTTAATGTCAGAAAAGGCATCTTCGGCTGGAGTCTATTGCTGGCAGTCACAGGCTGGCATATGCTATCAGTGAAAAAAAAAATGCAAAACACCCAGCAATTCCGCTATATCTGGAATAGTATACTGAAGATACTGTGGTGTTACTTCAGGACTGGACAACAAAACATCTATTTCTTCTTCTCTATAACTTATAGATAACTTGTTCTGTAGTCTACAGAGAAATTTGGGAATAATGCTAACTAACTATTGCTTGTACAGTAAAATATCAGCTCACTTGATATCTGGCAGGATCAACAGATTTTCTTTTCACTTTTTAAACAGTTATGCCAAAATTATTTAAATGGTTACATAGTTTACATAGTTTATAAGGTTGAAAATATACACAGGTCCTTCAAGTTCAACCTATGTGAGTGTGATATTTATTCTTGCCTAATTCACATAGTCCTGTATAATCTGCTTCTTGAGGCAGAGATCTAAAAGATTTTTTAAGTTGTTGACACTTTTAGCTAGTACCACTTCCTGCGGGAGGGAGTTTCTAATTTTAACTACTCCAACAGTAAAGAACCCTTTCCTTAATCTAAGGTTAAAACTCTATTCCTCTAACCTCAAGTCATGGCCGTCTTTTATCTTCAGGTACCTTAGAGTAAACAGTTTATCATAATTACTGAGGTCAACTTTGATATATTTGTACATTCTAATCATAACACACATCAAGCTTCTCTTCAACAGGGTAAATATTTACGTATATTAATATTTAACAGACCAAATGGGATAAAATAAGAGACGTTCGTTATTAGGGTTTGCATATACCTTATGATATCTACCTGTAGTACTCTTCTCTAGTAAGGTTGTTAGGCGTAATTTTGTATTTGGCCTCACTGTAGTCAGTGGTGCAGTAATCTGTTGTTTTTGTCTGGTGTGGGTTTGTGATTGATGTGATAGGCTGTGTGATTGATTTCTCCTCCCTGCGTATGGAAGAAGTATCCAGAAAATAGGGCAGTGAGAGTCAGATATACAGTTATTACTAGTTTTCCTGGCCTCAGCAAGTCCCCAGAAGGGGGTGTCAGGAATGTGGCTGGGGAGGAGATAAATGTTTGGGAGGACTTTCCAGAGTGTTCTTTCCTCTGCTAGAAGAGTTCCAGTTCTCCTAGGGCTGTTGCCCCTGGGAGGCAGCTGGAGTCTGTTGAAGAATTGCAGCTTGGATCTGAAGGCGTGGAGAAAACTACTAAAATAAATGTTGCTGAAGGGCACTGTTCTAGATTCCTGGTCTAGAGAAGGATTTTTTTATCTCCCTCACTGAGGAACTACCTGTGGAAGCTGGATGGGGGTCAGCTCCTGGGACATTGTGAGTAAGACCTACCTTTGGACTTTCATGTATCTCTGCAGCTATATGGATTTGTGCTAGAAGATTGCCATTTTGAAGTATACTGAACCCCTCTACTCAGCAATAAATTCTAAAAAGACATTTCCTAGACCAGTGATGGCAAACCTTGGCTCCCCAGATGTTTTGGAACTACATTTCCCATGATGCTCAACTACACTGCAGAGTGCATGAGCATCATGGGAAATGTAGTTCCAAAACATCTGAAGAGCTAAGGTTCACCATCACTGCCCCAGACTGAGCCTGTATTGCTGATGTGCATTGAACTTTGCTTGTGACCTGCAGCCTCTGTACTAGCAAAGGAAACCAGAGCATATTCTTAGTGCCCCCTGGGGGTTGAGTGCTACTTACCAGAGGTAACTTTGACTGTAGTAGAATAGATAAAACCTGGGGGAACAGGGGGTTAATATTTCCCTCCTTATAAAAACTTCCTGCCTACATATTGTTAAAAAAAATTGTTTATTTTATTAGAATTTTTGTTGATGGTTATGGCAATCTTCTTTCAAAATCACTTCTACAAAATCACTATGTTTCATTGCTAAACTTGCCACTTCCTAAATTCAGGATGAATCAAAGATATTTTCTTAGCAGCAATGATGTCTAAATGTTTAGTTACATAGTTACATAGTTTGTGAGGTTGAAAAAAGACATCAGTCCATCCAGTTCAACCTATGATGTGTGTGTGTTTGCTATTACCATACATTGTATACCCCTGTATGTAGTGGTCTTTAACCACCTCCCTACCGGCCACTGTATATATACGTCCTGAGTTTAAACCTAAATACCGGTGTTATGGCAGCATATATAACCCTGGTATTTTTTTAAACTGCAGGCGATCGGCTTTCTGATAAGGGTGGTCCCAGCGGCGGATTCGCCGCGGGATCACCCCCTGGGATGGCGGAAGAGGTGCCCCCCCTCCTGCCGCTTCCCGGTCCTTTTCCTTGCTTACGGACCCGCCGGCAGCGGGGAAAACGATTGGGTCCCGGATCCTCACAGACACGATGTCGAGTGAGGGCAAGCTTGCCCTCACTCGACTATATGCTCTTGGAGGACTGGAGCGACGGCAAACGTCGTTGCCTAGCAACTGGCTTAAAGGTCCCTTTTTTTGTCATTTTTTTTTTTCTTTTCTATCTTTATTAGTGTACTTGTGAGATCTGAGGACTTTTTGACCCCAGATCTCACAAAAAAGAGGTCCTGTCATGCCTATTTCTATTACAAGGAATGTTTACATTCCTTGTAATAGAAATAAAAATGATAAATTTTATTTTTTTAAAACGGTGTAAAAATAAAAGATAATAAATAAAATAAATAGTAAAAAAAAAAAATTAAAGCGCCCTGTCCCCGTTAGCTCGCACGCAGAAGCGAACGCATACGGAAACCCTGCCCACATATGTAAATGGTGTTCAAACCACACATGTATCGTTAGAGCAAGAGCAATAATTTGAGCCCTAGACCTCCTCTGTAACTCTAAGATGGCAACCTGTAGACATTTTTAAAGTGTCGCCTATGAGGATTTTTAAGTACCAAAGTTTGTCGCCATTCCGTGAGCGTGCGCAATTTTGAAGCATGACATGTTGGGTATCTATTTACTCGGCATAACATTATCTTTCACATTATGGAAAAAAATTGGGCTAACTTTACTGGATTCTTATTTTTTAATTAAAAAAAGTGAATTTTTTCCAAAAAAATTGTGTTTGGAAGACCGCTGCGCAAATACGGTGTGATAAAAATTATTGCAATAATCTCCATTTTATTCTCTAGGGTTTCTGCTAAAAAAAAGCATAAACAACTGATTTTAGCTTGTAAACACCAAATGTCAAAAATAGGCCTAGTAGGCAAGTGGTTAAGGTGCCCATCTAATCGTTTTTTGAAACTATCAATGCTCCCTGCTGATACGACTGCTTGTGGAAGAGAATTCCACATCCACACTGCTCTGACAGTAAAGAACCCCTTACGTATTTTTAGCTTAAACCGTTTTTCCTCAAGTTTTAGTGAGTGGCCCCATGTCTTATTGTATTCCCTTTCTCTGAAAAGTTTGTTTTTTATGCTAGGGTCGCCAGTACAGTATTTGTACATTGATATCATATCCCCCCTCAATCGTCTCTTCTCCAGAGAGAATAAGTTCAGTGCTTGTAGTCTTTCCTCATAGCTGATGCCCTCCATTCCCCTAATTATTTTTGTTGCCCTTCTCTGGACTTTCTCCAGTTCCAGCACATCCTTCCTGAGGACCGGTGCCCAGAACTGGACAGCATACTCCAGATGTGGCCGGACCAGAGTCTTGTAGATTTAGTGAATCTCAGGGATCCACAAAACATGGTTTATTTGGTGAAATAAAGAAACGTTTTGTTCAGTAAAGCTTAGGACTCCTACATATTTTTAAACCTCTTATTCCAGATGTTTTTGCTGGTCGAACTATCAATGGGTCTTTTTTTGTGCAAACTCTTTTTACACATGATCAACTCCCTTTACCCCCCTAAGAATCTCAGAGTGAACCCAGGAGAGGAACTTAGAGAGGGACCACCTCTTCCCTGCATGGATACAGGCTTTTTACACCTGCGCAATCAGAAGGCTGCATGTCCTCTCATTTAGGCTGCATTCACACTTGAGCGTAGCATTTTCGCACGTTTTTTACCGCGATTTTAACCGCAATTTTACCGTGATTTTACCGCGATTTTCAGGCATTTTTTTCAGACGTTTTTGGAGGCGGGCATTGACATCTATCAAAAACGCTGGTAATCAGCCCAAAAAGAAGCTCATGTACTTTTTCCAGCTACAGGCGTTTTGCTTCAGGCGTTAAAACGCTTAGATGTGAACAGGGGCCATTTAAATGAATGGGGTTTTACTTGTTGGGCATTTTGGAACGTTTTTTTTTTTAGCGTTTTTGGATCTGAAAAACACTAAAAAACGCCCAGGTGTGAATGGAGCCTAATTTGGGTGAAAAGAGCTAGTTAGCAGCAAGCTTTTTTTTGTTGAAAATTTTAGAAGGAATTGCATTTAGAGATCCCTGCAGCAGCTAACACATGAATTTGACACCGATTGATACGACTTAAATACAAAAACAGTGTAGCACAGTAAATAAATAATAATATATGTAAATACATTTAAATTTAAAAAACACAAAAATAAAAAATATATCGATGAATAGTCTAAAATATGAACAGCGCAGTGACAATCCCAATGTCCTCTTCTATAAAAACACCATATATCGATCTGTGATGTACTCAGTGATCCACCACCATAAGATCAAGCATGCACGCTTACCAGAATAAATGGACTCCCATACCTTAGGTACAGAGTCAATCACGCCTGTGTGAGTATAGATTACCACTCACAGGGATGGACACATCTCCAATAAAAACCATCAGGTTTCCTTATCTTCTGTATAGCTCTCCACAAGGATCCCACATGTATACTTGTGGCCATTCACAACTCAATATCCTGAACATTGGACATATGAGAAAAAATAATGCCACATAGTGTAAAACCGGTAAATACATTAATTAGAAACAAAGAATATCACTCATAGAAGAATCACAGCACTGTAAATAAAAAAACATCCATCCCAGGAAAGGAGAATCAGTTCCTAAATGTAAGAATGAGATAACACCACGGACACAGGTTCCACCCAACGCGTTTCATCATAACTACAAAAAGGAGGCTGGCATACAAGGGGCAGGAGTGTATCTCAATCCCAAACTGTACAAACACAAAAAGAGACCTCAGCCCAAGGGACTTTATTTAGCTACACCCCAGCACAAAACAAAAAAGAAATATAAAAACATAAAATGTACAAAAAGGTTTATTTGTCCAGATCAACAATATAATATACATTTAAAAACATAGCCAAATACAATTGCCAACTATCCCGGTACCTTGACAAGCACCATAAGAACAGTTAGAACTGGAGGCCGTCCATGAAGATTAATGATCTGTGCTGATTTTTTCTCTACGTGTTGCGTGGGATCAAAGTTTGCTTACTCAGGAGAAGCACAGGAGAGAATATTTAGAATACTTGTAAAAAAATCTTCACCATTACGCAGTACATCATGAATAGCCACATACACCAAAAGTATCCTCTAAATATGAAGCAGGTATCAGTTATTCCAGACAGAGCTGCCAAGGGGTCAGTCCATATCACTCCGGGAGTTGTGAAGGGGGGGGGAATCAGTTGCTCGACTCCCTGCCTCACAGACTCCAGTAGGAGGTAAATAGAAAGTCTGAGGGGATCCTACATCTAATTCCTCCTATGATAGAGACAATAGTATCATGCAGTAGAACCCTCCATCGAGATGTGTTTTTGGCAGATTTATCACCACAACTCACAATGATTAAATTTCACTTTACTAACAATTCAATCTTTGCCCAGTCCCACAAATAAAACTAAAATTAGGCCTGGAACTTTTTCTTTAGATAGCTCAGTGAAATTCCATTAAAAATGAATACAAAAGTAAATCAATAAATATGCTACAAAAAAAGCACATTTTTCCATTATCTAAATCATCAAGAGACAACTAATCAGTTTAAACATTTTCGCATGCATAGACGAGACCCTGGCATATTCAAGAGCTCACAATTCACCGAATGTTTCAATCAAATGATGCACAAATTAGGAAATAATGAACCTCTAGCACAAAATTATTTACCTCACTGGGATTCTTTAGCGCTCTGATTACATTCAATAGCTGTTTCATTTAGTGGGAGAAAAGGGAAACTGATTTCAACTACCTGCTTCAGGCAGATGTCATTAGCTTGTTACCTGTTCTCACAAAGCAGACAGATATGGCTCTTGCTTGTTGCCTAGATTGTTGCACAGGAAAAGCATGAAAGAATGTGAAGGAAAAAAAAAATATGTATAATATTTGTGTATATATATATATATATATATATATATATATATATATATATATATAAAGAGAGAGAGAGAGAGTACAGTGAACTTATTGTAATGTTCAAAAAACCAGTGGTGAGATGATTTGAGCTTTGTGACATGGTGCATTATTCAGCTGGAAGTAGCCATCAGAAGATGGGTACACGGCTGTCATAACAGGATGGACATGGTCAGCAACAATACTCAAGTAGGCTGTGGCGTAAAAATGATGCTTTGGATAATCAACAATATGTGATAAAGTGAAAAATGTGCATAGTGATGCTGCCCCCCTTTAGACTGCTGCCAAAGTAGTGCCTATTATTAAACCCATGTAGAAATTGGGTTTTGGCGCTGCTCTCTGTGCAATATAAAGCTAATATGTCCATTCAATGACCATCCTCTGGGGGCGCTGTGGACATTGTGTGTTTTCAGGGGAAGGGGAAGGAAGTGTACACCTCTGGTCTGAGAGGAAACCTGAGACTGAGAGAAGTGGCACAGACACTGCGGGGGCTTGAAAGGAGAGTCCGCCAGAGGCATACAGCCAGGAGTAGCTGTAAAGGCTGCATACCACTGTTGCAAGGGAAGAGACGTCTGGTGAGTGAAATACAGGAGGGGGGCACGAGTGGAGACACTGGGCACACTGCATGCTGTTGCACACCCCCCTGGTTGTAACACCACCAAGTATCACTCCTTTTACTGATACCACCACAAGGACCAGCAAAGAGACCTGGAGTGCTAGAAAAACGAATGGGATACTGCATAATACTTATGGACTGTTCACTTTTGTATTAGCTTACGGTTTATGTATTAAATTGACTAATAGTTCTAGTGAAATTAGATGTTCACAGTTTTTCCTCACATGCTCTCTAAGCAAATATTTTGCAAGAGTTCATAGAAGAAGCTCAGATGAGTATAATAATAAAAAAAAAAAAAAAACAGAAATTAAAGTGTTATTAAATCCACAACAGTAAAATCAGTCTGTATATGCACTAAAGTATGCTTCTTATACTCACCGTGGAAGAGGTTAGTCCTGCACATTGTGTAAAAAGGCTGTTTGATCCTGTCTTCTCTGACCCTCCCCTTCTTCTACTGTCCCTATTCCATCTCCTGCTAGACCAGAGCCTTGGGGGGCACTATGCACATGCTTAGTTTGGTGTGTATTGGTAGAGTGTTTTTTCTTTATTCTTCAGAGGGTGTGTCTGATCGGCACAGGGCCAATCAGCACTGTCTAGACAGAGGGTCCGGGGTCCTGCAGCTTCATTAGACAGTCGGAGGAGAATGAAAACTCCTCCTACAAGCTTTAACCAGACACTGATAGAAGTCACAAAACTGCTATATACTGCTGATGAGAAAAGATATTTAGCAGTTTTTATTTACTAAAATAATTGCATTTCCATGTTCTGTGTACTGTGGGAAACCAGATATAGTGAATGCTCCTGGGTTTAGTAACACTTTAACACAAGTAGATAATTTTGAACCCAATGGAGTGGGCCATTCTTAACAGTCCCTACTGCTAAGCCACACTCAATTAATAGTTCAATACCAGAGTGTAGAAAGGGGAGGGCATTGCGAGAAGTAGGTCTTAGTTCTTATTTGGACAATGGTCAAATATACAGCCTTGACGAGTATCCAGTGTCCTCCGCCTACATACAAGAATTGGTCTGTGGATAAGCACATGCACTTGCAGACATCACATTAATTCTGAACTTTACTAGTATAATCAATTTACACCAAGCGTACTTAACCATGGGTTTCTTTACCCCTCGCTGGTATGGGAACCAAATAATAGAGGCATAGAAATGAATCTTTGAATACTTAAAAACTGGATTCTCTAAAATATTGAACCAGAAATTAAAGGGAACTGAGAAAGACCCACAAAAGTGGAAGTTTTTTTTTTTTTTTGTGTTCACCAATGTACAATATATGACAAAATTATGGTATGCTATACTTCACAATACTAATCTTTAGATTTGTAATATAGGAATTCTTTTGCATTAAAGTATTTCCTTCTTTCTATTTTCTACAGGTGACATACATCATCATGGGTCATTGCTGTTTTTGTTTTGTCCACATACTCTTGCCCCCGGTGCACCAAGGCCATCCGGGGTTATTCCTTGGATGGGCTGTTTTTTTCGGTACCTTTAAAACACCACACTTCCATGTATGTCTCATATCTGACCTTGTGCTCCAACTGTGCATATGATGGGTCCGCCCCATGTGCGCATCTGCCAAGGTATGTTGTGCATCGGCGTTGAGGCTGCGTGTAATTCTATTGTTCCCCTTCACCGGGGCACCGTCACACCGCTCGCCGCCTCGCGGGGGGATCCTCTCGTGCATCAGCATTAGGCTCCTTTCACACAGTAAGTCCGTCAAACGGACTCCGCTTTTCTCAGCGGGGGATCGATCCTCCGATCCCCCGCTGAGCAGGAGAATGACAGCTGTTCTCCGCACTGTGTGCGGAGACACAGCTGTCACAGCCCCATAGATCTCTATGGGGGAATCGGATGAGAACGGACCGTCGGTCCGTTCTCATCCGATACGCTGGACGGATAGAAAATAGGGTTTCCATCCGTCCAGATTTGACGGATCGTATCGGATCGGGTGTCAGGGGACATGTCTCTGCTGCCATCCGATGCCCCATAGAGATGCATTGGGGGACCGTTCAGATCCGCCAAAAAAACTGACAGGCGGATCTGAACGGTCCGCCTGCGTGAAAGGGGCCTAAGGGCTCTTTCACACGGGCGTTCCGATCAGATCCGCCTGTCAGTTTTTTAGGCGGATCTGATTGGATGCCCCATTCAGCCCTATGGGGCAGCGGATGTCAGTGGTGACATGTCCGCTGACACCCACTGCCATCCGCATCCGATCCTGTCCGTGAAATCCGGACGGATGGAAACCCTATTTTCCATCCGTCCTGGGGATCGGATGGGATCGTATGAGAGCGGACAGGCGGTCCGCTCTCATCCGATCCCCCATAGAGAGCAGCGGGGGCTGTGACACCTCCCTCTCCGCACTGCAAGCGGAGACGGAGCTGTCATCCGCCGGCTCAGCGGGGATCGATCCCCGCTGAGCAGCACGGATCCGTCTACGGAGGCGGACCGTGTGAAAGAGCCCTAAGTGGTAACCACCCCACGCTGATTGCTCACATACCAGCTTCATTGAATAATTAATTATTACTTTCCTTTGTGTGAAGGACTAGATAAACACACACACACACCTTCAGTACAACACATACCCCCCAACAGCAGCAGACATTGCTGGGCTCCTTGAGGAATTCCAGTATATACATATATATTTTTTTTAATCAACTTTTCGAACAAAGGTCATGGTAAGAGAAGTCTTGTTTTTTACTCATCTACATATACAGTACACACCATCTTAATATCTAGATGAATTTGGATCTTAAAATGGTCCTATAAAGTGACCACGATTATCCTCACATTATCTCTATATATACAGGCACTGGGACATTTAAACACAAAGTGGATTTTGGATGTGTTTTTTGTCATCAAGAATCAACATCATTCGTATGTATACCATACATGTACTTTGATATAATAGTAAGGAAAAAGATTGATATACACAATTTTGTTTTTTTCTATTTTTTCTATTTTTAGTTGAGCAGCTTGGTTTTTGGACATATGTATAGTCGTTATCCGTCCATGATCCCTGTGACTTGAGTTTGTGTGGCTTTTCTCAGACGCCAGGGCCCAATGAGCAGTGGATGTATTCACCAGTGTGTCCCCTGTTAGGGGATTTCAATATTTGTTATACTACTTGCATTGCATATACCTTTGTATGGAAAGCTATGTGAAGCTCTGACTGCATGTAAGTACTGTGCTAAGTTATGAACTTTCATTCAGCACAGTATATATTTTTATGTATGTATACAATCCTTTTCACATGGTATGCTTACTCTAACTTATGTACTAATAGATGCATTTATACCTAGATTTGGTGGTCAATGTGTGTCACCTCTGAAGAATTGTATGTACACTTACCTAGACATGCTGATGTGGTTGTGCTATCATGCTGCCCCCATCTAGTATACAGTAGAATATATCACTTTGATTTTAAAATGCCTTCTTTTTTTTTTTGATACAAACAATAAAAATTATACCTTTTTACTTATTTGGTGTCTGTCCTCAAGTCCAGGAGGGGTTCACATTACAAAAATAGATGTGTTTCTATTCCCCAAGCCAGAAATTAAAATGGTGACACTGACTTGATGAGTCAGAGGACATGCGAGTAACATTCTCAGTACCTGTACCATCATCTCATAGAAACATAGAAACATAGAATGTGTCGGCAGATAAGAACCATTTGGCCCATCTAGTCTGCCCAATATATCTGAATCCTATGAATAGTTCCTGGCCCTATCTTATATGAAGGATAGCCCTATGCCTATCCCATGCATGCTTAAACTCCTTCACTGTATTTGCAGCTACCACTTCTGCAGGAAGGTTATTCCATGCATCCACTACTCTCTCAGTAAAGTAATACTACCTCATATTACTTTTAAACCTTTGCCCCTCTAATTTAAAACTGTGTCCTCTTGTGGTAGTTTTTCTTCTTTTAAATATGCTCTCCTCCTTTACCGATTTCATATTTTGATTGCACAAAACAACAGCACAAATAATATTAGTTGCAGTTTATTTTGTGTATTTGTGATTTGCCATTTTTATATGAATTCATGTGATAAAATCTTTATGGTTTTCTTTCAGCCATTTTTTTCCCATCTCTCCATATGTAAAGTATGACCAAGCTCGGGACATCTTTCAAAGTACTTTAAGTCAGTGGTCCTCAACTCCGGTCCTCGGGGCCCACTAACAGGCCAGGTTTGCAAGATAACTAAATTGCATCACAGGTGACCTCATTTGCTGCTCAGTGATTGCAGTATTCTAGTCTGCATCTCCCCAATGTAATACTTAAAATCTGGCCTGTTAATGGGCCCCGAGGACCGGAGTTGAGGACCACTGCTTTAAGTGATCCCTTTCATTAGGGCTGCAGTCACACTGCAAGGGTTGATTGCTTGTTGTGTTTAGGGGAGAGGAGGAACACTTTTAATTATCTGATCCTCCGCTCCTCCAGCAGATATCATTCAGAGGGTGGACTGTCTCTTCTTCTCAGCACGTTCAATGCAGAGCTATGGACCATGCTTTGGTCTTGATGATGTCAGGATCCAACACTGCTAGAGTGTGGGGAGAAGGGGTTGCAGAGACCAGTCTAGCTGCAGGGAGGACTGGGGGATCGGGTAAATAATTATTTTTTTATTATTATTGTTTAATATTTATTGTTGATTATCATTTAAGTTTGGACTTCTATATATTTTTTTCACTTTAGCACTTTTTTTGGTATTTTATTTCATTGTGCTGTTCATTTATTACACAGTATTCACATTTCATTGCTGTTTATTTACTTTTGACGCTACACATATTTCCTTTAAAAAAAAATGTTTTCCCCTAGACCTAAACGAGCAATTAACCCTTACATTGCAAGTACAGTCCCACTGCAAAAGATCATTTTTTAGTTTGCTATAGTTGGGCTTTAATAGGGCTGGTGATGATGATGATGATGACAGTCTTGGGCATATCTTGTAGTAAAATTAGGGTCTGTAATCATAAAAACTCAAGAACCCTGCTTTGCACACTTTGTAGCAGCTGGCAATCTCACTTCAGGTTAATCTATTACAGCTTTGATTATTTTAAATAATAATTTTCAACAGTTTGCTTGCAAAAAAAAAAATGGTACACGACCCTGAGCCATAACAATCCTTGACATGTTCAAGTAAATAATTTAGAAGGAAAAAAGCAATGGAACAGTCAAGGGTTTAAGATAAAGGGAACAAATTGTGCATTGTCTCTCTTTTGTTACCTCTTCTTCTGTAGTGCTGTTTTCAACTGCAGCAGTTTAAGTGGGAAAATGTATGCTTCTACGACCTTGACATTTTTTAAACAGAAATGGAAAAGTAGGAGAAATGTAGAGCAGCATAGATGTAGCCCTTGATAAATCCCATTCAGACACTGGCTTCTTGAGATTACAATTTCCCAGTGCTAAACTGGTACCTTGATACAGTAATGTAAGGATGTGCCAGAAAAGAATCTTGCTTTGACCCACTTTTATTTTAGCATTATCTTGATGCATGCTGCTCTCTGAGATTCTGTATCAGGGTTCCTTCTGCGTTTTTTATTTTATTCATTTACATGAAATAATTTATTTACAGCATTTACTAGCATGAGTATACAGCATGTTATTTTAAATTTCCACAAAGTAAAAAGTTTAGCTTAAACTGAACAGCAGGCAAACATCTAAATACGTAGATGAAATACATATATGCTTGCTGTTTTACCTACCAAAGGATTTGTATTTTTGTCCATCCAGTCCTGAAATTTACAGTCTTACAGGTTTATTGTCACAGAACTGGAATTCAGTGATGCCATCTCTCCCCTTTCATACAATCTAATGACAATGCCAAACAAACATCCAAGAGTCATAGTTACATAGTTACATAGTAGGTGAGGTTGAATAAAGACAATAGTCCATCCAGTTCAATCTGTGTAGGTGTGTGTGTGGCTGTAATCATCTCACATAGCCCTGAATTTTCTGATCCTTGAGATGTAAGTCTAAGAGTCTTTTGAAAGCCACCATACTACCCGCAGAAACCACCTCTTGTGGTAGAGAATTCCACAATCTTGTAGCCCTAACAGTAAAGAACCCCCCTCGTTGCCTGAGGTTAAAACGCTTCTCCTCTAATCGCATTGTATGCCCTCTTGTCCTCATGCAATCCCTTCGAATGAACAGCTTTTTTTCTAAGCTGAGATCCCCATTAAGATATTTATAAATTGCTATCATGTCCCCCCTCAGGCGTCTCTTCTCCAGGGAGAATAAATCGAGCGATTGCAGCCGCTCTTCATAGTTAAGGTCCTCCAATCCCCTAATCAGTTTAGTTGCCCTTCTCTGGACTCTCTCCAGCTCCAACACATCCCTCCTGAGGACTGGCGACCAGAACTGGACAGAATACTCCAGATGCGGTCGGACCAGAGTTTTATAAAGTGGAAGGATTATAGTCTTATCTCTGGAATACATCCCTTTCTTTATGCATGCTAATATTCTGCTGGCTTTGGCAGCTGCCGCTTGACATTGCATATGCTGTTGCCTAATCTATCTTCAACCAAGACTCCCAGATCCTTCTCCATTTTTGATTCCCCCAAGGATTCCCCTCCTAACGTGTATTGTGTTTTTATGTTTTTAGTCCCCAAGTGCAAAACCTTACACTTCTCCACATTAAACCTCATTTGCCATGTCGTTGCCCACTCCGTTATTTTGTCCAGGTCATTCTGTAGGATATCAGCTTCATGCTGTGCAGTTATTGCCCTGCCCAATTTTGTGTCATCTGCAAAAACTGATAACGAACTACTGATCCCGTCCTCAATGCTGTTTATGAATAAATTGAACAAGGTTGGTCCCAGGACTGAGCCCTGGGGCACCCCGCTTACTACCTCAGACCAGTCTGAGTATGCGCTGTTTATTACCACCCTTTGGACACGCCCTTTTAGCCAGTTCCGTATCCAAGAGCAAACCCTGCTGTCGATACCTGCAGACCTTATTTTATAAATTAAGCGCTTGTGGGGAATGTATTTGATAAAATTAATTCATATCAGAATAAAGCCAATGCATTTCCAAGGCCAAACACACTCACCCAAACATGCTCCCCCTTTATCAGGGCTTAAGAATTTTGACTGTGCTTAACCACATTTTATTCCTAAACCCTCCAAAGCCCCCCAAATTCAAGATTTCTTTATCCCAAGGAGCACCTCAGGCCCTTAAGAAAGGGGTAAGGTACAACCCCCTGAAACATGTGCAAACCAATAAAATAAAACATGAAATAAAAAAGATGCTTTTTACTAGATTTTATAATTGTAAAAACCTGTGGTTGCTTCAGCAATCAAGCAAGTTCAAAGGTGAATCTTCAGGTCAATCCATAAACCAGATAATTAAGCTAGGTGCTTCAGTGGATTACAGTGTAATTGACATTGAGCACATCGACAAAGCAATGCATCACCCATGTTAACTATCAATGCTTTGTTTATTATTACTGCATGAAGAAATGTAGTTATATGTATGTTCACTACATACTGTATACACAGTAGAAAAAAAAACTTTTTTTTTGAGGGGGGGGGGGAGGGAGAGAGGACAGAGTATGAAAGGGTTAATGCTACCAGCTTTGTCTAGCTGTCCTTCGGGAGATTTCCTCTTGCTGTCTGATACCAGGACCAAAAAAATGTGTAATCTACATTGCGGTAGCTTTTCCCCACTCTGTTCAAAAATATGTGCTTATTTTTGGATGTTTAGTTATTGAGGCAGGAAGAGGAGGGCAAATTTGTGAAATGAGGAAACAGCAATAAAAACTAGAGGGAAAATGGGAGGCCAAAAAATACTAAACATACACGGCTTTTTACAATTTTATAGTCTGGCTGACTATATCTGATGCAAAAGATAGTGAAATATATATATATATATATATATACAGTATCTCACAAAAGTGAGTACGCCCCTCACATTTTTGTAAATATTTTATTATATCTTTTCATGTGACAACACTGAAGAAATGACACTTTGCTACAATGTAAAGTAGTGAGTGTACAGCTTGTATAACAGTGTAAATTTGCTGTCCCCTCAAAATAACTCCACACACAGCCATTAATGTCTAAACCACTGGCAACAAAAGTGAGTACACCCCTAAGTAAAAATGTCCAAATTGGACCCAAAGTGTCAATATTTGTGTGGCTACCATTCTTTTCCAGGACTGCCTTAACCCTCTTGGGCATGGAGTTCACCAGAGCTTCACAGGTTGCCACTGGTGTCCTCTTCTACTCTTCCATGAGGACATCATGAAGCTGGTGGATGTTAGACACCTTGCAATCCTCCACCTTCCATTTGAGGATGCTCCACAGATGCAAATTTAGTGTTTAGGTCTGGAGACATGCTTGGCCATTCCTTCACCTTTACCCTCAGCTTCTTTAGCAAGGCAGTGATGTGTATGGGGTCGTTATTATGTTGGAATAACCAGTCTCCAAAGGGAGGGACCAGTCTCCAAAGGGAGGGGAAGCTCTGCTTCAGTATGTCACAGTACATGTTGGCATTCATGGTTCCCTCAATGAACTATAGCTTCCCAATGTCGGCAGCACTCATGCAGCCCCAGACTGTGACACTCCCGCCACTCCCGCCACCATTCTTGACTGTAGGCACAGACACACTTGTCTTTGTACTCCTCACCTGGTTGCAGCCACACACGCTTGACACCATCTGAACCAAATATGTTTATCTTGGTCTCATCAGACCACAGGACATGGTTCCAGTAATCCATTTCCTTACTCTGCTTGACTTCAGTAAACTGTTTGCGGGCTTTCTTGTGCATCGTGAAACAATGTCATTTCCGGTGGTTGGAACGCAGAATGCGGAAGCGACGTCCACTACTAGGAAGGGAGAAAGGCTTTTTTATTTCTGCAATATCTGTAAGTGTATTTGCTTTTTACT
This sequence comes from Pelophylax lessonae, assembly GCF_965119305.1. Classification (NCBI taxonomy): domain Eukaryota; kingdom Metazoa; phylum Chordata; class Amphibia; order Anura; family Ranidae; genus Pelophylax; species Pelophylax lessonae. The sequence continues at coordinate 123,302,951 of NC_138770.1, forward strand.
AATAAAAATACTAGAAGGTACCTCACTATGGAGATCTCCTTTCTTATACCCATGGGGGGAGCCGTATAAGGGTCACCCAAGGACTCAAGAGCCACGCTTATGCCACGGTCACTTTCCCAGTAGAAGTGTATGCAGTTTACATCATCCATCTGGTATCCACTTAAAAGCTGTGACAGGTGAAATTCCCCTTGATTGTCCGGTGAGTGGGGGACTAAGAGGGGAGCACAGAGTAAACTGTTTGCGGGCTTTCTTGTGCATCATCTTTAGAAGAGGCTTCCTTTTGGGACGAAAGCCATGCAGACCAATTTGATGCAGTGTGCGGCGTATGTTCTGAGCACTGGCAGGCTGACCCCCCCATCCTTTCAACCTCTGCAGCAATGCTGGCAGCACTCATACGTCTATTTCCCCTGGATATTATGCTGAGCATGTGCACTCAACTTCTTTGGTTGACAAATGGCAAGGCCTGTTCTGAGTGGAACCTGTCCTGTTAAACCACTTTTGAGAACGCTCTGATTGGAGGAGTGAAACGCGTCAAGCCGTTCGCCCCCGTACAATGTCATTTCCGGTGGTTGGAACGCAGAAGGTGGAAGCTGCGTCCACTACTAGGAAGGGAGAAAGGCTTTTTTATTTCTGCAATATCTGTAAGTGTATTTGCTTTTTACTAATAAAAATACTAGAAGGTACCTCACTATGGAGATCTCCTTTCTTATACCCATGGGGGGAGCCGAATAAGGGTCATCCAAGGACTCGAGAGCCACGCTTATGCCACGGTCACTTTCCCAGTAGAAGTGTATGCAGTTTACATCATCCATCTGGTATCCACTTAAAAGCTGTGACAGGTGAAATTCCCCTTGATTGTCCGGTGAGTGGGGGACTAAGAGGGGAGCACAGAGTGGAAGCACTTGATACAAAGTAGGGTATGGGTGAGTAGGAGATGCCAAGACCCTAACCAAGCTGCGGCGGTTCGTGGGGTCTGAAGTGCTTACGGTGTCTGGTGGAGTGCTTGGAGCCCTCGGAAAGCACTAGGAGCATCTTTCAATGGAGGTACCCGGTCTGGGGTGCCCTGTTCCGTTACATTGGTGGCAAGCGGTGGGATGGCGTCCTGGTGTGAGGAGAAGCAGCTCGGAGACACCGGTAACGTTATGGAGCGAGATAACACCCGTGCAGCGTCCCCATATGAGCAGGAGTTTCTCTGGAGGTTGCAGCAACACTTGGTCCAACAGGATGGGCCTGTATCAGAGGAAGCCATACTGGACTGGAGAGATTTCACCCGAAAGGAAATGTGGTATGAGGCCTTAGAGGATGTGCAGTGGAGGCAGAGAGAGAACCTTCCCAGCGAAGAACAGAGGTACTGTGAAGACCCACCGATGGCAGGTGGAGATGGGACCGAGGTCTCTCTACCGGCCCTACAAGGAGGCTGGGCAGCCGGCCCAGATCCCCAGCTACAGCAGGAGTTACAGGGAGCCGAAGGTGTCGTCCTTCCTTCCAAGCAGCAGTGTACCTTCCAGGGAGAGGAGACAACTAATCCTTCTCCCCAACCACAGGGAGACAACAGCCCTGACCCCAATGGTACAGATGGGACCGCGGTCTCTGCACCAGACCTACAGGGATGCTGGACGGCCGGTCCAGATCCCCAACCTACCCCGCCGGAATACCAGGAGGAGGTAGGCGATCCCTCCATTCTACAGCAGACCCCCAACCAGGTCCTGGGGGTAGTATTCGCCAACCCCAACCCAGCAGAAGAGCTGGAAACAGGGCAGAGTGTTACCAACCTCTGCCCAGCACCCGCAAAAGCTACAGTCTTCACTTGTACACCCCAGGGAGACAACAGACCTGATCCCAATGGTGCAGATGGGACCGCAGTCTCTGCACCAGACCTACAGGGATGCTGGGCGGCCGGTCCAGATCCCCAACCTGCCCCGCAGGAATCCCAGGAGGAGGAGGTAGGCGATCCCTCCTCTCTACAGCAGACCCCCAACCAGGTTCTGGGGGTAGAATTCGCCAACCCCAACCCAGCAGAAGAGCTGGCAACAGGGCAGAGTGCTACCAACCTCTGCCCAGCACCTGCAAAAGCTACAGTCTTCATTTGTACACCCCAGGAATGCTGGACAGTCGGCCCAGATCCCCAACAGCCTGACAAAGTGAGCCCCACCACCCTGTCTTCTCTTCAGCGGCTGAAAGGACTCCCAGGAGAAGGGCCAGTCCATGCTTATCCCCAGCAGCGGGTATGTTCTGCGAGAGAGGCAGAGGTTGGCTGGGTGAGTAACACTGTTTTCCCGACAATTTGTTTGGGGTACTGGGTGGGTGCAGACATTGGGAGGGCCTGTGGAACACAGCCTACCTTAGAGAGGTTGGAAAGTTCTTCTCTCAGCCTACTAGGCTCCTCTTATGTCTAAATCACCCTGTGTCATTTAGGGACACAGGGTGCCCAAGAAGCCCAGTCCGGCCTGCCCAAACCAGACTTTCACAGACTGATCGGCTATGAGAGCTCCATGCGCCTTGCCAAGACAAACTTACAAACTATGTGGAACTTTGTCAAGGAAGCTGCCATGATGGATTGACTCTTTGGGACTTGTTACCCGACGAACTCAGGCACAGACCAGTTGGAGGTCTGGTACTGGGTTTGTCTACCTTTGGGGGGAAGATATGTGACAGTATTCACTGTCACTGGAATCTAAAGACAGATAAGTAATGGTTTGGAATGATTACTTCATATTTGCCAGCAATATCTCCATATAGAAATACTAAGATTTATTCCCTTTTGCCATGAAATCTGTAATTCCTAAATGCTGGGTATATTACATAGCTTTCAATGTCAGACAGGTATTCCTTCTGTTGTGTATTGGGAGGGAATGTGGATTGCCCTTTTGCATTGTTGCGTGTTAATGACCTCCCATTGTTCTGTCTGTCTGCCTTAAAACTTATAGGAATGTGGATTGGATGCTAAGGGGGAGGGGGGATTGTCCCACATTGTATATTTTTGTACACTGTATGAGAGTGTAAAACTCTGTTCCTATTGGATGGTGAATATTATGTTCAGTCTTCAACAAGGTCCATCTGGGTTGTAACTTTGTGGGTGACAACTGTATATAAGTCTGTTCAAATAAAGTTGTGCTGAGTTCATTCAACCTCAATCTAGAGTTCTGTCTCTTATTGGGGGATATGCAGCAAGGGATTGCTATGGTCCTCCATACTCCCTTAGAGAATCACTGAGTTCTTGTAAGAGCTTGTGTAAGACCTTGTTCTGCTGCACTCTCTGGGGAAAGAGAGGTTCACCCACAGGAACCTGGAGCCTTGTCATAGGTCCAGGGTGGGTAGGAGATGCCAAGACCCTAACCAAGCTGCGGCGGTTTGTGGGGTCTGAAGTGCTTACGGTGTCTGGTGGAGTGCTTGGAGCCCTCGGAAAGCACTAGGAGCATCTTTCAACGGAGGTACCCGGTCTGGGGTGCCCTGTTCCGTTACAGGTTAGGTTTAGTGTTAGGGGCTAGGATTAGGGTTACGGTGAGATACTTAGGGTTAGAGTTAGTAGCCCTACCCCTACCCCTCTAACTCTAACCCTCTAACCCTAAGCACTAAAAATAACCCTAACCTTAGCCCTGACCCTAACCCTAGCCCTAACCCTAACCCTAACCCTAGCCCTAACCCTAATTCTATTTTTTTCCTGTTCTGGACATGCTACAGAGCTGAAACTTCACAGGTACACTTTTTAGACCCCCCAGACAATAAATCCAAAGAAATTATTATTTTTTTTTTTAATTTTTCCAATAATTGGCTCTCTATCAAAAATGACAATTTTTAAGAACTTTTTTGTGTGATTTAGTGTCTAGGGGGTCTAAAAAGTGTACCTGTGAAGTTTCAGCTCTGTAGCATGTCCAGATCATTTTTCAGTAGAGCAGGGATGGTGGGAACCCCTTTTACACCTATATGATCTTTTTTTCTGGTTCTGGACATGCTACAGAGCTGAAACTTCACAGGTACGCTTTTTAGACCCCCCCAGACACTAATCCAAAAAAAGTCATGCCTGCCACCGTATATATCAGTGGTGGGTGGACAGTGGCACTGCGGTGGGCACAGTACACTCTGTGGACCTGACAGTCACTGGCACCCAGGCAACTGCAATTATAAAAAAAATATATATATTTTTAATTTGCAAGCTGCTGTGCCACCGTATATGTATCAGTGGTGGGTGGGAACGCAGTGGCACTGCAGTGGGCACAGTACACTCTGTGGACCTGACAGTCACTGGCAGCCCAGGCAACTGCAATAATAAATTTTTATTTTTTTTTTCAATTTGCAACAAGATGCTGTGCCACCGTATATATATCAGTGGTGGGCAGTGCACTGCAGTGGGTACAGTACACTCTGTGGACCTGACACAGCACTCACTGCAATTATGACAGAGTAAAAGAAAAAGTATTTTTTAAAATGCAAGGTACTGTGCCTGTGCCACCCGAATTGAGTGTGGTGTGCACACAGTACAGTCTGTGGTGGGTCTGTGGCCTCTCACACACAGCGGGCAGGTAACTGCAGTGCACAATAGATATATATATATATAATATATATATATGTATATAAAATACTCAAATACCAGCCCTCAAAAGGGCTTTTGGGGACAATAGATATATATATATATATATATCCAAAAAAAACCTCAAATACCAGCCCTAGGAAGGGCTTTTTGGGTTGCTGTCCTTACAGCAGGAGTGTACCAAGAACACTGGCTAACAAGACCGGGAACACTGACTAACTGTCCCTAGCTATAACAACAGCAGCAGCAGCACTTTCCCTGCTCTCAGTAACACAGAAATGATCTAAGATGGATGCTTCCCTTGCTTATTTATAGGAGGTGGGAGGGTGTGGGAGGGAGGTATGCTGATTGGCCTGGAATGTGTCTGCTGACTGTGAGATTCAGGGTCAAAGTTTGCCTCAATGATGATGTATAGGAGGCGGACCGAACATCGCATATGTTCGCCCGCATCGGCGAACGCGAACATGCGAAGTTCGCCGGGAACCATTCGCCGGCGAACCGTTCGGTACATCCCTACTAAACATGCACCATTTAGGAGATATTTACTTTGCATGCAGCCAGTGACATCACTGGCGCATGCGCTCTGAAGGAACGGCCGCTCGTGCCGTTCCTTCAGAGTCCTGTGCCGGGACCGTCGGCTCCCACACGCATGCGCAGGAGTGACGTCATCGTGGCTCCAGCCAATCAGATGGCTGGGTACCGCAAACCCGAACATGTCACCCGTGAGAGAGGTGAGCGGGCGGCACTGCGGGGCTTCGTTCTAAGGTAAGTATTTCATAATGAGCTAGTATGCAATGCATACTAGCTCATTATGTGTTTGTCTTTCAGGTGTTTTTTTTTTTTTTTTTTTTACATTTCTGAGGCTTACAACCTCTTTAATGACCTGCACCATGCAAACCAACAATCCCTGTTTTTGTACAAAAGTTTCCTTGAAATATGTAACAGTGTTTAGCAGTGTGCAAGTAGTAAATATAACCAAGTAAGTATTTGGCATTTTGCACAACAGAGAAGGGACTGGCCATAAAAGGATCACTTTGACACAGCTGGCCAGCTTGAACCCGTATTGCAATACATGCAAAACAAGAAACCCTGTTTTATGTAAAACAATGCTTGTAAGTATATATAAATATAAATATGTTAGGGTGTACAGCAGTATACAAAGGGTTAGACCAGAATCTTTAATATTAACATGTGGTCACACCCCTGTAGCACCTCATATGTTACTTATTTATGTAAGCATGTTGGAATTGAGTCCAGTGAATAACATAAAATGGTACATGATAGGGGTAAAAAAGAAGTTTAGATTACCAAGAATTGAAAAATAATGTCAACTTCATAGTTTTAACCTTTAAAAGTGTAGATCTTAAAAAGTGTTAAAAAAGGGTTAAAAAGTGTTTAAAAGTGTAAAAACATTTTGAGAGTCAAAAGATTGCGTGAAAGGCATCTAATAAGACAAAAGCTTCATGGTAATCTCTGGCTAAAGTATACAGTATGTTAACCTTCAACATGATAGGTTGAATGATAGTAAAAAAGTTACTCTGAAAAGTAAGCAAAAGAAGCTTGCCTGGGCTAGGAACCACCACCAGTGGACTACTGAAGGTCTTATGGACCAATTAAATACACTCAAAGAGCAGTTTTTTTTTTTTAACCACTTAAGGACCAAGCCTATTTCTAAAACATGTTGTTTATAAGTTAAAGTCAGTATTTTTAGCTAGAAAATTACTTAGAACCCCCAAACATTATATTTATTTTTTAGCAAAGACTCTGGAAATTAAAATGGCGGTCATTGCAATATTTTTCCTTACGCGATATTTGCGCAGCAGTCTTTCAAACGCAATTTTTTGGGAAAAAATACATTTCACTACATTTAAAAAAAATAAAACAGTAAAGTTAGCCCAATTTTTTTTATATTGGGAAAGATGATGTCATGCCTTGTAAACAGATATCTAGCATGTTACAGTATAAAATTGCGCACACTTGTAGAATGGAGACAAATTATGGTACTTAAAAATCTCCATGGGCAACGTTTTAAACATTTTTAATGGTTACCAGTTTAGAGTTACAGAGTAGGTCTTTTTGTTAGAATTATTTCTCTCACTCTGGCGATCGCAGCGAAACGTCACATGTGTGGTCTGATATTCATTTGCGGGCATGACTTACATATGCATTTTCTTTCGTGCACAAGCTCAAGGCGACAGGGGCAATTTAAAATAATTTATATTATTACATTTTTTATTTCTAGCACTGTTTTTTTTTAAAAAAATCTGATCACTTTTATTGCTGTCACAAGGAATGCAAACATCCCTTGTAACAGTAATAGGCAGTTACAGGTACTCTTTATGGAGGGATCAGGGGTCTAAAAGACCCCAGACCCCTCCACTGCACTCCAAAGTATTTAAAATGGAGAAATCGACATTTTTGAATACTGACAGTTTTTTAAATTTGGCGCCGTAAGCTGCCGAGTAAACCGGAAGTGACATCATGACTTTGTTTCTGGGTACTACATCGGAGACCCGATCAAAGCCGAATCAGCATGTCCGGCGGCTGGTTGCTCGGCTCTCCCCACAACCTGTTGTTTGCCACATTGGGATGTTTGGTCAATAAACTTGAATCTTGATTATACTTGGAGTGCAGCTATTTCTACATTGATTGTCTGTGGAGGCGAGCCGAGGCATGCACCTGTGTATCACCAGGCTTCCTGATTCACCTGGAGCAGTGAGTTCTCCTTGTCTTTGTACATGACAGCCCACCTGGAGTTTGCCAAAAGGCACCTGAAGGACACTCAGACCATGAAAAACAAAATTCTCTGGTCTGCTGAAGCAAAGGTTAAACTCTTTGGCCTAGAGGGGTGTGGTCATCCGGCATGTGAGCAATGTTTTCACGGATTACTGTCCTGCCTGACCAAATGTGCTGTGATTTGCCTACCTGGCAGCCCAACCACCCCCAAATATATCAAGACAATATTTTCACTAAAATCATTATTAGTGGACACAAACATGACAGAGAACCTGAGTGATATAGCTCTTTTTTTAAATATATAATTTTTTAAAAAAAATTTAAAAAGTCGTAAAATTATTTTATTTTGCAATTTTTAAAAATTTTGTATTACAATGTTTCATTGTAACTTTTTGTACAATTTTTTTTTATGGGACAGGGAAAGGGAAGCCTGCAGCGCCCGGGGAGGAGGGAGGATGGCAAAGTGACAGGGGGGCAGGGGGGGGGATCAGAGCAGGCAGAACAGGTAGGGGGATCAGTGCCAAGGAAGCAATTACAGGAACAATGCACTTTGTCTATGTCTCTTCCTGCAGCAGCTGAGAGCCAGAGGAAGGGGGAAAACTGGCTTTCAGCTGCAGCAGAGAGCCACACAGGGCATCCTTCTGTAACTGCCCCTCCGCCTGACCACACTGATTCCCCCTGCTTTTTGGGCCCTCCTGTGTACCCGGGTTCCATACAGGAGAATTGGTGGTTACCCCCTATCAGTGGCCCTGCAGATATGTGCAAGTCTCTAGACTGGATTAACAGAAATGCAAATTATTTGGCAAGTCAAATAGCTCCCTTATATGTATTTCATCTGTGTGTTTGCCTGGTGCTCAGCTTTAATACATGATATACTGTATGTGTATGAAATTTAGCCTTTCATTAACTCCCATACATTACAAGGCTTGAAGTTGATTTCCAGGCTGATAGCACAACACTTTCCCTACAGCTTCAACTAAAATGGAAAAACTAAACAGAAAAGCTGCAAATGTGATCCTTCACCAGCAGAGAGATTAGATGGCTGTAAATACCCTGAATAGAGAGGGGGTAAACTATATGAATTCCAGTTGTTCTTAAGTTAGGTTAGCTTAGTTAGGTTTAATAGATACAACTCTATAGAACAATGAAATCTTTCCTTTTCTTGCAATATCTATTCATATGGTCAGTTATTAGCTGTGTATTGAAATGGATGGTATTATTATACATATTTATTTCCTTTCCCTATTTATTTTATGTGTATAATTGATGCATCATGCTTTTTCTTCAAGCATAATATTTTTATGACAACTTAACGACCTACTTAGAGAATAATTCAGGCAGCTTCCAAAGCCCTTCGCATTATCTCTTGCCATTTAAATGCCTGTTGTCCTCGTGCAGTATTTGGAGTTGTTAAGTGATGCCTTGCATTGTGCATCTCTCATTTTGGCACTTCCATTTCACACTTCATAATTTTGTTTCAACCTCGAAATGGAAGGGATATACTTTCCTTGGTGCTGCTGCAATGAAATTGTTGAAAGTGCAATTAAGTTCTAATTTTAAGAAAGGGAAGAATATGCAATCTATGCAGGCAAGCTATGGGTGACACCTCATTTTGCTTCTGTATTGTCAGACTTCATTGCCATGCCGAGCAAATGGTCCAATTGATAACATGACATTAGGAGGAAATATGTACAAGGCTGAGTAATGTGGGTAGCATTTTGAGCAAATGTTAATGAAACAGATCACTATTCTTTCATTAAATATAGTTATTACAGCCATTTTTTTGGATGTCATGGTTTTTAAGAGAACTCTGATTACTGGGAAATTAGCTAGTTTTTCTATCGACCATTCTTGTTATAGCTAGAGATTCACAAAGTGATCCCTCCAAGATTCAGTGTAGACTGTGCTAATTTGTGCATATACAGTACGTATACCTCGTGATAAGATGAACAGATAGCTGAAGATTAGGGATGAGCTGTGGGTTTGGGTTGATAGTGAATTGGACCCCAACTATAACTGCTCATGGTTCATTGAATGGGTGAACTGTAATGGCCAGTTGTTCCATCTGAATCTTTGGCTCTTTTACCCAAAAGCCATTCATTTAGTGGCTACCATTACAAAATACAGCTTCCCACCTTTTACACTCTAAACAAGCTGGCAGGTATTGCAGTTGATATCATTGAGCAAATATGGTCCCTTGGCCACTTTGCTTACTAACAGAAGCCAGTAGGGAAGATACTGTCATTTAGCAGCAAAATATGTCTTATGCCACATTTAATAGAGTGCATCTAACAGGTACATCATTCAAAAAAACATTTTTTTTACAGCTGTTATTTTCTGGAGCTTCCAGCAAGGCTAAATCCTGCTTAGACCCGCTTCTGTATGAACATTTTTCTTTTTTGCATTAATACATTTCCCCCATAGCAGTGGCCAACTACCCATACTCTTTTTTTTGCCAAACGCTAGGAAATCTGCTATGAAAAAGCCAGCAACAAATCACAAGATTTAGCCCCCACAGACTTTCATTTGGTTTAGCAATTATGTTTTAATTTGCAGATTTCAGACTGGGTTTGCAGATCCTCCAGCAAACTGAATCCAGAACAGTTTGTCCATCACTACTAAAGATATGGCAGTTTTTATAGTTGTAACAGATTAATGTAGTTCTAGAAATCTGTGAGACATTCGCTGTAGAGCAAGGAACTTGTAGTACAAGGAACTTCTTGGTAGAGACCATGTAGCACTTACAATGCAGCAGCTTTTCTCAGTCCTAGAAGACAGACAGAAGAAAATAGTCACTCGAGCTTCTATGCACTGTCCTTTAAACACTCAACATTAGGTGTTTGGCCAGGAGACTCCTCCAGCAGAATATACTACCCACATGGAAGAAAAATATATTTAAAATATATTTAAAAAAAAAAAAACATTTTTAATTTATTTTTCCCAAATATATTGGAAATATATTTGAAATGCTACAATTTTGGCCATATTCAATATATTTCTAAAATCTTTTCCCTAAATATATTGGAAATATATTTTTCTTCCATATGGGATATATTTTTCACAGTTACTTGGCTAAAAATAATTCAATTTTTTATAATGAACATACCCAAAAGCAAACAATGTATATATTGCAGCTCACCAATTTTTAGATATGATGGCTGCATATCATGATTGGTCAGCTGCAATATATTACATTTTTGGTTTTGGGTTTAAAGGATAAGTTCACGTTTCACAGTGTGTTACATTTTACTAAATGAGCAGCCCCCACACAACCTCCTATCCCCCTCCCCTCCTGAGTCAGGGGACTGGGGATCTTCTCCCCCCACCGGCTGTCACAATTTTGAAAAAGTGTGCCCTTGCGGGGCTCTGCCCCCCCCCCCCCCCCCCGGCCATGTCATTCATTAACAGAGTTCTGTGGCTGATAACTTGTAGTTCCCAAAGAACTACCAGGGCGCTGATGAGCGCTCTAGGTAGTTAATTGATTTCTTACTGTCATTCAGTAACTGTCTGCCCATATGACGTACATTGACAGTCTGCAGGAGTCCGAGATTACACCTGTAATCTGCTGAACGTGGGTGTAATGCTTTACAGACTCCTAATAAAAAAAAAAAAAAAGATAAATGCACCTGCAAAAAAGATTTGCGTTTATTTTTCTATTTTATAAGGTGAACTTATCCTTTCATACGGCCTAAAGGTAGGCATAAAATATATTTCTTCAAAAAACAGATATGAGCTCCACAAACAAGCTTGCTGGAGCATTTGTGAAAAAAAAAACAAAAGTATTGAAAATCATTTGTGCCTATTTTATGTTTTCTTCTGTCATGTTTTCATTGTCATATTTAATTTACAGACTGACAAGTGCACCATCTAGTGTACAGACTCTTCAATTTCTTTCTTTCTTTCTTTCTTTCTTTCTTTCTTTCTTTCTTTCTTTCTTTCTTTCTTTCTTTCTTTCTTTCTTTCTTTCTTTCTTTCTTTCTTTCTTTCTTTCTTTCTTTTTTTTTCTAACAATTGTACCAAAGCTATGCTTTGCATCCAATAACAAAAACTAGAATTGTGTCTGCTTTTACATAATTGTTGTCCTTGAATAAAAATTAAAAATAGAAAACTGTTGACCTAAAAGGTTTGGAAACCTCATATGCTATTCACAATGAACATGAGGATAAGAATGAACATACGGTAGGGAAATAGAAGAAGAAAAAGAAGATGTAATGAACTCTTAGTAATTGAACAGATAGAAACAAAAGAAATGGTATTGAGTTAGTTAAGCCAGAAAAAATAAAAGAGAAGAAAGAGAAGAAATATAGGTCCATTCTTTCTTGCCATTGGCCTCCAGTATAAACATCCTGCCAGGCCCCTACAACCCTGGCTAATTTAAAGCTAAAGCCCCATACACACACGCAGATCGTCGTCATACAAATGTTCGTCTTTTCTCCCCGGGATGTCGGTGTCTGTTGAAAAGTGCAAAGACAGCACAAGGACAGCACAAGAATTTTGTCTGCAGACTTCAGCTGACTGCAGAAGTGATGTCATGTAATGGTTAACTTTCCCTGTGTTTTTTATTTTCTGAGCATGCCCAGTCTTGCAAATCTGCGGTCTGTCGGCTGATTTCTGTACTGACAGGCAAACAATTGTCCGTTCTGGTGTCTGCAGACAAAAATTTTCATGTTTGCAAGAAAGACTCTTGTCCGCAGATTGTGTGCAGACATCTGTCGGAGGCACCATACTAACACGCATACAATCGGCAGATCTTTCGTCCGCAGACGTTTGTATGAAGACGATCTGCGTGTGTGTACGGGGCTTAAGAGGCACTACTATCAACCTATTTCTTGGAAATAAAGTCCTCTAATTATTTTGATAGTTCCAAAACAGTTTTATAAAGGTTAATAGGGTTGTTGCGTCCGGCTGTAAGATATTCCATGGTTTGTACTTCTTTGATAGTCTTGTAAATATCTGTTTTAGAAAGGGGAAACAATTGTTTCCATTGCAAAGCAAGTAGGCACCATGCCACTCTTAGGACATGGATTGGTAATATGTTTAAATATTTACCTAAATGCAGAAAGGAAAGTCCTAATAGATAGAATAAGGGATTTAAAGATAAGTTGCTCCACATTATTATATTTTTTTAAAACATTATGTTTGTGCATTTGTTTTTTCAATCTAAGTATAGACATTACTGCAGTTTATTCTAAGTTCTCCAGTTCAGTATGGCCGCCATTCCCTCCCATTGGTGGTCCGTCCCTTTGTACACTCCCACTTACGGATTACGTCTATATAAACTGTGGCTCTCAGTAGTCTCCGCATCAACACTTGAAAAAAGAGCGCGCATGCTCTGAAACGCGTTGTGTGATTTCCTTTGACCCTGGTGACGTCACGCGGCAGACGCTGCTTTCCATCCTGGCACGTGGAGATCAGCCAGATCCGGAAGACAGCAGCTGGCTTGTACTGTCCTCCGCTTCCATCTAACGGCCTTGAACACCCTTTTTCTCCCGGATTCAGGACTCTGGATTCTACGATCATCTCATGACCTCAGATCGAGCCTACTTACTATCGTTCTATGTGAGTTGTTAGATTTTGTGTGCCTACTTAAATAAAAACTTACTGCACTTAGAGGCGCTTCGCCTTTTTTGTCTTTAGCTTTTTGACTAAAATCCAATACTGTACACCTTGTAAGTATGAGAATAGCGGTTCTGTAAAGGGCGATGGATTAGTATTATGGGGTATGTTTAGTTAAAAAAGGTATTTGATGCCGGAACTCCGCTTTAATCAAGTGCAAAATTTCAGGAGTATGGTAACAATTAAATAATATTTGATGCTGATTTTCATTAGGAAAAGAGGTGGAGATCTCCAGTAACCTTCAACAGTGGGTTATAACAGCAAAGCAGCGGAGACAAATCCAAATAAAATCAAAGAAAATAAAAATTAAATAGTTATTTATTTTGTTGTATTGACCGCCGATGTAGTGCGGGGACAGGGGCAGATATTGAGGAAAGAGGATTTCTACTAAAATAACAGGCATCCAAGCATCCAGGCATCAGCACAAGGGTCAAATACTACTGGCTGTCAGTTACGTCCTTTGTGCTGATTTTCTGTTTTTTATTTTGGCTACACTTAGGCTTTAAGTAGTGGATGTGTATGGATTATATTTTAAGAATAAGGATATAATTTAGTTTTACCTTAATGAAAATCACAAAGAGACTTTTGAGGCCTCATCCAAACCATATATTGAAAAAACTAGGTATAAACCAGAGTGGTGATCTCCAGTAACCTACAACAATGGACTAGTGTTTAATGTCACTTTAAATACCACACAAATGGAAGATTTGCTAGCAATGCTCCATATTGCCTCCCAGTCTTCTTGATCTATTTTTTTTTTTTTTAATTTATTTTTTTTCATATATTATTTTTATACTATAGTTACTAACAAACAAGTGAGGATGCATCATGTTCATGTCACTTCTGGTTTGGCCATACTTATTTTATTTTTTTGTGAGGATGGGGGGTTTCTACTTTAGGTAATTAGAGCAATCTCTGAAATGTACCCCCAAATAAATCACCAAAGCCCTCCATTAAGGGTGATTAGAATGTAATGTAGACAGTCATTAGGAGACAGTCCATTCATCCATCCTTACTCCCAGTTGCTTGAGTCCTTACTCAATAAACAGTCCAGAGGTTTTGGTTTTTGGTATTTATTGTAGATCTTGGATGGCAGAGGGAAATAGTGGGATAGTCCAACTTGAACTATTACCAACAGATGAGGACAACTCCCACTTGGCCTCACTAAGTTATTTGTGGAAGCAGGCACACTGCTTTAACCATACTGCCACTTGTATGGAAGAATTAAGTCCTCTTGCTCTCTCTAGCAGCAGACTTGACACAACTACATTATCTTCATGACATTATCTTCATGACACTCTCTAGCATCCCCTTGACTGACATGTGTCCACTGACTCTTCTAGCAAAAGGGGTGATCCTCTTAAAACAGGCCCCATGACACAGATCTGTACTCACTGTAAGCATAATCAGATCATCTCCAGTGTCTCCCTTCCAGTCAGCTCTGCAGGACATCTGGGGTCACTCTCCGGCCTTCAGTGGACCACCTCGGGGGACCTCGCTCTCAAGCTGAAAGAACCCGAGCACATGTGCTCTTGGCTTTTATACAGTATCCCAGCATGCACCGATGCACGTTCCCCTGCCACTGACCAGAGCTGTACTAAATGCCTGTGCACTCATTTGTCAGGTTTCCTCCCACTGTCCACTATGCATCCCTATTAGACCAGTGTGAAACACTTCAGACAAACTGAGCTGCACCTGAGCACCATGAGCAGAGCTCACCAATAGATCCCGCTCTCTGGTAGGCAGAGAGCAATATAGATTTACCTGGCGATCTCTTTGGTAAATGGGAAAGATCCAAAAATGATATTCTCTCTTCTAGCACCTACCTAGGAGGGTGCTGCAGTAATAGTTTGCTTTTCCCTTTTTCCTTTTTTTTTCTGCTTGAAGTATACATCACACCCGTGTCACATAGGAATGAAAAAAAATATTTATAAACTGCTGACCTGATTTTACTGGAGTTTCTTTTATAGGGGAATTGCTTCTTATTCCCAGACTGTTGTCACCTATTCCTTTTTTACCTTCACTCTTAATTTCCATTCATGTTTATATGTTGATTATGTACACTGTTAATGTAACACCAAAATAACAATATGAATGTGTGCAATGGTACTGTTTTGACAGGTCTGCATTACATAAATTCTGAATGACATTGTGCATGCTCGGGTGAGCACTTGACACTCATGCAATAAGCATAATGTAATTTAGGGTTCCCAGTGTGTTAGCTTGTAACTGAGAAATAATGTTGTTTATGTTTACATTATTTATTTAACTGAATTTTTATAATTAATTAATTTATTCTTTCCTAAATTTCCTGTTAATTGGGTGGTTGGATCAGTTCAAAGGGACCTCACAAAATACTCTGTGCCCCTTTAAAAACAGATTATCTAGGTTTATTAGTGATTTTTTTTGCTCACTGTTATCACCAAACAATAGGTTAGTGATCTTTTTCTGCAGGGTAATTACTGTATATCAATTTGATTATGATGTCATTGGTATCCACACCCCCTAGACCAATTCACAGCAGCAAATGCCAATTAAAAATGCTGCTGTGGATAACACCAGCAGTACACTAGTAGAATTTAGAAAATATAAAAACCCCAATATTAACCCCAATCTCACCACCAGGAGAGAGGGGCAAGAAAGAGGTTTGGGCAAGAAATGAGCCTTTAAATGATGACTCCCAAATAAATGCAAGCTACAAAGTATATTAAAAAAATATAAATACATAGTAATTTTTATTTTTACAAAAATCAACACAATATACAAACATAAATGACATCAAAGGGCCAAATAATGCCCCAATAGGAACAATGAACACACATAATATTGTGGTATTATTGGAGATCAGGACAACACTGTTGTTGACTAGTGATGAGCCGAACACCCCCCTGTTCGATTTGCACCAGAACATCTCAAACAGGGGAAATGTTCTAGCGAACATAAGAACAATCGCAAGCCCTCATTTTAAAGGCTTAAATGTAAGTGTCTATTAATCACCTGCTGGCCAGGGGAGATTTGAACCCATAGCCTCTAACTTGCAAGCCTGTTACTCTACGTGAACCAAGCCAGCTGTTTAACTCTAAGACTCTCTCTGCCTAACTAACTTCTATCTGAGTTTGACAGTTCTTTTATAGGGCTCGGACGTCACCAGCGCCCCATAATCCACTGCTCAGGTGTAGTGAATAAATTACTGACGTCAGTAATTTATTCACTGCACCTGAGCAATGGATTATGGGGCGCTGGTGATGTCAGAGCCCTTTAAAAGAGCTGTCAAACTCTGACAGAAGTTAGTTAGGCAGAGAGAGTGTTAGGTTAACCACTTTAGGACCGGAGGATTTTCCTGCTTTACGTCCAGGCCACTTTTTGCAACTTGGCACTGTGCGAATTTAACTGTCAATTGCGCGGTCATGCAATGCCATACCCAAATGAAATTTACGTCCTTTTTTTCCCACAAACAGAGCTTTCTTTTGGTGGTATTTGATCACCTCTGCGCTTTTCATTTTTTGCGATATTAATAAAATTAATAAAATATTAATAAAATGTTGAAAAAATAACAATATTTTTCTACTTTGACAGTAAAAAAAATATCCAATATATTAAATTTTTGTCATATATTTAGGCCAAAATGCATTTAGCTACATGTCTTTGACAAACAAATTCTCAATGAGCATATTTTTAACCGCTTTAAGAAGATTTTACCCCATTCCTGACCAGGCCATATTTTGCGATTCGACACTGCATTACTTTAATGGACAATTGCGCGGTCCTGCAAAGCTGTACCCAAATTAAATTTATGTGCTTTTTTTGCCCACAAATAGAGCTTTCTTTTGGTGGTATTTGATCACCTGTGCGATTTTTACTTTTTGTGCTATAAACAAAAAAAGAGCGACAATTTTGAAAAAATAACAATATTTTTCACATTTTTTATATGAAATTCCCACCAAAAAAAATTAAAAATCTATTTTTTTTTAACATTTTAGGCCAATTTGTTTTCTGCTACATATGTTTGGTAAAAAAAATTGCAATAAGCGTATTTTGATTGGTTTGCGCAAAAGTTATCGCAGCTACTAATTGCGGGAAATTTATGTCATTTTTATTGTTTTTTTTTTAACTAGTAATGGCGGCGATCTTTGCGGGACTGCGACATTGCGGCGGACAGATCGGACCCCTAACTGACATTTTTGACACTTTTCGGGGTACCAGTGACATTACTACATTAATCAGTGCTATAAATATCCACTGTTACTGTAATAATGACACTAGCAGGGAAGGGGTTAACTTTATTGGTGATCAAGGGGTATATGTATGCTTGGTGCTTACTGACGTGTGTGGGGAGAGGGGACTGTGTGACACAGGCACAGATCGCAGGTTCAGCTATGCTGAATCCTGTAATCTGTGATTGTCTGTCACATAGGAGATCCGTCCACTTTGTTTGCACAAGCAGGCGGATCTCCTCACTTGATCCCCGATGATCGGGGAAGAGCGGCGGTGATCACCGCCTCTCCTCCCCTGGCCCGACTCCCGCTGTGTCTGAATACAGCGGGAGCCCACAAGGGGAGGAGTCCCACGACATAGGTCTACGTCGCTGGACGATAACGAGCCACTTTGCCACAGTACGCTCAATGTGAGCGGTCGGCAAGTGGTTAATCAGCTGGCTCAGTAGCGTAGCTAGTAGAATAACGTGATAGCAAATGAGAAGCTTGGGGGTTTGAATACCCTGGCCAGTGGGTGATCAATGTTAATTATAGATTTTAATTAAGACCTATTAATTGACCCCGCCCCTTCTGACACAACATCAGTAATTTATTCACTGCACCTGAGCAGTGGATTATGGGGCGCTGGTGACGTCAGAGCCCTATAAAAGAGCTGTCAAACTCAGATAGATAGTTAGTTAGGCAGAGAGAGTCTTGGGGTTAAACAGCTGGCTTGGTAGCTTAGGTGCTATAATAACGGGCTTGCAAACGAGAGGCTATGGGTTCGATGTCCTGGCCCGTGGATGATTAATATTAATTATGGATATTAAAAAACCCTATTAAATTAATTATGGATGCGGGGACTCGAAGTTTCCATGAAGAAGCCCATGTATCCGCCATTTGGTGAACGGTTGAATAGGCAGTGTTCAAGTCGAACGTACGACTCGAACACAATGCTCATCACTATCGTTGACATGTTTCGCGGCACATCTAACCTGCTTCTTCTGGACTATTTGTTTGTCCACATGTATTTCACAAATATCTGTTAACTAAAAAATAGAAAAAAGTATATATATATATATATATATATATATATATACAAAAAAAACTATATATAGATAAATACACACATAGCATATCAAAAACAATAAGGTCTATCAAAAACAGGAAAACCACACAAAAAAAAAAAGAAGGGGAGGGGAGGGGGGATGAAACAGAAAGAAAAAGTGTCTAAATAAATTATAGACACAAAAGAAAACCATAAACCAAAAATACCAAAAGTACTTGACATATCAACTGTATAAATGATGCGTTCCAGTTAGGGGGGAGACAAAAAACAGCTGCATCAAAGACCACGGGACCACCAAAAATTGCCACTTGCCCGACATCAAGATGAAAATCTGGGATAAAATCATATATCACTCCAGGTTTAACACATAAAGGGGGAGATTTACTAAAATTGGAGCACACAGAATCTGGTGCAAGTGTGCATGGTAGCCAATCGGCTTCTAACTTCAGCTTGTTCAATTCGGCTTTGACAATAAAACCTGGAAGCTGATTGGTTTCTTTGCAAAGCTGCACCAGATTTTGCATTCTTCAGTTTTAGTAAATCTCCCCCAAAGTGTCTGTGTGCTAGAGATAACATTGGACAATAAACACACCTAGCAAATAGAAGAGTGGGAGGACAGAGAAAAGGAAACAAAAGACAAAAGTAAGAACACATTAGACCCAAATGAGTAACACCCATTTGAATAGAGAGACTCTATATACAAAAATGCAGATGGTCTCTAAAAAATAAACTAAACCCTAACCCTTTAGACTCTTTTATTCTCACAAGACTACATAATGAACTACGATACCTCTTAGTACAAGACCACAATAAAGCCATGAGATCGCTGAAAATAATACATTATTCTCAAAATAATAACGCAGGTAAACTGTTAGCCTCTCGTCTTAAATCTCGGAAAATAAAAAATAAAATCCCCTATGTATTCCATCCTTTTTCTAAAAAAAAATTGTTAAAACCACAAGAAATCGCAGATGCGTTTGCGGATTATTATGATGCCACATTCAAGAAACCATCTGACTCAAAAATAATTGAATTTCTTGAAAAATTAAAATGACCCACGCTATCGGGTGAATAGTTGGCTTATTTGAATACACCAGTGACCATCGTGGAACTATTATTAACTATTGATCAACTCCCTCCTGACAAATCGCCTGGTCCTGATGGATTTAAAAATGAGTATATCCAACAATTTAAACAGATCTTGGCACCACATACACTTAAGTTAATTCACATTACTATGACATTGAGTTCATTCACAACAGAGATGCTTCACGCTCACATAGTAGCACTGCAAAAACCAGGAAAAGTCCCTGATACACCAGCAAACTTTAGACCGATATCATTACTCAACACAGATGTGAAGGTGTACGCTAAAATCTTGGTTAAATGGTTAACAGTTGTTCTTCCATCCCTAATTAATAAAGACCAAACAGGGTTTATGGCAAACAGACAAGCGGCAGATGCCAACAGAAGGGTAATAAGTCTTATCAATGATGTGGAACAATCAAAGATTCCTTCAATTATTTTATGAGTTGACGCTGAGAAAACGTTCGATAGGGTGTATTGGCGGTATATGGCATTGGTGCTGGAGAAGTTTGGTTTTCATGGCAGGATATCGTCGGCCATTTGGGCATTGTATTCTAATCTTTCAGCACAAATATTTATATCAGGTACATACTCTAGAATTATCTCCATCACCAATGGCACCTGCCAGTGCTGCCCCTTGTCCCCAAGTATTTTTAATTTAATGATGAAACCTTTGGCCAAGACGATACGCATACACCCACATATATTAGGGTTTAGATTTCAAGATACCCCACATAAAATCAGTTTATTCACTGATGATGTGATATTAACACTTAAAAATCCACTTATTTCGTTACCTGCAGTCCATCAAGTACTACAAGCATTTAGTGTGATCTCATATTATAAAGTTAATTTCTCAAAATCTTTAATTTTAGATCTAGGAGTACGGGCACACAATAGATCATATTATAAATCCCAATTACCCAATATATAGACATCTAAAGAGATTCCCTATTTAGGGATAATATTAACCTCATCAACATCGTCCATGGTCACAGCTAAATATATACCATTATTAAAAAAATTACGGAAGGAATTGGATCAAAATTCCTACAAGGAACCATCTTGGATAAGCCGTCTTGCGGCATTCAAGATGATGAGTCTACCACAGATTCTATATGTTTTCCGTTCTCTACCACTCCTGATTCCATCTCAAATCATGGGAAAATTTACAACTCTTCTTAAGGATTATATTTGGCAGGGTAAACATCAAAGGTGTGCATGGTCTCACCTGATTAAACATAAATCAGTAGGAGATATAAGTATGGTTCATTTGGAAGATTATTATTGGGCATCGCAGTTGGTATCTCTCAAGCCATGGTTCTGTAATAATATAGACACCCGGTTCAGGTGGAAAAAGCCTTAACCAAAACTCAGCACCTAACACACTCGATGATAGCAGACTACTGCAAACCGGTCCCAATTCAAAACATCCCTCCCTATTACAGTAAAAACATTGTTATTAGCATGGAGAATTCTCCTAACGAAAAATAAATCAGACCCTGTAAATCAAAAAATAAAGATACCTATAGAAACAATGGAAATTCTCATACCCTATTTATATATTTCTAAATGGAGAGATTGTAATATATACAGGATTGAAGATTTGCTAGAAGGTATAAGACCTAAATCATTTGAAACACTTCAGCAGATATATAAACTTCCAAAATCGGAATATTTTTCTTACATAAGAATAACTAAATTTCTTAGTCAGGAAGGAAGAAAGGTATTTCTTTTTTTATGACACATTAAATTATAATTTCATATTCCAGAAGACAGGGCCTATGCTAAAATGGGAGGAAAAACTGTGTCAAACGTTTACGAATACGCAATGGTCTCAAGCCATTAAATATTCCTATAAGATATCCCGATTTGTTAACCATTGGGAATTAACACAGAAAATTCTCTCTAGATGGTATCTTACTCCTTATCTACTCTCGAAATTTTACAAACGGGCAATTTACACCACACGATATGGGCTTGTAAAAATCGAACAAGCTTTTGGAATCAAATTTTCAATTTATAGGAACACTAACAGGCACGGTTATTGAACCAAACCTGGCATTAGCCCTTTTAAATCTGTGGATAGATAGATATCCGATAAAGATAGGATGGAATATAGCCCATATATTGGTAGCTGCGAGGTTAACGATAACAAGACAGTGGAAAAGCATTGAAGTCCCCAAATTAGCGAAAGCAATAACATCTGTTAGATTAACGTAGGAAAAGGCATTGGCATTGGGTTTTAACACAATGCCGATGTTCTTAAAAAATTGGGAATTATGGACCATTTAGATTGGCTATTAAAGGATTGACTAGCAAGGATTTAAATTCCAAGGAGGAAATTGTGTATTCCAATTGCTCTGAGTGATTATGAACACTAATGGTGCAGATTATTTATTGCTTATGTTTTATGTATATATCTTTGCATTGAAGGAATTGTAGAATGGATGCTCCCTTTTTTTTTTTTTTGCTTCCTCTTTTCTCTTCTTTTTGGTTGTGATTTTTGATTTGTATTGTAAAAAACTTAATAAAACGATTTAAATGTAAAATAGGGGCAAACTGTCAGAGATGGAAATAAGCAGCTTACCACTTATTCAGAGAAGTTCTCCCATTAGTAGGTATGACTCATGGGTTCAATCAAAATTGAATATGGTCAGTCCTCACGTCGGATGCTTGGGTCTCCCGAGACCCTGCCAACCACAAATGTGAGCCCCCTTTAAAGGGCTCACCCCCCTTTAAAAAGCCCATGAAGGCGGGACCCAAAAGTGGGGGTTAGGCAGGGACTCTCTCGCTATGTCCAATCAATAAATCAGATGTTAGTACCTGTTTAGACTAATATCAATATTCAATCAGGTGCACACAATTGCACCAAAGTGCTGCAGCAAAAAAAAAAAGGGAAAACTCGCTGTCTGCATCAGGCAGAAACATCCGCCGTACGCAGAGCTGAACAACACAGTAGCCAGCAAAACAGGAGTTACATATCCAAGCGTAAATGCCAGCAGGAGGATACACAGGTCCTAATACAAGCCGGCCTTCCACAAAGCAGGATGCCAATCCCCTGCTATAGCTCCCCCACCAACCATAGGAAAGCACAGGACTAAGTCACTACATCGCATATATAAATACATTCGCAAACGCATGCAAAGCAATAAACTCTACCAAACCAGTGCAACACATAAATAGAGAGGAACCACTACTTAGAACCTCACCATCCATAGGGTGTACATACACCCTGTGGGAAATAGCCATCAGCCGCCAATGGGCATACACATAAATGTATGTCTAAAATCTATAGCAGTGGCGATAGCGACCATCAATAAAACGCCATAGCAAGACCTAACTACAACGCAAGACAGTTAATTCTCAGGTTATATTAGTGTGTATGTTGATTTTTTTTACAGTATGGTCTCCCTCCGGGCCACAGTTTGATCCCTTTTGGGGTGCCCTGGAGGAGATAATGACCTTGCTCCCTCTTTCCTTTACCCCGATTGAACTCCACCTTTGCAATATAGTTCTATAATTCAAACTTGATAGATATGTTTTGTTCCTGTTTGGACCCTGTGCTATGCAATTTTAATATATTTGGGAAATTACTTCCATATCCTTATCTATTGGAGGATATCGTTGATGTACCTACACCATAGTGTAACATGGCGGAGGTACAGCGACAAGTCTTCATCTGAAAGAATTGACCGCTCCCACCCCCCCCCCTCAGGTACAGGTTGGCGTAGGAGGGGGCACAGATGGTCCCCATAGCCACGCCCTGCACCTGGAGGTAGTGAGAGCGGTCAAAAATAAAAGCATTGTGGGTAAGTATAAATTCAAGTAAATTCAAAATGAAGTCATTATACTCCAGAGGAATTTTGCTTCTTTCATTGAGAAACCTGCGTATTACAGACAAACCTAGGTGGTGGGGTATACTTGAATACAGGGCCTCCACATCAATGGATGCCAAAAGGGTGTTGGGATCAAGATGTATGCAATCCAGTATATTCAGCAAATGAATAGTATCTTTAAGATATGTATGTAAACTTTCTACATGAGTCCTACGGTATTTGTCTACCACTTTGCAAGCCTTGGAGGTGACACTTCCAATCCCGGAGACAATAGGTCGATCAGGAGGCTCTGTGAGATTCTTATGCGTCTTCAGGAGCGCATTGAATGTTGGTATGGTTGGATTGTCAATCAGATGATCCCTGGTATCCTTGGTAATGATCCCTTGTGCATAGACACTTATTTCTTAAATTTAGCTTGGATTTGAGCTGTAATGAGGGGGGAGATCTTTTTATACCATCCCTCATTAGAAAGGATGTTCTCACACATACATACATACATATCCTCAATTAGGATTACTATTTTGCCCCCCTTATCCAAAGGCTTAATAATGATTTGATGATGTTCCTGTATTTTCTTAGTCGCATCCCATTTAGCCCTTTCTTGTTTAGATCTAGACGTCTTTATGCCATGAAGTTTATTTAGATCTCGTGATACCAGCTGTAGGAAAAGATTCACCCTTGGGTTAGTCTGGGTGGGACATTTTTTTTATCTATTTTTGTAGTGAACTAGCCAACCCAAAGTTTCCTTTGCCACAGGGAAGGGGCGTAACTACAGGGGTTGCAATCGCAACCGGCCCCATGCTCCAGGGGGCCTGTGCAGCTCCCCTGTACACCTGGATAGGAGGGGCGGCGGGGGCAGCATGTAGAGAAATGACTGTCCTCCTTTTTCCTCCTGTAGCTGCAGGAGGAAAATGGAGGATATTGGTTCTTCTGTATACTGCCCCCGCCACTCCTATCCAGGTCACTTGTGTTCGGCTGTCTCTTGGCCCCTGTGTGCTCCCCCCCCCACTGTGCTCCCTCCCCTCTCCTGCCGGTTGCTGCAGGGGATGTGTCACGTTAGAGAACCAGGAAGGGGTCGGTAAATATGTAATTTACCAGCTCCTTCCTTTTCTGAATGGACAGAGTCATAGTCAGTGACATTGTAAACATAATAAAATAAAATGATAAAAATAATACAGTTAAAGTACTAAAAAATAAAAACTACTGACACCAGTGGGTGAACTTCCAGGATCACAAAGGTCACACTTGTGACTGGGCCCTGGCATTCCACCACCGTGGGGTGGCCCCAACATGGCAGGAAGGGGGCCCACTGCAGAACTTGTGAAAGGGTCCAGTTGTAGGACTGTAATAAAGGGCCCCACAATGAGAGTAAAGGACCCCAGGATCAGTGGGAAGAGCCCCAGGCTTGAAGAGAAGGACCCCGGCCAGGGGTCCAGGGGGCCCTTCATGGTTTCTTGCACCGGGGCCCTGAAGGTTCTAGTTACCCCTCTGCCACAGGGGTGGAGATAGTGGGATCCTCATCCCTCATAAGGGCTTCAAAAGTAACCTCCCCACTCTCGCCAGTTAACTCCCTCAATGCTTTAAGTGCTTGACATTCGGAGCGAGTAAACTCTTGTTGCTCAAGTAGTCTTGTGTCAGTGCCAGATTAACTAGTGGATAAATGGTGACTTGTGAATTGGTGCTTAAAATTGAGTTTGCGCACAAATAAATTGAGATCCTTGACTACATCAAAAAGATCCATATCTGCTGCTGGACAAAAATGAATTCCCAATTTTAAGGTATCCAATTCCTCCTGTGTAAATACACACTGCGTTAGATTAATAATTTCAATGTTATTCTCTTCTCATTTTCCTGACGGATTACAGAGGTGTCCATCTTCTCCTGTATCAAGTTCATTTGTGGGATTTTGTCGGCCAGGGTGGGATCTAAAAATCCTCATCCATATGGATCATACGTAGAAGGGGGGCCTCTGAATTACGCCCCCTCCTTCCTCCTAACTTAACCATCGCCCTTGTCACTATCTCTCTTTTTATGTGACCTGTTTGTAATACCGTCACCTGGGGGAGGTTCCTTGCGTTTCGTAGGAATTAATGTATGATTATACCCTGTAAGGGAGTCACTCCCACCCTTTCCTCAACCTCCTCTTGCGCGATGACCACCCCTCACCCCTCTGGAATGGGAGGTCCCAGAGGGGGGAGGGGTGGTTGAAAAAACAGATGAAGAGAAGGGCGAAGAAACCCTCTGTATAAACATTCTATTTCTATGGATATTATGCCATTTGTAGGCTCGTTCTGTTTGAAAGGAAACCACATCTTTGGTAAATGTTTTATCTTTCTTAATGATAATCTGTTGATTATATTTGTCTAACTTGTCCTTTAATTTAGTGTTCTCTCTATTATATAGAGAGAGTTCTATAAAGTTATTGAGTTTGATAGCTATTACTTGTAACTCTTTATCTAACTTCAGGATCTCTTTGTCATAATGATGTTTCAAAATCCCCAACATGCTTATCCTGCGATGGATTCTGCACTGTGGGGAAAATCTGTATTGTAAATGGTATGCAGATACTGTTGAAAATAGGTGACATGCTAGTGAAATCTAGACTAGCTCTAATAATTGTGTATATACTGCTTACACAAGCGCAAACACGGAACCTACACTATTGGTAATCAACCAAGCGCTTAGTGAGGATATCAATCTGTAGTGTGGTAACAAATGCTGCTACTTAAATAACAATACATGGAAAAATAGAATATGTATAGATGCAAGATCAGATATATTCTAGTAGCGCAAAGGGAGATGATAACCTCTCTCCCCTACCACACAATCACAGAAAACTTGAATAAAATACAATTTAAAATGAAACAAAATACAGTCCCAGTGCAGGATAACCTGCATAAAACAGTCCACCAAAGCAGCGTAGAATAGATCACGTAAATCCACACTGATGTGTCACTTGGGGAGTTCTAATGGTGCAGATATACAGGATCACCTTAACCATCACCTCTGTGCTCTGAAAGGGGGGGAGGCAATGCACACTCACCGACTCCAGTGGCCCAATGACTCTAGCCACTGAGCAAACCAGCCAAATCTCAATCACATCCACTTAAGGGCTCCGGAATGGGATCAATGGTATAGGCTCTATCGAGTGTGACTCCAGTAGCCCAGTGCCTCTCTCTACTGAGCAAGCCAGCCAAATCTCAATCACATCCACTCAAGGCTCCGGAATGGGACCGATGATAAAGGCTCAATCAGGTGCAATTACATGTAAGGGAAGGAATAGAGCTCGACTAGTGTAATAACGTTTAACACTCACTTTATTCCATAAACAACATACATTGCACTCACATGACATCAGTTGAATAACCGCATATATGGAGGTGTACACCCATCGGGACCCATGCCCAGACTCCACGCCGTGGATACCGTGCCTTCCGGGTGATCGGTCTCCTCGTACACTTGATTAGGTTACACCGCCTGGCCACGCCCCGACGCGTTTCGTACTTCCGACTTCCTCACGGGGACGCCCTAAAAATTCAGCCATGAGAAAAAAAAAAAAGTTCAAAATTTTTATTTTTAGGAACATTCATTCAATTTCTAATGATTAGTGGGGTCAAATCAACATTTATTTACGACTATAGTGACAAGAAAATTCGAAAGCACAGGATGGAAAGTTTTTTTCAAAAGAATACATTTCTAACAGAGCATGTTGTTTTTTGTTCAGAATTTTCAAAATTTCAGAACTACTTTCGGATGACGTTGATCAAGAAATTCACTGTACTGAGAATTATTGTATGAATTTTTGTTCACAAATCTACTAGAGTATAGACAGATTCAAAGTAAGTTTTGTAGCATGATTGTAAGTAGCTCTGTTAATGTTCCACCTTTCTTAGTTAAGAGGGTGACAACTCTGTGGGCAGGGTAGTTTTAGATAGCTAAACTCAAGGTAGATATACATATTGGCACAACATTTTTAAAGAAGTAGTACCCATTTCTCTCCAAATGGGAGACAATGGAAAATGGGGATTTCAGAGTGCCCAGATAAGAAAAGACACCAAATAACAAAATCAAAGATATAGATAAAAGATCTATTTTTATTAAACAAGTTGAAAAAGGTATATACTCCATAAAAAACAGTTTGTCACAACTGTGGACATATGAAGAGAACGTCTGTACATCAATAAGCAGCATAGAATGTATCGATTGACTCGCTTCACCCTTATTGAAGGCTTCCTCAGGATCCACTACATTTTTCAGTTTTTGTGCTCTTATAGCCAGAAAGGGGTCAAGGAGCACCAAAAATGTCAGAGACGGGCGTGCTAGAGAAGGACAGCACAATATTGTCACAGGCGTAATGTTTGCCAGGAAGAAAAAACATATAAGTAAATCCAAAAGATCATCACAAGAATACAGCCACCAAACATACACAGTTCACATGGAAAGAGCGGGTTCAACCAATATGGTAAAAATTTAAAGTGGAAGGAAGTCCATCTTCCCATCCAGAGCAACCTGTGGTATCAAGTGGGTGGAAAACCTAAATAGCTCAAAATAGAGTAAAGGAACCAAAAGCACTTCAGTCAGTATGTTCACATGATGCATGAGAGGCATGAAATGGCAACACCATATAGGCACATAGTAACTCAACTCTATAGTAACAATACAACATCTTTTTTTTTTTTTGGTTAATGCAAGTATATATACCTAATATTGACCTGATATTAGCATCTAACAACCCCTGAATAACAGAGCTCAGGCTGAAAGAGAGTGAAGCATGCTGCAGTATTCATAAGCTAACAAGGGACATGCTGATAGGAGAAGAGTGCAGAGTGATACTTAGTAGAGAAGAATCAAGTTTTCTACCCTGTCAGACAGGACTGTGATATATGGCAGAACTGTTTGTATTTTGGCCTGGATTGACAAATTCAAATCCTTTGGTAGATAAAACAGCTCCTATATATGTATTTCAGCTATGTATTTAGATTGGAGTTCACCTTCATGTAAGGAACAAATGAAAGCGTAACTCAAGCTAAAACTTTTTTTAAGCAGTTACAGCAATAGTTTTCTTTATTTTGGAAATAAAGGTGTATGGCCTATTTGCTTTTGTGCAAACCCCCTGTAAATTTAATTCTGCTGGACAGCAAAAGGGTCCAATATTTGTCTCTATAGTGGGCCTTTAATGCAGAAGGATTTTAAAATATGCATGCCCCTGTATTTTGGGTAAAAGTTCACTTTAAAGCAACTGTTGTGTTGCCATCTTTCCTTGCAATCTCTTCTTTATGGTGCATGCACGTTGCCATAGCATTTGTACGTATTGCTGTATGACTGTGGTAGAGGATGTTTGATTGAAAGCTTAGGGAAGTATGCAGAGCTGCTGTTAAAAATCAAATTACCCATTGAAAATATCAAATGAATAGCACTCTGGTGTGGTTCGCTGGTGCAAGGTTAACATGCAATGTGAAGAGCGATCCAAATGCTGACTGCTCTTCAGCCCTTTTACATTTCTATCATATTTTTCAACATTTTTATTTATTTTATTTTTTTTAACTGCCCTGTTGCCCTCCTACAGGGCTTTGGTGAAATATCAGGAGTCTAAACAGACAGCTAATATCTTACATTTGAGACAGAGAAAAGGACTAAGGACATAGGTGTATTAGTCCTTTTCTCTGCAGCCTCAGATGATCTGGGCAGTGAATGAATGTAAAGCACTCAGAGGCTTCCTATTTATTCACAAACTGAAAAATAGTAAACACAGTTTACTATGCTTTAATGATGAATGGACACATGAGCGATCGGTGCCGATCGCTCACTGTGCTCATTCAGGAAAGGAAGGGGCTGGTAAATAGGAAATATTTACCAGTCTCCCCCACCCCCGCTCTCCATCCTGTAGATTACCCTGTGTGCCTGCAGCTGCTGCCAGTGGGAGAGGAGAGAGGTGAAGCCGGAAGTGCTGTGGGGTAGGGGCAGGGCCGGTGCAAGGATTTTTGGCGCCCTAGGCAAAATAAAAATTGCCGCCCCCCCCCCCCCCCCCAAAAGCACAAAAAGCCATAATGTAAAATAAAGTGCAAATTTTAATAGTTTAATACATAAACATACACTGCCATATGCGATACGCTGGGGTGTCAATTAAAAGTTAACGACACCCCCAGTTTGATCGTATATCGCAGTGCGATCTGACAGTTCACACAGGATCGGATCGCACAAGTGTGAACCACTATGCGATCCGATCCTGATGCGGCTGAAAAAAAGGGTCCTGTGCGTGTTGGGTGCGGATACAGTGCAAATTCAGCCATACAAAGTGTATGGCTGAATTCACATCCGCACATGAGATCGCAGAATACAAATAGGGAGCGCAAGACAAGAGAAGTAGAGAAGATTTAAAAACAGCCACAATAAAACAATTATACCCCATCCCAAGGATAAATCTTATGTAATGTTACCCCTCCCTCCCTCACTGAATATACTAATTGCAAATGCCCATTTTCACTCACCATAAAACATGTTTTTGTGTGTTCCAAATGGCACCAGCACGGCAGCACCAGGTCAGACCTGGACAGGTCCTCTTCTCCTGGCTGGATCTTCTTCCTTCTTCCTGGATGGATCTGGGGTCTGGGGACTGGTGTCGGTCTGGGGACGGCCGGGTCCTTCTTGCGCAGTGGCAGCGCTGATTCAAAATGGTCCTTCCCGCTCCTGGATGCGATGCGCCCGCCCGGTCTCCTCCCCGGGTGACGTCATCGGCAAGGCAGGGGGAACCTCGTAGTGCGCATGTGCGGCCACTGATGCAAAGCCTTTAGACGCTGAAGGCTGGAGTCAGCCAGGAGATCTACGTCACGCGCTGCCTGTCACACACACAGTCTGTGTGACACAGAGACATGATGATTGAGCCGAGCGAGCCGAGGGCGCCGCCGCCCGCAGAGGCCGAGCCGATACACAACACAAGGTGGTTTACAGTGGTTAGCAGCACAGCAAGAGGGGCACCGTGCCGCCCGGCCGGCATACAGTCATTGCGGACAGTGCAACAAGTAGGATGCTGGCGCCCCCTGCTGAGTGGCGCCCTAGGCAACTGCCTGGGTCGCCTTACAGGTAGCGCCGGCCCTGGGAAGAGGGGCACACAGGGGGCCTGACAGCAGGTGGAAGGGAGTGCAGATTCCAGAACCAATTCCTCTGCAGCACAGCCAGAGGGAGAAACAGGAGGACAACCCGGCAGTGCTGCAGGGCAGTGCTGCAGGGCAGGGCCGGCGCTACCTGTAAGGCGACCCAGGCAGTCGCCTAGGGCGCCACTCAGCAGGGGGCGCCAGCATCCTACTTGTTGCACTGTCCGCAATGACTGTATGCCGGCCGGGCGGCGCGGTGCCCCTCTTGCTGTGCTGCTAACCACTGTAAACCACCTTGTGTTGTGTATCGGCTCGGCCTCTGCGGGCGGCGGCGCCCTCGGCTCGCTCGGCTCAATCATCATGTCTCTGTGTCACACAGACTGTGTGTGTGACAGGCAGCGCGTGACGTAGATCTCCTGGCTGACTCCAGCCTTCAGCGTCTAAAGGCTTTGCATCAGTGGCCGCACATGCGCACTACGAGGTTCCCCCTGCCTTGCCGATGACGTCACCCGGGGAGGAGACCGGGCGGGCGCATCGCATCCAGGAGCGGGAAGGACCATTTTGAATCAGCGCTGGCACTGCGCAAGAAGGACCCGGCCGTCCCCAGACCGACACCAGTCCCCAGACCCCAGATCCATCCAGGAAGAAGGAAGAAGATCCAGCCAGGAGAAGAGGACCTGTCCAGGTCCGACCTGGTGCTGCCGTGCTGGTGCCATTTGGAACACACAAAAACATGTTTTATGGTGAGTGAAAATGGGCATTTGCAATTAGTATATTCAGTGAGGGAGGGAGGGGTAACATTACATAAGATTTATCCTTGGGATGGAGTATAATTGTTTTATTGTGGCTGTTTTTAAATCTTCTCTACTTCTCTTGTCTTGCGCTCCCTATTTGTATTCTGCGATCTCATGTGCGGATGTGAATTCAGCCATACACTTTGTATGGCTGAATTCGCACTGTATCCGCACCCAACACGCACAGGACCCTTTTTTTCAGCCGCATCAGGATCGGATCGCATAGTGGTTCACACTTGTGCGATCCGATCCTGTGTGAACTGTCAGATCGCACTGCGATATACGATCAAACTGGGGGTGTCGTTAACTTTTAATTGACACCCCAGCGTATCGCATATGGCAGTGTATGTTTATGTATTAAACTATTAAAATTTGCACTTTATTTTACATTATGGCTTTTTGTGCTTTTGGGGGGGGGGGGGGGGCGGCAATTTTTATTTTGCCTAGGGCGCCAAAAATCCTTGCACCGGCCCTGCTGCAGGGTTGTCCACAGGAGTCACAAGTGTTAGCAATAAGGCAGTAGAGCCAGCTCTCCTGCTCAGGTGGAGCCCAGGCCCCCTTTTTGAGCTGATGGGACCCAGGCCCAGTACAAGAGGGCTTGGTGTACTGCCTTATCAGCAGTACTGGAAGTACCGTATGTGTTTACACTATTCCAAGGTAAAAATAAGGAAAGGAAACTCCTAGTCTTAATATTACAATATACAATGCATCAGAGAAAATTATTGCATTTGATAAATGTAACATTTAATTTTTCATTATTTATTTATTTTTTGACAAATATGTGCTAGTACATAGTATAATTTAAGTCAAGATATTGTCTTTATGAGTAAGTCACTTTCTGTTTGGACCATATGGGAGCTGGAACATTGAATTCCACAGTGTCTTCCATTTAACAAAGTTTTCTGACTTCCTATCTATAATTTATATCACCAGGCGTGCCTGATTGCCAAACTATTCAATTGCCTTTTTTTGTGTAGAATAATAAAATTCACGAAAAAAAAAAAAAATGTCTTAAAAACAGCAGGGTCCAGATCAATCCCCAATTGCTTCTTCAGCTGAACATTTTGAAGCTTCTGTCCTTCTGGCAATTTCCATGTGCTAATAATTTACATGCTGTTTTGTGAGGTCTTGTTTGTATTCAGTTAGCGCTCATATATGCTAATTTATAGTCTGCATTTCATCAAACATAATGTACTTACAGTTTGCAGTTTCAAATATATAAAACACAATCTCACTGTACGTAAATTTCCATAAAAAAACTTAATTTGAAGGGTAACGCCAGCCATAACTTTTTCTTTCCAGTTTCGGATAGATAGGGGGAGGGTTAGAAATATTTATTGCTGCCTCATTATCTATTCTGAAAAATAAAGCTAGTTATAAATTGATCTAAATTTGGCCGGTTCATCAGTGACTGACCAAATTTTGATCTATCTATGGTCATTCCTGCTTGACAGAAGTCAATCTAATGATCAACATCTTTTGAGCAGGAATGTTGGGAAATTTTTCTCAATCAGCGTGTTACAGCCAATCAGCTGCAGTGCTGATCAGTGTATTTTGACAGCAGCGGAGTCCCCACTGTCAGAATACAATATTACAATGGGGAGAATTCCTCAATTCACCTTGTTTGTGTGAATTGGGGAATCCACTCTTTTTTAATCAGGTTAATTGAAAAGAAAAAAGGAATAATTGATGGCCAGCCTCAATCTCACTTTCTGTCCTGGTCTGCCCTTGTCCTCAGGGCACTCAGTAAAGAAACAATTGTAACATTTTAAGTTGTCTTTCTATCAATGAATGGGGGAAATCTCTCAATGGGGACATCTGTTTCAGTGACAGCTGTCAAAGTTCTTTTTTTTTACTCACTTTGGAGATTTCCTCTTACTGGCTCTGGTATAGGAAGTTAGAGCATCAGGACTGGACCACAGAGCAATGGAGAAAGGAGGCCTGGTCTGCTGGTCTGGACTGGTCTGGTCTGGCCTGGACATCCCAGATGTGATAAATTTGAAACACAAACGCATGAATTATAATCTAATCAATAATATAATTTTATTATATAATATATAATAATATATATATATATATATATATATATATATATATATATATATATATATATATATATTATATTATATAATAAAATTATATTATTGATTAGATTATAATTCATGCGTTATATTATATATAGGTGTATATATATATATATATATATATATGTGGGTATATATATGTATATGTGTGTATATATATATATATATATATATATATATATATATATATATATATATATATATATATATATATATATATATATATATATATATATATATATATATATATATATGTGTGTGTGTGTGTATATATATATATATATATATATATATATATATATATATATATATATGTGTATGTATACATATATATATATATATATATATATATATATATATACAGTGGGTACGGAAAGTATTCAGACCCCCTTAAATTTTTCACTCTTTGTTATATTGCAGCCATTTGCTAAAATCATTTAAGTTCATTCTTCTTCCTCATGAATGTACACATAGCACCCCATACTGACAGAAAAACACAGAATTGTTGACATTGTTGCAGATTTATTAAAAAAGAAAAACTGAAATATCACATGGTCCTAAGTATTCAGACCCTTTGCTGTGACACTCATATATTTAACTCAGGTGCTTTCCATTTCTTCTGATCATCCTTGAGATGGTTCTACACCTTCATTTGAGTCCAGCTGTGTTTGATTATACTGATTGGACTTGATTAGGAAAGCCACACACCTGTCTATATAAGACCTTCCAGATCACAATGCATGTCAGAGCAAATGAGAATCATGAGGTCAAAAGGAACTGCCTGAAGAGCTCAGAGACAGAATTGTGGCAAGGCACAGATCTGGCCAAGGTTACAAAAAGATTGCTGCTGCACTTAAGGTTCCTAAGAGCACAGTGGCCTCCATAATCCTCAAATGGAAGACGTTTGGGACGACCAGAACTCTTCCTAGAGCTGGCCGTCCGGCCAAACTGAGCTATCGGGGGAGAAGAGCCTTGGTGAGAGAGGTAAAGAAGAACCCAAAGATCACTGTGGCTGAGCTCCAGAGATGCAGTCAGGAGATGGGAGAAAGTTGTAGAAAGTCAACCATCACTGCAGCCCTCCACCAGTTGGGGCTTTATGGCAGAGTAGCCCGACGGAAGCATCTCCTCAGTGTAAGACACATGAAAGCCCGCATGGAGTTTGCTAAAAAACACCTGAAGGACTCCAAGATGGTGAGAAATAAGATTCTCTGGTCTGATGAGACCAAAATAGAACTTTTTGGCCTTAATTCTAAGCGGTATGTGTGGAGAAAACCAGGCACTGCTCATCTCCTGTCCAATACAGTCCCAACAGTGAAGCATGGTGGTGGCAGCATCATGCTGTGGGGGTGTTTTTCAGCTGCAGGGACAGGACGACTGGTTGCAATCGAGGGAAAGATGAATGCGGCCAAGTACAGGGATATCCTGGACAAAAACCTTCTCCAGAGTGCTCTGGACCTCAGACTGGGCCGAAGGTTTACCTTCCAACAAGACAATGACCCTAAGCACACAGCTAAAATAACGAAGGAGTGGCTTCACAACGACTCCGTGACTGTTCTTGAATGGCCCAGCCAGAGCCCTGACTTAAACCCAATTGAGCATCTCTGGAGAGACCTAAAAATGGCTGTCCACCAACGTTTACCATCCAACCTGACAGAACTGGAGAGGATCTGCAAGGAGGAATGGCAGAGGATCCCCAAATCCAGGTGTGAAAGACTTGTTGCATCTTTCCCAAAAAGACTCCTGGCTGTATTAGATCAAAAGGGGGCTTCTACTAAATACTGAGCAAAGGGTCTGAATACTTAGGACCATGTGATATTTCAGTTTTTCTTTTTTAATAAATCTGCAACAATGTCAACAATTCTGTGTTTTTCTGTCAGTATGGGGTGCTATGTGTACATTCATGAGGAAGAAGAATGAACTTAAATGATTTTAGCAAATGGCTGCAATATAACAAAGAGTGAAAAATTTAAGGGAGTCTGAATACTTTCCGTACCCACTGTATATATACATACATACATACATACATACATACATACATACACATATATATATATATATATATATATATATATATAAAATATAAATGTTATGTGTGTGTTTGTGTTTTTTGCAACGTTCAATGTTTGAATTTCCCTCCCTAGTTCCGCTCCCATGCAGCATTGCTGCTGCAGGGAACGGAACTAGGGAGTAATCACACCGACGAAGGACGGACGAGCGGCGGGGATCTCAGACGGCTGGCGATCTCAGCAATGGGAGATCATCGCTGGATCGCCAGGAGAAGGTAAGAGACCGCTGCGCGCTCTGCCCATTCACCCCGAGCGTGACTCGGGGATACCGATAATAGCATGGAAAATCCACCCCGAGTCACGCTCGGGGATACCGCTAGGAAGGTTAAGGAACACAACAAGTTTGAGGTGTTGGCTTGGCGTCCAAATTCTCCAGATCGCAATCCAATTGAGCACATGCTGGAAAACAAGTCTGATCCACAGAGGACTTAAATGATCTGCAACTGACCGCTTGATGCCACATACTACAGCACACCTTAAGAGGTGGAGTTCACGTCTCGTTGGATTATGGTAGGTGGTCATAATGTTATAGCTGATCAGTGTATATGTTGTGTAGGTGTCATACGAGACATAGTCAACAAATCAAAGCTGTCATGTTCAACGTTTTGAAGGCTGTGGCAAAGGCCTGAGAATTTATTCAGTACAAGGTTGATATTGTTTGTTAGGTAAAATAACCAAAGTTAAACCGACAAATTACATCTTTCATACCCAGAAAAATAGATTCTGGTGAAAAAAAGATATTTTTAAATAAATAATACAAAGAATCATAAAAATGTCAGATTCCTCAGATTTTAGAACTAGATTGACCAGTTACTTTAGAATGGGTTTGATTTACTAAAGGTGTAAAGAATATTGTTGTAGCTTAGTGAGTATGGGAAAGCTATATTCACTTTGAATACTCTGAATACTTTGAATACTCATTTGTATACGTGGGAAATAAAAATTACAATGAGCACAGTTTCCCTTTTATTTGCAAAAAGCGCTAACCTGTACGAATGTTCACCTTGT
The DNA here is from genome assembly GCF_965119305.1 of Pelophylax lessonae. Classification (NCBI taxonomy): domain Eukaryota; kingdom Metazoa; phylum Chordata; class Amphibia; order Anura; family Ranidae; genus Pelophylax; species Pelophylax lessonae. The sequence goes on from NC_138770.1 coordinate 123,339,061, forward strand.
AAAGTTAAGATGTTCTACATTAGTAAATCAACCTCTCTGAGTCTGATTTGTGGAAAACATTTTAAATCATTAAAAGTTATTGTTTCATAATCACAATCTACCAGTTCTGAAATGTTTTATTCCCAGCTCACTTACTGGCCAGCCTGAAACAAACCAAATTGTACTCTCTAACCGTTAACGTTAAAACCAGAGGTTTAGTTTGCACACATTTGTAAATATATGGCACCCCAGTGTACTGCCATCCTAACTCAAAAAATAAACTTTTAGATTTTTTATAAAAAAAAATGTATTTCAAAAATACATTTTGAGAGTCTCCAAAGTTGGAGCACATACAGTATATAATAATGAGCTCCTGATGATGCTCCCCTGAGCTCCTGATGATGCACTTGGCTTAAAACGGCCGTTGAGTGGAAATATATGCCTAAGGTCCTGCCGCCATTCTAGGTTTAGTTTGGCGGCAGGGATAGGCTCAATGTTCAAGTCGAACGTAAGTTAGACTCGAACATTAGCTGGGGTGCTCAGTGAGAAGTTTACCCGCCGATGAGCACCCCATAAATAATGCACTGCGCTGTTGCAGTACATTGATTGCTGATGATTGGCCAAAGCATGCACCTGACCTGTATGCTTTGGCCAATAACAGCACAATGTCCTGTCAGAGCCATGATTGGCCAAAGGCAGGGTGCCTTTAGCCACTCAGGGCTCAGGCGCTAAGTCCACGCCCCACACTATATAAGGCTTCTGCTTACATGCAGCCATGTATAATTTGTGACCATAGAAATTATGCAGGTAATTAGTGGATAATTTGTTGAGTCAGTTTAGTTCAGTCAGTGTAGTGAACAGGCATACCCCACTTTTAAATGTATAGATATGTAGTCCTGGGTCCCTTCCCAGTGCTCCCCAAGTTTTGTGTCCTTCTCACTTATAATTTGTGAGCAGTGCCATGTCAAGCTAACCAAGATGTAAGAAACTGGGGGGGTCTCCACCGGATCAAAACCACATTGTTGAAGGGAGATTACATGGTACCCATGGTACTCCTATCGCCTTAATATATATTATCATCAAAGCTGAAGGTTTGATGCAGTCCCGTGACAGAGGTAATGGAATACAAAAATAGGGGGGAGACCAGAACTCTAAGACTGTCACAAGGGGACACACACAGGTGATGGTAGAAAGGCTTTATTGAAAAAATTAAATACCACCAAAAATACAAGAAAACATGACCACCACCTCACAGATTAAAAATAAACAACTTGTTATAAATAAAAACAGGTTTGGAAAAGCACACATGTGTTGCCCTCTGTACTCACACGATCATTCAAATTGCATAAATCTGTCTGGTCAGTCTCAAATATAACCACTGAATAAGATATGCTGAAGGTCGTGTGTCCTGTAAGGAAATTACAGATTAGAGGCAGTGGCTGGGGGGGGGGGGATGTATAATAAACAGTTTCAGATGAGCAAAAAACAGTTCTCACCACAGCTAATGCATGGCTCAACCCGCCGAGTCGGCTTGGTAAACTCCATAGTCAGCTGGATGGGTGTGCAGCCGTTATCCAATCCTATTGGTCAGCATAAGGAATGATGTCACGCTGACATGTTTCGCTGGCCAATCACCAGCTTCCTCAGAACTGACCAAGATTTCACATAGATGCCAATGTTAAAGAAAATTAAAAAAAATTACAGCGTTGGGTCCCCAGCCTGGCAGGCTTGCTCACCTCCCTTCTCCTGAACCAAACCAGGCCACTTGCCCTCAACATGGGGGAGGGTGCTTTGGGTTGTCCCCCCAAACCACCTTGTCCCCATGTTAATGGGGACAAGGGCCTTTTCCCTACAACCCTGGGCTGTGGTTTTGGGGGTCTGCGGGTGGGGGGTTATCAGAATCTGGAACCCCCCTTTAACAAGGGGGCCCCCAGATCCTGGCCCCACCCCCCCTATGTGAATGGGTATCGGGTACATCGTAACCCCTACCCATTCACCAAAAAAGTGTAAAAAAGGAAAAACCACATACATGGGGACAAGGTGCTTTTGGGTGGCACCTGGTTTACATAGGCAGGTGGCTCTTCTGTTAGTTTCCCCGAAGATTGTGGGAGGCCAGTGGTAATCGAGCCTGATCTTCCTATGGTCTGGCTCCTGCTGTTTTTATTCACAGTAGGAGCGCAGTTCCGGCGGCGTGCACGCGCCGCTGAGACCGTGTGCACATAATCAGGTACATGTACGTGATTATACGCAGCCGAGCCACCCTGCTGCAGTAAATCTGAGTGGGACAATCAGCAAGTGGTTAAAGTTAATAATGGATTGATTGAGGGCAGATCAAAAAGACCCCAAATCTCCTACTGGGGTAATGGCTGATATTTTTGTCTATTTCTCTCAGGTCTCTGTAGTAATCTAGCATAGAATGATTTATGAACTTTGCCTCCATTGAGGGGTTTCCTGTAATAAAGACCAGTTTGTACTACTCTCTTTTCTTGTGCAAGGTGTCTGGTCTTGTATCCACCTCCACCTATAGTTTTCCACAGGCAACCTTTAGGGGGTAGAGCCTGCTGGGCCCCTCCTACAGCTGTGTTTTGTGAAGGCTTTTGGTGCACACAAGATGGAATTATATTCTTTGTGGCTATTGAAGAATGTATTGAAATGTTTAGCGCCAGGAGTTCAGCTTTTCATAATAAACTATCACATAATTTATCATCAATCCACTGCACCAATGCCCGCTGTTTCCTCCTTACCTCCCATTAGCACCAGTTCTCCAAGGTATGCTTTAACTTGCGTGATATGCCACATTGATTCAGCCGTGGAAGTCATGTTCACCAAAATCTTTTTTAGCATTCCTCATCTTGAAACAAAAAACATGTCAGAAAGAATTAACTGCAATGTTGGAGATTCAGAGAATTTTTTTTTTGCACTGCCAGTTCCGTAAGCCTTATTACAGCCATAGGTGGATTGCCCACACACCTTGACCTTGTTGCTTATGTCATTGAAGTGTTACCGTGTAAATTTGAATAAATACATATTCAGATGTCATACATATCTACCTATCGCCTCAGACCCCACAGCAAAAATCCCTTTTCTGAAATGCAACCTATTTCATAGTTACAAACCATATGGAGCAGTAATATATGATATATTCATATTTTCAGGTTGAAAGAGTTCAAGAAAATCTTGTTATCTCCAAGGATATTCTAAGTTTTCCATTCTAGTGGTCAAAACGTATGATTTTTTTGATACAGTACCTGTAACTGATCTAAAATATAAATACCATCCATACTCAAATAAAATGTACACATGTTCATTATTTCCAAGGAGAGTTGTGTAGTTTTTTTTTTTTTTTTACTATTTTTTTTCATGACAGATGGCACATTAGGCAGTTAATAAATTTTTAAAGGAGGCCCAAACAAATGTTACAAAGGATGACACAATAAGGACATTTTCTATGAGTTATGTCAGGGATGTTTAAAGGTTATAATTTACAGTATAATATTATGAAATAAAACATGTTTACCTTCTAGGAATACAAAGCATAATGGCTAATTCTGCCGTATATACAATTGTATAGTTTCTATATAGATAATTAGATTTTCTTTATAATATCCATAGTTCTGTTCAAAAAAAAAAAAGCATTGCAAAAAAGAAAAAAACTCAGTTTAAAAATTATTTTGGAAATGTTAAAGCTGATCTTTAGACAAGCAGCCTAATACACAGAGGCATACATACAGTATATGGAAGCTGTTTAACCTGCCAAAAGAATTACATTTGTGTCCATTTGTCAGATTTGCTGCACAGCCTGATCTGGCAGGGCAGGTGACCATATTTTCTATTCTGGAGTTAAGCAAAACAGAAAAATGTAATAGGCATTGCTTTGCGGCAAAAAACGTTGTAAAAAATTGCGTGACTTTGAGGTCGCAAAAGTGTGAAAGGGGCCTTCAGTAAATAAGGTATAGTGTGCCCTCTTTCAATGCACAGAGACCAGCGTGCCCCCTTTCAATGCAGAGTGACCAGCGTGCCCCCTTTCAATGCAGAGTGACCAGCGTGCCCCCTTTCAATGCAGAGTGACCAGCGTGCCCCCTTTCAATGCACAGTGACCAGCGTGCCCCCTTCAATGCAATGACCAGCGTACATGCCCCCTTTCAATGCAGTGACCAGCGTACATGCCCCCTTTCAATGCAGTGACCAGCGTACATGCCCCCTTTCAATGCAGTGACCAGCGTACATGCCCCCAATGCAGTGACCAGCATACATGCCCCCAATGCAGTGACCAGCATACATGCCCCCAATGCAGAGATCAGCGTGTGTGCCCCCTTCAATGCAGTGACCAGCATACATGCCCCCTTTCAGTGCAGTGACCAGCGTACATGCCCCCTTTCAATGCAGTGACCAGCGTACATTCCCCAATGCAGAGATCAGCGTGCGTGCCCCCTTCAATGCAGTGACCAGCATACATGCCCCCTTTCAATGCAGTGACCAGCATACATGCCCCCTTTCAATGCAGTGACCAGCGTACATGCCCCCAATGCAGTGACAGGTGTAGATGCCCCCTTCAATGCAATGACCAGCGTACATGCCCCCAATGCAGTGACCAGCATACATGCCCCCAGTGCAGAGATCAGCGTGCGTGCCCCCAATGCAGTGACCAGCATACATGCCCCCAATGCAGAGATCAGCGTGCGTGCCCCCTTCAATGCAGTGACCAGCATACATGCCCCAAATGCAGAGGTCAGCTTGCGTGCCCCCAATGCAGTGACCAGCATACATGCCCCCAATGCAGAGATCAGTGTGCCCCCTTTTAATGCACAGTGACCAGCATGCCCCCTTTCAATGCAGTGACCAGCGTACATGCACCCTTTTAATGCAGTGACCAGCTTACATGCACCCTTTTAATGCATTGACCAGGGTACATGCCCCCAATGCAGTGACCAGCATACATGCCCCCAATGCAGAGATCAGCGTGCGTGCCCCTTTCCATGCAGTGACCAGTGTACATGCCCCCGTTCAATGCAGTGACCAGCGTACATTCCCCCAATGCAGAGATCAGCGTGCGTGCCCCCTTCAATGCAGTGACCAGCATACATGCCCCCTTTCAATGCAGTGACCAGCATACATTCCCCCATTTCAATGCAGTGACCAGCATACATGCCCCCAATACAGTGACCAGCGTAGATGCCCCCTTCAATGCAATGACCAGCGTACATGCCTCCAATGCAGTGACCAGCATACATGCCCCCAATGCAGAGATCAGCGTGCATGCCCCCTTCAATGCAGTGACCAGCATACATGCCCCCAATGCAGAGATCAGCGTGCATGCCCCCAATGCGGTGACCAGCATACATTCCCCCAATGCAGAGATCAGCGTGCGTGCTCCTAATGCAGTGACCAGCATACATGCCCCCAATGCAGAGATCAGCGTGCATGCCCCCTTCAATGCAGTGACCAGCATACATGCCCCCAATGCAGAGATCAGCATGCGTGCCTCCAATGCAGTGACCAGCATACATGCCCCCAATGCAGAGATCAGCGTGCGTGCCCCCAATGCAGTGACCAGCATACATTCCCCCAATGCAGAGATCAGCGTGCGTGCCCCCTTACTTACCTGGAGCAGCAGCGGTGGCGGGCGGCTCCTCGTCAGTGTCCCGGTGTTGGCTTCTCATCAGTCCCAGCGGCGCGTCTCCTCCAGTCCTCCCGCTCCTGCCTCCTCCTCAGCCAATGGCATGGGGTTTGCCTTGTGGCCAATCGGATGCGCTTCCTGACTGACCAGGAGGAGGATCGTTGTGGCAAATTCGCTATTGTCACACAATGGGTGAGCTCGGGGCACACTGCTCTGCGCCCCGGCTCCACCCTTTGCATCACCCTATTAGAGCCTCTGGCTCTAATCAGGTGATTTAAAAAAAAAAACATTAAGCTCCATGCTTCCGGTGCCCTGCATGCAGATTAGGGGGCCGGACGCATGGATGGGGGGGCGGCGCCCCTGCACCCTCAATAGACCGGCCTGCCATTGCTTAAAGGAGAAGCATCAGACTGATAAGATCATCTGTCTATCACTCTGCTCTCTTCCTCTGTCATCTTGTCCCCTGTTAGCACACGAGCACTGCAGCACACCTGACTTCTGCTTTTCCCTCTTCCATTCTGAGCTTCAGACTAATATCAATTAAAATTCAGACACATTTCCATTTTAAAGAGAGTGTTCCCCCTTTTTCCCCCAATAGCCATAGACAAAAAAATTACACAAAACAAAACCTGATAAAGAACAATCAAGCAAGATAAAAAAGGGACTGATTTGATGGACCACTTGGTCTTTTTTTCTGCCTCTAGCACTAATTATATTACTTTACAAGTCATATTTTAGAGAAGAAATAATGGGACATGTAAAGTTTAAAAAAAAACTAATTTAACTTTGTTCAACTCAGTTTTGTTGGCTTAATTACAAATTATTTTTTTAAATATTTTTAATGATGTGTTAATGTGGAACTAAACACTCTCAATCAACATTTACTATTTTTAATCCTTATGCTGCTAGTTTTAGTAATTAGATAGGAAGGTATAATATATTTACATGTTTTAAACTTTTTTTTTTTTTTACATTTCTTCAGTTGCTTCCTGGTTTCTGACCTAGGCCAAAATAATGTCACACATCCCATGAGTATTATTTCATGTTTCATCTGGAGGAGGGGCTTTCTCATCTAAGCACACCCTCCTGCCTACATGCCTGAGCTACTTCATGATGGCCATGACTTTAAATGCTCTAGGGGTGTTTTTCAAAGTGATTTCTCAACAAAATATAGGATGGAGACATAAATGGATGGGTTAGTATGCTTTGAATATTAAAAATAAATTAATTAGCATTTTCAGTTTGTGATACTTAGATACAGTTTAGTTCCACTTTAATGAATACAGATTTTCATTCATTTGTGTCAGCTTTAAAGCCCAAGTCCAGGAACAGCTATTTTACATTTTTTTATCCATTTTTATCACAATCACTTTACGTTTTCTAGAACTTCAGGAGTTCTTTAAGCACAATTGAGAGCTCCTGACATGTACAACACCACCACCCATTCCAGTGTTGTGCCTCCAGCCCCTCTCCTGACTGTGCCATTGCAGAATAAACTTTATCAATCTTCCACTAATATGACATTAAACAGCACTAATCCAACAGTACATTTGATGTATGAAATTAAAATTTCATATGCAGGCACATCTTATAAAATTTAAATATCATCAAAAAGTTAATTTATTTCAGTAATTGAATTCAAAAAGTAAAACTCATATATTTTATATACCGTATTTTACGGCGTGTAAGACGACTGGGCGTATAAGACTACCCCCTATTACATGATCTACTGGTAATACTTATATTTAGGTTACCTTGGAGATATTATACTCAGCGTATAAGACGACCTCCCAGTTTTGGGGGATTTTTTTGAGGTTCAAAAGTAGTCTTATACGCCAGAAAATACAGTAGATGTGTTACATGCAAAGCAATATATTTCAAGCATTTCTTTCTTTTAATTTTGATGAATATGGCTTACAGTTAGTGAAAACCCAAAATTTAGTATTTCAGAAAACTAGAATATTACATAAGACCAATAAAAAAAGGATTTTTAATACAGAAGTGTTGGCTTACTGAAAAGTATGCCCATGTACAGTATAGTATGCACTCAATACTTGGTCGGGGCTACTTTTGCATAAATTCCTGCATCAATGTGGTGTGGCATGGAGGCGATCAACCTGTGGCACTGCTGAGGTGTTATGGAAGCCCAGGTTGCTTTGATAGCGCCCTTCAGCTTATCTGCATGGTTGGGTCTGGTGTCTCTCATCTTCCTCTTTACAATACCCTACATATTCTATATGGGGTTTAGGTCAGGGGAGTTTGCTGGCCAATCAGGCACTGTGATATCATGATCATTAAACCAGGTATTGGTACTTTTGGCAGTGTGGGCAGGTGCCAAGTCCTGCTGAAAATGAAATTAGCATATCCATAAAGCTGGTCAACAGAGGGAAGCATGAAGTGCTCAAGAATTTCCTGATAGAGGGCTGCACTGACTTTGGACTTGATAAAACTCAGTGGACCAACACCAGCAGATGACATGGCTCCCAAAATCACCACGGACTATTGAAAATTTTGCATTTCATTTGGAAATCAAGTTCCCGGAGTCTGCAGGAGGAGTGGAGAGGCACATGAGTTGCAAGAGTTCCAGTGTGACGTTTCCACAGTATTCTAATTTTTTGAGATGCACCTGTAATTGCTACATCACTTGATATCACAGCCACCCACTTATGGTTGGATTTATGTCCACAGCTAACTCAGAAATGAACCAAGAATAAAGTTGTTGCTTATATCAGGCCAATACATTTTAAAGTGACTCTGTCATCAATGAAAACAGGAAAAAAAACAAAGGCATGCCGTAAAAGATTAACAGACCAACAGAAAGAAAATAATAGAAAGTAACAGTGATATACATTTAAATCAAAGTCTTCTGTAATGATACCGTATATACTGTATTGCTAAGCATCCCACTAAGAAGAGTCTATATAGTGGCTGTTGGAGTCTCCAAGTACATCCAAAAGGAATCTCCACTGACAGTGTCTGCAGCCTCTCCTATTATTATGCAGTATACAGGGTACTCCCACTGACAAGCAAGCACAAAAAAAAAAAAAAGAAAGAACAGAGAGAGAGAGAGCACAACTGTCAGTGTATCATATAGAAACTTGGTAAATTTAAAAACAATAATGCACTCACATGTTTTTCAGTAGTATAAACAGCATTAATCCCAAGTTCCCCTCAAGCCTCTTGAGAAAGGGGCTCCCCGCCCCAAAACGTGTTGCCATGCCCACTATCCAATGCATGACATCATTACAATGCTCTGCCAATCCTGCTTGCTTCCCTTTATCCATTGTGGCTCCAAAGCTGGTATCCTTACTTAGAGGTAGTACACAAGCCATTCCTGGTATTGGCCATCCCTAAAAAAACTCCTATTGGATGCACACCACCAGACCTAGAAAGAATTCCGCCACCCAGTATACTGTCTATGTGAGAGATGCTGTGATCTTCAAGAGCTTGTGATTAATGTTGTTCATACTACTGAAACATGTGTGACAAGTTGGGAAATTTGTAACTCATTGGTAGCGCCAAACAGTGAGTTTACTCCATGCAAGAAGTACATTTCAGGACTTTTTCTGCCCTCTTTTCTTTAAAACTAAGCAAAAAGTTCACACTTCAATAGTTTCCCTCGCAAGGGGTTATCACCATCAATGCAACAAAAAATATGGAATTCAGCCTGATGGCTCTCTTTGCAGCTCCACTGCTCAGGCCTCCTGCCTTGGTCCTCCAGACCTTCAAACACACAATACCAGCGCTTGTGCATAAATTGGTGTACCTTTGTCAGCTTGACTGGTTCTCTTGCAGCTCCCAGCTGCTACATCCTCACAGGCTCGGGCCTTTTTCTATCCTGACCTCCACAATACAATGTGATGTGCACCTCACAGCTCCCTTCACAGACTGAACCCCTTGGGAGAGTGGGGTCACTTACCTCTAACACTGGCTGTAACATGAATGCAGCACACTCCTGCATCATTAGTTTGCTTGTTTCCTGCAACATCTGGCCTAGACCACCATTTTAAGTAGCGGCATGGGTTTTACCTGCCACACATGTGAGTGAATTATTGTTTTTCATTTTACCAAGTTTCTAATAAATAATACAGTGAGAGTGGCACTCTCTCTGTATCCTTTCTTAAATCTAATAGAAAATAATAGAAGTTCATGGTTAGAATTTACATTTAGGTCACATTTATATGCCCTGTAAATTCTGTAGTCCTGTGATACTTTCATTTATATAGCTATCTTCCAATCTTTTTTTTTAGCATATTTTTTTTTAAATAATAGCAATTAATATATATATATATATATATATATATATATATATATATATATATATATATATATATATATATATATATATTAATAAAATAACCAAAAACACATGTCTTAAAAAAAAAAAAAATCAAGTTATAATATTTTGAATGCAAAACAAGAGAGTTTAGAATGCAAAGCATTTTATGCTCTCAACAACATGAAATTTTTCATAAAAGAACTTGCCGTAAGGTACAGTTTAGGCCTGTGAAGCTAAAATATTATCCATTCAGTAAACCCAGTAAAATGTCTTTCAAATGAACTTTGCAGAATCTATGGGAGGTACTGTGAAAGAATTGTTCCATGACTTCATACAAACCTATTTTGCGTGAAAAAAAAAATATTAATAGCAAGTCAGAATCAAATTAATGAGCTTTATTTGAACTGAATTTAAAATCTTGCAGCAAATGAGTAACATGTGTAATTCAATGTATGACTTTGTCTTGTCTTTGAATGCTTATTAGTACGTGTAGCTTGGAAATATGCATTTAAATGACACTGGACACTTAAAGCAAGCTAAACTTAAAACAAAAAAATGTACTATACTGTAACTTACCAGTACTTAGATGTGATGTTCGCAATAAATTTCTTTTTTTTTTTATCCTTATTTTCACCTGGTAATTCTGCCAGTATCACACTTCTTGTCCTAGGATGACTCGACTTTCTGTAGCAGGACAAAAAAGCAAGATGGGAGTATAGAACACCACTAGGGATGAACTTCAAGTTCTAGTCAAACTTACGTTGGCTGTTCGCTTGTTCGTCGAATGACAAAAACATGTGCTTCTTTGCAGGAAATTTGAGCGACCGCATCCATAATGCACTGTGCGTGCAGTGCATTATGTGATTGGCCAAGCATGCACGCTGACCTCCATGCTTTAGCCAATCGAATCATCTCTGCCATGATTGGACAAAGGCAGGCTGCCTTTAGCCAATCATAGCTCAGGGGCTAAGTACATGCCCCACACTATATAAAGGCTGCTCACACAGCAGCTGCCGTGTAGTGTGACTGTGCAGGCGAGATAGAAAGTGGTTGATGCAGGGAGAGGAACATGATTGAGGCAGGGAGAGGAGAGTGATTTGCAGTTGATCAGACAGTGCAGTGTAGTCTAATTAGAGATATTGCTAGCAGTGAGTGAGGCAGGGAGAGGATTGTGATTGAGGCAGGGAGAGGAGAGTGATTTGCAGTTTATCAGACAGTGCAGTGTAGTCTAATCAAGAAGACATTGCTAGTAGCAGTCAGTTAGTCATGGAGAGAGATTTGTGCTTTTTACAATTTAAGAGATCAGATAGTGAAGTATATTCAGCAGTGCAGTATACACCATAGACCATGTACCATACATTGATATCTATATTTATATATAGGACCATTGATTATATATTAGGCCATTGTGTATCTATCGGTCAGTTCAGTATAGAGCATACATTGATCTCTCTATATATATAGGACAATTGATTATATATTAGGCCATTGAGTATCTATTGATCAGTTCAGTATAGAGGATACATTAATCTCTCTCTCTCTCTCTATATATATATATATATATATATAGGACAATTGAGTATATATTAGTTACATAGTTACATAGTAGGTGAGGTTGAATAAAGACATTAGTCCATACAGTTCAACCTGTGTAGGTGTGTGTGGCTGTAATCATCTCGCATACCCCTGAATGTTCTGATCCTTGAGATGTACATCTAGTAGTCTTTTGAAAGCCACCATACTACCTGCAGAAACCACCTCTTGTGGTAGAGAATTCCACAATCTTGTAGCCCTAACAGTAAAGAACCCCCCACGTTGCCTAAGGTTAAAACGCTTCTCCTCTAATCGCATTGTATGCCCCCAAGTCCTCATGCAATCCCTTCGACTGAACAGCTTTTTTTCTAAGCCTAGATCCCCATTGAGATATTTAAAAATTGCTATCATGTCCCCCCTCAGGCGTCTCTTCTCCAGGGAGAATAAATCAAGCGATTGCAGACGCTCCTCATAAGCAAGGTCCTCCAATCCCCTAATTAGTTTAGTTGCCCTTCTCTGGACCCTCTCCAGCTCCAACACATCCCTTCTGAGGACTGGCGACCAGAACTGGACAGAATACTCCAGATGAGGTCGGACCAGAGTTTTATAAAGTGGAAGGATTATAGTCTTAACTCTGGAATACATCCCTTTCTTTATGCCATTGAGTATCTATCGTTCAGTTCAGTATAGAGCATACATTGATCTCTCTCTATATATATAGGACAATTGAGTATATAGTAGGTCAATGAGTATCTATAGGTCAGTTCAGTATAGAGCATACATTGATCTCTCTCTCTCTCTCTATATATATATATATATATATATATATATATATATATATATATATATATATATATATATATATATATATATATAGGAGAATTGAGTATATATTAGGCCATTGAGCATTTATCGGTCAGTTCAGTATAGAGCATACATTGATATCTACATATATATAGGACAATTGATTAAATATTAGGCCTTTCTGTATCTATCAGTCAGTTCAATATAGACCATATATTGATATCTAAGATATATATATATATAGGCCATTTGAGTATACATTAGACCATTCAGTATCTATGGGTCAGTTCTGTACATATCAGCAGTGCATTATATATAAATTACATATTGATCAACCAGTAATAAACCCCCCCCCAAAATCCACATCATGTCTGAAAGGCCGACAAGGAGAGGCAGATGCTAACAGGCCATGAAACGAGGGCAAGCAGCCTCAGTGTCCACAGTGAAAAGTGGTGGTCACAGACATGGTGCACCCTCTGTAGGCGGGGAACGCCCGTCCTTTTTTCTGGTCGTGTTATTCAGTCACAACATGTAGAAGAGTTGGTGGAGTGGATAAATAAGCCGTCCTCATCCTCCTCCTCGTCTGACACCCACACTCATACTAGTTTGCCTTCCATTACAGCTGCCAAAGTGGCCCGTTCCACAGGCTCCTTCTCCGCAGCTACTCCTTCTGTCGCCCCACCATCATGCACGGAAGAGTCACCTGAACTATTCGATCATAATGTCAGTGACATGCTGCTGGAGGATGCACAGCAATTTGAATGCCGTGATGTTGGTTTCCAAGTTGATGAAGGGAATAACGTGAGCCTAGAGAGAGGGGGTGACAATGATGGACAAGAAACTAGCAGTTATGTTGCCACAGCTGCAGCATACTGCCAAGTTTGCTCCAGTGATAAGGAGGGATAGGATGATGAGGTCACTGACTGTACTTGGGTGCCTGACAGGATAGAGGAGGAAAGTGAGGGGGTGGAGGAGGCACAACTCCAATGTGACAGGATGTGCTCCAGGGGCCGCCATAGGAGTAGCCAAGGAAACAAGGATTCATGCTATCAAGGAGAGGGATAATTACTGGTTGGCAACCCTTCTTGATCCAAAGTTGCAGAGCTCATCCTGCTCTTGCCGAGGGAGCAGAGGATGAAACATCTTAAGGAGGCCTTGAAAAATAATTTTGTAACACCTTTACAGGCACTGGGAGGTTAACATTCTCTGGATGTGTTTCTGAGGCATCGTTCAGCCAAAGGAGGAGCGGTGGAGAAGGCAGCCAGCTGACCGATGCCTTTAAACAGTTCTTTAAACCTCAGCAGCACCCAGGGCTGTTAGGTTTAAGCAAACATCAGTAGAGTCTCCATCATATGGTACATGATTATCTAGGGGCAAGAGCAGACTTGAAGACCTTTCCTAGTGAGCATCCACTGGGTTACTGGGTCTTGAGGATCGACCAATGGCCAGAACTTGCTCAATATGCAATGAAGCTACTGACCTGTCCTTAGCTTTACGAATGGACGTTCAGTGCTGCTGGAGGTTTTGTGATGGACAAAAGAGTGCATCTGTCCACAGACTCTGTTGACCAGCTGACTTTTATGAAAATTAATCAGTTCTGGATCACAGCAACTATCAAGCCCCTGATGTTGATGTAACTGATTGAATTTGCTAGGGGTCTGCCATCCCTTGAAGACTGCATATGCTGCCTATCCTATTCCTCAACCTTGATTCTGCTAGCTTTCAACAATGTTTTTGGTTTAGGTCACCACCAACCCCCAAGGCCTAATTTTTCTGCACTTGTATGACAGGTGCATATTATTTAAATTTCGTATGTAATTTTTAACAGCAGACCCTGTCCCTGTGCCCTGCGCCCAGCAAGAGTAACTGTGAGGGGTTACGGTGTTCGGGCACCAGCAACACCAAAGGCCCAATTTTTGGCACCTGTATGAAAAGTAAAATTTCAAATTTGTATGGAATTTCAAATTTGTATGGAATTCTTACCAGCAGGTCCCGTTCCTGTGCCCATCAGGGATAACTGTGAGGGGTTACGGTGTTCAGGCACCACCAACACCAAAGGCCCAATTTCATTTTCAGTTCCTGCCAATACTAACCTTCCCCATCACTCCAGAAGGTTTGCATAGCTGACACCCAACCTTGGCCAGGTCAAATGACGGCACAGCTCCCCCATTAGATCACTGATAAGAACACATACAACACTTGATCTTTGCCAGTTTCAAACTGGTATCGAATTTTTATCAGCGGGGCCCGTTCCTGCACCCAGCAAGAGTAACTGCAATGGGTTGTGGTGTTCAGGCACCACCAACAACCAAGGCCCAATTTTTCTGCACCTGTATGACAAGTACATGCAATTTCAAATTGGTATGGAATTTTTACCAGCAGGGCCCATTCCTGCGCCAAGCAAGAGTAACTGCGAGGGGTTGCGGTGTTCAGGCACCACCAACAACCAAGGCCCAATTTTTATGCACCTGTATGACAAGTACATGCAATTTTAAAATTTGCATGGAATTTTTAGCAGCAGGGCCCATTCCTGCACCCAGCAAGAATAACTGCGAGGGCTTATGGTGTTCAGGCACCACCAACAACCAAGGCACAATTTTTCTGCACCTGTATGTCACGTACATGCAATTTCAAAATTTGTATGGAATTTTTAGCAGCAGGGCCCGTTCCTTCACCCAGCTAGAGTAACTGTGAGGGGTTATGGTGTTCAGGCACCACCAACAACCAAGGCACAATTTTTCTGCCCCTGTATGACAAGTACATGCCATTTGAAATTTGTATGTATATTTGTATATCACATTTTTTCCTTTAGAAATGTCAGTATTGCTGCAGCAGACTACATACATCATACAGATGCGCTACTTTACAGGCACATTAAGGTGACCCCCTTCAGGCACTATATTTGAAGGAATTTTTCATTTTTATAGTTTTACTTTAAGCCTCATTTAAATCAGTAAATCACTGCTCCTTTAAAAATGATTGTTTTTAATTTTTTTTTTGCATTGCTACATGTTCCCCAGGTCAGCATTTAGACCCCCATACACTTTTCTTGGGCAATAACTTGCATTTAGGCCTTCAAAATGAGGACGTTTGATTTTTGACGTTCAAGTCCTTAAGACTTCAATGGAGTTTGTTCGAACAAATTTTTCCCCTGTTCGTGGTGTTCTGGGGAGAATTGAACAGGGAGGTGTTCGGCTCATCACTTAACACCACCCATCTCTTATTCTACCTAACACAGGAGGGTCTTGGATCTGTAGTCCTCAGAAATATATGGGAAAAAATGTAATTGATAACAGTGAGGACAGGGTACAGGACATTATCAGCTCAAAAGATTTATCAAACAGTTTGTTCGGGCGTGGCTTCTGCTAGTTACTTATTCTTTCAGCGTAAGGCTGCTCATCTGTTAATTAACAGCCACTCATTGTTTCCACAGTGACTCACCTAGTTTCCATTACCTGCCCCATTAGTCCAGCCTTCTGTCTTATTAAACAGCTTTGCTCATTCTCTCCGTGCCCTTACGTGGTCAATATCTCCAGTGTATACCTGCTGTATTCCTGTGTATGACATTGCCTGGCTGATGTCTCTTCTGAATCCTGATTTTTGGCTTCTGACAATGCTGACATCTGGTTTGCTCATCTGATTACCTGTTCTGGCTTTCAAACCCTGACCTGTTTTTGACTACATTCCTGATCTGTTTAATTTTCGCTATTATATTAAAGGTGTGATTTCAACTGCATTTTCTGTCTTTGCCTGGTTTATGATGGTTCCTGATATTACGCAAGGACCATGAATTCAGAAGATGCAGGCAATCCACCTGGTTGTAATATATTTTTTTTCCAGATTGGAAGAGCAGGACCAACGCATGGATCAGTTTGCCCTAGCATTACAGATGCTCCTAATTCAAAATGCTCATCTGGATCCTCCCATTTCAGGTTCTCCGGTACAACCGGTGTTACAAGCCATCCCTGCTGCTGCTCTGGTCTCTTTTAAGCAGTTGCCTCTAATAATACCTCTGTAAGAGGTATTACTGGTTCTGCTCCGCTTCCCTAGTGTTTTGGGGGGGATTTAGCTCACTGTTGATGGTTCCTCAACCAGGTTGGAATATATTTTGAGATGCTGCTCCAGGCGTTCACTACAAACAATAGTTATAGGGGGGTGGGGGTACTGCGCTTCAAGGATACAAATACGTATAGTAAGTTGATATATTTCTTAAATAAAGCTTATATTATTGTATATACCAAGGGGAAGAGTTGTTGATATGTTAAATACAAAATATGATTAAATATTCTTATGAGAGTGCGCATGCGCGGCAGCCCAGCATGGACGCTTGATCCAGGAGCTCCGTCCCGCTCCAGCATTTAAGTGCTCGATACATCAGCTACACGGCACCCCCAGCAACATTGAGGCACCCGCTGCGCCCCCGAACCTTCCGGGCACCCCCCCTATGTCAGGGGCTTTGGTCAGATGGAATCTGGAGCGGTCTTTGACCCCGGACCTCCTGCGGCCTACATACGCCAAGATGGCGGCATCCACACCTCCACCCGGACCTCGCGGCAGGAACGTGGACTCGGAGGATATAGCGGACCCTCCAGCGACCCCACAACTATCCAGGGACCATCTGGTTCACCCCGTGAGTACCTCTCCCGCCCCCCCATGCTCCCCGGCCTCCACGGAGTCCTATATAGGCCGCACCTTGGAAGACCTTCTCCTCTCCCCTATGGCGGACATTTCATCCAGCCCAGGCCTCATACCTGGCCTGCAATTAGAAGACCCAAATTGCCCCTCTAATCTACAAGGAATGATGGCTATGTTCTCTAAAATGCTGGCTAGGGGCCTCTCCCACACGGCTGCACAGATTACATCCACTATTCAGGGGGATCTGCAAAATTTGGGGACCCGCATAGAAGCGATCGAACAGAAAGCTGAGCATACTATTGCCAGAACCAACCAGAACACAGCTAGAATACAGGACATTCAGGACCAACTTGAGACGGCGTTATCTAAGATTGACGATTTGGAGAATAGGTCCCGTCGTTACAACTTTAGGATCCGGGGGCTCCCGGAATCCATCACGGCTGCAGTGCAGTCCTTTATCTCTGGTTTCATCCCTGGTATTTCTGCAAACCGTCTTGAATTGGACCGTGCCCACAGGTCTCTGCAGCCCCCTTGCAAGGATGGCCTCCCCAGGGACATTATTGTGAAGCCCCTTTACTACTCAGTGAAAGAGGAAATTATGAAACTCTCCAGGTCTTCACCCCAACTCACCGCCATGGGACATTCGAAATATTTGCAGACATTTCACAGTTCACTATCCAACGGAGAAGATCCCTCAAGCCCCTTCTCACGGTCCTCACACAGAAGAACATTAAGTACTGGTGGTCGTTCCCCTTCCGCTTTAGCTTCTCATTCCACCAGAAAACCTATGGCTTTTCTTCCATGGCAGACGGCGAGAAATTGCTCCTCCATTTAGGCATTCTTTCTCAAGACGCACCACTCCTTGCGTCACAGAGATCTTCGTCCTCCAAGCGCTCCACGCCATCTAGCCCCTTGGTCCCCCTGTGGCAAAAGCAGCAACACAAGCGGTCTAAGGAATCCAGACCTCCCTGAGACTCCCTCATCGTGGTTCTATGTGCCTTACTCTTTTTTTTTTCCTCCCCCCGCTGGGAAGATTTGCCCTTCTTACCATGCCGCCCCCGTTTTTGGCTGGCTGGTCCTACTGATAGTTTTTCTTTTTGCGATTTATGGACTCTGACGTTGCTGATTTTTTTTTTTACCTTTTTCTATTTTTTTGAATGTTTTATATGCATGTTATATGTTCTCTTGGTGCCCTTTTGAGCTACATATATGTGTTGTGCCATTATTTTTCATGGAGGGTATGGTGGGGGGCTCCTCTCCCCACTGTGCTGGCTCTGGTTTTTTCCTTTTTTGAGCCTTTGCCGGAGCGGCTGTCATGCCACTCAACTTACTCCAGCGGTTGCACGAGATGGTCTTCTTGTGCCCCACTGGGGCTCCCCCGGGTCCTTTACCCAGGCTTCCGGTGAGTTTATCCGGGTTCGCCCCCGGGCACTGTTCGCGACTCCGGATGTGACTTGTTGTCACGGTTTAGTAATTTTGTTACTGTAAATGCATCAGTATGGCTTTTTCTATGGTCTTCACTAATGGTTGTTTTTCTACATGTCCCTTCCCCTTCCCCCTCCCTTCCCTCTTTTTCTTTCTCTCCCCCTTCTTCTTTTTCTCCTCTCTCTCCCCTCTTGTCCTAAGTCGGCGAACTACCGGGATCCTTCGACTCTGGCTCCACTCCAGAGGCCTTCCTCGGGCCTCTCCTTCCACAAGCCCCTCATCCGAGTGGCCCATCCATTGTTTCTATGGCCCCCTCTGACCTTCGAGCTCCACCGCTAAGATTGGCTTCCCATAACGTCCAGGGTCTTAATTCCCCGCTCAAGAGGCGTAAGTTATTTCATTATTACCACACCTCACACTATGACATTTTGTTCCTGCAGGAAACCCACTTTCCTCCCTCATATAACCCCTCCTTTGTGCATGCTAAGTACCCGCTGTTCTATTTGGCAAACTCTGACTCTAAAACTAGGGGGGTAGCCATATTTTTTTCGGGCAGGGTGAAGTTCTCCCCCACTAAGACAGTCTGCGACGCTAATGGGCGCTATCTTCTCCTGATTGGTGACATCGCAGGACAGACATTTAGATTTATATCTATCTTATTATGCTCCTAACAAGGGACAAGCTAAATTTTTCCCCGCTTTGGCCGACCTGATCTCCCAGCACGCAGTGGGATCCTTGATCCTGGGGGGTGATTCCAATTTAGCATTTGATCGCAGCCTGGATAAATCCAGGCCTGCGTCCTCCCCTTACAAGCAGCACCCTAGACAGAGCTTTAGGGTCGCCAAGACGATTTCCTCCATGGGCCTTGTTGACATTTGGTGGGAACTACACCCAACCTCTAAGGACTACACCCATTACTCTGCTCCTCATCGCACTTATGCTCAGATCGACCATATCTTTGTCCCTGCTCCTTTTATCCCCAATGCGTTCAAATCCAAAATTCGCGATACCCCTTTATCTGATCATTCCATAGTTTAAATCTCATTCCTTATACCGTTTCGCTCTAGTTCTCCGTCATACTAAAGACTTAATGAATCGCTTCTATCCAACCCAGTACACTGCACGATGATCAATAACGGGATTAAAGAATATTTCCTGCTGAACGATGTGGATGATATCTCCCCGGTCTCCCTTTGGGCGTCCCATAAGGCCGTTACCCGGGGTCATATCATTCAATTGGCGTCCAAACTTAAGCGTGAACGGTGGCTTGATATGCTTAACCTCAAACGCTCCTTCCAGTCCCTGCGCAAAAGTCATAAGCGGAATCCCACGGCGGACTCTTTACGTCTTCTTGACGAAGCCAGGCTGGCCCTGAATATGGCTCTTACTACGGCTGCGGAGAAGCATCTGCGCTGGACTGGAGCCCGCTTCTATGCGGAACGTGACAAAATAGGTTCCCGCCTGGCCTCCAAACTGACCCCTAGGGCCTGGGCCCGGGCCTTCCCTAAGATTAGACTTCCTACTGGAGTTTTGTCTCAAAATCCTGCCCCAGTTATCGCGGCTTTCCATAAATTTTTTTCCGGGTTGTACGACAAGGGTTTGGACGCCCCAGGGGCGACCGAATGTTTCCTGGACGCGATCCCTCTCCCTACGCTCTCCTCACCCCATAGGAAGGGCCTAGAGGACCCGATCTCTGAAGCCGAGGTTCGCGACGTCATTAAAAATTTGAAAACCTCCTCGGCCCCAGGCCCCGACGATTTTTCGCCGTTATATTACAAAAAGTTTTCTGATACTCTGGCCCCTCACTTAACAAAATTATTCAACTCCCTTACTTCCGGTGCTCCACTGCCCCCAGAACTTAATGCTGCTCTCAACCCTCTAAGGATCCCAGCGATGTCTCCAATTATAGGCCTATTTCCCTTATCAACAATGATATTAAGATTCTTACTAAGCTCCTCACGAACAGACTGAACGCTTTTATCTCGCAATATGTCCATAAGGACCAAGCTGGGTTTATTCCTGGCAGACAGGGCACGGATCAAATCCGTCGAGCGGTTGATCTGATCATGGTCCTAGGCTCCGCCTGGGATGGTGGGCCTCCACAGAAAGGATTTCTCCTTCACTCTTGACATCCAAAAGGCCTTTGACATGGTAGCGTGGCCCTACATTTTTGGGGTGCTTGAGAGGTGGGGTTTTGGACCCCGTTTAACAAACATTCTACGATCCCTGTACTCCACTCCCTCGGCCAGGGTGCGTCTTCATGGCTGCTACTCTGAATCCTTCCCTATAACCAGAGGCACCCGCCAAGGTTGTCCTCTCTCGCCACTGTTATTTGCGATAGCAATTAAATCGTTAGCGATTGCTCTTCGGCACAATAGCGACATTTCTGGGGTACGCTGTGGGGACAGGGAACATAAATGTGCGTTGTTTGCGGATGACATACTACTCTTTGTCACAAATCCTGTGATCTCCATACCTGCTATACTTGATCTACTTAAAATCTTCGGCGCCGCTTCTGGCCTTCAGGTCAACTTGTCAAAATACTGGGCCATGAATGTCACACTCGATTCATCGCAACTAGTCATCGTGCAAGCTACCTTCCCTTCCTCTTGGAAAGCGGATTCTATCCCGTACTTGGGAACTCAACTGACCCCCTCCATAACTTCTCTCTACTCTACTAATTACCCCCCCTGATTAAAAAACTTAGAGCCGACCTTTCTAACTGGTCCACACCCTCACTGTCTTGGTTGGGGAGAATTCATGCTGTAAAGATGACACTGCTCCCCAGGATTCTGTATCTTTTCCGTTTGCTCCCGATCCCGGTTAACTCCGGGCATCTGGCGGAGCTCCAAAGGGCTGTCATCACATTTATTTGGGGTTCTAGGGGTCATAGGTTAGCCAAATCTGTACTTTATCGCTCGAGGGAGAAGGGGGGACTAGGCCTCCCTAATCTCCGCTGGTACTACCAAGCGGCCTAGCTAGACCAATTCTCAGCTATTTATAGACGCTGTAAAATATAGAATATATCTCTATATTTTAATCTCTTTAGGCGTTTCAATTTGAGTAGCATTGATAGCCAGACTGACTTTAAAAACAAAGTGTGATTTTATTCAAACACACTTGGCATCAACAATACAATGTAAAAGGTATGACAGTTCAGTTCAGTTCAGTGTAGGTAAAAATATGAAGAATAAAAACAATAATTCATGGAAAAATGTGTTCAGCCTGAATTCATGGCAATATAGACATGTGTGATCCTCAGTGTCCTACTTCAGTGTCAAATGTCTAGTTTTGAAGCAGGAAATGACGTTGCTAGGCTTCAGAGAGCAAAACACCTGCTTAGGTTGTAAAAAAGGACTATCAATAGATTTGTGTAGAGCAGGAGTAATGTGTGTGATCTTCGCTAGTCTGAGTGTCTGTGTGTCCTAGTCTGTGTCTTGAGTGTCCGAATCGCGTGGCAATTTATCTTACATGTATACGTCATGAACTTCCAATACTCCAAGCCTTGTATGGCATCATAACTTCTGCTAACGTCAGTAATACTATACAAGAGGAGGTACTAAGCCCATAAAGTCATAATTCCTAATATGTATATGACCAAAAAGCTGATTAGTCTTGAACTACTTTGATTGACAAGCCCACATGTAACACTCTATTCTTGTACGTCTAATGTGGCTGATGTCATGTTAAATAACCATCATTTATCTTACACAATAAGTAACATATATAACCAACTTATACGACTTGTATAACTTTAAGTAAATACATACAAATACGATTAATTATGACTGGGATTACTTTAGTCCTTAACTAACATTATTTAAACTAATATATGCTATTCCTAGTATTACACATGAATCCTATTCTTGACTTCCATGACATACTATCCCTCAGATACCTTATATGTCATCTTCCAACTAGCTACATACTCCAGAATTATCTGACATTTTACTGTCTCAGCTCAGATGAAGAACTCCATTGTTAATCACTGGATCAAGGTCATTCACACATATTTAATACTATGATTAATCATAAAATCACATATATTTTGCAAGCTTGCTGTGAATATAATATAATTCCAATAAGTGCCGAATTATGAATTTGGAATAAATATTTAACAATTCCCCCTGAATTATGATTAATCATACTAAAATAATAAATCCACACAAAACATTCGTATCTCATTTACACAACCTTGTATCAAATGATCGAACACAATATTCTTCAGAACTGAACCAGCCAGAAATAATTCTCCTTCTAAACTCTTCTTCTTCCTCTTTAACTCCTCTTGGATCTATCTATTCAAATTCCTAAAATAATTATGTAGATTTTTAAATCTGTATAACATAATGATAACTGATATCAAACTATGAATAATAATGGTAATAATAATAATAATTACGTTATGTAATATTATATTTCCATATTTGTGCCTAAATAGTATTTTAGCTCTTTGGAAATATACTTGTCATAACTTCCTAATTTTCTTCTTTTTTAAGAGTGATATATTTTCTTAACTTATTAACAAAGGATGTTCTATTTACTAAAATGATAGTGAAGTTTTAACCTAAAAATATTCAATATATGAATAAGGAAAAATAAAATAAAAAATAATAATAATGATACTCTTAACTTAATATGAACATTAGTTTCAAAATAATTGGATAATCAAAAAATGTATATGTGAAAAAATAATGTTTCAGTCCTTATTTTTATCTGTAATAGATAAAGTTTCTTCTGATGAATCCTTTCTTCATGTAATGTTTTTGAAATATGTTCTTCTTTAATGTTCTCTTAGGTTAGAAAAACCTTGTGTTTAAGATAAAACAGTCATAAATATGAAGTATAAATCGTTCGTCCAATCTTCTTCTCGAAAAGATCTCCTCTTCAACTTTGAATTTCTTGATATTATCTTTGTGCTTCTTAGGAGCTTATTATCCTCCATATTTATTTGGTTTTAAACACCATTCTGTAAAAGAAATGCAGTATCATTGCTTTGGCATAAACAATTTACATTATTCTTTTACCCTTTTTTTTTTTCTTTTTCCAACAAATGTTAAAACATTATGGGACAAAAGTTTCATGAATTTGTAAAACTATATGTGAAATAATACTTTATATGTTTCTTCAAAAAAAACTTCTGTTTGAAATGTATTGTACTCATTCTGTCTAAAATGTCCTAAACTATAATACAAATATCCTATGAAGTTTTTAGGTGTGACAGAACGCAACATCTCCTTTTGGTCATGACACAAAATCTTGTTTTCACAAACAAAGAAAGGTTTTGTATCACCCCAGAGATGACAATGGACTATGCCTTTGTTCTCATCTCTTTAAATTTAGAAATATGCGTAACTGTTTTCTGTGTTGAAGCACTTATGCTAGTGTTAGACTGTTCTGCAGTAACAAGTACTGGCTCAATACTTTTCTCAGCTCTTATGCTGGAAACACGAGGTAAAGACTTCCCAGATACAGCTGTGTAAACATGTGCTTGTGTGTTTACCTTAAAATGTCTTGTTACACCTATCTGAATGTTTTTAGATGAAAATGTTCTAATCCATTGAGGATACATTTCTCGATATACTCCATCTTTCTCAAAAATATCTTTTAGTGAACAATCAGATGTCTCTAAAATTATCTTGTTTGATTTTACTATGTTCTCTGTAGCTTTAATTGCATAGTAAACACTTAGCAGTTGCTTTACATCTGACTCAAAAGTTTTTTCCAAAAATGATAAAACTCTGGAGAAATAGGCAATTATTTTCTCCTTACCATCTTTTAGTTGAGACAACTTTACTGAGATTGCATTTTCAGATACATGAGTTTTCAAAACAAAAGGTACTTCAGAACAAACCTCAATTGTACTTAACATTGGAGCATTTTGAAAGTCTTTTATCAACACCTCAAAAGCATATTTCTCATTTGGACCCCATTGGTCAACTACATTACCTTTATTCCTCAAAAGATTATATAGTGGATTAGCTTTCTCTGCGAAACTGTTTACAAATTCTCTACAATTATTTATTTTATTCAAAAATTGATGCAATGCCTTTTGGGTTGTTGGAGTTGGGATAGAAGTAATATCTCTAATTGTTTCTTGCAACAACTGTCTCTTTCCTTGACTAATTTGCATGTGAAGGTATTTCACCTGACTTTTCATGAGCTGAACTTTTGCCGTGTTTAATTTTAGACCTGCAAGTTGTAACAACGTAAACAACTCAGACAAAAGAGCAATATGTTCATCAATTTTTTCAGTACTCAGCAGAATCGTATCCACATGCTGAAAAATACATTCTGGCCTTGAAAATGTTGACAATATTTTTGCTATAGTTTCATGAACTACACCATCACCAATACCTAGGCCAGGTATTAATCGAGTGAACGTATAACTCTCTTTGTTGAATATGAACGCAAGTTTGTATTGACAACTTTTAGTTAAAGGGATAGAAAAATGACTGTTAGAGATTTCTAATACCGAAAACACTTTAGCTTTGGTATCCAAATTTAACTTTATGTTAGATTTATCAGGAATGACCACATTATTTGTGACATGTTTGTTCAATGTCGTTAGATCAACTGATAAAGAATATGAATTGTCAGTTTTTTTGATAGGCCAAATACTATTATTTACCACTGATTGTGCTTTCTTTACAATTCCTAGTTGTTCAAACTCTTGAATAATGGCAGAAAGTGGACCAATTGATTCTAGTGGTAACTCATACTGATTATGAAGTTCTGAATCTTTTCCTTCAATATCCAGTTCAGTATTTTTCAAAGTTCCTATGTCATTTTTGAACTTTGACCACAAACATGGAAAACGTTGTACCACTTCCGTTAAAGCACAATTGCCATCAGTATTAGGCCATTTTTGTTCTGTGGACATATCAGTAATGGAACCAACATTACTGTACACAGAGGGATCAATTAGCACTGATTTGGGCCTAGATGGATCTTTCCAAATACTTTTATTAGCCAAATCAATCACCCACTTTTGTTTGTTGATTACATCACTGCCAAGTATATTCTCTGCACCGTGACAAAACCAAATGTCAATGTTAGTTTTAACTTGTCCGGGCACTTCAAATGTTACATTAGACATCTGTCTAGCAGTGGATTTACTTGTATTTTTAAAACCCATAATATGACATATAGGGGTATTTGGTTTCACAGGTATGTTTTCTCTGGTTAGACTAATCTCAGCTCCGCTATCAATGAGAAAATTAATTTTTTTACCATTTAGCAAACCTTGTATATGTGGTCTACCATTCTCATCCAATATAATTGGTGCAACATACTCTAATGGTAGAGAAATTGAAGGTCGATGTGATTCTAATTTTGGCAATGGCAATAAACCATCTCTGTCAGTGACAGGTCCTTTTGCCATGTTGTCTGAACTGCTGTGAACAGTTAAATTACTGATCTGTTTGACTTCGGTGGCATAAGGCAATTCAGTCAAAAATATATCTTGACATAATAAAGCAGGTTGTTCAAAAGCTGCTTTTTCATTCTCCGTGTCTTGTGAGTCTCTCTTAAGTTTACAACAATGTTTTTTCATATGGCCAACTTTATGACAGTAAAAACATGTGATAGACTCTCCTTGTCTCACTTGCCTACAGCTGTCGTCGTCATTCTCGCTGAGATCTGGAGTATCTGACATGTCTCCAGTCAGACTATTGTCGTCACATTGAATCATAGCTACCTCATATGTGAGATTGCTCTGTTTCAATTGTCTCCTAACTTTATCAATGAAACTTACTATATCGTTCAAATTTTGTCGTTCCTGTGCTATGGCTAATGAAGTTGGGTCAAGGTAATTGAACTTTTTCACAAATGAATATATCAATCCAGTGTCGTTGTCATCGTCTACACCCAAAATCATTTTATATGCTTTGCAAAATTTAATTTTAAATTCAAACGGGTCTTCGTCTACAGTAGTTTGTAATAATTCTAACATTTCTATGGACGGTACTTCTTCACCAGTCGTGCATAGTAACAATTGTTGCAATCTGTCCATTGCGTCACTATGTCTCTCCTGACCTTGGTCATCAGTAACAGGAGACTTTGTTAACCGTCGAGCATACTGTGCCGGTAACCAAAGGTAAAATATATGATTACGTTGCTCATCTTTCAAATTGTATCTGTCAGTGTACGACTCAAATACATCTGCGTTGTGAAACGCATTCAAATTCAAATTATATGGTGGGATATCATTTAAAACTTTCATTAGTTGGTCATGTATTTGCAATTTTAGTATTGCAGTTCTACATAATAAAATTTTATGTTTAATCTCTGTTTCGTCATCAGCATCAACTTTCTCAATTTCCATACTTTGAGGAATATAAGGTTGAGCCTTTGACTTGCATTCAGTCTTTTTGTCACCTGTTGTTATTACAGCAATCTGTCTACTGTCATTCTGTAACCTTAACAAAAGATTTTTAGATTCTATTTGTTTTTCAAGATCCTCTATGCAATTACAAAGAATCTCACAGTTTGGACAGTTAAAGGAATATTGGGACACATTTCCATGTATTCCTGTGTTCTGTACATTGTTAGTCTCTGTCTGATTTAATGTGCAAACATTTTTGGCAGGTATAGTAATAACCATCTTATTAAATACTCTTACTAACTGTAACACATTATTTATCTTTTTTCGTAATTTGTTCATAATAAACCTGGATTTGTCAATCTTTGTATTGGCCTGTAAACATTCATTGTACATATATTCCCATAAGTGACTGTCATTTGGATAAAAAGACACATCTTTAAATGCTAGCTTGCTTTCTCTAGCTAAGTCATCAATAAATTCCATAATTGTTTACTCACCGTGATCAGAAGATTTTCTCGTCTTCAGTCGGCTCAATCACTGGACGTCTTGTCCACATCTGATGAATCAAACGCCTTTTTCTGTCTAGGTTCTTTGATCGTTGATTCCCCGAGACATGGCAATCATGAAATCGTGTAAGTCTCCACCCGTTTGGCAGGTATTGGGGATCAATTACGACTATGGCTGGCTTGCCAAATGTAAAATATAGAATATATCTCTATATTTTAATCTCTTTAGGCGTTTCAATTTGAGTAGCATTGATAGCCAGACTGACTTTAAAAACAAAGTGTGATTTTATTCAAACACACTTGGCATCAACAATACAATGTAAAAGGTATGACAGTTCAGTTCAGTTCAGTGTAGGTAAAAATATGAAGAATAAAAACAATAATTCATGGAAAAATGTGTTCAGCCTGAATTCATGGCAATATAGACATGTGTGATCCTCAGTGTCCTACTTCAGTGTCAAATGTCTAGTTTTGAAGCAGGAAATGACGTTGCTAGGCTTCAGAGAGCAAAACACCTGCTTAGGTTGTAAAAAAGGACTATCAATAGATTTGTGTAGAGCAGGAGTAATGTGTGTGATCTTCGCTAGTCTGAGTGTCTGTGTGTCCTAGTCTGTGTCTTGAGTGTCCGAATCGCGTGGCAATTTATCTTACATGTATACGTCATGAACTTCCAATACTCCAAGCCTTGTATGGCATCATAACTTCTGCTAACGTCAGTAATACTATACAAGAGGAGGTACTAAGCCCATAAAGTCATAATTTCTAATATGTATATGACCAAAAAGCTGATTAGTCTTGAACTACTTTGATTGACAAGCCCACATGTAACACTCTATTCTTGTACGTCTAATGTGGCTGATGTCATGTTAAATAACCATCATTTATCTTACACAATAAGTAACATATATAACCAACTTATACGACTTGTATAACTTTAAGTAAATACATACAAATACGATTAATTATGACTAGGATTACTTTAGTCCTTAACTAACATTATTTAAACTAATATATGCTATTCCTAGTATTACACATGAATCCTATTCTTGACTTCCATGACATACTATCCCTCAGATACCTTATATGTCATCTTCCAACTAGCTACATACTCCAGAATTATCTGACATTTTACTGTCTCAGCTCAGATGAAGAACTCCATTGTTAATCACTGGATCAAGGTCATTCACACATATTTAATACTATGATTAATCATAAAATCACATATATTTTGCAAGCTTGCTGTGAATATAATATAATTCCAATAAGTGCCGAATTATGAATTTGGAATAAATATTTAACAGACGCATAGCCAAACCGGACTGGGTCCACATAGAAAGACAGGACACCCCTCACCACACGCTGGATTTTCTGGCCTGGCGGCCCCCTAAAGCTAGGCCCCCGATCCTTTCCCCTACACTGTCGCATTCCTTCTCTATCCATGACACCCTATCCAAACACCCCAATCTCATATCCCCCATGAAACCACTTACGCACCTTTTTCACAATCCAGATTTTCCCCCTGGTCTCAATATCAGAACCTTTGGCTGGTGGCTTAACAAGGGTCTTTTTCGCATCAATCATTTCTTTAATTCTATGGGCCCTCTGTCCTTCCCACACTGTGTCAGCTCCCTTAAAATGCCGTTGACAGAGAGGTTCCGCCACACGCAGATTTCCCATTTTCTTCACTCAATTTGTCTTATGAAGCCTGACCCTCCCCGGGTCACCTCCTACGAGCGGTGGTGTTCTGAAGCTGGTTACCCTAAAGGGGGTATCTCCCTGATTTACAGTGCCCTCTCCGACACTAATGACAAACCAAAATATATGCTGGATTGGGAGAGGGACCTTGGAGTGGAGCTGGACGATTGGAGTACCCGATTTCACAGCGCCTTTAAAGGTATTGTTAATGTTTCTTTGATTGAAGCCAATGTTAAGTTGCTCTCTCGCTGGTATTTGGTTCCTACACGTTTAGCTTGTATGTACCCAAATGCCTCCGCTTTATGTTTTCGAGGATGTGATATGTCAGGAGATTTCCTTCATACCTGGTGGTCGTGTCCGAGGATCCGCTCCTTCTGGTCGTCCATTTTTCGAATGGCCCGGAAGGTACTGGATCATCCGATAGACCAGTCTTCCCTAATAGCCCTACTCAATGGTAGGGTTACTGGTATCTCTAAATTATCCCAAAAACTCTTTCATTTTATCCTTCTGGGGGCTAAACTTACCATAGCCAGGGCGTGGAAGAAACCGCGCATTTTGGTTAGAGAGGCCAAACTGAAAATATCCTGGATCATGTCCCAAGAGAAACTTTCTAGCATTCTTTCTAACCGAGTGGCCCAGTTTGAATCCACCTGGGAGCCATGGGCTAAATATGTTCACATTGATATCTGATGTTAGCTATTACACGACTGACCTAGGACCTTTTACCTATTTTCTTTCCTTCCCTCTCCTTTCTTCCCTTCTATTTATACTCCTACTCTCTATTTTGCTATGGTATCAGCCTAGTACTCCGGGCAGGGGCTCCGCCACTGACTTCCCGCTCAGGGGGCGAATGTGTCGCCACCTTTTAGGGGCTTGTCCTCTGTTGCGGGTGGTCGGCTGGGGGTGGTTCTGTCCGGACGGGTCTATTTCCCCTTCCCCTCACCTTGGCTCACATCCTCACCATTTGCGGCGAGCTGCCGCTTCTAGATTTCCCTATTCCCTTAACTCCCTATTTTGCGTATGTTGGTACTCGCAGGGACAGATGTTGTTCTTTATCACTCATGATTTTCATGGCAGCCTATGTAGTACAAATGTTATCTGCTCCTGTTTTACC
The DNA here is from genome assembly GCF_965119305.1 of Pelophylax lessonae. Classification (NCBI taxonomy): domain Eukaryota; kingdom Metazoa; phylum Chordata; class Amphibia; order Anura; family Ranidae; genus Pelophylax; species Pelophylax lessonae. The sequence goes on from NC_138770.1 coordinate 123,368,974, forward strand.
AGACTGTACCTTTGCACTGTTACGGATGTCTTTTTGTTATTGTATTTCTTTATATCTGGAAATTCAATAAAAACTATTGAAAGTAAATATTCTTATGAGTATTAGATAATTCACGAAAAGCCTTTTCACTTAAAATAGTAAAGATATATGTGCAAACGTGCGTTCCTTATGTGCGAATATGCAATAATTACAGTGCTACAAAAAAGATATCCTGTGGTGAATATGAGGGAATATACAGTAGATATACAGTGCCAGTGAGTAAATTAAAAACAACTAAAAGTAAAAATGAATAGTGTTATAAATACCCATATATAAAGTGCAAATGCTTAAGTGCAAGTGCTAGAAAATATTATCTCCCATGTGGATTTATATATTATAATATTAATCACTGAAAAAATATGCTAAATTGTAAAATCAATAAGTGATGATTCAAAACAACTTGTGCTCAAAGTGTCCAATCAATTGTGATAATTCACAAATATGCTTCTTGAATTCGATTTTCCTTAGTTTACTCCTTTCACCTCAAAACAGTGACCCGAGTGCTCTTCAGTGTTGGCACTTCTATGTGCTCTAACTGCTCACCTCAAGGTAGTAACAAATACGCCTGTATTTAATAAGCCTGGATCCTGTGTCTCCCCCACTCCTTACTTTCCTCTGGGTAGCCAGGTAATTTGTGGAATTCCCTTGTATAGGGTTCCTTTCCTTTCCCTTGATCTGGGGGGTTGCTCTTTATGTCGACCTTATGCGGCTCATTGAAATAAAGGGGCCATCATTGTGTAGTAGCTTAAGACTTTTTATTTCAAAAAATATAATAACTCACATTTAAGACTGAGGGGTCTGAGGAAGTCACGTGGTACCGTGACGTAACGCGTAGGGCGTACACCAAAGGCAAACCGGAAGTGACATTATGGGACGGAGTGTTCGGGTTCCGAGGCAAACAGTCAAGCAGATTTTCTCAGTCTTAAATGTGGGTAGACATAAAGAGCAATCCCCAAGATCGAGTAAGGAAAGGAAAGGAACCCTATATAAGGGAATTCCAAAAATTACCTGGCTACCCAGAGGAAAGTAAGGAGTGGAGAAGACACAGGATCCAGGCTTATTAAATACAGGCGTATTTGTTACTCAGGACTCAGGACCCACTGATAATGGGGTACTTTGACGCAGTAGTGGGCTTGAGCACGATATGGCCATATGGTGGGACCAAACCCCCATTTTTATTTATGGATTGTCTTCAGATTTGGTAGTTATTTCTTTTGCATTTGCGCGCTATTCTTTTTTAATATACATGTCTTTTGGTTCATAGCTGCAGCAGCTTTGGAAATACATGGGTATGCTCCCCCAAATTTTTTGCCTGTTTATTATGTATTCGGTCTGACCAGACTATCGAGGTTGAGCAACCCTCCCCACCCCCCCACACACACCTGTACTCAATCAGTGTCCACCATCTAGTGGATATAGTAGGAGTCCCCTGTAGTGCATTTGCACATCCTTCCCAGCAAGGAGTATTATCTCCAAGGGTTAGGCTGGATTCATCTCTTTTTCATGGATAGTGTAGGACCCACTGATAATGGGGTAATTTGACGCAGTAGTGGGCTTGAGCACGATATGGCCATATGGTGGGACCAAACCCCCATTTTTATTTATGGATTGTCTTCAGATTTGGTAGTTATTTCTTTTGCATTTGCGCGCTATTCTTTTTTAATGTATTTGTTACTATCTTGAGTTGAGCAGATAGAGCACATTGAAGTGCCAACACTGAAGAGCACTCGGGTCACTATTTTGAGGTGAAAGGAGTAAACTAAGGAAGATCGAATTCAAGAAGCATATTTGGGAATTATCACAATTGATTGGACACTTTGAGCACAAGTTGTTTTGAATCATCACTTATTGATTGGACAATTTAGCATATTTTTTCAGTGATTAATAAGATAGGATATCTTTTTTGTAGCACTGTAATTATTGCATATTTGCACATAAGGAACGCACGTTTGCACATATATCTTTACTATTTTAAGTGAAAAGGCTTTTTGTGAATTATCTAATACTCATAATAATATTTAATTATATTTTGTATTTAACACATCAACAACTCAACTCTTCCCCTTGGTATATACAATTATATAAGCTTTATTTAAGAAATATATCAGCTTACTATACGTATTTGTGTCCTTGTAGCGCAGTACCCCCCCCCGCCCATAACTATTTTCTGACTAACTGTATAAGGTAACAGATTACTGTACTTGCTGCATCATGGAAGAATTTTTATTTATCTAGTAGTACAAACCCATGATAGCGCAAGATTCATATTTATAAAAGACTTGTTCACTACAGACAGATGCAAAATAGACTTCACTATTTCTTTGCTTTCTGATAGATCCTTGGCTTTAGCAAACCCTCTAAGGGAGGTGCAAAAAAAAGTTTTACAGGAATTACCCTAAGTCTGTGGCCTTCTTCTAAAGGGTATTTAATATTCCTACTCGCTCCACCTCTGCTGCCAAAAGCCTCATGTTCATTAAACAGAGTATGATAACTGTTGCTGACTATGCTATTGAATTCCATACTCTGGCAATAGAGGTTGGTTGAAACAATGAGGCTCTCGTGGCTGCTTTTTCTCATGGTATTTCTATTAACAAAAAATATGAGATTGGAGTTTGAGATATACCAAAGTACAGTATCTTGAGGAGTTTATCTCATTTGCAATCATCATCGATGCCAAACTCCGAGAGAGACCTTCCTTTAAGGAGTGCTTGCCGAAGCCTCCTGTATGTTTGGCTTTGAACTTTGCATACCCACCTACACCTCCCTCACCTCCCATGCCTCCTGGGCCCGAGTCCTCCAGTGAAGTAGAGCCCATGCAGCTGGGCTTTAAATGACTCTCTGCAGAAAAGAGGACCTTTAGGAGGAGGGAGAGATTGTGCCTTTCCTGTGGTCAGTCAGGTAATTTTTTGACGTCTTGATCTACCCGTCCGGGAAATGCCCACGCCTGAGGTCTTGTAGGGGACAGACCTTAGGGGGTGCCTTTGCGTCTCCAGCTATCCTGAAGGATAATACTCTAGAGTTCTGGTTATCCTTTCCTGGTCTGAGTTTTTCTTGGGCTGCATGCTTGTTCATAGATAGTGCCTTCGTGTCAGAGCACTCAATACCACTGCAGCCTGAGCCTCCCCACTTGTTGTTGAGGCTATTGATGGGAGACCTATACAGCCTGCCCATGTGACACAGGAAACTGCTCCATTGACCATGGTTGTAGGGGCTCTTCACCATGAGATAATCCATTTCCAAGTCATTTCCCCACCTCAATACCCAGTTGTCATTGGTTATCCTTGGTTACAGAGGCACAAGCTCTCTTTTGATTGGCGTAGTGCTGATGTTCTGTCATGGTCGCCACAATGCACTAATACATGTTTTCAGAAAGTGATTAGGGTCATGTGCATATCTTCACTCTCTTCATTGCCATAGGAATACTGTGAATTCAGTGATGTCTTTGACAAAGGCCAGGCCGATATGTTGCCACAAAATCAGCCTTATGGTTACGTAATTGACCTTCTAACTGGTGCCATTCCTCCTTCTGGCTGGGTTTACCATTTATTTGTCTGTCTCGGAGGATAAGGCTGGGAGGGAGTATGCTATAGATTTACTTTCCCGGGGGTTCATCCGCAAATCCTCTATTCCTCCTGGTGCTGGCTTTTTCCTTGTGAAAAAGAAGAGTGGTGAACTAAGACCCTGTATCAATTATAGGGGTCTAAATTGCATTACAGTTAAGAATGTTTACCCAATTTAATTTATTATGGAATTATTTGACCACCTCAAGGGAGCAATAGTCTGAACTAAGCTCAATTTGAGAGGGACAAACAATCGTGTGAGGATTAAGGAGGGTGACAAATGGAAAACTGCATTTATTACTGGAACAAGACACTACAAATACCTTATAATACCTTTTGGTCTCTGAAACGCTCCCGCGGTTTTTCAGGAATTTATTAACAATGTCCTCAGAGATATGCTGCAGCAATGTATGGTGGTTTAGCTCGATGATATTCTCATATGGAATCCGGGGACCATATCTCATTTGAAATCCTAAAGAACAACCACACAGATGTCTCCCATGTGCTACAGAGGTTGGGAAAGAACAACCTGTTTTTCAAGTTGGAGAAGTGCAAGTTCCATCATGAACAGGTTAAAAGTTTGGGTTGTGTCATTTCTAATACCGGGTTTCGATGGACCCAGAGAAATTAGGTGCAGCCTTACAGTGGCCTCAACCCATATGTCAGGCCCAGACTGGGACAAAAAATAGGCCCAGGCATTTTAGATTGGGCAGCCCAGTCCTGGGGGAAAGGGGGGGGGGGCAGGGATGGGGGGCAGGCATTTGCAGGGATGGTTAGTGATGGGATATTCATCCCGAGAGACAATCCAATCCAGCAAAGAGATATCCCCATAAAGCAAAGGGACATCCTCATATACCAAAGAGACAGCCTACAAAGACAAACTTGTGACGGAACCGCCCCACGCTCCGCTTGAGTGCTTCCATCAGTATACCACTTCCTCCATTCTGAACATGGATATCAGATAATATAGCCACATATTGCACAGCATCCAATAACTAGATGACACTAGCTTAGGTACTCTGGAACTGAAACTCTTTATTAAACAAGAATACAGTTTTTTTTATACACTTGAAAAGCAGTTTAATCACCACATGAACAATAGCCCAAATGTTTACCCAAAACATCACACAAGGGTTTAGATAACAAGTTAGGGCTGACTCATGGCTACTTCCCTTCTAGCAAATAGTACCTGACAATGATATAATAACATGCTAATTAACTCAGCACTTAAACCTGCTTGGGTGACTAGACTGCCCAGCAACAAGGTTAAAACAAAGTACAATACACATTATCCTAAATAGAAAACACATAATACCTTAATAAACAGACAATAGCAGGAGACCACCAGCAACAGACTGCCCCGCTCCTACATTGGAGTACATGAAACAGAGATCAATGTGACCAGCTCTTTCAATAAACATGTATAGTTCAGAATAAAAAAAAACAGAATTAGACTTCATATATTTCTTGAGAAAAAATGTTGATAAATATTACTGTCCCATTTGAAGTAATCCAAACCACATTCTCAGTGTCCATTACGGAGTTGTCAATCATTTTCTCTGTCACCCTGTGCCCCAAATAGACACAGGGTGACTTACACTTAAAAGAGGCCTGGGGAGATGAGACAGGGGTTTCCCAACCTCTCTAAGATAGGCAGGGTTCCACGGGATCCCCGCCCAAAGTGACTCCTGTCACAACACTATTCTCACACACTATACTCTCAGTTACAATAAGTGCACACACTAACTGCTAGTAAACTGAACCCTGCTCTATCTCCACTCCAGATATTCAAAAATTGGAAGATTATGGGGCACTCAGGACTTTCATGGTACCACTGAACTCACAACTCTAAATTCTTATTAAAAATCATATTTATTACATTCATCTTTTAAAAAACGTTTTCTCATAAGCTTTATAACAAAAACATTAGATACAAAAAAAAAAGTATTTAAAACACCACAGTCTAAATTTCCTCTTCAGAGACTGGATGTTATAACAAGGTAAATTCCAGCCATAGGGGATCTACATTATTAATACTCTGCATGTTCCGCGAGATAACCGCTTCTTCAGGAGTTTTAATAGAAGGAGTCTATTAGGAGTGTTCATGTCTGTAGGGACATAAACATAATAATAATAATAATAATATACAGCAAAAGTGCAAGTATCTATACATACATGTGCATGCATATGCATATGCAGGGAAATATGCTACAACGCACATGCTCAAATACAATCAAAAAATCAAAAACTAGTAAAGCATCATACATAGCATCACTTTGTTCAAACAGGGCTCTGACGGTGCTAATCGGAGAAGCCTTGCACCTGACCAGCGCTCAGGTGCAAGGCTTCATCCAGTTAGGGCCCTAGAATGCACTGTAAAACGTCCAGTGCATTGTTGGGCACTCAGTGGGTGAACATCCGTCTGAGCTCCCCGCAAATTCGGGTATTTGCCAAATGGGCTAACAGGCAAAGTTCAGGCTGAACTATTGCTTGGCTCTCACTGTTCACCCAATTCTAATAATAATTTGCTTTGAGGTAGACAGATTCAAACACAGGCAATAAGTGTATCCTAAAGATTTTATCAAGTAAAAGAACAAATATGACTTTTCCCAGAACATTAAACAAAAGAAACAACATTTTTAAAAAGCCAACGAATGTTGAAAAGTTTTACATTGACCTGACCATATGCACATATATATATATAAAAAAAAAAAAAAATAGAATGTGTTAACTAAAAAAAAAAGTTTAAGCCACCCAATGTAAAATGGGAGCTGATAAGTCTCCATAAATTGACTCTCACATCATATAAAAAAAGATTTTCTATTCTATGCTTGGTCTTCATATACTCAATCATCAGACTTGTTTCAAAGAAGTTTTCAAGATTCCAATCTTGTCATTGCGTGTGAATTAAAAAAAAAATGAACAGATAGTTTTACTTTAGTTTTAATAGAAATAATGATACCAATTCATCTTTGACAGATTAAAATATTAAAGGAAAGAAACTACTAGTTATGCACAGCCTGATAGTGTATCTCGGAAGAAAAATGATTGTCTGAGGCTGTAATGTAACTACGGCTAAAATAGCCAGTGTCAGCAAAAAGAGGCGACATTTAGAGGAAAATCTAAGAAATTTCCATTTAAATGACTTTTGCATGTTCTATGCTATAATTTAAAAGTGATACTTCCGAGCGTAAAAAGAAAATTTGAAAACCAATCATTTACTTTTTTTTTTTTTTTACTCCTTAAAAGAAAAATATTGAAAATAGCAGTGTGATTTTAAATATAACATTATTATTATTATTATTATTAATAATATTAATATTGTAGTTAGTTGTGTTGTTAATGCCCTATTTACCACAAATTAATTCCAAATGAGATACCATTGCTCCAAATAATTTACTGGACCCTGTACGTAAGATAAGATTAGCTCGTAACAGTGGAAATGTTGTCACTTAACATAATGAATTTATAAGACTATAACAAAGTTGTTGGATATAGTGAGGCAAAACCATTATGAATGGCAGGCATCCATTTAAATTAGTGGCTCTCTTACCATTAGAAGCAAATTAATTTCCCCTACTCCTTACTCCTAAACACACATATATATATATATATATATATATATATATATATATATATATATATAGGAAATTAGAACCAAAATGGCTCACTTTTTGTTCTGATTGTCAACATTATTCAAACCTCTCTGTTATCCTTTCTCAACCCTGGTACCCTTCCTCACCCCTGTGACACTATCTGGTACCCCTCTTCACCTCTATGAGACCACCTTATAACCCTCTTCACCCGTGTCTCTCAGTCCCATACCCCTCCTCACCTATGTTACCCTATCCCATAACCACTTCCTCACCACTGTGACCTCCATCTGATACCCTTTCTCCTCCCTTGCAAAGACGATATCCAGTAACTCAATCTCTTACCTGACACCTCTCCTGAGTCTCTTACATTGTCTTCAGGATTCCATAATAGCTGACTCTCCTTGCACATTGCTTTCAGGGTCTATCCCGAGCAGGTGCACTTTTGGTAGCCAGGAATGCATTAAGTAAGCAAGGGAAGAATAGCATGGGAGCTGCTTTCGGCTATCATGTCACACCACCCCCCCCAACCCCTTGCAGTGCCAAGACATCCAGGCCCCTGCCCTCCTGCCCCCCCCCCCCCCCAAACCCTTTTTCCCACTTTTTGAGAACCACTGAGTTAAATTAATTGGAGATTTTAGCACAAAGTGATGCTACCTTTAATGACTATAGGATCAGATTAAGCCGCATAAAATGAAGCAGCATTCGATCCAAAGAGTGCTAATTCACTCACTGTAGATATCTCTGAAGATTTGGTGGTATACTCCATGAAAGTTTGCACTATTGTTTTCTTGGTGACCTTTGACAGGTTTCTCAATGATGCCTTGTGTACCCTTACATTTTCCCTTGCGCCGTTCCTTCTATTACACAGCCAGTCATGCGGTTTCTGTCATCATACCCAGTCCTCAGTTTAAAAGCATTTCATAAACTAAAAAATAAAAAAAAAAGAATAAAGATAAAAATAAAAGATAAAGATAACAAAAGCTTTTTTTACATTCCCTGTCTTTTTTTTTTTTCTTGAGGAATTGAACGCAAAAAAAAATGTTTTTTTTTTTACTAACAACACCAAAGAAATATGAAAGCGGCATTTAAAAAAAAAACAACCAAAGGAAAATAATCTCAGGTGCAGCAATTAGGCCTCTTGCACACTGCAGCTTAAAAATGCTCAGTACAGCTTTTTTTTTCTGAACTAAAATACAGCCCATTCCTTGTAATGTGCCTATGCACACAGACGCGTAAATGAGCGCCGTGTATTCTTCAGTAAGAACAAAATAGAAAAATCTGCATTTTTTGGACAGTAATTCATGCCTAATATGCGCAAATGCACGCAAATACGTGCAATTGCACGCAATTGCGCACAAATGAAAGCTCACGAACATACTGTTGATCTGAAAAATGGAAATTTGCATATTTAAAAAAAACGCGAGAATGCATTTGCTCGAAAAGATGTGAATTTGCGCAAACCCATTTGCATGAAAATGCACGCATTTCAATAAGACAAATTTACAGCTGAAAAAGGAGATGCTCAAACAGGATTATCCTTTGTAAGAGGCATTAGGGAGCACCAATACCTGCCTGTTTTGTTGCAAAATAACAGCTGGCCAAATTATGCCTGCCAAAAGACACTAGGGTCAATTTTCTAAAGCATAACACATGTATTATTGGCATTACCATATGTTATGTACTATATTTCACAATCATTTATATTTTTTATTAGCTCAAAAAAATGTTTTATCACATGGATCTGCTGAATATTAATGCATGCACATTATTTTATTGATTTTTGATGTATTTTGTATGTAAAAATTAATTCCTAAAAATGATTGTCATTAACTGATAGGTGCCTAATAAAGTGACTTTATCATGCAAAAAGCATTACTTACCCTTGCCGGTTCCCTGGATGTCACAATTATGGTTTGGATTAAATGCTTCCTCGGGTCCAGTTTATTCCCATGCAGTGCATTTTTGGTGCATTGCATTTTAAGTGAGTTAACATGTGGTTTACGATCGTGACTTTTGAACTCTACAACGATCAGCCATAATGTTATGGCCGTTCACTTAATTGTGAGTAGATCCCCTTTTTCCATCAAAGCAGCCCCTTTTACTACCAAAACAACCCTGCCCCTTCATGCCATGGAACCACTAGACCTCTGAAGTTATGCTGTGGCATCTAGAACCAAGCTGTCAGTAGCAGATCCTATAAATCCGGAGGGAGTACAGTCCAGGATTTGCATTTTTGTGTACATAGAGAAGGACATTTGTCCTCAAGTTGTTCTACCAAGTCAAGTTGGGCATCCCATAATCCATCATCCTCATCCAAGTTGTTTTCCCTCAATAAAACAACAAAAACATGCCCATGGACTGGTTACTGACTCTGTGTGGAAGTTTGAAAATGCATATTACCTGGCTGTGCAGATGGGTCAGTTCAAGCGTAGGCAGACACATAGTCAGCAAACAGGCAAATGATAGGCCCAGGCAACAGGCAGAAACATGGTCAATAAACAGGTAAGGGTTAGTACTGTCATGTCAGGAACACTAACTGTGACTGGCTGCACTATTAGGGTTTGTTCACACGTGAGGTTGAGTGGTGGTAAACCTTGCACTGGAGCCAAGGTTCTACCTCCCCTCAACCACTACTCATTTTTGCTGCAGAAGCAGCGGCTGCTGGTGTACACATGCTTTGCTTCACAGCTGTGGCAGGAATTACACCCCTTGTACTACCAATGATTGCAATCCATTCAAGTCAATGGGGTTGCTTGAGTGGGGTCCATGGGGTAGGTGGGGCTGAGTCAATAACTCAAAAGTAAAAGTACCAGCACGACTAAGTATGAATTCTCACAAAAAAAAATCTAAATAGTATAATTAATATTAATGATCGTGGCGGCTATATCCAAGCATGTGAATCATGGCACATAAAAAGGATATATAAATAAAGTGATACAGCGCCACTGATCCCAATAAGGTGCAACAAACAAAAATGATATGTGCAAATTGTACAAATGGGTGCCCTATATACGATTGCAAATCAAAACCAAATATTGCTATATATACTTGTAAAGTGCTCACATCATTAATATATGTATACCTAACATAAATGCAAAAAATATGTACAAAAAACGTAGATATACTGAATTACCAAGTGTAAAGTGCTACTACAATATTAGTGGAAACTTTAGCGTGACGCATCAAATAAATGTGCAAACTGGCAAAAACAACACATATTACATATAAGATCTGTAAGACAGAAAATGAGGTGCTCAGTGCTAGTCCAGTGGAGAAAGCATGGACAGTAGATCACACTGTTATTAAGGGCAATCACACAGTCTCTTCAGTGACCATAAAGTGAATGCGTGCCAAAAAGTGGATGCCGTAATTGCTCGTGATCCCACAACCAATTATAGATGGCCTCTCACCTTAGGCTTTGACCTGTGTTTCACCACTGGGTCAAACAACGCTAAATAGATAAGGGAGGTATGCCAGGTCGTGTTGCCACATCAGGAAATCCTATGATACTGTGCAGGCTGATACAAGATTTTGTCTTCACATTCAGTAATCCCGGTCTCAGCGTGTGGTCAGAGACTGAGAAAATAGGGAGATCAAATGCGCTCTGTTTGCAAATTGTATTGAAGAGTAAAGGCAGAAATACACTCACATTTGGCTGCACATTAAGCTGTGCGGGCTGGAGGAGACACTGTATGCTACAAAGGGAGACACAGGAAGCTCTCCTGTGCTGCTGTCAGATCTCTTCTGTCTAAGGGGCAGGGACTCCAGATGTATGAGATCTGACAGCAGCACAGGAGAGCTTCCTGTGTCTCCCTTCGTAGCATACAGTGTCTCCTCCAGCCCGCACAGTTTCATGTGCAACCAAATGTGAGTTTATTTCTGCCTTTACTCTTCAATAAAATTTGCAAACAGAGAGCATTAGATCTCCCTATTTTCTCATTCTCTGACCACAGAGAGCTTCTGCTCTTGTTCCTCTCTATGGGGATGCTGTGGTTGGTAGGAAGGAACTTTCACTGCCACTGTCAATGGCTATAGCTAAGGGAGCACAGTCCCAGCTCTGTTGGCCATTCACATTACACATGGAAAGAATTTGACAAGGAGAAGATGGACTTTTCAGGCACAAATGTTAAGGTTAAAAACATATAAACATCTTTAGTTGATTAAAATTTTACAAAAAGGAAAGCAACAACACTTTTAAAATCAACTATTATCCAAAGTGTATAACCAAATATTAATTACACCAGTATATATCAATAGCACCTTAATGGTTGGTTAGTTACCCCGATACTGAGTGACATTACAAATTACTCAGTGGAGTTTGTCTAATGTCAGTCGTTTGGGGACTACTCCACCCTAGGGTGCAATAGTCCCTGCTCAACTAGTTTTACACTGCAAAAGCACTTCCTCAGGAGCTTAACCATGTATCTAAATGGATGGAAAATACAACATTATCAATCTATTTATACATTTTTTCCAAAACAATACACATTATACAATCACCTAAAATGTATCCTTAGTCACGTACAGTGAGGGAAAAAAGTATTTGATCCCCTGCTGATTTTGTATGTTTGCCCATTGACAAATAAATGATCAACCTATAATTTTATTGGTAGGTTTATTTTAACAGTGAGAGACAGAATAACAACAGAAATATCCAGAAAAACACATTTGAAAAAAGTTATAAATTGATTTGCATTTTAATAAGTAAAATAAATATTTTATCCCCTATCAATTAGCAAGATTTCTGGCTCCCAGGTGTCTTCTATACAGGTAACGAGCTGAGATAAGGAGCACTCTCTTTTGGCCCCTTTCGTACATATGGACTGTTCATTTCATCAGTTCAGTCACGTCAAAATGGTTGAAGTATTCATCAGATTTTCATCTGTTTTTCATCTGTTTTTCCTCCGTTTTCTTACATCCACTACCAATGAAAAATGGATAAAAAACTGATAGTTTGTCAGTTTACATCCGTTTTTCGCCCGATCCATTTTTTTAACGGAAGAAAAATAGAGCTTGTTAATCAGATTCCAATCTCTCCACATGACCAAGACCAAAGAGCTGTCCAAGGATGTCAGGGGCAAGATTGTAGACCTACACAAGGCTGTAATGGGCTACAAGACCATCACCAAGCAGCTTGGTGAGAGGGTGACAACAGTTGATGTGATTATTCACAAATGGAAAAAACACAAAATAACTGTCAATCTCCCTCAGTCTGGGGTTTCATGCAAGATTTTACCTCATTGAGTTTCAATAATCATGAGAATGGTAAGGAATCAGCCCAGAACTACACGGGATAATCTTACCAATGATCTCAAGGCAGCTGGAGCCATAGTCACCAAGAGAACAATTGGTAACACACTATGCAGTGAAGGACTGAAATCCTGCAGTGCCCCTGCTCAAGAAAGCACATGAATAGGCCCGTCTGAAGTTTGCTAATAAACATCTGAATGATTCAGATGAGAACTGAGTGAAAGTGTTGTGGTCGGATGAGACCAAAATCAAGTCAAGCTCTTTGGCATCAACTTAATTTGCTGTATTTGGAGGAGAAAGAATGCTGCCTATGACTCCAAGAACACCATCCCCACCGTAAAACATGGAGGTGGAAACAATATGCTTTGGGGGTGTTTTTCTGCTAAGGGGACAGGACAACTTCACCACATTAAAGGGACGGGGCCATGTACCATCAAATCTTGGGTGAGAACCTCCTTCCCTCTGCCAGGGCATTGAAAATGGGTTGCGGACGGCTATTCCAGCATGACAATGACCCAAAACACACAATCAAGGCAACAAAGGAGTGGCTTAAGAAGAACTACATGAATGTCCTGGAGTGGCCTAACCAGTCTCCAGACCTTAATCCTATAGAAATGATGTGGAGGGAGCTGAAGGTTTGAGTTACCAAATGTCAGCCTCGAAACCTTAATGACTTGGAGAGGATCTGCAAAATCCCTCCTGAGATGTGTGCAAACCTGGTGGCCAACCACAAGAAAAGTTTGACCTATGTGATGGCCAACAAGGGTATTGTCACCAAGTACTAAGTCATATTTTGCGTAGGCGTCTAATACTTATTTTGCTCATTAAAATGAATATCAATTTATAACTTTTTTGAAATGTGTTTTTATGGATTTTTTTGTTGTTATTCTGTCTATCGCTGTTAAAATAAACCTACCATTAAAATTATAGACAGATAATTTCTCTGTCAGTGGGCAAATGTACAAAATCAGCAAGGGATCAAATTTTTCCCTCTCTGTACATGAAGTGATGATCAACACAACAGAGATATACATGTGGTACTAATTTGAAACTGATATTACACACATTTGTGGTCATGTGACCGCATATTTACATTGCAATTTATTAGAAGCTATATGCATAGTAATTGGAAGAAATTGGGAGGCAATATTTAAAAGTTATTTTATTGTTTAGCAGTTTCCTTCTACTTTAAAAATAATAACTCTGTACTGATTAAGCCATTAGTGTCATATCTTTTTAAAATTGCACACAATAGCTGGGAAGATACAATTAGTTTTGTAGATGGTAAATAAGTTATGAAAACGATTGAAATAGGCTGAGAGATTGACAGCTCTTCATAATTACCATATGTTACACGCAATCACTTATGCTCTATTTTAAGTTGTGCAGAGATTAAGGGTGACAATTCTATTCTGTTGCAGAAGAAAACAGAGTATTTGATTGTTCATGACATTTTGTTCAAAATCAATCATAGTCAGCTCAAGTTAGACTGATCAGACTGCCGTAGACGAGATTTACCACAAATGGCAAGACTCAAAGCTGTTTCCACGGAACTGAACATAATGATGGATTTATCAGTGCAATCATCATGGTATAACAGGAGGCTCCCCTGAGGAGTGAACTGGGCAAATTGATTACAAAATACCTTGAGATAGACGAGATCTTTGTTTACCAAGCCTTTGTGTGTAACAGCTGCTGGTCGATTTCCATGCATATTTCTATCTATCTATCTATCTATCTATCTATCTATCTATCTATCTATCTATCTATCTATCTATCTATCTATCTATCTATCTATCTATCTATCTATCTATCTATCTATCTATCTATCTATCTATCTATCTATCTATCTATCTATCTATCTATCTATCTATCTATCTATCTATCTATCTATCTACAGTGGGGATCGAAAGTTTGGGCACCCCAGGTAGAAATTTGTATTAATGTGCATAAAGTAGCCAAGGAAAGATGGAACAAATCTCCAAAAGGCATCAAGTTACAGATTAGACATTCTTATAATATGTCAACAAAAGTTAGATTTTATTTCCATCATTGCCACTTTCAAAATTACACTGGCACCAGTGTAGCTGGACATAAAGTAGCAAAGCAACTGCAGATATGCCGATGCTCCCTATGTATAAAAAACTGAACTGGAAAATGAAGAGGGTGTTCAAGGATTAGCTTAAAAGCTTTCCGCATCTTGCCTATGAAAAATTCTACTTCTACATCTGCCGGACCATTTCTGCTCAGGTGGTGCCTCTAAGAGAACATAGAACATGCATGAAATCAGTGGTGTAATTTTGTTTTGTTCTGCCCTAGGGAATACTAAAATTGGGCACCCCTCTCCCCCTCCTATGTAAATTTGCCCCACTCCTTCCTTTTTAATGGATGTGACTCCCTCCAAAATTGAAGGACTACAAGTCCCAACATGAACCCCTGAGATATCACGAGAGGGGAGTGAGAGGGAGGTGGGAGAGAGAGAGGGTGGTGAGGGAGGGAGAGAGAGAGAGGAGGGATGAGAGAGAGGAGGTTGGGTGAGGGAGGGAGAGAGATAGGAGGGATGAGAGAGAGAGGGTGGATGAGAGAGAAAGAGAGAGAGAGGGGGGTGAGGGAGGGGATTAGAGACAAAGAGAGAGAGGGGGTGAGAGAAAGAGAGAGGGGATGAGAGAGTGAGAGAGAGAGAGAGAGAGAGAGAGAGAGAGAGAGAGGGGGGATGAGAGAGAGAGAGGGGGAGAGAGGGGGAGTGAGAGAGAGGGGGGTGAGAGAGAGGGGGGAGAGAGAGAGAGTGAGAGGGGGGAAATGAAAGAGAGAAAGAGAGGGGGATGTGAGGGAGAGAGAGGGGGGGAGATAGGGGATTCGAGAGAGAGGGGGTGAGAGAGAGAGGGGGGGCAAGAGAGAGAGAGGAGGGGTGAGGGAGAGAGAGAGGTGAGAGAGAAAGAGAGAGAGAGAGAGAGAGAGGTGAGAGAGAAAGAGAGAGAGAGGGGTAGCTCTAGCAATCAGTGGCCAATAGAGTCTAAGGTGGAGGTGGGCAGCTATTTGACGCCCCCCTGTAAAGTGCCACCCTAGGCCTGGGCCTTGTCAGCCTAGGCCAACATACAGCACTGCATGAAATCTAATATGAAATTTCCCCAGGAATACAGCCAGGAAAGGCAACCTTACTAAAACAAATTTCTTAACTCTACTAGGACTTATTAGCAGTGGTTTCTGCACTCAGCTTCAGGAAATCCCAAAGATGGATGAGTGACTATATATATATATACAGTATATACTGAATGTCATACTTTTTTTTAACAGTCAGGAACTATACATACACAAGGATTTTCATGACTATGTCATCTCTGAGCCCCCATCTGTGTCCAGGAAGTAGATTCTGGCTCAAAATAATGCCTGAACAAAGATGGTTCTCTCCTTCTGTAAAGAAAAGCTGGTGAAGGCATTGTCAGGGGAAGTACTTTGATTTCTGTTAGAAATAATAAGTACATGGAAGAATTATGCTTACACCTTACTTAGGTTACATGCACTTTAAATGCACCAATCAACCATAACTTTAGGACCTCCCACCTTATATTGAGTAGACCCCCCTTTTGCCCCCCAAACAGCTACTTTGCTACCAACGCAGCCCAGACCCATTAAGGCTTCGACACTAGACCTCTGAAGGTATGTTATGGTATCTGGCACCAAGCTGTAAGTAGCAGATCCTTTAAGTCCTGTAAATTTCAAGGCGGGGCTTCTATAGATTGGTCTGGTCTTTCCAGCAAATCCAAAAGATGTTTGATTGGATTAAGATCTGGAGAATTGGGAGGTCAAATCAATAGCTTGCACTGCTTGTTGTGTTCTCAAAACCATTCTTAAACCATTTTCATAGTGTGGCAGGGCACATTATTCTGTTGAAAGAGGCCACTGCCACCAGGGAATACCGTTTCCATGAAGGGGTGCACTTGGTCAGCAACAAAGTTTAGGTAGGTGGTACTTGTCAAGTAACATCCACATGAATGGCAGGACTCAAGGTTTCCCAGCAGAACAAACCAAAAAATAACGCTGCCTCTGCCTGATAGTCTTCTTCCCATATTGTATTCTGGTGCAACCACTTCCCCAGGTAAGTAAAGCTGTCAGGGAAATGGTCGTGGAAGGACTGGCATTGCTACCAATACTAGAGATGGGCGCATCAGGTGCACTCCCATGCACATGCGCATTGGGAGAGGAATGGCGAATTGGGGCATGCATAACGTGACAGATGTGGCCACTTGCTAGCCTAAATAAGACTGCCCTGGGTAGGAGGTTGGTTGTGTCAGGGTTTTTTTATGTTTGCCTCTGTAAAATTAGGGTTATATCTGCCAATGGTCTGGTAGAGGATCTATTTGAGATATTTGATTATTCTGAATTATATATAGATGATATAAATGGCTAAGTTTACAGAATTTATTATTTCATGGAATGTGCGAGGCCTACATGATGTGAAGAAATGAACTGCTCTATTTACATTTTTTAAGTCTCAGAATCCCTGTATAGTATGTTTACAGGAAACCCATGTGACTAAAGACACTATTGGTCTATTATGGTCCTCCAGATATCAGACTTAATATCATTCCACCTATACACAATATTCTAGGGGTGTGAGTATTATGCTCTCTGGTAATGTTAGATTTGAGGTATTGGAAAAATCATTGGATGAGCAAGGAAGATATGTCTTTCTATATGGTATATGGAATTCCTATAAATGTATCATTGCTAATATATACAGTATATACCTCCACCCTTTGCTATGGAAGTGCTGCAGTGCCTGTTAAGGCTTATTTCTAAATACCCTCAAACCCCATTAACAGGTAATTTTAATAACGTGTTAGATCCGTCACTGGATCTTTTCAAAAAATGTTGTCCCCAGGGCCTTAGACTGCCTACACCTTTCGCTAATTATTTAGACGAGATGGGTTTAGTGGACTTGTGGAGGTGTAAATACCCTTTGGAGGCTCAGTTCTCATGTCATTCTTTGACTCATTGGCATTGGGCTCTGAGAGGACTTACTCCGGAAGTATCTTATTTGGCCAGCGGACTGTTGGATCATTCACCACTAGTGGTAATGATGCATTTTTCCTCCTGCAGATTATCTGTCGGTTGGAAACTTAATCCTTTCTGGTTATCCCTGTTCACTAATGAGGAGGGTTTTTGCCTCCAATTGGAGAATTTCTTGATTGATAACAGGCACTCAGCTACTTCAGATATTGTATGGGATACGTTAAAAGCATTCGTTAGAGGCCTATATATACATAAAGTTTCCAATATTAAAACTAACTCTAGAAGAGGGGTGACTGATGCTGCTGAGGAAGTACGTAGATAGAGCGGAGAGGGACTTTATTCAAATAAAATAAATGGATAATGGCACAAAAGGTATATCGGGAGATACAGCTTCAACAGGCAGTTAATAAGAGATTATTCTTGTCACAAGCATTTTTTGTGAAGGGGGAGATGACTGGACATATGCTATCTTCTATTTCTAGAGCACAACGCCCATCTGCTGTAGTACATAGAACACTGACAGGTACGGGGGAAGTGGTTAGTGACACTCCATCTATTATACAGGAGTTCAGATCCTATTTTCAGAACCTGTACTCCTCTAGGGTATCTTATAACCGTTCAGACCTAATACGGTTTCTGGACGGTATATCATTACCGACAGTTGGGGTGGAGGACAGGCGGAATCTGAATGCCCCTATCACATTGGAGAAGCTGCGGATTTCCCTAGCTACTTTTCCAAATTCTAAGGCCCCTG
This sequence comes from Pelophylax lessonae, assembly GCF_965119305.1. NCBI lineage: Eukaryota > Metazoa > Chordata > Amphibia > Anura > Ranidae > Pelophylax > Pelophylax lessonae. The sequence continues at coordinate 123,387,186 of NC_138770.1, forward strand.
ATGTTGATGGTTTACCGATGGAGTTATATAAAAAAAATTGAAGGTATATTATTACCAGAGCTTCTGTGTGGATGAGAGGGATACCCTAGTCACATTCTCCAGAATATTTGACCATTCCTCGTTAGATATTGGACCAATATCCTCCTCCCATCCCTTCCTGCATGTTGAAGACATCACATTAGATACTTGATTCAGAAAAGAATTATATAAAAATGAGATAGTGCCTTTTTTTAATAGATTTTCCCAGAAGCCTACACAGTATCACCGGTTTGGACAAACTCCAGAGAGAAACCTTTGCCTGTGCAGATATAGCATGTCTTAACTGTAAATATTGGAAGAACAAAACATTTGGAAGTCCAAATTCTATTCTAAGTGATTGAAAATCCTTCAATATTGTACCCTCATATAATTGTGGAATATATCGCAAACCGTATTCAGACAACATAGAAAACTTTCCAATTTAAGTAATTAAACAAAGTTATAATTATGAAAAAACTGAGAATATAACTGCCCCAGGGGGGGGTACCATCAGGGAAATGGCCGTGGAAGAACTAGCATTGCTGCCAATACTAGAGATAGGCACATCTGGCTCACTCCCGTGCACATGTGCATTGGGAGAAGAATGGCTAATTGAAGCACGTAGGTGCACGGTGGCGCGAATCAGCAAATGCGTGTGCGCAGTGGCGCACGCATAATGTGACAGATGTGGCCACTTGCTGGCCATTTTAACACCGCCACTGATTCCATCAAATTGCTGGATTGTTGTCAGCCTTCCTGTGTTCCTGAGCCTCTGTGTACTTTCCTTGGGTTTCCTGTTTTAACCTGGCTTGTTCCTGACCTGTCTGATCTCTTCTCCTGACATTGACCCCTTGGCTTGCTCTACTAAGCTTGCTCCTGTTTGATCACCTGTGTGTGACCTCGGCTTGCTTCACGGACTTCGCTATTACTTACCTGCCTGCCTTCCTGTGTATGACCCAGGGTCACATTACAGACTTTGCTATTACTACCTTCCTGTTGTTCCTGTTTCTGCTACCTGCCTCGGACAGATTACCCATTTATGATCCTCAGCCTGGCTTCTACTACTGTTCTCTGTGTGCATCTGGAGTTTCCTGAGAGACATCTGTCTTGCTGTGTATCCTGTCATCTCCAGCATCCACCAGGTGATCACCAGCCCAGCTCTGCAGTACCCTGTTCTCAACCTGTGCTTCTTTGGGCACTACACCTCCTGTACCACCTTCAGGGGTGTACTGCACTTAGCCACAAGAGGAGCCCTCTCAGGACCTTGACCTTGGGACAAGTATGTGACAAAAGCACACGCACCTGGCCCTCAACGTGATGTAAAAGAAAACATGATTTATCAGACCAGGCCACCTTCTTCCAATATATAAATAAAGTTCAAAAAATTTCCGCGCTAGTGTGATAAATAAAAAATGATAAATGTCAGCAGCCAACACAGAATCAACCAACAATGACTCAAAATAATAATAAACCATAAAAGTGTAGCGCTAGAAGTATAAATCACAAAAATGATGAATAGTGTCCAAATAAATAAACAACTAATAATCACAATAATGTGTATATAGGAAGAAAGGAAAAATAATTGTGTCCAAATGAATAAGTCCCAAAGAAAAACTGATGTGAAGTCAATTCATAAATCCGCATGCACAATAATCCAAGGGGGGATTCTTCCCGTGACACCAAGGGTATGTGGAGGAAAGGAACACCTCTGTGATGGGGTAAGAAAAGCAGCTTACCAGATTTCCATGGCTGCTCAACTTAATGAGTCAGCCTCTCCCAGCTCTTAATCAAGACCACTGAAGATCTGATGTTGCATGGATACTTATTCAGTACAAATGGACCACCTCTCAAGATACGTATCTTGAGAGGTGGTCCATTTGTACTGAATAAGTATCCATGCAACATCAGATCTTCAGTGGTCTTGATTAAGAGCTGGGAGAGGCTGACTCATTAAGTTGAGCAGCCATGGAAATCTGGTAAGCTGCTTTTCTTACCCCATCACAGAGGTGTTCCTTTCCTCCACATACCCTTGGTGTCACGGGAAGAATCCCCCCTTGGATTATTGTGCATGCGGATTTATGAATTGACTTCACATCAGTTTTTCTTTGGGACTTATTCATTTGGACACAATTATTTTTCCTTTCTTCCTATATACACATTATTGTGATTATTAGTTGTTTATTTATTTGGACACTATTCATCATTTTTGTGATTTATACTTCTAGCGCTACACTTTTATGGTTTATTATCACCTTCTTCCAATACTTTGTGGTTCCGTTCTGATGCTCATGTGCCCCTTGTAAGCACTTTTGGTTGTGGACACAGGTCAGCATGGGCACCCTGACTGGTCTGTAGCTACGCAACCCCATACACAACAAACTATGCAGCAAACACATCAACTTTAGGGACAACATGTTTACTTGCTTCCTAATATATCTCACCAACTTTCAGATGCCATTGTAACAAGATAATTAATGTTATTCACTTAACCTGGTTATGGCTGATTGGTGTATATCCAATGCTAAGTTGGCTTATTTTAGTTACAAAAAAAATAAGAGCATCTCTACTTGAATCAGAAAAAAATGACTGTTTCCTATTATAGAGTAATTCACATTGCTCCATCCTTCCATGTACGGTGCTGCTCAGGTGTAGATATTTGTGCCATTTGTTTTTCCACTGAATATTAAGCGAGACACATGGCAAGCTGTTCCAGTCTTTAACACAGTAGGTCTTACAAGGAAGAGCTTATATTAACAACATGGATCCTGTAGACAGCTGGAGAAGAGACACATGAGGTACTGGAGACTGTCACGGGCAAAGTCCAGACACGTTTCCTGTTGGCACCCATGGCTCTGCCATCTGCACGACACAGCATTGTGCTGTTATTCCTCCTTAAATACTTGAGGATTATCTGTAACTTTTCACAGATTAAGAAGGTGCTGACACATGAGGGCTTTCAATTTGATTTTGTTTTATCTTATCTATATCCTTGTCTAATTATTTATAGAGATGAGAGAACGTTGGACAATCTGCTACAATATTACAACACTGGCTGGCATACCTTAAGATCACACCACTTTGACTGAACTCATAGGAATTACGAACAAGGTGGGTTTCTTTTAGGTGCATAGATTTCTTGGCATTGATATATTACAGTGCAATTTGTTTGCACAATAATCTGTTGATACAACAAAGCAATATTGGTGCTAAGATTGTATGATTTTAAGAAATAAAATTACCTATACACTCCTCTTTGCTGTCCTTTCCAAGATAAAGCGCTCCTAAAAATGTGTCCATAGTGCAATAGTACGGTTAGTTTAAAGAGTAACTCAACTTTTATTAAGAAAATAACATTCTGCTCTAGGTGATCTATCTACATTGCAGAGATTTTAACAAACTTTGTTTCAAATTCCTACCTTTTGTTATTCTTAAAAAACAGCTTGTTTTTTTTAAGCATTAATGCAGCTCCCCAAGTTAGAGATGAGTCATAACACTGTGGTGGTGTTTTATTAAAACCAGAAAGTGACAAATCTGGTACAGCCGTGCATGGTAGACAATCAGCTTCTAACTTCAGCCTATTCAATTAAGCTTTGACCAAAAAAACATGGAAGCTGATTGGTTTCTATGCAGAGCTGCACCAGATTTAAATATTTAATAGACAGCCCCCTCAGCCAGCTTTCTGTAGAACCAGGGTCACTATCTCTCTGACTTCAGGCCCTCAGGTGGCCCACCTAAGGCCGCATAACAGAAGGTGCCTGGAAGAGGCAGCATGCCCCCTCCCAGACTGGAATTCTTCCCTCCAGGACAGACCTTGTGCTCAGTGTGTCCAAAGAATAAATACTCTCCCCCAGCATCCTTCAGGACCACCCTCTATGGGATTGACTGGAGTGGCATTAATATTCATGCTGTGTTCTGCATAGAATCCGCCTATTCATGCAGAACCTTCCTAGGTTATTTGGATACAAATAAGGCCAGAGGCAGAACCCAACAGGACCTAAGTACACTAAGCCGACTACACTAATCAGTTTCAGCTTCTCTATAGGCAGAGAGCACAGTAAATTCCCCTAGTGGTTCTCCTGTTAAGCAGGGGAAAAAATTATATTACACTAATTCTAACCTAGTCCTAGCACCTACCTAGGAGGGTGCTACATTAACCCCTCAAAAATAGGCCATGTCCTCACTGGTCTGGGCACCCTCCCCTACAAAACTTTTTACAAAAATCCTAACAGAGTATCCCACAAACTCGGAGGGGCAAAAAAGGAAGATAACAAATGAATAGGGCATTTCACATACTGTATGTAGCCAATAAATATAATACATTACAAAAATAAAGCATCTGCATATGCAAAGGTTTCAAATTCTGTGGAACTGCCCCCTAACAACTATTTCTTGACACATTGTCTCTCAGAGCCCTTAAAAAAAAAAAAAAGAGGTAGAGATCACAACTAGACCTAAGCACTTTTACAGAAAAAATGAACTTCTGCAAATTAAGTAAGCAATGTAATCTCTTTTGAAATATCTGGGTTCTGTCTGCAAACCAAAGCCCACAAACTCAAATGAATGATGAGGAGTTCACTCAACTGATACCTTCAGATGAGCCTCCTCTGCAGCATCAGGATCAACAACTCCTCTTCAACTTTTAAGTAGTAGATGAAACTTGGCAAGGGATCCTTCCCCTGCTGGGTAGAAAGTAATTTTTTGCTTGCAGCAGTCTCTGTTGATGAGCCATTACCTGCCCCCAAAAAAACAGCTCAAATGACATCTCCTGGGGATTAACCACTTTAGCCCCGGAAGGATTTGCCCCCTTATTGACCAGGCCCTATTTTGCGATTCGGCACTGCGTTACTTTAACAAACAATTGTGCGGTCGTGCGATGCTGTACCCAAACTAAATTTAAGTCCTTCTTTCCCCAAAAATAGAGCTTTCTTTTGGTGGTAGGACATTTACCGGCACAGCTGTTATTTGTGGATTGCCAGCAATTGCCGGGTATTTTTATTGCAGTATATGTGTGCAGAAGACTGGTTGCTAGGATGGCCAGCCGACTGGCATCTAGCAACCAGTGACGTGCAGAGGAGGAGAGGACCCAAGATGCACTGCAAAGGAGGATCTTCCTTGCCCTCCGTGCCTGGGTCTGGCCCCACCGACCTCCTCCCTGCATCTTCAGAATGCTGCCGCTGCAGAAGAGAAACTTCCTGACAGAAGACCTCAGAGCAGACACAAACTGATGATTCGGTGAGTCTCTCTCTCCCCCTCCTCTCTCCTTCTTCTCTCTTCCTCTCTCCTTCTTCTCTTTCTCTCTCTCTCTCTCTCCCTCCTCTCTCCTTCTTCTCTCTTCCTCTCTCCTTCTTCTCTCTCTCTCTCTCTCTCCCCCCCTCCTCTCTCTCTCTCTCTTTCTCTCTCTCCCCCCTCCTCTCTCTCTCTCTCTCTCTCTCTCTCCCTCTCTCTTTCTCTCCCTCTCTCTCCCTCCTCTCTCTCCTTCTCTCTCTCTCTCTCTCTCCTCCTTCTCTCTCTCCTCCTTCTCTCTCTCTCCTCCTTCTCTTTCTCTCTCTCTCCTCCTTCCCTCTATCCCTCTTTCTCCCCCCCTCCTCTCTCTCTCTCCCTCTCTCTCTCTCCCTCTCCCCCCCTCCTCTCTCTCTCCTTCTATCTCCCTCTCTCTCCTTCTCTCTCCCTCTCTCCCCCTCCTCTCTCTCTCTCTCTCCTTCTCTCTCTCTCTCTCTCTCCTCCTTCTCTCTCTCTCCTCCTTCTCTCTCTCTCTCTCCTCCTTCTCTTTCTCTCTCCCCTCCTTCCCTCTATCCCTCTTTCTCTCCCTCCCTTCATCCCTCTTTCTTTTTTTTCTCTCTCTCCCTCCCTTCACCCCTCTTTCTTTCCCTCCTCTCTCTCTCTCTCCCTCCCTTCACCCCTCTTTCTTTCCCCCCTCTCTCTCCCTCTCCCTCCCTTCATTCCTCTTTCTTTCCCCTCTCTCTCTCCCTCCCTCCTTCCCTTCATTCCTCTTTCTTTCCCCTCTCTCTCTCCCTCCCTTCACACCTCTTTCTTTCCCCCCTCTCTCTCTCTCTCCCTCCCTTCACCCCTCTTTCTTTCCCCCCTCTCTCTCTCTCTCCCTCCCTTCATTCATCTTTCTTTCCCCTCTCTCTCTCCATCCCTTCATCCCTCTTTCTTTCCCCTCTCTCTCCCCCTCCCTTCGTCTTTCTTTCTTTCTTTCTTTCTTTCTTTCTTTCTTTCTTTCTTTCTTTCTTTCTTTCTTTCTTTCTTTCTTTCTTTCTTTCTTTCTTTCTTTCTTCCTCCCTTCATCCCTCTTTCTTTCCCCTCTCTCTCTCCCTTCATCCCTCTTTCTCTCTCTCTCTTCCTCCCTTCATCCCTCTTTTATTCCTCCCTCTCTCCCTCCCTTCATCCCTCTTTCTTTCCCCCCTCTCGCTCTCTCTCTCTCTCTCTCTCTCTCTCCATCCCTCCCTTCATCCCTCTTTCTTCCCCCCCCTCTCTCTCTCTCTCTCTCTCTCTCTCCCTTTATCCCTCTTTCTTCCCCCCCTATCTCTCTCTCTCCCTCCCTTCATCCCTCTTTCTTCCCCCTCTCTCTCTCTCTTCATCCCTCTTTCTCCCCCCCTCTCTCTCTCCCTCCCTTCATCCATCTTTCTTCCCTCTCTCTCTCTCTCTCTCTCTCTCTCTCTCTCCCTCCCTTCATCCCTCTTTCTTCCCCCCATCTCTCTCTCTCCCTCCCTTCATCCCTCTTTCTTTCCCCCTCTCTCTCTCTCTTTCCCTCCCTTCACCCCCTCTCTCTCTCTCCCCCTCCCTTCGTCTTTCTTTCTTTCTTTCTTTCTTTCTTTCTTTCTTTCTTTCTTTCTTTCTTTCTTTCTTTCTTTCTTTCTTTCTTTCTTTCTTTCTTTCTTTCTTTCTTTCTTTCTTTCTTTCTTTCCCTCTCTCTCTCTCCCTTCATCCCTCTTTCTTTCTCTCTCTCTCGCTTCTATGTTTTCTATGTGTCTTGTCCTTGTGAACATGTGCGTGATCGCCCATGTTTTTTACTTTGAAACTCAATAAAATGTAATTTGTTTTTATATAAGTTGGTTTTGGCGTGATCCTTCTACTCCCACTGGCCCGCAAAGCCCCACTTTTTTCTATCCTTTTGTTTTGCAGGTCTGTACAGTTTTTCAGCAGTTTATGGAGTAAGTGCGATACCTAAGAAGTCCTGGCAAGTTTTTTTACATTTTGTGTCAAACTCTACAGAGAGATATATCATTTAACTGTATGGTAGAAATCCATATAAAACAGATTTCTTTACTTTTGAGTTGCGAAATACATTTTTTTCAAAGACAAAATACATTCATGAAATATTTGCATATACAGTTGAATTAAGGTCTCTGGAGCATTTTAATGACTAGATTGCAGAGCCCAATTTTACCTGTACATTATTGTGCATGTAAAGCCATCATTTTTTTTTTGGATAGCATATGGAAGAATTATGACCCCTGTCAGGTTTGTTTTTGCTGTATGCATGCCATTAGAAAGGTTTTCTTCACTTCCTAATTAAGACACATAATAGGGAGTAAGAGGAATCTTTCCAAAGTGAAGGGAAATCTCCTTATTTTCAAGTGTCCCCAATAGAATATTTACCCTCACCTGCTGTTCCTTTGATAACTGTAAAATGTCAGATTTCATATTATCTATACCATAGATAATGGTCACCAGGACAGAAGGAGAGGGTGCATTTCCCCAGTGGGAATTCAGGTGTAACGGGGTTTTGAGGGCGCCCCCTAGTGTCTTTGGGGTCCCTAACCCTAGTTAACTCACTATGACTGACAGGCGGATCCTGAGCCTCCGCTATCTGGGAGCTGGGATGTGGGGTCCCACTGGGAACATACTTGGTGCAATGAGACTGACACAGCCTAACTGGAACTAACTTTATATAGTAAGTAGCAAATGAACCAACATACATAGGAAAATACAATAGAGTAACACAGATAACAATGCAATGTGTATTTTCCTCACCCACCCACTAGCACACCTGCGTCCCACCCCCTTATCTTCACCCTAATGGCCGTTGGTGCACATAGGAGAGTTGGGGCCCTTATAAGTCCTGTTCCACACAGTCATTGAAGCAGCCTGAGCTGTGCAATGTCCACTCTGGACCTCAGAGTCTTTACTGTGAGTGAGGAGACAGGTGCCCTGGGGTGATACAGGGAGAGGCTTGGCTTACCCTCACAATGCAATTTACCAGATCAGTCCGCTGCAGTCTCCTCTCACTGGATTCACCAGACGTCTGGACTCAGTGCTTATCTTTGCCAGGGGTCCCTCTCTCAGCTGGTGTGGTCTTGGGTGAAGTAAGTTCTCTCAGCAGGATTCTATCTCTGTGCTGCAGTCTTTCACAGCTAGTCGCATGTCCTTTCTCTGGCTGAGCATGTGGTAACTTCTAGAAGTCTTCCATGACCTTCTTCCTCAGAGCTGTGCAGGAATTCCTCCCAGGACATTAATAGATGATAAAACCTGAGCAGAAGGATAAGAAGTCATCCAGAGCTGGTGTCTATCTCCCTCAGTCTTTCCTCACACACCACTTCCTGGTCACACTGTGATGATGCCACAATCATGTGACTGAAAAGGCCAAGTCCTGTGTTCAATGCTCAATGTTTTATTAACTGCATACTGAGTCCATCTGCCATCTACTGGGCATTTCAGATAATACAGCCTGTGTAACTCTATTAGGGTTAAACAGGTATGAATAAAAACTCATCCCCACTCATGTAGTAATAAAAAGTCATCTCCTAAACCTTCCCCATTCCATTAAAAATTAAAAGATAGTTTGGGCTTTACACACAGTACACATTACAATCTTTAGGCCGTGTATGAAACTTATTAGGAGCAGAAGAAAGTAGATAAGAAAACCAGAATTATTATTAGCTATGGATATATCAATTGTCACAGTACTTTGATGTCCTCATAATAGTTGAATAGTGCCCCAAGGGCAGGATAAGGGTGAGCAAAGGGCTGCATTCAGTCCCCAGGCCACAGTTTGGAGATCATTGTACTAGAGCAATGGGGCAAGGACTCTGATGGATCCAATGAGAGGGAAGGGTGTGTGAATTAGTAAGTAACATTCTGGGGGGGGGGCGGGGAGGGGGGGTATCAGCAGACCCTGTCACATTTCTGTGAATAGGGGAAAGTGACAGGGTATCATTAAAATAATTTTAACATTTACTCAGTTTATTTTTTTTTTCAGTTGGTTATTTTATTGTGGAAATCACTGATCCCACATATTTGATGAGCACCACAATAACTTGTACCTTCCATTATCACTGCAGGCAATGTCTTGCTTTCCTGCTCTCATTTATCTTATTTAGCAGCTGCATTAGAGTCAAGTTGGTCAGGTTATCTCTTAAATGCAAGGACTTATTTCCTGTAATCTAATTAGTAACAAATCTTTTTGCTGGAAGCTACAGTGCAGATGCCTGACCACTGTGCTTGGTTCACATTTAGTGTGGCTTTACCCAATCAGTTTAGCATTTTACGAAGATGCATGTGCTAGTTTCTGTTATCATATTAATGACCGAGAGAATGTGAGAACAACATAGGTTATATTTCCATTTATATAATGATTATGTTTTATTTATAAAAGTATTGCATTGTTAAAGCATATCTAAAGACACAACTTTTTTTTGCTTTGGAAAGAATAGGAGATGTTTAAAGTAGAACTATAGGCAAAATGTTTTTTTTTTAATTTGGATAGAGCAGGGGAGGGTTATAACTCCTGTCAGATTTATTTTCGTCATCTGTGTCCCATTGTGGAGATTTACATTCACTTCCTGTCCCATAGCCAAACAGGAAGTGAGAGGAAATCCCTGCAAATCATGGGAATTCCTTGGAGACCCCAAAGTGACCAGAACTAGTGATGATTTCCTCTCCATTACTTTTCTGGGGACAAACCAAAATGTCTGATTTTATTTTACTTTCACTTTCAATGATAATGGTAAACAGGACAAATAGAGAGGATGAAGTTCCTTAACTGGGGCACAGACAGTAATAAGAACTGACAAGCATTCTAATCCCTCTGCACTCTATCCAAAACTAAAAAAAAAGTTTTGTCTTTAGTTATACTTTAAAATTGTAGCCAGCTTTTGTTTCTTTTGCTGTATTTTCAGGAGCATTCCCAGGATTGTAACAGACCCGGGCAACGAAGAGCACCCTAAGGAATGGCTAAATAAAAGTGGAGTCTACTTACTGTATGCATAGGACACATATGCCATAATTCTTGTACCCACAAAATTGTTGCAGAGTACGATCACTGGGTGCAGCGGAGTCCATTCAGATCAGACATTGTGGAGTAAACAGGAACTGGCTTCTTTATTGGAACATAACACAGAAATCAAAGATGTCACCTCATTGTAATAAGAACAACAGTCAGGAAGAGAGAACCAACAAGTTCAGTACAGTGTACAGAATATTACAACACATCATAGAAATGCATAGCATATCACTGAGCATTACACAGCAGCTTTCACATGCGTTTGCAAATGTGTGTCAACTAAACCCCTGTTCTTTGTACCAAGAGACAGGTCTTATTTGGTTGGTGACAGACTGGAAGGTGAGTACATCAAACTGGGGGCTGGCTGACTTTCATGCACCTCTTACAATCCTTCAACCTCATTTTGTGTTTTGTTATAGGGATGGAGACGCCGGGCAACACCAGCTTGGGTCTCATCTAAAGTCCCACCTAGTCCAATATGTTTATATCACTGAGCATTAGCAACATCTAGTGTCCTATTTGTGAACTGCAGTTAATCTATAGTAGGCTAAGCTTTAAAGTTGTTGTATCTCCAACAAAAATATGTTTTAACCATTGTGCCATAAGCGAGAGTCTCACTGACACAAAAAGAACCTCAGCACAATCATTTTTTGAAAATTAAACTCTTCTATCACAATTGTTTTTCTACACACAGAATAAAGACTGAGGGCTATCATGTTTTTAACCTACCTTAAAGAAAAATGTATTTAAATAAATAAGGATTACTTAGCAACCAGCAAATGTTCAAACCATGAACACTTTGATCGGGAGTATGTACCGTACAAGATAGTATGAAAAGCACAGAGGTCAGGAGTATGTAACGCACAGAGTTCAGGTGTCAGGAGTATGCAATGTACAGAGTGCAGAGAACAGAAATACAAAATGTACAAAGCACTAAGCTTTTCATCTCATACACTGTCAGGATTGCTTGTATGCAGTTAAATAACTGTTGGAGTTACTTATTTGCAGCTTATATATTGTCAGGATTACCCAGTTTTTGTAGGTAATTTGAAAATTATAAAATCTTTAACCCGTCCCCAATTAGTGGCCCTCATAGCTGCCTCTAGCACACTTACCGCCACCCGCACCCCCAAATTTTAAGGCAGCCTGAGTTTCCAGGTAAGCTATTCTGTGCGTTACATATTCCTGATCACTGCACAGCAAACACTATGCTTTACCTTACATATTCAAGACCACTAAACTCTATCAATGGGGTTGTACTTTACATACTCTCCTCCACTGCACTCTTTATACTGTAGTGTCTGTTACATACTCCTGTACTTTGTACTCCACTGTATTTGTTACATACTTCTGACCACAGAACTATGTAAACTATAGTGTGTGTTAAGGGTTAAGTTCACTTTTAAGGCAAAAAAGTAAAAATGCACATATTTTTGCAGAAAAAAGTGCATTTATTATTTTTCTCACAGGATCCTGCAAAGCACTGCACCCGGAATAAGTGGATCATGGGTGCAATGTCAGGCTCCTGCACACTCTCCCTCCATCTTTCTGGTCATACTCCTGTACAGGCTTTCAGTTAGAAGTTCAGTCCTCTCTTTGGCCACTGCTGATGTAATACCTTATCATAGAGGTATATATATATATATATATATATATATACACACACACACACACACACACTGCTCAAAAAAATTAAAGGAACACGTTTTAATCAGCGTGTAGCATAAACTCCTGGGATATTGATCTGGTCAGTAAAGTAGCAGAGGGGGTTGTTAGTCAGTTTCAGCTGCTTTGGTGTTAAAGTGGAGTTCCACCCTAAAATGATACTTACCTCCATCTTCTCGCTCCGGGTCACCTGAAAACAAATGGATAATCGCAATTTTTTTTTTTTTTTACTTACCTCGTTTAGAAGAAAATATACTTACCTTACCATCCACTTCCTCCTTCCTCGGCCGCGGCCCGCGCCGTCACTTCCGCTTTGCAAGGATTCCTGGGAGCTGAACGTCATCGCTCCCAGGAATCAATGCGCCTGCACCGGCCCCGACGTCAGTTCCGGTGTAGGCGCGTCATACCTTGCAAAACAGCTTCTGGGCATGCCCAGAAGCTGTGCAGGGATGACGCTGCGGCACCGAAAGTGATGGCGGGGCCGGTGCAGTGCATCGTGGGACCGAAGAAGACGGAAGAGGACACAGAAGAGGATCGCGCTGGCTTCAAGCTGCCCACACCTGAGATGGCAGCGCTGGAGAATACATTTTCAAGGTAAGTATTTCTTCTTGCAGGTAAGTGCAACCCGGGACAGATCAGAGGCTAGCCATTGTGGAATGCACTAGCCCTGACTGTCCCGGGGGTATTTTTATTAAAAAAAACGTGCACTGGGTGGAACTCCGCTTTAAGGAAATTAACAACAGGTGCACCAGAGGGGCAACAATGAGGAGACCTTCAAAACAGGAATGATTTTACGGGTTGAGGCCACTGACGATTTTTTCCCTACTCACCTTTTCTGACTGTTTAGTACTAGTTTTGCATTTGGCTAGGGTCAGTGCCAGAAGCTTTGCTGTGTCTCCTAGCACAGTCTCAAGAGCATGTAGGAGATTCCAGGAGACAGGCAGTTACTCTAGGAGAGCTGGACAGGGCCACAGAAGGTCCTTAACCCAAAAGCAGGACCGGTATCTGCTCCTTTGTGGAAGGAGGAACACAATGAGCAGTAGCAGAGCCCTACAAAATGACCTCCAGCAGGCCACTGGTGTGAATGTCTCTGACCAAACAATCAGAAACAGACTTCATGAGAGTGGCCTGAGGGCCCGACGTCCTCTAGTGGGCCCTGTGCTCACTGTCCGGCATCACGGAACTCGATTGGCATTTGACATTTAACAACAGAATTGGCAGGTCCGCCACAGGCACCCTGTGCTTTTCACAGTTGACCGGTTTGGTGGTGGGTCAGTGATGGTCTGGGGAGGCATATCCATGGAGGAACACACAGACCTTTACAGGCTAGACCATGGCACCCTGACTGCCATTAGGTATCGGGATGAAATCCTTGGACCCATTGTCAGACCTACGCTGCTGCAGTGGGTCCTGGGTTCCTCTTGGTGCATGACAATGCCTGGCTCATGTGGTGAGAGTATGCAGCCAGTTCCTGGAGGATGAAGGAATTTAAACAATTGAATGGCCCTAATGCTTGCAAAAAGTACACTCATTACATTTATGTAAATATTTTATTATATCTTTTCATATGACAACACTGAAGAAATTACACTTTGCTACAATGTAAAGTAGTGAGTGTACATCTTTGTAAAACAGTGTAAATTAGCTGTCCCCTCAAAATAACTCAACACACAGCCATTATTATATATAACAAAAACTATCAGCGCAAAAAAATATCAATAGTGAATGGTGCAATAAACAAATGATATAAAGACCGGCTGCACACACTAAAAAGTGTTTAAACCACACAATGTAAACTACATAAACCAAAAAAATAGTGTTGCGCCAGTCATGTGCACACATAGTGTAATAAAACTCAAAATCATGTTCCAATGTCCATACAATCAATCAAAAAACGGTGAATCCACGTGTCCAAAAGAATCTTGTGCAAAACTTAATTAGTGCTTTCGTGATTAGTGCAATCCCACCACCAGGTGAATTGGTCTCTCACCTCCAATATAGACCCACTGCTGGGTCAATCACAGCGTTGTATATACACAGGGACCTTCAGATAGTAAAGGCGATGGATAGCCTATCACTTCCAGAGGGATTCTCACCGATAGACATTAAAGGGGAACAAATGAAGAGATCTAGTGCTCTCTGTATGGTTGCAGTAAACCGCTTTATTGAGTAAAAGGAATGGTACTCACAAAGGTGGCGCTTCCAAAGCGCATAGCAATCAGCATAAACGGTATCTAGGAAGAGACAGCTTCCAGCAAGCAGGCTCTGTCCCCAGGACATCATCCGTCATCCGTCATCTCATTAGGAGCATACCCCAACAGAGGAAGGCGTGACTGGACGGCGAAACGCGTCTAGCTATTGGCTGAGCGGACCTGACGTCACTTCCGGTCGGTGAGGCGCACACTGCGTGAGCAGCAACCACCGAACCGAGTCTACATGTTGCTTTTAATTCATGTTTGCTTGTAAGTATCAGTCCGTTTGCTTGAATAAATATGATGAAACGTACTTCACTATGTCTGGCCTTTATTTATATCTGAGGACATATGAGCACATATGAAGCAAGCAGGACCAGAGAAGGATCTATGCCTACAGCACTGGCAAGGTGACAGCTGATGACCTAGCATGTTGTGGTGAGTACAATACCACAAGGGGGAGCACACCTCATTGATTACACAGAGGAATCACCAGCACTTGAATGGACATTCATGAATTGTTGTTTTGCACAATATGCACAAGTCACTAGCACTTTGATGTTCATGTCTGATGATTATTAATTTATGTATTTATTTCATTTTATATGATCAGTGGTTTTAGCAACTTGAGAAATTTGCATATCCCTGGATCCTATTCATTGCTATATTTGCACATATACTCTTTTTATTAATTTTAAGCAGCGCTGCAACACTGGTTTCACATACCCCAACATTGTCAGGCATGCATACAAGCACGTGGGGGCCATGCAAACTACCATTTACTGCAATGAAATTTCAGCAAAATGGACTAGCCTGCTGCATCATTTTTTCACTTTGACTTTTGGGGTGTGTTTGAATTCAGCCTTCTGTAGGTTGATCATTTTAATTTCCATCAAACGATTTGGCATCCTTTCATGCCTAACACATTACCCAGTCCATATCAGTACAGTTGATCCAGAGGAAGGCAAATAAAACCCCAATAAAGCATGATCCAATTTGCTCCAGCAGGGAAAAAAAAATCCTTCCTGATCCCCCAAAAGGCGATCAGATATTCCCTGGATCAACTTTACCTATAAATATTAATATCCAGTTATATTATATGTAACATCACAGGCAACTGGCTTCATTCTCATCTTACAAATGCAAAAAGCGTTACCTGTTGCATGGTAGTGTACACACAAAAACTGCTAAAAGAAATGTGAAAGATTTTTTTTGGCAGAAACACTTGCAAAGTCTCTTCTGCCAAAAACGTTCTACCTTTTTTTATAGCTTTATTTGGCTTCATTTGCTAAGGTAGCCTAAAAAAAGTGTTAATTGTATGACTAAATTCTTTGTACAAAAAAGCTTATGCTATGGAAAAGTTTTGTTTTTTAATTCCTTTGTTATAAGCTTTATGTGTATCAGTGAGACTTTTGCTTGTGGCATAGTAATTAAGGCATATTTTGTGGGTACAAGGACTCTGGCATATGTGCGCAGTGTGTACAGTGAGGAAACAGCTTGCATAATTATATTAATTAAAGCATGCATATTAAAACACCTGCAAAAGCCCAAACATTATGATACAGTGTCTATGCCCGTGCCTGTTACTCATCAGCCAATTGAAATAATGTACTAAGGGCATCTTAGGTTATCGCTACAGTAGACAAGATCTCAGAATCGCAGACACAACTACAATTCAAGCAGCGCAAAATTCCCTGTAACCACTAAAGTGCATACATGATAACTTAAATAATATAACATATTTTATATACTGTGCTGTTGTGCCAAATGTATAATTGTGCCAAATGTATAGAATGAATACTCATATACAACCACTAAAGTGCATATGTGCTAACATAAACACTGTAAATAGTGTACTATAAATCACAAAAACTTGTTGTGCCACATATATTCATATAGAACAAATAGATAATTCTATTACATTATTAATTAACATAAAGTATATATAATTAGTGTGCAAATATAATAGTGCATTAGGTGCTCTGTGCAGCCTACAAATCTGTTCAAATAGTTAGTCCATCCAGTAGTGCCTCATCCAGTGAGCAATCCAGGCCATGCAGGTGGTAAGGGATGTAACGGTGGTGGGAACCTCCAATCACCTATAGGGTGTGGTAGAAATAAAGACTCACCAGAGGTAGTGGATCCCTGTTCTCTTATGAAATAGCGATTAAAATGTTTCCAGGCTCTGGGTCCACTGTGCCAGGTGGGCGTCTCAGAGATGACCTACTGTATATCTCAGGTCATATGAAAAAAGAAGGGACTCCTTATAGTGCAGTATGTTGTTAAAAAAAATCAAAGTTTATTTAAAATGCAGCTTAAAAAATAGCCCCAAGGGCATCATTCAGCTATTGGGCTGCTGTACATATAGATAGTGTATATGCCGATCTCCCAGCTGTGTGCACTAGTCCAATGAGTAGTCTCCCACTCCTACACTGCAAGCTGTCCTGCTCCAGGAAGTGTGTGTAGCGGGGTGCGTTCCACAGCGGTACGAGATCGAGGCATCGTGCGTCTCAGCTTGACGCGTTTCGTCACCACGTTGACGTCTTCGGAAGCTACAGTAGAGTAGCTACAGTAGAGTACCAGTTGATATTCACATTAACAGTCAGATCAAGGTTGGTGCATGCTGGGAATAATAAAAATACCTAATTTACTTGGAGATTATCTCTGTCTTTTAAGAACCAGCATATACAATGCATATTGTGACCAAAATCTATCAGTATTGTAAAAATATAATGTGTAAGGGAATTCAGTAATTTAAGTACTTTAACCAACATACAACAATTTTATTTTGCATAAGGTAGTTATTGCATTCGAAAAGAGTGATCATGCTACTGTGGAAAAGAAAGTGGTTGGGCAACAGTAATACAGTAATAGTAAAAAAATACATTTTACTATGCAAACAGAACTATTTGTTTTATTTTTTTTATTTTTTTTTTATAAAACACTGCTTATTTAACCAAGTGGAAAAGAGCCAATATGGGGGCAGGTATAAAGTATAAATCTCTACACAAATAAAGGTTGTTTGCTCAATTAAAATGTATGTTACCTCAATAGTTCATATTCCTTATACATTATCTCACAAAAGTGAGTACACCCCTCATATTTTTGTAAATGTTTTATTATACCTTTTCATGTGGCAACACAGAAGAAATGACACTTTTCTACAATGTAAAGTAGTGAGTGTACAGCTTGTATAACAGTGTAAATTTGCTGTCCCCTCAATATAACTCAACACACAGCCATTAATGTCTAAACCGCTGGGAACAAAAGTGAGTACACCCCTAAGTGAAAATGTTGGGCCCAATTAGCCATTTTCCCTCCCCGGTGTCATGTGACTCGTTAGTGTTACAAGGTCTCAGGTGGGAATGGGGAGCAGGTGTGTTAAATTTGGTGTTATCACTCTCACTCTCTCATACTGGTCACTGGAAGTTCAACATGGCACCTCATGGCAAAGAACTCTCAGCGATATAACTGGAAAGGTTCCACTCAGAACAGGCCTCGCCATAGTTGACCAAAGAAATTGAGTGCACGTGCTCAGCGTCATATCCAGAGGTTGCCTTTGGGAAATAGACGTATGAGTGCTGCCAGCATTGCTGCAGAGGTTGAAGGGGTAGGCAGTCAGCCTGTCAGTGCTCAGACCATACGCCGCTCACTGCATCAAATTGGTCTGCATGGCTGTCGTCCCAGAAGGAAGCCTCTTCTAAAGATGATGCACAAGAAAGCCCGCAAACAGTTTGCTGAAGACAAGCAGACTAAGGACATGGAATACTGGAACCATGTCCTGCAGTCTGATGAGATACATTTATTTGGTTCAGATGGTGTCAAGCGTTTGTGGCAGCAACCAAGGTGATGGACTGGCCAAGCATGTCTCCAAACCTAAACCCTATTGAGCATTTGTGGGGTGTCCTCAAACGGAAGGTGGAGGAGTGCAAGGTCTCTAACATTCACCAGCTCCATGATGTTGTCATTTTCACTTAGCGGTATACCTACTTTTGTTGCCAGTGGTTTAGACATTAATGGCTGTGTGTTGAGTTATTTTGAGGGGACAGCAAATTTACACAGTTATACAAGCTGTACACTCACTACTTTACATTGTAGCAAAGTGTCATTTCTTCAGTGTTGTCACATAAAAGGTATATTAAAATATTTACAAAAATGTGAGGGGTGTACTCACTTTTGTGAGATAATGGATGTGCCTATTGTACTATGTACTTGTGATAAAAAGTATCCTGATCTCTTTACATTGCTACCTTTGTGTGAAATACCTGGTGATCCTGCCAGTCCCCCTGCTTTCCTATTTCAAATTGACCATGCTAGGCATGAGTGCACATCCATCCCAGTGTGGTCTGGCTGTGTTGGGAGCATATGCTGCATGTCCTCCAATGTCCTCCAATGGTCAGACTTGAGCTGACACGCCCCCCCCCCCTGCACAGCCATTTACTAGGAAGGTCAGTGTATTGATCTTTCTTGGCTCTCATGCTGACACGCCCTCCTGCAGTCCTCACCCTCACCTCTCCAAGCCCCTTACGCAGCTAAAAGCAGAGGTCAAGTGATCATTTATTAAAATATATATATATATATATATATATATATAATATATGTACTATCTCACAAAAGTGAGTACACCCCTCATATTTTTGTAAATATTTTATTATATGTTTTCATTTTGGTATGTTGACGCCTTAAGAGCCAAGCCCAACCCCTAAAAAACAATCCCACAATCCCCCCTCCACCAAATTATTTGGACCAGTGCACAAAGCAAGGTCCATAAAGACATGGATAAGCGAGTTTGAGGTGGAGGAACTTGACTGGCCTGCACAGAGTCCTGACCTCAACCCGACAGAACACCTTTGGGATGAATTAGAGTGGAGACTGCGAGCCAGGCCTTCTCTCCAACATCAGTGCCTTACCTTATAAATGTGCTTCTGAAAAAATGGTCAAATATCCCTATAGACACACATTAATGAACCTACACCGTCACCAACACACACAGACACAGTCATAAACTCACAAGTTCCTGTGTGTGTAAAGGCAGGCGCCCCAATACTTTTGACAATATAGTGTATATAGAGGGGGTTTTTTTCAGGCGGAACAGCATTCTGCCACCTCTGGCACTAGCCCTGTGCTTACCACAACTATCTACTGCCCGGCTTTTCTGTATAGAAGTGACAGCTCAGCTGAGCTAACCCATTGGCTCTCCACAGCTCTCCCTGCCTTTGCACTCAGTGCCGAGAAAAAGAATGCACGGTACTCACATCGTTCATGGCAGTGAGTAATGTTCTCCTTTGAACTGCAGCAGCTCAAAGTATAGCACTAGCGTCTTCAGCTTTAATTAGTGTCTTTATCTCTGCACTGGCCCTCTGAAGGAGGAGGGTGCAGTGTCCACACATGAGGCACTGCCACTATCTGCCTTTACTCCAGCTCCTCAGCTAGTAAACTCTCTTGCTTATCAGCTGCTAAACCCGGCAATTCTATTCTGGCTCTCTGTTCCATTTGCTGTGTGTGCATATTAGGAGCCGCTGTCCTGCTTTAAATCATGTCCCAACAGGTGAGCAGAATAGCTGAGGTGCAATGGTTGGGGGGTTGAGGGGCGGTACCAAGATAGGCACTGGTGGGTGGAGGGTGCAGAAGTAAGAATTTATGAAAAAAGAGTGGAGGGCAGAAGGGAGCACTGGTAAAAGTTTAACTTTAATATTTATTTTTAGCATAAAAGTAAATTCTGCGTTGATGGTGGGGTGCAGGGGTGAGCTTTGGAGAGGGGCACTGAGTTGAACTAAAGGCAGGGTACATGAGTGAGCCTGGGCAGGGTAGAAGAACAGGGGTGAGCTGCAGGCAGGGTACAGGGTTGAGCTGTCGGCAGGGTACATGGGTGAGCTGTGGGCAGGGTACAGGGGGAAGCTGAAAACTGGGTACAGGGGTGAGCTGCAGGCAGGTTTCAGAGGTTAACTGCAGGCAGGGTACAGAGTTGAGCTGCGGGCAGATAACAGAGGTGAGCTGTGGGCAGGGTACAGGGATGAGCTGTGGGCAGATAACAAGGGTGAGCTGTGGGCAAGGTACAGAGGTGAGCTTTGGAGAGGAGTACAGAGGTTAGCTTTGGACAGGAACACAGAGGTGAGCTGTGGCCAGGGTACAGAGTTGAGCTTTGGGCAGGAGTACAGGAGTATGCTTTGAATTTTGGGGTACAGAGGGGAGCTTTAGATAGGAATGCAGAGGTAAGCTTTGGACAGAGATACAGAGGTGTGCTCTGGGTGGTGGGGTGCAGAGGTGTGGTTCAGACACAGGGAAGAGGTGAGCAGTGGACAGGAGGTGCAGAGGTGAGTGATGGGTGTTACAGAGATCATTGGGTTAACAATTGTCCCGTTAACTCCCACTGTTAAATTAGACCACACCCGGTTGATGACGCAGACCACATCACTACTTCTTTTCCACCCCTCCCCACGGGGTTTGAGTTCCTGCACCTATTCTCTGAGAAAAAAAGGCCTGTGTATATATATATATATATATATTGCCTTTCATTTCAATTTAATTCATATTTTAGTAGATTCTTTTAAATTGAATGGGTTGTTTTAATTGGTAACTGAGCAAGAAAGAGAAAATAGGAAAAGTCAGACACACAGCTGAAAATGTTGGAATTATAAAAGTAGTGTATGAACAACTTAAGGGGTTGGTTCATAATTCTAAACTAATCCGATTTTTAAAATATTAATTTATGATCCTCCCATACCTGTAGGCTAGTTATGCATGCCTGGAGCCTGCTGCAAATGCTTCTGAAAATATTCTGTCCTGTCCTCTTCTCCAGGAAGGACCGGCTGTTAGACCACACATGACTTTTACAAAGCGGCATTTTGCTTTTATTTTTTCTTGATTAATTATTTTTATTACTAGTCCTAAGCTCTGTTGGCCGCATACGTTTTCATTTTTTCAAAGTTTTTTTTCTTTTATTTTCAATTGGTTATCCTGCCAGTAAAACACTTTATGTCCTAGGGTGAACTAGGGTTTTTTTTGCATTTTTTTTTTTTCCAAAAAGATTTTTGAGATCAAAGTGGTACAAACAACACAAAAATCACAGTTTCTTTATGAGATCATGGCATGCATAAACATTGTAGAGAAAAAGATGTTGCTGCATCATAGAGAATAATGGCAAGAAACAAAACAGTAAATCAAACCTTTTTTTTGCATTTATTGTCTAGATATAAATAAATATATCCAATAGTATATTTAACAGACCAAAAGGGAGCAAATAGGAGAAGTTCATTGTTGGAATTTACAGTTACTTTAATAGTGGTTTTGTTTATTTCAAAGTTAAACTTGATAGGCTTTTGTCTTTTTTTTTCAGCTTCATTAACATTGTTACTAAATATAGCTAATTCATTTGACAGAAGCAAAATAATCTTCTCTCCCTTCCGGTTGTCAATTAACGCCTCGATTTACAGGATGCTTTCAATATTTTGCATTATCAGCACCGATCTGTTGCCTCTCCTCCGTCTGATGAGCGCAATCAATGACACGCATATTTTACTCGCCGAGCTTTGATGAGAAACCGGAATGTGAAATGAGTTACGTAAAAATAAATAAACCAACTAAGCCAGTTTTGTTATTCAAAATTCTCGTCTTGTATATTCATCGAGAAAAAAAACAAAAAAAAACAAAAAAACCTTATAATGGTGACAGGCAGATATAAAGAATACTCAACCATCATCACTGTGATTGTTTTAATACCTGTTAAGCTGTTTATACGCCTATGATTGCTAGCATAACACTTTATTTATCCTTCAAGTGCATTTGCATAATAGTATGCATAGCAATTTTCAGTTTTTCCCGTTCACAGAAGGTATGCATGTCCTCTGTCCGTTCTCCTGCTATAATGAAAGTCATTTTGACTTCTTAGACAATGTGTTAGGCTGTATATAAATATGTAAAATTCTTCTACAACAGATGTAGTGTGTCTTACGTCCTCCAGAGCCATGGGAAAATTGTGGATGTACTTGGAAGCTGCATCAAAGATACTGGACCTGTGCTTACTGAACATAGAAATGGGACACATATGGTTGCAGCAATAGGGGAACATACAAGTGATTAGAGTTGTTTTTTACAGAAAAACAACACATACTGTAGCAATTGTTAAATTGTTTCATGTTTAAGGTGACTATTCATTTAAAATGGGACTTTGAGGACAGTTTTGAACACCAAAAAAAAAAAAAAAAAAACAGGTGCACATATTTTACATTTAGAAATATCATTTTAAGTTACTCTGGAATTTTATAAATCTAAAACAGAACTTCAGCCAAAAATTTCAAAATAGAATTATAAAAATATAAAATAACAAAACCAGCTTTGCTGCAATATTTAGCTTCAATCCAAAGATTTTCCCCAGAGTACCCTTTTCTTGTTCAGTTGTATTTATTGCCACATGTCACATCCAGATTATGCATAAAGATCAACAAAAAATAAAAAAATTACTGTATATCGGACTTCACTGGCAAGACAAGGAGCATATAAATGATTTAATAAAATATACATTTTTATTATATATATTTAAAAAGAAAATCATAGAATAAATATGTCAAAACAGCAATACATTGGTTGCTGTGTTTACTCTCCAATGCCGGAGTCAGCTGCAAAATATCCACTCGTGTGCGATCAGTATATATTGAAAGGCTAAATTGCCTAATGCAATATAAATATAACACTCCTCATGGGTCATGGTTTCTCATTTAAGATTCCTCAGGACTGGTATATAAGACAAAACAATATATATAATTTTACAAAAACAATTATTTGCTATTTTATAATATATTAGATCAATCATGTGTGGGTCGCCCCTTGATGCTTGTATATGGTAGACGCATGGGAAACGTCCTGGGCTGGCACTGGAATATCAAGAAGAACCACTGGGACAGAGCTACATAGAGCACATCCTCCTATATGTAACAATGTGTGCATATGCCTATTATATATGTGACAAGAATCCCATAATACAGTAAATATTAATACATTTAATAAACTTACACAAATGGGGATAACGTACTGTATACACTTGGCCTCTGGTCAAAAAGCAAAATAACATTTCAGGCTCATCCAATAGCCACTAAGATAGTATTTCTAATAGAAAATAATAGGTAGATAGATATGGGCCAAAAGATATGAAAATAATAGGTATCAATCAACATGAAAAACAAAACTTTGCATCTAAAATATAATACCTTAGCAATCACAGTATAACGTGTTCAGCCCCAAATTCCAACCATGGATAAAGAGGAGAATACTCTAAGACACATACGTATACTGCAAAGAAAGCAAAATAACCAAGATTAAATGCCCTTAAGTTCCACGGGATAGCGCTAAAAAAGGATAAAAATCCCATACTCACTTATTTCAAAAGTGTTAAGTCTGACAATTTTATATAGCCGCAAATGTGTAAAAGCCAACTTATATATACCACTCAGGAGGTCTTAACAACATGTCCCTAAGAGTAGCAAAAAAATGTAGAGTATTGCCACTTACATTCAATGCCAAAAAATCACCATGCATAATAAAAGTTTCTGCCATGTGCCTGCCATACACAAGCGTCAAGGTGCAACCCTCACGAGATTGATCAGAGTTATATATTACGTATAATCATATATGTTGTTTTGTCTTATATAGCAGTATTTCTTCATGAGTCCTGAGGAAGCCTAAATGAGAAACGTGTTGACCCATGAGACGTGTTATATATATTCTACTTAAGGCAGTTTAGCCTTTCAGTACATACAGATTGCATACAAGTGGCTATTTTGCAGCTGACATTTGTAACGCCGAGTAAACACAACAACTGTTGTATTGTTGTATTGCTGTTTTGATATATATATATATATATATATATATATATATATATATATATATATATATATATATATACGGTATCTCACAAAAGTAAGTACTCCCCTCACATTTTTGTAAATATTTTATTATATCTTTACATGTGACAACACTGAAGAAATGAAACTTTGCTACAATGAAAAGTAGTGAGTACACAGCTTGTATGACAGTTTAAATTTTCTGTCCTCTCAAAATAACTCAACACACAGCCATTAATGTCTAAACCGCTGGCAACACAAGTGAGTACACCCCTAATTGAAAATGTTCAAATTGGGCCCAAAGTGTCAATATTTTGTGTGGCCACCATTATTTTCTAGCACTTCCTAAACCCACTTGGTCATGGAGTTCACCAGAGCTTCAAAGGTTGCCACTGGAGTCCTCTTCCACTCCTTCATGACAACATCAAAGAGCTGGTGGATGTTAGAGACATTGCACTCCTCCACCTTCCATTTGAGGATGCCCACAGATGCTCAATAGGGCTTAGGTCTGGAGACATGCTTGGCCAGTCTATTACCTTTATCCTCAGCTTCTTTAGAAAGCCAGTGGTCATCTTGAAGGTGTGTTTGGGGTCGTTATCATGTTGGAATACTGACTTGCGGCCCAGTCCCGGGAGAGGGGTTAATGCTCTGCTTCAGTATGTCACAGTACATGTTGGCATTCATGGTTCCCTCAATGAACTGTAGCTCCCCAGTGCCGGCAGCACTCATACAGCCTCAGACCATGACACTCCCACCACCATTCTTGACTGTAGGCAAGACACACTTGTCTTTGTACTCGTCACCTGCTTGCAACCACACACGCTTGACACCAGCTGAACCAAATAAGTTTACTTTGGTCTCATCAGACCACAGAACATGGTTCTAGTAATCCTTGTCTTCAGCAAACTTTTCGTGGACTTTCTTGTGCATCATCTTTAGAAGAGGCTTCCTTCTGAGACAACAGCCATGCAGACCAATTTGATGCAGTCTGCGGCGTTTGGTCTGAGCACTGACAGACTAACCCACCACCCCTTTAACCTCTGCAGCAATGCTGGCTGCACTCATACATCTATTTCCCAAAGACAACCTCTGGATATGACGCTGAGCACATGCACTCATCTTCTTTGGTAGACCATGGCGAGGCCTGTTCTGAATGGAACCTGTCCTGTTAAACTGCTGTATGGTCTTGGCCACTGTGCCGCAGCTCATTTTCAGAGTCTTGACAATCTTCTTATAGCCTAGGCCATCTTTATGTAGATCAACGGTTCTTTTTTTCGGAGCCTTAGAGAGTTCTTTGCCATGAGGTGTCATGTTGAACTTCCAGTGACCAGTATGAGAGAGTGAGAGTGATAACACCAAATTTAACACACCTGCTCCCCATTTACACCTGAAACCTTGTAACACTAACGAGTCACATGACACTGAGGAGGAAAAATGGCTAATTGTACCCAATTTTGACATTTTTACTTAGGGGTGTACTCACTTTTGTTGCCAGCGGTTTAGACATTAATGGTTGTATGTTGAGTTATTTTGAGGGGACAGCAAATTTACACTGTTATACAAGCTGTACACTCACTACTTTACATTGTAGCAAAGTGTCATTTCTTCAGTGTTGTCACATGAAAAGATATAATAAAATATTTACACAAATGTGAGGGGTGTACTGTATATACCATAGTTTGTAGACCATGAAAAACAATTTATATACATCTTTTGGGATTTTTTTTACCAAATACATGTAGCAGAATACATTTTGGCCTAAATGTGTAAAGAACTTGTTTTTATTGGATATGTTTTATAGCAGAAAGTAAAAAAATATTGTTTTTTTTTTTCAGTCTAAAAAAACCCAGTGGTAATCAAATACCACCAAAAGAAAGCTCTATTTGTGGGGGGGGGGGGGGAAAGGACATTTTATTTGGGTACAATGTCGCATGACTGTGCAACTGCCAGTTAAAGTAGCACAGTGCCAAATAGCAAAATATGGCCTGTTCAAGAGGGGGGCAAAATCTTCCAGAGCTCAAGTGGGTAATTTGCCTCACCAGACTCTCCCCTGGGGTTCGCAGGGGGCATGTGGACTGCTATGACTACAGATAATCTACAGCTAGGAGCAAAAGAAGAGCAGTTACTCATAAAAAACCCTACTCCTAATATGAGAGTTTGAATTGACACTAAACTCTGGTTTACAAAATTGTATCCAATTATATATTCATAACTCAAAAAATGCCTTCTATTACTCTCTGGCACCTTAAAATCTTAAAAAAAAAAATTCTGCTGTTGTTATCCAACTATCTGAAGATATCAAAGTTCCTTCTCTATAGTCCCATTGTTTATAGGAATATAGCCACCCTCTCTTGCTCATTTCCAACATGGACTATGGCGTACTGCATGTGTAATGTGCACAGAGCAGTGCACATGGCCACAGTTAATGCACATTGCTCCAAACAAACAAACATAAGGGGGAAAACAGAGAGGTTCGGGAGCTCTCTGAGGATGCTACAAGGATGCAGAAAACCACAGTAAGAAATAATTTTATGAAAAATATATTACAGGGCCTTTAAGTAAGGGATGTGTATGGATTATTTTTTGAGATTAAGGGTATTGTTTAGTGTCACCTTAACGGGGTTCCCGCTCCCCATATAGTAAAATGATGGCCAGGCGGGACTGCTCTCATTCTCAGAGGACATCTTATTACATCCTTACTTTCCTGCCAAGCAAGCCCGCTCCCTTTGGCATGCAGCGCAGTGATCAGTGGTGAACTGTATTCCTTGGACACAGCGCATCACTGATCAGGGTAAAGAGTCCATGACATTAGCTATTTACCATGTGATCAGCTGTGTCCAATCATAGCTGATCACATGTAAACAAATGCTGGTTATTGGCATTTCCTTTCCTCAGTACTACCAGCTTTCCTATGACATGGGACATTTACACTGATATTCAGGGCACTGATCATCAGTGCCCTGGGAATCAGTGCAGCATATCAGTGCCAGTCAGTACAGCCCCATCAGTGCAGCATATCAGTGTCCATCAGTGCAGCCACATCAGTGCCGTATATCAGTGTCCATCAGTGCAGCCCCATCAGTGCAGCATGTCAGTGCCCATGAGTGCAGTATACCAGTGCAGATCAGTGCAGCCCCATCAGTGCAGCATCATAGTGCCCATTAGTACAGCCTATCAGTGCCGATCAGCGCAGTCTATCAGTGCCCATCACTGCACCCTATCAGTACCCATTACTGAAGCATATCAGTGCCCATCAGTGCTGCCTATCAGTGCCCATCAGTGCAGCCTAATCAGTGCCTCTTCATGAGTGCCCATCAGTGCAGCTTATCAGTGCCACCTCATCAGTGCCTATCAATGCAGCCTCATCAGCACACATCAGTGAAGAAGAATAATTACTTATTTGCAAAATGTTATAACAGAAACAAAGAATAAGGGTTGTCTTTTTTTTTTTTTTCAAAATGCTTTCATTTTTTTCGTTTGTTTAGCAAAAAATAAAACACAGTAATGATTAAATATTACCAAAGAAAGCTCTAATTGTGTGAAAAAGATGGATACAAATTTAATTTAGGTACAGTGTTGCATGACCGCGTAATTGTCATTCAAAGTGTGAGAGCACTTGAAAGCTGAAATTTGGCCTGGGCAGGAAGAAGGTGAAAGTGCCCCGTATTGAAATGGTTAAGCTTGGTTGCTATAAGCAGCTGTTCTGCTTTTTCTCCGACTTTTGTAAATAACTCCTAAAGTGCTTTATTCTTCTAATAATGAAGGTTTAGTGTGTTCTGAAACTCTTATTCTTGAAAGGCTAAGAACGCTTTCAAATAAATGAATACTTTGAGCTCCACTCCACATTCATTTTGTTGGAAGTGACTTTCATTGTTTTAACATTTTGTGAAATATTGAGATAGGGCTCATCTGTTTGTATTCCTTGTATTTATGGCAGTGTATCTTATTTTTTTCTTTTTATTGTTTTTTTTTTTTTTTTTGATTCCGATATTAGTCAGATGATAACAAAAGTGAACATACAAAAAAAATTGCTTAGTAATTGTGATCAAATGACATGAAACCATAACATGACATGACATGAAATCGTCAGGTAAGAGGGCCCTCTCTTCCCTGATGATGTCTTCCTACTGATGAAACGCGTTGATAGGGACTTGGTCCATGATGTTTCCATCATGCCATGTCTGCCGGAGGATTGACGGTGGCTTTTTTGTATTTGCTACCCTGTCTTTCTACTATGTTAGTGTAATACGTTTAATAAACCTACTTGCTTAATGCGATTTACGCTATGGATTTTGCCTTTTGTTTTCTTTACTTCTCATGCGGTTTTGATTTTTAGTGACTAAACAGGAGTGGCTTGGAGGCCTTGGTCACCATTATTCTCTAAAGCGCTATTTGATCTCTTAGTATTTAACCACTTTGCCGCTGCTCACTAGAGCTCTACTGTGGCAAAGTGGTTCGTTATCGTCTGGCGACGTAGACCTACGTCGCCAGACACTACCCCTCCCACACTATTCGGTCACAGCGGGAGTTGGGCCAGGGGAGGAGCAGCGGCGATCGCTGCTGCTCTTCCCCAATCGTCGGGGAATCGAGTCTGGAGATCCGCCAGCTTGTGTAAACAGAGCGGGCGGATCTCCTAAGTGACAGGCAGGGTCAGATTGCAGGGTTCAGCATAGCTGAACCTGCGATCTGTCCTTGTGTCACATAGTCACCTCCCCCCACACATGTCAGTAAGCACCAGGCATACATTAACCCCTCCCTCTCCAATAAAATTAACCCCTTCCCTACCAGTGTCATTTTTACAGTAACTGCATATTTATAGCACTGATTACTGTAGTAATGTCACTGGTAACCCCAAAAGTGTCAAAAATGTCAGTCAAGGGTCCGATCTGTCCACCGCAATGTCGCAGTCCCACAAAAAAATCGCAGATCGCCGCCATTACTTGTTAAAAAAACCCCACCAAAAACGACAGAAATCTTTCCCTTAGTTAGTAAACGCAATAACTTTTGCGCAAACCGATCAAAATACGCTTATTGCGATTTTTTTTACCAAAAATATGTAGCAGAAAACAAATTGGCCTAAAATGATAAAAAAATTAGATTTTTACATTTTTTTGGGGGGGAATTTCATATAAAAAAATGTGAAAAATATTGTTATTTTTTCAAAATTGGCGCTCTTTTTTTGTTTATAGTGCAAAAAATAAAAATCGCACAGGTGATCAAATACCACCAAAAGAAATCTCTGTTTGTGGGGAAAAAAAGGACGTCAATTTCGTTTGGGTACGGCGTCGCACGACCGCGCAATTGTCAGTTAAAGTCGCACAGTGCCAAATCGCAAAAAAATGGCCCAGACGTAAGACAGCAAAATCCTCCGGTGGTAAAGTGGTTAAAGATCATATGCTGCGGGTAAGAGGCTTGTGCACTGTGGAGGTGGACTCCCTAATGATTATCACAAATTTGGAGTGTGTCACTTTCATAACAGCAGCTTTTTTTTTTTTTTTATCTGAGAACGTTCATAATATTATTATGATTACAGTATATATTGTTATATTTTTTGTATGCCTATTATAGTTAGCGTCATGCATTGAAAGGAATAGTGCAACATTTTTTGTTTGAGATTTATACTGGTCTTGTATGTGGACTTTTTTGTGTGCTGCTGTTCCCTATATGCTTAACGCAGGAATTGAATTCTGTTCTATCAGTTAGAGCCTGTTTGCACTAGCTGCACACTAAAACAATCCATTTTAGCCTGTGGGTTAGTGCATGTTGTGTAGTGCTTTGTTTCATTACAATGCAGGACGCTGTTTTTTTTTAACTGAGCAGAGCTGTGTTGTGAAGGCAATTTCAGATAAGTTAAAGTGCATTGACATTCTGCATTTTTACGCTGTTCACTACAACCTACCTGAAGGAATTGTTGCAATTTGCACATGGTGCGTAGAAAACCTTTTTTTTATATATGCGCTCATAATCGATCAGGTCCAGAAAAATACCAGTCACTGCTGGTCTATTTATAAAACAATTATTGCACAAATGTCAAAATCGTTTGTGCAAATTGAACTAAAGTTCACAGTATGTTTACAAATAGACTAACTATTGTATCATCAGCTCCATCTAGTGGGCAACATGTGGTATATTTTTTCTATAGAGTATTTCAGGAAAACATACTGCATTTTAACCACTAGATGGAGGTGTTTTTTTTTTTTTGTATAAATAGCCCTCATAGTTTGAATTGTTCCTTTTGGCTGAGCGTAGTTTAGTTTCAATTGGATGTCCTTTTGCAACACTAACATTGTTTTACCAGGAAAAAAAAAAAAAAAAAAAACACACCCCAAGCTAGAACATAGCCCAAAACATATCCGACTCTTACTGTCTCTGATTTACTGTACCAGCTTTGTACCTCTTGGGAACATTGAAATTTTGAGATGAATTTCACCAAAAACTAATTTTATTTCCATGGGATTTTTACTGAATTGATTAACATGGTCATGCCTTAAAGGTTCTGATACTGAGATATTCCCAACAGAACTCCTAGTTCTGCCTAATTGTGTTGTCCATCACAAAGCCAATTGTCATGGTCCTCTATTTAACTTAAAGCGGAGTTCCAAACAAAAAAAAAAAAAAAAAATTACCTAAAAATACCCTCGGGACAGTCAGGGCTACTGCATTTAAGCAACGATAGCCTCTGAACTGTCCCTTGTTTCACTTACCTGTAAGAAGAAATACTTACCCTGAAGCTGAACCCGGAGCATCCTCTTCGGTGGCGTCGGAGTCCCAGAATGCCCTGCTCGTCACTTCCGGGGCAGGCGTGTCATCCCTGCTAGGCTTCTGGGCATGCCCAGCTGCACCGGAAGTGACGAGTGACTCCGGTGCAGGCGCATGGACTCCTGGGATTGATGACGCTCATCTCCCAGGATTCAATGCAAGGAAGAAGTGACATTGTGCGCCGTTGCTGCAGAGGGAGGAAGAGCAAGGAAGGTAAATATATTTTCATTGAAAACAAGGTAAGTGAAACAAAAAAAAATTAAATTATCCAATTCTTTTTCAGGTAAATTAAAGCAAGCGGACGGTGCAAAGAACATTTTTAGGGTGGAACTCCGCTTTAAGTGTAAATCCAGTCAAAACTTTTTTCTTTTTTTTAATTTACAGTGATGTACTTGTACTCATCCGGATACAGGGCACGCCCTGTCCGCCGACTCCCGCTGTGATTATACACCGTGGAAGTTTATCAGAAGAGAGATTGTTCCCTCTGTACAGAGCCCTGTGTTGATGGTCAACACAGAACTCTGGGCTGGGATTGGACACAGTCAATCAATGATTCATGGGCAGGACCCGTTGATCGGCTGTGTCCAAACACACCCCCGGGTTGGTAATCAACACAGGGCTCTGTACAGAGGAAACAATCTCTCTGTTTCTTCTCCCTTCAAAGCAGGGAGAAGAAACAAAGAGATATTTTGTAAAAAGCAGCACGCATTACACAAATTAACACTTGTTAGGCACAAATGTAACCCCTTGATTACCTGAGATGTTTACCCCTTCACAGCCAGTGTCATTAGTACAGCGCCAGTGTATAGTGTTAGCACTGATTACTATATTATTGTCACTGGTGATGTCAGTGGCAGTTAGTCAGTTCCCACCCCATGTCAGTTAGTGTCAGATTTCCCGCCACACTATTAAAGTCCCACTTTAAGTCATTGATCACCGCTATTACTAGTATAAAAGTAAATAAACAAATAAAAGTTACAGTATATATACACATGCTATAACTTTCATGTAAACCAAGCAATATACACTTTTTGGGATTTTTTTTCTTTACCAGAGACATGGAGCCGATTACATTTTGGCAAAAAAAAAAATGAAGAAATTATATATATAGCAGAAAGTAAATAAATATAATTTTAAAAAAAATTGGGGTCTTTTTTTTTGTTTATGTAAAATAAAAAAAACTAGAGGTGATCAAATACCACCAAAAAGGTGATGTGGTTACAGGATCAGGAATCATGACAAAAATGGGAACATTCAGAAAGGGAGAGGGACATAAGACCTATGACCAATATTCATGTGGCAAAGTTTGAGATGACTTTTAAATTATGCATATGGCTACCATTTCATAAAGTAGTTTTAAACTTCATTACTCGTCACCTTTTCATCTACTAATATGTCTATATTTATAGCCTTACCCTCCACTGGGTCTTGTTTATTTGTACATTATCTTCATGGACTTTCTAATCTTTTATTTATTTATTGCTGTCATGGAGACACATCAGGTTGACTTTGGTTTGAATTTTTATGTTTTGTACAGATTTTTGCATTAATTATAGATGAGGATCCCTTCAGCAAGTTCAAGTAAAGGACAAAATGAACTTTTAAACTCTCCGGAACGCAAATAAAGCCTTTTACTTCATCCGTCAACTTGTAGTCACCTTACGGTTACCTATTTTTAAATGCATTACACTCCACGTGTTATATCAGGCTGGTATTAACATTTAATCAGCTTGTATATTTTAGTAGTACAGTAAAGTACACTGGTTTTCTGATGTGACTGCTCAGTAAGACAAGGAAATGAAAGTCTACAAATTGGCGGGCATTATCAACTATAATAAGCCTAAATTTAACATAGCCTTGGTACAATCCAGAGTGGACATGAATGTCGACAACACCTAACTGTTTTTAATGAATCTCTTTACATCTAAGGCTGTAGGCTAGATATAGATTTCACTTGTTTGGCCACAAATCTCCTGCATGCATTACTCCTCCCAAGCAGTGGCGGCCGGTGCGTTGGGGGCGCAGGGGCGCCGCCTCCCCTATCCATGCATCTGGCCCAATAATCTACAAACGGGGTGCCGGATGCATGGAGTTCAATGGTGTTTTTTTTTTTTTTTAATCACTTGATTAGAGCCAGAGGCTCTAATAGGCTTCAGCAAAGGGTGGACCCAGGGCGCAGAGCAGTGCGCCCCGAGCCCACCCATTGTGTGACAATAGCGAAATTCGCTATTGTCACACGGATCCTCCTCCTGGCCAATCAGGAAGTGGGTCCGAGACCCGCTTCCTGATTGGCCGAAAGGCAAACCCCATGCCATTGGCCGAGGAGGAGGCGGGAGGACTGAGGACTCGAGGAGATGCAGGGACTGAAGAGAAGCCGCCGCTACAGGTAAGTGCACTGGTCTCGGGGGAGGGGGGGGCTTGGCACGCTGTTCACTCTGCATTAAAAGGGGGCACACTGGTCACTGCATTGAAGGGGGCATGCTGGTCACTGCATAGAAGGGGGCATGCTGGTCACTGTTTTGAAGGGGGCACACTGGTCTCTGTGCATTGAAAATGGGCATGCTGGTCTCTGCATTGAAAGGGGGCACGCTGGTCTCTGCATTGAAAGGGGGCACGCTGGTCACTGCATTGAAAGGGGGGCACGCTGGTCTCTGGATTGAAAGGAGGCATGCTTGTCTCTGCATTGAAAGGGGGCACGCTGGTCTCTGCATTGAAAGGGGCACGCTGGTCACTGCATTGAAGGGGGCACACTGGTCACTGTTTTGAAGGGGGTACACTGGTCTCTGTGCATTGAAAGGGGGCACGCTAGTCATTGTGCATTGAAAGGGGGCACGTTGGTCACTGCATTGAAAGGAGGCACGCTGGTCTCTGCATTGAAAGAAGGCACGCTGGTCTCTGCATTGAAAGGGGGCACGCTGGTCTCTGCATTGAAAGGGGCACGCTGGTCACTGCATTGAAGGGGGCACGCTGGTCACTGTTTTGAAGGGGGTACACTGGTCTCTGTGCATTGAAAGGGGGCACGCTGGTCACTGTGCATTGAAAGGGGGCACGTTGGTCACTGCATTGAAAGGGGGCAGGCTGGTCTCTGCATTGAAAGAAGGCACGCTGGTCTCTGCATTGAAAGGGGGAACGCTGGACTCTGCATTGAAAGGGGGCACGCTGGTCTCTGCATTGAAAGGGGGTACGCTGGTCTCTGCATTGAAGGGGGCACGCTGGTCTCTGCATTGAAAGGGGGCATGCTGGTCTCTGCATTGAAAGGGGGCACGCTGGTCTCTGCATTGAAAGGGGGCACACTGGTCACTGCATTGAAAGGGGGCACGCTGGTCTCTGCATTGAAAGGGGGCACGCTGGTCTCTGCATTGAAGGGCGCACGCTGGTCTCTGCATTGAAGGGGGCACGCTGGTCACTGCATTGAAGGGGGCACACTGGTCACTGTTTTGAAGGGGGTACGCTGGTCTCTGTGCATTGAAAGGGGGCACGCTGGTCTCTGCATTGAAAGAGGGGCACCCTGGTCTCTGCATTGAAAGGGGGCACGCTGGTCACTGCATTGACAGGGGGCACGCTGGTCTCTGCATTGAAAGGGGGCACGCTGGTCTCTGCATTGAAAGGGGGCACGCTGGTCTCTGCTTTGAAGGGAGCACGCTGGTCTCTGCATTGAAGGGAGCATGCTGGTCACTGCATTGAAGGGGGCACGCTGGTCACTGTTTTGAAGGGGGTACGCTGGTCTCTGTGCATTGAAAGGGGGCACGCTGGTCACTGTGCATTGAAAGGGGGCACGCTGGTCACTGTGCATTGAAAGGGGGAACGCTGGTCACTGTGCATTGAAAGAGGGGCACGCTGGTCTCTCTGCATTGAAAGGGGGCATGCTGTGGTCACTCTGCATTGAAGGGGGCACACTATACCTTGATTACTGAAGGCCCCTTTCACACTTTTGTGACCTCAAAGTCACGCAATTTTTTAAAGCGGTTTTTGCCGCAAAGCAATGCCTATTACATTTTTCTGTTTGCGCCCCCCCCCCCCCCCAAAAAAAAAAATTTGGAGCACCAGCCGCCACTGCTCCCAAGAGTCAGACTACTGCTTGAATCAGGGTTCTTGAGAGGACTATGAGGCAGTGTGATGCTTTCAGGAAGCTATGTACAAGTCTGCTGGATTCTTCCACCAGCCATTAATGAGATTACTCAGCATTAAAAGAGGTATATCATGAAAATAGAAAGGTTTTGTTTTTCAGATGTTATTAACATGTTGGGTTGAGAGTTGGGGGTTGGGGAGTGAGACAAATTATAAGCAGATAAACTAGTTGAGGACGCTGGGTGTGCCATGCATGTCCCCGAAAAAACTTTCATAAAACACACATGCCTTCTGCCCTGCTGTTGCATGCTCCCATTCCCTGGCCATATCCGGCTCTTAAAATCAAACCCGTGAGTTGCTGTGTGAATACAGACATTAGCAGCTCCTGTAAAAAAAAATCATCACTGTTCAGACACAATAGAGAGACATAAAATACCATCTAATATTATCTACAGATCAGATCTGATAACAATCATCTACAGATCAAAGGGATGAG
This sequence comes from Pelophylax lessonae, assembly GCF_965119305.1. Classification (NCBI taxonomy): domain Eukaryota; kingdom Metazoa; phylum Chordata; class Amphibia; order Anura; family Ranidae; genus Pelophylax; species Pelophylax lessonae. The sequence goes on from NC_138770.1 coordinate 123,422,445, forward strand.
ATTCATAAGCAGATGATGTCAGTTAAAGCAACCTGACAAGTAAAATAAAACTATATATATATATATATATATATATATATATATATATATATATATATATATATATACAGTATATATCTATCTATATAAACATACACTTTAAAAGTATTGTGACGTCTGCCTTTACACACACATGAACTTTAATGGCATCCCAGTCTTAGTCCGTAGGGTTCAATATTCAGTTGGCCCACCATTTGCAGCTATAACAGCTTCAACTCTTCTGGGAAGGCTGTCCACAAGGTTTAGGAGTGTGTCTATGGGAATCTTTGACTATTCTCCCGGAAGCACATTTGTGAGGTCAGGCACTGATGTGGACACGAAGGCCTATTTTACAGTCTCCACTCTAATTCATCTCAAAGGTGTTTTCTAACAGGTTGCAGTCAGGACTCTCTACAGGCCAGTCAAGTTCCTCCACATATGTTTTTATGGACCTTGTTTGTACACTGCTGCGCAGTCATGTTGGAACAGAAAAGGGCCATCCCCAAACTGTTACCACAAAGCTGAGACCAAAAGATTGTCCAAAATGTCTTGATATGCTGACGCCTTAAGAGTTCCCTTCACTGGAACTAAGGGGCCAAGTCTAACCCCTGAAAAACAACCCCACATCATAATCCCCCCTCCACCAAATGATTTAGATCAGTGCACAAGGCAAGGTCCATAAAGACATGAATGAGTGTGTTTGGGGTGAAGGAACTTGACTGGCCTGCACACAGTCCTGACCTCAAAACCCAATAGAACACCTTTTGGATGAATTAGAGCGCAGACTGCAAGCCAGGTCTTCTCATCCAACTTCAGTGCCTGACCTCACAAATGTGCTTCTGGAAGAATGGTCAAACATTCCCATAGACACACTACTAAACCTTGTGGGCAGCCTTCCCAGAAGAGTTGAAGCTGGTATAGCTGCAAAGGGTGGGCCAACTCAATATTTAACCCTACGGACTAGGACTGGGATGCCATTAAATTTGATGTCCACTTAAAATCAGGTGTCCAATGCTTTTGGTAATATAGTGTGTGTGTCTATATATATATATATATATATATATATACACAGTATATATATGCAGTATATATATATACATAGTGTATATATATATATTTTTTTTTCTCTTTCCTCTCTCTATTTAACCCGTATTCACTCTTAGTTTACCCCAATCGGCCCTAATTAACTCCTTCTTGCCCTTCTCCCTTCCTCACAGAGCATCCCCGATCCTCCTCTTCTCGGGTCCCCTGTTGGCAATCCTAGCCCCTTCCCCCTTGCCCAGAGTAGACAGAGGCGCTGCTCTTGTACACATCACTGGATCGAGATCAGGGTCAGGTAAGTATAAGGAAGTGCTGGGGGGGGGGGGGAATAGGGGACTGCACTCAGAAGGTTTTTTACCTTAATGCAGAGAATACATTGAGGTAACAAAAAAACCTTCAGCCTTTAGAACCATTTTGAGTATAATTCCCAGGCAACGACTACATCATAAGGTAAAGCATAAAACCATATTTTATAAAGCTGACGATGACAAATGTTGATTCTCTTCCTGGTAAATAAGGATATAAAACTGAAATTACATTTTTTAAACAATGACATGTTGGATTTCATGGCCACCTAGATTAAAATATGCTGTGAGCTTGGAATAACACAAAATATGTTATTTGCAGAATGTAGAGATCAAGAAGAGTCTGAGAGCGGCTAAACGAGCTCTGTCTGCCTGAAGTAGCACAGCGGGGTTACACAGCAAATTAAGGGAAAGAGCTTTGCTGTCTGAGTTTAGTACATCTCTCTCTCTGACCATTTCAATTATTTATAAAATCTGTTGTGTGTTATGTGGTGCATCTGTCATTATATAACACATGAGTTCTTTCCTTCACAGGTTCATATGGCAGAAGATTTTAGAGTGGAAATGAAGGCAAGCAGCTTGAAAATAAAATTAAAATATATGTGAACCTTTTACCTTTGCAATTCAAGTTATGTAATCCAAGCCCCCCCTGCCAAATAATGTAAGTAGGTGTTTGACCTTCTTAATCTTTACTGCTTTTACCTCGTATGCTGCCAGAGCTGGTTTTGACATTTTTTTTAAAACATATTAAAAAATTCCTTTTAGGCCTGATGAGTATGTAAAATCACCAAAATATTATTTAGGACACGCAAATGCAATATACAGTATTACCGAACATAAACGTAAATAGATACCCAACATGTCAAGTTTTAAAATCGCATGTGCCCGTGAAATAACAACAATCTCCAGTACCCAATATTTTCCATAGGCAATGCTTTTAAAGCCCCTATCAGTTTATAGTTAGCCGTGAACAATGGGCCTAGATTATTACTTTTACTCTGGCATGTACAGAGATATGTAAAATGTGTAGCCCAGTCATCACTCCCAAGCAAAGGTGCCCCTGACGTTCGTACATGTGTGTATATGGGGGGGGGGGGGGTGCTCAAAAATGTTCAGAAGGGGATTTTAAGTGCCTGGGTGTAATTTTTATATTTTACACTTTTTTTTACTAAACTAAAAGCATTTTTTAGTGACAGGTTCTCTTTTTTACGAGAAGGCCCCTGATGTCTCACCTGTCCTCCAATGAACCTAATGGAGTGAAAAGCGCACTACAATTATTTTTACACGTCACTAATGCAGGAAGGAAAGGAGGGAGCAGCAAGTGGAGTTTAGCAAACAGATACATTTATTGGGTCCCATAACACAAGCTCATGTCCTTGTCTTACCTGTATCCAGTGCTCACCTATGATCAAGTGAATTTACTTTAGCCACCCCCATCAGGGTTATCAAATAAAAATGAAAGGTTACTGTACATATTGGGACAGTAGGATATTTCCTTATCCTGGTCAGGAAACTATCTGCATGGAGTTTATATGTTCTCCTTGTGCTTGCGTGGGTTTCCTCTGGGTACTCTGGTTTCCTCCCACACTTCAAAGACTTGATGGTCGGTTAAATGGCTCAGGTCAAAATTGGCCCTAGTATGTTTAAGTATGTATGTAAGACGGGGACCTTAGAGAGATATAATCAGCACTATACAAATTCCTGTGATAAAATAAGAAAATATAATAAACATCCTTAGTGGATTTTACTGTATTGGAAAAGCTACACAGAAGGTTCCTCCCTCTTCCTCTCTTACTAATAAATATTTTTTTTAAGTACATTATTTGTCCTGCAAAGCAGTTCTCCCATGTTTCTCGCCTAGGTGAGACTTTTTCCCTGCCCCCTACACGTGCACAGATGTGCTGCAGGCCTCAGATCCCGAGGTAGTCCTGCAGCACACCTGCTCATGTGCCATCTGCCCCATGCACACGCAAAGTCTGCTGCCAGGGCAGTCTGAAACCTTCCCTGTTTTGTCACATGTGTACAAAATCCCCTAGGCATGCGCAGATATGCAGACAGGCTTTGTCAGGACCCATAGCATGGACCATAATTGTGGTACCTGAAGGGGGTGGAACCACCTGGAAGGCAGACTGAAGTTCTGCTTTTTGGTTCATTTTGTTAGACATAAATATTTCACTAGAGATAAATGTAGTAATATTTCCAGGCATTGGGCCTGATGTGGGTCTGCCATGGTCATCGATAACACCAACAGCACATTTAAGCTGATCGGCCAAGTGTGAGATCTGAGACAATGAACAGTCCAGCATCTTTGGTTTGTTTTGTTTATTTTATATTGGGGATGGGAGAAGGGAATGTGTGGGATACTCCTCTGGCTCAACTAGGTAGAAATTGGGGACACTTGAGAAAAAATGCCTTTCAGCGCTGACTTGACGCTGGCTGGATGCCGACCAATGCTTGGTGGCGCTTGAAATCACTCACTTGCTGAACTGTACTGAAGACTGACTTCTGGTTAGCTCAAAAGTCTTTGACACTGCTCCCTCCAGTCCTTCCTGACTGAGGTAGCCTCTTGTAATGCTGCTGCAACTCTTAACACTGTACACACTGCACTGTACACTTCAGGGCCCAACCACTGGCACCCCCTTTTACTTTTCAGGGTCAACACTGGTACCCGCTTTACTTTGCTCCTGCACCAGCTAGCTAGCTCCTGGATCCCTCTGACCTTCTCCGGAGTGGTCCCCTCTCACTAGGCAGACCCCCAGAGGCAGTTTGCAGTACTCACGACTGGGAATGCTTTTCCTGAAACTCATCCCCTCTCAGCTCCGCTGGTCTTCGGCACACTGAATCTATCTGCAGCTCAGCTCAGCTCTGTATCCCCTCAGGCAAGCCGCCTGGGATACCTGATCCTTCCTGTCAGGAGGAGAGACAGCCGTACCCTCCCTCCTGGGACTCTACTTCTCGCCAAAGACCACCTGTCATGTGCTCCCCACAGACTTATACCCCCTCCCAAAATGCTCTGCGGCAGAATCTGCAATTCCAGGATGGATACAAGCCCTGGTGTGCTATTGGTTAGGTTTCCTCCTCTGCCCAATGAGAGCCCTCATTGGGACACAGTGGGGCGACTCCCTAACTCAACAGGCACACCTGGGAACACATTCCAGCTAGCTGAAAATCATGTCCCTGCTGATAAGCAGACAAGACCTACTACACTTTACTTAGCACCTACCTTGGAGGGTGCTATATCAACTTGTGAAATTACTTGTCACCAACATTTTGTTGAATGTTCTCTTTTGTTTTCACAACTAAAGTTCATGGTAACAGACCACGTACCAAAGTAAAATATTGGATTGGGCACTTGAAAACTTTACAAGTCCGTGGTTTGAATTCCGAAATTGATTTCCACCGGTTTCTTTAGGAGGTATTTTTTTTTTTTCTACATCTGGAGTGCACTTTACTTGCAAAATACTTATGTTTAGTTTTATAATTTTGTTTTATTTTAGGTTACTTTGGGAAAAAAAAACATGTAGCACTGTCCCCGTAGGGCTTGCTGTATGATGACTTGTTGACTCTGATTACCAGAAAACAGTCACTTAGGGACAGTTCACACATCCCTCCTTACTCCTGATGGCTCGTCACACAATAGTCCAGGGGTATTGGTTTTTAGTTTTTATTTTGGACCTTGCTGGGAGAAGGGAATAGTGGGATACTCCAACTGTAACTATTTACAATGGATAAGGACAACTCTCACTTGGCCTCACCAGGTTGCTTGTGGAAGCAGTCACACTGCTTAATCAATACTGCCACATGTATGGAAAGGGTTAAGTCTCCTTGCTCTTTTCTCTCTAGCAATAGACTTGGTGAATCTACATTATCTCCGGGACACTCACTGTCATCCCCTTTACTGATACCCGTCCACTGACTCTTCTAGCTGCAAGGGTGGCCCCCCTGCAGGTCAGGCCCCTTGACACAGATCTGTACTCACTGTACTTCAGAATCAGATCCTTCAGTGTCTCCTCTTTCAGTCAGTTTCACTGGACCTCTGGGTTCAGTTCCTCACTGGCACTCTCTAGGCCCACAGGTTGACTACCTAAGGTCGCATGGCACCTCTAGAGAGGAGGAGACAGCCACCCCCTCCCTCAAGGACTCCTCTATCCAGTCGAAAGACCCCAAGCACATGTGCTTCTGGCTTTTATACAGTATCCCAACATGCACCGAGGAACTTTTCCAATGCCAAATCACCAGGGCTGTATCAAATACCTGTGCACTCATTTGTCAGGTTTCCTCCCACTGTCCAATATGCCTCCCTATTGGACCAGTGTGAAACACTCTGCAGACAGAACAAGGTGCAGCTGATCACAATGAAAAGACCTCACTAACAGATCCTGCTCTCTGGTAGGCAGAGAACAATATAGATTTACCTGCAGTCCTTCTGGTAAGCAGAAAGGACTCAAAACTATACTTTCTCTCTAGCACCTACCTAGGAGAGTGCTCCAAACCTTTTGGTTGTACTGAAAAAAAGATTTTGTTGTACAATTATATGCTTCTTTTTTCCAGGGTAGGATGGTGGTCCAGATAATATGCCTTCAATAATTATGTCTAGTATTGTTCTGTGATTGCATCTTGATGTTTCTGCTTTCTTTGTTCATATATACCATCAATCATTATTTGGTTCATTCAGTGTTTCTGACCTGTAAAAGGGCAGATTTTGCCTGGAAGCTTGTATCTATTTGCAATGCAATACTGTTACTGTTATTAGTATTTTCACTCCAAAAAAAACATGCTGCAACCATGGACATAGTTTTTCTACATAGGTGCATCTCATAAAACTAGAATATCATCAAAAAGTTATTTTATTTCAGTAATTCAGTTTAAAAAGTTAAACCCATATATTTTATGTAGATGCGTTACACACAGAGTGACATATTCCAAGCATTTCTTTCTTTTAATTTTGATGATTATGGCTTACAGCTAGCGAAAAGCCAAAATTCAGTGTCTCAGGAAATTTGAATATTACATTAAACCAATAATAAAAACTATTTTTAATAGAGAAATGCTGGCTTACTGAAAAGTGTGTCCATGTACAGTATAGTATGCACTCAATACTGGGTAGGGACTCCTTTTGCATTAAATACTGCATCAATGCGGCGTGGTATGGACGATTAGCCTGTGGCATTGCTGAGGTGGTGTTATGGAAGCCCAGGTTTCTTTGATAGTGGCTCTATGGGTTTTAGGTTAGATGAGTTTGCTGGCCAATCAGCACAGTGATACCATTATCATTAAAGCAGGTATTGGTACTTTTGGTAGTTCATCCCAAACTCGCTCATCCATGTTCTTACGGCCCTTGCTTTGTGCACTGGTCCAAATGAATTTGTGGAGGGGGGATTATGGTGTGGACATGTTATTCAGGGGTTGGGCTTGGCCCCTTAGTTCCAGTGAAGGGAACTCATAAGACATCAGCATACCAAGACATTTTTGACAATTTTATGCTCCCAACTCTGTGCGAACAGATTGGGGAAGGCCCCTTTCTGTTCCAACATGACTGCGTACCAGTGCACAAAAAAGGTCCATAAAGACATGAATGAGCAAGTTTGGGGTAGAGGAACTTGACTGGTCTGCACAGAATCCTGACCACAACCCAATAGAACACCTTTGGGATGAATTAGAGGTCAGACTTTGAGCCAGGCCTTCTCATCCACATCAGTGCCTGACCTCACAAATGCGCTTCAAACATTCCCATAGACACATTCCAAAACCTTGGATAAAGGAAAAGTGCCAAAGCCAATCCTATCAACACCACATCCCAAATTAGATCAGTGGAAAATGTGAAACGAAAAGAAGACCGGGACTTTAAAGATGTTGAATCTTTCCAAAATGTTGTGGACAGCCTTCCCAGAAGAGTTGAAGCTCTTATAACGGCAAAGGGTGGGCCAACTCAATACCGAACCCTATGGACGAAGACTGGGATGCCATTAAAGTTCATGTGCATGTAAAGGCAGGTGTCCCAATACTTTTGGTAATATAGTGTGTGTGTGTAAATATTTTATTATATCTTTTCATGTGACAACACTGAAGAAATGACACTTTGCTACAATGTAAAGTAGTGAGTATACAGCTTGTATAACAGTGTACATTTGCTGTCCCCTCAAAATAACTCAAAACTCAGCCATTAATGTTTAAATTGCTGGCAACAAAAGTGAGTACACACCTGAGTGAAAATATCCAAATTTGGCCCAATTTGCCATTTCCCTCCCCGTTGTCATGTGACTAATTCGTGTTACAAGGTCTCAGGTGTGAATGGGGAGCAGGTGTGTTAAATTTGGTTTTATCCCTCTCACTCTCTCATACTGGTCACTGGAAGTTCAACATGGGACCTCATGGCAAAGAACTTTCTGAGGATCTGAAAAAAAAGAATTGTTGCTCTACATAAAGATTTCCTAGGCTATAAGAAGTTTGCCAAGACCCTGAAACTGAACAGCAGTACGGTTGCCAAGACCATACAGCAGTTTAACAGGACAGGTTCTACTCAGAACAGGCCTCGCCATGGTCGACTAAAGAGGTTTAGTGCTCGTGCTCAGCGTCATATCCAAAGGTTGTCTTTGGGAAATAGATGTATGAGTGCTGCCAGCATTGTGGCAGAGGTTAAAGGGGTGGGGGGTCATGGAGCATGGCCTGAAGCTCAATGTAAGCGGACGTGTGCGATAGGAGCTCTCCCGGGCCGAAATCCGTTTCTATCATCCTGCCATTGTGATATTGAGCTTTTCTCTCGCCCATCACCCACGGACACCCTCCCGATACCTACCGGACATGTCTCCCCCCAAGAGGCCGTCTGAGGCGGCGGCGAAATTAGACAAATTCCGGCGCCTGGAAGGAGGCACACAGGCCCAAGATGGAGGACCGCCGTCTGCTGCTCCTCCCGCGGCCGCATCAGGGATAGATCAGGCTACCATCCTGGCTGCCATAACAGACTGCAAGGCGTCCCTGACTACAAAGATCGAGGAGATAAAGATAGATATTTCCCTCCTGCGTCAGAATGCGGTAGAGCAGGCGTCCCGAGACATCACCTATTTGCTGCACAAGCAAGATGATCTCGAGAATAGGGCTAGGCGCAATAACATCCGCTTTATTGGGCTGCCGGAGGACACGGAGGGGGTCTCCCCCACAACCTTTGTGGAAGATCTTCTGGTGCAGTCCTATGGAAGAGAGGCCTTTTCCCAGGCCTTTGTGGTGGAACGGGCCCATCGCATGCCAGCCAAGAAACCCCCTCCGCGCGCCTCCCCCCCCCCCCTCGGGTCTTTATTGCACGCTTTCTTAACTTTAGAGACCGAGACGCCATTCTCCGCCTGTCCAGAGAACGTGGCAACATCCTCCTGGACAACCACCACATCCTGGCCTTCCCGGATTTCTCCGCTGAAGTCCAGAAGCAACGCAGTCGTTTGGGAGATGTCAAGAGGCGCCTCAGGACTCGTAACATCAAGTATTCCATGCTTTACCACGCCAGGCTGCGCGTGATTGGAGAGGACAGGGTCCACTTTTTTGAGGACCCAGATGTGGCCGCAGCCTGGCTGGACCGCTTACCGTGAGTACTGTCTGTGTCTCGTGCTCTCCTCCCTGCCCCCAGATTTCAAACCCTTACCTGCTCCGGACCTGTATGTCACCTTAGTGCCTGTCTGAGCCGCCCCCCTATTTCACGGGCCCCACTTCGTGCCTTTATTGGGATATCCAGCTTCCTGCGCTTGGCCCTTGCCCTGGGGGTTGATGCGCCTTGGACTGCGCAGCCCCCTGGCCCTTGGATAGTTGTCAGACACTTGCATTTCGCTGGTTGCTCTCCCTGAGGGGCTCGGGGCCTTATTTGACCCCCTTCCGGACGTTCCCCCTTCCCCTGTGACTGTGCACTCTCATGTTCCGCCTGGTTTCTTCCTCGGAGGATGTCTATTTCATCATGATGGATTGTTCCCCTGTTCCATGGCTGGAGGGCCCCCCTGCTCACGTATAGAAGAGTTGTGTCCCACGGAAGTTTGCTCATTACTATGTCCCATTACTGGGATGACCCTTCGGAGATAGTTCGCCCCCGTATCACACTAAATGGATGTTCACCTGGGGGGACCCTGCTGTTTTGCCTCCTACCCCTAGGTGCAAGCTTTTGCTGTTTTACAGTTTCTATTTTCCATTTGCACCTGGTTTTGGGATGTATGCCCACACAAGTTAGGGTGTGTGTTGGGCTGGGTGGGGGGATGGGCTTTATGTTTTTGAGTTTTGTACTGTGCATATTCTAACTGTCTCACTCCTCGTATTCCAGAGGTGTCTCGTTGCTCATATCTCATTCGTTGGCCTTTGACGTTCAGGTGGTGGTGACGGACCCGCAGGGCAGGTATATCTTTGTGTCCGGTAGGATTAGTGGGCATGCTATCCTGTTGCTGGCCTGGTATGTACCTCCACCCTTTAACGCTGCCCTTTTGACGGAGGGTCTGGCCTTTATGTCTAGATTCCCGTCAGTCCCTACTGTATGGCTGGGGGATTTTAACATGGTCTCCAACCCCCACCTTGACCTTTTTGCCCTGGTTAAGGCCAAGACGCAGGTTTGGGCATGATTGCCGTTAGGTGTCATGGGTAGAGTGGGCCTCGTCAAAATTATCCTTCTCCCTAAGATTCTGTATATGTTGTTGCACTCCCCAACTTACATTCCTTATAGATACTTTATGACTCTGGATAGACTTTTGAAGACGTATATATGGGGCTCCTCTAGACATAAGTTATCATGGAAACATACCCAGAAGCCCACTAAATTGGGAGGCATTGCCGTCCCAGATTTTGCGAGGTATTATCTTGCAGCCCAGTTATCCCATTTTTTTCATTTAGACAAGCAAGACTCGGGCAGATACCTGGCCTTGGTTTGTCGTGGGGAGGAGTTGCGGCTCCTACACCCGTTCTGTGACATGCTCCGGGGGGTCGGCGGCTCAGTGTCGACAGCCCCTAGGGGTAGTCTTCTGTTTCAGTACAGACGGGTCTGAGACCTGGCGATCTCCAAAACCGAGGACGCCGCTCTCCATTCCATGACCCCCCTATGGTTTAATCGCCTCCTGCCGGAATTTCTCAGTATCCCTGTCCCGGGTGCCTGGTTCAACAGGGGCATATACCTATTGTCACACATTATATCAGGCGGAGCCATCAAGCCCTTCCCCACACTCCAGGTGGAGTTTCAGCTCCCGGCCTCCATGCGCTTTTATTATCTGCAGCTTACCCACGCCTTGCGGGCGCAATTTCATGGTAACATCCCCGCTCTCCCTTCCGTTGATTTTCTGGAGGTGCTCCTGGTTGGGGGATGTGGGGGAGCTGGAGGAAGAGGACTGGAGTGATGCCTTGGAGGCCTGTGTGCTTGTCTCCCCAAAGCTGTCGGACCGGCTCAAGCAAATTTATATTACCCACAGAGCATATCTCATTCCCGTGAGGATGGCCAGGTTTGATCCCTCCCGCTCCTCTGCATGCCCCAAATGCCTGCGTTCCCTGGGAGCGTTTGGCCACATGATCTGGCACTGCCCGGATGTGCAGGAATTCTAGACCCAGGTGGTCCGGTTCCTCCACGACCGCATGGGCTGCCCGGTCTCCTTGGACCCCAAGTTGTGCATTCTTGGAATTTTCCCAGATGAGGATGTGGACAAATACATGTGGCACTTTCTCCGGGAAACCCTGTTTGTTGCCAGGAGGTTGATAGCTCAAAAACAAATGCAGCCAGCTGTACGTACTCTGTCCTCTTGGTTGGCAGCCGTCAATGCCACTCTCCCGTACAAAAAAGTCCTCTATGCTAACAGGGGGTGTCCAAAAAGATATCATAAGATCTGGGACCATTGGCTCGAGGCCCCCTCCACATGCACGCCCTAATTATGTTGTTTGGTCTCATATGGGACCCCACCATCCAATGCCTTTCGGCTCTCGCCCACACCCGCAGCGCTTGCCCAGCCTTAAAGTTCTTACGAATGTCGCCCTGCTTTGGTGGATTTTTGTGATGTACTCTTAACACTGATGTCATTTATTCTTGCTATTCATATTTCCTCCTTTGGTTCCGTGATATTCTCCCTGTTAAGGGGAATGGTTTAATATTGTCTATTTACATGACCTCACCTTGTGTACCATATGCCTAAGTGACAATATCCATGACAATGCCTACACCTGTTTGTAATTTTCTTTTTATATGTGATGTACTTAACTCAATAAACGTTTGTTTGTTTTAAAAAAAAAAAGGGGTGGGGGGTCAGCCGGTCAGTGCTTAGGCCATACGCCACATGCTGCATCAAAGTGGTCTGTATGGCTGTCATCCCAGAAGGAAGCCTCTTCTAAAGATGATGCACAAGAAAGCCCACAAACAGTTTGACGAAGACAAGCAGACTAAGGACATGGACTACTGGAACCATGTCCTGTGGTCTGATGAGACCAAGATAAACTTATTTGTTCAGATGGTGTCAAGCGTGTGTGGCGGCAACCAGGTGAAGAGTACAAAGAGAAGTGTGTCTTGCCTACAGTCAAGCATGGTGGTGGGAGTGTCATGGTCTGGGGCTACATGAGTGCTGCTGGCACTGGGGAGCTACAGTTCATTGGGTGAACAATGAAGGCCAAAATGTACTGTGACATAATAATCGGGGTGTACTCACATTTGTTGCCAACAGTTTAGATATTAATTGGCTGTGTGTTGAGTTATTTTGAGGGGACAGCAAATTTACTGTTATTCAAGCTGTACACTCACTCCTTTACACTGTAGCAAAGCATCATTTCTTCAGTGTTGTCACATGTAAACATCTAATAAAATATTTACAAATATGTGAGGGGTGTACTCATCTTTGCGAGATAATGTGTATATATATATATATATATATATATATATATATATATATATATATTATACAGTACTGTGCAAAAGTTTGAGGCAGGTGTGGAGAAATGCTGTAAAGTAAGAATGCTTTCAAAAATGTATATTTTTTGTTTAGTTTTATCAATTTACAAAATGCAAAGTGAGCGAATAGAAGAACAGAAGAAATATCTAAATTAAATCAATATTTGGTGTGACTACCCTCTGGCTTCAAACCAGCATCAGTTTCCTATACTTGCACACTTTATACACTTGAACACATTTAGGCCTCTTTCACACATACGGTCCGTTCAGTTCTTTAGTTCAGTCACGTCAAAATGTATCCATTTTTCGTCAGTCGTCGTCCGTTTTTCGTAAGTCGTCGTCCGTTTTTTGTCAGTCGTCGTCCGTTTTTCGACAGTCATCGTCCGTTTTTTTTGACCGATGAAAAATATGGCATTCATCTGTTCCAAAAAAACAGACATTGATGGAAGCGGATGAAAACGGATGTTAATGGTTATTAACCGTTGTCGTTGTCGTCCGTTTTTACATAGAGATACATTGATGTCTGTTTTTCATCCGTCAACGGATGGATGAAAAATGGGCAAACGGACAGCATGTGTGAAAGGGGCCTTAGGGATTTTGTAGGATTAGAGTCAGGTGTTTGATTAAGCAATTATACCAAGCAGGTGCTAAAAATTATCAGTTTCAAATGTAAGTTAAAACACAATCATTAACTGCAACAGAAACTGTTATGTAGGAGTCCTAAAACTGGGTGAGGAACAGCCAAACTTTGCTGTGGAAGACAGTTTCATGTCCCAGGTCATACACCATGGTAAGACTGAGCACAGCAACAGGGTACAGCAAGGTAGTTATACAGCATCATCAAGGTCACTCCCAGGCAACGATTTCAAAGCAGACTGAGGTTTCAAGATGTGTTGTTCAGGATCTTTTGAAGAACCTCAAAGAAACAGGCAGCATTGAGGACTATAGACACAGTGATTGACCAAAGAAGATTAATGCAGCAAATGAAAGACATATCATGCTTATTTCCCTTCAACATTGGAAGATGTCTGTGACAGAACCATCCAGCACTCAGCTAGGGTGCCTCTATCAAGATATCGCTTTCTCCAATCTAGACCCAGGAAACGGGTATTATTGCTGAGCACCCAAAACTAGGCGATACTAGCTTAGATGCAAATTGGACTAATTTTTTACAGAAATACAGGTTTTTAAACACTTCAAAAGTCAGTCACCACATGAACCATAAAACCAAATCCTACCCAAAACATCACACAATGGTTAGATAACGAGGTCGAATTGACACAAGACTAATGCCATCATGTAGGACCCTCCAAGAGTTAGCCAAATCCATCCATCTAAATCTGAAAGAAGACTCGTTGAGGATTCAGTTACCACTGTAGCTGTAGCTAAAAGGACACTCCAGAGCCATGAGCTTCCGCAGAACTTTTTTCAGGGGGGGGGCATCATTTTAAGGTCACCCATGCGCCGCCCCTTTTCAACAATGTCATGAAGGGGAGGGGCTTAGCCATTATACTTATTTTAAGTATTTATTTTTAAAGAGCAAACAGCAGCATTTTTTTTTAAAGCATTTGTTAACCTAAAACAAAAATAAAATTTATCCTGTTCCCTTAAAGCATGTTATACATCACAGTGCCCCTTCTATCACCTAAAATACCTGGCTGATCCTGCTTGGCTATACCCTCCCCTCTATAAACTGACCACACTATACCATGGCTGCTGAGCCCCGACACTGTGGTCATTTTACGTGCCTCTGTCATCCGCAGCTCTCCTGTCCTCCTCTGTCCTCTCTCCCCCCTCCCTCCCTGCCTGTCTGCTCCTGTGTCAGTACCCGACCCCCCCCTCCCCTCCTGCTGCCTTATTTTTTTATTTAAAGTTTCATATCCTGTCTACAGTGTGTTTAATAATCCTGTGTGCCCCTGTGTCTGTGTTTTATAAAAATAAGCCATTCTTTACAAGTTTTCAGAGCGCCGATTGCCGCTCACATGACCTGCCGCCTCTCTCCTCCTCTCCCCCTCCCCTCCTCCTCCAATCCCGACTGACGTCAGTGAGGAATCCTCTGCCCCGCCTGCTGCAGGCAGCTGTCAGAGGGGGAGAGGAAAGAGGCGATGGGTCACGTGAGCCGCGCTCGGTCCTCTAAAAACTGGTAAAGAACGGTTTATTTTTTTTTAAAACACAGACACACAGGTACACAGGTTTATTAAACAGACCAGACAGGATGGTATAAAGTGGCTTAACAATCACTTCAAAGGGGAAGTTGAGATTCGGGGGGGGGGGGCATTTGCCGCATTTGCCCCCTCTTGCCCCTACCTGCGGACACCTATGTCAACAATGCCTACTCACTAACAATATTTGATGGATTTCTACTAGAGGATCATCTACCTCTTACTTTCCTTCATTTTTTGAGGTTACATTCATGGAAACCTGATCTGGATTGCGTTAATGTTTTTTTTTTTTTCCTGATATTGCCTCTATATTTTACACAAGCCATAAACAATCTGTTATATTTTATTGTTATTTTCTATTTTGTGCTATTTTGTGTCAATAACCAGTTGCCTCGCTCCTGCCTGGGTTGTGCTACTTGGTCTTTGCATCCCTTTTTGTAAATCAATAAAACAGATTAATAAGAAAACAAAAAAAGAAAGAAGGCACTGACCTCTATCCTAACCTTAGGACTGTTTTTAAAAAAAAGAAAGCAAACTAGAAATCCAGCTACCTGCAGCAAAAAAATAAAATTTTTACTTTTTCCACTCATCCACATAATGCAGAAACTGAATGTGTCTGAAATGTATTTTTATATTTATCAATATTACAAAAAAGCAAATTAATAAAACATACATGTGTCCTCTAATTATAAAAAATAAGACCTGAATGTATCAGATTTCCTCTTGGCTGACATTGCAACATCCTGTTGTCATGATGATTTCCCCGCTTCGCAGTACAATAATAATTTATCTCCAAATCCCCATAGGCAAAGACTATGCAAAATATCTATATTTGAATCTCTTCTATTTTATTGCCAATATAATAGAACTGTTACATGTGAATGAATACTGGGATGATAGGGCTGATGAAAAATTGATAGTATACAATTAGATAAAGGGCGTACATTTTCTGACTTTAGTTCCACTTTTTTGACGTGACAAATGCACATGTTGACAGTATGCCATCTAAACTCATAAGCAGCTTGTGGCATCATTTATCTGAGCGACATTTTGATTTATAGGTATTTCTAAAATGACATTACGTTATCCCACAAATAAAAAAAGTTCTGCAGAAAAGTAGAAAATATTAACCTTGTCACATTCTGTATTTCAGGAAATTTTAGCACAGGCAGGGATAATAGTATCATTTTGTATTATTTTTTTTATTGTTATTGTTACTTTTAACACTTTAAAGCAGATCTCTAGAATTACAATTTAAAAAAAATCATCTCTAGCTTCAATAATTACCTTGTGATTGGCGCTGTCCCTAGCAGATACTCTGCCCTGCAATTAGTCCTACATCTATATATATATATATATATATATATATATATATATATATATACAGTATCTCACAGAAGTGAGAACACCCCTCACATTTTTGTAAATATTTTATTATAACTTTTCATGTGACAACACTGAAGAGATTACACTTTGCTACAATGTAAAGCAGTGAGTGTGCAGCTTGTATAACAGTGTAAATCTGTTGTTCCCTCAAAATAACTCAACACATAGCCATTAATGTCTAAACAGCTAGCAACAAAAGTGAGTACACCTCTAAGTTAAAATGTCCAAATTGGGCCCAATTAGCCTTTTTCCTTTCCCTGGTGTCATGTGACTCGTTAGTGTTACAAGGTCTCAGGTGTGAATAGAGAGCAGGTGTGTTAAATTTGGTGTTATCGCTCTTACTCTCTCATACTCGTCACTGGAAGATCAGCATATCACCTCATGGCAAAGAACTCTCTGAGGATCTGAAAAAAAAATTGTTGCTCTATATAAAGATGGCCTGGCCTATAAGAAGATTGCAAAGACCCTGAAACTGAGCTGCAGCATGGTGGCCAAGACTATACAGTGATTTAACATGACAGGTTCCACTCAAACAGGCCTCTTCATGGTCGACCAAAGGAATTGAGTGCATGTGCTCAGCGTCATATCCAGAGGTTGTTTTTGGGAAATAGACCTTTGAGTGCTGCCAGCATTGCTGCAGAGGTTGAAGGGGTGGTGGGTCAGCCTGTCAGTGCTCTGACCATACACCGCGCACTGCATCAAACTGGTCTGCATGGCTGTCGTCCCAGAAGGAAGCCTCTTCTAAAGATGATGCACAAGAAAGCCCGCAAACAGTTTGCTGAAGACAGGCAAACTAAGGACATGGATTACTGAACAATGTCCTGTGGTCTGATTAGACCAAGATAAACTTATTTGGTTCAGATGGTGTCAAGTGTGTGTTCAGCAACCAGGTGAGGAGTACAAAGACAAGTGTGTCTTGCCTACAGTGAAGCATGGTGGTGGGAGTGTCATGGTCTGGGGCTGCACGAGTGCTGCCAGCACTGGGGAGCTACAGTTCATTGAGGGAACCATGAATGCCAATATGTACTGTGACATACTGAAGCAGAGCCTGATCCCCTCCCTTCAGAGACTGGGCCACAGGACAGTATTTCTACATGATAACGACCCCAAACACACCTCCAAGACAACCACTGCCTTGCTAAAGAAGCTGAGGGTAAAGGTGATGGACTGGCCAAGCATGTCTCCAGACCTAAACCCTAATGAGCATCTGTGAGGCATCCTCAAACTGAAGGCGTAGGAGCACAAGGTCTCTAACATCCACCAGCTCCGTGATGTCATCATTTCATAAAGGAGTGGAAGAGGACTCCAGTGGCAACTTGTGAAGCTCTGGTGAATCCAATGCCCAAGAGGGTTAAAGAAGTACTGAAAAATAATGGTGGCCACACATAATATTGACACTTTGGGTCCAATTTGGACATTTTAACTTAGGGGTGTACTCACTTTTATTGCCAGCAGTTTAGCTTGTCTGCCTTTAGGCAATTCTTGAAAACTCATTTATTCAAGGAAGCCTACCCCACCTCCACCTATGAACTGTACATGAGTCACCTCCATCAGATTATCCCCTGCAGCTATTATCTTTTGTACCACCTCTCCTTCTCTTTAGATTATAAGCTCCATGAGCAGGACCTTCCTATTCTTTTTGTATTGTACTGTGTTGTAATTGCACTGCCCCTTTTATATTGTAAATCACTGTACAAACTGTTGGCAATATATAAATTCAGTATAATACACGGTTTTATCTGCCTTACAATAACTGCTACAAACTTGCCTATTCATTCACTACGATCCTGTTACTATACTGTATAAGAAGGGATATTGTACTGCAGAGCCGGTACAAGGGCGGGGCGAAAGGGGCGGGTGCCCTGGGTGGTAAAATTTATTGGAGAGAGGGGGGTGCCACAGCTGGACAACTTCTTTCACACACTGGCTGCTGACTGTGTATGTAAATATATTGCTGGCCGCCAGCCGCTAACTGCCTGCAATGTGCCGAGTGCATTCCTGCACTTGGCACAGCCTGAAGCCTTCCCTTCTGCTTCTGTTCTTCTGTCAGGGGAGCGGAGAAAACTCCCCCCCCCCCCTGACAGGCACTCTGTAGTCCCGGCCATGACGTCATTGACTGAGAAGCCTGCCTGGATGGGAGGAACATAGAGTGCTCTCCTGCTTCAGCCACTACCTCGAGGAGCCGAAGAGAGGAGAAAGCAGAACAGCACAGCCACAGGCACTGTCTCTGTCTGCAGCAGCGTGAAGCCTGCCTGGTGAAGTGAAATTGGTAACTATTCAGACAGATGGGAGGGGGGTCTGGCTGAGTGGAGGTCAACTGTTCCGATTAGGGGGGGGGGACTGGCTGAGTGGAGGTAAACTATGCAGATTAGTGGGGGAGGGGGGGTTCTGGCTGAGAGGAGGTAAACTTTTCAGATTAGTGGGGGGGGGGGGGTTCTGGCTGAGAGGAGGTAAACTATTCAGATTAGTGGGGGGGAGGGGGGGTCTGTCTGGCTGAAAGGAGGTAAACTATTTAGATTAGTGGGGGGGGGGGGGAGTGAGGGGTCTGTCTGGCTGAGAGGAGGTGGTCAACTATTTAGATTGGGGGGGGGGGTCTGTCTGGCTGAGAGCAGGTCAACTATTTAGATTAGGGGGGGGTCTGGCTGAGAGGAAGAGGTTGACCAATTGTATTTAATTTCTGAAATATGCAGCATGAGTCTTTGTGTTTATTACTGCCACTAGTGTTCATTTTTAAAATGCAGCATGAGGGGGTTAATGTATTGCCGCTGGTCACTGCAGCACTTTGTGCTGCATTAGTGGCACCAGTGTCAGTATTAACCGCTTCCCGACCGCCGGCTGCAGTTATACTGTGGCAGGGCGGCCCTTCTGCGCGAACCAACATAGGTATACGCAGCTAGGGGGTGAGCGTGCGACCCAGGGACATCAGCAGGGACTCTGATTGCTGCCTGACACCCGTGATCGCTCCCCGCTGAGAGAGAATGGTCAGCTGTTGTAATCACAGCTGACCGTTCTTTTCCCTGGAATGATCACAGAGCTCCTGTGATCCTTCTATATAGGATCACAAGTCTCTATGGTCGTTTCACAAGCCACGCCCCCATACAGTTAGAGACACGCCCCTAGGTACACATTTAACCCCTTGATCACCTATAGTAATTATTCCTTCCCTGCCAGTGTCATTATTACAGTGACAGTGCATATTATTAGCACTGATTACTGTAGTAATGTCACTGGTCCCCCCAGAAGTGTCAAAAATGTCAGTCAGGGGTCCAATCTGTCTGCCGCAAAGTCGCAGTCCTGCAAAAAAAAAACGCAGATTGCCGCCATTTCTATTAAAAAAAAAAACAATAAAAATGGCATAAATCTTTTCCGTAGTTTGTAGATGTGATAACTTTTGCGCAAACCAAACAAAATACGCTTATTGCGATTTTTTGTTTACCAAAAACATGTAGCAGAAAACAAATTGGCCTAAAATGTTAAAAAATTAAGATTTTTAATTTTTTTTTATTGGGAATGTTATATCACAGAATGTGAAAAATATTGTTTTTTTTTTTTTCAGAATTGTCGCTCTTTCTTTGTTTATAGCGCAACAAACTAAAATCGTACTGGTGATCAAATACCACCAAAAGAAAGCTCTATTTGTGGGAAAAAAGACATAAATTTTATTTAGGTACAGTGTTGCACGACCGCGCAATTGTCCGTTAAAAAAACGCATTCCCGAATCGCAAAAAATGTGGGGGGGGGGGGCGCATCAGAAAAACCTTAATAAAATGTTACTTTAAAAAAAAAAAAAAATTCAGTAAAATAATAATAATAAAGCAAAAACAAAACAATTTTTGACAATAGGCCTCCATGTTTGGTTAAATTTGCAGACTTCAGCTTGATGCACGATATCTCACTGTAATATACACTGTTTACTGTTAAACCCTTCTCCAAATATTGTTCCAGTATTGGCCTGTGTGAGTTCTAAAAAACTTGTGAGCATCACTTTTCCTGCGGGGTTTAGTGTAGAATTTTTTCTTGACTGCTCCTTTTTAATAGAAATCGAAATCGATTGCACTCATGCTCTTTGGTGAGCTGTTTAGTGACCCATCTTGCATAAACTTTATAAAAGCCAAGCCTGCTATAGAAAATCTCAGATGCAGAACCATGACTAATTTGCATATAATTTGCCACTTTATTAATAATCACTTGTCGGTTCATCAGAATCGCAGCACTGATTTGCTCAATGCCTTCAATTTAAAGGATGAATAAATGGTTTGGCCCAAGCATGAGTTCGGGAGGAACATTTGTCTGGCTGTTTGCCGAACACCCTAATTTGCTAGTGTTTCCAGGTGTTTGGCCTGACGCATACCCTGCAATGCTGCTCCCTGATTGGGGAAAGCTTTCCCCAATCAGGGTGCTGTGTAAGCTGGTTGTTAGGGAATGGGGCTGGGAACCCGGCAGTGGCGTTCTTAACAACCGATGAGTCATCGGCTGTCGATGGGTTTCCCCGCTGACAGCTAAACAAAAAAAAAGGGTCGGTTAAAAAACAAAAAGCAAAAACGGCATAATTTTAAAAAAAAACAGCGTGGGAACCCCACCAGAATCCATATCAGACCCTTATCCGGGCAGGCAGCCTGGCAGAGCTCCCCCCCATCCCAGAGCACCTTGTCCTTGAGTTGATGGGGAAATTATGTAGATTAAACATGCATACAGATGTGTCAATTAGCAGGCAGACTAAGGGGACCCACCAGGCACTTTATTTAAAGGATTTTTTTTTTAAACCGGCACTTTTTTTTTTTTGTTTAGTTGTCCGCTGGGAAACCCATTGACAGCTGATGACTCATCGGTTGTTAAGGACGCCGCTGCCAGGTTGACAAAGACAAGGGCCTCTTACCGACAACCCTAGGCTGTGGATGTCGGGGTCTGGGGTGGGGGGCTTATCGGAATTTGGAAGCCCCCTTTAACAAGGGGGCCCCTGTAATGATATCCCGTATTGGACACACGAAAAGCTGTAGCAAGCGGCCATGTTGTTCAGTCATTATAGGTCAGCCATGACAGTCTTGCAGAACAGTTACACATTGCCGCAGTGATTACCCTCTCCCTCCTTGTCTAATTCATGAAATGCATAGGTTCTACACTTCAAAAGAGCCGTTAACTTAACTCAGAGACATTGAAAACCAGCGCTTAGGCCTGTGCAGAGCTGTAAACCGCTAATTGAGTCCTGGCAAAATGTCTGTTTCTTCTGTTCAGGCCTATCGTAAAACTGTGTCCTTTACCATCGGAGCAGGAACATCTGTCAAGTTTGAGAACCGATAACACCTGGCTCATCTACTGAACTCTGATAACACCCAGGACATTGATTTCAAGTATTCTTCCTCCTCAATTCTACCTTATTTTTCTATTGCTGAATTATGTCTCTATTTCTTTGAAATACCTTCTTCTGTAAATATTTTATTTGCACTTTGACCTTTTCATTATTAAAACCTTATTTTGAAAAGTGTTAACCTTGTCTCTAAGCTCTTAACCACTTAAGCCCCGGAAGATTTTACCCCCTTCCTGACTAGGGAGTATTTTGCGATTCGGCACTGCGTGACTTTAACGGACAATTGCGCAGTCCGTTAGAGCTACAGATGACGCTGTGATTGACAGTGAAACGCGTCTAGCGATTGGTCGAGCGGACAGCCACGTGATTTCCGGCTGGTGGAGCGCACGCTGCGGGAGCAGCTCACCACCGAGCCGTGCTTTGTATTCATGCATGTTTTTAACTATGTTTGTGAGTATACCCCTGTTTACCTCAATAAATTCCTTGTTGAAACGATCTTCACTATGATCAGTTTTCTTTTTATGAGGACACTCGGGATTCATCACTATATTTGAGGATCTTACCAGCAACAATCTTCCCAACAGCATCTAAGAAGCTGTGTGTAAAGTTTTACCAGTATTCCATGCCTGCTATTAACCACATTGTGGTAAGTAGATAACCAAAGGGGGTAACTCCTCATACAGCACGGATCAAGCACTCAAGCCCTTTAATATTCGGGAGGATTGATATATGGACATTATATATATTTATTTGTGATATGCACCATTGTTTAAGCACTTTATATGAATGTTTTTTGCATTTTATTCATTTCATGAATGTTGTCACTATGTTGGCTTAAGCATATTTGCACAGATATCTCAAAGCAGCGCTGCAATCACTGACCATTATACTTTAAAAGAGCACTAGCACTTTTCACTGCAGCAAGCAGCTTACATAAGTATTTATTTAAATTATTCTATTTTGCACAAAACTTAGCACTTTAATCACTCAGATTTTACACACCATAAGCGCGAGGTCCCACAGTCCTGTATTGTTGGATATTTGTTACTGAGGTGCTGATTAGGCACTCATATGTGCATTGTAGTAATATATGGTATTCCATTGATTGATTTCTGCATTACTTATTATTGTAATGAATAGCGAAACCACTATCACACTCACATTAATATATTTGTCAAGTTTATGATTACATGAACTAGGTGGCAGCAGTAATTCGCAATTTTTTACTTATTAGTGTGTATTTTATGTTGGTGATATTCACCGCACCATAGCAGCGCACCTGTTCTATTTACATTTTTACTTGCATATAAGCCTTCAAAATTGGCACTTTTGGTTTTTTCCTGTTAGACTTCAATGGGGCTCGCTGCTCGGATTAGAACATTTCCCTTGTTTGGGAGTTCTGCTGCAAACCGTTCAGAGGGGTGTTCGGCCCATTCCTAGTCAATGTATTTAGGCTCCTGGTACACCTTCAGACTACAAAAAAAGGAATTACCCTTCACTGTTCTTCTTTAATGAAAAGGATAGTGGAGCTGCCACGTTTACTGAGGCCTTCAACTGAGGGATGAAGGTCAAAGATTTGATAGAGAGACAACAAAGGTGCCATCACTCAACACGAATGAGCAGAAATTAGCACAGCCAACCTATAGATCATTATAGCAAAAGTGGTTATAATTAATGACTTATCCTTGCACATATCCTCCAAATGGACTTGCAAGTTGCAACCAATATTTTTCAGTGATTTGATATGATTCAAACATCCAAATATAACAGTTTTTGCTTACATGTGTTTGAAAAAGTTAGGATATCTTACACACTAATTAGTAGGTGGCTACTATTCTAAGAAGATTTGCTTAACTGAACCTCCATGCATAACAAAATATGTCTGATATGTGAAGCACAAACTGTACACAGTGATATTTTGACAGCCATAAGGAAGATATTTATGTGGTTTAAATATAGCTATATGACAATGATGGTCCAAACTGGTCTACATTATTTTCAAGTTTTAAACGTTAGAGTGTTATGTAGTGGGGAGCACGTCCGTTCTTTAGCCCGGTGCTGTCTGGATTTGGTAATAGGCACACCCTGCTGAGGTTCAGAAGCTCAGGGTTCCCCAGGGTTCTCACCATTTCTCCTGTAAGGGGACATCCTAAGAGCAAATAGAACACCAGGGCCCTCTTTCAACCCACTGACCTTGCTAGCACCAGACCCCACTGGGACTACAGTGCATAAGGCCATTGAGAGAGAAGCTGACTCGAGGCTAATATCAGCAAGCAGTTGAAAACAGATATGCTTTTATAACATTTACTCAATTTGATGAATAAAACATAACACTTCAGCCACCCATGGGCTAGCGGCACATAGCTCAAATTGCAGCAGATGAACCACAGGCAATTTAACCACCCATGGGGGTGGTGGAAAATAGCTTAAGATCAATGCATTCAGTAGATCAAAGTTCAGAGAAAGAATAGAGTAATGAGATATGAGTAAATAGTCCAACTAGGCAAGGAGGGGTATCCCAGATTCTCCCCTGAGGAAATGCGAGTAAGGGGAAACGACACTAGGATGGCCTCCCACTTACATGTTGATTCAATCCTAGCCCATAGACAGTTAATCCAATCACATTGTCCCTCTGCACAGCAGTTTCCCTCCTAAGCCTTCCATTTATATCTGGTCTCCCAGGGTATCCTTCACCTATCAGGGAAAGAGCTGCCATGTCACCCAGATGGCTCCTAAAGTCTAGGTGCATATATTTAGGGTGGTGACATCTTGCGGCCAAAATGGGGAACTGAAGCCAGTGCCTTACCCTACACTTGCCCTTTCAGAAATAATGGTGTATCTCTGTACTAACCATAACTTAGAGACATAACCCTTGGAACAAATTACAGATCCTAGCCCCAGGACACTACTAAGAGGTCTAACTCTAAAAAAAAAAAAAAAAAGTTCTATCCTCTTTTGGTTGGATCTCTAATGAGCAAACAGCAAAATAAACATTTTCAGCACAAAGGCGTAATGCAAATCAAATGTAATAGGACATTCCTACATTTGTACATGTTCAGCATAGATATCTGTCAATGAATAAAACATAGTATTATTTTTCTACTATGTGCAAAATAAGCATTCCGATCTGCCTTTTAGGCAATACCATGTAATAACCACATTTTTTTTTTTTTTTTAGGTAACAATGTGCAGTAACAAAAAATTGGTATATGCCGTATTAATGAACTTTTGCCTTTATCAAAATACTGAGCAATTTGAAATTATCAAGGAACTCAACCTGTTAGCAAGAAAGCTGACATTGAAGGTATTATGTGATCAAAGTAAAAGCCGTAAATCCTTGAGCCACAAGTCATGCATGAAAGGATGGAATGGACAAAACGGGACTTTAAGACTCTTAGAAACTTAGTTTAACTTTTAAGTGAAAATAAATTGTTGTTGCAAGGTCAGGAGGAGGACCAGGTTGAAGTCTTTAAGATTAATAGCGGCGAGCCTGAGGTATAAGCCACAGGTATTTATGAGGTCCCCAAGAAAGCTCCAAAAGAGAGCAGTATAGTAAGACAAGAAATAAAGTCCCATCTGTTATCAAAGCAAAGAGCGTTGTCCCAGAATCCATGCATCCCCCCCAGGTGAAATGCAAGTAGTCCTATTTGCAAAAGTCAACCAGATGGCTCCTAAATCTAAGGCTCACATGTGAGTTGTGGTGATATCTTGTGGCCAAAATAGAAAATTGGACCCATTGTCTTGCACCTTACATTTGTCTTACTATTTTGCATTAACTATAATGTACTAAACCTGGTAGCATTTAGAATCAAAGTTTGTAAACTGTCAGATAAGATGTGCACTATGAATACAAAATAACTTGTCTCTCATTACATTTACCCCCACTCTGCTGCTAGACTCAGTAGTCCAGGCTTGTATCTCTAATGGTCTTATCTCTTCCACCTACTCCCAACTGCTAGTAAAAATCCTGTCCTGACTAAGCTGCCACAGATGTGTAGATGGACGGAAGATTTGGGCACTATCACAGATGAAGCGAGGGAGGATATTGAGTCCTCTCAAGATGTACTAACCCAATTACTTATGCAGCATCAGGTTTACCATACCATTACATTCATCCATAGAATAGGTGCCAGAACTTATTCATTTTGCAGTAGATGTGGACACCCTAATGGGACTCTCATTTATGTATGTTTTATGATAATTCCCTAAAATACAGAGGTATGGAGCAGAGGTGATTTTAAGTGGCTTACTTACTTAACCATTTTAAATGTTAACCCACCAACCTCTACAGTATGTATTATGGATTATCACCTGGCACTCACCAGATCTTTGTTTCTTGCCTGTAGAATGCTTGCTTTAAAATGGGCTTCTCTTAATCCACCTCGACTTTCTTAATGGATTAGTGAACTCAACAGCTATATTGTATCTATGGAGAGACATACTTACTTCTTACATAATGCTGTACAGTACGTAAATTTGAGACCATGTGGGCCCCCAGGACAGAATATGCAGGTATGTGTCCCACCATGTCTAGCTGACCAGTCACCCATCTCTAAATCTGTCAGTTATAGCAATCCTCTATAAGCTTTAGTAATGGCATATTCTTCAATGGTTGGTGTTTTTTTTTTATGTCCATGCTATGCTGTATTTACTTTTTCCTTTTTTTTTTGTTTAACAGCCTTGCATGTCAATATATTAATTTTTTTTTTTTTTTCTTTTGGTTTAGGCAAAAAAATGCTAAATAAAATCTGATTAAAAAGAAAAAAAAAAAAAGGTTTGTAGACTGAAGTAACCACAGGTTAGGAGATTATTTGACTAGTTTGTGTCAACAGTAAAGGGGTACTGTTGTAGTCTTTGCTTAGGTCTTCCCTCCTTTTTTTCTTTAGTGACAGATATACAGTATCTGAAGGCTTAGATAGTTTGAAAATGTCTATCCTTTTTTCCTCTGGTTACCTCACCCCTAGAATACAAGCACCCACTAAGTGTAGTTTTATGGACTTAAATGTGGAATGTGGAAAGGAATTTTACTCACAAAAGTGAAAACGTGACAGGCATATCAGAAGATATTGAGACAGGGTTGTAATCAGTGTTGGGGTAGTTACTCA
Organism: Pelophylax lessonae; assembly: GCF_965119305.1. Classification (NCBI taxonomy): domain Eukaryota; kingdom Metazoa; phylum Chordata; class Amphibia; order Anura; family Ranidae; genus Pelophylax; species Pelophylax lessonae. Next base: position 123,448,646 of record NC_138770.1, read on the forward strand.
AAAAATGTAACTAACTAACTAACTAGTTACTAGTTACTTCTGTAAATTGTAATGAGATTACTTTACTAGTTACTGCATTTGAAAAGTAACTTCACTACTTATTACTTTACTCTCCTCTTTCTTAATTGACCGTGTAGAAGAAGATACATGACACTCTTTCTGCATAGAGTTCATTGTATAAACATAGGCTTTGGGAAACATGAGAACAAAACCTGAAAAAAACAGAATAAAACATAAAGTGCAACAAAAAGTCATAAACTTCATCCCTCTCTATTCTTCGAAATAACGATTGTATCGCACGACTTGGGTAACGCAGGAAAGCGTGTTCTTATAGCCTAGTAAAGTAGTGTAGTTACTTCCCATAGCCTAGTAAAGTAGTGTAGTTACCAATATTAGTATTGTAACTAGTTACATTACTTAGTTACCCAAAAAAGTAATGTAGTTACTGTAATCAGTTACTTTGTAACTAGTTACCCCCAACACTGGTTGTAATCTGGGTGGTGTGAAACTGAGGGAATGAGCATCAGTGTTAGCAGATCTAAACAAAAAAGGCTTAGGACTCAAGAGTCGCCTTCTTGCTCTCACACACTGCTGCCAGCCTGGTTTGCTACATATGAACTTTTCATGGACTTTTAAGGACTTTTATTATTATTATTATTATTGCAGTTTGTCAACACATCTAGCCCATTATCTTGTGCTCTAGGCCCCATACCCAGTGCCTACACTTGCACCGATTCTGTGTCTTTTTCACCCAAACATTACATTGTTTAATGGCAGAAACTGGGCTTGGTTATTCTGGAACAGTTAGCAAATAATGTACCTGTAATCATGTAGTTATTGGCCAGCACTAATTCATACGGATAGCACTTGATGTAAAGCCCATTAAAAGTGGGGCTTACTGGAGATCATTACCCATACAGGTAAACCTCAGTGCTACGACAAGTTATGCAATTAAAGTAGTTTCAAAGTGCATTATCAACATACATGCTGCATTTGACAGCATGTAAGTAGTTTAACACATTCAGATAATGTTAATTTTTTTTTTTGCAAAAAGATAAATGTAAAACACAGTACTGTAACATAACACTGACCCACACTGTACTTGTGGGCTTTCGTCAGTATACGGCTTCCTACAGTCTGAACATAGATAGAGATTCCAGCCGCCCTACATACAAAACTAGCCTGAACTTAGCTTGTATGTGTCTGAAAGCAACTAACTCTTTATTGAAACACAGGCACAAACAGATATACACGGTGGGACAACCCCCCTCCCCCTTAGCAGCCAATCCACATACACATATACATCCTATAATAAGTTTATCTTAAGGCAGACAGAACAAAAATATAAGAACAATGGGATACAGGTACTTAACAATAACAAACCCCACCCCACTAGCAAGGGTCTCCTGCAATATTCTAGCAATCTGAAAAGTCAAACTGTTCATCTTCATATATTTCCTGAGGGACATTGTCCAGAAATATTATTGTCCCAAGTGAAAGAGCCCTTCACTCTTTCAACACAAACCACACATATAGAACCCAGGATAACCGGGGTAACACGAAAGGCTGAGTCCAGTGTGGTTGTACAGCGAGTCTGATTAGTGCAGACCAGACTGGGGTTCTTGGTCACCCTGTGCCCCTAATAGACACAGGGTGACTTACACATACGAGGGGCTGGGGAAGCTGGACAAGGAGTTTCCCAACCTCTCTAAAGTAATCTGGGTTCCACAAGCCCCCCGACCAAAGTGACTCCCATCACAAGTACAAAAACAGCAAGATGCATGCAATAAAAGTGGTCCCTGCACTACAAGCAAGATCTACGTGTTTACTGTAGGCCCCTCCCTATTGCCAAATTTCTACACTAAAATAATAATAAAATAAAAAAACAACTTGTAGGGAAAAAAATAAAGATAGTTAATATACTTACCTTAACCAAAACTACCATACTATAGGAGACAATTCCACTATCCTTCTGGGAATGCTAAGTAGCCTTAATCTCATAGAATAGTGCAGGAGCAATTTCTCACAAGATTTGGGTTACTCAGAACTTCCAAGGGTCTCTAGCTGGAAACATACTGATGTTACCCTTCTCTGTGCCATGAGTGGAAGCCAGGGTTTAATGACCTACTATTGTTCCTGTAAGGGAGGGGGGTTCTTTGTATCAAAATATATTCTATTCCTTAGATATCAAAGTGTATCTGAACCCAAGATAAAAAATAAAATATATTACAGCTTACAAGTCCCTAAATGTGGTGCTGAATTTGTTTTCTTTTTAGGATTTTTAAAAATAATTCTTTATTTGTAAAGAAGGCTAGTTGTAACAGTGCATGTTACAGAGCATAAGTATCTTAAGCAAGATTTCATATGAAGTACAATGTACGGTATATATAAAAAAAAGGAGTTCAGCATAAAATACATTTTTTTGAGAGATGGGTTGATTTATTTGGGCTACATAGACATTTGGCTACAGTGACGTGCCTCTAAAAAGCGATCGATCCCCATTTGGAGGCAAATAACAGGCAATATGTTGCCTCCTCACAGCCCATTTTAACCCCGTAAATGCCACACTAATTAAATGCAATCATGCTTATTGTGTGTGGTTGTGGGGCATTTGCAGCACATCCATATTCACTTGAATGAGTCTTATTCAGAGGCAGTCCTGCCAGCCGAAAGCAACAAAGGGCATCAATTTTTCTGCAGTCGTAATGCTATGTGAACACCCCCATCTGCTCCTTTTGCAGCTTTGAAGGGGTTTGTTGGGGACGCTAAGATTGAGACTCAACCACTTGTTTTCAACACCTCCCCAACTGCAAGTCTAAATGATGTCGGCATGCTCTTGGTGGTACTATATGCTGTGCAGAAGCATTCCTTGTCAGTAAGATGTAGCACAGCAAGAACAGCCAGCCAGTTGAGTTTATTTAGCACTGCCAGAGGCTGCCTGCTGGGAGACTATTTAGTCTCACCCTGCTGTATGTTCCTGGCCTTAACATTTTTTCAGCATTTTCTGCTATGTGTTCTGGCCCTTGGTCCTTGACCTATTAGCTCACAGCTACCTTGTATACCCACTTAATACCATTTTACCTGGTTATCATTATTCCCCTTATCCTCTTTTTTTTATTTGTACATAGCTAGGTAGTTAGTTTTTCTCTTTTCTTGCATGTCCACTTGCTTTATGGATAGGTTTCTATATTTATGTTTTATATAATTTGTGTACCTGGGTTCATAAGGTAACACTCACTTTCACAGAAGCTCACAGTTTAAGTTCCCTAGGGCCTTTTCCTGTATTTGCACCCACAGTCAGACACGACAGTCACTCCCTTGGCTCAATAAACAGTCTAGGGGTATGCTTTTCGGTTGCTTTATTGCAGAATTTGAACTTGGATGGGAAAAGGGTAACTGTGGGATACTCCAGTAACTTTAGCAGCAACTTGAGGACACAAATCTTCCTTCTATTATTGTGAGCAGAGTCCTTGTACAAGCAGTTAGTGGACTGAATTATACCAGGCTCCAGGTACAATGTCCCCTTTGAGAAATACTGACTCTAGCACTCGAGGGCAGGAGCAGGCTGGGCCAGGGTGGCAATATCCCTCCAGGCCACCCTAACATATTCAAAACAACTAGACGCAGATGCCCGCTGAAATTCTTTTTTTTTTTTTTGTGGCACCCAGGGCTGACTCTACCATGGGTCCCACTGGGGTACCTCAGAGGGGAAGGTGGGTAAGCGCCACCAGATTACACGCAGTAGGGTTCTCCCGCTGGCATATGAAATCCCGCTTCCTGGACCTGCTCCTATGATAGACCGCACACTGGTGATGCCTATCATAGGAGCCGGTCTAGGAGGCAGGACTTCTTATGACAGCACCTGCACTTGGTAAGCAGGAGATCTCCGCTCTGTGAAATCCAGTGGCTCTCCTCTCTTTGCATTGGATGGGCACTGGTGAGGCTGCAGTGGATGCGCAACTGGTGAGGCTACATTGTATGGGCACTGGTCAGGCTGCAATGATGGACACTGATCATGCTTCATTGGATGGGCACTGGTGAGGCTGCACTGGATGGGCAACTGGTGAGGCTGCATTGGATGGGCACTGGTTAGGCTGCATTGGGTGGGCACTGATCAGGCTGCAATGACGGGCACTGACCAGGCTGCATTGAATGGGCAACTGGTGAGGATGCATTGGATGGGCACTGATCAGGCTGCATTGGATGTGCACTGATCAGACTGCATTGGATGGGCACTGATCAGGTTGCATTGGATGGGCACTAACCAGGCTGTATTGATGAGTACTGGAGAGGCTGAATTAGATGAGCACTGATCAGGCTGCTATGATGGGCACTGATCAGGCTGCATTGGATGGGCACTGGTGAGGCTGCATTGGATGGGCAACTGGTGAGGCTGCATTGAATGGGCACTGGTGTGTCTGCATTGGGTGAGCACTGATCAGGTTGCAATGACAGGCACTGATCAGGTTGCATTGGATGGAAACTGGTGAGGATGCATTGGATGGGCACTGGTGAGGATGCATTGGATGGTCACTGATCAGACTGCATTGGATGGGCACTGATCAGACTGCATTTGATGGACACTGATCAGGCTGCATTGGATAGGCACTGATCAGGCTGCATTGGATGGGCACTGGAGAGGCTGCAATGGATGGACACTAATCAGGCTGCAATGAGTGGCACTGATCAGACTGCATGGATGGGCACTAATAAGGCTGCATTGATAGGCACTAATCAGGCTGCACTGAGGGGCACTGATGAGGCTAACATGCTGGGCACTGGTAAAGGCTGCATTGATGGGCACTGTTTAGGCTGCATTGATGGGCAATAGGTCATCCATTACATTGACTCTGAAGCAGTCGGCCTGTGTCCTGCAAAACTGGTCAGGCGTACACACCATCCACCCCTTTGGTCACTCTCCTCCCCCTTGGTGATGGAACAATTGATTATGGACTTCTGGGACTTGTACTCTTTTACATAACAACTGATGACTTGGACACTTTCCATGAATTCACTGAACGGATGAGTATACCTCACTTATTTAATCCATCATTTACAGTACTTTGGTTTTGTTCCTGTTCATTTTTGAGGATATACAATGAATTAATATATCTGTGATGTGTGAGGGAGGCTTTTTGCTCACACAACTTATCGAAACGTAAACATTAGAGACTATTGACTTTTCTGTTTGGTGAACAGTATGCCTCCTCTGGACCACATACAGATCCTTCCTTTACCACTGATGTGATTTACTTTATCAGCCAGGAACTTACCAAGTTTACCATCTCCATTCATTGATAACTATTCATTGAAGAAAAGGACACACATATAGGTGTTCTGTGCAGGTGTCAGAACTAAGGTTCGGTTAGATGGTCAGTACAATAATTTAGGGATTCAGAAGTAAAATATAAATCATAGCAATTTATTGTGAATAATATTTATGTTATTACAGCACCGTACAGATATTGGCTTAGCCTAATTATATGTGACCAGTATAAACACAGAAAACAAAACAAAAAAAAAAAAAAAACAAGACATACAACGTGAATAGTGTTGAGCGAACACGGACTGTATTATTCGTGTTCGTACCGAATAATTGGATTTTTTGTACCCGAACACGGACACGGACACTTTACTGTATGTTCGGGTAAAAATCCGTGTTCGGTCGTTTTATTTCCGGGTTTTGCATGCTTTGGCGCTCTTTTCATGGCGGGCTTTCAACAGCCAATCAACAATCGTTTAACTGGTGTGCCTTAAGCCATCCCAGCCATGCCTGCAAATGTCTCAGTAGCTGTGATTGGCCGTCTGAAGCATGTGACCAAGTCTTTATAAGTTCGAGGCAGCCGCAGCGGCGTCATTATGCTGCTTAGATTCAGGGACAGAGCACACATCAACGTGCTGGCTGCTGATTAGGGAAAGATAGGCAGGAAAAAACCATTTGTGTCCGGATAGAATTGAGGGACAGGTCGGAGTGTTTAGGCAGGGCGAGTTGTAGGCATTTTAGGGATAGAGTCTGCTGAATTATATAGGGTCAGTGTCTTCTACAAACTACAATCGATATTGCTGTGTGGGGGGTGGGGTCTGCACTCAATCCTGATCTACGATCTCTTCTCAATCCTGTTAGGGACAGAGTCTGCTGAATTTTAGGGAAACTGTGTTCTACAAACTACAATCGATATTGCTGTGTGGTGTGGGATTGGAGATAGGCAGGTGTCAGTGATCCACATCCATTTTTCTGTGTGTGAGCTGCAGTGAACACAATCTTTTTGGGCTGCAGTGAACACAATCTTTTTGGGCTGCAGTGAACACAATCTTTTTGGGCTGCAGTGAACACAATCTTTTTGGGCTGCAGTGAACACAATCTTTTTGGGGTGCAGTGAACAAAATCTTTTTGGGGTGCAGTGAACACAATCTTTGTGGGGTGCAGTGAACAAAATCCTTTGTGGGGTGCAGTGAACACAATCTTTTTGGGGTGCAGTGAACAAAATCCTTTTTGGGGTGCAGTGAACAACATCCTTTTTGGGGTGCAGTGAACACAATCTTTTTGGGGTGCAGTGAACAAAATCCTTTGTGGGGTGCAGTGAACACAATCTTTTTGGGGTGCAGTGAACACAATCTTTTTGGGGTGGAGTGAACAACATCCTTTTTGGGGTGCAGTGAACAAAATCCTTTTTGGGGTGCAGTGAACAAAATCATTTTTGGGGTGCAGTGAACACAATCTTTTTGGGGTGCAGTGAACACAATCTTTGTGGGGTGCAGTGAACACAATCTTTTTGGGGTGGAGTGAACAACATCCTTTTTGGGGTGCAGTGAACAACATCCTTTTTGGGGTGCAGTGAACACAATCTTTTTGGGGTGCAGTGAACACAATCTTTGTGGGGTACAGTGAACAGAATCTTTGTGGGGTGCAGTGAACACAATCTTTGGGGGGTACAGTGAACACAATCTTTGTGAGGTGCAGTGAACACAATCTTTGTGGGGTGCAGTGAACACAATCATTGTGGGGTGCAGTGAACTCAATCTTTGTGGGGTACAGTGAACACAATCTCATACTGAAGGTTTGAGGGTGCTGCCTGTTCCATACTCCCCCTACTCCTCATCTAGCCTTTTAGGGGTACAAACAATAGTAATTGGGGCCTAGTGTGGTTGTGTACGTGTGATATACATACACTTTTTTGGGATCATATTTTCTATTCCGCTATTTAATCAAAAACCTTTGGGGATCAGTTAAATTGGGGGATAGTCTGTGTTGGTACGTGTGAGAGAGATCCACCTTTCCAAGTTGTTGGGGTTCATCTCATACTTCTGAAGGTTTGAGGGTGCTGCCTGTTCCATACTCCCCCTACTCCTAGCCTTTTAGGGGTACAAACAATAGTAATTGGGGCCTAGTGTGGTTGTGTACGTGTGATATACATACACTTTTTTGGGATCATATTTTCTATTCCGCTATTTAATCAAAAACCTTTGGGGATCAGTTAAATTGGGGGATAGTCTGTGTTGGTACGTGTGAGAGAGATCCACCTTTCCAAGTTGTTGGGGTTCATCTCATACTTCTGAAGGTTTGAGGGTGCTGCCTGTTCCATACTCCCCCTACTCCTAGCCTTTTAGGGGTACAAACAATAGTAATTGGGGCCTAGTGTGGTTGTGTACGTGTGATATACATACACTTTTTTGGGATCATATTTTCTATTCCGCTATTTAATCAAAAACCTCTGGGGATCAGTTAAATTGGGGGATAGTCTGTGTTGGTACGTGTGAGAGAGATCCACCTTTCCAAGTTGTTGGGGTTCATCTCATACTTCTGAAGGTTTGAGGGTGCTGCCTGTTCCATACTCCCCCTACTCCTAGCCTTTTAGGGGTACAAACAATAGTAATTGGGGCCTAGTGTGGTTGTGTACGTGTGATATACATACACTTTTTTGGGATCATATTTTCTATTCCGCTATTTAATCAAAAACCTTTGGGGATCAGTTAAATTGGGGGATAGTCTGTGTTGGTACGTGTGAGAGAGATCCACCTTTCCAAGTTGTTGAGGTTCATCTCATACTTCTGAAGGTTTGAGGGTGCTGCCTGTTCCATACTCCCCCTACTCCTAGCCTTTTAGGGGTACAAACAATAGTAATTGGGGCCTAGTGTGGTTGTGTACGTGTGATATACATACACTTTTTTGGGATCATATTTTCTATTCCGCTATTTAATCAAAAACCTTTGGGGATCAGTTAAATTGGGGGATAGTCTGTGTTGGTACGTGTGAGAGAGATCCACCTTTCCAAGTTGTTGGGGTTCATCTCATACTTCTGAAGGTTTGAGGGTGCTGCCTGTTCCATACTCCCCCTACTCCTAGCCTTTTAGGGGTACAAACAATAGTAATTGGGGCCTAGTGTGGTTGTGTACGTGTGATATACATACACTTTTTTGGGATCATATTTTCTATTCCGCTATTTAATCAAAAACCTTTGGGGATCAGTTAAATTGGGGGATAGTCTGTGTTGGTACGTGTGAGAGAGATCCACCTTTCCAAGTTGTTGGGGTTCATCTCATACTTCTGAAGGTTTGAGGGTGCTGCCTGTTCCATACTCCCCCTACTCCTAGCCTTTTAGGGGTACAAACAATAGTAATTGGGGCCTAGTGTGGTTGTGTACGTGTGATATACATACACTTTTTTGGGATCATATTTTCTATTCCGCTATTTAATCAAAAACCTTTGGGGATCAGTTAAATTGGGGGATAGTCTGTGTTGGTACGTGTGAGAGAGATCCACCTTTCCAAGTTGTTGGGGTTCATCTCATACTTCTGAAGGTTTGAGGGTGCTGCCTGTTCCATACTCCCCCTACTCCTAGCCTTTTAGGGGTACAAACAATAGTAATTGGGGCCTAGTGTGGTTGTGTACGTGTGATATACATACACTTTTTTGGGATCATATTTTCTATTCCGCTATTTAATCAAAAACCTTTGGGGATCAGTTAAATTGGGGGATAGTCTGTGTTGGTACGTGTGAGAGAGATCCACCTTTCCAAGTTGTTGGGGTTCATCTCATACTTCTGAAGGTTTGAGGGTGCTGCCTGTTCCATACTCCCCCTACTCCTAGCCTTTTAGGGGTACAAACAATAGTAATTGGGGCCTAGTGTGGTTGTGTACGTGTGATATACATACACTTTTTTGGGATCATATTTTCTATTCCGCTATTTAATCAAAAACCTTTGGGGATCAGTTAAATTGGGGGATAGTCTGTGTTGGTACGTGTGAGAGAGATCCACCTTTCCAAGTTGTTGAGGTTCATCTCATACTTCTGAAGGTTTGAGGGTGCTGCCTGTTCCATACTCCCCCTACTCCTAGCCTTTTAGGGGTACAAACAATAGTAATTGGGGCCTAGTGTGGTTGTGTACGTGTGATATACATACACTTTTTTGGGATCATATTTTCTATTCCGCTATTTAATCAAAAACCTTTGGGGATCAGTTAAATTGGGGGATAGTCTGTGTTGGTACGTGTGAGAGAGATCCACCTTTCCAAGTTGTTGGGGTTCATCTCATACTTCTGAAGGTTTGAGGGTGCTGCCTGTTCCATACTCCCCCTACTCCTAGCCTTTTAGGGGTACAAACAATAGTAATTGGGGCCTAGTGTGGTTGTGTACGTGTGATATACATACACTTTTTTGGGATCATATTTTCTATTCCGCTATTTAATCAAAAACCTTTGGGGATCAGTTAAATTGGGGGATAGTCTGTGTTGGTACGTGTGAGAGAGATCCACCTTTCCAAGTTGTTGGGGTTCATCTCATACTTCTGAAGGTTTGAGGGTGCTGCCTGTTCCATACTCCCCCTACTCCTAGCCTTTTAGGGGTACAAACAATAGTAATTGGGGCCTAGTGTGGTTGTGTACGTGTGATATACATACACTTTTTTGGGATCATATTTTCTATTCCGCTATTTAATCAAAAACCTTTGGGGATCAGTTAAATTGGGGGATAGTCTGTGTTGGTACGTGTGAGAGAGATCCACCTTTCCAAGTTGTTGGGGTTCATCTCATACTTCTGAAGGTTTGAGGGTGCTGCCTGTTCCATACCCCCCCTACTCCTCATCTAGCCTTTTAGGGGTACAAACAATAGTAATTGGGGCCTAGTGTGGTTGTGTACGTGCGAGATACATACACTTTTTTTGATCATATTTCCTATTCCGCTATTCAATAAAAACCTTTGAGGATCAATTGAATTGCGGGATAGTCTGTGTCGGTACGTGTGAGAGAGATCCACCTTTCCAAGTTGTTGGGGTTCATCTCATACTTCTGAAGGTTTGAGGGTGCTGCCTGTTCCATACCCCCCCTACTCCTCATCTAGCCTTTTAGGGGTACAAACAATAGTAATTGGGGCCTAGTGTGGTTGTGTACGTGCGAGATACATACACTTTTTTTGATCATATTTCCTATTCCGCTATTCAATAAAAACCTTTGAGGATCAATTGAATTGCGGGATAGTCTGTGTCGGTACGTGTGAGAGAGATCCACCTTTCCAAGTTGTTGGGGTTCATCTCATACTTCTGAAGGTTTGAGGGTGCTGCCTGTTCCATACTCCCCCTACTCCTCATCTAGCCTTTTAGGGGTACAAACAATAGTAATTGGGGCCTAGTGTGGTTGTGTACGTGTGATATACATACACTTTTTTTGGATCATATTTTCTATTCCGTTATTTAATTTAACTGGGCCTCCATGCGAGACCTGTGTGCCTTGTTGCGCTGTTTTGAGTACTCCACCAACATGGCCAGTGGCAATGACGCCGTTCTCAGCTTAACTATCCCACTTCTATGCCTCCTTGAAAAAACAATTCGGGCGATGATGGAAGAGGATGTGGCACAGGATGAGGAGGAGGAGGAGGATGAAGAGGTAACATTTCCAAGGCTTTCAGGGCAGTCATTCGCAAGGGGCTCCGAGGGTGGGTTCCTGCACACGCAAACGCCAGGGACGCAATTGTCCAGCAGGGGCACAGTTCTGGAGGATGAGGAGGATGAGGAGGAGGAGGAGCTGGAGGAGGAGATGGAACCATGTTCACAGCAGGGTGGCACCCAGGCCAGCTCATGGCCATCACTGGTGCGTGGCTGGGGGGATACAGAGGACACGGACCATACACCTCCCACAGAGGACAGCCTTTCGTTGCCTCTGGGCAGCCTGGCACACATGAGCGATTACATGCTGCAGTGTCTCCACAACGACCGCCGAGTTGCCCACATTCTAACTTGTGCTGATTACTGGGTGGCCACGCTGCTGGATCCCCGTTACAAGGACAACGTACCGTCCTTAATTCACTCACTGGAGCGCGATCGCAAGATGCGCGAGTACAAGCGCACGCTGGTAGACGCCATGCTGCTGGCATTCCCATCTGACAGCGGGGCCACAGTGGAAGCACAAGGCAGAGGAGGAGGAGGAGGAGGTCGCCAACGCAACCAGGGCACCGCCAGCACCTCAGAAGGCAGGGTTAGCATGGCCGAAATGTGGAAAAGCTTTGTCAGCACGCCACAACAAACAGCAGCACCAGCAGCTCAGATGGAACGTCTTAGCAGGAGGCAGCATTTTACCAACATGGTGGAGCAGTATGTGTGCACACGCCTACATGTAGTGAATGACGGGTCTGCCCCCTTCAACTTCTGGGTCTCCAAATTGGGCACATGGCCTGAGCTTGCCCTTTACGCCTTGGAGGTGCTGGCGTGCCCTGCAGCCAGTGTATTATCTGAACGGGTATTTAGCACGGCTGGGGGCGTTATAACAGACAAGCGCAGCCGCCTGTCCAGAGACAATGTGGACAAGCTCACGTTCATTAAAATGAACCAGGCATGGATCCCACGGGACTTTTCCGTACCTTATGCAGAATAGCAATGGATACCGACCTTACCCACCCATTGTTCCATTTTTGCTCTTTCTCACTCTTTTGGGGTGTACCCTCATTTAAAATTTGTGAAAAGAAGCAGTGTTGGCTACCTCGTCCTCCTCCTCAGGGCCAGATTAATGTAGGGGCTATTGGAGCTGCAGCTCCAGGCCCCTACCTTTTATATAGGCCCCGGGTTGGCCATATTCACTGTTACCGCTCTTCTGTCACTTGTAAACACAGAAGTCTGGCTTCTATGCTCGCTTCCCCAGGCAGCACCCTCAGAACCTCCCCACACAGCGTGAAGGCCGGACAAGGAGGGACAGTTGGCGATGCATGGATGTGTTTATGGGCTTCAGAGACAGCATCCCATGTTGAATTAGGCATGCATGGCTGCACCCTTCCTCCTCTGGGTGCATGGCAAGGCACGGCCCTAAGGCCCTTCAAAATCCTCAGCACCAAGCCCATGATGCTGTTAATCCGGCCCTGGTCCTCCTCCACCGCCGCTTCCACCTACACCGCCCATAGGTGTGCGCAGCCTATTGCATTAAGGTGTGCACCCCAAAGTTGAAATACACATGCATGTGTTTGCCAGCAGGGAGAGTAATGTATCGGGGCCATGTACCTGTAGGCAAGGAGAAATAGAGCAGAGCAGGTCCCAGGGAGATCTTTCCCATCTCCTCACTGGCAATGCTATGTGCCCTAGGTGATTAGGGTGTGCCCAGGCACACCCAGCACACCCTGTGCGCACGCCTATGTCACCGCCACATCCACCACCACCTTAACCTCCCTCCTACTCCATATGGGCCTCGTCCTTCAGAGATGAAGAAGAACATTGTTTTATTTTTCTGTTTTTTTTGTTGTTTTAAGTTATTTCCCTATCCACATTTGTTTGCAGAGCACTTGCCATGCTCTTAATTACGTTTTGCTGCCATTTGCAGCACTCTAGCCCTTTCCTTTGGTGTTTTAGAGCCATTTTAGTGCCTTAAAGTTCGGGTCCCCATTGACTTCAATGGGGTTCGGTGTCCGGGAAAAGTTCGGTAAAAGTCCGGGACACGGACCCGGACTTTTTTTTAAAGTTCGGCCGAACCCGTCGAACACGGACATCTAGGTGTTCGCTCAACCCTAAACGTGAAACATTTAAACATTTAACAGGGTACCGGCCGGTGCATAATGAAATACATCATTAGGGTATTTGTAATCAAATGTAATTATTTCTGGCGGTAGATTCCGTTTCTGTATCCTCCTATGATGTGTGTCTGTGGACTTGCGGGGGGAATTTGGTAATCAGCTTTTTATGCTTGATATAGCAGAGTGAGTAGGTATTTACGGTGGTGGGTGGTTGGGGTAATTTTTCCTCCACTTGATACCATTTACACTGTCCGAGGGTATGGCAGTATTCTTTTCCTCTTTGCTCCTGAGTCTATGACTCGTGGGTTAGGTCGGCAATTGCCTAGATTCCCAGCTATTTCCCTCTCATAGTGTAAATGAAGTGTCAGGTTTCAGCGGATCATAGGTTTGGGGATGGTTCATTAGTATGTTTGGTATGTCCTTAATAAGCTTGTTATTATGGAGATTTTGCAGAGTATATAGATATCTCCTTTTATATTGGCGGCATTGATGGAGGGGTGTCAGGTGGTTTAAGTGAAACACCGTTTCTTGGGGACTATGCAGAGTGTATGTCTGTGTTGATTAATGTAGGGATTACTCCAGTATATGGCTCAGTCTCATCAGAGACACTCTGTCAGCCGGATGGCTGATTCTTCACCCCCTTCCTGGACGGTGTAGTGTTTCCACTTACCTGACCTCCGACTCCTTGCCGCGCCGCTCTGCTTCCTGTCCTCCGCTAAGATGCCGCTGAAGTGCCTGGTTCGTGTGCTGATCCCGATCCGCCGGCTCCCGCTGGCTCCTCCGCCGTCCACGTCTGTGACACTGCTCGTTGCACTGGTCGGTGAAGATGACGTCAACGCGTTTCGCTTCTCCGATTGGCGTAGCTTCGTCTGGACGTAACCTAACCCGCCTCCTGTGCCCTCTAATTACATGTCTTCACAGGTGATCGGGTTAAACATTGATTGAATACTCAGGGGGTTCTTGTGATTTTAAATTACACATCGGGTGATTTGTTGAATAAAGGGCTGTAAACCTTTGTGTATTTTAAGCATGGCATGATCTATTGGTCAGTTCCATAGGTTAATTCAGTCCTGAATTACCTCATTTTGGTAGTCATGTTCCCAAAGTTACCATTTATTTTCGGTAAAAGTTTTTCGTCTTTCCCTGTCTTTATGGACGATATTGCCACATATCTGTCCATGTATGGCAAATTTACTCATTTATCATTCCATACAATTTTTCTTGGAAACAGAAAGGGGGGGGGGGGGAAACACATTTGGACATGACTGGGGTATTGAGATTTCACTAACAACAACAAAGACATTGACTCATATACTGGTTTTAAAGAACATGTGTAATTTTAGCTTTTATTATTTTTATTCTAGTTTTGATGTAGGGATGGATTTGTGTTGGATTACTTAATTCTATCCTCTCTTCGTCATAAAGGGCTTGTTTCTTTAGAGCATGGTCGTTTAACACTTTGTTCACAACATTTTCTGATGGGGGAATTTAATTCCCTTTTTCCTTTTTTCTTTTGGTTTTGTTAGGGTGTAGCAGCTCTTATTATCTTTCCAGGAATACCTGTAAGTTCATTTCTGTATTCAACCCTATGGGGGTGAGGCTATTTAGATTAAATATCCACCATTTTTCTTTTTGCAATAATATTCGGTCAAAGTCACCTCTTCTGGGTGATATTTTTAGTTCATATATTCCTTTGATTTTTGTATCTTGTAAATTTCCGTTATGGTACTGGGTGTTATGTCTGGCTAGAGGTTTATCCGGATTTTTTTCCCGTATCTCTCTCATATGTTCACCAATGCGTGTTTTTAGTTGTCTTTTTGTTTTTCCAATGTAATTTTTCTTACATGGGCATGTTATCATATAGATTACTTTTGTCGTCGCACAATTTATTAGATTACGGATTTCGTATTTTCTTTCCCCTGTAGCATCATGGAAGGTGTCTGTCCTGTCTATGAATGGGCAGATTTGGCATCTACCGCATGCGAACATGCCTTTACTTCTTGGGGTTTTCATTAGCCAGGTCTCATCTACTTCCTTTGAGAATTCGGATCTAGTCAGAATGTCTTTTAGATTTCTTGCTCGCTTTGCCACCATGTTTGGGTTGGGGCCTACTATCTCTCTTATAGTTGGTGTGTTGTTTAGGATGCCCCAGTGTTTCTTTAGGGTCTCACGTACCGCTTCCCATTGCGTTCCATATTGTGTAATGATTCTTGTTGTTCCAATGGCGTCTTTTTTCACGGGGCTTTTTCTTGTCAAGAGATCTTTTCGTTCTCGTTTGCTTGCTTTTTCTTTAGCTTTTCTCAGTTGTTTGTGCGAGTATCCTCTCTCTCGGAATCTCCTATAGAGATCTTTGCTTTCCTCGTAGTAGTCGTTCTGTTTCGTACAATTCCGTTTGATTCTTAAGAATTGGCCTGTAGGTATTCCGTTTTTTAGCCATTGAGGGTGGTGGCTGTCAGCTTTCAGTAAGGTGTTTGCTGCTGTCGCTTTACGAAAAGTGTTTGTTATTAGTTTGTTATCTTGTTTGCTGATCCATAGGTCTGGGAATGATATCTTGGTTTGGTCATAGGTATAGGTTAGATGTATGTTCCGGTCGTTTATGTTGAGGGTTTGGATAAATGTGTGCAATGTCTCAATGTCCCCGCTCCAGAAAAATAGCACATCATCTATATACCTTAGCCAAGTGTGTGCATGTTTTTTGTATATTTCATTTGGGTATACTAGTTCCTCTTCCCATAGACCGAGGTGTAAGCATGCGTAAGCCGGCGCCCAGGATGCTCCCATAGATGTGCCTTGGATCTGTTTGTAATATCTGGAGAGAAATTGGAAATTGTTGTTGTCTAGAGCAAATCTGATAAGATCAGTTAGAAATTCATTTTGATGGCTAAATTCTGCGTAATGCTTTTCCAAGAAGTTTTCCACCGCTCGTATTCCCCATTCATGGGGTATTGATGTATACAGGGACTCGACATCTATTCCGACTAGCCAGGTTTGGTCTTCTATTGTTATTCTTTCAGTCTTTTCCAGTACATCTCTTGTGTCTTGAACATAGGACTCAAGGTTTGTAACCATTTCCTTCAGTAGTGCATCTAGATATTTTCCTATCTTCTCTAGTGGTTCGTTGATTGCTGATATGATGGGTCTTCCGGGGGGGTCCATTAGGGATTTGTGCACTTTTGGGATTATATAGAAGACCGGGATGTTATAGTCCTTCACACTGATATATTCGGCCTCTTGTTTAGTAAGTAGGCCTTCCTCTTTGGCCCATTTGATTTTTTTCATTAAGTTCCTTCACAACTTCAGGGAATGGATTGTTCTCCAATCTCATATATGTGTCTGTTGCGTTCAATAGTCGGAGGGCTTCTTTTTCATATTTGATTGCATCCATTAGGACAACATTGCCTCCTTTGTCGCTTCGTTTTATTACGATGTTTTTTGACTCGTTTAGTTCCCTTATAGCTTGTCGCTCTTCTTTAGATATGTTGTCTCCTCCTATGTATGACCAGTCGATTTTGTGTAGGTCAGTTCGTATTTGATCAAGGAAGACACTTATCCATTTATTCTTGTGTAACTGGGGCATGTTGAGGGATTTTATCCGTATGTTGGATTTCCTGAATCTTTCATGGTGGTCTTCTTGTGAGGTGTCCTCGTTTTCTTGTAGCAGTGAATTGAGGATTTCTAGGATTTTCTTGTCGTTTTCATCTTGGGGTTCATCATTTTCTTCTGGTGTTATTTGGTTTCTATATAGTGATCGTAGATAAACTTTACGTAGGAAAAGTACTATGTCCTTGAATACTGTAAATTCATCCATTGTTGCCTTGGGTGAAAATGACAAGCCTCTTTGTAGTAGTGTTCTATGACGTTTTTCCAATTTAAAATCCGATAGATTTATGATCTTCATGTCGTCTATCGGTGTTTCTTGCATATTGTTTGTGTTTAATTCCTTTGGCTCCTTGTTTTTGGTCCACCTCTTCGTTTTGTCTGATCTCTTTGTCTGGCATTGCTCTGGGAGGGGCCTGGGTGTTCCAATTGGGTTTCTATTTCCCTGCCTGGCTCCTCCCCGGGTACCAAAAAAGTCACCGATTTACCTCGTCCTTCCTCATCTGTTTCGCTTGAATTGGGGTCACCTCTTGATTTTGACCTTGAGCCTCTTTGTCTTGATCTATATCGTCTACGTCTTCTTGTTAAATCAAATATTTGGCCCTTTTCCCAGTCTTCAATGTCTCTTTTGTATTTTGACTGCTTCGTTTTGTTGTGCTTTTTCTACCTCTTTTTTGAGGTTGTCATTTAGCGTGTTAAATTCATCGTAATCTTTGAAGGGTTCTAGCCCTTTGATGCTGTCCGTTATTTGGTCCGTTAGTTCTGCGAGTTGTATTTTTTCTTCTTCCACAATTAATTTCATCACTTCTATCCCATGGTCAATGCATAAGTTTTGCCACTTTGGTAGAAATCGATCATTATGTAAGTGTTCTGCTGGTATTACTCTGTCCCGGAGACCTCTAGGTATTATTTTCTCTTTTATGTATGTTTCCAGGAAAGAGACGTCCCATTTTCTGTTAAGATGTTTTATGATGAATTTCTTATGTTCTTTAAAACGGTTATTTATTTCTTCTTGATTGCTCAATGTAGCTGTATTTTCTTTATTGAAGGCATCTCTTATTTCAGAATCAAATTCTTCTCCCAATGAATAGGCCATGTCTAGTGTGGTTTTATTTAGTAATATGATGTGTAACTGTTTCTGGTGTTTATCTGGTTCTCACTGTATTTCCTCTGTTTTCACGGTTTAGCTCCTAGGGAATGGATCACTTGTGATCCACAAACGTATTGCATATAAGGTGTGGGTAAGTAGCATATGGTTATAGGTTGCTATTAAGGGTCCCTGTATTTTGATAATACTTGTCTGACCTAACCAAGGCAAGCATACATATAGGTGTTCTGTGTAGGTGTCAGAACTAAGGTTCGGTTAGATGGTCAGTACAATAATTTAGGAATTCAGAAGTAAAATATAAATCATAGCAATTTATTGTGAATAATATTTATGTTATTACAGCACCGTACAGATATTGGCTTAGCCTAATTATATGTGACCAGTATAAACACAGAAAACAAAACAAAAAAAAAAAAAAAAAACAAGACATACAACGTGAAACATTTAAACATTTAACAGGGTACTGGCCGGTGCATAATGAAATACATCATTAGGGTATTTGTAATCAAATGTAATTATTTCTGGCGGTAGATTCCGTTTCTGTATCCTCCTATGATGTGTGTCTGTGGACTTGTGGGGGGAATTTGGTAATCAGCTTTTTATGCTTGATATAGCAGAGTGAGTAGGTATTTACGGTGGTGGGTGGTTGGGGTAATTTTTCCTCCACTTGATACCATTTACACTGTCCGAGGGTATGGCAGTATTCTTTTCCTCTTTGCTCCTGAGTCTATGTTGTGACTCGTGGTTAGGTCGGCAATTGCCTAGATTCCCAGCTATTTCCCTCTCATAGTGTAAATGAAGTGTCAGGTTTCAGCGGATCATAGGTTTGGGGATGGTTCATTAGTATGTTTGGTATGTCCTTAATAAGCTTGTTATTATGGAGATTTTGCAGAGTATATAGATATCTCCTTTTATATTGGCGGCATTGATGGAGGGGTGTCAGGTGGTTTAAGTGAAACACCGTTTCTTGGGGACTATGCAGAGTGTATGTCTGTGTTGAATTATGTAGGGATTATTCCAGTATATGGCTCAGTCTCATCAGAGACACTCTGTCAGCCGGATGGCTGATTCTTCACCCCCTTCCTGGACGGTGTAGTGTTTCCACTTACCTGACCTCCGACTCCTTGCCGCGCCGCTCTGCTTCCTGTCCTCCGCTAAGATGCCGCTGAAGTGCCTGGTTCGTGTGCTGATCCCGATCCGCCGGCTCCCGCTGGCTCCTCTGCCGTCCACGTCTGTGACACTGCTCGTTGCACTGGTCGGTGAAGATGACGTAAACGCGTTTCGCTTCTCCGATTGGCGTAGCTTCGTCTGGACGTAACCTAACCCGCCTCCTGTGCCCTCTAAATACATGTCTTCACAGGTGATCGGGTTAAACATTGATTGAATACTCAGGGGGTTCTTGTGATTTTAAATTACACATCGGGTGATTTGTTGAATAAAGGGCTGTAAACCTTTGTGTATTTTAAGCATGGCATGATCTATTGGTCAGTTCCATAGGTTAATTCAGTCCTGAATTACCTCATTTTGGTAGTCATGTTCCCAAAGTTACCATTTATTTTCGGTAAAAGTTTTTCGTCTTTCCCTGTCTTTATGGACGATATTGCCACATATCTGTCCATGTATGGCAAATTTACTCATTTATCATTCCATACAATTTTTCTTGGAAACAGAAAGGGGGGGGGGGAAACACATTTGGACATGACTGGGGTATTGAGATTTCACTAACAACAACAAAGACATTGACTCATATACTGGTTTTAAAGAACATGTGTAATTTTAGCTTTTATTATTTTTATTCTAGTTTTGATGTAGGGATGGATTTGTGTTGGATTACTTAATTCTATCCTCTCTTCGTCATAAAGGGCTTGTTTCTTTAGAGCATGGTCGTTTAACACTTTGTTCACAACATTTTCTGATGGGGGAATTTAATTCCCTTTTTCCTTTTTTCTTTTGGTTTTGTTAGGGTGTAGCAGCTCTTATTATCTTTCCAGGAATACCTGTAAGTTCATTTCTGTATTCAACCCTATGGGGGTGAGGCTATTTAGATTAAATATCCACCATTTTTCTTTTTGCAATAATATTCGGTCAAAGTCGCCTCTTCTGGGTGATATTTTTAGTTCATATATTCCTTTGATTTTTGTATCTTGTAAATTTCCGTTATGGTACTGGGTGTAATGTCTGGCTAGAGGTTTATCCGGATTTTTTTCCCGTATCTCTCTCATATGTTCACCAATGCGTGTTTTTAGTTGTCTTTTTGTTTTTCCAATGTAATTTTTCTTACATGGGCATGTTATCATATAGATTACTTTTGTCGTCGCACAATTTATTAGATAACGGATTTCGTATTTTCTTTCCCCTGTAGCATCATGGAAGGTGTCTGTCCTGTCTATGAATGGGCAGATTTGGCATCTACCGCATGCGAACATGCCTTTACTTCTTGGGGTTTTCATTAGCCAGGTCTCATCTACTTCCTTTGAGAATTCGGATCTAGTCAGAATGTCTTTTAGATTTCTTGCTCGCTTTGCCACCATGTTTGGGTTGGGGCCTACTATCTCTCTTATAGTTGGTGTGTTGTTTAGGATGCCCCAGTGTTTCTTTAGGGTCTCACGTACCGCTTCCCATTGCGTTCCATATTGTGTAATGATTCTTGTTGTTCCAATGGCGTCTTTTTTCACGGGGCTTTTTCTTGTCAAGAGATCTTTTCGTTCTCGTTTGCTTGCTTTTTCTTTAGCTTTTCTCAGTTGTTTGTGCGAGTATCCTCTCTCTCGGAATCTCCTATAGAGATCTTTGCTTTCCTCGTAGTAGTCGTTCTGTTTCGTACAATTCCGTTTGATTCTTAAGAATTGGCCTGTAGGTATTCCGTTTTTTAGCCATTGAGGGTGGTGGCTGTCAGCTTTCAGTAAGGTGTTTGCTGCTGTCGCTTTACGAAAAGTGTTTGTTATTAGTTTGTTATCTTGTTTGCTGATCCATAGGTCTGGGAATGATATCTTGGTTTGGTCATAGGTATAGGTTAGATGTATGTTCCGGTCGTTTATGTTGAGGGTTTGGATAAATGTGTGCAATGTCTCAATGTCCCCTCTCCAGAAAAATAGCACATCATCTATATACCTTAGCCAAGTGTGTGCATGTTTTTTGTATATTTCATTTGGGTATACTAGTTCCTCTTCCCATAGACCGAGGTGTAAGCATGCGTAAGCCGGCGCCCAGGATGCTCCCATAGATGTGCCTTGGATCTGTTTGTAATATCTGGAGAGAAATTGGAAATTGTTGTTGTCTAGAGCAAATCTGATAAGATCAGTTAGAAATTCATTTTGATGGCTAAATTCTGCGTAATGCTTTTCCAAGAAGTTTTCCACTGCTCGTATTCCCCATTCATGGGGTATTGATGTATACAGGGACTCGACATCTATTCCGACTAGCCAGGTTTGGTCTTCTATTGTTATTCTTTCAGTCTTTTCCAGTACATCTCTTGTGTCTTGAACATAGGACTCAAGGTTTGTAACCATTTCCTTCAGTAGTGCATCTAGATATTTTCCTATCTTCTCTAGTGGTTCGTTGATTGCTGATATGATGGGTCTTCCGGGGGGGTCCATTAGGGATTTGTGCACTTTTGGGATTATATAGAAGACCGGGATGTTATAGTCCTTCACACTGATATATTCGGCCTCTTGTTTAGTAAGTAGGCCTTCCTCTTTGGCCCATTTGATTTTTTCATTAAGTTCCTTCACAACTTCAGGGAATGGATTGTTCTCCAATCTCATATATGTGTCTGTTGCGTTCAATAGTCGGAGGGCTTCTTTTTCATATTTGATTGCATCCATTAGGACAACATTGCCTCCTTTGTCGCTTCGTTTTATTACGATGTTTTTTGACTCGTTTAGTTCCCTGATAGCTTGTCGCTCTTCTTTAGATATGTTGTCTCCTCCTATGTATGACCAGTCGATTTTGTGTAGGTCAGTTCGTATTTGATCAAGGAAGACACTTATCCATTTATTCTTGTGTAACTGGGGCATGTTGAGGGATTTTATCCGTATGTTGGATTTCCTGAATCTTTCATGGTGGTCTTCTTGTGAGTTGTCCTCGTTTTCTTGTAGCAGTGAATTGAGGATCTCTAGGATTTTCTTGTCGTTTTCATCTTGGGGTTCATCATTTTCTTCTGGTGTTATTTGGTTTCTATATAGTGATCGTAGATAAACTTTACGTAGGAAAAGTACTATGTCCTTGAATACTGTAAATTCATCCATTGTTGCCTTGGGTGAAAATGACAAGCCTCTTTGTAGTAGTGTTCTATGACGTTTTTCCAATTTAAAATCCGATAGATTTATGATCTTCATGTCGTCTATCGGTGTTTCTTGCATATTGTTTGTGTTTAATTCCTTTGGCTCCTTGTTTTTGGTCCACCTCTTCGTTTTGTCTGATCTCTTTGTCTGGCATTGCTCTGGGAGGGGCCTGGGTGTTCCAATTGGGTTTCTATTTCCCTGCCTGGCTCCTCCCCGGGTACCAAAAAAGTCACCGATTTACCTCGTCCTTCCTCATCTGTTTCGCTTGAATTGGGGTCACCTCTTGATTTTGACCTTGAGCCTCTTTGTCTTGATCTATATCGTCTACGTCTTCTTGTTAAATCAAATATTTGGCCCTTTTCCCAGTCTTCAATGTCTCTTTTGTATTTTGACTGCTTCGTTTTTTTCAGATTTTGTTGTGCTTTTTCTACCTCTTTTTTGAGGTTGTCATTTAGCGTGTTAAATTCATCGTAATCTTTGAAGGGTTCTAGCCCTTTGATGCTGTCCTTTATTTGGACCGTTAGTTCTGCGAGTTGTATTTTTTCTTCTTCCACAATTAATTTCATCACTTCTATCCCATGGTCAATGCATAAGTTTTGCCACTTTGGTAGAAATCGATCATTATGTAAGTGTTCTGCTGGTATTACTCTGTCCCGGAGACCTCTAGGTATTATTTTCTCTTTTATGTATGTTTCCAGGAAAGAGACGTCCCATTTTCTGTTAAGATGTTTTATGATGAATTTCTTATGTTCTTTAAAACGGTTATTTATTTCTTCTTGATTGCTCAATGTAGCTGTATTTTCTTTATTGAAGGCATCTCTTATTTTGGAATCAAATTCTTCTCCCAATGAATAGGCCATGTCTAGTGTGGTTTTATTTAGTAATATGATGTGTAACTGTTTCTGGTGTTTATCTGGTTCTCACTGTATTTCCTCTGTTTTCACGGTTTAGCTCCTAGGGAATGGATCACTTGTGATCCACAAACGTATTGCATATAAGGTGTGGGTAAGGAGCATATGGTTATAGGTTGCTATTAAGGGTCCCTGTATTTTGATAATACTTGTCTGACCTAACCAAGGCAAGCATACATATAGGTGTTCTGTGCAGGTGTCAGAACTAAGGTTCGGTTAGATGGTCAGTACAATAATTTAGGGATTCAGAAGTAAAATATAAATCATAGCAATTTATTGTGAATAATATTTATGTTATTACAGCACCGTACAGATATTGGCTTAGCCTAATTATATGTGACCAGTATAAACACAGAAAAAAAAAAAAAAAACAAGACATACAACGTGAAACATTTAAACATTTAACAGGGTACCGGCCGGTGCATAATGAAATACATCATTAGGGTATTTGTAATCAAATGTAATTATTTCTGGCGGTAGATTCCGTTTCTGTATCCTCCTATGATGTGTGTCTGTGGACTTGTGGGGGGAATTTGGTAATCAGCTTTTTATGCTTGATATAGCAGAGTGAGTAGGTATTTACGGTGGTGGGTGGTTGGGGTAATTTTTCCTCCACTTGATACCATTTACACTGTCCGAGGGTATGGCAGTATTCTTTTCCTCTTTGCTCCTGAGTCTATGTTGTGACTCGTGGTTAGGTCGGCAATTGCCTAGATTCCCAGCTATTTCCCTCTCATAGTGTAAATGAAGTGTCAGGTTTCAGCGGATCATAGGTTTGGGGATGGTTCATTAGTATGTTTGGTATGTCCTTAATAAGCTTGTTATTATGGAGATTTTGCAGAGTATATAGATATCTCCTTTTATATTGGCGGCATTGATGGAGGGGTGTCAGGTGGTTTAAGTGAAACACCGTTTCTTGGGGACTATGCAGAGTGTATGTCTGTGTTGATTAATGTAGGGATTATTCCAGTATATGGCTCAGTCTCATCAGAGACACTCTGTCAGCCGGATGGCTGATTCTTCACCCCCTTCCTGGACGGTGTAGTGTTTCCACTTACCTGACCTCCGACTTCTTGCCGCGCCGCTCTGCTTCCTGTCCTCCGCTAAGATGCCGCTGAAGTGCCTGGTTCGTGTGCTGATCCCGATCCGCCGGCTCCCGCTGGCTCCTCCGCCGTCCACGTCTGTGACACTGCTCGTTGCACTGGTCGGTGAAGATGACGTCAACGCGTTTCGCTTCTCCGATTGGCGTAGCTTCGTCTGGACGTAACCTAACCCGCCTCCTGTGCCCTCTAAATACATGTCTTCACAGGTGATCGGGTTAAACATTGATTGAATACTCAGGGGGTTCTTGTGATTTTAAATTACACATCGGGTGATTTGTTGAATAAAGGGCTGTAAACCTTTGTGTATTTTAAGCATGGCATGATCTATTGGTCAGTTCCATAGGTTAATTCAGTCCTGAATTACCTCATTTTGGTAGTCATGTTCCCAAAGTTACCATTTATTTTCGGTAAAAGTTTTTCCTCTTTCCCTGTCTTTATGGACGATATTGCCACATATCTGTCCATGTATGGCAGATTTACTCATTTATCATTCCATACAATTTTTCTTGGAAACAGAAAGGGGGGGGGGGGGAACACATTTGGACATGACTGGGGTATTGAGATTTCACTAACAACAACAAAGACATTGACTCATATACTGGTTTTAAAGAACATGCCTACCTACTCACTCTGCTATATCAAGCATAAAAAGCTGATTACCAAATTCCCCCCACAAGTCCACAGACACACATCATAGGAGGATACAGAAACGGAATCTACCGCCAGAAATAATTACATTTGATTACAAATACCCTAATGATGTATTTCATTATGCACCGGCCGGTACCCTGTTAAATGTTTAAATGTTTCACGTTGTATGTCTTGTTTTTTTTTTTTTTTTTTGTTTTCTGTGTTTATACTGGTCACATATAATTAGGCTAAGCCAATATCTGTACGGTGCTGTAATAACATAAATATTATTCACAATAAATTGCTATGATTTATATTTTACTTCTGAATCCCTAAATTATTGTACTGACCATCTAACCGAACCTTAGTTCTGACACCTGCACAGAACACCTATATGTATGCTTGCCTTGGTTAGGTCAGACAAGTATTATCAAAATACAGGGACCCTTAATAGCAACCTATAACCATATGCTCCTTACCCACACCTTATATGTTATTGAAGAAAAGGAGACTTTCTAACCATGTATGGATGAGTCCATCAGTTTGTCATCTACCCTTTCCAGTCCCTCCCCACTTCCCTAATTTGGGGATTCCATCTACCAATACATTGTACACTTTACCACTCTTACAATTATCATATTCATATATTTGTACTATTTGATGAATTTGGGACCTTCTGTAAATGTGGAGTGTTAGGGGTGGTTGTGTGCATGTTTTTATGTGTGTGTTGTGTGAGTTTTTGGTACCATTTTAAAGCGGTTGTAAACCCGAAAAAAAAAAAAAAACCCTTCAAGACAAAGGCATAATGAGCTAGTATGCATCGCATACTAGCTCATTATGTATTACTTACCTTAGAACGAAGCCCCGACACGGACCCCCGGACATCACTGCGGGCGCTGCCCAAATCCCTTGGCGTCTCTTCCGGGTTCGGCGGCTCCGGCGCTGTTATTGGCCATGCGCGGGAGTGATTTTCCGGCAAGCTCCCGGCAAGGAAAATTGAAGGTCCCCCCGAACCTTCAGAGCGCATGCGCCGCTCGCGGGAGCGGCTGCATGCACTGCAAATATCTCCTAAACCGTGCCGGTTTAGGAGATATTAATTGTACCTACAGGTAAGCCTTATTATAGGCTTACCTGTAGGTAAAAGTGTCAAAAAGTGGGATAATACCGCTTTAAGGATTTTGCTATCCTGCACAGACTCTTTGGTTTGTATTTTTCTGTCTTTTGATAATTAAAGATTATACATTTTTGTAGCCCAGTGAGTGTTTGATTATATTATATATTTACATTGGTTGGGTGGTTGAGTATTAAATCAGGTTTTTTAAATTCAGTGTTTCCTATTGGCCCATTTACCGGTATACTCCCACCCTCTTTTTTGTGGCGTATTTGCGCTTTTCACACATTTTATGTGTTATTAGGGATAGATCTTTGAGTACCTATCTTTAGTTTGTTCTATTGATGGGCAATGATGAGGATACACTGATGGACACTAGTGATGCTGCATTGATGGGCACTGATGAGGCTGAACTAATGGACACTGGTGAGGCTGCATTAATGGGCACTGGTGGTGGCGACTCTAAAAACAATATATGGGGGGGGGGCACTTAAGATACCACAGTCAAAACTGGGGAGAGCACTCTCAATTTTCACCACTATAACATACCACTGAAAAAACTAAATAAGTATATATATATATATATATATATATATATATTGTATATACAGTATATATATATATATATATATATATATATATATATATATATATATATATATATATATAAATATAAATAGGTTTACAAAATACAAGAGTAATGCAGAATGCAATGATACCTTTTTATTGTACTAACCTAACACTTAAAAGACAAGCTTTGAAGAGTTTTCCTTTCTTCCTCAGGTATTGCTTCAGACCTGAGAATGGAGAAAGAGGAAAACTCTCAAAAACTTTTCTTTATAAGCAATTTCAGCAAACAGTTTATGCAATAATGGTGTCAGTTTACACAGTAATAGCTCCTAGTATTGGTGTCAGTTTATGCAGTAATAGCCCCTAGTATTGGTGCCAGTTTATACAGTAATAACCCCTATTATTGGTGCCAGTTTATGCAGTAGTAACCCCTAGTATTGGTGCCAGTTTACACAGTAATAGCTCCCAGTATTGGTGTCAGTTTATGCAGTTATTAGCCACTAGTATTGGTGCCAGTTTGTTCGGTAATAGCCCCTGGTATTGGAGCCAGTTCACGCACTAATAACCCCTAGTATTAGTGCCAGTTTATGAGTAATAACCCCTAGTATTGGTGCCAGCTTACGTAGTAATAGCCCCTGGTATTGGTGCCAGTTTACACAGTAATAACCCCTATTATTGGTGCCAATTTATGCAGTAATAATTCCTAGTATTGGTGCTAGTTTATGCAGTAATAGCCCCTAGCATTTGGTGCCAGTGTATGTAGTAATAGCCCCTAGTATTAGTGCCAGTTTATGTCATAATAGCCCCTAGTATTGGTGTCAGTTTATGTCCTAATAACCCCTAGTATTGGTGCCAGTTTATGCAGTAATAGCCCCTTAGTATTGGTGACAGTTTACGCAGTAATAGCCCCGAGTGTTGGTGCCAGTTTATGAAGTAATAACCCCTAGTATTGGTGCCAGTTTATGCAGTAATAGCCCCTAGTATTAGTGCCAGTTTATGTCATAATAGCCCCTAGTATTGGTGCCAGTTTACAAAATAAAAGCCCCTAGTATTGATGCAGTTTACGCAGTATGAGCTCCTAGTATTGGTGCCAGTTTATGCAGTAAAAGCCCCTAGTATTGGTGCCAGTTTGTGCAGTAAAAGCCCCTAGTATTGGTGCCAGTTTACGCAGTAATAACCCTTAGTTTATGAAGTAATAAAGCCTATTATTGGTGCCAGTTTACGCAGTAATAAAGCCTAGTATTGCTGCCAATTTACGCAGTATTAAAGGCTAGTATTGATGTCATGTTCTTAGTGCTGAAGAGGTAGGGAAGAATACTGAGACCTGCCAACTACAGTGATGAAAATGTTAAGGCCAGCCGCGACAGTGACGGCTGTCTTAACACTTTTATCAACTTCATGGGAGATCTTTATGATTTCCCCGTGGGTCTCCTGATACGCTACAGTACAGAGCACCTGTCCATCCGGGACTAGTGTTGAGCAAACACGGACTGTATTATTCGTGTTTGTACCGAATAATTGGATTTTTGTTACCCGAACACGGACCCGAAAACTTTACTGTATGTTCGGGTTTAAAATCCGTGTTCGGTCATTTTATTTCCTGTTTTGTATGTAATGGCGCGCTTTTAATGGCGGGCTTTCAACAGCCAATCAACAAGCGTTTAACTGGTGTGCCTTAAGCCATCCCAGCTATGCCTACTAATGTATTAGTAGCTGTGATTGGCCATCTGAAGCATGTGACCATGTTTTTATAAGTTCGAGAGCCCCAGCGCGCTGCGTCATTCTGCTGTAGTTTAGGGACAGAGCACACATCATACGTGCTGGCTGCTGATTAGGCAACAGACAGTGATACTGTGAAAAATTGTGTCCGAAAAGAATGCAGGGTCAGGTCGGAGTGCAGGCAGGGAGAGTTATTAGAGCATTTTAGGGCGAGGCTGGAGATTAGGCAGGGTCAGTGTTCTACATCGATTTTGCTGTGTGGGGGGTTGTGCAGTGAACGATCTTATCGAGCATATTAGGGCAAGGCTGGAGATTAGGCAGGGTCAGTGTTCTACATCGATTTTGCTGTGTGGGGGGTGGTGCAGTGAACGATCTTATCGAGTATATTAGGGCCAGGCTGCAGAGATTAGGCAGGGACAGTATACATCGATTTTACTGTGTGGGGGTGGTGCAGTGAACACAATCTTTTTGCCCTCACTTGAGCCCACTGAGGAGGAGGAGGGAGAAAAAAATGTATTTTTATCAGTCAGTTGTGTGCAGCGTTTATCTTAGATCTATTTTACTACAAGTTAAAAGGGTTTTTTTTTCCCCCTTCATAGCCTTTTTGCTTCAGTGCTGACTGTGATAAGACACTGCTGTGTTCACATGTGCTATTGAGTTATTTTCAATTTTATACACTTTTTTCTATTCCACTATTCAATATACACCCTTTTGGGTTAAAAAAAAAAAAATTAATTGTGGCATAGTCTGTACTAATCTATTTAAAAATTACAAACTTAAAGGGGAATTTTCTTTTTTTTTCCCTTCATAGCCTGCAGCAGAGCTGACTGACATAAGACACTGCTGTGTTCACATGTGCTTTTGAAAAATCACCAATTTTATATCATATTTTCTATTCCGCTATTCAAGCTACACCCTTTGGGGTAAAAATAATTAAATTGCGGCATAGTCTGTATCGGTACGTGTGAGATACACTTTTCCAAATTTTGGGGCGCATCTTACACCCCCGAGGATTGCAGGGTGTTTCAGTTTGCCTCCTGCCTGTTCCAAACTTCTCCTACTCCTCATCCTGCCTTTGGGGTACAAAAAATAGTAATCGGGGCCTAGTCTGGGTCTGTACATGTGAGATAGATACACCTTTTGATATCATATTTTCTATTCCGCTATTCAATCTACACCCTTGGTGTAAAAAGAATTAAATTGGGGCATAGTCTGTATCGGTACGTGTGAGATACACCTTTCCAATTTTTGGGGCGCATCTTACACCGCCGAGGATTGCAGGGTGTTTCAGTTTGCCTCCTGCCTGTTCCGAACTCCTCCTACTCCTCATCCTGCCTTTGGGGTACAAAAAATAGTAATCTGGGCCTAGTCTGGGTCTGTATGTGTGAGATAGATACACCTTTTGATATCATATTTTCTATTCCGCTATTCAATCTACACCCTTGGGGTAAAAATAATTAAATGGCGGCATAGTCTGTATCGGTACGTGTGAGATACACCTTTCCAATTTTTGGGGCGTATCTTACACCGCCGAGGATTGCAGGGTGCTTCAGTTTGCTTCCTGCCTGTTCCGAACTCCTCCTACTCCTCATCCTGCCTTTAGGGTACAAAAAATAGTAATCGGGGCCTAGTCTGGGTCTGTACGTGTGAGATAGATACACCTTTTGATATCATATTTTCTATTCCGCTATTCAATCTACACCCTTTGGGGTAAAAACAATGAAATTGCGGCATAGTCTGTATCGGTACGTGTGAGATACACCTTCCAATCTTTTGGGGCGCATCCTCCACCGCCGAGGATTGCAGGGCGCTTCAGTTTGCCTCCTGTTCCGAACTCCTCCTACTCATCATCCTCATCCTGCCTTTAGGGTACAAAAAAATGTAATCGGGGCCTATTCTGTGTTTGTACGTGTGAGATACACCGTTTTATAATTTTTTTTCTATTCCGCTATTCAATATACACCCTTTTGGAGTGTAAAAAATTAAATTACGGCATAGTCTATATCGGTACGTGTGAGATACACCTTTTAAATTTGTTTGGCGCATCTCCTTCCACCGCCAAGGATTGCAGGGCGCTTCAGTTTGCCTCCTGTTCCGAACTCCTCCTACTCCTCTTCCTCATCCTCCCATTAGGGTACAAAAAATTGTAATTGGGTCCTAGTCTGTGTTTGTACATGTGAGATACACCGTTTTATATCCTTTTTTCTATTCCGCTATTCAATATACACCCTTTTGTGGTGAAAAAAATAAAATTTGCGTCATACTTTGCATATTTGACTGTGAGATACACCCGTTGTATTTGTATACTGTTTTTCTATTCCGCTATTTAATAAACACCCTTTTGGGGTAAAAAAAATTAAATTGTGCCATAGTTTGCATATTTGACTGTGAGATACACCCATGCGATACTGTTGTTGTTTTGTTCCGCTATTAAATAAACACCTTTCTAGGGCAAGATCATAAATTACAGAAATATGAGGAGTCCGTCAAATTGGGGCCGTGGCCTGGGTCGTGGTGCTGCTGGTAGAGCTCCTGTAAGGAGAGGACGTGGTCGATCTGTGCCAGCTACACGCACAAGTGAAACACCTTCCTCAAGTGTGAGTAGGCGACAGAACCTGCAGCAGTATTTGGTAGGGCATCATGCGCCTCTAGAAGTGATGAGGCCAGAAGAAGTACAGGCGATAGTAGATTGGGTTGCTGACAGTGCCTCCAGTTCCTTCACATTGTCTCCCACCCATTCTACTGCAGAAAGGTCAGAGTTGGCACCTGCAGCCGATGTCCAACCGTCTTTCACCTCAACCCCTTGCAAATCAGGCAAGCAGTCTGAGCCCCAAGTCATGCAGCAGTCTCTTCTTCTTTTTAATGACTCTGTCAGCAGGGTTTCCCAGGGCCATCCACCTAGCCCTGCCCCAGAAGTGGAAGAGAATGAGTGCAGCGATGCCCAACCACCTACTTCTCAAGATGAGTACATGGAAGGACCATCGCAGCACGTCTCCGATGATGACGAAACGCAGGTGCCAACTGCTGCTGCACTCAGAATTGTGGAGACCGACAAGGAGGGCAGGGGTGAAGACTGGGTGGAAGATGATGTGGAGGATGATGAGGTCCTCGACCCCACATGGAATGAAGGTCATGCAGGTGACCTGAGTAGTTTGGAGAAAGAGGCGGTGGTTGCACAGAGCCACCAGCACAGCAGAAGAGGGAGCAGGGTGCAGAAGCAGAGCGGCCGTGCCCTAGACACTACGCCTGCTACTGCCCAACGCAGCAAGGGACTGAGCGCACCAAAGTCAGCTCAAAGGAGTTCTCTAGCGTGGAAGTTCTTCAGAAAATGTGCTGATGACAGGACACGAGTGGTTTGCACCCTGGTTAGTGGTTAAGCGAGGCATAAACCTTCTCAACCTGAGCACAACCTGCATGATCAGGCATCTAAGTGCAAAGCACAAGCTGCAGTGGAGTAGACACCTTCAAAACCAAGAAAGGTCTCTGGCTCCTCCTGCTTCCTTTTCTGCTGCAGTCTCGGCCTCTTCATCCACCTCTGTAGTGATACCCGCACCTGCCACCCCGCAAACAGACGATCTGTCAGCAACACCACCACCTGGGTCACCAACCATCTCCACAATGTCCCGTGGAAGCGTTCAGCTTTCCATCTCCCAAACACTTGAGAGGAAGAGGAAGTACCCCCCTACCCACCCGTGATCCCTGGCCCTGAATGCCAGCATTTCAAAATTCTTGGCCTTTGAAATGCTGTCATTCCGTCTGGTGGAGACGCACAGTTTTAAAAGCCTTATGTCGGTGGCTGTCCCACAGTACGTCGTGCCCAGCCACCACTACTTCTCCAGGCAAGCCATCCCTTCCCTGCACAACCAAGTGGGGGAAAAAATCTGGTGTGCACTGCGCAATGCCATCTGTGCCAAGGTCCACCTAACTACCGATACGTGGACCAGTAAGCACGGTCAGGGGCGTTATATATCTCCTTAACGGCACACTGGGTAAATGCAGTGGCGGATGGGCCTGAGGCGGATAGCAATTTGGCACATGTCCTTCCACCACTGAGTATTGCAGGGCACTTCAGTTTGCCTCCTGTTCCTAACTCCTCCTACTCCGCTTCCTCATCCTCTACCGCCTCCTCATCCGGTCAGCGTAACACCTTCACCACCAACTTCAGCACAGCCAGGGGTAAACGACAGCAGGCAGTTTGCCTGTTTGGGGGAAAAACCACACACCGTGCAGGAGTTGTGGAGGAGCATGGAACAGCAGACAAATGAGTGGTTGCTGCCAGCGAGCCTCAAGCCCGGCCTGGTGGTGTGCGATAACGGGCGAAATCTCATAGCAGCTCTGGGCCTAGCTGGTTTGACGCACATCCCTTGCCTGGCGCATGTGCTGAATTTGGTGGTGCAGAGGTTCCTTAAAAATTACCCCGATATGTCAGAGCTGCTGCAGAAAGTGCGGGCCGTCTGTGCGCACTTTCGGCGTTCTCACCCTGCTGCTCCTCGCCTGTCAGCGCTGCAGGGTAACTTCGGCCTTCCCGCTCACCGCCTCATATGTGACGTGCCCACAAGGTGGAACTCCACCTTGCACATGCTGGAAAGACTGTGCGAGCAGCAGCAGGCCATAGTGGAGTTTCAGCTGCAGCACGCACGCGTGAGTCGCTATGCGGAACAGCACCACTTCACCACCAATAACTGGGCCTCCATGCGAGACCTGTGTGCCTTGTTGCGCTGTTTTGAGTACTCCACCAACATGGCCAGTGCCGATGACGCCGTTGTCAGCTTAACTATTCCACTTCTATGCCTCCTTCAAAAAACGATTCGGGCGATGATGGAAGAGGATGAGGCACAGGATGAGGAGGAGGAGGATGAAGAGGTAACATTTCCAAGGCTTTCAGGGCAATCATTCGAAAGTGGATCCGAGGGTGGGTTCCTGCACCCACAAACGCCAGGGACACAATTGTGATGGAACCATGTTCACAGCAGGGTGGAACCCAGGCCAGCTCATGGCCATCACTGGTGCGTGGCTGGGGGGATACAGAGGACACAGACGATACACCTCCCACAGAGGACAGCCTTTCATTGCCTCTGGGCAGCCTGGCACAGATGAGCGATTACATGCTGCAGTGTCTCCACAACGACCGCCGAGTTGTCCACATTCTAACTTGTTCTGATTACTGGGTGGCCACGCTGCTGGATCCCCATTACAAGGACAACGTTCCGTCCTTAGTTCACTCACTGGAGCGCGATCGCAAGATGCGCGAGTCCAAGCGCACGCTGGTAGACGCGATGCATTCCCACCAGAGAGCGGGGCCACAGTGGAAGCACAAGGCCGAGGCAGAGGAGGAGGAGGAAGAGGTCGCCAACGCAACCAGGGCACCGCCAGCACCTCAGAAGGCAGGGTTAGCATGGCCAAAATGTGGAAAAGCTTTGTCAGCACGCCACAACAAACAGCAGCACCAGCAGCTCATATGGATCGTCTTAGCAGGAGGCAGCATTTCACCAACATGGTGGAGCAGTATGTGTGCACACGCCTACATGTAGTGAATGACGGGTCTGCCCCCTTCAACTTCTGGGTCTCCAAATTGGGCACATGGCCTGAGCTTGCCCTTTACGCCTTGGAGGTGCTGGCGTGCCCTGCAGCCAGTGTATTATCTGAACGTGTATTTAGCACGGCTGGGGGCGTCATCACAGACAAGCGCAGCCGCCTGTCCAGAGACAATGTGGACAAGCTCACGTTCATTAAAATGAAACACAGGACTTTTCCATACCTTGTGCAGAATAGAGATGGATACCGACCTTACCCAGCCATTGTTATATTTTTGATCTTTCTCACTCTTTTGGGGTGTACCCTCATTTAAAATGACTGAAAAAAAGCAGTGTTGGCTACCTCGTCCTCCTCCACTGCCGCTTCCACCTACACCGCCACATCCACCACCACCTCAACCTCCCTCCTACTCCATATGGGCCTTGTCCTTCACAGATGAAGACATTTTTTTTATTTTTCTGTTTTTTTTTTGTTGTTTTAAGTTATTTCCCTATCCACATTTGTTTGCAGAGCACTTGCCATGCTCTTAACTACGTTTTGCTGCCATTTGCAGCACTCTAGCCCTTTCCATTGGTGTTTTAGAGCCATTTTAGTGCCTGAAAGTTCGGGTCCCCATTGACTTCAATGGGGTTCGGTGTCCGGGTAAAGTTCGGAAAAAGTCCGGGACACGGACACGGACTTTTTTTTCAAGTTCGGCCGAACCCGCCGAACACGGACATCCAGGTGTCCGCTCAACTCTATCCGGGACTTCTTCCCTTGGCCACACACCATGGCAAAACTAGGGAGAAAGGCTGCTACAGTGTACCTCTCCATCCAGGACCCATAAAGCATGGGTGTTTAACCTTTTGAGGAGTGAGGGCCACTTTAGCGACTTGGTAACAGGTCACAGGCCACAATGAGCGTAGTGGGCAGATGACAGGTCTATGTCCACTCAGCATATGCAGAGCATACACAGCCCACTCTACTCTATGGGCCCTCAGATCCACCCAAACAGAAGGGGACATATCCCTTTCTGTTTTTTTAAGTGAATCGGATTAGAGGTAGGCGGGTGTAAATGGACACAAGTCCATTTACATCTGCTGCTCTATAGAGGTGAAAAGAGGGTCCGATTGGGTCCACATGCAAAACAGACAGGTGCCTAAGACTGCTTTCACAAGGATGCACTGTTGGTTACCTGCACTTCAACTGACCTCAGTCTTCACCTCAGGATTCCTGCAGGTATTGCTGGCTGATGCTATCCCCCAGGGGGTATGGCTGGCGGCTGCTGCTGTCCCCCAGGCAGGTGTGGCTGGTGGCTGCTGCTGGCTGTCCTCCAGGGCTGGTACTGCTGGTGGGTAGTGCTGGCTGGTACTGGTGGTGGGTACTCCTGGCTGGTACTGTTGGTGGGAACTGCTGGCTGTTACTGCTGGCTTGTACTGTTGGTGGATACTGCTGGCGGGTACTGCTTGTGGGTAATGTGGACTGGGACAGCTGGTTCCTCTGAGACACATCAATGTAGTGAGATGCTGGAGGAAGCATGCAGCTGCAGTACAGAGCAGAGTCGCTGCTTTCTATATCTCTCCTGTGACCTGTCACAGGTGAAGTACATTTAGTATCACTCTGCCAGTGAGAGGAGCCAAAACTATATAGGAAGCATTGGCTCTGCTTCCTCTAGTCCGGCTCCATTCTTCACAGTAATGCTCGGGGATGGTGGGTCAGGATCCTGCAAATTGGGCTTACCGACCCATCATCCCAGAGCAGGAGACGGCCAGGATCCTATTGGGGGGGCACATGGGGGCACAGCATAATGTTGGGGGGAATGGCCCCCTCTAGCCGCTCCCTAGTGATGCCAATGGGCACTGGCGAGGCTGCATTGATGGGTACTGGTGAGGCTGCATTGATAGGCACTGGTGAGGCTTCATTGATAGGCACTGGCGAAGCTGCATTGATGGGCACTGGCAAAGCTGTATCGATGGGCACTGGCGAGGCTGAATTGATGGGCACTGATGAGGCTGCATTGATGGGCATTGATTAGGCTGAGCTGATGGGCAGTGATGAAGCTGCATAAATGGGCACTGGTGAGGCTGCATTGATGGGCACTTTTCAGGCTGTATTGATGAGCACTGGTCAGGCTGCATTGATGGGCACTGATGAGGCTACATTGATGGACACTGGGGAAGGTGCATTAATTGGCACTTATGAGGCTGAATGGTTGGGCATTGATAAGGCTGCTTTGATGGGCACTGAGCATGCTGCATTAATGGGCACTAGTGAGGCTGCATTGATGGACAGTGGTGAGGCTGCACTGATGGGCACTGATCAGGCTGTAGTGATGAGCATTGGCGAGGCTGCATTGATGGGCACTGGTGAGGCTGCATTGATGGGCACTAGTGAGGCAGCAATGATGGGCACTGATCAGGCTGCATTGATGGGCACTGATCAGGCTGATTTGATGGGAACAGATCAGGCTGAGCTGATGGGCACTGATGAGGCTGCACTGATGGGCACTGGTGAGGCAGCACTGATGGGCACTGGTGAGGCTACATTGATGGACACTAATCAGGCTGCATTGATAGGCACTGATGAGGCTGCTCTGATGGGCACTCGTGAGGCTGCACTGATGGGCACTGGTGAGGCTGCATTGACCACTTTTGACACTTTTTGTTTACAAGTTAAAATCAGTATTTTTTGCTCGAAAACTACTTAGAAGCCCCAAACATTATAT
The DNA here is from genome assembly GCF_965119305.1 of Pelophylax lessonae. NCBI lineage: Eukaryota > Metazoa > Chordata > Amphibia > Anura > Ranidae > Pelophylax > Pelophylax lessonae. The sequence continues at coordinate 123,484,899 of NC_138770.1, forward strand.
ATATATATATATATATATATATATATATATATATATATATATATTTTTAGCAAAGACTCTGGAGAATAACATGGCGGTCATTGCAATATTTTTTGTCACGCGTATTTGTGCAGCGGTCTTTCAAACGCCATTTTTTTGGAAAAATTATGAAAAATCAAATTTCACTGCATTTAAAAAAAACTAAACAGTAAAGTTAGCCCATTTTTTTATATATTGTGAAAGATGATGTCACGCCGAGTAAATAGATACCCAACATGTTACGGTTTAAAATTACGCACACCTGCGGAATGGCGACAAACTACGGTCAATTAAAATCTCCATAGGCGACGCTTTAAAAAATTTTAACGGTTACCAGTTTAGAGTTAGAGTGTAGCTCTTTTTTGTAAATTATTGCTCACGCTCTGGTGATCGTGGGGATACCTCACATGTGTGGTTTGAACAGAGATTTAATTTACGGCCCGACTTCCCGTTCAGGTTTTCTTTCGTGTGCGAACTCACGGCGACGGGGGCAGCTAAATTTATTTATTTTATTTTTTTCCTATTTATTTAATTTTTTTGTTAATTTTAAAGCAGGTTTTTAAAAAAAAAAAAAAAAGTCTGATCACTTTTATTGCTGTCACAAGCAATGTAAGTATCCCTTGTGACAGTGACACATATTTTTTATGGAGAGATCGAGTGTCTAAAAGACCCTAGACCCCTCCACTTCACTTCCATGTATTCAAAACGCCGAAAACTGCATTTTTGAATACATTCACTTTTTAAAACTGCCACCTTTAGCAGCCGAGTTACCCGGATGTAACGTCATGGACGCCGCCTCCGGGTTACGTCATTGATGACCCGGAGGCTTCCGGCTTTGATCGGGACTCCATCCAGCCGGGGTAATGATCGGTTATTACCGCCGGAAAGCCGACCGCCGGCTCTAAAAAACAGTACCGGAATGATGCCTCTAGCTAGAGGCATCATCCCGGTACAACCACTTAAAGTCAGCCGACATAGGTCTACGTCAGTTTGTGTTAAGTGGTTAATGGGCACTGATCAAGCAGCATTGATGGGCACTGATGAGGCTGAGCTGATGGGTGCTGGTGAGCCTGAATTTATGGGCACTGGTGAGGCTGCATTAAAGGGCACTGATCAGGCTGCATTGATGGGCACTGATGAGACTGAGCTGATGGGTACAGGTAAGGCTGCTTTGATGGGCACTGGTGAGGCTGCACTGATGGGCACTGGTGAGGCTGCATTAATGGGCACTGATCAGACTGCATGGATGGGCACTGATGAGGCGGAGCTGATGGGTACAGGTGAGGCTGCATTTATGGGCACTGGTGAGGCTGCATTGATGGGCACTGATGAAGCTTCACTGATGGGCAATGGTGGGGCTGCATTGATGCATTATTTTTGTTAAACCTCCTTTGATGCTATTAACATAAAATTATGTTACCACATTGTATCATATTTGTCTTGCTTCATAACATCAATATCCGTTATAAAACTAGGTGGGCATTGATGGTGAGCTGATTTGATGGAGATGTCGGGATTATTGGGGGTGATTAATATAATAATAGGTAAAAAAAATGGATTTTAAAAAAGCCATGTATATTTCATATTATGCATATAAGATTCTGAACAGTATCGTTTCCATCTTGTTTTTAAGGTGAAGGAGAGTTCATATGTACTTGTTAAACAAAATGTCTCTTACAAGCTTACAAGAGAGAGAGTAGAAGTTCAACAGAGGTCTTTGTATTCCTTTTATCATAAATAAGGTAATACATTGACATCTCATCAGATAAGGGACAATTAGCGAGACACCATACTAGTCTAGCTTGTAATCTTATCTGTATATAACAATGGACAATACCCCTGTATACTCTAGCAGACATTTAAAATGAACTATATAATTTTTTATAGATACATTATTATGCGTGAGAAGATATGAGCCATAATTATGTCATTATATTATGTAAGGCATATACATATATATTTAGGAATGTTATATCACATTTTGGGTTTATATTCTTACAGTAGTAATCTTACTTAGAATTCTTTCTATTAAGTGTAAGATCATATGTATCTCGTCACTAATTACCTAATTTCAGAGAAGTTTGTGTTTAAGTGTTCAAAGGTATCATAGATCTTCCAGTCCTAGACGCTATGTCTGACTGTTATGTCAGAATTCAAATAAGTAATGGACTTTCACTGGCCATAGGTCAATAAGGTCACTTTTAAATAGTAGGCCATTGTATGTTGTGACGTATTCTAAGCACAAAATTTAATGAACAGTGCAATACTGCCTCCTGTGGAGATAATACCAGGTGCAGTCTTGGGATAGTTGAGATATTTCCAATGTAGGAGTATATATATTGTATTAAAAATATAATTATTGAAATGGCATTACTTGCCAAGGTAAATGATGGAGATACAGATGGACATCTATGTATGTACTGGGAGTATGGACAAAGTTATATGTCGTGTTTTATAATTACTCTTACATATAGAGAAATCATCCTTTAATTTTATTATCATACATTGGGTTAATTATCAGAAGAGGTGTGGCTCTGACCTAACCAGTTAAGGTATAGAATATCCCAACCAATGGGGATAATGTTTCATCCCTCTGGGTTTAACTTATGGTAATTTTTATAGCCCTTTGTTCATACCATATAAAAGAACAACCCAGATATGAGACATTACACATTACACTGCCCATCATACAATACACATACATCACACAGACATACTCCATCTTGCTCCATCATTCATCTGAAACTTTGAGGGACGCCTAGCGAAACTCCTCCCTCACTGGCATCCATCTTAGGACTCTGGTAATGACCATTTGAAGCTAGCCGCCATCTTAAGTGTGGTAAATATGCCTTGCTGTGTTATTTGATTTTATTCAATAGTGTTTATTTCCTTCCTGATATGATTTATATTGCATATTTAAGGGTAATACGATTACAATCCCAGCCGTATAAACCATGGTAGATTTTTCTCTAAAAAGCTGATTTTTGTTTTTATACATTTTTATTAATATCAGATTTAGTGCATTATTGGAGTATTAGTCTCACGTTTTGCATAGCCTATTCTCGCTTCATCTGCAGTGGAGTGACTATCAGGCTGTGCATTGCGCAGACAATTGTGGTCTGATTATATAGAACAGTTACCTATGGTTTGTGCTATACCTGGGAAGAAATGGTAATCTTACTTTCGTTTTGCTTTCACTTTGTTTCAGTTTCACTTTCATTATTGAGCTAAACATCACATTGCATTAATTGTTTGAAGTTAGTAGTTTATGTAAGAGTTATCTTTTTGTGTCACTTCTTGTTTGATCATATATTGTGATTACATGTCTTGAGAATAAATATTTTATATATATTCCATACTGTAGACTGTACTAACTAAGATTTGTATATGCTTTTAAAAAGAAATTAATCAATGTAAAAGAATTCACTACATATTGATTTGTGGAATAAGTGAAGATTCTCCTTCCTCATAGATCTTTGCTTATTAACCATAAATAGACACTGTTATATTCAGAGCAGTATAAATATTCTGACATAATGAAGTACGAGCGCGAGATATTATTATTAAATATTCTTACAGTGAGCTGATTTAATGAACCATTTTACTGGACTTGCCCCCCAGGCCTAAGGCTGCCAGCCCTTCCCTGCTTGAGGGATAGCAGCAGTAGCGCACAGTCTCAGGGTTCTCTCACTCCAGTCTGTTCTCACTAATGTCCTTGGATAGTTGGATTTCTCCTTCCAATACCTTGCAGACACCTTTTCCAGTGATATCAGACCAGATTTTTTAGCGGAAAGTCCCTCTGTCAGCTCCAGAAACTTTTAGAAGAGTAGGCCCTCCAGCAGGCATATGAACTGCAAACACATGGCAGGACTGCCCGGGAGGGCAGCAGCCCTTCAGGTCATGATCTCCTCCTTTAGGAAAAATAACTCTCTGCTCCAGGTCTCAGAGTATTTATGCTCCTTCCCAGTCACCATCTGGGCACCCCTCCCCAGGGATTGGCTACAGTTGCATAAATATTCAGTTGCCAATCTAACTCTCCCAGCCCACTATCTTCCAGAAACCTTCCAGAAAGACAGGTAGAAGCAGTTAACCCCGCAGCCAGTAAAACACAGGACAGACCAAAATAATATCATGCAGCTCAACGGATTACAGTGAGCCAGTAACAGAATTTGCCTAACCTAAAACCTATCTAGGAAGGTGCTACAATATTAAATTGTGTTTTCTTACTTAGGTCTGAGTCTGGTCTCCTTTGTGTAGTGTTCACATATCTGCACATATTAGTGCTGCAGGATACTCGCAATTGGTATTCTGACACACTTACTCCCTAAGGGTGACACCACACATTTACAGTTCCATATCTATAGAGAAGGAGCATTGTCACCCTAGGGCAGAACTACAGAACAACCCTCTCTCCTCATTTCCATAACATAGGAGGTGTTATGTGATCCACAGAAAGAACTCTTTCAGGTCTGATAATATTGTTTAAGATTTCAGTATAGTATTATCAGCTCATTACAGGAAGTTAGGAACTCTGGCAGGATCAATAGGTATTTTACTATACTAATCAAATAGATAAAACAAAGTACTATATTAGTTGATTTAACAGACTAAGGGAGTAAATAAAATAAGGTCCCTGTCTTTTACATACACCTTAAAGTGGTATTAAAATCAAAACCAAAAATGTAATACATTGCAGCTTAGCAATCATTAGATATGGTGGATGAATTAACTTTTTTTTTAGGCTTTTTCCCTGTTACCACCTGGTGATCTGACCAATAACACACCTCCTGTATTAGAGTGACCCCACTCTGAATGAAGGAGCACAGGGGGCACCTTTGGACAGAAGCACTGTTAACCTGGGGAAGGGGGCATATTAGATACACTAGAAGATTTAGATTAGCATTAACTAAATGTTAGATGTCAACAAGTTTTTCAGCAATTTTAGTCTCATCTGACCATAACACCTTTTTCCATGTGGCCTAAGAATCTTCAAGGTGCGTTTAAGGTGGTCAGATGAGACTAAAATTGGATTATTTGGCCTCAACACCAAACGATATGTCTATGGTGGGAAATGCAATACAGCTCACCATCCTAATAACACTAATCCTACAGTAAAGCATGGAGGTGGTAATATCCTGTTATGGGGGTGTTTCTCTGTAGCAGGGACTGGAGCACCTGTCAGGATAGAAGAAAAATGGATGGGGCAAAATACCTTCAAATTCTTGAGGAAAATCTGCTGCCTTCTGCCAGAAAGTTGACAATGGGAAGAAGGTTTACCTTCCAACATGACAATGACCCAAAGCTCACAGCAAAAAATACCACACAATGGTTGAAGGAGAAAAAGGTGAATGTCCTTGCATGCCCTAGTCCTCTGACCAGACTTAAACCCTACTGAAAATCTGTGGAATGACTTGAAGACTGCACTCCACAAATGGTTACCATGAAATTTAACTGAAGTTGAGTAGTTCTACAAAGAAGAGTGGGTACATATTGGTAAGTCTAGATGTGCAAAGTTAGTAGAGACATATCCCAACAGACTAAAGGCTGTAATTAAAGCAAAATGTGGTCCAACAAAATACTGAAAAAAGGGGGTAAGGGGGTGATTCTGTTTTTGACTTGTTGGTGTTATATCTTTCACTTGGATGTTATAAGTTACATTAGTAAACACAGCCGGATAAAACAAAAACTGTGACTGTCTTCACTTCAAGCCGCAAAGCAACAAAATGTGTATATTTTAAAGGGAGGTGAGTCTTTTCTATACCCACTGTAAATATTCATAATTCAGGCTATTGGATCTTCCGACACTATTGCTAGGGACACTCCTCAACAGCATGCAGAAGCAAATGATCAATTCAAGCCTAGGCTGACTACAGCCCAGCAGCACTAAATTAAAAATAGGGGCACTGCTGCTAAGGATAGGGTCCCTAAACCTGGGTAAAAAGATTTCTCTCTAAAGAGTTGTTTTTCAGGATACTGCAAGTCTCAGACCAGCAAAGCAGAACCTAATGCCCCTTTTATACAGGCTTAATTACATTTGCATCACAAATTAAGGTGATCATTTGCCTTTTATATCTGTGTTTATTAAGAAATAGCATTTAAAATACGAAAGCAGAATGATATAATTGGATATATTGTGATCTGTGGGCCTTCGCGACGGTACGGTTTATAAAAACTTGCTTGGCAGCACAATGCACTATATATTATTTTAAATTGTTGACAACTATGCACTCATGAGCACTGAAAGTGTCTGTAATTGCTCTCATGGTGTTTGTTGAAAAGTCTGCGGCTTATGTATTGTTCTCTATTCTCTATAGTAATGGGAACAGTGCTTTCACTGGCATGCACCAAAATGAATGATGCCCAAGCTAGGGGAAAAAAAATATTCAGTCACTTCTATTATCTCCCTCTGACACCACCACTGATAAGACGAAACACAATATCAAAACAAAGTACAGCTTAAAATGGCAGTGAAATTTGTGGCTGTTCACAATTTAGAATATATATTTATATATACCCTAACTGAATGATGTTTAGCTAGCTGAATTGTTGGTATTTTCTTTAGAAAGAAAAGTCACCTGTTTTTCATCCTTTTTTATCCATCTGATCTCTGTAGCCTATTTGCAACCACTTTCTGTCTGTGTCAAGGTCTGAAGTCAGGCTCGGAGGCCAGTGGCTGTAGAAGTTAAGAGATTCACGAGCAGTCAGCTAAATTTATACATAAACAGACCTGCTTGCAGATGACGCAGGCTCAACCAAGGCACGGGGTCTTAAAACCAGCTGGTCTTCACCAGAGCTCCTGAGTGTGGAGATGGGTTTAATTGCGTGCCAATGTTAGGCCCCAGCCCTCTGTATTGCCCCAGCAGGGAGAGAGCAAGCAGGAGGAATATAGAGGGATGGAGCAGATAAGGAAGCAGAAGCATAGTTGATAAACAAGCCAAGAGTCAGTATTAATAGTAGCTGGAGGGGATCAGACAGAAGCATAGTCGAGGAACGAGCCAAAGGTCAATAATGATTGGTAGCGAAGATATGAACGGCAGCAGGAGTGACAAGATATTGGCTTTAGAGAGAACAATAATCTGGCAAACAAGAAGTGCAAAGGCATGGCCCACACAGAAAGTTCATTGGAGGAGGAGTAAAGAGTTCAAGGTTAAAGTGGAACAAGCCATAAGGCAAGGTCATCTAAGCAATCAGGCAGGAAGCTGTCCAGCATCTCAGTTAACTCAGCAAGAAGAGACATCGGGGAAAAAAAGGCAAGCACAGTCTCAGTTGAAGAAGTCAACACCACATCCCAGGTAGGAACTAATGCAAAAAGAAGAAACAAATGGGACTTTAAAGGTGTTGAACGCCCTCTCATAATGATTACTAGTACACAGTCATGGATTAAAAAAGATTTTTTATTATAAAATACTTTTTAAAAAATTGGATATTAGGGATATACATCTCTCCCAAAGCCATAGAAAATGGTTACAACTCATATTCACACCCACGGCACCCCTGAAGATAGCGATCACTCCTTATGTATGTACTGTATACAGTATAAATTGTGTTAATGTTTGGTAACCATCATACACATATAAATTGCACATAAACCATCACACAAGGAAGGGATAACTCATCACAATGCTTTTCGCCTTTGTCAGCTTCTTCAAGGGCTCAAAGGGGTGCATAATAAAAATACATAATATACATTTAAAACATGTTGTTCATCATACATTGCTTCTACCATGATCTTAGCATATATATTAGTCTTATTGACATACAATTGATAGATAGAATAGAACTCAGGAGAATAGAAAGAAAGATCTCTCTCTATGCAGCCAGACACAGGATGTAAAAGGATGGTATATGCCGAGCGAGCACACAAGCCAGGGAGCTCTACCAGTGAGCCACGAGCACGGCCCCAAGCAGGGAGAAAAAATATGGCATCAACACCTCTTAGATATATATCAAAGCGCTGACAAAGAAAGGGGAGATAAATTGCCAACAAGCTCCTGCATACAGAAAAAGCATATATAGGCAAACTTTCAACTTCTAGACTATATGAAGTTCTTTGCACTTGAGCATGTAAGGGGATCCCCTAGAGGAGGGGATATTGATCAGCATCTTTTACAGATGGAAACCCAGTGAATTCTCCAATTAAATGCGGCAAACCACCGGGTATAAAAGAACATTTAGGCTTCAAACCCTTCCTCTAAATCACCCAATCCTACCACTATATGAAAATAAGCTTAGGATGCGTAAAATTAACATATATAGTGAAATAACATCCTAACTAATCTACATAAAATAGTCATCATATGTTTGAATTTTGTTTATTTATGTTTTGCATCTACTATTACAGAGGAATGAATCTCTCTCTATGTAGTGAGCCACTGGAGATATGCTAGATGCACGTTAGCTGAATTACAAGTGTTTGGGCTATCCACTGGGAAAGCCATATGACACTGGCCCATTTTTTGAATAAGTGAGCCCCTATCTTTGATAAAAGAGTTGGTGATATATATATATATATATATATATATATATATATATATATATATATATACATATATATATATGAATGTATGGTTTGACTAGGTCTGTAGCAATTTGAAATTATGGGAGTTACATTGTTGCATTCTTTCATGGAATGAAGAGACATTTCTAGATCTAGGGTGCCCCTGTTAGATTGTATGGGCTTGCCATCTCACCATTTAGGATTATGTATTGTTATTCAGGATAGGAGAGGGCACCTATGTTATGATTTGTCTATTGTGACAGGAAGTCAGCTAAATCTGGGAATGTAGTCACAGGAAGGAGATACATTTCCACCTGATTTAGAAAGTCCATTAATTAATTTAGGGTGTTGGCTACAGAGCTAGCCAGCAGGAAGTTGAAAGGCCTTCACCTGTTCAGAATGAGGGAGTTAAGGCTCTATAATTTGTTCAGAGAAATTCCTATTGTTTGCTGCCTCCAGAAGCTGTGTCCTGAAGCCATGTGGGCTGGGAGCAGGAGGACAGTCAGCGTGTGCCTCCCGACAGGATGTGTGGGCCTGGGAGAAGACCCCCCGGAGTGATGTGTGCCCGGGACGGTAACCAAGGGTGAATACGTCTCAAAGGTGAGAAGACGAACTGTTGATGTGAAAGAAACAAAAGGACTGTGTTGCCCTGTGAAGCTATTATAAAAGGACTATTGAGTGTCCGCTGTAGGACAAGGAAGTCTGCCCGACGGTAGGTTGGAGACAGACACTTAGGCAGGTTCCAGTTGTGAGAAGGTAGCCGCCCACAGAGGCAAGGATTTATTTTCTGTTTTATTTTATTTTGGATGTTTTGCTGCATACAGCCTGGTGAAGAAAACACCATTTAATAAACCACACTGTTTGTTTGCAAGCACTTGTCGGCTACCTCTCTGGGAAAACGCACCCCCCAAGGGGTCATCCACACCCGCCACCGAGCTAATCCCTTACATATGGTGGAGGTATGCAGTGGGCATAAGCAGAGATCCCTGCAAGGAAGTGCAAATGTTTGATGAACTTTATCTGGTGCATGAGATTGCACAATCTATGTGTGCAGGAGAGAAGATCCTGACAGAAAAAAAAAAGTGTTTTAAAGAGACAGCGGTCTCAAAATTATTTGATGAACTTTGTTGTGTCTGGTGCAAGTGACTGCACAAACTGTGTGTGCAGGAAAAGAGATCTTGCAAGAGAGAGAGAAAAACTACATGTGTTAAAGAGACAGTGGTCTGAAAAATTTTTGCTGGACTGTGAAAAATTTGTTTGTGGAGTTATTGAAGATGGGGCGTTCAAAACGCCTGAAGAATGCAAAGATAGATGAAATGAGAGACCGGATTCTATGGATGGAGGGGATGTTGCCGTCTGAACCAGCCCCATCCATGCCTAAAGAGAGTCTACTAAAGAGGAAGGTTGTTGTCCCTAGCAACACTGATGAAACCGCTATGGAGACGCAGTGTGCTCAGATGAAAAGTAAACTCAAAATGGAGGAGATGTTGAAACATCTGATTATATCAAATGCAGCTCAACAGCAAGCAAATGCAGCTCAACAGCAGGCAAATGCGGATTTTCAGCAGAGCTTTGCAGCTCAACAAAAGGCTCATCAAGAGAGCATGGCAGGCTGGAAACAGAGACGCCAGCAGCCAATGGAGGCCATCGGTTTGGAGGAAACCGAGTATGTGTGCAGGGCTGAGTTGGATGCCTTGCAACGGAAAATGGAAGAAAAGGAACAAGCCTTGGAATTGCTTAAAATGGAGCATAGAAACTTGCAGGAAATGAATGAACTACTCAAGTCTCATGTGTTACAGTGGGAAGAATCCACTGCTCTTCTTTTGGTCGAGTTGCAAAAACGCAGAGAGACTATAATGGAGAAAGATACCATCCTCATGGAAAAGGAAAGTGAAATTCAGACTTTGCAGAAGCAAAGTATGGCTGATATGTTGGAGTTGCGTAATCAGCTGGAAAAAAGTCTTCAGTCTTTGGGAGCTACAAAAATAGACCTGCAGGAGTCGCAGGAACAGAATGTCGCTCTGAAAACGACATTGTCTCTCAGCGACAACGAGAAAAGTGAAAGAGAGGCTAAATTACTGAGTACTGTGTATGAGCTCACTACTTTGAGCAATGTGGTAAATGAATGGCGTGCGGACTGTGAAAGTTGGAAAGGGGAAGCCCAACGTGTCCAGCAGCAGTTAAAGGAGAAAGAAGCCTGTGTGGCAGAATTACATTCTTATTCCCAGATGCTAGCCAATGAGGTGAAGGCTCTTATGCAGGGAAAAGAAGATTGTGAACATAAGAGGGAAAAAGTAGAGGCACAGCTTCTGGAATCGCAAGTCAAGGTGTCAGAAGGTGACCGATTGTGTGCTAAGCTGTCAGAGAAGGCAAACCGACTGCAGGTTGAGTTGGACAATGTTACAAATCAGCTTTCTCAAGCAGACAGAAAATCTAGAGAAATTGCGGAAGATTTTTCTATCTTGGAATCGCAGCTGCAAGACACGCAGGAACTCTTACAGGAAGAGAGGTGTAAAAGGCTGAGTTTTAGCACAAAGCTCAAACAAATGGAAGATGAGAAAAATGGCTTCCTGGAACAATTAAAAGAGGAGGCGGAAGCAAAGAAAAACCTATCAGAGCAAGTCGCAACATTGCAAGCTCAGATAGCGGTTATGAAAAAACGCATGGAAGAAAGCGTTGGTTCATTACAGTGTGTTGAAGATGTGAAAAAGAAGTTTGATCAGATGCTTGGTGAAGAGAAGACTGTGTCTGCAAAATATGCAGAAGAACGCGCACGTGCAGAAACGGAGGTGCGTGATAACGAGAGCAAAGCCCTGTTCTTGGCTCGCTCTTTGGAGGAAGCTCTAGAGTGTAAGGCTGAACTAGAAAGTGTTAAACAGCTGCGTACAGAAATGGAAGAATTGGTCAGCTCCAAGGATGATGTTGTGAAAAGCGTTCAGGAGCTAGAAAAGTCTAAGCGAGCCTTAGAACAGCAAGTAGAAGAGATGAAGATTCCGTTGCAGGAACTGGAAGAGGAATTCCAGGCAACAGAGGATCTGTCCCAAAGAGGGGATAGTGTGCCTGATGCAGTTTTTAAAAGGATCAGTGTTTTGGGGTCTGTCCTGAGTGAGCCTCAGAAATGTGACGACATGTGGCTTGAATCACCCCTTTGGAATAAACCGTTCCTTCAAAAACTTCAAGCATTGGAAAATGTATCATTAGAACTTCAGCAAACAAAGGAGCTGAGTAAGAAATGTGGTGATTTCTCAGTTCAGGCTGAAAACCTAGTGGAGAAAACTAAGGCTGTTGGTGAAAACGTGAAGCAAATGAATAAGTGCCTTTCAGGGAGTGTTTCCAAAATGGAACTGGTGAAAGACGGGTGGCAGAAGTTTGATCGTGATCTTGAGATGCATTCCATGTGGAATTCAGATAGAGAAAAAGAACTAGGTGACCTTGAGCGGTCAAATAGTTCAGCAGAAAGTGCATTGAAGAAACCTGTAAAAGAATGTGTTGCAGTTCCATGCTTCTTCACTGATGCAGAGAGGAGGTCTATAATGGATACCACCCAGATCGCTGGGTTCAACTGTGTTGTTGCCTTTGACCCCTATGTTGGTGGAAGGAAAGTTGATGATGTTCTGGTTGGCTTCTTCTGTGAAGAGTTTGGCAAGAAATATAAACTGAATATCAAATCAAATAGTAGGCCTTTACTGCGACTCGCTCAGGAGGGCGAAAAGTTTAAGAAGTTGATGAGTGCAAATGCTTCAGATCTGCCTATGAATATGAAATGTTTGGTGAATGATATTGATATCTCTGGGAAAAGGAACAGGGGTCACTTTGAAGAAATGTGTGACAGCCTGTTGTCTCAATTGGAAAATCCTCTGCACAGCATCTTAGAGCAAGCAAAGCTCAAGAAGGAAGATCATTCCCTTTTACAACAAAAAGTCAATGATTGTGTACAGATGTATGGAGAGGCACCTCAAGTCACAGAGGGATGTCAAGAGTCCCTACTTGGAACAAAGCTTAGTGAAGCAAAGGTTCTCAAAGTTTTGTGGAAAACATTTATGGATTGCAGAGAGAGGCGTCTTAAGAATGTTGAAGACATTAAGACTAGCCCAATTGAGTTGCCTATGGATCACGGTCCTCCATGGTGGATTGGACAGACGGTTATGAGGGACAAGCTGTCTGACATTTATGAGAAAGCTGTCAATGAAGATGACAGAAACGAGAAGGAGCAAAATGATGCCAAAAATGCAGTTGAAGAATGTGTATATGAGATGAGAGACAAACTGTGTGGCATTTATGAGAAATCCGTCAATGAAGATGACAAAACAGTTTCATCCGGAAGCTTGAGGATAATAGGAGGCTTATCAGTGAGTCAGCAGTGCCTGACACATGCGTGCCTGGAAATATGTGTCCCAACCCTAGGGTTGAAACAAGAGGGGGGGGTATGTGACAGGAAGTCAGCTAAATCTGGGAATGTAGTCACAGGAAGGAGATACATTTCCACCTGATTTAGAAAGTCCATTAATTAATTTAGGGTGTTGGCTACAGAGCTAGCCAGCAGGAAGTTGAAAGGCCTTCACCTGTTCAGAATGAGGGAGTTAAGGCTCTATAATTTGTTCAGAGAAATTCCTATTGTTTGCTGCCTCCAGAAGCTGTGTCCTGAAGCCATGTGGGCTGGGAGCAGGAGGACAGTCAGCGTGTGCCTCCCGACAGGATGTGTGGGCCTGGGAGAAGACCCCCCGGAGTGATGTGTGCCCGGGACGGTAACCAAGGGTGAATACGTCTCAAAGGTGAGAAGACGAACTGTTGATGTGAAAGAAACAAAAGGACTGTGTTGCCCTGTGAAGCTATTATAAAAGGACTATTGAGTGTCCGCTGTAGGACAAGGAAGTCTGCCCGACGGTAGGTTGGAGACAGACACTTAGGCAGGTTCCAGTTGTGAGAAGGTAGCCGCCCACAGAGGCAAGGATTTATTTTCTGTTTTATTTTATTTTGGATGTTTTGCTGCATACAGCCTGGTGAAGAAAACACCATTTAATAAACCACACTGTTTGTTTGCAAGCACTTGTCGGCTACCTCTCTGGGAAAACGCACCCCCCAAGGGGTCATCCACACCCGCCACCGAGCTAATCCCTTACACTATATATACACTTTTTATCTCTAGTTGTAGCATATGATATATCCACAAGACGGCAGCACTGCTAGAATTCCCACCTTCATTGTGTTATTTTGTTGTTCTGTATTCCATCCACATGATGGCAGTAGCTCTTTAGCCAGATTCTTGTTCACTATGTTTTGTTTATTTTGATTTCAGGGCTCGTGGCAGGACAGGGTGTGTGTGTGTGCATCCTGTTGTCCCTCTTGCCTCCCTCACCTTCCTCTGCCGCATGTCTCAGTGGGGTGGATGGGGTTATGACGGTGGATGGGCAATGGACGGCTTCCACTGCTCATCATGCCATTGATGCGCATGCGTGGCTTTGCATGTTATAACTGCTTAGTAAAGCAACTGGTAGACAAGGGCAAATCATTGCCATGCTATTACAGTAAGTATTTGAACAAAGACCTTCATGGCTGTATTACAAATATGATTTTAAAGAAAGATGCGTGGCAGAGCGTTGCCCTGCCAGGGTCTAGGAAGAGGTTATGACCTAGGATTCTCAACCAGGTGGGTTGAGGGGCCCCAGGGAGCTTGTGTCATGGAGAGGAAACTAGCTTTTCAGTTTCGTCAGTGTTTGGTAAAGTCTGTTTTAGGGCCTTAAAAAATTTAAAAATGATCTGGGTGGGATGAAATCTCCAATCTTTGGTCCAGGTTTTCAGATCCACCAGTAGTGACCTGACCATGGGTTCCAACCAGGCAGACAAGAGTTCATTGCCCAGGAGGGCTCCAGGTGGGAGCCAAAGCAGCAAGGGGCTGCGTATTAAGTACACAGAGTGTGTATGAAGACTGTCTGAGACAGACAAAAGCCTGAAAGGGAGGGCCAGAGCGGCAGTGTTGTATGTATAGGCCAGGAGGCTGAATGTCTACTTCTTTGCATAAGTGAAGTGCTGAAAACCCCTGCGAGGGAAACTCATGTTTTTTTGTTTTACTGTATTTTTTTTTCAAATAAATATGGGCTAGAAAACCCATTTAAAAAGAAGAAAAGTGAGTGGTGGCATCCTTAAAAGCTCTTCCTTTGATTCTAGTTCACACAGCTGTCAATATTAAAAGATTACGCTGTCTTCGGTTCCGGTTCCGGCGCCGTATGGTAAGGAGGTAGGCAGAGATCCTCCCGCGCCTGCCATCCCTTAACATCTGCTGCCTAAACCAGTTATAAGCCTGGGGAACCCTTCATCCTTCCCCTACCTTGTCGGGGACGCCTGTAACGCTCCTGCGTTTTATGTATAATGTGGATTTACAGCTGCAGAAATATTCCACTTCAGTAGTCATGTAGAGAAACGCTGAGACACCAATCCCAACTCCCAAGACTCATCATGTGTGGATAGTCTCAATTCAGCAAGTAGATACACACACTCAATAACATGTTCCTAGAGTGACTTATATGTATAGTAATATAGCGATGATAGGCTGAAGAGACAGGTTGGGTAGAGATGGTAGATGACAGACACTTGAAAGGAATGTTCTTGAAAGTAAGATAGTAGCAGATGGGATGCAGATAGGTTAAGCAATCATGTATGGTAGCAGATGATAGAGTAGCAGGTGAACATACAGGATAGACCAACCCAGTGCAAGAGCAGATGGTATTAGGCTCAAGAGCTAGCAATCTTAGTTAATGCAGATGTAGTAATAGTCCTTAGTATGCAGAGCTAGATAGTGTAAGCTTTAGTATGAAGGTTATAGAGGTTTCCCCTGTGGGGTACTTATCACTAGTAGCAATGTAGTAGAGGAGAGGTTCGGCAAGAGCGGATGATCCGGTAGCGGGATACAGGGATCAGCAGCGTGGTTCCGATAGCGAGGTGTGCTTGCAAGCATGAGAGCTTCAAGGCAGATTATGCGGCGTTGAACGAACATGTGAGTGAGACCGCCGGAGGTTGAAATAGCCGCTCCAGCGGCGCTCAGTGATGACAGCATCGGTCTTAAAGGTGTATGCGCACCTTACCAAAAGAGAATGGTGGGGCGCATACACTTAGGAAAAGTGGAATTAGGGTACCAAAGGTACCAGAACATTACAACGCCTCATGGACCGCTTTGTGGAGTGGAATCCGGCCCGCATTGCTCCTACAAATTGCAGCCCCAGCATCCCTTCCATCGCAGAAGACCTCAGGCACTGAAGCGGCAGCCCCAGCATCCCTCCAGTCGCAGAAGGCCTTAGAAACTCAAGCGGCAGCCCCAGCATCCCTCCAGTCACAGAAGGCCTTAGACATTTATGCTGCAGCCCTAGCATCCCTCCAGCCGCAGAAGGCCCTAGACACTCAAGCCGCAGACCCAGCATCCCTTCAGCCGCAGTAGGCGGCTACTGACTCCTCCGTATCCCTGGCATCACCCCCACATTGACTGCCATGATTGATCAGGCTATACAGAGGGGCCTGGAGCAGATCAGGAAGGAATTAGCAGATCAGAGGCAGAGACTTTCCCATGCTGAGGATCGCATCTCCTTTATAGAAGATGAACAGACCGTGGCTGCGGCCACCCTGGCAAGGTTACATCATTCTAATAAGGATATTTGGGACGAGTTTGAGGATCTGGAAAACAGGTCCCGTAGAAATAATCTCCAAATTATTGGGCTGCTAGAGTCTCTCTCTCCCATCCAGCTTATGGACACCTGCACGTCTGCTATCTATTATTGGTCTAACGAAATGCGTAGGAGGAGCCTGCGACATGCTACGTGGCTACCAAGGAGGGGGCGCGGCGGCCATCTTTTTGGTAGGATACTATGCTCTCCGCGACGCATGCCTGTCTCTATAGCTGCAAATGTGAGTTGCCATCTGTTTGTTTTATCTGAATAAAGCCTGTTTTGACGATATTACACCATGGAAGTAATTTTCTCTCCACATATATATTTATTATGAGAGGAGCGGGTGTGGTGGCCGAAGGAGCTGGTACATGTTATCTTGCTGTCTCCAGGATTTGCTTTCCCCGCTATTCATGATCCCTGTGATGGGGATCGTGGTGCTCTGGTAAGAGGCTTATCTTATCTTCATGGTGGTGGCTATCCTCACATCTTGCTTGGAGTGGTGGATCACTATTGGGACTGCATGCTCTGAGGAATCTACTCAGCATTATGATTATATGCCAATCTTTTGGACTGGATTACTTTAGGGACTGACGGACAATCTGTCTATATTGTGTTTTTATAGCGCTACATCATCCATTACTATTGTCTGTTTGATCTGATTTTCTAATTCAGGGTCAGATGTCAGCTGCTGTATAAATCAATCTTAGCTAGTCAAGTGTATGACACATGCAATGCGCAGCAAGTCTCTGTATATATTGTTCGTATTCAGATGCCCAATGGATGTTACCAATCCTTTTTCTCTCCGGAAGAAGCTGATCACTATATCGGCGAGGAATCTGAGATGGACACTCAACAACAACATCTGGCCTCTGATGGCCCTATTCAGGAGCCTAGGTCCCGCTGTCAGGGCCCACAGCCCCTTCGCAGTCCGGTTGGGCTTCGACCCAGGCGGGGTCGCTTCTCTGGACAACCCAGTCGCTCTTAACTCTGCTGATCCTATGAGTACATTTGCTGGTCACCTCAACATCGCTACGGCTGGTAATTTTGAATTATGATCATATGGTGTTACCTCTGTTACTTTGACTTTTGAGCCATATTACCATATTACTCTGTCAGCTGCGCCCCCTCCCGGCACATACCTGGTCTGACCTAGGGCTATATGCCCTTTAAGCTACATGGCATGGGGTTTTATGCCAGGTATTTTTTGTTTGACACCCAGTGACTAGACCCTCATCCACAGCACTAATTCCCTGATTTCTGCCTTTCATTCTATAAGTTCTTTTAAGGGGGCATCGCTACTCTTTATGTTCCCTTTATAGTTTCTCCGCTCATCTTTGGGGCTTTATTGCTGTGGGCGATGGTTGGCTTGCGGGAGTCCTGCATGGAGTTTAGTTCTCATGCAGGAAAAGGTGAAGTGTGTGGTTTTATTAGGATGTTGTGTGCTTTTTTTGTCACGTTCCCCTTTTCTTCTTTTTTCCTTTTTATATTTTGTCCTGACCTGCCCTGCCTGTGAAATAATCTTTTTTTCAGCTGCTTTCTGCCTGAGCCGATTCATCTGGTCTTTCAATCCAAGATCCACTGGGAGTGAACATAGTTTTCCCCGCTTATCGTTTTCATTTCATCCACGGTCATGGCTTCTCCTACTAACAGGAATCACTTGAATATTGTATCGTGGAATGTCAAAGGTCTCCGGTCCCCAAGAAAGCGCTTGCAGGTTCTTAGACACCTTAAACGTCTGCAGACAGATGACGCACTCCTTCAGGAGACCCATCTCTCCTCAGACGATCTTCACCGCCTACGCAAACTGTGGGTAAAGGTACAGTATATGGCTATTCTGCTATGGGTCGTAAAGCTGGAGTGGCTATTTTGATACACAAAAATCTACAGTTTAATCTCAAACAAATCCGGGCGAACACTGAGGGTCATAAACTTACTATCCAAATTACCTAATTCTCCCAGTGTTCACTTTTTTCAAGACATGACATCCTGGATACTACAGGTGTCTGATACTTTACATTTAGTAGGCGGGGACTTTAACTCAGTCTTGCACCAAATTGAAGAACGCACAACCACTGACCCCACGCCCCCCTATACTGTACGACGATCTACCCTGGATCCTACGTCGCTAGCCCGACATATCTCTTCAGCCTGCCTCACAAATGTATGGCGCATCACGCATCCTATCGACCTTGAATTTACATTTTTTTCTTCTCCCCATCGGTCTTTCTCACGCATCGATTACTTTTTGGAGTCATCATCTCTTACCCCTTTACTGCGAGACCCGGTTATCCATGATATGGCTATCTCGGACCACTGTCCTATAGTGATATCCTTTGCTCTCGTCAAATTTTCTACATCTACGCCTATATGGCGTTTTCCATCTTTTCTAAAGGATAATGAGGACTTTTTGCATACGATGCGATCCTCATGGGAGGAATATTCCTCATATAATTCCTCCCACCTCACTTCTGATCCCAATCTCTTTTGGGAAGCAGGTAAATCCTTTTTAAGGGGCAAGATCATATCCTACACCTCCCAATATAAAAAAACATGTACGTCAACAGTTATCAAAGGCCAGTCGTGAATTGCGTCATGCTCAGGAGGCTTTGACATCGAATTGCACTCCTTCCACCATTAAAACCTGGCAGAGGGCTAAAAATTCCTTTCATTTATAGACCGCACAAGAAGAAGCGTTTAAGTCATCATATTACTCGGTACACTATCATAAATTCGGAAACAAAGCTGGCAAACTCCTTGCTAAATTATGCTCGGATACCTGCCGCCCGACACGTATAACGGCCCTTAAATCAAAAGATGGTACCCTCGCTTTATCGCTGACCGAAATCAGTAAGACGCTGGTAGACTATTATACTGCTCTATATTCTAACAACCCCATTGACCATGATATCGCCCAGACTCTATTAGCGAAAGTACGTTTGCCCACACTCTCCGCGGCCGATTTAGAGACTTTAAATTCCCTCATCTCACTGGAAGAGATTCGACTTACCATCAAAGCCCTCCCATCAGCCAAAGCCCCTGGTCCAGACGGCTATTCAGCCGAATTTTACAAGCTCACAAATGTTTTCATCCCGTCCACCCTGCTTCCCCTTTTTCCAATCAATGTGGTCAGGTGGTCCCTATCTCCCTACGGGATCACTTGCTCACATCAAACTCATTTTTAAGAAAGGGAAAGACCGGGGGGCGTGGCCGGCTGCCGATGCGGATAGCAGCAGTGTGAGACCGCTCCGGCTCTGCAGGATCTAAAAGCGACCACAAGCGACAGGGAAATACTTTGAACACCCGCCTGAGATCTGCAGCAGTGCCAGCTACACCCCGGCAACATGTGGGGCAAGAGAAAGGAGCGGACAGGACCCCACAGACTTTCCGATTTCTTCTCCCCTTCTCCTTCCCACGGCGGACAAGATGGCGCCGGCAACATGTGTACCTCACGCGGCGAGGCAGCAGCAGCGCCCACAGGATCCTCTGAGGGGATTCTCAGACTCCCAGATGAAGAAGAGGAAGGTCCATTCTTGGCATTCAACAGCCCTGTGAAATAAAAGAGAAAGGTGGGAGAACACGGGGACCTTGTGAGTACCGTTCCTTTTACCTCAGAGTCTAATAGAGCAGTCAATGAATTCAGTGAACAGCTGGATGCATTCCCCACAGTGGGGCACCCTATTCTAGACTCTGCCTTAAAAGAAATGCTGATTACCATGAGAGGTGCACTACAGATGGACATGACAGGCTTTATGTCCCAAGCTGCTAGAGAACTAGAGATTGTGGGTGACAGAGTGAGCCACATTGAAACTAAACTGGGAGACTATGCTCAGGCACACAATGAAGTGGTAGACGCCCATGATGAGCTGGCAGATGACATTCGGAACATGAAACCTAAAATGGCGGATCTGGAGGACAGATCCTGCCGGAACAATGTCAGATTCCGGGGGATCCCTGAGAGTGTCCCTCCCGCTGACTTGCGACCATACCTGCAAAAGATGATAGCAGAACTCCTCCCCATGGTCAAACAACATGAGCTGGTGATTGACAGGGCACACAGGCTTCCCAAACCGGCATATCTCCCGGAACGCACTCCTAGAGATGTAATCGCTAAAGTTAATTTCTTCCATGTTAAGGATCAATTAATGGCCTTTGCGAGACAATGCAATAACTTACCTGGACCTTACTCGAATATACTACTGTACGCTGACCTATCCCAAGCGACTATCCAAGCCAGGAAAAATCTGGTCACTGTTACTAAAATACTTTGCAATAATAACATACCATACAAGTGGAAGTTTCCAACAAAAATCTTTGTTGACAGAAATAATAAGCATTTTCTCATTTTTACACTAGAGGAAGGCCTGCCGCCGGAAGATGAGGACATCTCTGGCCATCCCACTGTAAGCCAAGACCACAGGAGAAGGCAAGTGCTCGCTCGCTAATACTTTGCACCACACCACGCTTGGTACTCACCACTACAGTATTACACTGGCCCCATTCCCTGGAGGTTGGTTATACTTACTAGCTAAGGAATGGATAGAATACAGCGGACTCTTTCCCATTTCATGCCACCGGTATCCTGCTCGGTCAATCTTAGCTTTTTTTTTCCTTTTCACATTTTTTTGCTCTCGAACCTACCCCCAAATGGTTCAGTGCATGGGAATTACCCGTGCCAGTATTCCCCACGTCGCGCATGTGTTAAATAGTTGACGGAGTTCCGCTGGTTTTGTCTTTTTCGGGGGGGGGGGTACATTCCTACTACCCTAAGCCATCCAAGCTCTTCTACCCCTCTACAGTTGACCCTGCGCACACCTAAGCTTTCAACACTCTGGAATTTACATGCCTATTAAAATCCTCTCACTGAAAGCTAAGGGGCTAAACAGCCATTACAAAAAGGAGAGCATTGTGGAAAGAAGCACTTAATCAACGGTGCGATATAATGTGTGTACAAGAGACGCACTTCCTAGCATCCAACCCGCCGAACTGCTCCCATAAGAGCTTCCCATACACTTTGCATGCAAACTGCGTCAAGAAGAAAAGAGGAGTGATGGTGGCTGTCAAAGATACAGTTTCTTTCAAACTTATCACCTCACAATTGGATACAAACGGTAGATTTGTCATTCTAGTGATCTAAGTGATTAACCAGTTGCTCACGGTACTTGTGCTCTATGCCCCTAACAAAAACCAATCTAGATTTGTGCGGAAAACACTCCTCAAGACCAGGAGGATACAACAGGGTAGACTCATAATCTGTGGAGACTTCAATATCCCCTTGAACCCCGCATTGGACACAACACGCAAGCACCCCAGGAAAAGCACTGACCTGAAGGACTATTTTCATCAAGAGGACCTTTATGACCCATGGAGATGCCTGCACCCAACTGAAAGGGACTATACCTTTTTTTCGCACCCGCACAATACCTACTCCAGAATTGATTACTTCATTGTAGATAGACACTTGCTTCAACGGGTCTCTGATGCAAAAATGTATAATATCTCCCGGTCCGACCATGCTCAGGTCTCTATTGAGATAGGGGATGGTCAGCCCAGAACTTTTGGGTCATTGTGGAAAAATAATACCTTTATCTTGTCACACCAAAATATATAGAGGAACTGAAGACGCGCCTTGAGTAGTTCCTTTCGTTTAACTTTGACACCTCAAGTAGCGCCTCCAACCTCTGGTGCTCTCTCAAGGCTTTCACTAGACATAAAAAGAAACAGTCCCAACACATAACCTCCCTTTTAAATGATATAGCTAGACTGGAAGCTCAACACAAAACTAACCCATGCAATTCCACTCTAAAAGACCTTAAGAATCGCAGGAATGTGCTCAGAGCAGCTCTGTTAGAAGATCATGATACATTTTTAAAGTGACTAAACCTCAATTCCTACTCGCAAAGAAACAAGGTGGGGAAGAATCTAGCTAACCAGCTGCGACAGAAATTAACCCGCACCAAAATAGCACATTTAAAGCACCACAAAACAGCCAAAACAGCTTTGCATTTTTGTGACTTCTATGCCGATCTTTACAACCTGAAGGACGATACTGACACCCCACAACCTGACTTGGACTCCGTTAAACAATTCCTACAAAAAATTGACCTTCCGGCAGTCGACCTAGAGACACTAACCAAATTGAACCGTCCAATAGAAGAACGAGAAATACAGACGGTAATTACTGCCCTACCCCCTCATAAGTCACCTGGCCCTGATAGTCTCTATGCAGAATTCTACAAAGCTCTCCCCCAAATCTTGACACCACTACTTACAAATGTGTATAATGACGCCATGACGGACGGCAAATTCCCTAAGGAAAAGCTAGAAGCCGTAATGGTAACCCTTCCTAAGCCTGGAAAAGAACCTTCATGCTCTCAAAACTTCAGGCCTATTTCACTTCTCAATTCAGATCTAAAAATTTTCTCGAAAATTCTGGCCAATAAATTACTAGATGTTACCCCACTCCTTCTTGGCCCGGAACAAGTGGGATTTGTCGGGGGGAGGCAGGCTCCAGATGGCACCAGGAGGATGCTTAATTTAATATACCATGCAGAGGCGGGTCGGGTGCCTTCTCTCCTTCTAGGACCGGGTCCATTGGGACTACTTGTCACAGGTCCTCACAAAATTTGGGCTGGAAGGACCTATCCACTCAGCTATAATGTCTCTATACAATGGTCCTTCAGCAAGAGTACTTGCGTCCGGTGCCCTCTCGAGCCCCTTTGACATCTCCAACGGAACTAGACAGGGGTGCCCTCTGTCGCCCATAGTATTCACACTTGCTATTGAACCCTTTGCAGAACTAATTAGAGCAGACTCCCAAATAAATAACCTTAAAATAGGAGATTATGAGCACAAAATTGGACTATTTGGAGATTATGTAATTCTAGCCATCACCAACCCCCTGACCTCCCTCGCTAGACTCCAACAGCTAATAGAGGAATTTGGCCGAATATCCTACTATAAAGTAAATGCAAACAAATGCCAACTTCTAAACATGGGAATTCCTTTAGACCAAATAAAACATCTACAAACTGTCTTCCCCTACACCTGGGGTGCGAAATCGATAACATACCTTGGTGTTCATCTCTCCTTTCCCACCAGCTCCATTTATGACTACAACTTTCCGGCGCTCCTCCAATCCATCCACACAGATCTAACAAGGATAGGGAAAATCCATCTTTCATGGATAGGTAAACTTCCTGCCTTTAAAATGCAAACTCTCCCAAAGATTCTCTACTTGTTCAGGACCCTCCCAATAGCAATTCCAAATTCCTTCTTTATCAAATGCAACACTACAATTAGAACATTCATATGTCACGGCAAGCATCCCAGAGTGGCAATTACTTCCTTACAAAAACCAAGAGGCTGCGGGGGTCTAGGCCTTCCAGACCTCCAGTTATACTATAAAGCTATGCTACTTGACCAACTGACTCATTGGCTGAGACGGCCGGACGACAAGCTCTGGATTGCTATGGAACAAGCGTCCATCCACCACCATGACTTCTTGCATATACTGATAGCATCCTTGCTCACCACGACTGCAGCTATTAAACAGACACACTTCACGATTTCACCTGCCTTGTCTGCTTGGTGCTTCCTACTCAATAGCAAGACACACACCGATAGCCTATCCTCCATAGACATCCCCTCCAAGACCTATGAATGGCTGATACCAGACTTTACGACTAAGGACTGTAGACTTTGAGGTCTCAACTTTGCAGTCCCCTAAAGAACAGTAACCACCCGTCTGATAGATATAGGGCCTTCCAAATCAGACACTTCCACTCTTCCAATAAAGTAAGTGACAGAATAACTATCCCCACGACTATATGGAACTTCTTCAGAGGCAAAATGATCAAACTTCCCCACGGCATATCCTTCTTCTATACAGTATTCATAGGCACAAACTTATTGACCAAAACACCAGACATGGTTAAATGGGAACGACAGTTACACAAAGAATTTTCCTTACCACAATGGCAGAAGGCACTCCAATCGAGCAACCGTCTGTCTAAATGCACCGACCACTGGGACATTCTCCAGAAGATACTTCATGGCTGGTACCTGTCCCCATATAAACTGTCTAGAATATACAGGTATGCCGATCCCAAGTGCTGGAGGATGTGTAGCCAAACAGATACATTATTACACACCCTTTGGTCTTGCCCTCAGATCTCACAATTCTGGAGTGCAGTGTCCTCTTTAATATCCAGAGTTACTAAATCAACCGTACTATTAACTCCAGAGCTTGCTCTCCTTAACATAGGAATTGACACATTTTTGAAAAGATATAGAACGATCATAACCCACATCCTCTTTGCAGCAAGAATAACTCTTACCTCCCACTGGAAATCCCCATTGCCCCCGGCTTTGGAGGAGGTTATCTCTCGAACGCACATTCAGAGTCAGTATGAGATGTTACTGGCTCTGAAAAATTCCAGAATGCGGCAGTTCCAGGATTCTTGGAACTCTTGGCTGACAAACTTAAAGTAAGTTTAGTAATTCCTTAAAATACTAAAGCAAATGCAGGGTCTCCCCACCTCCCTTTCCCTCCCTTTTACCCCCATCTCCCAGCCTTTTCTTTCTTATTTCATACATAGTGGGTTTCATGCAGTTCTTCTCTTGTAAGTTATATTCTATACGTTTATGGTTATGGTCTATTCTGAATCGTCACATACTGCTTCGCCACAGTGAGGTTCCAATGGGGGTGGTGAGGTAATTTTTGTGAACCTGAGCTCCAAGTTCGGTCTGGTCCATTGTTGCATGTTTGATGAGAATATAAGAAGTAATTTGGCATGTTCCACCAAGCTTGCTATTCAATGATCACATGCTTTGTTTACATGCAATTTCTGTTACCCACGGTCAGAGCTTTTACTTTTAATGTTTCTTTTATTATTAATAAAAACTATTTGAAAGAAAGGGAAAGACCAACTTCTGCCGGGATCATACCGTCCAATATCTCTTATAAATGTTGACGCAAAAAACCTCTCAAAAATAGTTGCCTCACGTCTTGCCCGCCTATTTCCTCCCCTTTTGCTTCCTGCCCAGTCAGGATTTTTCATGGGTCGCTCCGCGACTCTTAATATTCGCAGGGTCCTTCTCACACTCGAACATGCTAAAAGACACCCCCAAATAGATGCAGCCATTATATCCTTAGACGCTGAAAAGGCCTTTGACAACATCAGTTTTACCTGGCTTTTTAAAGTCATGGAAACATTCGGCTTTTCAGGTCCTATTTTTCAGTTTCTTCGACAAATGTACAAAACACCGACTGCCAAACTTTCTACACCTGATTTTACTTCAGACACTATCCCCTTAACAAAAGGGACACACCAAGGCTGCCCCCTTTCCCCTCTTCTTTTTAATTTGGCCCTTGAACCTCTATCCAGAATTCTCAACTCATCATAGGGAATCCCTATTGGGAACCAGACCCTTAGATCCGCTCTATTTGCGGATGATATATTGATTTTTTCTTCTAACCCTCTTTCTGATTTTTCTATTCTTAAAGATTGGTTTGCGGCCTTTCGTCTCTGCTCGGGCTTCCGGATAAACTTTGACAAAAGTGAAGTCTTGGACCTACATCCCCACTTGTCCGCTCACTGGTGCAGGTCATCGCCCATGCGATGGCCTCTCAATCTATAACATAATTAGGCATACGCATAGGAAGGGACCCGTCATCTTTACACACCCTCCACTTTCCACCACTCATTTCCAAAACTGTTTCTGAATTGGAGACTTGGGCGACCCTCCCTCTCTCACTCTTAGGGAGATGCCACTTATTTAAAATGGTTTCTTTTCCGTGTCTGCTATATCCATTGCAGACACTCCATTTACTCCTGAAGCACTCATAGGAGCATCAAGATATTCCAACTTTGAGCTTGCGGATGCACTGGTATCTCCGTGCACCCTGCCAGCCATCCTTCACTCCTATATTAGGGCGTTACCGGCCCATCTTAAAAATAATATTGTTATCAGAGATACAGTGGTGGCATGGCGAGAGATGCAGAGGATATTAGGACTGCCCTCTAACATCTTGAGTTACCTCACCATCCAAGGTAATCCCATGTTCACCCCCTTCATCTCACAAGCAGCCTTCAGACTATGGTCATCTCTGGGTTTAACTAAAGTCTCTTCATTGTACGAGAATACTACCAACCATTTCAAAGCATTTCAAACACTGAGCCAGGAATTCTCTCTGCCTTCTAATCATTATTTTTTTTATTTACAAATCACTTATTTTCTCTGGACGCCGTGGATACCAAACAAACCCCTTTCAGTCCTCTTTGGTTGATGTAGTGCTCCACCGAAAAGAATATTCTATTTCTACTTTATACACACATCTAGTCTCTCATTCTTCAGGCAATATTCAATGGACACTATTCCAACAATGTTCTCACATTCTGGGGGATGAAATGTTACCGGAAAAGCTTCTCAAAAGCTATAAAAGTGTACATGCCAACGTCACTTCTGAAAGCTGGTGAGAAACTCACTTTAGAATGATGCACCGGGCTTAATTTTCAATTCCGACATTAATTAACATGTAATTTCCATATCCTCTGTAATTCCTATTACGATATTCTGACATAATACGTATATATACACCTTTCTGCTGCTCACACAACCATTAGTTTTTACTTACAGATATTTATTTTTACATTAACTCTATTATTAAATTATCATGAACATGATGTATGGATGTTACAATATGGTTTAAGATTTATCTGCCATTGATTGGTTACCACTCAGATTTATATAAAAATTCCCATTATATATCTTGTTTACTATCAGTACCATAGATATTTGTTGATACTGTATAAAGAGTCACAAGGGGTTACATCAATGTACAGATAAAACAAGGGACCAGTGCTATGGATACATTCTCAGAGACTATATTAGGTAAAAAATAGGTTGCAGCATCCAACCAACCCCTAAAAATTAGGGGTCAAATATCAGGTGGGGGGAAGGTAGTTGGAATTGGCGCTACCTTTTATGTAAGTCGTACCAACAGTGTATCCAGACCGTGAGATAGATAGTGCAATTAAAAGTGCCTGTGCAAATATGTGCAGGTAAATAAAATCGTGCAGATATAAATTGTATGATGTATGGCCGGATAAAAAAATTCCAAAGTGCTGGTGAATTTATTTAATGTGACAAGGTATAGTGTATAAAAACAATAAATATTATAGAAACATAAAATCATAGGCGAATGAACGGTGAATAAAATAATAAATATATATAAATATAGTGAAATTGTATCCAGATGGTGATGGTGGTGAGCTGTAAGTGCTTAAGGTCCCGACTTCCACTAGAGGTCGCACTTACCCCTCAGCAAAGGTAACAATCCTGGCTGCAAAGGGTAGAGCAAAAAATCCCCAGATCTAGCATCAATAATCCTTACGGACAAGAGGATCCCATCTGAGTATTCAAACAAAAAAACCTCATAGCGTAGTATGTAACATATACATTACACAAGGGAGCAGCAGTGACTCACAGTTGGGCTGTAGCTGATCGACTCAGAACGTGTTTGCAGCGCCGGGGAGCTTCCGCGTTCCACACACGGCAGACTGCAGACCGGAAGTGACGTTGGACGTATGGTACCGCCCTACGCGTTTCGTCATTGGGCGTCTACTGGAACAGTGTGCAGTAGACGTCCAATGACGAAACGCGTAGGGCGGTACCATACGTCGAACATCACTTCCGATCTGCAGTCTGCCGTGTATGGAACGCGGAAGCTCCCCGGCGCTGCAAACATGTTCTGAGTCGATCAGCTACAGCCCAACTGTGAGTCACTGCTGCTCCCTTGTGTAATGTATATGTTACATACTACGCTATGAGGTTTTTTTGTTTGAATACTCAGATGGGATCCTCTTGTCCGTAAGGATTATTGATGCTAGATCTTGGGATTTTGTGCTCTACCCTTTGCAGCCAGGATTGTTACCTTTGCTGAGGGGTAAGTGTGACCTCTAGCGGAAGTCGGGACCTTAAGCACTTACAGCTCACCACCATCACCATCTGGATATAATTTCACTATATGTATATATATTTATTATTTTATTCACCATTCATTCGCCTATGATTTTATGTTTCTATAATATTTATTGTTTTTATACACTATACCTTGTCACATTAAATAAATTCACCAGCACTTTGGAATTTTTTTATCCGGCCATACATCATACAATTTATATCTGCACGATTTTATTTATCTGCACATATTTGCACAGGCACTTTTAATTGCACTATCTATCTCTGGATACACTGTTGGTACGACTTACATAAAAGGTAGCGCCAATTCCAACTACCTTCCCCCCACCTGACAAGGGGTTACATGTTCACAGGAATGATTTATCTATCCTAAAATTATCAAATTTAGATCAAACCTTCCCCTATTGTCACCACATGCATATGAGACATATATATTTATTGATTTTGATCCGTGAATTTTAAATTAATTATATATGTGCGTTGCCTTTCGATTTTTACACATCAAATTGTCACCATTTTAAATAGATCTAGTATAGAAGTTCTTGGAACCTAATGAAGAAAGCACTATAAAATATATATATTATATCCCAAATTTGTTAAAATACATTATTTGTATTGTTATACTCATCCACATTGGCATGTACAAATTATATAGGGCATTTCCTCTCTATATAATCTATGAAGGGGATTTCAGACTTCCTTATTTTGTTTACAAGTTCTACCCAGCAACAAACTATGTTATATTTCCTCCTATCAGATACCAATGCCGTTTTTCCCAAAATTTGCATTCTACTATTCTGCCCGGCAACAAGGACTGCCTATTATAACATTTTCCTATTGGCTGCGAGTGTTTTTGTTATACAAGCCCAATTCCGGTTGCCAAGTAACCCACTAGTATATTAAGAGCGGACCTGACGTGAATTGACGCTGCTCCTGATGACGTCATTTGATGACAAAACGCGTAGAGCGTAGCTACGTCAGTTCCGCCTGAGTGAGACTCAGATCAGGTCCTTGGAACGCACAGCGTCCCGGAAATTACCACTACACGAGGGGTTTGCGGTCCCTATTACCTACGTGCATAGTTCATTGCTTTTAAATGTGAGTACTTTATATTTTTATTTAATAAACAAATAGTTTTATACAGTACTTCACTATATGGAGTTTTTCTTCCTTGCACTGTCTGGAATCTGCTCATACTGTTGATGGATGCACTATACATATGAGGATTTATCGTCTATAATATATACCTATGGGAGAGTGCAAACGTGGTTAACCTGACGACAGTGGAGTGCGCAACCTGGCTGATTGAGGGGCTTATTCTAATACCTTATACGCTGGTTACCCCTGCAGGGGTGCCACCCTCTGGTGAGTGCGGGAAGTTATAAGAGGGGAGCACTGGTTTCCTCATCCAGCACCCGCGTTCTTCAGACCACCTCGGAAATCACCCTTTTTCAATCTCCCTGGAATTTTATTCACTTATTTATGGACTTTCATGAATTGAATAGGATGTCGTTTCACATTTAATACATATTTTTTATGAACTTTCTATAGAATGTTTATTGTAATTATATGTACCATATATAGCCCACTATTTTTGCACTTATTCACTTTTTTCACGGATTTTATGTATCTGTAATTTCTCCTCTGAGATCACTTTATTATATATTTTTTTTCTGCCAATCCCAATTGGCTACACCTAACAAAGTGGCTGGTGCTTTCACGTTTATTTCCGTTCACAATATTTTTCCATTAGTTTACCAACTGCTTTTTATATAATATTCACCTATATATTTATATGGTCACATTACATATATATTTTTTATACTAGATTTTATTCATAATTTATACAGTCACTGCCACTAATTTTTGCACCGATTCGCCATATTAATGTATATTTATTTATTTATTAATATTTATTATTGGGCATTTGTACATTGTACCATCTACTGGTTTTAGGCATTGGTTTACTGTATTCATTCTATATGACATACCACATCTTATTTATTACCTTTCACTGATTGTGATATTACACCTGGCAGCGCCAAATTACCTCCCCATTCACCAAGTTTCTTGAAGAGGTGTCCAAGAAATAGGAATAAACGTTCACCCGAGTGCACCTTCACGGGGAAATGGGCAGATAAAAAGCTGGGGCTACACATTATTTAACCACTTAAGCCCCGGAAGATTTTACCCCCATTCCGACCAGGGGGTATTTTACGACTCGGCACTGCGTGACTTTAACTGACAATTGTGCGGTCATGCAATGTGGTACCCAAACGAAATTTACGTCCTTTTTTTCCCACAAACAGAGCTTTCTTTTGGTGGTATTTGATCACCTCTGCGCTTTTTATTTTTTGCGATATTAATAAAAAAAGAGCGAAAATTTTGCAAAAAAATGACATTTTCAACTTTGTCTTTTAAAAAATATCCAATATACTCAATTTATGTATTTTTTTTTGGCCAAAATATATTTAGCTACATGTCTTTGACAAAAAAAAATTCAATGAGCGTATTTTTATTGGTTTGCGCAAAAGTTATAGCGTCTACAAACTATGGTGTAAATACAGAAATTTACGCAGCTTTAATTTTTGACTGCCTATCTCATTTCATGAAGTGCTAAAATGGCAGGGCAGTACAAAACCCCCCCAAACTACCACTTTTTGGAAAGTAGACATCCTAAGGAATGTTCTGAGAGGCATGTTGAGCTCATTGAATATTTCATTTTTTTGTCACAGGTGTTTGAAAAATGACTAAAAATTTTTTTTTTTTTTACACAAAGTTGTCATTGAAATGATATATTGCTCACACATGCCATGGGTATATGTGTAATTACACCCCAAAATATATTCTGCTGCTTCTCCTGAGTACAGGGATACCACATATGTGGGACTTTTTGGGAGCCTAGCTGTGTACGGGACCACAAAAACAAATCCCCACCATCAGAATTTCAAAGGGCGTACATTTTTCATTGCATTTTCTCACTACCTCTAATGGTTTAGGAGGCCCTGAAATGTCAAGATACCACAAAACCCCCCCAAATGACCCCATTTTGGAAAGTAGACACCCCAAGCTGTTTGCTAAGAGGCATGGTGAGTCCATGGAATATTTTATATTTTACCACAAGTTTTGGGAATATTACTATTTTTTTTTTTATTTTTTTTTTTTACACAACGTTGTCACTAAAAGATAAAATTCTCACACATGACATGGGTATATGTGGAATTACACCCCAAAATACATTCTGCCACTTCTCCTGAGTATGGGGATGCCCCATGTGTGAGACTTTTTGGGAGCCTAGCTGTGTACAGGACCGCGAAAACCAATCAACACTCCCAGGTTTTCTAATGGCGTAAATTGTGCATGTCACCTCTGCACTACCTGTCACAGTTTCGGAGGCCCTAAAATTCCAAGATAGCACAAACCCCCCCCAAATGACCCCATTTTGGAAAGTAGACACCCCAAGCTATTTGCTGAGAGGCATGGTGAGTCCATGGAATATTTTATATTCTGCCACAAGTTCCGGGAAATACATATATATATATATATATATTTTTTTTTTTTTTCACAAAGTTGTCAGTAAATGAAATATTGCTCACACATGCCATGGGTATATGTGAAATGACACCCCAAAATACATTCTGCTGCTTCTCCTGAGTACAGGGATACCCCATGTGTGAGACTTTTTTGCAGTCTAGCCGAGTACAGGTCCCCGAAAACCAGTCCCCGCTTTCAGGCTTTCCAAGGGCGTAAATTGTTGATTTCACTCCTGACTACCTATCACAGTTTCGGAGGCCCTAAAATTCCAAGATAGCACAAAACCCCCCCAAATGACCCCATTTTGGAAAGTAGACACCCCAAGCTATTTGCTGAGAGGCATGGTGAGTCCATGGAATATTTTATATTTTGCCACAAGTTCCGGGAAATATATATATATATATTTTTTTTTTTTTTTTTTCACAAAGTTGTCAGTAAATGAAATATTGCTCACACATGCCATGGGTATATGTGAAATGACACCCCAAAATACATTCTGCTGCTTCTCCTGAGTACAGGGATACCCCATGTGTGAGACTTTTTTGCAGTCTAGCCGAGTACAGGTCCCCGAAAACCAGTCCCCACTTTCAGGCTTTCCAAGGGCGTAAATTGTTGATTTCACTCCTGACTACCTATCACAGTTTCGGAGGCCCTAAAATTCCAAGATAGCACAAAACCCCCCCAAATGACCCCATTTTGGAAAGTAGACACCCCAAGCTATTTGCTGAGAGGCATGGTGAGTCCATGGAATATTTTATATTTTGCCACAAGTTCCGGGAAATATATATATATATATATTTTTTTTTTTTTTTTTACACAAAGTTGTCAGTAAATGATATATTGCTCACACATGCCATGGGTATATGTGAACTGACACCCCAAAATACATTCTGCTGCTTCTCCTGAGTATAGGGATACCCCATGTGTGAGACTTTTTTGCAGTCTAGCCGAGTACAGGACCCCGAAAACTAATCATCGCCTTCAGGCTTTCCAAGGGCGTAAATTGTTGATTTCACTCCTGACTACCTATCACAGTTTTGGAGGCCATGAAATGCCAAGACAGCACAACCCCCCCCCAAATGACCCCTTTTCGGAAAGTAGACACCCTGAGCTATTTGCAGAGAGGCATGTTGAGTGTTTTGCAGATCTCACTTTTTGTCACAAAGTTTTGGAAATTGAAAAAAGAGGAAAAAAAATGCATTTTCCTGTTTTTTCTTCATTTTCCAAAAAAAATTAGAGCTGCAAAATACTCACCATGCCTCTCAGCAAATAGATTGGAGTGTCTACTTTGCAAAATGGGGTCATTTGGGGGGGGTTTGTGCAATCTTGGCTTTTTATGGACTTCAAAACTGTGATAGGTAGTAAGGAGTGAGATCAACAATTTACGCCCTTAGAAAGCCTAAAGGTGCGCATTGGTTTTCCGGGTCCTGTACGCGGCTAGACTGGCAAAAAGTCTCACACATGGGGTATCATTGTACTCAGGAGAAGCAGCAGAATGTATTTTGGGGTGTCATTTCACATATACCCATGGCCTGTGTGAGCAATATATCATTTACTGACAACTTTGTGTAAAAAAATAAAAAAAAATAAAAAAAATTTTTTTCCTCGAAACTTGTGGCAAAATATAAACTATTCCATGGACTCACCATACTTCTCAGCCAGTAGCTTGGAGTGTCTACTTTGCAAAATGGGGTCATTTGGGGGGGTTTTGTGCCATCTTGAAATTTCAGGGCCTCTGAAACTGTGACAGGTAGTCAGGGGTAAAATCAGCAATTTACGCCATTAGAAAACCTGAAGATGTGGATTGGTTTTCGGGGGCGCGTACACAGCTAGGCTCCCAAAAAGTCTCACACATGTGGTATCCCTGTACTCAGGAGAAGCAAAAGAATGTATTTTGGGGTGTCATTTCACATATTCCCATAGCATGCATGAGCAATATATCATTTAGTGACAACTTTCTGTAAAAAAACAACAAAAAAAAAAAAAAATAATAATTTTCCCGAAACTTGTGGCAAAATATAAAATACTCCATGGACTCACCATGCCTCTCAGAAAAAAGCTTTGGGTGTCTACTTTTCAAAAAGGGGTCATTAGGGGGGTGTTTGAACAGTTCCGGCATTTTATACTCAATCTTATCCACACATCACCCACTCTTCTAACCACTTGAAAACCAAGCCTTTTCTGTGCCTTTTTGTTTACATGAAAAAATATTTTTTTTTTACTAGAAAATTACTTTGAACCCCCAAACATTATATATTTTTTTAAAGCAGAGGCCCTATAGAATAAAATGGTGGATGTTGCAAATTTTTTTGTCACACGGTATTTGCGCACAGATTTTCCAAACGCAATTTTTGCGAAAAAAATACATTTTTTTTTAATTTATTGCACAAATACACTATATAATTCCAATTTTTTTGGTAAAATTTAAAAGATGATCTTATGCCGAGTTCATAGACACCTAACATGACATGCTTTAAAAATTGCGCATGCCTGCGCAGCGACAAAAACGTATGTACATTTTTGAAAACCTTTAAAAGTCTCTACAGGTTACCACTTTAGACTTACAGAGGAGGTCTACTGCAAGAATTACTGCACTCGATCTGGCGATCGCGGCGATACCTCACATGCATGCTGCAATTGTGGTTTACATATGACACTAGACCACCGCTTGCGTGCGCCATTGCGCGCAAGCACCGGGGGTAAGGGGGGGGGCTCAATTTTTTTTTTTTTTTTTTTTTTTTTCTTTTGCTTTTTTATGTTATTTTGACACCTTTCCTTTAATTTTTTTTTTTTTTAAATCATTTTTATTGTTATCATAGTGAATTTAAATATCCCCTATGATAGCAATCTGTAGTGACAGGTACTCTTTTTAAAAAAAATTGGGGTCTTTTAGACTCTAGATCTCTCCTCTGACCTTAACGCATCTGACCACACCAAAATTGGTGTGATAAAATACTTTCCCAATTTCCCAATGGCCCTGTTTATTTCTGGCGAAACAGAAGTCATAAAATGCTCGTAGCCTCCGGCATCTTAGGCCATAGAGATGATTGGAGCCATTCTCATCTCCAATTAGCTCTATGGTTAGATAATTGAACCACCGGCTGCACTCTCGGGTTAACCGGTGGGACAGGAGAGCCAGAGAAAAACCATGGAAGGCTGCGGAAGGCGGCGGTGGGGGGGGGGGAGGCCCCTCCCACTGCATGTAAAAGCAGTCTAGCGGCCAATTACCTGCTAGAATTGCTTTTACATGTAAGCCGACCGCTGGCTGTAAAAAACGATACCAAGATGATGCCTAAATCTGCAGGCATCATCCTGGTATAACCACTCAAAGTCCAGCAACGTACCAGTACATTGCTGGTCCTTGTTTGGCATATAGGTTTTTTTTTTTTTCATGCAGCCTGTGGGCTGAACGGAAAAAAAGAGAACCTATCAGAAATCAGCACAGGAATAATGCGTAGTATTACTCATCATTAACCGCCCAAACAACCACCCACTGAATTTAATGATGGGTATACACGACACTATCCACGTATACCAAAATAGGATTTTAACTGCAGTGCTGAAATCAGAAAATCACCACAGCTGCTATCAGCAAAGGTATCCATATATGCTGAGCGCAAACGCTGTTTGTGTCAGAATATATAAAATCAATGCGTGGTAGCCGACGAGGGACCTGCAAGAGAAACAGGTCACAAAAGAATGAAAAAACAAACAAAGGACATTGAAAAAAAGTATAGTAGGAAGGAGTAGAAGGACATATAAAATGACTGACAACAACAGTTTTTGGATTTTCATCATTAACCGCCCAAACAACCACCCACTGAATTTAATGATGGGTATACACGGCGCTATCCACGTATACCAAAATAGGATTTTAACTGCAGTGCTGAAATCAGAAAATCACCACAGCTGCTATCAGCAAAGGTATCCATATATGCTGAGCGCAAACGCTGTTTGTGTCAGAATATATAAAATCAATGCGTGGTAGCCGACGAGGGACCTGCAAGAGAAACAGGTCACAAAAGAATGAAAAAACAAACAAAGGACATTGAAAAAAAGTATAGTAGGAAGGAGTAGAAGGACATATAAAATTACTGACACCACAACAGTTTTTGGATCCTTTTATTTTTCTTTCTAACTGTTCCTTTACTTCTTGATTTGGGAGGGACTGCGATCATCTGCGATCTTCTCTTCCAGCTTGGGTCTCTCAAAATGTCGATGGACATCCAACATCCTTCGAGACCCTGTGTTTATGTGCCCTACACTGTGTCGTGCTGTACCCTACGCTAATAATCCACTAGTGTATGGTAGCGCTCGAAACATTCCCCGATGCAGAGACCAGGTTGGTCAGGACATTTGGGACAATAATAACGGGTGTCACGCCTAAATCCGCGCTTGCTACAGACACGACATCTTCTTTGGGGCCATCTTTGGGTAGGGGTACTCGGGAGGACATGTGAAAAATGCCTCTCATGCAGCCGGCT
Organism: Pelophylax lessonae; assembly: GCF_965119305.1. Lineage (NCBI taxonomy): Eukaryota > Metazoa > Chordata > Amphibia > Anura > Ranidae > Pelophylax > Pelophylax lessonae. Next base: position 123,521,069 of record NC_138770.1, read on the forward strand.
CACTGCATCTGGAAGGGGAAGTTGGGCAGGCATGCCTCCTGGGTACAGGTAGGCAAGGATGATCTCTTCCTGGAATTCCCGGAAAGATCCAGTTCGTCCTGACGCCCTGTATAGGACAAAGGCGTTCAGCATAGCCAATTGGTATAGGTAAACAGACACTTTTTTGTACCAGCGTCTGGCTTTACGGGCAACTAAATACGGCGCCAAAAGCTGGTCGTTAAGGTCCACCCCTCCCATGTTAAGGTTATATTCGTGGACACAGAGGGGTTTCTCCACAACGCCAGTTGCCGTAGGAATTTGGATCGTCGTGTCTGGGTGAAGGGAGGACAGAACATAAACATCCCGTGTATCCTTCCACTTCACCGCAAGTAATTTGTCCGTTTTCAAGCAGGCTCTCGCTCCCCGACTAAGACGGGAATCTACAAGCCGTTGGGGGAAGCCCCGGCGATTAGGTCGCACGGTGCCACATGCGCCAATTTGTAAATCAAGAAGGTGACTAAATAGTGGCACGCTTGTATAAAAGTTGTCCACGTACAAATGGTACCCCTTTCCGGATAAGGGTGACACCAAGTCCCAAACGATCTTACCGCTGCTCCCTATGTAGTCTGGGCAGTTGGGGGGCTCCACACAGCTATCTTTTCCCTCATAGACCCGGAAACTAACTGTATAGCCTGTGGCCCTGTCACACAATTTATACAGTTTGACCCCGTACTTGGCACGCTTGCTGGGGAGGTACTGTTTCATAGCAAGGCGGCCAGTAAATTTAATCAGGGACTCGTCAACGCAGACAACTTGTTCGGGGGTAAACAAGGCTGCAAACCGCTGATTGAAGTGGTCTATGAGGGGCCGAATTTTGTGGAGCCGATCGTATGCAGGGTCTCCCCGAGGACGACAGAGTTCATTGTCGCTGAAATGCATAAATCGCAGAATTTGCTCGTATCTCGTCCTGGACATAGAGGCAGAGTACATGCGCATATGGTGAACTGGGCTAGTGGACCAATATAGCCGCAATTCACTCTGTTTAGTTATGCCCATGTGGAGGGAAAGGCCCAGAAAGATCTTAAATTCGGAAACCGTTATAGGTTTCCAGCCGAATTGTCTGGCAAGGTGTGAATTTGGGTTGGCGGCGATGAACTGTTGTGCATACAAATTTGATTGATCCACAATAGATCTGTAAAGATCTTCCGTGAAGAACAGCTCAAAAAAGTTCAGGGGCGTAAAACCAGCTGTCTCCACGTGGATTCCAGGTTGGGCGGTGAATGGGGGAAGTACTGGCGCTGTAGTATCGGTGGGTTGCCAATTAGGAAATGCCAGCGCATCAGGGAGGGCACTATGGGCTCTACGGGCCTGTCTTCGAATACGCGGTGGCTGCGGGCCACTACTTGTGCTAGCCACCGCACCAGCTTCAACTGCACTTAGGGGACTCGCCACGTCACCAGGTCTTACTGCAGTGCTGGTTGTACTAGGTTCAGGTTGTACTAGGCCGCTGGCGCTTGCCAGGTCGCCAGAAGGATGAGCGGCACTAGTACCCACACTCTGCTCCATACGAGCACCCTGCGATTCCTGCATCACAACAACTTCAGAATGGGGTCGGGTACGCCTGGGTCTAACAGGGACCCATCTGTCGTCGGAGCTATCTGTCAGGGAGCCGCTGCCGTCATCAGGTTCATATACTGACACTAATTCGGTCATTGTAGCTTCCCCTTCGCTATCAGATGACTCGGTCAGCATATAACTGAGAAGCTCTTCATCCCTGTACGAACGTTTGGTCATTTTGGCAACTAAATTTACTCGTACAGTGATGCGACTCACAGGTAATAAAAGCACCTGGTTGTCGAAGACTATTTCAAGCGCTACAAAAAAAACTGCTAATGCTAGCAGGGATCAGGCCTGACTCTGCTAACACAGCGGTTTTGTGTCTTGTGTTTTTTTGCAAGTGACAGTAATCTATTGATTACTACACTTGCCTGGGTGAAAGGGTTAAACGCAGGTGCTGGCCGGAATCAGTACTGATCGTGCAAACACCGCGTTTTGGGAACCCTAAACTATGGGGGCGCTAGTATAGTTCTGATCAGATCAGATATTGATCTGTTCAAACACTATACTAGAAATGGAAGTGTAGGTGCGTGCGTGCGTGCGTGCGTGCGTGCGTGTGTGGCAATCAAGGGGTTACTTCTAAACTATGCGCTGGGGATCTGGGGGGGGTGGCGGGGACCCTAAACCTCCTTTGGGAAAGAAACTAGCTAGCTAGCGCAACCTCAAGTCACAATGACACCAATACAAAATACAGTAAAAACAGTATATTATGTGTGTATTAGTGCTAATGTGACAGAGGGTGTAGGGGTTAACGGGATGTGATCAGGGGGGGATCAGGGGTTTAAATCTTTATTGGAAGGGACTGGCGGGTATCCTAAGGATAAAAGGAACGGTGGCAAGCGCTAAACCTGGTCACAAGTCACACTTATACGGGTATATAGAAAATGCTATATACTGTATACAGTGTGCGTTGTGGCAGGGGGTGTAGGGGTGATCAGGAGGGGATCAGGGGATTAAATCTTTATTGGGCGGGTGGGGGGGACCCTAAACCTGCTTGGGACACAAACTTAGTCGCCTGCGCTAATTCTGATCACAATGACACTAATACAAAAATACAAAAACACAGTATATTACGTTTGTATTAGTGCTGATGTGACAGAGGGTGTAGGGGTTAACTAGCGGTGATCAGGGGGGGATCAGGTGGGATCAGGGGCTTAAATCTTTATTAGGGGGGGGTGGCGGGTAATTCAAGTGGAAAAAGGGGGGTCGCAAGCGCTAGACCTGACCACAAATCACACTTATACGGGTATATAGCAAAATGCTATATACTGTATACGGTGTGTGTTATGGCAGGGGGTGTAGGGGTGATCAGGGGGGGGTCAGGGGCTTAAATCTTTATTGGGCGGGTGGCGGGGACCCTAAACCTTCTTGGGACAGAAACTTAGTCGCCTGCGCTAATTCTGATCACAATGACACTAATACAAAAATACAATAACACCGTATATTGCGTTTGTATTAGTGCTGATGTGACAGAGGGTGTAGGGGTTAACGGCGGTGATCAGGGGGGGTTCAGGGGGGATCAGTGGGTTAAATCTTTATTAGGGGGGGTGGGGGGTAATTTGAGTGGAAAAGGGGGGGTCGCAAGGGCTACACCTGTTCACAAATCACACTTATACAGGTATATAGGTATATGCTATATGCTGTATATAGTGTGTGTTGTGTCAGGTGCTGTAGGGGTTAATTGGGGGGGCGATCGGGGGTGAAATGTGCCTATCTAACTGTGTGTGGGTGTGCTTGGTGCAGTACTCACAGTAAGATGTGCTCTCCTCTCACGCTGGATCCAAAAAGACCGTTGTGGGGGGAGGGCACATCTCCTCTAAGCCTGTGTTTACATTTCACAGGCTTAGAGGATGATCTGATTGGGCAGGACCGATCAACAGGTCCAGACCAAAAATGATTGGCCTGGACCTGATGACTGATCGGTTCTGAACCCAATCGAGTCATCATCGGCGGCGGGGACGCGCGGGAGCGCGCACAGGGCCGGCAAATTGTGCTGACGTAGGCCTACGTCAGTTTGCCTGGCCGGGGCTGAGTGCCGACGTAGATCGTCGTGCGCCGGTCGTAAAGTGGTTAAAAAAGAAAAATCTGATAGATCAAAATATGTGGGCCAGTGGCAATGGGCAAAAAAGGAACCCCAGATATAAAAATGTTTAAAACAATGAATATAAGAATGCATAAGAAAAAATGGACATAAAAAAGTAAACCATAAAACAATAAGGATTAGAAAGTATATGGGGAAAAAGTCAGTATAGAGTTCAATAGTAAAGGATGCCTTTGCTGATTCTACCCTCAGAACGTGCAGCCAGCTGACAGGTAGAAGTAACTCTGTGAACAAGAAAGCAGGGAGACACAGCAGTGCTCATTTGAGTGTCATATGATTAGTTAAGTTCATCATTTAACTTCATCATTAACTTTACTATTCATACTACACTCAGATGAGCACTGCTGTGTCTCCCTGCTTTCATGGCTGACCATGCAGATCTCTTTTTGCTCTCATAGATACCCCATAAAAAAGGGAAAAGTGTCCAAGTAGTGTAAGAGCCCATTCAGACTAGCGCGACTTGTCGAGTGACTTGTCAGCCTGACAAGTCGCTCTCGGTCGCGGTCCATTGAGTAGTACAGGACCCGTTCTAATAGGAGCGACACAAATCACTCCGACTTAGAAAAAGGGTCCTGTACTACTTTGGGGCGACCTCGGAGCGACTTGCATAGACTTCCATTATGTGAAGTCCCTGCAAGTCGCTCCGAAGTCGTGGTGCACGGGACTGACAAGTCGCCTCCCCAAGTCGTGCAGAGTCGTGTCGCCCCAGTGTGAACCGACTCTAAAACTGTGTGATGATTTATTAAGAAAAAGAGCTACTAATTTACAAAAATCCAGTAAAAAGCCAGCATTTAGAAACAATGATTCCCAGGCTGGGATCTACTAGTGCAGAGATCAAACTTGCGTGATATTGACAGACATAGACTCCACTCTACATTTTTCATCAGATGAGACGTCATTGGGGGGGCGTGGAGTCTATGTCAGAACCCAGGCTTATATATATTATCTGAAGCCTAGAGACCACAGCTGTCCCTGTTAATCAAATAAAAGAATCTCTCGTTATGGTCACCATTATATTTAGACAGATGACAAAACTCCGTTTAGAAACTTAAAGATGGCTGTCCGTTAGACAGACCAAACCTTGTTTTCAAAATTAAAAATGACCACTAATGATGCAAAACAAATGGCCAAGCCTCCTTTTGAAAACAAAATGGCCACGGCAAAACCAAAAGAAATGACCAGGCCTCAGTTTTGAGTTATATGAATAACCAAACCTTGTTCTGGGGAGAGACATTGAAGCGTCACCACGGAGCAAACATTCCTGGACCTACAGCATTCCCAGGACAAAACTAACATATTGACCATAATTAAATTGCAATAGATGAAGTGGAAGGGAAGCTAAAAATATAAAGAATATGTAAATATTGATGGACCAAAGAAAGAAAAATGAATCATAAAATAAGCTGGTCCTTAAAAAGCACTGTGTGTTTAAGACAGATAAAAGCAAAAAGTAGTGAAAAAAGGGAAATATGACTGTCCTCTTTCCGAAAGGGATTTTAATAAATTGAGTATTAAAACAAAGACAGAACTTTGTGGACCAATAAATGATGTAAACATAAGTATATCTGACAAATGGAGCTATGAATAGGAAAAAGCCAAGTTTATCATGCATTATTAACCAGTTCTGGACCGGATGGTTTAGCCCCCTTAATGACCAGGCCATTTTTTGCGATTCAGCAATGCGTTACTTTAACGGAAAATTGCGTACGACACTGTACCCAAATAAAATTGATGTCCTTTATTCCCACAAATAGAGCTTTCATTGGTGGCATTTGATCACCTTTGTAATTTGTAATTTTTATTTTTTGCACTATAAACAAATAAAGAGCGAAAATCCTGGAAAAAAAAAAAAAAAAACAATATTTTTCACATTCTGCTATATAACATTCCCCCACAAAAAAATTAGAAATCTAAATTTTTTATTCTTTTAGGTCAATTTGTATTCTGCTACATATTTCTGGTCCAAAAAAAAAAACAATAAGCGTATTTTGCTTGGTTTGCACAAAAGTTATTGTATCTACAAACTAGGGAAAATATTTATGTCATTTTTTTTTTATTTATAATATTTACTTTTACTAGTATTGGCGGCAATCTGCAATTTTGTGGCAGACAGATCAGACCCCTAACTGACATTTTTTACACTTTTGGGGGGACCAGCGGCATTAGTACAGTAATCAGTACTAAAAATTTGCACTGTTACTGTAATAATGACACTGGCAGGGAAGGGGTTAACCTAGGGGTGATCAAAGGGTTAATTGTGAGCTATGGGGAGTGTTTTCTAATTGTGGCAGGAGGAATTTGTGAAATGATCATAGAGATCTGTGATCCTATATAGAGGGATCACAGGCGCTCTGTGATCATTTCAGAGAGAATACACAACAGCTGACCGTCCTTATCTCTCAGCGAGGAGCGATTGCGGGCACCCAGTGGCAATCGCGGCCGCTGGTCCCGCGGATCGGCATCCCCGCTAGTGGGGGCGGGAGTGTGCCGCCCCACTTACGTACCCCTACGTTGATTCGAGCAGCCGAGCCAGCTTGCCGCACTAAAACGGCAGAGAGCGGTCAGCAAGTGGTTAATGAATGCGTTTATGTCCCAGTCTATGTTCATGCCATGGGGGAGGTAGGATTTTAACTCCATTACTAGAGTTTCCTCCTGTGTACTGAGATTGAAAAAGGAAAATGTATTATCAAATACTTACTATACCTTTCCTTTCCTAATGGACTCAATGGCAGCATATGCTTGGGCAGCCCTGCCCTCGCTCCTAGCCCATAGGACCCTACTCCCGTGAATTTTCAGGCTGAGCCAGAGGCCGTGTTTTTTAACTAGCCTACTCATGACTCTGGGAGGAAACTCCTGCTGCCATGGAGTCCATCAGGAAAGTGAAATTACGGTAAGTATTTGATAGTAAATTTTCTGTTTTCCTGACAGACTTCCATGGCAGGATATGTTTGGGGACTAACTAGCCCAAAAAACAAGGGTGGGACGTCAGAAAAGTAGGGTTTCAATCATAGCCAACAAACCCTATGGATAGATATTGAGAGTATAAGTAAGTTAGCTACACTCAACAAAAAGCCAGAACAGCTTTAATGGAAGATATGTCATCCTCCAACTATTCCTGGTGCCCTTTCATAGAGAGCCCATGAAGCCTACACACTCCTGGATGAGTGCATGGTGACTGCTTCCATAGGAACCAAGCCCTAAGCTTTATAAGCCTAATGACTAACTGGAATGACCCATCCAGCAAATTTTTGGATGATATCTCCATCCCGCTGATTCTGCTGGAGAGAGTGACAAATATGTCCTAAAACTCTGAGCAAAACAGTAGCTTGAGAGCATGCTCGAAAAATTCCAATAGCCGTGGCATGAAACCAGTTATTCTTGGTGGTCTTGCATATGGGATGAACAAATCCTTTGTTCTTATAGAATGCCAAAGCCACCTCAGATTGCCACCCAGTATGGATATAAACACTACCTGTACTGGGCAGAAAACCACAAGGATCCCTCTTGGCACAAGGCCCAGATCCCGGTAATCTCCTGACTGAGGAAAAGAACCCATAGAAAGGCTGCCTTTATGACTGAGACTTTACTCAAAACTGAACAGGAAGAGATTCCCCTGCAGCAGCAAGCTGCCAAGGGGTCTTAAGAGCCTATATTCTGGCTAAGCTTCCTGCTGAGGATGTAGACCTAGAGAGATTGACATCATGGATCAATCCTTACTCCAACTTGACTGGAGGGGATCCCATCTGGAGCTGTAAGTCACCAAAGGATCCTTCCTAGCCTAAAGCTGTGATCTTGGCAAACTTCCTGGCTGAAGAGCTATCCCTTAGAGTCAACTGTAAACAGATCTCATCTGGAGCCAGCAAGAAAACCCAGAGCAAGAAGTAAACCCTGCCTAGAGAGACGTGGTTCTCCTTTGAGTCTTAGATGCAACCCCCATCAAAGTATTGGATTAGTAAGGGACAGTCTACCCAGGAGACATTGGATATGACAGGGGCTACAGAGATCCGCCCTCTAAAAGAGCTTTAGGATCACTTGAAGTCCAGAATGCACCTGACCAGAGGACTGAAGCAAAGAATACAAAGCAGTCCAAACTGAACAAGCTCTATTCAAATCATTTTACCCAGCATCCTACCACCAGTATGCTCTAGTGGCAAAAACTGTGTATCCTGAGCCGTGATGGATTAGGCTCTCAGATACACAAGGATTTGCGAAGGAGTCACAAGACCCTTTTTGAAAGACTAGCCAGCCAATCTCTTGTAGGGTTCTGAGAACTCCCACCGTATACTTGACAGGAATTCCTGTCTAGAAGAGGAGTGGATCGAGAACCCAACCAGCAGACATACAGTATCTCACAAAAGTGAGTACACCCATGACATTTTGTACATATTTTATTATATCTTTTCATGTGTCAACACTGAAGAAATTACACTTTGCTGCAATGTAAAGTAGTGAGTGTACAGCTTGAATAACAGTGTCAATTCCCCTCAAAATAACTCAACACACAGCCATTATTGTCTAAATCACTGGCAACAAAAGTGAGTACAACCCTAAGTTGAAATGTCCAAATTGGGCCCAAAGTGTCAATATTTTCCAGCACTGCCCTAATCCTCTTGGGCATGGAGTTCACCAGAGCTTCACAGGTTGCCACTGGAGTCCTCTTCCACTCCTCCATGATGACATCACGGAGCTGGTGGATGTTAGAGACCTTGCGCTCCTCCACCTTTTGTTTGAGAATGTCCCATAGATGCTCAATAGGGTTTAGGTGTGGAGACATGCTAGGCAAGTCCATCACCTTTACCATCAGCTTCTTTAGCAAGGCATTGGTCATCTTGACCCTGCGGCCCAGTCTCAGAAGGGAGGGGATCATGCTCTGCCTCAGTATGTCACAGTAAATGCTGGCATTCATGGTTCCCTCAGGGAATTGTAGCTCCCCAGTGTCGGCAGCACTCTTGCAGCCTCACACCATGACACTCCCACCACCAAGCTTGACTGTAGGAAAGACACACTTGTCTTTGCACTCCTCACCTGCTTGCTGCCACACACGCTTGACACCATCTGAACCAAATATGTTTATCTTTGTCTCATCAGACCACAGGACATGGTTCCAGTAATCCATGTCCTTAGTCTGCTTGTCTTCAGCAAACTGCGCGCTTTCTTGTGCATCATCTTTAGAAGAGGCTTCCTTCTGGGACAACAGCCATGCAGACCAATTTGATACATTGTGCGGCATATGGTCTGAGCACTGACAGGCTGACCCCCACCCCCCACCACTTCAACCTTTGCAGCAATGCTGGCAGCACTCATACGTCTATTTCCCAAAGACAACCTCTGGATATGACGCTGAACACGTGCACTTAACTTCTTTGGTTGACCATGGCGAAGCCTGTTCTGAGTGGAACCTGTCCTGTTAAACCGCTGTATGGTCTTGGCCACCCTCCTGCAGCTCAGTTTTAGGGTCTTGGCAATCTTCTTATAGCCTAGGCCATCTTTATGTAGAGCAACAATTCTTTTTTTCAGATCCTCAGAAAGTTCTTTGCCATGAGGTGCCATGTTGAACTTCCAGCGACAGGTATGAGAGAGTGAGAGCAATAACCCCAAATTTAACACACCTGCTCCCAATTCACACCTGAAACCTTGTAATACTAATGAGCCACATGACACCTGGGAGGGAAAATGGCTAATTGGGCCCAATTTGGACATTTTCACTTAGGGTGTACTCACTTTTGTTGCCAGCAGTTTAGACAATAATGGCTGTGTGTTGAGTTATTTTGAGGGGACAGCAAATTTACACTTTTATACATGCTGTACGCTCACTACATTACATTATAGCAAAGAGTCATTTCTTCAGTGTTGTCACGTGAAAAGATATAATAAAATATTTACAAAAATTTGAGGGGTGTACTCACTTCTGTGAGATACTGTATATGCTGCATGATGTCTTAATCCATGTAGAAACAGGACAGAAGGCAACTGCACCAAAATTTTATAAATATGCTACGATGCACATCACAGCATAGACATCTCCATATGTTTGCATTTTGGTTATTTATTTTTCTTTTCTAACACAAGTGGAGATACTCCCCAGCAGCCCGCATGGCATCTGGTCTCTTCTGCTCACCTCAAGCCAAACATACTCACGTATTCTGGACCTTGTCCACAGAGAAAACAATGCATCTGCAGGGAAACCCGGATCCCAGGAACAGCAGAGCACACCCTCATGCTGGGCACATTTTAGAGGTCACCCGCTGTTAGCAGGGCATCCGACCTTCCAATATTACAGGTGTCAATCTTCTGTGCATGTGTGCCATTCATCACCCTGCTATTTGGTGACTATTGGAGCCATTCTGGAACTTCTGGACACCACAGGACGCTCCCAATATCTACAAAGCTGTCCCGTGTGGGACCCTAGTCGCCACATCTTCCAAAAGGTAGGAAACTTCATAAAAAATGGTCCATATGAGTGAGGAGGACAGCCTGAAAATTATTGGGAGTGGGGTCATATGGGATAGGAGTGAGGGCTACCCAAATGTATGCTGCCATGGAAGTCTGTCAGGAAAATACCTTTTCATACCCATGTCCCGGGTTGTCATCCTTCAAAGGGGAATATCTATTATGCGTTGACACATGTCTACCCCTGGATGGTTCATATGCTCCTCTATGGTTTAGATTGGGTTGTCTCCCATATGGAACAGAGGAAGGAAGGGGGAGGGAGGAGATGTGATTCTGGATCCTCCCCCTCCCCCTTCTTCCTCTGCAAAAATCACTGGTCCATATTAAAACATGATTGCGTTTTGGGTCTGATACTGCCTGACATACCAGGGGTGATTTTTAGGGGGTTACCTTCCCTACAGGCTAGTGTAGCACCCAACATAATAGCCCCACCCAAACAGATGACTTTTTTCACATTTTAGTGGGATACTATCCTTGTAAAAAGTGTGCAGTATGTCAAATAATAGGGATGGAAAACATGAAACTTACTTTTTCTTCCACCATAACTGCTAAAACCTATCCCATAAAACACTTTATTACCTGCACAACAAAAAATGTGGTGTATCTCATTACATGTCCATGTGGTAAGAAATACGTGAGGTGAGTGACGAGAACTTTTTCAACATGGGCAAACAAACATATCAATAATATTAAAGAAATCAGAAAAGGCCAAAAAGACCATACGGTACCCAAACATTTCACACGTTGTCACAACAGAGACCCTAGGAGAACCTCCTTTGTGGCATAGACAAATATATACCACCCTGGAGAGGAGGATCCACCAAAAGGGGTGTGTCCCAAACAGAAGTTAGGTGGATATATGAGTTTAATTTCTACCTCCCCCATGGCATGAACGTAGACAGGGACATAAACTCAATCATTAATAATGCATGATAAACTTGGATTTTTCCTATTCATAGTTCAGTTTGTCGTATATACTTATGTTGACATCATTTATTGGTCAACAAAGTTCTATATTTTTTTTAATATTCAATTTATTGAAATCCCTTATGGAAAGAGGACAATTAAATTCCCTTTTTTTTTCACTACTTTTTGCTTTTACATTGTATTTTATGATTCATATTTATTTCCTTGGCCCCCCGATATTTACATTATCTTTATATTTTTAGCTTCCACTTCATCCGTTACAATTTGAATATGGTCAATTTGGGGCACTAGTTTTGTCCTGGGCAGAGGTGGGGGACTCAAGTCACATGACTTGAATTAAGTCAGACTTAAGTCACCAGTTTGAGGGCTTGAGACTTTGCTTGACTAAAATTAATAAAAGACTCGACTTGACTTTGACTTGGTATTCATGACCTGGGACTTGACTTTGACTTGAGACATATGACTCGAAATGACTTTACTTTTTTTAAGTTATTAAATATTTGCATTTTCTCAAGATGTGTTAAAGCAAAATTAATGTGCCTGTTGTTTTTCTGACACCACGGTCACTTAAAACACCTTAGTGTGTTCTGATCTTTAGGACACTGGCTGTTTAACAATGGAAATACTTAACATGTTTTAGTGACTGTGGTGTTGAAACATGACCGGACGAAGGATTTTGAGCTGTTTGGGCATTCCAAGTGTTTCTTTAATATGCCAAAAAAAAAGCACTAAGCAGTTTTGTTAATGTTGAAAATAAAACAAAACCTTTCCTGACCACTGACTTTTAACTAATTTAAAGGTGAAAATTGAGGTAGATTAGTATTTTGACTTGATTTGTGCCTTGACCAAAATTAATTACTTGACTTGACTTGCTTGACTTCTAGCAGGGACTCGACTTGACTGGCTTGCTTTTCACCACAGTAACTTGGGACTTGCTTGGGACTTGAAGGTTAAGACTTGAGACTTGCTTGTGACTTGCACATGTGTGACTAAAGCTGGATACACACTATCCAACTTTTGTGGTTAGATTTCCTTCAGATTTACATTTTCTATGTAGTGCAAGGGTCTGCCAGATTGCATACAAATTGAAAGTGTTTAGGTTTAACCTCATATTATATGGTTTTGGTAAGTCTAAAGGAAAAAGTCTTCAAAAAATATTATAGTGTGTATGGCCCATTACTCCCATGTATGGTCCTGGGAATGCTCTATGTCCAGGAATGTTCCTTCCGTGGTGACGCTTCGGTGTCCTTCCCCAGAACAAGGTCTGATTATTCATATAACTTGAAACCGAGGCCTGGTTATTTATTTTGGTTTTGCCGTGGCCATTTTGTTTTTAAAACGAGGCTTGGTCTTTTGGTTTACATTATTAGCAGCCATTTTTAATTTTGAAAATTAGGTTTGGTCTGTCCTAACAGCCATCTTTAAGTTCTCAAACTAGGCTTGACCATCTGTCTAAATATAACTGCTGACATAATGAGAGATACTTTGATTTATTTAAAGGAGATGTACAGCTAAAGCTCGTTTGGCTGTACATCTCCTATGGATCACAGGAGTGCAGGTCGTTCTGCACTCTTGTGACCCGTTTTCAGCAGAGAGCAGTCTGAAGTCTGCTCTCTGCTGACATCACAGGTGTCGGCTTAGGCCCCGCCTCATCACGACCACAGCCCGCCAGGACTGGACCGACACCCGGCTCAGCCTCTCAGTGAGCCGCTCCTCCACAGCCCAGTGCTTCAATGAGCGAGGAGGAGGCAGAGCGGAGAGCTGCAGACTGACAGTCAGCAGCTCTCTGCTCAGGGAGCTGTCAGAACTGAGCGATCTGCATGAGTGCTGCTGGCACTTGGGAGCTACAGTTCATTGAGGGACCATGAATGCCAACATTTACTGTGACTTACTGAGGCAGAGCATGATCTCCTCCGTTCAGAGACTGGGCGGCAGGGCAATATTCCAACATGATTACGACCCCAAACATACCTCAAAGACAACCACTGCCTTGCTAAAGAAGCTGAGGGTAAAGGTGATGGACTGGCCAAGCATGTCTTCACACCTAAACACTATTGAGCATTTTTTGGGCATCTTCAAAAGGAAGGCGGAGGAGCGCAAGGTCTCTAACATCCACCAGCTTCATGATGTTGTCATGGAGGAGTGGAAGAGGACTCCAGTGGCAACCTGTGAAGCTCTGGTGAACTCCATGCCCAAGAGGGTTAAGGCAGTTATGGAAAATAATGGTGGCCACACAAAAATTGACACTTTGGGCCCAATTTGGACATTTTGAATTAGGGGTGTACTCACTTCTGTTGCCAGCGGTTTAGACATTAATAGCTGTGTGTTGAGTTATTTTGAGGGGACAGCAAAATTACTGTGTTATACAAGCTGTACACTCACTACTTTACATGATAGCAAAGTGTCATTTCTTCAGTGTTGTAACATGAAAAGATATAATAAAATATTTACAAAAATGTGAGGGGTGTACTCACTTTCGTGAGATACTGTATATATATATATATATAGATATATATACTTTATCATTGTTTTTATAGCGCTGCAATTTATGTTTTATATGTTAAATAATAACTATTTTTGGCAGTTAAAACAGTTCCATTGTATGTATTTCCCCTTTTGGAGTCATCTTTGTGACCATGTTTTTTTAATGGTGCATCCAAATTTAGAGTGTAACATGAAACATTGTCACTTTGACCAACTCCCTATCCTCAAACCACCTTCATTTGTCCAATGCAGGTTCCTGCAGGTCACATTTAGTGGGCGGTACCACCCACCAAAGGTGATGGGGGTTTAAGTCTTATCACGGCATAGCGAACATTCCCTACCTTTGCAGCTCAATGAGAGTGGTTGGAGTAGAGGTAAAACCCTCTCAACTGCATGTTTTTACCACTTCCCAAACTGCAATTGTAAACGGGCCCTATGTGAACTTGCAGACTATTCTCTGAGCAATTATTTCTATAAAAGCCAACTTTTAAAAAGCACTCAGCACAGGTTTATGTTTTTCCCTGCACAATAATGTAAAAAGTGATAGATAATTAAGAAAAACACCTTCATCGTAACACATGGGTGCTCATTACATTTGCACCAAGTCTAGAAGATTGCTTTCTGACTTTTCGTTTACTAAACTGTGAAAATATGTCACACCAAGGACCAGCTTCTATCCGCTTCTTACAATTAATTCTTGTAGGAGGTGACAGGTTGGAAGAATTTCATCTGAACTATTGTAATGGTTAAACATTTATTTACATTCTATATATTCTCATAAGTGTCACACTCCTTTAAAAAATGTGCTTGTGGATTGCTTTCCAATATGCACAAAAAGATTTTCATATGAAATCGTTAGTATGAGCTGAAATAATTCAAGGCTAAAGTAAAAAACATTTAATAACATTTATGCATATATTCATAAATATAGTAACTGCTGAGGTTATTTTTAAGTTGTGTTATTTGTAAATTATTTGTAATATTTCTTTATCTTTATCAGTTCAGCCCTGACACCTCTATATCTGTATGGACCAGCGCAATCTTGACATTATTCTGCTATGAGCATGTTTATCCAGAGATAACTTTAATTATTTGAAGTGTCACTAAACCCACAATTTAAAACAACTATCAATAAATGCAGTATTACATGCTGTTCATACTCACTCAGTCACTATGAGATTACGTTTTTGTATTCTGATAATACCTGGTTGATCCTGCTGCTCTCTATCTCCCCCTTCTGTTCATGTCCCCCAATTCAGCTAGATGTTTTGCAGCTGTGGTGGCAACTCTGCACATGCTCAGTTTTCAGTGAGTTTCTATGCTTTCCTCCCTATCACATGTGAGCAGCCTACAGTATGTGACTATAGAGTCATGCGTGTGGGGACGTGGCCTGGCTTGAGTCCAGGCTGAGTCAGGCATTCATCTCACTGCATGCACATTGGTCTGCTTCATGATGTGTGGCTTATGAATTTTTTACTTTAACAGTGGTAAATGACAGCCCACTGCCTCCCTCCTCCTCCATGCCCACTAACCAGCTAAACACAAACGGGGTAGGATATTAAATGTAGATTAATAGATGTCTCACCTCCTTCTTTATCTAAGACACATGCTGGAGGGGTGGCTCACAGCCTGTGCCTGGCAGAAATCCTCAAACACCATGTTATTTCCACAAAATAAAAAATATTTGATTTCAAATATATACAATATCTCACAAAAGTGAGTACACCTCTCACATTTTTGTAAACATTTTATTCTATTTTTTCATGTGACAACACCGAAAAAAATTACACTTTGCTACAATGTAAAGTAGTGAGTTTACAGCTTGTATAACAGTGTAAATTTTCTGTCTTCTCAAAATAACTCAACACACAGCCTTTAATGTCTAAACCACTGGCAACAAAAGTGAGTACACCCTTAAGTCAAAATGCCCAAATTGGGCCCAAAGTGTCAATTCTTTGTGTGGCCACCATTATTTTCTAGCGCTGCCTTAACCCTCTTGGGCATGGAGTTCACCAGAGCTTCCCAGGTTGCCACTGGAGTCCTCTTCCACTCTTCCATGACAACATCACGGAGCCAGTGGATGTTAGAGGCATTGCGCTCCTCCACCTTCCGTTTGAAGATGCCCCACAGATGCTCAATAGGGTTTAGGTCTGGAGACTTGCTTGGCTAGTCCATCACCTTTATACTCAGCTTCTTTAGCAAGGCAGTGGTCGCCTTGGAGGTGTGTTTGGGGTCATTATCATGTTGGAATACTGTCCTGCCGCCTAGTCTCTGAAGGGAAGGATCATGCTCTGCTTCAGTATGACACAGTACACGTTGCCATTCATGGTTCCATCAATGAACTGTAGCTCCCAAGTGCCGGCAGCACTCATGCAGCCCCAGACTATGACACTCCCACCACCATGCTTGACTGTAGGCAGGACACACTTGTCTTTGTACTCCTCACCTGGTTGCCGCCACACACGCTTGACACCATCTGAACCAAATAGGTTTATCTTGATCATATCAGATCACAGGACATGGTTCCAGTAACCCATGTCCTTATTCTGCTTGTCTTCAGCAAACTGTTTGCGGGCTTTCTTGTGCATCATCTTTAGAAGAGACTTCCTTCTGGGAAAACAGAAATACAGACCAATTTGATGCAGTGTTCAGCGTATGGTCTGATCACTGACAGGCTGACCCCCCCCCCCCCCCACCAGTTCAACCTCTGCAGCAATGCTGGCAGCACTTATACATCAATTTCCCAAAGACTACCTCTGGATATGATGCTGAGGATGTGCACCCAACCTCTTTTGTCAACCATGGTGAGGCCTGTTCTGAGCGGAACCTGTCCTGTTAAACCGCTGTATGGTCTTACCACCGTGCTGCAGCTAAATTTCAGGGTCTTGGCAATCTTCTTATAGCCTACTCCATCTTCATGTAGAGCAACATTTTTTTTTTTCAGATCCTCAGAGAGTGCTTTGCCATGAGGTGCCATGTTGAACTTCCAGTGACTAGCATGAGTGAGTGAGTGCGATAACACTAAATTTAACGCACCTGCTCCCCATTCACACCTGAGACCTTGTAACACTAATGAGTCACATGACACCGGGGAGGGAAAATGGCTAATTGGGCCCTATTCTGAACTTTTCACTTAGGGGTGTACTCACTTTTGTTGCTAGCAGTTTAGGCATTAATGGCTGTGTGTTGAGTTATTTTGAGGGGACAGCAAATTTACACTGTTATACAAGCTGTACACTCACTACTTTACATTGTAGCAAAGTGTCATTTCTTCAGCGTTGTTACATGAAAATATATAATAAAATATTTACAAAAATGTTCAGAAGTTTATTTACATGTAACTTGTTTTGATACTTCAATAAAGCACATTTTTGTGAAAAAAAAAATGTGAGGCAAGCATTAGGGCTATTCAATTGTTTAAATTCCTTCATCCTCCAGGAACTGGCTGCATACTCTCATCACATGAGCCAGACATTGTTATACACCATGTGACCAGTAGCAGAGGAGTAGAAGCTCTTTGTTTCCCTGCAGACAGGCTGGGAAAGATCTGGGTCATGTGACAGCTGTATATCATTAGGAAAAAGATACTTAGATGTTTTTTTTTTATTTTATTAAAATAATTACAGTCCCATTATCCATAAAGTATACAGAAATAGAAGGGACAATGTGAATTAAATGGTATGTGTTTAGTATCACTGTGAGATAACAAGTGATACATACAGTAGAATGTTTTTAGTCTTTCTTCAGAATATTGTCTTGCAAAAAATGATGTTATGTTTTTATGTAATTCATAGACAAACTTAAAAAATACCACACACATTTATTTCTATTTTAATCAGTGTTAGTTAAAAAAAATGTGTTAGTGCAGTTATACATTTTATTTTACAACTTGTTCTTTTTAAATGACACTAAAATGTTGAGTTTGGTTTATTTTTTTAACAGGACGACTTAAAGTGATATTAAAGGCACATTTTTTTTTTTTAATTACAAATATGTTATACTTACCTGCTCTGTGAGATGGTTTTGCACAGAGCAGCCCCGATCCTCCTCTTCTTTGGTCCCCTGACGGCGCTCCTAGCCCCTCCATTCTGCCAAGTGCCCCCATAGCAACCAGCTTCATGTGGGGGCACCCAAGCAGGCTCGCTCCCGAGATGGTAATGATTAAGCACAAGATGTATGTGTGAAACGCGTCTACGAGACTTCATGCTGGTGTCTTTGGTGTCATCACTTGCAACTTTTTGGAAATAAAGGTATTTGAAACCTACTGGAATCCCTGGATGTGCGGCTAATTCTTTTCCTACAAACGCCCCCGAGATGCTGCTCTGCTTCTCCATTCACACACAGAGACGCTACTTATGTTCGCCCCCGTCCCTTCTCATTGGCTTACTGGCTGCAATTGACAGCAGCATTGATAGAATGCATGAGGGTAAAAAACCTTAAGCCTTTTAGAACCACTTTAAATACTTAAATATTAATGGTTTAAAAAAAACAGAAATAAACAGAAAAAATAACAGGAGAAAAGGGGAAAAAGGAATTTATTAGGAATGATTAGGATAAACTAAGGGTTAAGGTATATGTAAACGTTCGAAACATTGAGTTGGATGCGCAGTCAGATAGCAGTGAAAATAATTAAGTGCCACATCCCTAATAGACTGAAAATGGATCAGTTGGAAAGGCAAGGACTTTAGAGGCACCAATGTTAAAAAATAATAACAATTTTAGTTATGATCGTTAAAATTACATCAAAGTGTGAAAATTAAGCCTCAACAGAGGCAATTTGTTTAGTCAGTATATCAATGGGGCTGATTGGTAACAAATAATATACAGAAAAAAACAACTATACAGTATTTTTAAATGGCATAGGTTAATGGATAAGTTGGGAAACTCCACGCCTCGGGCCTAATTGGATATATGGTTAAGACTGCTGCCTCCCTATAATATAGTCTGAAGACTATATGGCGTATGAAAAAGAAAGAGGTAGGGGGTGGCGCTGTCTGGTGATCCAAAAAAAGGGGGTTTGTTACTAGTGCTATCACTAGTCACGTGTAACAGGTATAAACCCAATATGTAAATTAACAATGAGGTAGCTATTGTGTCAAAGTGCCAAGTGTATATAATTCACCCTAAAGGTGCCAAATGCTGTATGTATAGAAAATGGATGTAAATGACACTTGAATAGCGAGTGAAATATTGCACAAGTGTGATATAATCAATAAATAATCATAAACAATTATAAGTCCAACCGTGCATAGGTGATATATCTATATAAAGTGACAAGTGCTAAAGTGAATACTGACAATGATAATACAGTATAAGTGTATGAAACTTAATACAACATAATGCATATAGATCTATGTGCAATCGTGCTTAGAAAGTAACTCAAATCGTCCCCAATGATTAAAGTGACCTGTGCAAAATAAGTACGCAGTGATAAAGAAGCACAACAAGTAGCGTGACTGGTAAATAGGGGGGAAATAATTTAAATAGTGATAATAAAGTGACATGTGCTAAAGACACCCAACATGAGTATCCAATGTCCAGAAAATAGATGAGTCTCTATTTCGTGAAGCAGGGATGGGTGCTCATATTCTAGGAAGCTGTAACAGATTTCTTTGTGTGTCCTGTACACACCAATGGATAACCCCGTGGTGGGTAGTGAGGTGAACCGTGACCCCTATAGTAGGTAACACACTCACCAGAAATACCCACCCCACACAGGGGTATAAGGTGGGTATATAAGATGGATAAATCCTCCCTCCTACTCCAGGTCCTGGGGGGGGACAGCTGGGAAGGTCCCTGGTGGTCCAAGGGTTAAAGGATATCGACTGTGTACTGTATGGGTCTGGTGGAGTTTCAGGGGTGTCCACTCCGGGGGTCCGCGGTGTGTATAAAGCAAGGGATCAAACGATAAAGAGGCACATAGTGTGAAACTGTAAATACAGTGCTTTATTCTGATTAGGCAGGGTAAAAGTACTCACAAACGTGGGTGATATATAGGCAGGGAAGTCGAGCGTCCGGAGCGCTATGCAATCCAAGCCTCGATGTGGGAAACGGAAGTGATGCGACTTGCCGTACCGGTTTCGTATTGGATACGTCCTTTAGCAGCGTCGTGTCACTTCCGCTTGTCACTCCCATAAATACACTCATGGTGATTCTGGCAACATGTAATTGGCTAAACGTCTAGTAGGCGGGGGGATCGGCCGGGGGCTACAATAAAATGGAGATTTGGCTGATATATTCTATAATATGTTGGTATATTACAGCAGTAGCATCTTACAATATTTGGCCGTCCTCCCATATATTCTTATATGAATTTAAGGTGTTAGTATGAAGTTGGTTTTGAAAGCCAATTAATTATGTGCTATATCTCGTAAGCTCCATGTGATGCCATGTAAATCCCATGTGTGCACTTGTGAGGAGAGGGGATGTACAATATAAATTAAAAACTTATCTAACAATAATGTAATATCAATGTACATAAAAACCGTTAAAAACAATGGATAAAAGACATTGAAGTGAATAATGCTATTAGTTCGGTGTGGGACATCTAGTGGTGCTAAATGGGAACTGCATGTCCAGAAGAAGAAATGTATGTTAAATGAGAGAGGTGTTAAATAATGGACAAGGAGTGTAATAAAATCTACCAATATACTAAAATTGATATAGTGGCATATTCTCATGATATAATAAATAAGAAAGTGTAAAAAAAGGATGTAAAACTATAATATAAAGAGTAGATATCTTGGTGGTCTCCACAGATACAATCTGAATGGAGGAAGGTGTATGTAAACTGTAATGACTAAAAATTAGATATAAAGCAGTTAAGATCAATGTCTAGGTTTAAACCCCTGGGTTGTAGTGTGTTGAGCCTATATATCCAGGAGGTTTCGTTCTGGGAGATTTTTATCTATTTATTCAAGAATCACATCAAGAAGATCTCATGAGAGGTGACAGAAGGTGAAAACTGCCGTCCATCGAGATCGGTTGATGTTGTATTCAGACAATCAAAGGATTCGTAGAGTCACATTGCTCGACATGTTTCGCTAAAATAGCTTTGTCTGGAGCTAATAGTGAAATACCCTTTATAATTAGAAATGTAAACAATTAGATGACAGTACAATACACATACATACATATAGCCATGTACTTTCCAATATCTAAACATTGCACAATTAGGAAATAACAGCAAGTGTTTACAACATAGGCATATCTTATTATTATTATTATTATTATTATTAATAAGGATTTCTATAGCGCCAGCAATTTACGCAGCGCTTTACAATATTAGAGGGAGACAGTACATATACAATACAATAAAATACAAGAGGATTTAGAGGGCCCTGCTCAGAAGAGCTTACAATCTAATACAGTGGGGCAGGTGTTACAAGAGGTAAGAGTATTTCCACACAAACATGAAAAGGATTGCTATAAAGGGTTAACCAGGACCAAAGGGGAGGTGGAGCAGGTTGAATAGCAAAGGGGGCCTGAACAAGGTCATATGTGGGGCCCCATTGACTTTAATGGGAGGCGAACTTTATAAACCTTTAGGTCATATTTGCAGCCACAAAAGACGTACTACTTGATCCGTGGCGGTACAACTAAATCTACACGGGTGCCACGGGTTTCATGCTTAACGGCCGTCAGAAGGTTCACCCAGTGGGCAGTAAACGTGATATACCTTCCCCGCCCATGTTTGCTAGACCATGTGTCTGTGTAGATAACACCCCATGTCAATCTGTGGAATTGGGGGGCCACTGAACTATCACACCAGTTCTACAAATAATTGGCCAGTATCTGTTGTCAATGTGTGTAGCACAGTTAACACAGTAAAAGAGGCCACATTTTTGCAGGACTAAAATAAATTCTTAGAAAAGTATACTGTTAAATAACACCCCGCTTCAATATGTGCTATTGGGGGGCCACTGGTCTATCACATCAGTTGTTCAAAAAATTGGTCAGTGAGTTTGGCACTGTGTGTATCAGACTTCACTCAGCAAAAGAGGCAATATTGTTGCAGGACACAAATACACTTATGAAAGTATACTCAGATTACACCCCACGTCAATATGTGGTATTTGGGGGCCACTGGTTTATCACACCAGTTGTTCAAAAAATTGGCCAGTGAGTTTGGCACTGTGTGTATCAGACTTCACTCAGCAAAAGAGGCAATATTGTTGCAGGACACAATAACACTTATGAAAGTATACTCAGATTACACCCCATGTCAATATGTGGTATTGGGGGGCCACTGGTTTATCACACCAGTTGTTCAAAAAATTGGCCAGTGAGTTTGGCACTGTGTGTATCAGACTTCACTCAGCAAAAGAGGTAATATTGTTGCAGGACACAAATACACTTGTAAAAGTATACTCAGATAGGCTCCAAAAATTAGCTCACATGGTTTGAACTGACAGCAAAGAACGTAGTATATTATTGCTAGAGGTACAGTAGGCATTCACTGTATACACAAGTTGGTGGTGGGCTGTTTAGGCCACAAACATGAGCTCACATGGGTTGAACTGACAGTAAAGAACGTAGTATATGATGGCTAGAGGTACAGTAGGCGTTCACAGTATACACAAGTTGGTGGTGGGCTGTTTAGGCCGCAAACATGAGCTCACATGGGTTGAACTGAAAGCAAAGAACGTAGTATATGATTGCTAGAGGTACAGTAGGCGTTCACTGTATACACAAGTTGGTGGCGGGCTGTTTAGGCCGCAAACATGAGCTCACATGGGTTGAACTGACAGTAAAGAACGTAGTATATGATGGCTAGAGGTACAGTAGGCGTTCACAGTATACACAAGTTGGTGGCGGGCTGTTTAGGCCGCAAATATGAGCTCACATGGGTTGAACTGACACCTTTTTTTACGCTCCAACATTTGAGCCACAGAAGCCTGCATTTTTCCAGAAAAACGTGACGAGAGCATCATGGAAGGTGGAGTGTTGGACAACTGTGAGGAGACAGGAGAAGGAGAAGGGGGAGGAGAAGGAAGAGGCTGGACGGTGAGAGCATGGAGTGTGGCTTTGTGGGTTCTGACAGTTTTGCTCCCACTGGGCTTGGTGATGGGATTTCAGGTGCCTTCTTAATGCGGTTGTCCCTAGGTGAGTGTTGGGCTTACCGCGACTTATGCGTTGACTGCAAAGGCTGCAGATGGCAACACTGGTGTCAGCAACGGACACATTAATAGAATCCCACACTGCGGAGCCATGTGCTGGCGTCCTGGGAGCGCCAGATGTGACTGTACATGGTTGATGGCTCGCTCCTGATACATTTGCAGTCTGCTTTCTACCTTTTCTGCCTGCCTCTCCTCCCTATCTGCCGGTACTCCAGTCCGCCAGTTCTACAAATAATTGGCCAGTAACTGTTGTCACTGTGTGTAGAAGAGTGAACACAGCAAAAGAGGCAAAATGTTTGCAGGACTAAAATACAATCTTAGAAAAGTATACTGTTAAATAACACCTCACTTCAATATGTGGCATGGGGGGGGGGCACAGGTTTATTACACCAGTTCTACAAATAATTGGCCAGTAACTGTTGTCACTGTGTGTAGCACTGTTTGCACAGCGAGAGGCCAAATTTTTTAAGGACTAAAATACACCCTTAGAAATTTATACTGTTAAATAACACCCCACTTCAATATGTGGCATTGGGGGGGGAGCATTGGTGTAGCACACCAGTTCAAAAAATTGGCCAGTGAGTTAGGCGCTGTGTGTACCAGACTTCACTCAGCAAACTAGGCAATATTGTTGCATGACACAAATACACTTTAAAAAGTTTACTCAGATAACACCCCACTTCAATATGTGGCATTGGGGGGGGGGGGGGGGCACAGGTTTATTACACCAGTTGTACAAATAATTGGCCAGTAACTGTTGTCACTGTGTGTAGCACTGTTTACACAGCAAGAGGCCAAATTTTTGCAGGACTAAAATACACTCTTAGAAAATTATACTGTTAAATAACACCCCACTTCAATATGTGGCACTGGGGGGGGGGGCACAGGTTTGTTACACCAGTTCTACAAATAATTGGCCAGTAACTGTTGTCACTGTGTGTAGCAGAGTTAACACATCAAAAGAGGCCAAATTTTTGCAGGACTAAAATACACTCTTAGAAAAGTATACTGTTAAATAACACCCCACTTCAATATGTGGCATTGGTGTAGTACACCAGTTCAAAAAATTGGCCAGTGAGTTTGGCGCTGTGTGTACCAGACTTCACTCAGCAAACTAGGCAATATTGTTGCATGACACAAATACACTTGAAAAAGTTTACTCAGATAACACCCCACTTTAATATGTGGCATTGGGGGGGGGGGGGGCATTGGTGTAGCACAGCAGTTCAAAAAATTGGCCAGTGAGTTAGGCGCTGTGTGTACCAGTCTTCACTCAGCAAACTAGGCAATATTGTTGCATGACACAAATACACTTGAAAAAGTTTACGCAGATAACACCCCACTTCAATATGTGGCATGGGGGGGGGGCACAGGTTTATTACACCAGTTCTACAAATAATTGGCCAGTAACTGTTGTCACTGTGTGTAGCACTGTTTACACAGCAAGAGGCCAAATTTTTGCAGGACTAAAATACACTCTTAGAAAATTATACTGTTAAATAACACCCCACTTCAATATGTGGAATTGGGGGGGGGCACAGGTTTATTACACCAGTTCTACAAATAATTGGCCAGTAACTGTTGTCACTGTGTGTAGCACTGTTTACACAGCAAGAGGCCAAATTTTTGCAGGACTAAAATACACTCTTAGAAAATTATACTGTTAAATAACACCCCACTTCAATATGTGGAATTGGGGGGGGCACAGGTTTATTACACCAGTTCTACAAATAATTGGCCAGTAACTGTTGTCACTGTGTGTAGCACTGTTTACACAGTGAGAGGCCAAATTTTTGCAGGACTAAAATACACTCTTAGAAATTTATACTGTTAAATAACACCCCACTTCAACATGTGGCATTGGGGGGGGAGCATTGGTGTAGCACACCAGTTCAAAAAGTTGGCCAGTGAGTTAGGCGCTGTGTGTACCAGACTTCACTCAGCAAACTAGGCAATATTGTTGCATGACACAAATACACTATAAAAAGTTTACTCAGATAACACCCCACTTCAATATGTGGCATTGGGGGGGGGGGGGCACAGGTTTATTACACCAGTTGTACAAATAATTGGCCAGTAACTGTTGTCACTGTGTGTAGCACTGTTTACACAGCAAGAGGCCAAATTTTTGCAGGACTAAAATACACTCTTAGAAAATTATACTGTTAAATAACACCCCACTTCAATATGTGGCACTGGGGGGGGGGGGGGGCACAGGTTTATTACACCAGTTCTACAAATAATTGGCCAGTAACTGTTGTCACTGTGTGTAGCAGAGTTAACACATCAAAAGAGGCCAAATTTTTGCAGGACTAAAATACACTCTTAGAAAAGTATACTGTTAAATAACACCCCACTTCAATATGTGGCATTGGTGTAGTACACCAGTTCAAAAAATTGGCCAGTGAGTTTGGCGCTGTGTGTACCAGACTTCACTCAGCAAACTAGGCAATATTGTTGCATGACACAAATACACTTGAAAAAGTTTACTCAGATAACACCCCACTTTAATATGTGGCATTGGGGGGGGGGGGGCATTGGTGTAGCACAGCAGTTCAAAAAATTGGCCAGTGAGTTAGGCGCTGTGTGTACCAGTCTTCACTCAGCAAACTAGGCAATATTGTTGCATGACACAAATACACTTGAAAAAGTTTACGCAGATAACACCCCACTTCAATATGTGGCATGGGGGGGGGGGGCACAGGTTTATTACACCAGTTCTACAAATAATTGGCCAGTAACTGTTGTCACTGTGTGTAGCACTGTTTACACAGCAAGAGGCCAAATTTTTGCAGGACTAAAATACACTCTTAGAAAATTATACTGTTAAATAACACCCCACTTCAATATTTGGAATTGGGGGGGGGGGCACAGGTTTATTACACCAGTTCTACAAATAATTGGCCAGTAACTGTTGTCACTGTGTGTAGCACTGTTTACACAGTGAGAGGCCAAATTTTTGCAGGACTAAAATACACTCTTAGAAATTTATACTGTTAAATAACACCCCACTTCAATATGTGGCATTGGGGGGGGGGGAGCATTGGTGTAGCACACCAGTTCAAAAGATTGGCCAGTGAGTTTGGCGCTGTGTGTAACAGACTTCACTCAGTAAACTAGGCAATATTGTTGCATGACACAAATACACTTGAAAAAGTTTACTCAGATAACACCCCACATCAATATGTGGCATTGGGGGGGGGGGGCAATTGGTCTATCACACCAGTTATAATACATTATAAGTGCTTTTGTCACTGTGTGTAGTGTTGCTGCAGAAACGCTCAGTCTCACCACCACACCTGTCACAATGCTGCACAGTGCACAATAATAGTACTAATGCACTACAATATGCTTTCTACAAAGTATATTACACTGTGGATTGACCATGCTTGGTGTGAGTACCCCTTTTCCTATCCAAAAGTGGTGAAGAAGAGATATGAAAGGGATTGTGATCATATCTAGGGTGTAGGTGGAAAAAACAGGAGCAGTGGGAAAAAAAGGGTTCCATAATAGTAAACGACTGGGGAGCATAAGGCAGCTCCAGCAGGAAACTGGCATGGCACAGAATACTTTTTAATTGGCCAACACCTGTAAATTTGCAAGATTTTTTTTTTCTTATATTTAGTGGTAATTCTAAATAGGAAGCCAGCAGTTAATCAGGGAGATTGTATGTCATCTCAATACTTTTAGCTATGAAAATGTAATACCGAGTATGACAGACACTCAAAATGGTAAAATATCAGTTGCATAACACATTTCTGAAATATTTATATGCAAGGGGAAGGATGAGGCTCCATTATGTATCGACACTCTAGCAGATGAAATTTGAATGATACTCATCAATTTCACAGGAAGAAGTGCGATGATTTACTCTGATGAATAGGCACTATAAAATAAAACATCATGAAAAATTAAAAGCCATGTGAAACATCAATAGGAAAGTAAGAGAACTTAAAATAGATACTCATACAATGCAGAATCACAAAATAATTCAACCTCAATCTAAAATATTCACTGCCTGATTTAAATAAGAGGAAGGTTAATAAAGGATAGAAAAATATCAATTTTGTATATTATATTGTGTATCTGCCTGAGAATTTAAAAAAAGGTTGACAGGGACAGCATATGGGGTTGGCAATTGCCTTGGGCACCCACATTCCTAGGGACCCCAGAAGCTGCCCCTACTTGCCCACCTTTCCTATAGTTGAAGAGCTGCACCATCTGCAGCTCTCACAGTTGATCTGAAGCTTTAATTCCAGGGAAAAAAAAACAGGACCAGCAACAGCACCAGGCTCCATCTACCTTTATATGTACAGGAAACAGGGTCTAGAAGTTCCAGAAGGAGGAGAACTTCACTGCTTCATCTTTAAGTATACTGGGACTACAGTGGACTTTAACTTGTGTATGCTCAGTGCAGGCATCTTTGTGTGTATGTTTATGTATGTAATGCTGTACTGTGTATATTTTTGTGTGTAGTCTGCAAATTATGTATGTTTGTGTGTAATGTGCAGGTTGTGTATGTTTTGTATGTGTAATTTGCAGCGCCGTGTGTATGTTAATGTGTAAAGTCCATATTGCGTATGTTAAGCTGTGTTCACACTTGTGTCTTTGGGTGGTAAAAGTAAGCTGCTAAGCCATGGTTTTTAACATCCACCCACTTAAGCTACAATATCCACCGGATGGGGTTGCACACATGCCATGCCCATGGTGCTTTGCAACAAAAAGTAAACTGCATGTCACATTAGTTGATCAGTATCGCCATAAAACATGACTCATTCAAGTCAATGGAAAATACAACAATACCAGAAGGTGCCAGTCTATGCGAATGGGGCAGCGCCTCAACTGCCCTGGTGGTGGCATATAGTTCCTGATCCACCTGTCCACCATCCTCTGAAAAACGCTCCACCATAAAAAAATGTTGGTCCCCTGGGAGCTTTGTACCATAATGTGCAAGTACAGTATATTGTATGATATGTGGGGGCAGTCCAGTGGGGGCACTGGTATTCACAGAATAGCTATATGTTATACTGAGAGAGTTCATGGATAGAGTTGAGCGGACACCTGGATGTTCATGTTCGGCGGGTTCGGCCGAACTTGAAAAAAAAGTCTGGGTCCGTGTCCCGGACTTTTTCCGAACTTTACCCGGACACCGAACCCCATTGAAGTCAATAGTGACCCGAACTTTCAGGCACTAAAATGCTCTAAAACACCAATGGAAAGGGCTAGAGTGCTGCAAATGGCAGAAAAACGTAGTTAAGAGCATGGCAAGTGCTCTGCAAAGAAATGTGGATAGGGAAATAACTTAAAAAAACAAAAAAAACCCAGAAAAATAAAACAATTTTCTTCATCTGTGAAGGACGAGGCCCATATGGAGTAGGAGGGAGGTTGAGGTGGCGGTGGATGTGGCGGTGTAGGTGGAAGCGGCGGTGGAGGAGGACGAGGTAGCCAACACTGCTTTTTTCAGTCATTTTAAATGAGGGTAAACCCCAAAAGAGTGAGAAAGAGCAAAAATATAACAATGGCTGGGTAAGGTCGGTATCCACCTCTATTCTGCACAAGGTACGGAAAAGTCCTGTGGGATCCATGCCTGGTTCATTTTAATGAACGTGAGCTTGTCCACATTGTCTCTGGACAGGCGGCTGCGCTTGTCTGTGATAACGTCCCAGCCGTGCTAAATACACGTTCAGATAATACACTGGCCGCAGGGCACGCCAGCACCTCCAAGGCGTAAAGGGCAAGCTCAGGCCATGTGCCCAATTTGGAGACTCAGAAGTTGAAGGGGGCAAACCCATCATTCACTACATGTAGGCGTGTGCACACATACTGCTCCACCATGTTGGTGAAATGCTGCCTCCTGCTAAGACGTTCCATATGAGCTGCTGGTGCTGCTGTTTGTTGTGGCGTGCTGACAAAGCTTTTCCACATTTCGGCCATGCTAACCCTGCCTTCTGAGGTGCTGGCGGTGCCCTGGTTGCGTTGGCGACCTCTTCCTCCTCCTCCTCTGCCTTGGCCTTGTGCTTCCACTGTGGCCCCGCTGTCAGGTGGGAATGCCAGCAGCATCGCGTCTACCAGCGTGCGCTTGGACTCATCTTGCGATCACGCTCCAGTGAGTGAATTAAGGACGGTACGTTGTCCTTGTAACGGGGATCCAGCAGCGTGGCCACCCAGTAATCCGCACAAGTTAGAATGTGGGCAACTCGGCAGTTGTTGTGGAGACACTGCAGCATGTAGTCGCTCATGTGTGCCAGGCTGCCCAGAGGCAACGAAAGACTGTCCTCTGTGGGAGGTGTATCGTCTGTGTCCTCTGTATCCCCCCAGCCATGCACCAGTGATGGCCATGAGCTGGCCTGGGTGCCACCCTGCTGTGAACATGGTTCCATCTCCTCCTCCATCTCCTCCTCCTCATCCTCCTCATCCTCCAGAACTGTGCCCCTGCTGTACAATTGTGTCCCTGGCGTTTGTGGGTGCAGGAACCCACCCTCGGAGCCACTTGCGAATGACTGCCCTGAAAGCCTTGGAAATGTTACCTCTTCATCCTCCTCCTCCTCCTCCTCATCCTGTGCCACATCCTCTTCCATCATCGCCGAATCATTTTTGAAGGAGGCATAGAAGTGGGATAGTTAAGCTGACAACGGCGTCATCGGCACTGGCCATGTTGGTGGAGTACTCAAAACAGAGCAACAAGGCACACAGGTCTCGCATGGAGGCCCAGTTATTGATGGTAAAGTGGTGCTGTTCCGCAGAGCGACTCACGCGTGCGTGCTGCAGCTGAAACTCCACTATGGCCTGCTGCTTCTCGCACAGTCTTTCCAGCATGTGCAAGGTGGAGTTCCATCTTGTGGGCACGTCACATATGAGGCGGTGAGCGGGAAGGCCGAAGTTACGCTGCAGCGCTGACAGGCGAGCAGCAGCAGGGTGAGAATGCTGAAAGTTCGCACTTTCTGCAGCAGCTCTGACATATCGGGGTAATTTTTAAGGAACCTCTGCACCACCAACTTCAGCACATACGCCAGGCAAGGGATGTGCGTCAAACCGGCTAGGCCCAGAGCTGCTATGAGATTTCGCCCGTTATCGCACACCACCAGGCCGGGCTTGAGGCTCGCTGGCAGCAACCACTCATTTGTCTGCTGTTCCATGCTCCTCCACAACTCCTGCGCGGTGTGTGGTTTTTTCCCCCAAACAGGCAAGTTTTAAAACTGCCTGCTGTCGTTTACCCCTGGCTGTGCTGAAGTTGGTGGTGAAGGTGTTACACTGACCGGATGAGGAGGCGGTAGAGGATGAGGAAGCGGAGTAGGAGGAGTTAGGAACAGGAGGCAAACTGAAGCGCCCTGCAATCCTCGGCGGTGGAAGGAGATGCGCCAAACAAATTTAAAAGGTGTATCTCACACGTACCGATACAGACTATGCCGTAATTTAATTTTTTACACTCCAAAAGGGTGTATATTGAATAGCGGAATATAAAAAAATGTATAAAAAGGTGTATCTCACACGTACAAACACAGACTAGGCCCCCGATTACAATTTTTTGTACCCTAAAGGCAGGATGAGGATGAGGAAGAGGAGTAGGAGGAGTTCGGAACAGGAGGCAAACTGAAGCGCCCTGCAATCCTCGGCGGTGGAAGGAGATGCGCCAAACAAATTTAAAAAGGTGTATCTCACACGTACCGATACAGACTATGCCGTAATTTAATTTTTTACACTCAAAAAGGGTGTATATTGAATAGCGGAATAGAAAAAATTTGATAAAACGGTGTATCTCACACGTAAAAACACAGACTAGGCCCTGATTACAATTTTTTGTACCCTAAAGGCAGGATGAGGAGTAGGAAGAGTTTGGAACAGGAGGGAAACTTAAGCACCCTGCAATCCTCGGCGGTGGAAGATGCGCCCCAAAAATTTGGAAGGTGTATCTCACACGTACCGATACAGACTATGCCGCAATTTAATTCTTTTTACCCCAAAGGGTGTATATTGAATAGCAGAATAGAAAAAAATTTATAAAATGGTGTATCTCACACGTACAAACACAGACTAGGCCCCGATTACAATTTTTGTACCCTAAAGGCAGGATGAGGATGAGGAGTAGGAGGAGTTCAGAACAGGAGGCAAACTGAAGCACCCTGCAATCCTCGGTGGTGGAAGATGCGCCCCAAAAATTGGAAAGGTGTATCTCACACGTACCGATACAGACTATACCGCAATTTAATTCTTTTTACCCCAAGGGTGTAGATTGAATAGCGGAATAGAAAAATTTTTATAAAACATTGTATCTCACACGTACAAACACAGACTGAACCCGATTACTATTTTCTGTACCCTAAAGGCAGGATGAGGAGTAGGAGGAGTTCGGAACAGGCAGGAGGCAAACTGAAACACCCTGCAATCCTCGGCGGTGTAACATGCGCCCAAAAAATTGGAAAGGTGTATCTCACACGTACCGACACAGACTATGCCGCAATTTAATTCTTTTTACCCCAAGGGTGTAGATTGAATAGCGGAATAGAAAATATGATATCAAAAGGTATATCTATCTCACACGTACAGACCCAGACTAGGCCCCGATTACTATTTTTTGTACCCTAAAGGCAGGATGAGGAGTAGGAGGAGTTCGGAACAGGCAGGAGGAAAACTGAAGCACCCTGCAATCCTCGACGGTGGAAGATGCGCCCCAAAAATTGGAAAGGTGTATCTCACACGTACCGATACAGACTATGCCGCAATTTACTTATTTTTACCCTAAGGGTGTAGATTGAATAGCGGAATAGAAAATATGATATCAAAATGTGTATCTATCTCACACGTACAGACCCAGACTAGGCCCGATTACTATTTTTTGTACCCTAAAGGCAGGATGAGGAGTAGGAGGAGTTCCGAACAGGGAGGAGGCAAACTGAAACACCCTGCAATCCTCAGCGGTGTAAGATGCGCCCCAAAAATTGGAAAGGTGTATCTCACACGTACCGATACAGACTATGCCGCAATTTAATTCTTTTTACCTCAAGGGTGCTAGATTGAATAGCGGAATAGAAAATATGATATCAAAAGGTGTATCTATCTCACACGTACAGACCCAGACTAGGCCCCGATTACTATTTTTTGTACCTTAAAGGCAGGATGAGGAGTAGGAGGAGTTCGGAACAGGCAGGAGGCAAACTGAAACACCCTGCAATCCTCGGCGGTGTAAGATGCGCCCAAAAAATTGGAAAGGTGTATCTCACACGTACCGATACAGACTATGCCGCAATTTAATTATTTTTACCCCAAAGGGTGTAGATTGAATAGCGGAATAGAAAATATGATATAAAATTGGTGATTTTTCAATAGCACATGTGAACACAGCAGTGTCTTATGTCACAGTCAGCTCTGCAGCAGGCTTAGAAGGGGAAAAAAAAGAAAATTCCCCTTTAAGTTTGTAATTTTTAAATAGATTAGTACAGACTATGCCACAATTTAATTTTTTTTAACCCAAAAGGGTGTATATTGAATAGTGGAATAGAAAAAAGTGTAAAAAATGTAAAATCACTCAATAGCACATGTGAACACAGCAGTGTCTTATGTCGCAGTCAGCACTGCAGCAAACAGGCTATGAAGGGGGAAAAAAAATCCCTTTTAACTTGTAGTAAAATAGATGAACGCTGCACACAACTGACTAATAAAAATAGATTTTTTTTTCTCCCTCCTCCTCCTCAGTGGGATCAAGTGAGGGCAAAAAGATTGTTCACTGCACCACCCCCCACACAGCAAAATCTATGTAGACTGTCCCTGCCTAATCTCCAGCCTGGCCCTAATATGCTCAATAAGATCGTTCACTGCACCACCCCCCACACAGCAAATTCGATGTAGACTGACCCTGCCTAATCTCCAGCCTGGCCCTAATATGCTCAATAAGATCGTTCACTGCACCACCCCCCACACAGCAAAATCGATGTAGACTGACCCTGCCTAATCTCCAGCCTGGCCCTAAAATGCTCTAATAGCTTTCCCTGCCTGCACTCCGACCTGTCCCTGCATTCTTTTCGGACACAATTTTTCACAGAATCACTGTCTGTCCCTTATCAGCAGCCAGCACGTATGATGTGTGCTCTGTCCCTAAACTACAGCAGAATGACGCGGCGCGCTGGGGCTCTCGAACATATAAAGACATGGTCACATGCTTCAGATGGTCAATCACAGCTACTAATACATTAGTAGGCATGGCTGGGATGGCTTAAGGCACACCAGTTAAATGCTTGTTGATTGGCAGTTGAAAGCCCGCCATTAAAAGCGCGCCATTACATACAAAACAGGAAATAAAATGACCGAACACGGATTTTAAACCCGAACATACAGTAAAGTTTTCGGGTCCATGTTCGGGTAGCAAAAATCCAATTATTCGGTACGAACACGAATAATACAGTCCGTGTTCGCTCAACACTATTCATGGATTATATTGTAAGAATTTACAGGGTTAGAATCATGTTGATTTTGGCATGCATTAGAATAATTATTGCACCACTCCATCCACTTCCATGTATTACTGAGCCCTTAATTAATGTAAAAAAACCACGATAATGTTAGTATAGCAGGAAGTAAAACTTGTCTCAGAATGTGCTACCACAGCAGCTCTCTTTATTGTTTTTTTGGTGTGTTTTGGTATGATCCAGTGTACCCCACTTCAGCTCCTAGCCAGAAATTACCTGCCTCTCCATGTTTTTTTTTTTTTGTCAGAAAAACTTTATTAGGTTTGTACAAACATATAGGTTTCAGAACTAAACGGATATCCAAATACCTCCATTGCATATGATTACAACAGTACACTGTACAGATATTCCAATCTAGTCCAAAATAATTAAAGTTGATACCTGCCATTTCAAGTCCCACTTCTCCCTCAAAGTGTGAAGCAACGAACATCAAAAATGACCATACAAAATTTAATTGACTTGGATTGCACAAGCATTTCAACAAATATCATGCAGAGGCCAGCAACATATTATCTCAGCAAACTATCCATGACCAGTTCCATGGGGGGGGGGCAGTCCCGGAATATCTCAGTATCCACTCCATACTTTTTCAAATTTTAACGGACATTCTCTATGTTGGTAGACAACCTGTTTAGCTAATAGTGGTGCCCATATTACCCATTCTCTATGGGGGGGGGGGGACACCTTTCTGGTGGAGCAAAATGACTCTGTGAGCCTAAAACAGGGCCATGGAGACTGCTTCATTACCAATGCATCTGCGATTATGTCATCTAGCATACCTAATAAACAGCATTTGGGGTCCAAGTGAAATGCTTGATTAATGGTAGAAAGTATGGATTCCCAGTATCTTTGTAACTTTGGACAGCACAATAGCACATAAATAAGATATCCATGGTCCCTGCTACATTGAGGACAGGTGGGGTCAGGGAAAAGTCCCATCTTGAACAGTTTAAGAGAAGTATAATGTACTCTCAACAAGATATACAGTTAGGAAAGGTGTTGAGAAGTATTTAAGGACCTATCATGCACTGCCTCCAATGCCATCTCCCATTGCTCACTGGTCAATTCCCCCAGATCAGACTGCTACTGTTCCATTGCCTTGCAGGAATACACTTTCAGATAGATAAAGAGTAAACACGCGTAACAACCAGATATAACACCTTTCTGTACATTACTACATTGCAACACACCAAAAATGGGGTTCGGAGAAAGAGGAAAAGTCGACAGATATGTTTTTGGCCGTCACTGCATGGTGCAGTTGGGCAAAGTAGAAGTGCATAGACTGCGGTATATGATATATAGTTTGTAAGAAGAAAATGATAGCAATTTCCCCATTCTAAAGATATGTTAGCGGCATACGAAATCTAAACCAACTCCTGGTAGGTGTAGTTCTTCCAGATAGGGCTATAATGAGTAAAACCAGCAACCCCCTGCATTTTTTTCTCTTTACACCATACCTTATGCATTAGGCGATAAGTAGGGAAAAGTCTACTTGATTTAGCAAAATATAGGGCTTCTTATCCTTCTGAGAGCTAGGGTGCTTTTGTATTAGGTAATAACATGGACAGGGAAGAATCACAGATTGACTCCTCATTCTCCTCCACCCGAGCCATAATTGCCCCAAAATAACTGAGCAACCAAAAAGATTTGCCAGGTATTCAGGAACGAGCCTCCCCATGGTTAGTTTTGGTCTATCCATCAAAAGAGGTTTGGCAAAATAATGTCCATTCACTATACAAGGAAAACTTGGTTAAAGCTTAGCAGCTCTATCTGCTTATCAAGGGAGCCTGATTGTTAGTTCTGCCTGTTGCATGTGTCCAGGGTGTGATTCATCTGGGCTGAGGGAGTGTCCACAATGTATCCAAAGGGAGAACATGTTGGACAGTGGAGGAAACCTAGCCAGTGACACACAGGCTTTTGTGTCTGTCCCAGTGGGTTGGCACAACAGTGGTGCATTCTGGGATAAGTCATAAAAGCCGGGGGGCACATGTGACAGGGCGTCTTTAGGTGGGAAGCCAGGTCCCGGGAGGAGGGTTATGGCTGTCTCTCCTCCTGTCAGCAAGGAAGGTGGTCACAGTCAGTCGGCCTAGTGGACCGAGTGTGTGATGCTGAGCCAGGAGGTCCAGGATACTGACGAGTGGAGCTGAAGGCAGAGCAACCCAGGGAAAAACAGTGTCCATGAGTACCGGAAAGCTTACCAGGGGTCTGCCCAGGAAGGGGACCACTCCAGTGGAGAGTCAGTGGACAGGGGCTAGTATACACGGGAAGTGAGAAAGGGGGTGCCAGGTTAGGATCCTGAAGAGGAATTCAATCAGGAACATATCTTCTAATTCAGGAACATATCTGCTACTTCACTTCAGTGGCAAGGTGAAGCAGCGGCCTTGCCGCACACACTACAGTCAGTTGTCCTCAGAAATTCTGCATAGTTCAAGTTGGAGTATCCCACTCATCCCTTCTCCCATCCAAGTTCTAAAATAAAACACAAAAACCAAATCCCCTGGACTGTTCGTTGTCTGAGCCAAGTCTTAAAGTGATAAGTTTTACAGGCTGTTGCTATGGGTAACCCAGGGTAATCCACACTCAGCAGCTCCCTAGGAGGCAGTGCTACACAAGTAAGAATAAACTATGTTAGATTCTACTTGTAAGTCTTCTTGGGGAGTCAATACTGTCTGTGGAGCTTGTGAAGCCAGCAAATTACCATAATGTCAAAAATAAATTGGGTCACTGGAGGTAAGTCTTTTTTATAAAGTGAAATTTAGACAGAATACAGACAATGTCTAGATAAACTATTACTCACTATGACCTGGGAATTACAGTGTCTCTATATGCAGAATAAATATTCAAATATTCAAAGCAGGAAACAAGGGAAAAAAAGATATTTGAGCTACACAGAGTGTATCCAAAAAGACCAGCATATTGGACTCCATTTTAGATCACATTTTTCCTTCTTTTTCTTCAAATCTTTCCATATGATCCATACATATAAATAATAATAGGTGAGCTGTATAACAGAATAATAACACCTTGGATCACATTGCTATGTTTTAGGTCAGATCAGAATTTTCTTTTTCTTTTTTTTTTTTTTTCAAACCAGGAGTTATATTCTGGTATAAAATTTTTTGAGCTATAGACAGTCATGCAAGCCCTCCGATCCACTGCTGCTCCCATCATTCTCCTCTGCTGGGATCAAACAAAAAAATAGAAACATTTGATTTGTGAGAAGTGCTACCTCTTATAACCATGTGGCTCTAAGCAATGGCATACTTCTCTATGCTACCCTTAAGTACATTTTTCTGGCTATGCATTAGGCTATTTTGTGGCCATTTGGTGACTTACAATTATACTTCAACCACAATACTTCCCTAGTTTCCAGTGCTCAAATGGTTGGAAATATAAAGTAAATAGTAAATTTGTGTTCAAAAATGCATATTTGTTTGATCTTCACATTCAACGTTTTTGGTAAAAAAAAGATGAACACAAATTCTAACCATCAACTTTTGTAGTTTGCTTGTATTCATTCTGTTAAAAATACCATTGAAACGCCACTATGGGCCACAATTGATCTGATGAACGCCTGCCCAGTCCCCCTCTCTTCTATCCCCTGGCTCCCTCCTAATTTTCGACCACCGGACCTGCGTCCTTGCCTCCTTCTCTCTCTTCGCCTCTGGGACTCTGTTAAGTATTCGGCCAATTTGATTTCCCCCCATTTACCTCTATTGCGACTCTTCCCTTGCCCTATGTTTCCACCTGGTCTTGATAATCCGCGTTTGTTTTCGTGATGGACGGACCATGGCTTTGTGGATGTCCACTCATTATTTACCCCTACAAGGATACTTCCTTTTGGGGCCCTCCGCTCCTCACATGATATACCCTTGCGGGAACATTATCGCTATATGCAACTCCATAATTTTCTTCAGCAACTCATTAAACATAAACCTTTACCCTATACGCTTACGCCATTCGAAAGCCTCTGTAGGGCACGGCCCCACTCACCGGGACTCACATCTCTCCTATATGCCTCTATTATTGCCTGCGATACACCCCCTTTCACGGTCTATCATTCTAACTGGGAACTGGAATTGGGGGGTATGTTGTACAGGGAAGACTGGCAGCACATAACGGCAGCTCTCTCTAAATGTTCCCGAAATGTCTTGATTCTGGAAAATGCTTATAAGGTATTTTACAGGTGGTATTATACTCCAGCTAGACTGGCTAAATTTATACCTGAGTATTCTCCCTTATGTTTTCGAGGATGCACTCAGGAGGGGACCATGGCACATATTTGGTGGACATGCCCCAAGGTGAGTAGATTGTGGATCAGGATTTATGCCTTGCTCCGTAATATTTTTCAGGTCACCCTGAAGAGGGACCCGTATGAGGCGCTCCTGTGTAAACCTATACCTGACTTGACCCGTACACAACGTCAGTTGGCTCTGCATTTGTTTACAGCTACGAAATTAATGATTGCCCGATCTTGGAAGACCCCGTTGCTTAGTTTTGAGGCGGTCAAGAACCGTATGAATGATTTTACTAATTAATGAAAAATTGACTGCGATAGTCTCTGATTCTCATGCTAAATTTTTTAAGGTGTGGGACCCCTGGATCTCGAACGTTGCCCCTTCCAGATTTCAGACCACCCTTCTTTCTCTTTAATGCCCCCTGGACGCTCGCCCCGCAGGACCCGTTCTCCTCTCCTCCTTCTCCCCACCCTCTCTTTAGTCTTCTCCTATTGTCGTTTCTTTCTTTGTTTGTCCTATTTTCTCACCCCTTCTTTCCCCTCTCTCTCTTTTGTCTTTTAGTGTTGTTTTCTTCTCTGGCTCTGTACTCTCAGGCCCAGCCCTTGTTTGTTCATTGGAACGTACTAGAACTTCTTCTTTTGTTATTTTTATTGCACTAAAAGCCACTAGGGGGGACTTTCGGTCCCTGTCTACGAATTCTTGCTTGCTGATAAACTTTATTTGGTCCGCGATGTTTTAAGGTTGGCTTACGCCCTATGTCTGTATCATGTTTTGCTGCTACCTGTTTTCCTGTGTTCCATTTTTTTTTCTCAAATCCTACACATATACCATGTTTTGATGTATGTTTATGCCTTTTCTTAAAATAAAAACTTTTGTACAAGAAAAATACCATTGAAACTATATTTTCATTCCTTCACACTGGCTAATGTAGGCCATACATGGGTCGAATTCCAAATAAATTTTCTTTTGAAAATCAGAAATTTCTTGCGCTTTTTGATCCGATGGTGCAACCATTGATTTCGAAATCCGACCAACCAAGACTTCAATTTCACCTCATGTTGCTACACAAAATAATTTTCGTGACCGGGAATCTTCTTTTCTTTTCAGAAATTTAATTTTCTTGTGCTCATGCGCATTTATTTTTTTAATTGTATTTTTCTCCCATCATTGATTGGAAAATCATTCTTTTTTCAAAAAATGTCCAACATGCCCGATCGCTCAAACTCCATGGCTACACGAAAATCTGCCTTTGTTTCAGCTCACTAATGGTGCGAAATTAGAACTAAAATTCTTAGATAAGATTTTTGAAAGAAAATTATTTTGGAATTTGTCCCATATATGGGCGGCCTAAGTGGTTAGCACTTCCACCTAGCAGCACTAGGGTAGTTAATTCAAATCCCAACCATGGTACTACCTGCTTGGAGGTTGCATGTTCTTCCAGTGTAGGTTTTCTCTTGGTACTCCGGTTTCCTCCCACACTCCAAAGACATGCTGGTAGGTTAATTGGCTCCTGTCTATATTAGCCCTATTATGTGTATATATGAATGTGAGTTAGGGACCTGAGATTGTAAGCTTCTTGAGAGCAGAGACTGATGTGAACGCGCTTTATATATGTATATGTAAAGCACTGCGTAATTTGACAGCGCAATATAAGTACCTGAAATAAATATCTGTTATCTCGTCATCAGCTGTGCTTTCTGCCTACAGATAAAGATGATATACCTGAATAAAAACACAAGGAAATTTTGCCTTTGTCAATAATTTTTCAACAAAAAAATTACCAGATGTAATGCTGTACTGTGGAAAAAGCAAGTACGCCCTTGGCCTCAGAAGCTGGTATCAATAAATATTTAAAAAAACTCATTAGAAAGGTATTACAGAATTATTGTAGCAATGCAATCACCACTGACATAGCATACATAGGGGTTGATTTACTAAAGGCAAATAGACTGTGCACTTTGCAAATTACACTTGCTCCAGAGCTTAGAAAATGAGCAGAAGCTCTGCTGACTTTTATCATCCAATCATGTGCAAGCAAAAATGCTGTTTTTTTTGTTTTGTTTTTTTTTCCTTGCACGTGTAGCAGGATTTCCAGGCATTGGGCCTGATGTGGGTCTGCCATGGTCACTGTATTGAAAACTGACTTCTGGCACTCTGGTTAGCTCAAAAGTCCTTGACCAGGGATCCTCAAACTACGGCCCTCCAGCTGTTGCCGAACTACACATCCCATGAGGCATGGTAAAACTCTGACATTCACAGACATGACAAGGCATGATGGGACTTGTAGTTCCTGAACAACTGGAGGGCCATAGTTTGAAAACCCATGTCCTTGACTGTACTTAAGACTAACTTCTGATGCTCTGGTTAGCACAAATGCCTTTGACACTGCTCCCTCCAGTCCTTCCTTCCTCTTGTAATGCTGCTGCAGCTCTTAACACTGTACACACTGCACTGTACACTCTGCACTTCAGGGTCAACACTGGCACCGCCTTTACTTTGCTCCTACACCGACTAACTAGCTCCTTGATCCCTCTGACCTTCTCTGGAGTGGTCCCCTCTCACTAGGCAGGCCCCCAGGGGCAGTTTGCAGTACTCACGACTGGGAATGCTTTCCTGAAACTCGTCCCCCTCTCAGCGCCTCTGGTCCTCGGCACACCGGATCCTCTCTGCAGCTCAGCTAAGCCATGACCCCCTCAGGCAAGCCGCCTGGGATACCCGATCCTTCCTGTCAGGAGGAGAGACAGCCGTACCCTCCCTCCTGGGACTCTGCTTCCCGCCAAAGACCACCTGTCATGTGCTCCCCACAGACTTATACCCCCTCCCATAATGCTCTGCGGCAGAATCTGCCCTTCCAGGATGGATACAAGCAATGGTGTGCTATTGGTTGGGTTTCCTCTACTGCCCAATGAGAGCCCTCATTGGGACACAGTAGGGAGCCTCCCCAACTCAACAGGCACACCTGGGAACACATGCCAGCCCAGCTGAAAATCATGGCCATGCTGCCAAGCAGAAAGGGAACACTATATTTTACCTAGCACCTACCTTGGAGGGTGCAACACATGTAATTGGGTATTCCTTGCTGCAACGTGAAACTTTACCTCATTTACTAAGCCCTGCAGCATTGGGAGCATGTTACATGTTCCACCCTAAAAATGGGTGGAACATGTAACATTTTCCCAATGGTGAACTTATCCTTTATTGTGAGTGCTAACATTTTTAATGAACTGCTCACTAAATGGTGCTTTTCCCTTTCTATACACACAAAAACAAACACACAGGAGAGGTGTGGGAAATTATATGCGATTCAGACAGCAATTGCACCACAAACCTGTTCAAAGTGCATGTGATTCTTGCAGTGCAATTTGCGCCTATTTGTTTTTTTCATTGACGCAAATTGCACTGCAAAAGTATAGGGAATCGGTATCATCGAATAATTGACTGAAAGTATAGGTACTTATACTCCCCAATAAAAAAAAACTGAATCGGTGCAACCCAAGTTGCTCCCATACAAAATAATGAGTAACACCCCTGAGTGGGCAGGCTTCCCAGGTAGTCCAGGGTCTTTGGCTTTCACCAATACATTTGCAGTAAGTGGTAATCATTATTTTGTATGATAGCACCAATATAGCCCCGCCGTCAGTTTTTCAGGCGGACCGGAGCGGATGTTCCACGCAGCCCTATGGAGCAGCGGATGACAGCGGAGACATCTCCACTGACACCCGCTGCTCTCCGATCCGATCCTGTCCATGAAATCCACCAGGCACACCGCCCATGTAAAAGGAGCCTTAAGCTTTGTAAAAAAATTAAAAACCTGGAAGCTGATCTGTTTCTATGCACAGCTGAACCAGATTTTGAACTCTCCACTTTTTGTAAGTCAACCCCTATGTGTTTAGGCCCAATGTTCTCCGGCTGCAGTGCCATATACACATCTGTGATTTGGTATGTTCAAGGGCATGACATAGTTCCAATAAGACATCGAATAAAAATTTGGGTTTATATTTTCATAAATTCTCAACTGATTATACATGTACTCTAAGTATAGGGCTTTGCTATATTATTTTGCATCTACTCCCGTGAACACTCTGGGATTAGTTTCTCATTTAATTTGTTTCCACCCATTTGATTAACTTACCAATTGTCTATGTAACCCATTCCTTCTGTGTATGCAATATTGCAGAGATCTTGTCTTATCTATTCCTTTATGTAAAAACATACAACACACACTATATAACCAAAAGTATTGGGACGCCTGCATTTACACACACACATGAACTTTAATGGCATTCCAGTCTTAGTCCGTAGGGTTCAATATTGAGTTGGCCCACCCTTTGCAGCTATACCAGCTTCAACTCATCTGGGAATGCTGTCCTTAAGGTTTAGGAGTGTGTCTTCAGGAATGTTTGACCATTCTTCCAGGAGCGCATTTGTGAGGTCAGGCACTGATGTTGGAGAGAAATCCTGGCTCGCAGTCTGCACTCGATTCATCCCAAAGGTGTTATTACTCCACCCAAAACTTGCTCATCCATGTCTTTATGGACCTTGCTTTGTGCACTGGTGTGCAGTCATGATGGAACAGGAAGGAGCCATCCCAAAACTGTTCCCACACAGTTGGGAGCATGATATTGTCCAAAATTTCATGGTACACTGACGCCTTAAGTGTTCCCTTTACTGAAAATAAGGGGCCAAGCCTAACCCCTGGAAAACAACCCACAACATATTCCCCTCTCTACCAAATGATTTGGACCAGTGCACAAAGCAAGATCCATAAAGACATGGGTGAGCGAGTTTGGGGTGGAGGAACTTGACTGGCCTGCACAGAGTCCTGACCTCAACCCAATAGAACACCTTTAGGATGAATTAGAGTGGAGACTGCGAACTATGGCTTCTAGTCCAACATCAGTGTCTGACCTCACAAATTCACTTCTGGAAGAATAGTCAAACATTGCCATAGACACACTCCTAAACCTTGTGGATAGTCCTCCCAGAAGAGTTGAAGCTGTTATAGCTGCAAAGGGTGGGCCAACTCAGTGCTGAACCCTACGGACTAATACTGGGATGCATTTAAAGTTCATGTGCGTGTCGATGTATCCTACTATAAGGTTAACACAGCAAAATCATCTATATTGGCTTTGAATATATCTCCCTCTCTACAACACAGATTGAGTGCGCTGCACCCATTTTCCTGGGCCAGGGATTCTATCCCCTACTTAGGGATTCAGCTTACTGCGTCTACACCCACCTTATATCAAGCTAATTACTCCCCGATCCTGCAGTCCCTACCTATGGAACTATCCAACATTTCCAAACTGTATCTTACCTGGTCAGGGAGACTCGCAGCATTTAAAATGCTTAACCACTTAAGCCCCGGAGGATTTGGCTGCTAAAGGACCAGGGGTTTTTTTGCGATTTTTTACTGCGTGACTTTAACGGACAATTGCGCGGTCGTGCGACGCTGTACCTAAACGAATTTGACGTCCTTTTTTTCCCACAAACAGAGCTTTCTTTTGGTGGTATTTGATCACCTGTGCGATTTTTTGATCACGCGCTATAAACAAAAAAAGAGCGTAAATTTTGCAAAAATAACAATATTTTTCACATTTTTTTATATGAAATTCCCCAAAAAAAAAAGTAAAAATGAAAATTTTTTAACATTTTTCGGCCAATTTGTTTTATGCTACCTATGTTTGGTAAAAAAAATCGCAAAAAGCGTATTTTGATTGGTTTGCGCAAAAGTTATCACGTTTACTAACAAAGGGAAAGATTTTTGTCATTTTTGGTGGTTTTTTTTTTAACGCGTAATGGCGGCGATCTGCGATTTTTTTTTCGGTACTGCGACATTGCGGCGGACAGATCGGACCCTTGACTGACATTTTTGACACTTTTGGGGTTACCAGTGACATTACTGCAGTAATCAGTGCTATACATATGCACTGTTACTGCAAAAATGACACTGGCAGGGAAGGGGTTAACTTTATTGGACAGGGAGGGGTTAAGTGTGTCCTAGGGGCGTGATTCTAACTGTGTAGGGACATTCCTATTGGTGTAAAAGCAAAGATCAACCGTTCTACATAGTAGAACGGACAGATCTTCACTTTTACACAGGGAGAACTGACAGGCAGCTTGTTTACACAAGCTGCTCTGTCTTTCTCCCTTCACAGGAGCGATCGCAGTGTGACTGGCGGACATCGAGTCCGCCGGTCACACGCACTGACTTGCCTGTGAACGAGCCGTGGCGGGAGCGCGCCTCGGCGGGCGCGCGCCCGCCTGCGATAGGCTCGCAAGTCAGTGACAGGCGAGTGACGTACCGATACGTCACTCTGCCTGGCCGGGGCTGACCACCGCAGTATATAGTCGTGCGGCGGTCGGCAACCGGTTAAGCTACCGCAACTCCTTTACCTTTTCAGGACTATCCCCATTCCCCTGCCGAACTCCTTTTTTGCCTCACTGCACAAGATCATACGTGACTTTGTATGGAAGAACACTAGGCCTAGATGTGCGCACTCTGTTCTGATCAGGCATCGGTCGGTCGGTGGATCAGGATATGTAGATTGCAGGGATTATTATCTTGCCTCCCTTCTAACACAACTCAAGAGCTGGTTCTATACGGACCCGACATGCCTATGGCAAGCGTTCCGCCATCTCCTGTCTCTACCACAGTCAGACCATACATTCCGCACTATCCCTACGCCAATTTCCATTCTCCCTGTGCTGATCCCGGATATATCTGTGCAATCCTGGCAATCCCTTGGTGTTGAGCGGATCTCTGACCTCTATGTTGGAACTCTGCTGAAACCCTTCTCTTCCTTGCAGATGGAATTTTCACTCCCTAAATCGGAGTACTTCAAGTACTTTCGCATATCTCACTGCTTACTGAGCCTCCCGAGGGTCTCTGTCACCATCCCTGAAAAAGCGTGGCAATTCTATATGAACGTACGTAACACACACAAGGGTATTACCTTATTTTATCAACTCCTGCAGAGCAAAACCTCCTTTCATAAAAGTCTGCAAATGTTGAAATGGGAAAGAGATCTGAACACAGCCTTTACTGATTATCAATGGCAAACAGCCCTTTCTATGAGCTACCAAGCTACTTGCTCAGCTAACATCTGGGAATTGATATGGAAAATCAATCTTAGATGGCACATCACACCATATTTGGCCCACAAATTCAACCCAGTGAATTCCCCCCTATGTTGGAACTGCGGGGGTACAGGCACCTTACTTCACATCCTTTGGGGTTGTCCATGCTTGACCTCACTTTGGATGGAGGTTGCGTTGCTAATTGAAACAGTCACCAACACCCCTTGTACACTCACACCAGAGTTAGCCCTTCTACATATAGGGATTCATAGAGTCCCCAAACGTCATCGTATCTTAATCATCCACATCTTGCTAGCCACTAAACTACTGATCGCCCGCAACTGGAAATCCGATGCACACATTTCCATTACCAATGTGATAACTTTGGTTCATACACATGGATCCTATGAACGCATGTTTGCATATGAATGAAAACAAATTTATGCAGCGCTAGCAA
Organism: Pelophylax lessonae; assembly: GCF_965119305.1. NCBI lineage: Eukaryota > Metazoa > Chordata > Amphibia > Anura > Ranidae > Pelophylax > Pelophylax lessonae. Next base: position 123,565,981 of record NC_138770.1, read on the forward strand.
CAAATTAATGACAAAAATTATTTGAAATGAAACCAATCTATATCATGTAAATTCAATATGTAATGATAAAATATATTAATCACATTAAAGTGCATAAATTCCTATAGAAATAATTTAAAGTGCATAATTAAACTAAAAAAATAAATATACATTCAAAGTGTAAGATTTAAAGTGCAAAAATGGTGGAATAAAGTCCTTATTGATGATCCAAAAAGGTGCCAAAGTGCCAAGTAAATAAAGGTGCTTGTGAGGTGAAGGTGCCCTCTTGGTTCCCCACTCACCGGAATTAGATTGTATAAAAGCCCTTGATTTTATTGCACATTTGCCCAGGATCAGATGTGGGATTCCTCCGATGTGTCCTCCGTGTTGAAATCGTTCCCGATACCATTAAATGAAAAGAGGGCCATACATCGTGAAGTACGTAGGTATAATTTTATTCCCCAAAAAGCGATTGAATACTTACAAAATCAAAGAGTTAAAATGGCATATAGCAAACAAAGCAAGTGGCGCCGCTCTTGGCGTGCGTTCCACATACAGGAAGTTCCCGACCGGAAATGACGTTACGTCCGCAACCGGAAGTGCGTCAACGCGTTTCGCCGTCACACACAGCGTCTTCAATGTTTGCATATACCCAAGGCAGGGGCCCTCAATGCCATGCTTTCTGGTCCTCTTGATTTGAATGGTATAACAGTCATTCACTTTCAAGTGCTGATGTTTCGCATTAACATGCTGAGTTACCTACCTCTGTTGATTTTCATTTGCTGTATATGGGGGTTGCCCCCTGGGCCCTATGGCACAGACTGGTCCCATTTGGGGTGCCGGGACCTGGGGGGTTGCCTTCATGACATTCTATCCATAATTCAATTCATTGTTGCGAAGGGAATTATAACTGCTTCTTTTTCACTGTTCTTCCTTTACGCTACCCCATGATGCTGTTCATTCATGTACGATGTTATTTATACTGCACACTGTGGTTCGATGCGGTAATTTCTTCTCACTATCTGTTACGATTTGTTAAGATATGTAATCCTGTTCACATGATTTTGTCCTGTTATCTTACAGAAAATTTAATAAAAACCAATAAACATAAAGTTCATGTGCGTGTAAAGACAGGCGTCCCAATACCTTTGGTAATATAGTGTAGGTGCATGTTCTTGTAAGTATTAATATTGTTACTTTATGCCCATTTTAGTGTAGGTGCATGTTCTTGTAAGTATTAATATTGTTACTTTATGCCCATTTTAGTGTAGGTGCATGTTCTTGTCAGCATTAATATTGTTACTTTATGCCCATTTTAATAGTAATAACTCTTTTGGATTTACAAAAAAAAATGTTGACTTTACAAACTGAATGCTTGCTAAGCTTAATAAATAAAGAAGCCCTATTCACTTGAATCGACCAGTCATGCTAGAAAAAAGAATCCTGTTTTTTAAGTTTAACATGATTGGGTATTCCCAGTGATTACAGGTTCTCTATATTTCCTATTATTTACTTTGAAAAGTAAGCAGTCTTTATTCCTTTAGTAAATCAACCCAATTATGTAAGCTTATTGGTGCCTTTTGTTATCTCTGGAGTTTTCATTTAAGCTCTGTGATGCTATTATTCTTCTATATTTTCCTTTTAAGACAGCAGACCAGCAAAGTGATATACGGCTAAAACAAATAAAACCGTATAATGAATAGTTTTTTTAATGTTTATTAAATAAATATATATTGCTTATATGATAGATAAGACTTTACTTACCAAAGCACGGTATATAATGAGTTCCTTAAATATTAATTAGTTGACCTCAAGTAACAGAAGTTTCTGTTTTATTACGGTGTGATTGACAGCCTGTATGTGGAGGATATGTATGGAGTGTGTATATTTAGAACATTTACTGCAAATGTCAGCTGTTCCTATTTTATTTATAGACTAACAGTAGGGAATGTGTTTCTGATCTCCGGAGAATTCTCACAGTGATTCAAGACTGGGGGAATGTACATCATGATAGCTTTAAAATAATTTATAGTAGTGGAACAGCTTCAGCTGCCTTCAACACAAAGTTCATATTTTCTGTTAGCAGATAGGGAAAAAAAAAAGCAAAGATGAAGTGCCATGCTTGACATCACATAGATAATAAACCATTTTTCCAGCATTTGGTTTTATATAGAAGTCTAATGCTTTTAAAGAATACCTGTCATCGAGAATAAGGGCAATAATGTGGACCTGAACTCAAAAAGTCAAGATTTATTAGGTTATAGGGAACATCTACAAATGTTCATTGTGCCTAACCCTAAAAAAATCAACTTTTTTCTTGAATGTCTTCTGAAGAATAACAGCGCACTTCCTAGCCTGTGGGGGTGCCTAGGCACATCAGTGCCTTCACCCTTATAGCTGAATATCTGCAATGTGAGATCTAAGGTACTGCTGCTTCTGGCTGCTAGTCTTAAAGCGGAGTTCCGGGCACAGAAGTCATTTTTTACTAAACATACCCCCGGGGACAGTCAGGGCTAGTACATTCCACAATGGCTAGCCTCTGATCTGTCCCGGTTCGCACTTACCTTTTAGAAGAAATACTTACTTATAAAATTTCTTCCACAGCGTTCCCATCTCTCTTGTGGGCAGCTGAAGCCGGCGCGGTCCTCTTCTGTGTCTTCTTCCACGTCTTCTTGTCCCAGAATGCGCCTGCACCGGCCCCTCTCGTCACTTCTGGTGCGGCGCCGCATGCCCAGAAGCTGTTTAGCAGGGGAATGCGGCATCGCCCGGAAATGACGAGCGGGGCCGGTGCCGTCGCATTGATTCCTGGAAGCTATGACGTTCAGCTCCCAGGAATCATAGCGAGACAGGAAGTGACGGGGTGAGCCGCGGCTCCGAGGGAGGAAGTACTCTGAGGTGAGTATCTTCGATCTTCAATTACAAGGTAAGTAAACAAAAAAAAAAAAATAACTATCCAATTCCTTTTCAGGTGAGGTCTACCTAGCGGAGGGGCACAAAAAAAAATATTGTTTTTGTGCCCGGAACTCCGCTTTAAGATATTTGGTGATGTCACTATTGTGCTTCTTACTGTTTACCTTGCTGAATATCTGCAACGTGAGATCTAAGGTACTGCTGTTTCTGACTGCTAGTCTTAAGATATTCGGTGATGTCACTATTGTGCTTCTCACTGTTTACCTTGCTGAAAATAAATCTGCAGTACAAGGTTCTCCATGCTTCGGCTTCATTGATTCATATCAGTCATCAGATCACCAGAAATCAGATGTGCAGCACTGCCAGGAGGAAACAAAAGCTCTGTTCCTCTATCAAGATAGCTGTCTCCACACAGAGACATGGTGCAGAACAATTCAAGGGGTAGGGATATGAGACACTAGACTCGTTGCCTGTTTCAGCCCATTATTATAGGACTGAATCTTGGAGCACAATGCTCTGATTCCAAGAGAGAAATGCAGACTGTGACCAGGGAGAAAGCCAGACATGTAAAAATACAAAGTATGTATCATGCCCATTGTTAAATAGAGATGTATAGAACTGTTCGCCGGCGAACAGTTCCCGGCGAACTTAGCATGTTCGCGTTCGCCGCTGCCGGCGAACATATGCGATGTTCGGTCCGCCCCCCATAAGACATCATTGAGGCAAACTTTGACCCTGAACTTTACAGTCAGCAGGCACATTTCCAGCCAATCAGCATACCTCCCTCCCACACCCTCCCACCTCCTATAAATAAGCAAGGGCAGCATCCATCTTAGATCATTCTGAAGCAGTGTGTGTAGTGAGAGTAGGGAGAGCTGCTGCTGCTGCTGCTGCTGTTAAGCTAGGGACAGTTAGTCAGTGTTCCTGGTCTTGCAGTGTTCTTGGTCCACTACTGCTGTAAGGACAGCACCCCAAAAAGCCCTTCTAAGGGCTGGTATTTGTGTAATTTTATATATATATATATATATATATATATATATATATATATATATATATATATATAGCGTCCCCAAAAGCCCTTTTAAGGGCTGGTAATTGAGTTGTTTCTTCTTATATATATATCTATCTATCTATCTATCTAGTGTCCCCAAAAGCCCTTTTAAGGGCTGGTAATTGAGGTTTTTTTTTTTTATTTATATATATACATATATATATATCTAGCGTCCCCAAAAGCCCTTTTAAGGGCTGGTAAGGTAATAGAGTTTTTTATATATATATATATATATATATATATATATATATATATATATTGTACACTGTGACTGCAGTTGCCTGCCCGCTGTGTATGAGAGGCCACAGACCTACCACAGACTGTACTGTGTGCACACCACACTCATTTCGGGTGGCACAGGCACAGTACCTGGCATTTTAAAAAATATTTTTTTTTCCTCTGTCATAATTGCAGTGAGTGCTGTGTCAGGTCCACAGAGTGTACTGTACCCACTGCAGTGCACTGCCCCCCACTGATATATATACGGTGGCACAGCATCTTGTTGCAATAAATTGAAAAAAAAAATATTTTTTATTATTGCAGTTGCCTGGGCTGCCAGTGACTGTCAGGTCCACAGAGTGTACTGTGCCCACTGCAGTGCCACTGTGTGCCCACCCACCACTGATATATAAGGTGGCACAGCAGCTTGCAAAGTAAAAAAAAATATATTTTTTTTTTAAATTGCAGTTGCCTGGGTGCCAGTGACTGCTGTCAGGTCCACAGAGAGTGTACTGTGCCACTGCCCACCCACCACTGATATATAAGGTGGCACAGCAGCTTGCAAAGTAAAAAAATATATATATTTTTTTAAATTGCAGTTGCCTGGGTGCCAGTGACTGCTGTCAGGTCCACAGAGAGTGTTTCTGTGGAACTTTTCCTGTTTTTTGTTTTACATATTTCCCCATGTGTGCAGTGTTGTCTGTGTCATAGCTCAACTGATAGGCATGTTTGCCTTGGCATATCATATGGGACAGTAGGCAGGATTCAATAACCACTTAGCATTTTTACTTAAGTAAATAAAATAAGAAGCAGACACCTGTATTATTTGGAAATATATAGGCCGCGGCCGTTCAATTATTTATTTTAAAATAACTTCAATAAATAAATATATAATTAAAAATTTAAACACACTCAACAGCCTAGCCACCACAGCTCAGGCCGGATAAATAACATCACATTTCAAGCATCAACTTCCACTCATAAACATATAACATTGCCCTTTTGCTATAGCAAAAAACGACACCACTTACTTATTATATATCTATATATATATTTATTTATTTTTTTTTTTTTTTTATTTTTAACAGCCGCGACATAAAGGGGGGGGGGGATGGGGAATTCACACTGCTAAATCTTCTGAGGCGAATGAGCCCCTCTGAGGAGAGCTCTACCTTATATAGGGGCTCAGAGGGCTCTAGAAACTTCTACCCTATACCTATTCCTATAGGTGCTCTGACCCCTGCAACACCACGCCCACTATTTCTATTCCCTCAGGATACCTTAGGAGTCCCTCCCTCTTTACCTGAGGAGAAAAGGAGGGAGAATTACCTTATGAACTATTCTACCTATTTCCCCAGCCACTCTCCCATGAGGAAAAGGGGGCTTATTACTGTTCCCCTTTTCCTTTCATGGGACAGTAGGCAGGATTCAATAACCACTTAGCATTTTTACTTAAGTAAATAAAATAAGAAGCAGACACCTGTATTATTTGGAAATATATAGGCCGCGGCCGTTCAATTATTTATTTTAAAATAACTTCAATAAATAAATATATAATTAAAAATTTAAACACACTCAACAGCCTAGCCACCACAGCTCAGGCCGGATAAATAACATCACATTTCAAGCATCAACTTCCAAAAGACAGAAGGGGGAAAACTAACCCCTTCTGTCACCAACGACCCCGCACCGCGGCCATATCAACACAATCCGACAGGTCTGCGTTAAAAACATCCAATCCTATCTCGGAAAGATGTACCCCATCATCCCTGTACAATCCTTCCGTACCCCCTTCCAATTCCCTATGTCTGAAAGACATAACACCTATATTGGGCAAAAGTTTAGCCAATGACCTATTAATCCTTCTTCTTATCCTTTCAAAACTCTTCAAATAAGGTGAAAATAACCACCTCAGCCTTTGAACGATTTCAGAAAAGATAATAACAGTATTTGGTGACGACAACCCAAAACTAAAAAGATCATCCCTGATTCTGAAAATCAATTCCAAAGTTTTTTCCTGCCCAATATCGTTTCCTCCTAAATGCACGATAAGTGCATCCGGAGGAGGAAACAATGATTGTAACCTGTTTAACTCAAATAGTAGATCAGCCCAAACCATGCCCCTCCTACCATACCAGTATACTTTGAATTTCTCTGGATCCATTCCCAAATTCTCAGAGTAAACCCTCTGTCTTGCCCTCTTGAACGCCCAAAAGATATACGAATGCCCGACAATCCAAATGATCCTTTTTCCATCTGAAAAGAATCAAACAAATGAATTAGGTCGGATGTATAATTGATAGCAATCTGACTTCCACCTTCCAACCTTTTTTATTATTGAATCTTCCAATCCTAATCTAGATGCCTCAGTGGCTGCCCCTATCCGAAAAGAGTGTGATGTCAAATGCATTCCTGTTAAATTTAGCTTGACCACACATTTCTTGAAAACGCTATTAAATTGATATTTAGATAAGTTTGCACCTGATGCATGAATAAAAAGAGCCTTTTCACCAAAACTTGGTCTTAACTCAAGATACTGTTGCAATGACTTAACTGGGCATATGAGAGAACCACTGAGAGCATTTAAACAAATAACACATCCTTTACCTACCTGGTCTGTTTTTGACCTTCTTAACCTTATCCTCACTAAGTTACCCTCCAGACTTACCTCCTTTCTTAAAATATTTAATAACTCTGAAATCCGCAAAGCTCCAAAAAATGCTAGAGAAAAGGCTGCTTTAAACAGGGCAGCTTCGAAAACAGAAAAACAAACCTCACCTGTGGCCATACATAGGTCCAAAAGAATTTTTGGTGTAATTGGACTACGCTTATCACTGCTATAACTCCTCCTCCTATATCCTTTAAGCGCCTGCTTAACTGTAAAAAACGACACACAAGATGGTAAATTTCTCATTTTTTGAAAAAACGAAACTCCGGCCAAGATTTTATTCACGTGTGCCCAGGAGTAATTTTTCTTGAATAAACTATTTAAGAACAACATTACAAGTCCTTCAGAAAAATTATGTTCATCTTCTTTTAGCTCCTTCAGAAAAGAAATCCACATCAGCCAAGCTGACTGGTAACCTGCCATGGTCGAAGGGGCTATGGAGTGTTTGATATTCTCTGTAACCAGACTTATATCAACTCCCATAACTTCCTTGGGAATTTGGTACCCACTGGATCCGCCTCTGGTAATAGTTGGAAAAATCTGCTCATCTGTTGGCGAGATAGCGCATCTGCCATGTCATTGCTCTTACCAGGCACATGTCGAGCCTTAAGCCATATATTATATTTCAAACATAAATAAATCATATATCTCAAAAGAGCAATGACTGGTGGAGACTTGGATGTTAAACAATTGATAGCGTACATTACTCCTTTGTTATCCGTACTAAGCAATATCCTTCTATTACTAAATTCTTTTCCCCATATTTCCAGAGCGACTATTATGGGAAAAAGCTCCAGAAGAACTATATTTTTCAATAGACCTTTTTCTCTCCAGCTTTGGCTCCAGCGATCTGCGCACCAATGGTTTCGCCAGATCGCTGCAAAGCCTACCGAACCAGCCGAGTCAGTAAATAATAAAAATTCTTCATCAATAATGAATTCCTTCTGCCATAAACTCCTCCCATTGAAATGTTCTAAAAACTGAAGCCAAACTAACATGTCTTCCCTAATATCGCTGGTCACCCTAATATGTGAAAAAGGGGATTTTAGCCCAGAGATTGCCAGGTACATTCTCCTGGAGAATGCCTTTCCTACCGGCATGATCCTTGAGGCGAAAGCCAGTAGGCCCAAAAGAGATTGAATCTCTTTCAAACACACTTTCCTTCTCCTAACCAGATTAATTAACATACCTTTAATCCTTTGAATTTTTTCTTCCGGCAATCTGAACTCCAGCGCCGCCGTGTCTATTGTAATTCCTAGGAACTCCAGACATGTGGTGGGATACACCGTCTTTTCAACCGCCAATGGGACTCCAAACTTACTACAAATATTGAAAAACGTATTTAATAATTGAAGACATTCTAACGATTCTGCTTTACCCATGAACAAGAAGTCATCTAAGTAGTGAATCATAAAGCTAGAACCTGCGACTTTCATCACTACCCATTCCAAAAAACAAGCAAAATCTTCAAAATATTTACATGAAACTGAACACCCCATCGGGAGACATTTGTCAAAGTAGAATTTGTCCTTAAAGAAAATTCCCAAAGAGTTAAAACAAACCGGGTTAATGGGGAGTAGACGGAAAGCGGATTTTATGTCCGCTTTAGCCATTAAAGTCCCTGCACCTAAAGCCCTAAGCTTTTCAAGAGCATCCTCAAATGAAGCATATGATACTGATATTAAATTTGGGTCTATCTGGTCATTTAATGATTCCCCTTTGGGAAATGAAAGGTGGTGAATTAATCTGAAAGAACCTTTCTCCTTCTTTGGGACAATACCTAATGGGGAAACTCTAAAATTTTCAAAAGGAGGTGAAACAAAAGGACCTTCCATCCTTCCTTCCAAAATTTCTCTATCTAATTTTGCTTGGACCACACTAGGGAACTGATCAACTGATTTTAAATTGTTAAACTGCCTACAACCTAAACCTGAAAAGGAGGGCAACAAGAAACCCTCCTCAAAGCCCTCAAACAGTAGTTGTGCCCTCACCTTGTCTGGGAAAACTAACAGGTAGGGCAACATTTTTTGTAATTTCACTGGGGAGGTTGCCTTTTTGAAGGTTCTGTTGGTTGTTAGCGGACAGTTTCTTAAAACATTTTGACACCGGGTGACTTCCCCCGCAAAATGCACATTCATGCCTATATCGGCATGTATGGGGCCATTTACACTGTCCATCATTATAGTTAAAGCAGATCCCTTTTCTATATGTAGTGGTGGACTGCTGTGAGGAGGGACCAGGCTGCTTGACATAACCTGATTTCTGGGGTAGAAAAAGGTTAAGCCACAATCCTACGTCCTTAATCCCCCATCTTAAATTCTTGTGCACTGACAGTTTCTGTCTAAAAGCCTCATCGTAACTATACCATCCAAAACCACTGAAGCTCTTGTACGCTTCTAAAATAATATCCAAGTGTTGGAAAAGTCCAACACTCTTTTCAGGTGACTTCTCACAAAGAACTGCAGCAAAAATAAAAAAGGATTGCAGCCAATTGTTAAAATTCTTAGCAACAGGCCTTTTCCTATCCTCTTCTGACTTATCATCTTTTTTGTCACTCTTATTAATAAATTCTCTAGCTGATGGCAGAAGCGATAGTATATCCATAAACTCACCTCTCCAAATCTTTTCTTTTATTCCCTGTGATAGATGGAAGCCCAGCGGTGACACCTCACAAGGTATAGCTTCCTTAAGACATGTTTCAGGAATATTTTGTGACCTTGCCACCTGTCTACCATCTAATTCAACTAAATCCACCATACTCTCCTGCATGCTCCTGTCTTTAGCTAAGCCCCCACAAGGTGGCGCCCATACTTCTGCTGCTGACAAAGCTGGCTCTGCAACCTGGCTATTCTGAACCAATCTACTGTTTTGCTGCAGCTCCCTAACATCTCTAGACAATTTAAATAACATTTCAGATATATTGGAGAGAATTGGCAGCGTTGTCCACTCACCATTCTCATTATTCTGCTGTGTTTGTAGTCTCTCCTCCAGCTCCTCCCCGACCACCGGGATTGCTTGACCTTCCAACGCCGGCTCTTCAGCTCTTCTTCCGCTCCCGCCCTGTATCTCTTGCCGCGGAGACTCTTCCGGCACCGGAGCTTGACTTCCACGACCGGAGCCTTCCTCAATTCTTCCGCTCCCGGCGCCGCTTGATGACGCTGACTCCCGGTCACTGCGCCTGCGCTGTGTCCCGGTCCCGGGCCTTCTCGCGGGAGGTCTCGCTGGTGACTGTGAGTGCCGCCTGGCAGGCGTTCTCTTCCTCTTCGTCCGTCCCTCCGACATGACGGTGCTTCTTCCCACTTGACCCGGACCTTCTTCCATCTCAGCCGTATCTTCTTCCGTCGGCGGGGCATTCAAAGCTGGAAACACCTCCGCCCGCACGTCCGCAGCAGAACTTCCACCGGCTGCTTGTCTCGCATTCCTTGGTAAGCTTAAGCACATTCGTAACCACTCTTCACCACCGTCCTCCCCTGCTCTTTCTATAATTTGTCTCAATAGGCTCATCCTCTCGCCTCAGAAGTCTCCTATACTCCCAAATTGGCAGCTCCTGAATTCACACTGCTAAATCTTCTGAGGCGAATGAGCCCCTCTGAGGAGAGCTCTACCTTATATAGGGGCTCAGAGGGCTCTAGAAACTTCTACCCTATACCTATTCCTATAGGTGCTCTGACCCCTGCAACACCACGCCCACTATTTCTATTCCCTCAGGATACCTTAGGAGTCCCTCCCTCTTTACCTGAGGAGAAAAGGAGGGAGAATTACCTTATGAACTATTCTACCTATTTCCCCAGCCACTCTCCCATGAGGAAAAGGGGGCTTATTACTGTTCCCCTTTTCCTTTCATTTCAGCTTGCCAGAAAGAAAAAAAGACAGCTGGAAAGACACTGCATTAGTTTTCTACTAAAAATTATAAGAAAAATGCTGTTTTTTTGGGGTTCTGGACATACTACAGAGCTGAAACTTGACAGGTACACTTTTTAGACCCCCAGACACTAAATACAAAAAATGACATGCCTGCCTAAAAAAATGCCCGATAAATGCCTGCAAGAAAAAAAGCCAGCCGCAGAGAAGCCATATTCCTGAAAATATAAGAAAATGCTGTTTTTTAGGGGTTCTGGACATGCTACAGAACTGAAACTTGACAGGTACACTTTTTAGACCCCCCAGACACTAAATACAAAAAATGACATGCCGGCCTAAAAAAATGCCCGCTAAATGCCTGCAAGAGAAAAAGCCAGCCGCAGAGAAGCCGTATTCCTGAAAATATAAGAAAAATGCTGTTTTTTAGGGGTTCTGGACATGCTACAGAGCTGAAACTTGACAGGTACACTTTTTAGACCCCCCAGATGCTAAATCCAAAGAAATTTTTTATTTTTATTTTTTTTTAATTTTTCCAATAATTGGCTCTCTATCAAAAAATTATAATTTTTAAGAACTTTTTTTTTGCGTGATCCCTCTCCGGCATGCCACAGTCCAGGTGTTAGTCCCCTTGAAACAACTTTTCCATCACTATTGTGGCCAGAAAGAGTCCTTGTGTGTTTTAAAATTCGCCTGCCTATTGAAGTCTATGGCGGTTCGCCCGGTTCGCCGGTTCGCGAACATTTGCCGATGTTCGCGTTCGCCGTTCGCGAACGGCGAATTTTAGGTTCGCGACATCACTATTGTTAAAGTGGAACTTCACTTTCCCAATCAACATTGATTATTTTTAACCCGCATACTGCTAGCATTAGTAAATAAATAGGAAAGTATATAATTTTTTTTTTTTTTACATTCCTTCAGTTCCTTCCTTGTTTCTTGTCTAGCTAAATGAGGTCATACATCAAAGAAGTCTTAAGGAGGGGAGAAGGGGAGGAGGCGTTTTCTCAACTAAGCACACCCTCCTGCATGAATGCCTGAGCTAGGGGGCGATGGATTCCAGGAAGTCAATTCTACATGAATCATTAGCCCTTACTCAAGTTAGCCACAGCCAGAAATGCTAGAGGGGTGTTTTTTAAAGTGATTTCTTGACAAAATAAAGCATAGAGACATAAATGGATGGGAGAGTTTGCTTTTAATATTAAAAATGAATATAATAGTGTTTTTGGTTTGTGGTGCTTAGAGGCAGTGAAGATCCACTTTAAGCTGGGTATAAACTTGTAGAATTATTTTTTAACATTATTCATTGTAAGAATGTTTGTTAGTTTTCCTGATCATTAGTGGGGTCAAGTTGACCTTTCTTTTGGACTGCAGTGATGAGAAAATTTGAGCAAGATGGAAAATTTTTCTTCAATGTATGAATTTCTAACAGTATATGTGGTTTTTGTTCAGTAAAGTCTATTGATTCCAAAATCAAATGTGACAATGTCATTAAACCAACATCAATAAAAAACTATCAATAAATGCTGCATTGCATGCTGTTCTTACTCACTCAGTCACTATGGAATTTGTTTTCTGTATTCTGCATGAAATCTGGTTAATCTTTCTGTTCTCTCTTCCCCCCTTCAGTCAGTGTCCCCACTGCAGCTGGGGATTTTGCAAAGCAGCTAGTGCATATGCTCAGTTTTCAATGTATTTCTACTCAGAGCATTTCCTCCCTCACATCACATCACATCTGAGCAGCCCATGTGACTACACAGTGGTAAATGACAGCCCACTCTTTCCCTCCCCCTCCATGCCCACTAACCAGATAAACACCATGGGGGTGGTATATTGCTTCTTGATTGATGAAGGCTTCACCTCCCTGTTATTCTAAGACATGGGTGTCCAACGTTTTGGCTTCTTTGGGCCACATTGAGTGTAGAGAACTTTTCTCGGGCCGCATATATATACTATAGTTAAGGTATATAAGTAATAAAATGCCGCCGCGCCCTTCCTGTGGCGCCCTGCCCCCCTCGCACTAATTTAACACAACTAGAGGATGATCAAATGAAATGTAATCAGTATACAGGGGTTTACTTCTTCTGATAGATATTAAAGGAACACTCTAACCACCATGACCACTTCAGTGATTTGAAGTGGTCATGGTGGTAGGAGTCAGCAACACTGTACATGCTGGGATATTTACAGTTATGTGCTGGGGGCTAGTTGCACCCCTAGCATATATGACTTAGGCAGCCAGAAAATGTCATGTCCTCATTCATACATGTATGCGGGTACTGCTGGTGCGGTTACTGCTGGTGCGGTTACTGCTGGCGGGTACTGCTGGTGGGTAATGCTGGTCATGCGGCAGGTACTGCTAGAGGAAGCAGCAGCTGCAGTAGAGAGCAGAGCCGCTGCTTCCTGTATGGCTTCTGTCACAGACGGAGTGCATTTCATATCACTCCGCCTGTGACAGAGTCAGACCTATACAGGAAGCAGCAGCTCTGTGACTGACTGCAGACATCCTAAGTCTCCCGCGGCAGCCGGGAGATCGCACGGCACTTGCAGCCTAGTGCATGCCCATCCAATGCAGGTTCACCAGTGTGTGCCCATCCAATGCAGCCTCACCAGTACCCATCCAATTCAGCCTCACCAGTGCCCATCCAATGCAGCCACACCAGTGCTCATCCAATGCAGCCTCACCAGTGCCATCCAATGCAGCCTCATCAGTGCCCATCCAATGCAGCCACACCAGTGCCCATCCAATGCAGCCACACCAATGCCCATCCAATGCAGCCTCACCAGTGCGTGCCTATCCAATGCAGCCTCACTAGTGTATGCCCATCCAATGCAACTTCACCAGTGCGTGCCCATCTGTGACATAAGGGGTGGGGTCTCCCGATGACGTCATCGGGCAGCCACGCCCCTAATGGCTATATAACAAGCTGCAGAGACCGGCATAATCACCGGAGTCATCGCCTGAGGAGGACCGGAGAAAGAAGAAGAGCCAAGGGCAAAAGAGCAGAAGAGGGGACAGCAAAAGAGCAGAAGAGCGGACAGCAAAAGAGCAGAAGAGCGGAGGGGGAGGAGACCAGAGGGGGAGAAGACCAGAGTGGAGAAGACTGGATGAAGATTTTTAATAAACTTTCCAAAACGTCTCTTGTCATTATTTACATACACTGCCTTTTATGGGGTGAATGGGTAGGGGTACAGTGTACCCCATACCCATTTACATAGGGAGGGGGTCCGGGATCTGGGGGGCCCCCTTGTTTAAGGGGGCTTCCAGATTCTGATGAGCCGGTCACCCGATGTCCGCCGGTCACTCGGCGATCATCGGTGCAGAGAGAGAAAGGCAGGCGGCTGATGTAAACAAGCCGCCTGTCATTCTCTCCTGTGTAGGAATAGTGATCATATGGTTCTACTATGTAGGACCGTTGATCACTGTTCCTACACCTCAAGCCACAGCCAATCACAGTTAGAATCACGCCCCTAGGGACACACATAACCCCTTCCTCTCAAAAAAAGTTAACCCCTTCACTGCCAGTGTAATTTTACAGTAACAGTGCATATGCATAGCACTGATTAGTGTAGAAATGTCACTGGTAACCCCAAAAGTGTCAAAAATGTCAGTCAAGGGTCCGATCTGTCCGCCGCAATGTCGCAGTACCGAAAAAAAAAAACGCAGATCACCGTCATTACGCGTTAAAAAAAAACAACAAAAATGACAAAAATCTTTCCCTTTGTTAGTAAACGTGATAACTTTTGCGCAAACCAATCAAAATACGCTTTTTGCGATTTTTTTTACCAAACATATGTAGCATAAAACAAATTGGCCGGAAATGTTAAAAAATTTTGATTTTTACATTTTTTTGGGGGGGAATTTCATATAAAAAAATTTGAAAAATATTGTTATTTTTGCTAAATTGACGCTCTTTTTTTGTTTATAGCGCATGATCAAAAAATCGCACAGGTGATCAAATACCACCAAAAGAAAGCTCTGTTTGTTACACAGTAGGTGAGGTTGAATAAAGACAATAGTCCATCCAGTTCAACCTGTGTAGGTGTGTGTGGCTGTAATCATCTCACATAGCCCTGAATGTTCTGATCCTTGAGATGTATGTCTAAGAGTCTTTTGAAAGCCACCATACTATCCGCAGAAACCACCTCTTGTGGTAGGGAATTCCACAATCTTGTAGCCCTAAAACATAGAAACATAGAAACATAGAATGTGTCGGCAGATAAGAACCATTTGGCCCATCTAGTCTGCCCAATATATCTGAATCCTATGAATAGTCCCTGGCCCTATCTTATATGAAGGATAGCCTTATGCCTATCCCATGCATGCTTAAACTCCTTCACTGTATTTGCAGCTACCACTTCTGCAGGAAGGTTATTCCATGCATCCACTACTCTCTCAGTAAAGTAATACTTCCTCATATTACTTTTAAACCTTTGCCCCTCTAGTTTAAAACTGTGTCCTCTTGTGGTAGTTTTTCTTCTTTTAAATATGCTCTCCTCCTTTACCGAGTTGATTCCCTTTATGTATTTAAAGGTTTCTATCATATCCCCTCTGTCTCTTCTTTCTTCCAAGCTATACATGTTAATGTCCTTTAACCTTTCCTGGTAAGTTTTTTCCTGCAATCCATGTACTAGTTTAGTAGCTCTTCTCTGAACTCTCTCTAGAGTATCTATATCCTTCTGGAGATATGGCCTCCAGTACTGCGCACAATACTCCAAGTGAGGTCTCACCAGTGTTCTGTACAGTGGCATAAGCACTAGTGATGTCGCGAACCTAAAATTCGCCGTTCGCGAACGGCGAACGCGAACATCGGCAAATGTTCGCGAACCGGGCGAACCGCCATAGACTTCAATAGGCAGGCGAATTTTAAAACACACAGGGACTGTTTCTGGCCACAATAGTGATGGAAAAGTTGTTTCAAGGGGACTAACACCTGGACTGTGGCATGCCGGAGAGGGATCACGCAAAAAAAAGTTCTTAAAAATTATAATTTTTTGATAGAGAGCCAATTATTGGAAAAATTAAAAAAAAATAAAAATAAAAAATTTCTTTGGATTTAGCATCTGGGGGGTCTAAAAAGTGTACCTGTGAAGTTTCAGCTCTGTAGCATGTCCAGAACCCCTAAAAAACAGCATTTGTCTTATATTTTCAGGAATATGGCTTCTCTGCGGCTGGCTTTTTCTCTTGCAGGCATTTATCGGGCATTTTTTTAGGCAGGCATGTCATTTTTTGTATTTAGTGTCTGGGGGGTCTAAAAAGTGTACCTGTCAAGTTTCAGCTCTGTAGCATGTCCAGAACCCCTAAAAAACAGCATTTTTCTTATATTTTCAGGAATACGGCTTCTCTGCGGCTGGCTTTTTCTCTTGCAGGCATTTAGCGGGCATTTTTTTAGGCAGGCATGTCATTTTTTGTATTTAGTGTCTGGGGGGTCTAAAAAGTGTACCTGTCAAGTTTCAGCTCTGTAGCATGTCCAGAACCCCTAAAAAACAGCATTTTTCTTATATTTTCAGGAATACGGCTTCTCTGCGGCTGGCTTTTTCTCTTGCAGGCATTTAGCGGGCATTTTTTTAGGCAGGCATGTCATTTTTTGTATTTAGTGTCTGGGGGGTCTAAAAAGTGTACCTGTGAAGTTTCAGCTCTGTAGCATGTCCAGAACCCCTAAAAAACAGCATTTGTCTTATATTTTCAGGAATATGGCTTCTCTGCGGCTGGCTTTTCCTCTTGCAGGCATTTAGCGGGCATTTTTTTAGGCAGGCATGTAATTTTTTGTATTTAGTGTCTGGGGGGTCTAAAAAGTGTACCTGTCAAGTTTCAGCTCTGTAGCATGTCCAGAACCCCTAAAAAACAGCATTTTTCTTATATTTTCAGGAATACGGCTTCTCTGCGGCTGGCTTTTTCTCTTGCAGGCATTTATCGGGCATTTTTTTAGGCAGGCATGTCATTTTTTGTATTTAGTGTCTGGGGGGTCTAAAAAGTGTACCTGTCAAGTTTCAGCTCTGTAGCATGTCCAGAACCCCTAAAAAACAGCATTTTTCTTATATTTTCAGGAATACGGCTTCTCTGCGGCTGGCTTTTTTTCTTGCAGGCATTTAGCGGGCATTTTTTTAGGCAGGCATGTCATTTTTTGTATTCAGTGTCTGGGGGGTCTAAAAAGTGTACCTGTCAAGTTTCAGCTCTGTAGCATGTCCAGAACCCCTAAAAAACAGCATTTTTCTTATATTTTCAGGAATACGGCTTCTCTGCGGCTGGCTTTTTCTCTTGCAGGCATATATATCAGTGGTGGGTGGGCAGTGGCACAGTACACTCTCTGTGGACCTGACAGCAGTCACTGGCACCCAGGCAACTGCAATTTAAAAAATATATATATATTTTTTTACTTTGCAAGCTGCTGTGCCACTTTATATATCAGTGGTGGGTGGGCAGTGGCACAGTACACTCTCTGTGGACCTGACAGCAGTCACTGGCACCCAGGCAACTGCAATTTAAAAAATATATATATATTTTTTTACTTTGCAAGCTGCTGTGCCACTTTATATATCAGTGGTGGGTGGGCAGTGGCACAGTACACTCTCTGTGGACCTGACAGCAGTCACTGGCACCCAGGCAACTGCAATTTAAAAAAATATATATTTTTTTTTACTTTGCAAGCTGCTGTGCCACCTTATATATCAGTGGTGGGTGGGCAGTGGCACAGTACACTCTCTGTGGACCTGACAGCAGTCACTGGCACCCAGGCAACTGCAATTAAAAAATATATATATTTTTTTTTACTTTGCAAGCTGCTGTGCCACCTTATATATCAGTGGTGGGTGGGCACACAGTGGCACTGCAGTGGGCACAGTACACTCTGTGGACCTGACAGTAACTGGCAGCCCAGGCAACTGCAATAATAAAAAATATTTTTTTTTTTCAATTTATTGCAACAAGATGCTGTGCCACCGTATATATATCAGTGGTGGGCAGTGCACTGCAGTGGGTACAGTGCACTCTGTGGACCTGACACAGCACTCACTGCAATTATGACAGAGGAAAAAAAAAATATTTTTTAAAATGCAAGGTACTGTGCCTGTGCCACCCGAAATGAGTGTGGTGTGCACACAGTACAGTCTGTGGTGGGTCTGTGGCCTCTCACACACAGCGGGCAGGCAACTGCAGTGTACAATAGATATATATAGATATATATATAAGGAAAAAACTCTATTACCTTACCAGCCCTTAAAAGGGCTTTTGGGGACACTATATATATATATATATATATGTATATATATAAATAAAAAAAATCCTCAATTACCAGCCCTTAAAAGGGCTTTTGGGGACGCTAGGTATATATATATATATATATATATATATATATATATATATATATAAAAAAAAAAAAAAACCACAAATACCAGCCCTTAGAAGGGCTTTTTGGGGTGCTGATATTACAGCAGTAGTGGACCAAGAACACTGCAAGACCAGGAACACTGACTAACTGTCCCTAGCTTAACAGCAGCAGCAGCAGCAGCAGCAGCAGCTCTCTCCCTACTCTCACTACACACACTGCTTCAGAATGATCTAAGATGGATGCTGCCCTTGCTTATTTATAGGAGGTGGGAGGGTGTGGGAGGGAGGTATGCAGATTGGCTGGAAATGTGTCTGCTGACTGTAAAGTTCAGGGTCAAAGTTTGCCTCAATGATGTCTTATGGGGGGCGGACCGAACATCGCATATGTTCGCCGGCAGCGGCGAACGCGAACATGCTAAGTTCGCCGGGAACTGTTCGCCGGCGAACAGTTCTATACATCTCTAATAAGCACTTCTCTCTTTCTACTGCTTATACCTCTCCCTATACATCCAAGCATTCTGCTGGCATTTCGTGCTGCTCTATTACATTGTCCTCCCACCTTTAAGTCTTCTGAAATAATTACTCCTAAATCCCTTTCCTCAGATACTGAGGTCAGGACTGTGTCAAATATTCTATATTCTGCCCTTGGGTTTTTACGCCCCAGGTGCATTATCTTGCACTTATCCACATTAAATTTCAGTTGCCAGAGTTCTGACCATTCTTCTAGTTTTCCTAAATCCTTTTCCATTTGGCATCAGCAAAAAGACAAACCTTACCATCGAGGCCTTTTGCAATATCACTTATGAAGATATTAAACAAAATTGGTCCCAGTACAGATCCCTGAGGTACCCCACTGGTAACATGACCTTGTTCTGAATGTTCTCCATTGACTACAACCCTCTGTTGTCTGTCACTCAGCCACTGCCTAATCCACTCAACAATATGGGAGTCCATGCTCAATGACTGTAGTTTATTGATAAGTCTTCTATGTGGGACAGTATCAAAAGCCTTACTAAAATCTAGATATGCAATGTCTACTGCACCTCCGCCGTCTATTATTTTAGTCACCCAGTCAAAAAAATCTATAAGATTTGTTTGACATGATCTCCCTGAAGTAAACCCATGTTGTTTTTCATCTTGCAATCCATGGGATTTAAGATGTTCCACAATTCTATCCTTTAATAGGGTTTCCATTAATTTGCCTACTATTGATGTCAGACTCACTGGTCTATAGTTGCTCGATTCCTCCCTACTACCTTTTTTGTGAATGGGCACGACATTTGCCAATTTCCAATCTTCCGGGACGACTCCTGTTACTAATGATTGGTTAAATAAATCTGTTAATGGTTTTGCCAGCTCACCACTAAGCTCTTTTAATAATTTTGGGTTTATCTCATCAGGACCCTGTGACTTATTTGTCTTCACTTTAGACAGCAATCTTAGAACGTCTTCCTCTGTAAAGACACATGCATCAAACGATTCATTAGTCATCCTTTCAAGTGGAGGTCCTTCTTCTTTTTCTTCTGTAAAAACTGAACAGAAGTATTCATTAAGGCAGTCGGCTAGCCCTTTATTCTCTTCTACATACCTTCCGTCCTTTGTTTTTAATTTAGTTATTCCTTGTTTTAATTTCCTTTTTTCATTTATATATCTGAAGAATGTCTTATCCCCCTTTTTCATAGACTGAGCTAGTTTTTCTTCTGCCTGCGCTTTAGAAGTTCTTATAACTTGCTTGGCCTTTTTCTGCCTAATCTTGTAGATTTCCTTATCTTCATTGCTCTGGGTTTTTTTATAATTACAAAATGCTAGCTTTTTATTTTTAATGATTTGGGCCACTTCTGCTGAGTACCACAGTGGTCTCTTCCTTTTTTTGCTTTTACTGACAAGTCTAATGCAATTTTCTGTTGCCTTCAATAGTGCACCTTTTAAGTAGTCCCATTTCTCCTGGACTCCATGTAATCCGTTCCAGTCTGATAAGGACTCATTTATGACTAATTTCATTTTTGAAAAGTCTGTTTTTCTAAAATCTAAAACTTTTGTTTTTGTGTGGTGTGATTCTTTCACAGTTCTTATATTAAACCACACTGACTGGTGATCACTAGATCCCAAGGTTTTGCCTACAATGACATCATATACCGAATCCCCATTTGTGAATACCAAATCCAAAATGGCCTCCCTCCGGGTTGGCTCCTCAACCACTTGTTGCAGAGACAACCCCAGTAGGGAATTTAGAATATCTGTACTCCTGGTAGAACTTGCTATTTTGGTTTTCCAGTTTATATCTGGAAGATTGAAATCTCCCATAATGATAACTTCTCCTTTCATTGTCATTTTAGCTATTTCTTCAACTAGTAGATCATCTAGTTCTTTAACCTGACCAGGTGGTCTATATATCACACCTACACGAGTTACTGCATGATTAGCAAACTGCAACGTAACCCAAACTGACTCTATGTTGGCCTCACCAACTTGTATTAGGTTAGATTTAATGCTATCTTTCACATACAGGGCCACTCCTCCTCCTTTCTTGCCTTCTCTGTCTCTTCTGTATAAAGAGTATCCTGGTATGGTTATGTCCCAGTCATTTCTTTCATTAAACCATGTCTCCGTAACAGCCACTAAATCTACATTCTCAGATGCCATTATTGACCCAAGTTCATTGATTTTTTTACCTAAACTGCAAGCATTTGTAGACAGGACTCTGAGCTTATCATTTCTTAACCTCTGTGCTTCTGACCTGTTCTGGCATTGTTTCGGGGGGCAATTGGACTCTTGTATTTTCACTCTTTTGCCCCCCCTTCCTAGTTTAAATACTCTTTCGCAAATTCTTGGAGTTGTTCACTAAGTATATTTGTTCCTTTGAGAGAAAGATGCAAACCATCTTTTTTGTACAGTTCCTTTCTATTCCAAGTAGAGCTATCATGAGAAACAAAGCCAAATCCTTGCTCTTGACACCATTTACTAAGCCATATGTTGAACTCCTTTATGCGCCTCTGCCTATCATTCTCAACATTATGCACAGGCAGAACTTCAGAAAATGAAATGGTGGATGCAAAATCCTGTATGTCATTTCCAAGTGTGATAAAAGATTTTTTCACCTCTGACACTTCATTGCAAGCCAGGTCATTTGTCCCTAGATGGACAAGAACATCCACGTCCCCTTCCTGCTTTGCTTGCTTAACAATATTAATAATATGTCTTCTATCTCGCCTAGCAGTAGCACCAGGGAGACATCTCACAAAACCATTTTCTTTAAGCTCCACACTTCTTATGATTGAATCACCCAGCAACAGCTGCTTCCTTTGAGACTTCACTTTATCCTTTTTGTCCTTGGCTGCAGTCTTGCATACATTAGACATAGGAGTCGATGGTTTCTCACCCTCTGTGCTTGAGTCCATATCCATGTTGTCCTTACATTCTGAGAGTGCTGCAAATGAATTTTGGAGAACCACCGACTGTGGGACTTGTCTTCTATCCACCACTCTAAGTCTCCCAGTACCTGCAGTAACCCATCTGCCATTTCTGGGGGTCCTCTGTGGCAGTGGCATTGCAGCAGTCCCAGCTGGAGTTTGTTTAACAGATAATTTAAATATCTCTGATTTCAAAAATGCAATTTCCTGCTGCAGCAAGGAGAATTGCCTACAGATCTGACAGCATCCGAATCTCCAAAGAGTGGAACATGAAATAAATGCACAACAATTCCTGCACTGAACCAAGTCTGCCATTTTAAAGAGGAGAGAAAAAAAAAAAATTTGTAAATTTAAGTCAAACAAATCTTACCTTTTTTTTCTTTTTGCACCTTCCAGCCTACCTCCTGACTATCTCCTGCAATATCTCTTCACTGTACTTAAAATGTTGTACAAAATGTTGTACTTGCAATGGTGTACTTGCAGCTAATGAAATTCAAAAGTAAAGAACCCCCCACGTTGCCTGAGGTTAAAACGCTTCTCCTCTAATCGCATTGTATGCCCTCGAGTCCTCATGCAATCCCTTCGACTGAACAGCTTTTTTTCTAAGCTGAGATCCCCATTGAGATATTTAAAAATTGCTATAATTTCCCCCCTCAGGCGTCTTTTCTCCAGCGAGAATAAATCAAGCGATTGCAGACACTCTTCATAGTTTGTGGGAAAAAAAGGACGCCAAATTAGTTTAGGTACAGCGTCGCACGTGCCGAATCGCAAAATAGGCCCTGGTCAGGAAGGGGGTAAAATCTTCCGGGGCTTAAGTGGTTAAGCAACGTTATTCAGCCTTTAGCAGCGTCAGACGTTTTTACAGCTTGACGCTGCAGCTCCAGAACACACAGGTCCTGGGTTTTTTTTTGGAGCTGTAAAACGCCTATGCCACTTGGAGCTCCTAAAAGGTCTATGTGTGCATGAGTCCATAGAATAACATGGATGGGCATTCTGCAGCTGCAAAAAAAAAACGTCTGACACTGCTAACAGCAGCTCCAAAAATGTCCAGTGTGCATGGGGGCTAAAAACTGTTTATTGGTATTATTTATTTATTTTTACTTTGTATCCCAAAGGCAGTTTTTTTATTTATTTTTTTTTTATTTTGAACATGTGACCAGTAGCAGGGGACTAGAAGCACCTCCCGTCGCTGTTTCCCTACAAACAGACTGGGAAAGATCTGGGTTCTGTGACAGCTGTATATTGATTAGGAAATGAGGTACTTGGATTTTTTTTTTTTTTTTTGTTAAACTAAAACAATGCCATCATATAAATAAATCATTGTGTGTTTAGTAATACTTTAAAAGCAAGTGAAATCTTGAACTACTTTCGAACAACTTTTAAATGTTCTGAGAAATTTGATATGAACCTTCCTAAGAATTTTCATTCAAAATTCTACTAGTGTATACCCACCTATAGTGTTCAGAAATCGAAATGTGTTTATCCTTATGTGGGATGATACATTGCCCCAACACATTTTAGGGGTTGCAAAAGTTCCCATTCAATAAGGTCTACAAGAATACTAAAAAGAAGATGCAACATATGCAGAATAAATAAAATAAAAAGTGAAGAAAGGCTGTGCAACTTAAATTAAATTTGAATGGGCAATAACTTACACATGAGCAAATACACAGTGATTGTATCATAACTGCATGGATGTGTTCTAGAGGTGATTATTGTGATGTATCTCTGAAAGTTTATGTATAGCCACTATTTTGTTTTATTTTGGATACAGTAGGGAAGGGTAAAACCCCTGCCAGTTTATGTGTGTACTATTGAGGAAAATCCTATTAATTCCTGTCCCAGAGGTGCAACAGGAAGTAAGAGGATATTTTACAAAGGGAGTGGAATTCTCCTCTAAGGCTCGGTTTCCACTAGTGCGACTTGCGGTGCGACTTGACACATGTCAAGTCGCACAGCAAGTCAAACCCCATTGTTTTCAATGGGGCACGTTTCCACTGCCGCGGCTTCAGTTGCCGCGACCTCAAAAGTAAATCGTGTACTACTTTTGAGCGCGACTTCCCTCTATATATGAGGGACAAGTCTAACTGAAGCCGCGGTTTACTTTTGCTACGAAGTCGTGCTAGAAGTAGCACGACTTCGTAGCCGCACTAGTGGAAACCTAGCCTAAGACAGTTGATCCCATTGGAAGAGTTCTTCTGGGGACAACTCTAAAATTTTCGATTTCCCTTTACTTTTTAGATAGCAATGGTCACCAGTATGAATAGAGCAGAAAATCCCCCCACTAATTTCAGAGAGAGCAATGAAAACTTGACAGTAAGTCTAACCCTTCCCCACACTATCCAAAACTAAAAAAGTTTTGGATAGTGTGAATCTCCTTTTACGTTTTAAATACGGATCCCTCCCTCCAGGTCATTCACTGCCACTATCCAGGGCTCTTAGACCGTGAACATTAGAATCTCTTGAATCGCAAAGAGAAGGTTGATTCTTGTCCTGCTTGAAGCCACTCCTGTGTAGAAGTAGGTGGGTGCCAATACTTAATTCCATTACTGGACATTATTGTAAATACCGCTAGAATTTGTGGTATAGTTGTTTTTGCTTTACTAAATCAATGGTAACCTCTTGGCCTCACCCCCTTCCTATATGTGTGGTAATTCACCACTCTTTCCACCTCACAGATCCATCATACCTAATGGTGAACATACATATACATATAAAATTGGAAATACGCCAAGGAGAGGACTGTTGCCTTTTCTGAATGCGACTTTTTGTTCAAGAGGTTACAGTGAGGGTAAACCTAGAAGGTGGGTGATAATGCTATATAAAAATGTCTAGACCTTTATGGATTTAGAATAGACACAGGCTTATGAGTCTATTGGTGCTTTGATTCACAGCCCTGCCATTGGTGACGCAGTGGGGACTTTAAAGTATCGGATCCAGTGCAATTAATTTGTCGATGATATTTGTATAAGAATTCATATTGGAAATACGGAAGTAATATCTTCCAAACAGCATCTGTCATCACTACAACCCTGTCGCTTAGTATGAGTCACTACCAATAAGGGTCAGTACAAAACCGCAACCAAATGTAACTAAAATATGATAAATCCATGTATGATATACCTCGAAATGTATGACTGACTAATACTTACTTGATTATGCCTTTATGTTATTATAGAAACACCGGTCTGTTATGGTCTCTCAGGCCCTGAGGAAGCCTTGAGCGAAACGCGTCGGCTTGCTGGGGACCTACATTGACCAAATCCAGCTTGAGACCCATCTCCCATCCTACACAGGCTTTTGTGGTCATATCCCCTTTGGGGATTGTTTCTGTACTGCTAGTGACTTTATATGTTTTTACTAATACATGTTAGTCTGTCATTTCCAAGTATGCATGGTTGTCCATGTGTATTTTTACTCTTTGGTTATTAATAAAATGTAATTTTGGTTTTACAAACACTGGTTTTGCCTCTGATCCTTCTGCTCCCACCGGCCTGTAAAGCCCCATCTTTTTCTTTCCTCAATTTTTGTTGTTCTTACAGGGGTAAGGGCCTAAAATTGCACGGTATTTTCTGAAAAAACAAACTAGGAGGATATTTTTTTTTTAAATGTGCTTAGGTGTTACATACCGTACTCTACACAACTAAATATTCTGTGTATAGGAGGTTAGTTCTACTGTAAATATTCACTGCAAGAAAAAATAAAAGGAACAGTTTATTAAATTCAGCAGCTGTTACCCATGTCCAGGAATCTAGCATTTTCTATAGAGACTATTCGTTTCCTGTAAACGTCACTTTTTTATTAAGATTTTTGGAAAGTATGCTACAATTCATTATACTTTTCAGGCATTTCTCTAAAAGCCAAAACCAAAACATTTTGTTTATACTTTGTATAAAAAATAAAAAAAAAGCTACATATGATATTTTAATAGGACAAGAAAAGAAATCAGTCATTGAACATAATACATTTTTTGCTATTAATGCTTGTATTTCATGAGTATTTTGGTTATAATAAAGCATAATGTCCATTTCATGCCCCATTTGTAATACAACAATTCCAATATTGTTGCCACGGATGGGTAACTTTTGTATCTTACGGTTCTCAGCATTAAATACATTAGATTTTATCTTGGAAGAGGAGGAAGTAAACGTAAAGCACAGCTGCATGAAAGTGAAAGTTATATATAGTTTTGCGAGGTATAACTAGAACGCACATTTGCAGTAATTTCTGTGACTGAATTTGTCATCTTGCCAAAATTTAGTGAAATGGCTATGCATAAATTAGAACAGCTTTTAGAGTTCATGGAACAGTCATCATGAAAAGTAAAAACTCATTTTTTGGGAGAGTTCTAAAGTTTTGTGAACTACATCCCACAAGCAATAATAAAACCAAACGTTTCTACTTGTAGTAGATTCTTAAAGAGCAAGATCACAATCATTGAAAAAAAAAAAAAAATAAATACTTCAAAAAGTTTTTAAAAAAATCTATGTCCTTTCCATTGTGTTTTTTTTTTTGTTTCGTTGTTTTTTTGTAAAATTGCACAAATGTTTGTTTTTGCTTTTTTTTCTTATTTATAATATGTTTTAATTTATATTTACTCTATCTGGTCTCCCAAAGTACACATGAATAACTTCATACTCCAATAGCCATCAATCCTGAATGTCTATAAAACAATAATAATAATTTCTTTTCAGACTTGCCTGCACACTTACACTCCTGACGAGTGGGCAATGCGACCCACAAAATGTGCGTCGAGTTTCAAGATATTTGTATTGATGTGCATACTGTTATTGCTGCGAGATATTTTAATATATTTGTATGACCATGTTATGTTTTGTGTATGTCAAGTATTCATGTTGTATTACTTTTGTATATTGGTTCTACACAATAAACCAGATACATTTCAACTTGAGTATTATGACTATTGGGTCCACCTCATATAAAGTCCCGCAGGGCAATCCTCTCCTTTCCCAAAGTACACAGAGCATGAAAATGCTAATATTTTAGTAAATATAAACTGCTATATATCTTTTCTCATCAGCAGTACATGGCAGCCTTGTGACTTCTATCAGTGTCTGATTAAAGCTTGTAGGAGGAGTTTTCATTCTGCTCTAACTGTCCTATAAGGCTGCAGGATCCCTGACCCTCTGTCTGGACAGTGCTAATTGGCCCTGTGATCACATTTACTCTACCAAGAAAATAAAAAAACTCTTTACCAAGACACAGCAAACTGAGAATGTGCAGCTTGTCCTCTAGCCTCTGCTCTATCAGGAGATGGATTGGGAACTGTGTAAGAAGGGGAGGACCAGAGAAGACAGGATCAAACAGCCTTTTTACACAATGCAGAGGAATAACCCATTAGGTTCCCCAGTGAGTATACCAAGCATGCATTGCTGCATATATAGACTGATTTTACTGTTGTGGGTTTAGTAACACTTCAATTATTGTGCATTTTTCCTTTAGAAATTTCCAGTAGCTATATAAAATATTGTGCAAGAAAGTATTAAAAAATAATTTACACCAAAGATACAACATTAGCAAAATAGTAACTCAAGCAAACGAACATAGAACTGTTTTGCTTGTTTTCTTTACTCTTTTCTTTATTTTGTTGCATTGGTTTTTGCTTGCTGCACTTATGGTATTTATTTATTTTTTCATTGTTGGCTTTTATCAGTCACGTTAGTTTAATATACCAACAACCAAGCTATTAATCGGCACATCCTTAAGTGACTTAGTAATGACAGGACAAGCTTAGACACTTTTTAAAGCTAAGCCTTGCCTGTACAAATTTCTATACCTGCAGGGGGATCATTATAATCCATGACATCCTTATTGGCCAATAGAAATGTATAGGAGGTTAGAAAGAGTAGGGAAACTTTGTAGTATCAGGACAGGCCGAAGCTTTGCATGTTAAAATGGCCTGAGATGTGGCAATGACAAAAAGGATTGGGAAACTGCTGTAGGTATGTTCACTTCTAGGTACCTGCACTTCATATCCGTAGCACTTTTGCCCATTCCATCCAGTAACAAAGGCTATTTAAAGCTCAATTAAGATATAGACATAAGATGACAGTTCAGTCTGAATCAGGCAATGATTTCTCCAATATGGATCAACTGTTTTGAAAAACAAGCATTGGACAGGTTAGAAAACGTGTTATAATTGCTATGTCTTCCCTCTAATAAGCCATCAAGAGATGTCTTAAAGCATGTCCCCTATACATCTCCATAGCAAAAAAGAACACTTGACCAAGCTAAATGTTCCTGTGCTATAACAGCTTCTGGGAAGGCTGTCCACAAGGTTTAGGAGTGTGTCTATGGGGATGTTTGACAATTCTTCCAGAAGCGTATTTGTGAGATCACGTACTGATGTTGCATGAGAAGGCCTGGCTCGCAGTCTCCACTCTAATTCACCCCAAAAGTGTTTTTTAGGACTTTGTGCAGGCCAGTCAAGTTCCTCCACACCAAACTAGCTCATCCATGTCTTTATGAACCTTGTTTGTGAACTCGTGCACAGTAATGTTTGAACAGGAAGGGACCATCCCCAAACTGTTCCCACAAAGTTGGGAGTATGAAATTGTCCAAAATGTATGCTGTGCCTTAGGAGTTCCCTTTACTGGAACTAAGGGGCCTAGCCCAACCCCTGAAAAATAACCCCACACCATAATCCCCTAATCCCCCCTCCACTGAATGATTTGCACAAAGCAAGGTCCATAAAGACGTGGATGAGCGAGTTTGGGGTGGAGGAACTTGACTGGTTGATATAAAACCTTTGGGGTGAATTTGAGCGGAGACTGTGAGCCAGTCTCGACCAACATCAGTACCTGAAGTCACAAATGCGCTTCTAGAAGAATGGTTAAACATTCCAATAGACACACTCCTCAACCTTGTGGACAGCCCTCCCAGAATATATATATATATATATATATATATATATATATATATATATATACAGTATATGCAGCATGTTGGAGTTAAAGCCCACCCTCTTTGAAAGGTTAAAGACTCCATAAAAAAAGTGTAACCTTTCCAAGCAAAAAAATTCTTCTTGCTTCTTTAAGCCCTGGAAAACATAGCAGTCAGTAGCCACAATGCACTTTAAGGGCTCATTCACACCACAACACATGCATTAATGCATGCGTGTTGTGTCGCAGTGCATTGTGTTTTCTGTAAGGCATTAAAATGTGTTGGCATGTTTGTTTTTTTGCCTTGTTTGTCTTGATTTGCCTTGGAGTGTTATGCAAGTATGTGTATTTGTGTACATTTGCATGCATTTGAATGCGTTGTGCTTTCCCTGAAAAAAGTAGTGAATGCCGTACTTTTTCAGTGCTGGGCAAACGCATTGCAATGCGCTAGTGTGAACTGCATTCATAGGGAACCATTATTTTTAGTTTCCATTGCGTTGGGAATGCCTTCACAAAGCACCCCAATGCATCTGATATGAACCCTACTTCAACTCTGTTTTCAACTGATGTGAAGGGATTTGCATCATTGATTTCAAGTTTTGCTGCAGCTCACAACTAATCACAAAAAAATGATATAGTACAATGTACGTAAACTAAGACTTATTTAACCTGAGTGAAGTTCAACTTCAATTAAAAGTTCAGTTTTCTAATTTCATTCCAAAATGTTACATTGAAAATCATTTCAAAAGAATATTTCCTTTTCCTGTGTGCTGACCTTTACAAGAGAAATTATCATCTATCTTTAGTGAGTTCCTACATCTTGAATCAAATTTAAAGTTTACGAGAAGGCAGTACTTTATGGTATTTTTAATTTTTAATTGTTTTCTATATTATGGAGTGGTCATATTTATATTTTTATCTATCTCGAGTAGATCTAAACTCAATAGCTAAAGTTTCATAAAAGCTTTAAAGTGACTCTGACTTTGAAATTAAAATAAAAAAAAAGTTGTTACCTTTTGCTGCAACACACATGAAAACATGAAAAATGGGTGCATTGTGCTGCGCTGATGGGTACCTAAGTGTTTCTGCGTTTTGAAGCTGTGTTGGGGTACCAATAATGAATGTCCAAGGTACATAACTGAATATTTATGTTTCCTGCTTCTAGTGCCACCAATTTCTGCTGGTGTGGAATCGTTCTTCGCTATCTGATGGTGAACCACCACTTCTGGAGCATCAATCTTCTGGACCCCCATAGCTCTCACTGGTGTTTTCTGCCCAGGAGCCAGACGAGGAAACTCTCTGGATTGGTGTGGAGGAGCAGTGGCGGCCGGTGCGCCCCTATTCATGCGCCTGGCCCCTTAATCTGCATGCAGGGCGCCGGACGCATGGAGTTCAATGGGGTTTTTCTTTAATCACCTGATTAGAGCCAGAGGCTCTAATAGGCTTCAGCAGAGGGTGGACCCGGGGTGCAGAGCAGTGCGTCCCGAGCCCATCCATTGTGTGACAATAGCGAATAAAAATTCGCTATTGTCACACGGATCCTCCTCCTGGCCAATCAGGAAGCGGGTCCGATACCCGCTTCCTGATTGGCCGAAAGGCAAACCCCATGCCATTGGCCGAGGAGGAGGCGGGAAGACTGAGGACTCGAGGAGACGAGGGGACTAAGGAGAAGCCGCCATTGAAGGTAAGTGCACTGGTCTCGGGGGGGCTTGGCATGCACGCTGGTCACTCTGCATTGAAAGGGGGCACACTGATCTCTGCATTGAAAGGGGGCACGATGATCTCTGCATTGAAGGGGGCACGCTGGTCTCTGCATTGAAGGGGGAAGTCTGGTCTCTGCATTGAAAGGGGGCACGCTGGTCTCTGCATTGAAAGGGGGCATGCTGGTCTCTCTGCATTGAAAGGGGGTACGCTGGTCTCTGCATTGAAAGGGGGCACGCTGGTCTCTCTGCATTGAAAGGGTGCCCCCTGGTCTCTGCATTGAAAGGGGGCACACTGGTCTCTGCATTGAAGGGGGCACGCTGGTCTCTGCATCGAAGGGGGCACGCTGGTCTCTGCATTGAAAGGGGGCACGCTGGTCTCTCTGAAAGGGGGCACACTGGTCACTGTGCATTGAAAGAGGACACACTGGTCACTGTGCATTGAAAGGGGCACGCTGGTCACTGTGCATTGAAAGGGGGGCACGCTGGTCACTGTGCATTGAAAGGGGGTCACGCTGGTCTCTCTGCATTGGAAGGGGGGCACGCTGGTCTCTGCATTGAAAGGGGGCACGCTGGTCTCTCTGCATTGAAAGGGGGCACGCTGGTCTCTCTGCATTGAAAGGGGGCACACTGGTCTCTCTGCATTGAAAGGGGGCACACTGGTCTCTCTGCATTGAAAGGGGGCATGCTGATCTCTGCATTGAAAGGGGGCACGCTGGTCACTGTGCATTGAAAGGGGGCACGCTGGTCACTGTGCATTGAAAGGGGGCACGCTGGTCACTGCGCATTGAAAGGGGCACGCTGGTCACTGTGCATTGAAAGGGGGCACGCTGGTCACTGTGCATTGAAAGGGGGGCATGCTGGTCACTGTGCATTGAAAGGGGGGCACGCTGGTCTCTCTGCATTGGAAGGAGGGCACGCTGGTCTCTCTGCATTGAAAGGGGGGCACGCTGGTCTCTCTGCATTGAAAGGGGGGCACGCTGTTCTCTCTGCATTGAAAGGGGGGCACGCTGGTCTCTCTGCATTGAAAGGGGGCACGCTGGTCTCTCTGCATTGAAAGGGGGCATGCTGTTCTCTCTGCATTGAAAGGGGGCACGCTGGTCAATCTGCATTGAAGGGGGCACACTATACCTTAATTACTGAAGACCCCTTTCACACTTTTGTGACCTCAAAGTCACACAATTTTTTACAGCGTTTTTTGCCGCAAAGCAATGCCTATTACATTTTTCTGTTTGCGCCCCCCCCCCCCCCCCCCAAAAAAAATTTTTGAGCACCAGCCGCCACTTTGGAGTAGGACCATCGCCAGCAGAAGCTGTGTCTTGTATCTGATGTGGTTCTGTTTCTGTCTGAAACCTCATATGGATCAAAGGAGGGGGTGGGAGAGAAAGGAAATGAAGAGTGACTGTTCACATGTGTGTGTGAATTATGTTTCAGCTTGAGGTATTAAGCTCTATAAACAGCAAGAAAAAGAAAGAAAGTAAAAAAAAAAAAACTGGCCTACCTGCGGGCCGCATATAAAAATGTAATATTTCACATTGGCATGGCTAAAGAAAATAACTTTTTATAAATCTATAAAGAAAAATTTATAGAACCACTATAAAATTCTATTAGGCAAACAGCATGGTTTTCTTTTAGCAAAAAGAAGACACAATGTAGTGCTATAATGAAACTAAGAGTGGAAACTGGTCAGTGTTATTTACTATCATGTTTAATTCTTATCTTTATTAAAATAGAAACAAATGAAGATATACTGTACATAGAAATGTTATTCTTTAAAGTGATTGCAAACATATTTTTTTTTTCTTTCCAATAACAAACATGTCATACTTACCTGCTGGGTCTCACTCTTTCTCCCTCAGGTTCCCACTGCTGTCTCTGAGCCAATGAGAAGGGAGAGAGCAGAGACAACCCAGGCTCTAATGCACATCTCTGGATGGAGATCGAGGTCAGCTAAGTATAAGGTTGAGGGGCTGGGGGAGCCTTAATTTTACCTTAATGTATAACATGCATTAAGGTGGTTCTAAAGGCAGTTTTTTTATTTTTTTACCTTAATGCAGTCCATCCATTAAGGTAAAAAACCTTCTGGGTGTAGCCCCCCTTATGCTTACCTGAGCCCAGTTCAATCCAGCGATGTGCATGAGAGCAGGTCTCTCTCCTCATTGGCTCACTCTCTCCTCTTTGGCCATTGGCTCCTCCTGCTGTCAATCCCAGCCACTGAACCAATGGGGAGAGAGTGGGGCAGGGCTGAGCAGCGCTGTGTGTGTGTGAATGGACAATGTCCATTCACAGGAATGAGGCTCAGAAGCGAGAGGCTCGCTTTCGGGGGCACTCAGCGGGGGGAGGAGCCAGGACCACCAGCTGGTGACCCAAAAAGAAGAAGATTGGGGTTTCTCTGTGCAAAAACATTACACAGAGCAGGTAAGTATAATGTGTTTGTTGTTTCAACCTTTAGAATCACTTTAGGGTAAAAAAACCTTCTGCCTTTGGAGCCCCCAGGGCAACCGGCTAAATAAGTAAACCTAATACATATAGGGGAGTTGTTTTATATTTTTGTCCATCAAGTCCTTAGATGAACAAAGCTCTGTCACAAAGCACAAACCTATCTAGCAGTGGAAGAGACCTGAGGTTGCTCTGCTGGAGAACCTACAAGTCAGGTTGGACAGTGAAATGAGAAGTAACACACCAATGAGTTCATCTCTCTCTCACTCTGCTAACTTCTCCTGTCAGTGTGTTCCTTATCAGCACAGGGGCACTGTAGAACAATTGATTGGCTTCTTGTGCTGCATCTCTTTCTCCTAGTGTGAGCTCTGCTGCACAGTGGACTGCAATAATTTAATACCGAGTCAAATTCAGGTACTTATCAAACTGCTCGCATTTAAAAACACACTTCATGATGTAATATTGATTACAGAGCTGCATTGATCTGCTGAAGTTCAGCTTTATAGTGATCATTTTTATTTCTATACCCAACAAAGCAGAAAAAATAATATAGATACATTGGAAAAAGACCAAAATGCAAACAGAAGGAGCAGTGCTACTACCTATACAGCTCACCAATAAACTAGCTCCCAGTAGCCCGATCCAAAGCCGTTTAACTGAATACATATGTAGAAAGATGATCCACACGCCGGTAGTTGCTCTTAAAAAATCGTCATCTTTATTCAGGAACCACAGAACATAACTGCTGATAAGATCAGTTGACGCATTTCAGTCTATAAGGCGTTAGTCATGAGTTATGACTAAGGCCTTATAGGCTGAAATGCATCAACTGATCTTATCAGCAGTAGGGATGATCGAACTTTTGAAAAGTTCGGTTTGGCCAGAACATCCGAACTTCCCGAAAGTTCGGCCCAGATTTCAGAACCCCATTGAAATCAATGGGACCCGAACTTCGGTAATCAAAAAACACAATTTTAAGCCCTAAAACCCAATAAATGCCCCTAAAAAGTCCCTAGGGTTCTGGGTCATGCCCCATTAACTATTAATCACACAAAAAAAGTTCTTAAAAATTGTCATTTTTGATAAAAAAGCCAATTATTGAAAAAAAAAAGAGTACCTGTGAAGTTTCAGCTCTGTAGCATGTCCAGAACCATGAAAAAAAAAAGATAATTTTTCAGTAGAACAGGGATGTGGGACCCTCCTTTAACACCTATATGATCTTTTTTTTCTGGTTCTGGACATGCTACAGAGCTGAAACTTCACAGGTACACCTTTTAGACCCCTCCAGACACAAAATCACACAAAAAAGTTCTTAAAAATTGTCATTTTTGATAGAAAAGCCAATTATTGAAAAATTAAAAAAAAAAAAAGATTTTTTGATTTTTACTTTGGATTTCATATCTGGGGGGTCTAAAAAGTGTACATGTGAAGTTTCAGCTCCGTAGCATGTCCAGAACCATAAAAAAAAAGATCGTTTGTATTAGAACACTTTCAGCACAGGAGTTTTCACACCTTGCCGGTTTAATAGCAGGCATTTTTTTGGGTTCTTTGCAGTCAGGAAAAACATCTGAACTTGTGTATAGTGGTACTGTGCACAAGTTCTGATGTTTTGCCTGCCTCCAAAAACCCCCAAAAAATGCCAGCAAAAACACACCTGGGCATTTTTTTTTTTGACGCTAGCGTTTTTTTTGGCATTTTTTTGGGTTCTTTTGAGGCAGGCAAAACATCTGAACTTGTGTATAGTGGTGTATATACACACATACATATATTTATATACACACCTAGACATATATAGGTGTGATAGTAGCAGAAATATATGCTTGCGCTAATGAAATCATTTACAGTAATATATTTCTGCTACTATCACACCTATATATGGCTAGGTGTCTATATACATATAATTATGTGTGTATATATACAACTATACACAAGTTCAGATGTTTTGCCTGCCTCAAAAGAACCCCAAAAAATGCCAAAAAAACGCTAGCGTCAAAAAAAAATGCCCAGGTGTGTTTTTGCTGGCATTTTTTGGGAGTTTTTGGAGGAAGGCAAAACATCAGAACTTGTGCACAGTACCACTATACACAAGTTCAGATGTTTTTCCTGACTGCAAAGAACCCAAAAAAATGCCTGCTATTAAACCGGCAAGGTGTGAAAACCGAGAAGCCAACCCCCTGTGCTGAAAGTGTTCTAATACAAACAATCTTTTTTTATGGTTCTGGACATGCTACAGAGCTGAAACTTCACATGTACACTTTTTAGACCCCCCAGATACGAAATCCAAAGTAAAAATCAAAAAATCTCTCTTTTTTTTTTTTTTCAATAATTGGCTTTTTTTATCAAAAATTACAATTTTTAAGAACTTTTGTGTGATTTTGTATCTGGGGGGTCTAAAAGGTGTACCTGTGAAGTTTCAGCTCTGTAGCATGTCCAGAACCATAAAAAAAAGGATTGTTTGTATTAGAACACTTTCAGCACAGGGGGTTGGCTTCACTTCTCAGTTTTCACACCTTGCCGGTTTAATAGCAGGCATTTTTTTGGGTTCTTTGCAGTCAGGAAAAACATCTGAACTTGTGTATAGTGGTACTGTGCACAAGTTCAGATGTTTTGCCTGCCTCCAAAAACCCCAAAAAAATGCCAGCAAAAACACACCTGGGCATTTTTTTTTTTTTTGACGCTAGCGTTTTTTTTGGCATTTTTTTTGGGTCCTTTTGAGGCAGGCAAAACATCTGAACTTGTGTATAGTGGTGTATATACACACATACATATATTTATATACACACCTAGACATATATAGGTGTGATAGTAGCAGAAATATATGCTTGCGCTAATGAAATCATTTACAGTAATATATTTCTGCTACTATCACACCTATATATGGCTAGGTGTCTATATACATATAATTATGTGTGTATATATATACAACTATACACAAGTTCAGATGTTTTGCCTGCCTCAAAAGAACCCCAAAAAATGCCAAAAAAACGCTAGCGTCAAAAAAAATGTCCAGGTGTGTTTTTGCTGGCATTTTTTGGGAGTTTTTGGAGGAAGGCCAAACATCAGAACTTGTGCACAGTACCACTATACACAAGTTCAGATGTTTTTCCTGACTGTAAAGAACCCAAAAAAATGCCTGCTATTAAACCGGCAAGGTGTGAAAACCGAGAAGCCAACCCCCTGTGCTGAAAGTGTTCTATTACAAACAATCTTTTTTTTTATGGTTCTGGACATGCTACAGAGCTGAAACTTCACATGTACGCTTTTTAGATTTTGTATCTGGGGGGTCTAAAAGGTGTACCTGTGAAGTTTCAGCTCTGTAGCATGTCCAGAACCATAAAAAAAAGGATTGTTTGTATTAGAACACTTTCAGCACAGGGGGTTGGCTTCACTTCTCGGTTTTCACACCTTGCCGGTTTAATAGCAGGCATTTTTTTGGGTTCTTTGCAGTCAGGAAAAACATCTGAACTTGTGTATAGTGGTACTGTGCACAAGTTCAGATGTTTTGCCTGCCTCCAAAAACCCCCAAAAAATGCCAGCAAAAACACACCTGGGCATTTTTATTTGACGCTAGCGTTTTTTTTGGCATTTTTTGGGGTTCTTTTGAGGCAGGCAAAACATCTGAACTTGTGTATAGTGGTATATATACACACATAATTATATGTATATAGACACCTAGCCATATATAGGTGTGATAGTAGCAGAAATATATTACTGTAAATGATTTCATTAGCGCAAGCATATATTTCTGCTACTATCACACCTATATATGTCTAGGTGTGTATATAAATATATGTATGTGTGTATATACACCACTATACACAAGTTCAGATGTTTTGCCTGCCTCCAAAACCCACCAAAAAATGCAAGCAAAAAACACACCTGGGCATTTTTTTTTTGACGCTAACGTTTTTCTGGCATTTTTTTGGGTTCTTTTGAGGCAGGCAAAACATCTGAACTTGTGTATAGTGGTATATATATACACACATAATTATATGTATATAGACACCTAGCCATATATAGGTGTGATAGTAGCAGAAATATATTACTGTAAATGATTTCATTAGCGCAAGCATATATTTCTGCTACTATCACACCTATATATGTCTAGGGGTATATATACAGACATATATGTGTATATATACCCCCTATACACATGTTCAGATGTCATGTCTGACATCAAACATGTCCTCAAAAAAGCACTGGCAGTGGCAACCCCTGCAGCATGAAAAATGCTTGCTGGTGAGAAGCCATATTCCTGTCCCGAAGCAACTCAGAGAAATGATCATTTCTCTATAGCGGTCACCCTGCTATGGAAGGGTTTTGTCACCCTTCCATAGCAGTCACTGTCAGTTAACCCTACACTACACTACGGTCCCCTTACACTTAACACTTTCCCTACAGAAACTAAATTTTTGAAGCTAACTTAAGTGTAAAGGAGCACTCTAACTACACTAGATATCCCTTTCCTCACACTAATAAATGCTAAATGACACTTTTAAAGTAAAATTAACAGAACTGCTTCCACTCTCTTCCATGTCCAGTATAACAATGCTAGGAATATGGCGGGGGCTATCTTATATACTGGGGGGCGTATTCACTAATGATTGGTCTAGGGACCCCCTAGTCACTCCAATCACATTCCTAGCATTCTCCTGCCCCCTCAATTGGCTTTTGCCAATGGTTCTGGTCCAATCACGGGCTTTTAAAGCCCATTTCCTGAAGCATTGCATTTTGGTCGGTTCTGGTTGACGAATTCCGAACTTTTAGGGCAAAAAGTTCTAAATTCGGCCGAACCTCGAACACCCAATGTTCGGGCCGAACCGATGGTGGACCCGAACCGTTCGATCATCCCTAATCAGCAGTTGTGTTCTGTGGTTCCTGAATAAAGATGACGATTTTTTAAGAGCAACCACCGGTGTGCGGATC
The DNA here is from genome assembly GCF_965119305.1 of Pelophylax lessonae. Taxonomy (NCBI): domain Eukaryota; kingdom Metazoa; phylum Chordata; class Amphibia; order Anura; family Ranidae; genus Pelophylax; species Pelophylax lessonae. The sequence continues at coordinate 123,603,367 of NC_138770.1, forward strand.
ATCTTTCTACATTGGAAAAAGATTCCTGTTCATACTTTATGGATAATATCACATCTTCTCTAGCACACATAAAAAATGAATAGTGTGTTAGCTATACTTTATGACCTATGTACGCAGTGTTAACTGAATTTACATATTTTACGTCAAAATGCAGAGTATGTGAATAGAGACCCTGAATATAATTATATTAATATGATATTTATGATAGCAATTACCCCAGTGACTGTCAAGAAGAAATTGTTCTTTCAACTTCTATTTACATGTATTCTGTGACCAAGTGACTGCTATGTTACTTTCTTTTAACAGCAATGTCATGTAGCATGTAACTGTCGCATTGAAGATTCTTTGAGGTTAACAGAATTGTATAAACTAATGGAGTTCACAATATTAGCTTCTAAGGAAGATAAAAATCAATTATATTATCATTTATTTTTAAAATGATGTATTAAAATGAAACCCCATGTGTTATGCACAATATTGAGAGGTTTGAAAATGAAATGCAGAGATCCAAGGAAAAGACAGTTCAATATTAAAGTCATCCTCTGGTCAAACATGAAAATTTAACAAGAAAATACTTGAGTGTATTAATGGAACACACCAGACCAACCTGCTGGGTAGAATTATCTGAAAGCTGGTAAGACTTATTCCAATTTTCTGCTGGCCACTGGCCAGGGACCATCAACATTTTCCTATCTCTTTATTGAACAATTTACCACCATTAAATGTTAAAAAAAATATATGATTTTTCGTATTTAGCTTGACTATTGTAGAACTGCTTTCTATGGCCTTCCAACAAACAGATTGCCCCCACTCCAAGCTATTTTCTTCCTACTGTGCTGTTATTACCTCTTTAACTCTTTGGACATGTCCAGAGCTTGAGGAGGTTAAAACAAGCTCATGGCAGCAGTGATAGCCATGAGCTTGTTTCTGTGTTGTTCAGCAGGTCCAGGGCTATTCCTCAAAAATGATCTGGGCCATAATGCTTAAGTATGGTCAGCATATCATGCATGCATATAATGGCAGACTTACCTTTCAAAGTGCTCTACTCTGGTGATGCATTGGCAAGGCTGGCGCTACTGTAAGGTGAACTATGCAGTCGCCTATGGTGCACTGCTAACTAGGGTGCAGCCATGGCCTCTGGTTTCCCAACTGTCCACCAGCTTCTAGGCGCAGGTAGGATGGTGGGCATTGGGGGGGGGGGGGCTCTGGGGCACCACTGGTCTCCTCTCCTTCCTCTGACATCTAATTTTGCCTCCACTGAGAGGAGAAGTCCCTGAACAATGAGGATTCCCAGGAGATCTCTGGGGAGATACAGGAGGTGTCCATAGAGGAGAGATGAATAATGAGGCCAGACACTGATCATCTATACTCCAATATATACATGCCCATCTCTCCTCCCCCTCCAGCACAGCTTCTCCCACTACTCTCCTACTCTCCGCACAGCTCCTTCCATTCTCTCTTACCATCCAGACTACAAACACTGATAATCATCACATCCTTCAACAGGTGGCACAAACTGGGAGAGGCGGGGTAGAATGGAAGAGGTGGGATGGGTCAAGAGAAGACTGGACTAGAAATCACATGGCCAAAGATGTGGGAGGAGTGCAGGATTGGGGGAGGAATTGGCTCTCCATTGTTAAATAATTAGGAATGTATGATGGCAGGAAAAGGGGCAGAGAACCAACTGTTTGTTGACAGGGTCGGCATAACATAACTCCGTAATGGCCAGAATATCCCTCATTGCTTCATCAATGGCACCTCTATCTTTGCCCAATCTTCTGGGTAGGGAGTTTTTTGCTATCTTGATTAACAGGGCTGGCCTGACATAACTGTGCAGTTGAGCTACTCTCTCCCAGCACAAAGTCATACTCCATGTGTAGTATGCTTTATTAATTCTCAATTCCACCACCTTATTATAATTATATGTGTAATGTGTAATATATGTGTAATTTCATTTTTTTAGATTTTATGCAGTCTTTTTAATGCTACCTAATTTATGCTTTTATTCACCTTTTCCATTTTTATATATTTATACATTTTTATATATTTTTTGTGTACCTCCGTGTTTGTCCAATAGCCCTGAAGAAGAGGGAGTCTTTGTTCCCCCAAAAAGCTTTGGATTGTTATACTTGTTGCAATTCCTAATAAACACCTTCAAAGTCACCTTCCATTTTGCATTTACTGGACACCGGGTGCTCCTTTGTACCTACTCTTCCTAGTTCACATGTGGATACAACCATATTGCTGTACCCAGAGTATATCATCTCAGCCCCCATTCCCCCTCCCCAAAAAAGGGCTTCCTGTCACCTACTATCAACTTGGGCATAAACCACCGGAAATTAAGTGTTTGTCCTCACCACCCAGCCACGACCAGTGACTGATTGAGTCAGTCCAGGTCGGTCTCCAAACCTGAGGCTTGGTTCACATTGGTGCGATGGAAGACATTGCATGTGATTCACACTGCACTGCTGTGCAAATCACATGCGATGTATGTACGATGCAAATTCAGCCATACAGATTGTATGACTGACTTTGCATCGCATTTGGACCAAAGTCATGCAGGACCCTTTTTTTGGAGCGCACCAGAATCAGATTGCATGGGTGTTCACACCTATGCGATCCGATTCCTGTCCGAATTGACAGTTCGCACTGCGATATGCAAAGCAATCTGGGGGTGTCGTTAACTTTGTATTGACACTGGCAGTGTGAACTGCCTGTGACTAGGATGCGATGTGGGAACCCGCAGTGGATTCGCAGGGTTTCCTGCATCGCTCTAATGTGAACCGAGCCTAACAATACTGCACGTGTGGCTCCGTTTACTTTTATTCCAGTATTTTAATATAATTTTATTAAACAAACAAAAGTGGAGAAAAAGGAAAAGACGAATAACAATTCCCATATTCCATTGTTATTATTGGGCACCATGAGATATATCAAGTAATATCACAACAAATCATTAACTAGTGCAGCGCAATCAAATAATCATCAACAAATAACAAAATGTCTATAGATCAAAAAGAATCCTTCAAGTCCATACTGTGACAAAATAAGAATTAAATAGAGTGATATGCTTAATATACAAATAATAAATGCCACACGTGCCCCCACCTCTGTGATCACCAGCCGCTCGCCGCAGCTCATGACCCCTGAATGAACAGACAGGTCAAAAGCGCTTGTGCCCTTCAGGGGTTAACTCATACATGGTAACAAGGTATCCTCTACTAGCCTTATCGGGGCATGTAGGTACAATCATGAGAAGCAAAAAAAGGGAAACAATCTAGTGTTCTCCGTTTTAAAAGAAATATTTTACCGCTCAAAGAATAAAACTTGCAGTGTTATTTGTTGATGATTTTTTGATTTCGCTGCACTATTTATTAATTTGTTGTGATCATTTTGAGAGTTGCTGTGGATCCATGATGAAGTCACGTGATACATGTTATAATACGTAGATGTGGAAGCCGGATGACATCATTTCCTGTCTGGACCGGAAGTTGGCCTTATTGGTACACCTTACATGTGATTTAGAGTCTGTGACTCTCTCAGTAACTGTGAGTGGCTTTTTTATGTGTTTTTAAGCATCTAAGGGTCCTTTCACACAGGCTTTCTGCCCGGCGGACTCAGTTTTGCTCATTGGGGATCAATCCACTGATTCCTGCTGAGCAGGCGGATGACAGGTCCGTCTCTGCTCACTGTGCGGAGACTGACCTTTGAGATCTCTGCTCTCCTCTATGGGAGATTGGATGAAAACGGACCGCCTGTCCATTTTCATCTGATCCTATCCTCCAGCCAGATGGAAAATAGGGTTTCCATCCATCTGGATTTCACAGACGGGATTGGATCAGATAGCAGCAGGTGTCAGCGGACATGTCACCACTGACATCTGTCACTTCATAGGGATGCATGGAGCATCCGATCAGGTCCACCTGAAAAACTGGCAGATGGACCGGATCGGAAAGCCCGTGTGAAAGGGGCCTAACAAACCTTACTACACTAAGGAAAGTTTATTTTGTGTTTTTTTGAGCCACTTTATCAGTTGAAGTGATAGTTATAAGGAGCACAGATCTGGAACATGGGACAGCTGGAGTGGGGAAGACCACCTTGGATGCTGGTTGACTGGAGGGCTATCTGACCTGTATGGGTCAGACATTAAAGTGCTTGCTACCCCAACATTTCATATTCCTGGTATGTGCCTGTTGTACCATGTACTTGCATGAGAAAGTATCCTGTTCTCTTTGTATTGCTTTCTTTGTGTGAAATCCCTGCTGTTACTGACAGTCCCTCTGCTTTATAAAAAATTGACCACACTAAGCAGGAGAGTACATCGTGGTCAGTTCTCTAGCTATGCTGGGAACTCAGTGCGCTTTCCTCCAATGATCTGAAATGTCCTGACACCCACCACCCCCCTGCAAAGCCAGTCACTACGAAGCTCAGTGTGTTGTTGCTTCTCCTCTCCAAAGCTCTTATGCAGCTGAGAACAGTGAGAACAACTTTTTTATAAAGCCCCGTACACACGTACCGATGGTCGGCTTACAAATGTTCCTCTTTTCTCCCCGGGATGTCGGTGTCTGCTGAAAAGTGCAAAGACAGCACAAGGACAGCACAAGAATTTTGTCCGCCGACTGCAGAAGTGATGTCATGTAATGGTTAACTTTCCCTGTGTTTTCTATTTTCTGAGCATGCCCAGTCTTGCAAATCTGCGGTCTGTCGGCCGAATTGTGTACTGACAGGCGAACAATCGTCCGTTCTGGTGTCGGCATACAAATATTTTCATGTTTGCACGAAAGACTTTTGTCCGCGGATTGTGCGCAGACATCTGTCGGAGGCACCATACTAACACGCGTACAATCGGCAGATCCTTCGTCCACCGACGTTTGTATGCCGACGATCGGTACGTGTGTACGGGCCTTTAGTGATCACAGAGGGAATGTGATCACTTATAAAAAAGTGAAACAAATATATATTGATACAAAAGTGTTTTGCCTTTCATATCTGTTTTAAACTGAATGGCTTCTTTTACAAGGTGATCGTTTAAAATTACTTTAAGGGGATCGTACATGCTGGCTGGTGGTGGAACACAGTGATTCATCTAGATTGAAGAATCACAGGTGTGAATGTGAGGCCTTATTCTATGCAGAATTGGGACTATGTATGCACCTTTGGACTTATTTCATGAAGGATTCAGGATTCAGATGAACTGTTTTTTTTTTTCTTTATTTGCCTTTATTTTTACTCATTATGTATGTACTAGCAGGACAGCAGGGTGTTTATTGAAGATTTTTTGCATTATATTCTTTTTTTGCATATGTGTTTAGTTTGATCTCAATTAACCACTTCAGCTTTGGAAGATTTTACCCTTTATTGACCAGGCCATTTTTTGCAATTCGGCAATGCGTTACTTTAACGAAAAATCGCAAGGTCATGCGACCCGACAATTGATGTCCCTTTTTTCCCACAAATAGAGCTTTCTTTTGGTGGTATTTGATCACCTCTGCGTCTTTTTTTTTTTTTTTTTTTTACTTTCTGCTACAAAACATTTCCAATAATAAAAAAAAAAAAATCTAAATTTTTTTTATCAGTTTAGGCCAATTTGTACTCTGCTACGTATTTTTGGTAAAAAAAATCCCAAAAAGCGTATTTTAATTGGTTTACGCAAAAGGCACAGCGCTTACAAACTACGGGATAGATTTTTGGACCTTTTTTTTTTGTTTTTTTGTTTTTATTAGTAATAGCGGCGATCAGTGGGACTGGGACATTGCGGTGGACAGATCAGACCCCTAACTGACATGTTTGACACTTTTTGGGGACCAGTGACATTAATACATTAATCAGTGCTAAATAATATGCACTGTTACTGTATTAACGACACTGGCAGGGAAGGGGTTAACATTGGGGCTGATCAAAGAAATTAATGTATGCCTGTTGGTGCTTACTCACTGTGTGGGGGGGGGGGGGTTCTGTGACAGGCACAGAGAGATTAGGGTTTTAGCTTAGCTGAAACTCCTGATCCCTCCCTGCCTGTGTGACAAAAGACTTGCCTGCTTTGTTTACATAAGCAGGCGGGTCTTCTGTCAGTTTCTCTGATTCTCTCAGCGGGGAGCCATCACGGGTGCCCAGCGGCATTCACGGCCACCAGCCCCATGGATTGGCATCCCCCCTGCCCAACTAGGGGCCCCAAGGCACCGCTCCCGCGAACCGACGTACCTGTATGTCGATTCGCGCAGCTGAGCCAGCCTGCCGCAGTATATATGCAGTGGGCGGTCGGCAAGCGGTTAAGCTTATGATCTATCAGAACCCCCAGATCCTTCTCCATTAGTGATTACTCCAGCTGTGCTCCCACTAGTATGTATGATGCATGCATATTTTTAGCCCCCCCAAATACAGGATAATCTGTGTTTTATCTGTAAGATCCGAGACGCAAGTGTTTCTTTATGACAAAATTATACTGCAGGCAGCCATGAAGTAGTTAACCTCATTATATTTCCCCAACTAGCTGATTTTGTAATCTCTCCCTCTATGTCGTAATCATAATTCTATGTAGAAGCCTGATGATCATTTCTGAACATCTGTCTTTGACTCTCAGATATTTTACACTCTATTGATTGGGTTATATTGTGTATTATTCCAATGTCCACAACTGTCATATAAAATAGGAACTTTGTTTTTCTGCAGCAGAGGAGGCTGGAAAAGAATCGGCCCTTCATGGGTATTGGCAGTAATAGAGAATGACAGTTGCAGCTTTGAACAAATTGTTTTCCATTGTTTGATGGGTCTCAGGTGTAGCAGACAGGAAATTGACCAAGTTTTCATTCATTTGGAAAGCTGGAACAGCTTAATTTGAAATGTACTTATTTTTGTCCTAATTTTTACTTCAAAACTTTAAGCATTTGTTTTACCCAAGTCAACGTGCACAGAAACTTTCATCTCAGTAATAAATGTAAAACAACACAGACAGAGATTTACTCTCAATAAGAGAAACAAAAAAAAGCACAGACAGAAAGTTAGTCTCCCTAATAAATTTTAAACAACAAAGACAAAAAATAAGACATTCATAATAAATGCTATTATTTGTTGCATCAAAGAGAAAATAATACAGTGTAAAACCAACTGCTACAAATCAATTACGGTAACTGTAAACCTACGTACAGAACATTGTTGGCTGTTTTATAATACAAAATTAGTATGCACACAACATATCTGAGCTGAAGCTGTACTCTTACAGAGTGAAATTGATTTATATAATCTATCTATCTATCTATCTATCTATCTATCTATCTATCTATCTATCTATCTATCTATCTATCTATCTATCTATCTATCTATCTATCTATCTATCTACGGTATATTCATCTATCTATCTATGAAAGTCATATTCATCTATCTATCCATCTATTTTTCTGCTTTTCTATCCATCCATAGATCATTCTATGTACAATGTCTATCTTTCTAGGATAAGACAATCTGTCTATTATTTTTTTCTTTTTTTTTTTTTCCATTAGTCCCCGTTCACACTAAGGCGACCCGTGAGGCGACCTGGTCGCCTCACAGGTCGCCGTAGGTTGCCTCCCATAGGGAAGCTGCGGACCCGTTCTAATAGGAGCGAAACAAGACTTAGAAAAAGGGTCCGGAGCTTCTTTGGGGCGACCAGGAGGCGACCGCCATAGACTTCAATGTTATGAAGTCCGTGGCGGCCGCTCCGAGGTCGCGGCGCGCTGCTCGCACCGCGACCTCGGAGGTCGCGGTGTGAAGTAGCGTCGCTTGTATGTGAATGGGGCCTTTAAGTTTTTATTGAGAAAAAGGCAACAACATGCATATACAAAACAAGTACCAAGCTCTATACACAAGGAAAGAAATCCACAACGAGCAATGGCAAGGAAATACACAAAATCAGGGTTACATAAGAAGAAGTGGTGATACACCCAGTGCAGGGAGTGTCGGGAGCTCATCTAGCAAAAACACAGAGGATAATGTTCATGAGAGTCGTGGGCAATCGACCAACTGGGCAATGCAGGATTAGAGTCATGTACCACAGCGGTACCACAAAAAACTAAGATGGAGTTCGCCAGGTTGATCAAGCTTGCACACTCTGGTCTGAGTGTAAGTAATAGGCGCAACAAGCACATTTTGGTCTGGAAGTTAGAGGTAACCCAGGGAGTCGCGTAGGCTCATTGGGAAAGAAAAAGGGAGAGAAGGAAGAAAGTGAGAGCAAAGGAGAACAAAGCGGAGACATAGGGGAGAGGAAGACAAGAGAGAGAAAAAAGAGGAAGAGAAAGTATGGCCATAAAAGGGGAGAAGATGAGAGAGAAAAAAAAAAAATCTATTCTTTTTTCTACCTTTCTATCCATCATTCTATCTATGTATGATTTTCCTATCCATCCACAGTCTGTCTGTCCATCTGATCTTCTTTCTGTCCATTGGTCCATCCGCCTGTCTATTATTTTGTCCTTTTCTTCTTATCATTCATCCCTAAATCTATACAATATGTGTAGTTATATATCTATTGGCCATTGTTCCAGACTAGGGTGTTAGTTTCTGTACTACTGTTTTACTGCTGTTCAGCTTGTATACTTGTAGTCAGTGTTGTTTTACATATAGTTACGTAGTTGCATAGTGTGTAAGGTTGAATAAAGACAGTTGTCCATCCAGTTCAACCTACGTGTATGTGTGTGTTTATGTCACAACCATTTTCCATTTCCCAATACATTGTGTTTGCTAAAAAACATATCTAAAAGTTTTTTCATTTATCTAAACTCCCTGCTGACACCATCAACTGTGGAAGGGAGTTCCGCTTCTTAACCACACTAACAGAAAAGAACCCCTTACGCAGGTAAGGATTGAACTGCTTCTCATCCAACTTTGTTGTGTGGCTGCGTGTCCTCTTTATGGATGTAAGATTAAAACTTTTCCTCCCAACGATACAGTCACTGTTTAAAGATTTGAATGTTTCAGTCATATCCCCTCGTAAGCGTCTCATCTCCAGGCAGAATAAATTTAATGTTTGTAGTCGTTCCTCATAACTGAAGTCCTCCAGCCACCTTATTATTTTTGTTGCCCTTCTTTGGATGCTCTCTAGTTTAAAAACATGCTTCTTGAAGATTGATGACCAAACTAGACCACATACACAGGATGTGGCCTAACCAAAGTTTTGTAAGTGGTAGAATTATACGAGGGTTCTTCAAAAAGTTTTCCTTAAAATATAAAAAAGTGCAGAAACATTTTGAAGACCCCTGATAGTTTTATTTCCTGAGTAAATACCCTTGACCTCCAGAAGATTTTACCCCCTTCATGACCAGGCCATTATTTGCTATTCAGTACTAGAGATGGGTTTTGTGTTTGAGTTGAACATAAGTTTGATTTGAACATCAGCTGTTTGTGTGTTCGCTGAACACACAAACAAATGGGGCGCTCGGCGAGAAATTCGCCCCATAATGCAGTGCACTCTTGCATTGCTTGCTGATGATTGGCCAAAGCATGCATCTGACCTGTATGCTTTGGCCCAATCACAGCACAATGTACTGTGAGGGCCATGCCCCACACTATATATAGCTGCTGCTTACACGGCAGCCTTGTATAGTGTGCAACACTAGAGATTAGGCATGTACTGTAGTTTGTGGATAGTGTGTTCAGTCATTTGAGCGCAGTCAGTGTAGTGTATAGGCAAATTCCACTTTTAAAATGTTTGGATATGTAGTCCTGGGTCCCCTCTCGTTAATCCCCAAATTTGGTGTCCCTGTCAGTTATGGTTCGTGAGCAGTGCCATGCCAAGCTGACCAAGATTTCCCATAGACGCCAGTGTTAAAGACAGGAGCAGTGCCATGTCAAGCTGTTCAATATTTCCCATAGATGCCAATGTTAAAATCTGGGAGCAGTGCCATACCAAACTGACCAAGATTTCCCTTAGAAACCAATGGTAAAAACAGGGAGCAGTGCCATGCCAAGCTGACCAAGATTTCCCATAAATGCCGATGAATACTGAAAGCTGAAAATTGGTCTGGGCAGGAAGGCGCTGAAAGTGCCCTGTATTTAAGTGGTTAAGGGGAAACCTATGACTGAATTTTAAAAAAAAACAGCGTGGGGGTCCCCCCCCCAAAATCCACACCTGACCCTTAACCAAGCATGCAGCCTGGCAGGCCAGGAAAGGGGGGGAACGAGAGAGACATAGGGATGGTGCTTTTGGGTGCCCCCCAAAGCACCTTGTCCCCATGTTGATGTGTAATGTGTAAAAAGTGTTTACTATTTGGTGCTTTGCAGGGAGAAAAAATCCGGCACATCCCCACTGTCAGTTGAGAGATCTGTGCTGTTACCAACACAGATCGCTCTCCTGTTATCTACTGCGCTGACTGGCAGGGCCCGGCCATTAATCATTGGCTGGGATCCGCTGATTGGCATTTTCAAGAGACTGGAGGGGGAACTGCAGCGGACCTTATAACGTAGAGTGGAAGCAGGTCCTCCGCTTGTTTTGGAGGTATGTTTAACCATTCCAACTGATGAGTACTGGGAAGTGGAGATGCTGTGGAGTCACCATCTTTACAGACCCAATGACATGGGACCACTGATCTAAGCCTGGATGTGTGCATTATACACCCAGAGTCTGCCATCCTAACACATGCCCGTTTGACCACTCCTAACCGAGGGTCAATTGTTCTGGTAAGGAGACATCCTTTTTTAGAGCACGTGGTGTTGTACTGTTTGTGGACCAGAGTCCCTTGGTGCTGGATTCCCCTCTATTTTCGCCAAATGGTTTCAACACATGAAAAAGATCTATTTGGTGTGGACTTATGGACTGTTCTTGGGGTTAACCTTTGACCTTCTATTTGCACAGACACATGAATATTTCTTTGGTGTATTTATATGGCGCTGTACACCTTTTTATTTTTACTTCTTGTAAACTTGTTATATCCTATTGTGAGGTTTTTGCCCTTCTTAACTTTGTGTCATCAGCAAACACTGAGATCAATCTAGAGCCCTAGGTTACCCCGCTCAGAACTCTAGACCATTTGAAAATATTCCATTAATCACCACCTTCACCCTCTGGATGCACTTCTGTAACCAGTTTTCTATCCAGGTACATACAATATCATCAATGCTAAAAGACCCTAATTTGCAAATGAATCATTTGTGGGTACTGTATCAAATGCCTTAGTGAAACCTAGATACACTACATCCACAGTTTTGCCAAAATATAACTTACTTCCTCGTAGAATGTTAAAAAATGTGTCTGGCAAGAAAGTTTTTTCATATGGTTACGAATGATACTACTTTCATCTGCAAATTCTTGGATATGGCCCCTAATAATTCCTTCCAATAGTTTACATACTATCGATGTTAGGCTGACTAGTCTGTAATTTCCAGACATGTATCTTATCCCTTTTTTAATTTTTAGTACCATGTTTGCTTTCCAGTCTGCTTGTACCATTCCAGCTTTCCTTAAAAATCAGGAATAATGGGCTGAGTATAAATGGTTATTTATTTTAGAACTCTCAGGTGTAAGCCATCTGTCCTGGTGATTTATTCACAAATAAAGGATAAGTTCACCTTTCAAACATGTTATATGTTCCACCTGTATTTAGCATGGAACATATGATATGTTCCAGCTTCTGCCCCTTTCCTCCAATCCCCCCCTCCCTGCCGTCCTGAGACAATGGGCAGGGGTTCTTCTTCTTCTTCTTCCCACACCCGCTGCCACTTTTTAAAAATAGCCCAGCTGTGAATGAATAAACTACAATATGGTCTTCCACCAAGGAAGATGGACTTGTAGTTTGACTGAACTGTGGGCGTACTGATCAGCACGCTTGTAGTTCATTCACACTGCCTACAGCTCTGAAAATGATACCCTGTACAGCAGTCCAGGCAATAGAGCTGTACACAGTGGGGTTGATTTACTAAAGCAAAATAGACTGTGCACTTTGCAAGGGTAGTTGCACTCTGCAAGTGCAGTTGCTCCTGAGGTTAGTAACTGAGGGGAAGCTCTGCTGACTTCCATCATCCAATCATGTGCAAGCAAAAAGTTGTTCCTATATTTTTCTTGCATGTGATTGGGTATTTTTTGTTAAAGTGAAGCTGTACCTAATTTCCTAAGCTTTGGAGCAACTGCACTCTTCATGGTACTGCATTTTAAATAGTGTTGTGACAATTAGCCGACAATTAGTGCAGTTTTAAAATGGGACTCGTTTTAAAAAATCATTAAATATATTTTTAAACACAACTGTGCAAATAGTGTAAGGCTGTTCATAGATGGGTCATTTTTTTCCTATCAAAAAAAGGAAGAGATTTCCCCATCCACACAAGCTAGGTGGATGGAGGAATCATCCCAGCTGTGTTATTGTATTCTGACAGCAGGTACTCCTCTGCTTTCAAAATACACTGATCAATGTTGCAGCTGATTGACTGCAGTCGCTGATTAAATTAAAATTTTTAAACATTGTTTGATTTTTCAAACATCCGTTTGTCATAGGTGGAAAGTTTGATCGACTTCTAATGATTGGGAACAGCCATAGATGGATTAAATTTATTTCAGTCCCTGCTGAACCAACCAAAGTTCAAACCATCTCTGGCTACTTATGTGCCTGAGTTTGACTTGATATCAGTTAACTGAATTAGACTGATAAGAAAAATGATGATAGAAGGGGAGAACTAAGTGATGCACTCATCAGTCTGCTGATGCTTCTCTGGGCCCGGTTCACACTGGTGCGACATATGTGGTGCTCCGACTTTGAGAGCACATGTCGCATGACGTGTATAAATCAATGTTTTCCTATGAGAGCCATCTTAACTGGTCCGAAACAAGTCAGTCTGACTTTTAAAAAGGTTCCTGCACTACTTTGGTCTGACTTTGGTCCATTTTCAGGCAATTCAATATCACTGAATTAGGATCAAAGTCGGATGATCATCTTAACTGATCCGACTTGTGGCATGCGACTTGTGCTCTGAGGATCTTGAAGGGGAACCCCATGCCAAATTAAAAGAAAATAAATTGGCATGGGGTTCCCCCCCAAGACCAAACAAGGCCCTTTGAGTCTGGTATGAATCTTGAGAGGGAACCACACACCAAATAAAAATAAAAAAACTGTGTGGCCACCCCCTCTCCCCAAGACCATGCCAGACCCTTCGGTCTGGTATGGATTTTGAGGGGATACTCCTACCCAAAAAAAATATAGGCCCTCCCCAGAATCCATACCAGACCCTTATCAAAGCATGCACCCCTGCAGGTGAGCGGCTCTAAACATGGGAGGGTGGGTGCTTTGGGGCAGGGAGGGCTCTGCGCCCTCCACCCTAAAGCATCTTGTCCCTATGTTTATGGCAACAAGGGCCTCTTCCTGACATCCCTGGGTGGTGGTTGTGTGAGTCTGCAAACGGGGCTTATTGGAATTTGGAAGATCCCGGGCTACCCGGGCTACATTGTACCCTTACCCATTCAACCCCCCAAAAAAAACAGTGTGAATAAAAACAAGAGACAAGAAAAGTCCTTTATTAAAAGTGTCCCCCGTCGTAGCTCCAATGTGTCATCTTCCTTGTGCCTTCTCCCTCCTGTGATGTGTTCTTCCTCTGGTTTTTCCCTCCATTTGCTGTCTTCTCCTCCGCCTGCTTTCTTCTTCTCTGTCTGCTTTCTTCTTCTCTGCCTGCTGTCTTCTCTGACAGTTCCCCCCTCAAGATTCATACCAGACTCAAAGGGCCTGGTATGGTCAGAGCAAAGTTGGATCCTATTCATTGAAGTTGCATGGACGTCGGATATTAAGTCGTAGGGCAAAGTCGGATTGGAAGTCCTCCGACTTCCATGTCAGAGCAGTGTGAACCCAGCCTTACTGTCCAATCACAGATTAAGGGGAAGAAAATGACCTTGTTTTATTGCTTTTTTCAACAGGGAAAAGTCTAGACCCCGACCTGGCTGTGCAGTCTGCCAGAACTGGGTGGACATCAATATAAATGAATTGAAAGGTAAAACAGCTACAAACTGTGTATTAAGCTGTTTTCTAGGAGTTTAACTTTAAATAAATATCTTGTAACAAGTAGAGGAGCAGAGATCATTTTGTCTGTTTATATAGCTGAAGTATTGTAGATAAATTTTGTCACATTATCAGGATTGCTTAGATTAAAATGTATCCTTAAATTATTATTATTACTTTTACCTGCATATTAAACTGTAATTTTGTCCCTGTACAGTGCACATCTCTTTTCAGTGTGACAAATCTATATAATATTCCTTGTGGCACGGTAAATAAATATTTAATAATTTTTGAACGTGTCACATAAATTGTTTTATTGATGCATATCTTAATCTGTATCAAAGTGAAACTTTCAGGTCAGTTAATCCAAGAGATAAAAATAAAATATACTTGATTAGATGAAATTATAGAATTTCAGTTCAGACAGGCTGGAGGAAAACATATACATATTTTATCTGCAGGTGACATACCATATTTTAGTTTTGTGAGAGATCTGGCACTTAATGTATTTTCCCCTGACTCGCGCTAGAACAATATATTTTCCCGACTGCATAAAATATACGAGTGGAATATTAGATTTTTATTGTGCTTCTTATTCCTTAAAAGTTCGACTTTTATTGTGTCTGCTTCGTATAATTTAACTACAACAAAACAAAAATAACATATTCCTAACTTTTATTGTTATGATTATTTCATAAGATGCACACACACAGAATGTAATGTGTGAGGGAATGTTTTGTTTCTTTATATTTCTTACCTGGGTCTGAATAGAGAACTGGGTAGAATTAACGTGGAACTTTAAACTTTTTTTCGTATCTAAATATCTAAAGCTCAAACATTTTATTTTGGATAGAGTAGGGAATGGTTGACCACTTTCATTTTTTGTCAATCGTGTCCCTTTTGGGGGGATTTTCCTTCAACCCCTGTGCTATAGATGCAACAGAAAGCGAGAGGATACTCTCCAATATGCAAGTTCACTTCTGGACTAGAAAATTTTCCCCCTTGATGACCAGGCCATTTTTTGCGATTCAGCGCTGGGTTACTTTAACGGACAATTGCATGATCGTGTACCCAAATAAAATTGATGTCCTTTTTTCCCACAAATAGAGCTTATGAGAATCATTGTCCCTGCTTTGCAGGAACACAGGATGCATGCCTTCCCTACTGATAGAACTACAATCTGCCTTCGTTTACATAGGCAGACTCTGTAACAAACGATCAGTGGGTGCTGGCGGACATAGAGTCTGTGGTTCCTGCTGATCGGCTGCCACTGTGCATAATCACAGCGGGAGCGAGCCGCCGCCGGTGTGCATTCGTGCCCTCTACCCAGAGGTGCAGGATCACGTATACAGCAACTGCCCTGTAGCAGTAAAACTGCTATAGGGCGGTTGTGAAGTAGTTAAAAATTATTTGGCAGGTAAAACTGTCTACATATAGCATTTGTGAGTGTTTATATGTGTGTTTATGTATTATACCTGTGTGTTTATGTATCAGTTCCAAAGTGTTAAAACTGGAGTATTCTTTTAAAAGCAGAATGCAAATTTTCTGACTTCACTGTTACCCATTCTTAGCTCTACCTAACTTTAGAGTCATTATATGCTGGACAGTTTCAAGGGAACTTTTCTTTTCCCTTACTTAGTGATAGTAATATCCCAAATTGGTGAAATGAGGTTTGCACTATATACCCAAAGGTATTTGGTCTCTTGACTATCACATCTATGTGAGTTTGTTGGACATCCCATTCTGAACCTGTTTGCCTATTCAGCCAAAACAACATTTGTGAGGTCAGGTACTGATACTGGAGAAGACCTGACCTGTGATTGGTATTCTACTGTAATACATCCTAGACGTGTTTATTACGTTTGTGGACATGGCTCTGTGCAGGCCACTTAAGTTCATCAAACTATGTCTTTGAATACCTTGCTCTGGGGAACAGTTATGCCGGAACAAAGAAGGACCTTCCTCAAACTGTTGCTACAAGTTTGGCAGAACACAATTTTCTAAATTGTCTTTGTATGATGTGGCATTAACTGAATGCCATTCACAAGAATCCCCTAAACCCTCCAATCAGGGCACAGTAAATAGCTGGTTATTAACCACTTTAGCCCCAGAGGATTTTGCTGCTTAATGACCAGGCCCTATTTTGCGATTCGGCACTGCATTACTTTAACGGACAATTGCGCGGTTGTGCGACACTGTACCCAAATAAAATTGACGCCCTTTTTTTCCCACAAATAGAGCTTTCTTTAGGTGGTATTTGATCACCTGTGCAATTTTTATTTTTTGCGCTATAAACAAAAAAACAGCGACAATTTTGAAAAAAAAAAACAACAATATTTTTCACATTCTGCTATATAACATTCCCAAAAAAATTTAAAAATCAAAATTTTTAACATTTTAGGCCAATTTGTTTTCTGCTACATATTTTTGGTAAAAAAAAAATGCAATAACCATATTTTGATTGGTTTGCGCAATAGTTATTGTGTCTACTAACTATGGGAAAGATTTATGCCATTTTTATTGTTTTTTTTGTTTTTTTTACTAGTAATGGCAGCGATTTGCGATTTTTTGTGGGACTGCGACATTGCAGATCGGACCCCTGACTGACATTTTTTACACTTTTGGGGGTACCAGTGACATTACTACAGTAATCAGTGCTAAAAATATGCACTGTTACTGTAATAATGCCATTGGCAGGGAAAGGGTTAATACTATTAGTTATCAAGGGGTTAAATGTAAGCCTAGGGGAGTGATTCTAACTGTGGGGAGGTTGGGCTTGTGAGATATATATAGCAGGATCACATAGCCTCTGTGATCACATCAGGGAGAATGACAGGCAGCTGTGTTTACATCAGCTGTCCTTCCTTCTCTTTTTTCCAAATAAAGGAATTGTCAAAAACTGCTTTCTGTCTTTATTTGTTTTTGACCTTTTTTTGGTGAATGGGTAGGGGTAAAATGTAACCCATACTCATTCACATAGGGAGGGTCTGCCCAAAGACCCCCACAACCACAGCCCAGGGTTGTTGGGAAGAGGTCTTTATCCCCATCAGCATGGAGACAAGGTGCTTTGGGGTAGGGAGGCAGAGTGTCACCACCCCAAAGCCCCCCCCTATGTTGATGGTATGTGGCATGGTATGGTTCAGCCTTTACCTGATCTGTCAGGCTGCATGCTCAGATAAGGGTCTGGTATGGATTTTGGGGGGAACCCCACGCCCTTTTTTTAAAAAAAATTTGGGTGTGATATTTCCCTTAAAATCCATACCATACCCAAAGGGCCTGGTATGGGTTGGGGGGGGGGGGAACCCCATGGTCTATTTTTTATGTTTTTTGGGGTATGGTAAAATGGTATTTTATTGTCGAAAATGTAAATGTCATTGTTTTTTCTTTATAGATGTCAGTTTTGCTGCAGCAGGTTCTATACACGGTACAGATGTGTCACTTTACAGGCAGACTAAGGGGACCCCCCAGGTACTTTAGTTAAAGAAGTTTTTCATTGTTATTGCTTCACTTTAAGCACAATCAAAATCACTGCTCCTGTAAAAACTATCTTTTTTAGAAAAAAAAATGCATTGATACATGTCCCCCAGGGCAGTACGCAGGCCCCCCATACCCTTTTTTTTTCCAATAACTTGCAAATAAGTCTTCAAAATAGGGACAACCCCAGCTGTAACCAATGATAAAATACTGTCTTCTGATTATAGTGATCTTTCAGAAGGTACATTCTGCATACCACCCACATGCTCTGAGTTTGGCAGGATTGTCCTAAAATGAGATTAGGTAAAAATTCACCAAAATATTTCAGTCATTGGGCAGATTTGATCCAGGATTGAAATGATTCAGGCTTAGAAGTGTCCTAATTATGAATATTAGAAGGCTTGTTCTTGTGAATTTCCATGACAGGTTAGTTGGCAAACATATCAGCAGTTCCATGAAATATTTCCTTTAAACTAGCAGGGTTCCCATTGTTTTCAGTCTGTGTAGAATGATATATTAGCAACCACAGACTAATACAATTGTCTACCGAGTCTAGAATAGTTGCAGCCTTGTGAAAATAGTTTAGCACTTCATGATTGATTTGGTACACTTACTAATGACTGCAGTGAAGATGTCTCTAGCAAGGGGAGTTATCTGAGGCTGCCTGTTTGAAAAACAGAACCTTTGGGGTTGACTTACTAAAGGCAAAAAGACTGTTCACTTTGCAAGGAAATGTGCCCTGTAGCATAATGAATATGGTTAAATTTCAATTTGCAAAGCATGCCCAATCACTTGCAAGAAGATTAAAAAACAATATTCTTGCTTGCACATGATTGGATGTTGAAAATCAGCAGAGCTACTGTATACCTCATTCGCTAAATTCTGGAGCACATTTCTTTGTAAAGTATATAGCCTTTTTATAGCCTTTTTGCTTTTTAGTTAATCAACCCCTGTGTTTTTACATAATATATACGGTACTTGCTTCAAGTTAAACAATTGATTGAACCAGTTAAAGTAAATCTCTACACATATTTATAAGGTACACTGGAGGGTTAATGGACGATATGTTTGAAATATGGATTATATTGACCCACCAGTAGGGAAGAGTATTGGCACGTGCACTTTAAGGGGGGATATGCTTGGGTATGATACATTGGGTAGGTTATTGACACATGCACTTTAGATGTCGGAGGGTGTTTCCTTTTTTTTGTTGGTGGGAGGGTATTAGCACATGAGCGTTTTAAAGGGTAACCATATAAAATAATTAATTATGATATATTTTTTAGTTGAATATGGAATATTGCACTGTGATGGTTTTGTCTTGTTTGGTTTAGTGGGAAAGGTTTTTTTTTTTTATAGGAATTTGTATTGACACACATGTAGGGAAGGGTATTGGCACATGTACTTTAAGGGGAGATATACTTGGGTAAGATACACTAGGTGGTTTATTGACACATGCACTTTATAAGTTGAAAGTCTTTTTTTTTTCTCTCGCTTCTATTTTTACCCCTGGGGTATAGAACAGATGAATATTATAAGATTTGGGTAAACTCCCTTATGTTAATTAAAAGGTAGTTGAGAAATAATAATGGGCTTTCAGAATCAGGTAGGCTGAAAATACTTTGTATTGCCTCCATATAAGCAGATGCTGTATGGCGCCAATGCTCCATTATTTTTTTTCTCTTTTGTTGTATGTATTCCTTGGTTGGTGTATGGTTGAGGCAGGTCGGATGGCAAGAATAGAGTGTATACAATTAAAAAGTGACAATGTATTATGTATGATGGTTGCTGCTGGGTTTCACCAAGAAAATGTTTTTTTTAGATGTGGGCTGAGGGGGGACTCCTCGATGGGTTTATATCACTGTTTATATACAGGACACGCTGGGTCCTGTATATAAGTGCGTATTTTTAACATGGAATGTAAGAAGCCTTGGGACCTTGATCAGTGCGTATTTTTAACATGGAATGTAAGAAGCCTTGGGACAACAGTGAAGCATAATCATGTATTTTCTATCATACATAAATCCCAGGCATTTTGACTATCTTAAAAAAACATGGGTTTAATGGCCATGCCATACAAAATATTGGAGGTGTGTCACATTAATGGTACACCGGACTGTATCTTGGGAATGTATACGGGTTAAAAGAGATCTGGATGGAAGATATATATTTGTGTATGCAGGGGTTGTACGCATTACCATTTGTAATCATAGGACTTTATAACCCTCCCCCGGCTAACATAAAGGTGTTAAAGGAAGCTGTGTTATTTATGTTGCAATACCTGGATGCCCATGTTATCTGTATGGGAGATTTTATTATGTTAATGGACTCGGTTCTAGATAGATATGGAAAGTCTCCCAGGGATCGAGTAGGGGGAATGGGCATTCTTGGGAACTTTGTTAAAGAGGTTGGCTGGGTAGACATATGGAGGATGAAGAACCCCCATACTAGAGCATATTTCTTTTTGGTACCGGGTAAGTGATGTATGTCTAGGATAGATTTAATATTGGGGAATGAGAAAAACATTCCATTAGTGGAATCAATTACTTACCTTCCCGGGGGGGGGGGGGGGGGGTATCGGCTCATTCACCTATGGTATGTAAGTTAACAATATGCCCTATGGGAAGACGCCCAGGGTGGAGAGTACATTCCTATTGGTTGTCTCAGATAGAAGCCAATGATAGGATATTAGATCAGTTGGAGGAGAGAGGAGGAGGAGCTAGCGTGGGCATGTGCCCAAGAAGAGGTGGATTTTATAACTAATAATTCAAATATTAATCAGCAAAGATAGGAAAGTCTTAATCGCCAGTATAATAATCATGTAGTTGCTAATGCTAAGCGTAGGCTCTTCTTTCAAAAACAGCGGGATTTTGAGCAGGGAGATCAGTCAGGCAAGTTATCAGCATTTTTAGTAAAATAGCAATCACCCACCTCAGTGATCTCCAAAATAAGAAATAAGAATGGAGAAGAGGTATATGAGGTAGAGGAAATATTAAAAAGTTTTTATGAATATTACGTTATAATGTACACATCCACACTGTCATATACAGAGGAAGATATAGAGAGATATCTAGATGATTTGAAGTTCCCTAAACTCACAGAAGATCAATGTCTAATGATGGAAGAGGAGATCACTGAGGAGGAAGTGAGGATGGCTATTTCGTCCCTGGCAATTGGTAAATTCCCTGGTCCAGATGGGATACCGTTAGAAGTATATTTACGATATATAGATATCATAGCACCAGTTTTATCTAGGGTGTATACAGGAGCCTTCTTGCGGGGAGTATTGCCAGATTCTATGTATGAGGCTACAGTAATACTTATACCAATGCCAGATAAAGACCTGGATGAGTGTGCCTCTTATAAGCAGATCTGACTAGACTATAAGATCTTAGCGAAAATTCTTGCAAAACGGTTAAATAGTTATTTCATCTATCATCCATAATGACCAAAAATGATTTATGCCAGGAATATCAACATCAATAAATATAAGGACTTGAGAACTGCTGGATAATACACTCTTGGGTCCCCCTGGGTTACCGTTAGCAACATTGGCATTCACAGATTAATACTTTACTTCTTTGGCTCAGTCAATGATCAGTCCAGGGGTATGTAGTTGTTTTTGGTGTTTTATTTTAAATAGGGAAGGGAGAAGGTAAAAGTGGGATACTCCAAATTGAACTATTCACAATGGATGAGGACTCCTGTCTGAAGGTACAGCCAGGCTGAAGATTCACCTTGCCACTAGATGAATTTAGGTCAAGTCTCTATTTAGACGATTTAGTTGGGTAGATTATCTTCAGGATACCTGCCTAGTATCCCCATTCACTCCACAGGCTGACACCCGTCTTCTTACTATCCTACACATGGGTGGCCCCCCTCAGGTCAGGCCCCTAGACACAATCCCCTGTACTCACGATACTGAGGGTCTCCAGTGTCTCTACCCCTCCAGTCAGTTCTTTTGGACCTCTGGGTTCAGTTCCTTTCCTCTGGTCCCCAGGCCAACTGCCTGTGACCACGTGCTACTGCTACAGAGGAGGAGGCAGCCACCACCCTCCCTCCGGGACTCTGCTCACCAGCCAAAGACCCTGCAGCACATGTGCTCCTGGCTTTTATTCAGTATTCCATAATGCACGAGACAGTCTCTGCCAATCACTGTATAAAAGCCTGGGTAGCCATTGGTCAGGTTTCCCCCCACTGTCCAACATTATTAGACCAGTATGAAACATTCTAGACCCAATGAATCACACACTGAGCACACAGAACAGACCTAACTCACACACCCTGCTCTCTGGTAGGCAGAAAGCAATATAGATTTCCCTGCTGCTCCTCTGATAGGCAGACAGAGCAAAAAACTATACTCACTAAGTCACTAGCACCTACCTAGGAGGGTGCTAAAATAAGAAGAACGCAGATAGTGGTGCAGTTGGAAGACCATATCCTAGAAAAAAGTGCACTGGAATCCTTAGATATGGCAAGAGCATTTGATTCTTTAGAGTGGCTGTTTCTACTAGTGATAATGAAGAGATTTGGATTTGGGGAACGATTTATAAAATGGGTTGGTGTATTATACAAACAACCATGGTCAAATTTATTGGTAAATGGTTTGTTATCACCTCCTGTAAGACTGCACAGAGGGACTTGACAGGGGTGCCCTTTATATCCCCACCTGTTTGCTATAGCAATAGAGTCCCTATTAGAGACTGTAAATTCGCAAAAATCTGTATTAATACCATTGCAACAGGAAACACAGATGGGGATGGGATAGACTCCCCACTTAGGATAGTTGATACTTTTAGGTATCTGGGAATTTACATTACCTTGTAACCCAAGGATTCATTGAAAGTTAATGTATATCCCCCTAATGAAACATATTAACCAGTTCTAGACCAGAAGGATTTGCCCCCTTAATGACCAGGCCATTTTTTGTGATTCGGCACTGCGTTACCTTAGCGGAAAACTTTGCGGTCGTGCGATGCTGTACCAAAATAAAATTGATGTCCTGTTTTTCCCAGAAATAGAGCTTTCTTTTAGTGGTATTTGATCACCTGTGCGGTTTTTATTTTTGGCGCTATAAACAAAAAAAAAGCGACATTTCTGAAACAAAAATACTATATTTTTCACTTTTTGCTATATAACATTCCCAAAACATTTTCAAAAATCAAAATTTTTCATCATTTTTGGCCAATTTGTATTCTGCTACACATTTTTGGTAAGGGAAAAATCACAATAAGTGTATTTTGATTGGTTTGAGCAAAAGTTATTGCGTCTACAAACTAGAGGAAAGATTTATGTAATTATTATTTATTTATTTATTTTTTACTAGTAATGGCGGTGATCTGCAATTTTTAGCAGGACTGCGACATTGCGACGGACAGCTCGGACCCCTAACTGGCATTTTTGACACTTTTGGGGGGGTCCAGTGATAGTAATCAGTGCTAAAAATATGCACTGTTATTGTAATTATTACATTGTCAGGGAAGATCACCTAGTGGGTGATCAAAGGGTTAGGTGGGAGTCTAGGGGGTGTTTTCTAACTGTGTGGGGGGGGGGGCTTGTGAAATGATCATAGAGACCTGTAATCCTATATAGAAGGATCAAAGGCGTTCTGTGATTATTTCAGAGAGAAGAACTGTCAGCTGTGTTTACAACAGCTGACCGTTCTCTCTCAGCGGGGAGCAATCGCAGGTACCTGGTGGCAACCGCGGCCGCCGGCCCTTTGAAGTGGCGGTGCTCCCCAGCACCACACGCACGATCGACTTAGGGCTATGTCGGTTCGAGCAGGAGAGGCTGCCTGCCGCAGTAAATCTGTGGCGGGCGGGCGGTCTTAATGTGGTTGAGTATAAATTGGGGATATGGTCTAAAATGCCCTTGTCGATAGTGGAAAGAATAAATTTGATTAAAACAATAAAATGACCTAAACTTTTGTATGTTTTTTCACATTCACCGATTATAATACCTAAATCAGCTGTAAAAATGTGGAATAGACTCTCTCCAGAGGTGGTTCTGGCTAGCTCACTAGATTGCTTTAAAAAATGCCTGGGTTCTTTCCTAGGTGTACATAGTATAAATGGGTACTAAAATATTTTTTTTTAGGTAAAGTTGATCCAGGGAATATCCGATTGCCTCTCGGAGATCAGGAAGGATTTTTTTTTCCCCTGCTGTTGCAAATTGGATTATGGGTTTTTTTTCGCCTTCCTCTTGATCAACTGCAGGTATAGGATTGTGTATATGGGATTGTATGGTTGGGTTTTCAATACTGTTTTTTTTTTTGGTTGAACCAGATGTGTCTTTTTTCAACCTAACTAACTATGTAACTATGAAATTCCCCAGAGTAAAAATTCCTATATTAGCTTTGGCACGATCAGTGTGGAGGGAAACAAAGAAAGTGATGGGCTTTACTGACATCCCTTTGGAAGTTCCAATCTGGAAAAACCCAACTTTTGATCAGTTAAATATATTTACTGACTGTGAATTCTGGAAACAGAAAGGCATAGTCACATTGGCACAGTTATATAATTTTAGAACGCTACATCCCCTTGAATATATAAATGAACAGTATAAAATCTCCCATAAAAATTTCTATAAATATTTGCAGCTCCTTCATGTTCTGCAGGTGCAACTGGATAGCCAGAATCCCAAGATATTGAAGTTCCCCCTTACTGATGTGATGAGATCACAGGGCCCTAAAGGACTGATATCTATACTTGTGCCTTACATTTGACAGTTTCACCAGCAGCTAACAATAGGCTAATCCAATTATACAGGATACATCAGATATACCTTAGCCCAAGTAGATTACTCGGAATGGGGCACAGGGCCCCATTGAATTGTCTGAGATGCCACCAAGAGGGGACAGATTTCTTACATTTAATGTGGCACTGTGATCTTTAGGGTATTGAAAGCAAGTAAGAGAAAAGCTGTCAATTGTTTTGGTTAGATCAATTCCATGTACTGTTAAAGTGTGTTTGTTGGGATTACTAGAGGATGAGATATGGTCTAGACATACTAAGATTCTACCGAAACAAATAATTGAACAGCACTTGCTAAAAAAAATAAGTAACGAGTAAAATGTTTGACGCGCTGGAAAAATGTGGTGGATGAAATGTGTATCAACATTTAAAAATAAGGTGCAAAAAATTCCTATAGTAAATAAATCAATGAATAGATGTGCAGAATGCCCAATGTACTCAAGAGAATAAATAATTAAGTTCATAAATATGTGCATACAATAAAAAAGTCCAATTCATAAATAGGTGCATAAAAATAAAAAAGTCCAATTCATAAATAGGTGCATGAAATAATAAAGTTCATAAAATGTTCAGAAAAGCTGTGCAATGGTGCTCAAAAAGGTGCCTAATTTTCTTAATGCAGGAAGGTGCTCGCCCGTGTTGAGGTGCCACGTCTTCAGGTGCCACTGGAATCAAATTGCAGTAAGATGGATGTGACACCACCCTCAGTAAATTGATGGATTAAAGCAGTTCAACAAATACTACCCTATGAAAAAATAATGTATGAGCATAGAGGAGTCACACAAAAATTCCATAGGATATGGGATGTATGGATAAATGCCAATGTTACTTTAGAAATGGAAGATAGGTAGTAAATAATTATCTTAAGAGAGGAGGAAAAGAAAGGAATGGGAAACCGGAGTAGAAAAGAAAAGAGAAAGAAAAATGTTGTAGATAAATGGTGAACAGCGGCAACCAGGTTAAAGGTATTAGAGTTGTATGATTAGTTGTGAGTTGTTTTGAGAGTTTTGAATGAAGGGTTCTCCTTGTGGGACTAAGATGTATGTACGAAAATGTAAAGGATATTGTATATACAGATGTTGCAATAAAGAGTATTTAAAGTAAATCTCCAATTTTTCCTGTATAAGTCAATCTTCGATCCCCCCCCCCCTCCACCTCCAAAACCTTCTTACTAGCAAATGAATCAGTCCATCATATTAAGGGACCAATAGGAAGGTGTGAGAGTTGTGGAAGAGTGTAGGGAAAGTAAAATTTTTACATTAATACAAGCCACCTGTCACAGGCACTTATCACATGTGCCTTTCAACTCAACTCCTCCATTTGTAGAAGCTGTGCTATCCGTTTCTGCAATGAAAGTGCTCTATAAATGGAGGGCGGGCAGATGAATGAAAAGTCGGCCTCCTCTATTCATACATCACTTTTCATTCAGTAAAAGTTGAGTTTACATTGTAATGTGAGATGTAAGATGTAAATGTGTATGTCTCTGAGTCCACTGATCATTTTAATGTGTGTAGAACTCCTCCTTCAAGGGTGGTATTAAATGCCCCCAAAAATGGTGAGGCAGGCTAATATTTGACTCTAAGGATTGGATCCTTGATGTGTGGTGAAAAACAGTTGGGCCCCAGTTACTTTAGTCTTTTTATACATTTATTGCTGAATAAACTGTTGAGAGAGGATTGAGAATACAGGATACCTGAAAAAGATGGCAGCAGATCTCAGACATTGCAGGGTGAATTTCCAAACCCCAGTTTAGTGTAACTTGTGCAGTGTTCATTTTGTAGATGAAAATATTTTTGTCTACTAAATAACCACTATTTTAGTAGATTAAAATGAAAAGAATTCAGATGACTAAAATACGACTAAAACTAAAATGGCTTTTTAGTCAAAAGACTCAAATTTGACAAACTAAAATGGCATTTTAGTCAGAAGACTATGACTAAAATTAAATCAAAATTTGATATCAAAATTACTGCTGCACTACCATATGAGAATTAATATTTAATGTTGGTAATATATTCAGGTAATACTGTATGTACAATTGCATTATAGCCAATTGAGTTTATAGTTTTTTTTTTTGTTTTTTGTTTTTTCAGAAGTTGCACTTCTGTTTGTCAAAAATCAATATTTTTGTTTATGAAACTTGCTTTTATTTATGAAGCTATTATGCAGTATATCACAGTGGCTATCTCTGTGTATGTAGTGCATGTTCAAACCTGAATACCATAAATATTAACATATTATTCGTTTTTACTTCAGGGGTATATAATGAGTTTGGAAATTCTAGAGAAATTATTAAAAAATACATTACAATACATTACAACATTACAACCCGATGCGTTTCATCACAACTGACGTCTTCCAAGGGTACTAAGGAAGTCACCAGTTGTGATGAAACGCATCGGGTCATGGCGTGCTGACGTCACCCACATCACCCACGTATCTAGGAGAGACAGGCGGAATCGTCAGCCGGCGGCTTTTACATTTTCAAGCGCTTATACTCTGCATATATGTAAGTGCATGTCTTTATGTGTGTATTTAATAAATTGTTGATGGTTTTACGCTATGGAGTCTCCATTGTTCTATTGCATGATGGCTGGTAATTATATTGTGGACCGCGACATCGGTGGAGGTCATTTGGTGACACTTACGGCCATTATACCCGAGTTTGGTCACCTTCCCAGGCATATCTTGGCTATTATTACTTGCTCCCTGCTGTGATTTACAGGCTTGATACCATCTTGTCTCTGGTAAGCAGGATTAATGTCGGTAGAGGAATAACACCTGTGGTGGACTGCACATCAATTTACTTTTTCACAGTGTATTTCACTTTGGACGGGTTTTGTGGATCTGCACCAGAGACTTTATTTATTTGTTTGATATATTTCACATTATTCATTTTTTTGATATGGTTTATGATATTTTTGTAGCTTCATATTGATCACATCACTTGATCACTTAGCGCAGCTTGCTTTATTTTATTTATATATTTTTGTGCTATCATACTTGAAGCTGCAGCTTTTTATTATATTCACTAGCGCGGTTATATTTTTGTTGTTATAAATATACAGTAATACCTTGGTTTGCGAGTAACTTGGTTTACAGTGTTTTGAAAGACAAAATGAAACATTTTTTTTTTAATTTTGCCTTGATATGCGAGCGCTGTCTTGATATACGAACAATATTAGATACACAATATTAAAGTGGTTTAGCAATGCTAAAGTGGTTTAGTACAGTATAAGCCTGCCACCCCCTCTGTTACATAACATTATGTGTCCCTGTGCCTGTGCTGTATATAAAAAATGCTGATTTCCACTGTATCAGTGTCTCCCGGCGCTCATGTGACTCCTCGTCTCTCTGCTCTCCCCAGCCGGTAGGGCCGATCACTCCCGTTGACGTCATCCGGGGAGGAGGGGAGGAGAGAAGCAAAGAGCCAAGGAGTCACGTGAGTGCCGGGAGACGCTCTGATACAGTAGAAATCAGCATCTTTTATATACAGCACAGGGATACAAAATGTTATTTAATAATCGGCGATGGCATGCTTATATTGTACAGTACTGTACTTTAGATATGATAGCAGCAAATCTTTATTTATACTAATAAATGGTTGTGGAACAAATCATCTGAGTTTCCATTATTTCTTATGGAAAAATTTGATTTGATATACATATAGTGCTTTGGATTACAAGCATGCTGCTGGAATGAATTATGCTCGCAATCCAGGGTGTTACTGTTCTCGTCTGTGTAAAATGTAAAAAGCCCCTTCATAATCTTACCACAGAAAAAATTTCTTGACCATAAAGTGCAAGTGAGAGGTGTCTGCATAAAAAGCAGAGGGCTTATAAATCCACATAGCTAGTAGAAAATCCATGCAGTGTGATTACTCGTACGACCTGCAGATCTTAGTACTAAAATATAACCCCCATTGAAGCTCAAAGTCCAATTAAACAGAAATTGCACAGCTATGAGAGCTTTGTTTCCTGTATGGTAAAGTAATCCAAACCACAGCGTCAATATTAAAAGACAAGGCAGACCTTGCAGCATGGGAGTTGCTAGATGGTGTATTTTGATCAATGAGTTCTGTCACAATAATCCCTTGTCATTCACAGATGTAATAATTAAGCCAGTGGGGACTCTAAGCACAATGTCATTAAGAAGTATGTATCAGGTCCAAAGGGAAATATTCACAACCCTTCTATGTAATAAAGCACATGTTTAAAAAAAAAATGTCCACCTGCTGAAACTTGAGCATAAGTGATGTAATGAATGTCAGAGTATAGTATAGTGATGTGACCAAAAATACACAATTGTGGCATAACAATAAAATTGGAAAGGTTCATGCACAAGACTCTCAATGTGTCTCCTTGAAAACAGATGTACCTATTGCATGCTTGAAACCAGGTAATCCAGCATGTGTGTTTGAAAAAAGTACTACAATACGTATATAAATGTTGCAGTTTGCAAGTGGTGTATCGAGATTATGGCTGAAGATATCATCCATAGCCATTTACCGTTTTTTTTCTCATGAAAGCAATCCGAGTGTCTTATGAGCCACTGGAACACTTTCCGAAACGGCAGAAGGGGACGCCCCACTCCTGCCACTGGCCAGTCTTTCTTGGGCTTACCGTTTCCACTGGTTAGCACGAGAAATGATCTGGTGACGCAGTCGGCTGCTCCTATAGGCAATCGAAGAGTACATACTCTTTGATCCATTCTATGGCCCTGGAGGACCCCATGATGTCACGTCCGGTCCAAGCTGAAAGTAAATCTTTTTTTTTTTTTTTAAAGCAAAAGATCAAAACATTTTTTTTGTTATCTTTTGCTTTTAAAAGGTAAAAAAGAGATTTCTCAATAAAGAGGACCTGGCATCCTTATTTCTAATACAAGGGATGCTTACATTCCCTGTAATAGGAATAAAATTGATTAAAAAATTAAATAAAGGGGGACAATGTAAAAATAAAAAGTAAAAGAAATAAGAAAAAAAAAATGTATAGTGCCCCCATCCCTCCATGCTCCCATGCAGAAATGAACGCATACGTAAGTAATGCACGACTATGTAAACTGTGTTCAGACCACACATGTGAGGTATTGCCACGAACATTAGAGCAAGAGCAATAATTCTAGCACTAGACCTCCTCTGTATCTCTAAACACTTAACCTGTAAAGGTGTTTAAATTGTCCCCTATGGAGTTTGTCGCCATTCCACGAGCATGCGCAGTTTTAAAGCATGACATGTTAAGGATTTATTTACTCAGCATATCATCATCTTTCACATTTTACAAAAATATTGGGGTAAATATTGTAAGTTTTTTTATTCAATAAAGTGTATTTTTTCCAAAAACATTGTGCTTGCAAATCCGCAAATACTGTTTGACAAACAAAATTGCAATGATCCTCATTTTATTCCCTAGGGTCTCTGCTAAAAAAAAGTATAATGTTTGGGGGTTCTAAGTAATTTCTAGCAAAAAACACTGATTTAAACTTGTAAACAAAAAGTGCCAGGAAAAGCCTGGTTGGCAATTGGTTATACTGTATTTATGCTAGACACATCACTTGTATATACATGTTGCCCGCGAACAGATCTAGAGCCCCCAATCTCAACTAGAGGTGCTTCAGAGATACAGACGCTAGGGGTTCCTCGAACTTCGGCTGATTGACCTTCTATGCTATGATGCCATGACACTAATAATTCTTTCAGATGTCTGTAAATGTGGCCTTCTTCCCTTTGACCACCAACTGAAGGTGCATTTTTTCAGCAAGGGTTCCCTTAGAAATTAAAAATATTTTAAGGGTTCCTTTGTGGTAAAAAAAAAAATCCAGTGCAGTGGGTCTGTGTCTGCACTGCAAGGGTTAATAGCTTATTTACGTCTAGGGGGAGATAGAAAAAAAGACCTACTTACCTGATCCTCCACACTGTTAGACTAGTCCCCACAGTGTTTTCTCCCCCATGCTCCAGCTGTCTAAAGTCCATAGGGGGTGTTCCATCTGCTGGAAAAGTGGAGGATCAGGTAAGTTGAATTGCAAAAACTCCCTCCTAGACTAAACAAGCAGTAGTGCCCCCACTGCAAGGAATCATTTTTCATTATTCCAGAATTGGATGGCTGAATCCACTGAAGCAGAGTCAATCAGTGGTGCATTTGCATAGTACAGCCGTAAGTGCAGTTAAAGGCTGAATGTGGTCTGCGCACCAATGTGCTGAATGACTAACCTGGCTGTGTAAAGCGTCCATGTGGGCGGGTGGATGGATGCAGATAGGAGTGGTGTGCGTGCAGTATCTTGCTAGTATTAATACAGGGAGTGGATGGTAGCGTGATTCTCTAGATATATGAGCCTATATTTAACCACTTGCCGACTGCTCACAGTAATCCTACTGCGGCAGTGTGGTTCCCCTGTGTTCAGCGATGTAGACTTACGTCACTGAACTTCTAGTGATTTTGGTGGGAGTTTAGACACAGCAGGAGTCGGGCCAGATGAGGAGAGGCGGCGAGTGCCGCCTCTCTTCCCCGATCATCGGGTAAAGTGTGAGAAGACCCGCCTGCTTATGTAAACAAAGTAGGTGAATCTTCTCAGTGACAGACAGGAGGAGATCACAGGATTCAGCATAGCTGAACCTGCAATCTCTGTCTGTGTCACAGAATCCCCACCCCTTCCCCACACATCAGTAAGCATGAGGCTCACATTTAACCCCTTTCCTGCCAGTGTCATTATTACAGTAACAGCGCATATTTTTAGCGCTCATTACTATAGTAATGTCACTGGTCTCCCCAAAAGTGTCAAAAATGTCAGTTAGGGGTCCGATCTGTCCGCTGCAATGTCGCAGTCCCGCTAAAGATCGCAGATCGCCACCATTACTAGTAAAAAAAACCCAATAAAAATGACATAAATCTTTCCCGTAGTTAGTAAACGCGATAACTTTTCCGCAAACCAATCAAAATATGCTTATTGCGATTTTTTTTACTAAAAATTTGTAGCAGAAAACAAATTGCCCTAAAATGTTCAAAAATATTTGATTTTTTAATTTTTTTTTTTTTTTTGGGAATGGTACATAGCAGAATGTGAAAAATATTGTTTTTTTTTTTTTTTTTTCAAAATTGTCGCTATTTTTTTGTTTATAGCGCAAAAATGATAAATCACACAGGTGATCAAATACCACCAAAATAAAGCTCTATTTGTGGGAAAAAAAGGACATAAATTTTATTTGGGTGCGACCGCGCAATTGTTCGTTAAAGCAACGCATTGCTGAATCGCAAAATAGGGCCTGGTCAGGAAGGGGGTCAAATCTTCCGGTCTTAAAGTGGTTAAGGAGGGCTAAAGGTCCACAAAGAAATCTTACAATAGGATCAACCAGTCAATTATAAACAGCTTTATTAAAGTATATTTGGTAACAATACCCTATCTAAAAATAGAACATGAAAAGTTGCAAAAATCTCCAACATAACAAAAAGTTAAAAAGACAACGTTGTCAAAACCAGACAAGAAAGCAACTGCAGACACCCACACAAATCCACCACACACTCATCCAATCTGAAGATTAAACCAAAGAGGCACTAGTGCAAGTGGCTGCAGATGGAGTATAATGTGATTTTTACCACAGTTGATCAGTCTATGGCTTCAAAGGTAGTACAAGGCCAGACATGAAATGGAGTATATGAGGGATGGATGGCTGGATCCGTTGAAACCGAGTCAATCGGTGGTGCATTTACATAGTTCAGCCGTAAGTGCAGGTGAAGGCTAAATGGGGTCTGCGCACCGATGTGCTTAATGGTAGCCCAATGGCTAACCTGGCTGTGTAAAGCCATCACTAGTAAAAAAGAAAATAAGTAAAAATAACATAAATCTTTCCCTAGTTTGTAGATGTGATAACTTTTGCGGAAACCAATCGATATACCCTTAATGAGATTTTTTTTTTGGCCAAAAACATGTAGCAGAATATAAATTGGCCTAAAATGATGAAAAAATTAGATTTTTACATTTCAGGATTCCTTTGACTGTATTATCTGATCCCCACATCTCACCAGTTGGCTGGACCCCAAGCTAGTGGACGGAGACACGGATGGGACCTCTGACACCCAGAATGGGGGCTGCTTCCAGCTGATCAGCAGGCAATGTGGTTACTGAGAAGAGATCATCTGAAGTGCTGTGATAGGGCTCCATCAGAGCGATCAGTGAGTATGTGGTAGCTCTGTGCAAGATTAGATGTAGTCCACATGTGCCTTTGCCTGGTACATCCTGAGAATTGTTTTTTTTTTTTTTTTGGTGATACCTATATAACTGTTCTGTGTCCTTGCCTGATATATCCTCGGCAGAGATCTTTGGTGATCCTGCATATCTGTCCTGTTTCAAGTGTTTGCGGCCTATCCATTAGGCTGGATGGCCATATGTGTCTGGTAAGCAGCCAATTTATATATCTCTCCACTCACGGTGATCTCCTTCCATTTATATTGTGAAGAACCTTGGACACTCTACATCTACTGGGATTTGTGGTTGCTCTAAAGTGTGCTGCACATTTTTTGGCATTTTTTTCTTTTAATTTGAGGACTTTCTATGGACTCCATTTTAATTATTGTCACTGTCACAGTTTCACTTATTTTGCTGGGACTTGTGTTCCCTTCAACACCTTTCAACACAGTTCCTTTCACTCAAGTTATGTTTTTGTGTTGGATGTGAGTCACTGCTATTTAAATATCATTGTATATTAGCGCTACACTTTATACAATATTTGTCATCTGGAGCAATTTAAAGTATGACATGTTAGGTATCTATTAACTCAGTATACCATCATCTTTTATATTTGTATATCTTAACAAAAAATTGGGTTATACAGTGCCTTGCGAAAGTATTCGGCCCACTTGAACTTTGCGACCTTTTGCCACATTTCAGGCTTCAAACATAAAGATATAAAACTGTAATTTTTTGTGAAGAATCAACAACAAGTGGGACACAATCATGAAGTGGAACGAAATTTATTGGATATTTCAAACTTTGTTAACAAATGAAAAACTGAACAATTGGGCGTGCAAAATTATTCAGCCCCCTTAAGTTAATACTTTGTAGCGCCACCTTTTGCTGCGATTACAGCTGTAAGTTGCTTGGGGTATGTCTCTATCAGTTTTGCACATCGAGAGACTGAAATTTTTGCCCATTCCTCCTTGCAAAACAGCTCAAGCTCAGTGAGGTTGGATGGAGAGCGTTTGTGAACAGCAGTTTTCAGTTCTTTCCACAGATTCTCGATTGGATTCAGGTCTGGACTTTGACTTTGCCATTCTAACACCTGGATATGTTTATTTGTGAACCATTCCATTGTAGATTTTGCTTTATGTTTTGGATCATTGTCTTGTTGGAAGACAAATCTCTGTCCCAGTCTCAGGTCTTTTGCAGACTCCATCAGATTTTCTTCCAGAATGGTCCTGTATTTGGCTCAATCCATCTTCCCATCAATTTTAACCATCTTCCCTGTCCCTGCTGAAGAAAAGGAGGACCAAACCATGATGCTGCCACCACCATGTTTGACAGTGTTTCTGCGCTATGGTAATATATAGCTGCTGCCTCCACTGAAATGTATCTACCTTGGTAGTGTCTAATAAGTGAATTTGCCAAGAGGAGTGGGTTTTGGCACTGCTCTATTCATACCTCATAATGTTAGACTAAATATGTCCATATGTGTATCATATGTGTATCATACTGTGCCCAAAATACCTGATAAGGTAAAAACATAACTATAAAATATATAAAATATATACACATGAATATATATATATATATATATATATATATATATATATATATATATATATGATGAATTTTGTGCAAAATAGCAAGTGCCCAGTGAAAATAGTCAATATTACATTAAATACAAACACATGATGATATCAATTGTGCCCTAAAATATCAATTGTGCTTTAGAATTACAAAGTGACCAATGGCATATAGAGTGACCAGTGCTACCATGTTATAAGTTCTTTTGTGCAAAAAAATATAGTCCATCCATTAGTACAATATTCCACCCTTCATGTATCAGTACTGCAAGTACTCCACTGAGGACAAGGACTGGTGATGTTGCAGCAGGAGAGAGTTACTCAGAAGCATGCAAAGTGCCCAGTGTTTCCACATGTTCCTCCCTCTTGTTGCCTCACTCACCAGAGTTATCTCCCCTCAAAGGGGGTATCCAGCCTCCACAGCTCCCCCTGGCTGTATAAAGATATCCAGGGCCAATTTTCATTTTTACATGTTGAATAATGTAAAAAGTTAGGGAGTACGGCTCTTTGAATCTCACCTTTATGTGGTGTGGTAAACCTTCCTTTCCTTTGCATATCCTGACAACCAGTTTTTGCTGCTTAGTAGAAAAACTTAACTATCCATGAGTTGTTTAGTCTAAAATACAAACAAGTCAATACACATGGGGGTTGATTTACTAAAACTGGAGAATGCAAAATCTGGTGCAGCTCTGCAAAAAAACCAATCAGCTTCCAGTTTTTTTTGTCAAACCTTAATTGAACAAGTTAGAAGCTGATTGGCTACCATGCTCAGCTGCATCAGATTTTGTGCTCTCCACTTTTAGTAAATCAACCCCACAGTCTTAATATGCAACCAGCCAGCCAACAGCATGGGATCACCTGCTACAGAACGGTGACAAATACTTAAAAATATGGTAATGGGGTGGGACTTGAGCTGTAATTTTTATTGTGCTAGAATTTAAGATCAAACTTGTAGGTTTAACTCTCAGAGATTCTAAAGACAAGCCTGCCTCTGAATCTTCTTATTAAATCTAATGCTGGAAAACCTCACTGACCTTCTATTCACAATGTGCTTGAATTTCTATAACATTAGTTTTTTTTTCTTTCTTTAATTCTTGCAGAAAATGTAATCTACGCTATTATGTTAAATGTTAAGCTTATATGTTGCCATTTTTAACACTTTTAAAGATCATATACTTTTAGAATCTGCAAAGCATTGCATATTTTAATGACATTGATAACTCTATAATGTTATTACTTTGTGACATTTACATCCAATTATTGTTATGACATTTTATAAAGAATCAGGCCTACAATGGTTCATTATGGTACTGCATAGCCTTGATCTTGATGGCTACGGGGGATTTGTATGTCTGTCAATTAAGTAATGTCAGTCCATATTGTTTTGAACTAACGATCAGTTATCAATCATAACTTGAAAGAATCTGTCTTTCTTTGGCTAGGTTTGCATCTCTGCTTTTTTTTTAATCACACTTGCAGATCCAGAGAAACGCACTACAATCCATTTAACCTTAATTTCTCGGGATCCAGTTCAAATCTAGGCAGTTTACTTCAATATGTTTTTTGGAAAGGTGCAGGGACTTTTTTGCACGTAGCATGGCATGTTTTTGGCTCCCTAAACTTAAAAGGAATAGCATTAACTACTTCAATACCGGGCACTTTCACCCCCTTCCTGCCCAGGCCAATTTGCAGCTTTCAGTGCTGTCGCATTTTGAATGACAATTGCTTGATCATGTGACACTGTAGCCAAATTGATTTTTTATCATTTTCCTCAGACAAAACAAGCTTTCTTTTGGTGGTATTTAATCACCGCTGGATTTTTTTGTTTTGCTAAAAAAACAAAAAAAGACCAAAAACTTTGAAAAAAAAAAGTTTATTAAGTAATTTTTCTCCTATACTGATTTAGGTTGATGAGGCTGCACAGGTGGGCACTAATGAGGCGGCTCTGAAGGGCATTGATGGGCTGGCACTGATGAGAAGGCACTAATATGCAGCACTGATGGGCACTGATAGATGGCACTGATATACAGCACTGATGAGGCTGAACTGATAGGCGGCATTGATGGGCACTGATAGGTGGCACTTATGGGCGGCACTGATAGGAATTGATGGGTGACACTGATGGACACTGATGGGCAGGCACTGAAAGGCAACACTGATTGGCATAACTGATAGACACACTGATGTCACTGATGGGCATAGAGTGGCATCACTGATGGGCACTGTTGAGGCTGCATTGTAATCAGGGCACTGATGATCAGTGCCCTGATTACTTTTACATGCTTTTCCAGTGAGAAGATGCCACTTATCAGCTCTCTTCACCGCCCACTCTGTCAGTGTGAGAGAAGAAAATCAGATAAACGTCACTTCCTTGTTTATATGTGATAAGCTGTGATTGGACTCTTTGCCGAGATCGGGGTCGTGCCATGTCCCAGGAACACGGTAAGCCCACGATCGCCGCGCCACATGCCACCATATGACGGCTGATCACAGCTAAACCGGAGGCCATCATATGACGTCATCCCAGAACGAGAGCCGCACCGCTCCTCCGTCATTTGATGGCAGGTGGGAAGTGGTTAAAAACTAGTGAAAAATGCATGTACACGCATCTTTGGTTCATTTTCCTGAATGAAACAGACACCTCCTCCTAGCGTCATCAACACTTCCTAAAAAAACACAAAACGTATTAAAAAACACTGTTCTGTCTCAGCATCGATTGTACCTGTGACCTTCTTGTAGACCCCCCAGTCTGTAAGTGTGTGCAGCAGGTTGAATGATGGCTTTAACAGATAGTTTACTCAATGAATAAAGACTCCAGAGGTGTTCTCCAATGCTTCTTTATGCTTCAAGTTAGCAAAGGCATAAACATAGAGGCTTTTCCATAGGT
This sequence comes from Pelophylax lessonae, assembly GCF_965119305.1. NCBI lineage: Eukaryota > Metazoa > Chordata > Amphibia > Anura > Ranidae > Pelophylax > Pelophylax lessonae. The sequence goes on from NC_138770.1 coordinate 123,640,172, forward strand.
ACATTTCCAATGAAGTTACACAGCTTCCACACTCTGCAGTCCCCTCATAACAACTGAACAAAATGGGAGTTACAGCAGGAAATGGAGGATGGGAGCAACCAACTAGCCAGAAACAGCAGGGGTGCAAGGAAGATACCAATAACATAGCATAACATAACATGTAATAACAACTGCTAGACAGTTAAAGCTGCGTGGTAGCACAAACACATAAAAATGCATAAAAAATGGAAAACGTGTCCCAAAAACACCTCAACCGCAAAGATGTGAACCTAGCCTTTTAATGGTTGTAAAGGCTGAAGTTTTTTTTATTTTTATTAATTCTGTGAATTAAGGTAAAAAAAACTTCTGCATGCAGCTCCCCCCCCCCCCCAGACCCCCCTTATGCTTACCTGAGCCCGATCTTGATCCAGCATTGTGCGCAGGAGCAAAGGCTCTTTCCCTCCTTATTGGCTTAGAGACAGCAGTGGGAGCCATTGGACACACAGAGCCAGCTTGGGAGCAGGTCTACGTGTGCCCCTATAGCAAGCCGCTTTGGGCACTTGGCGCAGGGAGAAGCCAGAAGCACCACTGGGGGGGACCCAAGAAGAGAAGAGATTGATATTGGTCTGTGCAAAACCATTGCGCAAAGCAGGTATGTATGACATGCTTGTTATTTTAAAAAAAAATAATTGTGAGCCTTTACAATAACTTTAAGGAAGACCTGTCACATTGTAACAGGAAAAATGCCAACAAAGAGTTTTGGGAAGCTATACACTACCCTTACTTTATTCAACTATGAATAGAGATCAGCAAACTGGAATTTACTGTATATCTAATGACTTAATTAGCGTACATCATAACATATATTTTGTGCATTAACATGCATTGCATTAGGGTAGCCTATTCATTTGAATGGCCTTTAACACACTTCTAGGCAAAAAAAATTACACCTCCGCTATTTCAGGCAATACAACATATACAGCGTTCACATCTGTGCATTGTGGTGTTCTGCATCTCAGGTGCATTTTTTGGTACTTTAGATACATACAGTATATGCATTGAGGTGAAACTTAAGTATAACTAAACCCAAGAATAAAAATATAAAGCAACCTACCAGCATTTAGATGTGGTCACTGCATTATTTTTTTTTTTTTTTTCAGACTAAAAACTAGTAAAAAATATCTGTTGCTTGTGCTAGAAATCTATGCACTTGAGTCTCAAATTTTATCAGCTTTCCGAGCTTTCTTCTTTAAACTACAAAAACACATGCCTTCTATGAAACAGATATCAAGAACGAGGGACATGTTTGTAGTCCAAACCAGAAGAGAAGCCAAGGGTGGCAATGTTGTTCCTCTATAGATTCAGCACAGTGAATGAGCACTGTCACCCTAGGATTACTAGCAGAAGTATAGGCAAGATTAAAGGAAATATAAAACTAAAGAAAACTATTGCGCTAATAACTTAAAGGAACAGCTGCTAGCACTACAGTACAACAATATTTTGTAACAAACAAAAAGATAATAAAAGTGCCCTGCATAGTGAGAATTGTACCTGTCATGTATGTACAGGTGTACCTGTGTAAGCAAGTGTGCTTGTTAAAGGGTAACTCCACTTTCGTGGGGAAAAAAAATCAGCAAATAAAGAAAAAATAGTATAGCGTATACAATTGCAACACAAATCATTAGAGATGGCCTTGCGGATCGCCCGTCGGTTGGTTCGCGGCTAATTTTGCTTGTTTGCAAATTCGCGAAAAGTCTGACTTTTGCCGATGTTCGCGAAGATGTCCGCGCCGCCATTTTCTTTTTCATTCAGAAGAACTTTGACCCATGACACAGCCGTCAGGTGGAACGGGACAGCCAATTAAAACATTTCAGCACATGGACATGCCCCCTACCCTATAAATAGACCTGAGCTGTCGGCCATTTCACATTCTGCTTTTTGTCAGCGTAGGGAGAGGTTGCCTGTGCTCATGAGGGAGAGATTGCCAGACACAAATAGCTCTGTGAAGATCCACAAAAGTCCTTTTCAGAGCTGGTATTTCGGTATAGCTCTACTACAGTATCTTTTCAGGTTAGGGGCAAGTATCCAGTCCGTGCTTTAGGGGCAGTTAGAGATCCACAGCAGTCACACAAATTGCTCTGTTAATGTCCATAAAAGTCCTTTTCAGGGCTGGTATTTCGGTATAAGTCCAGTCTCTTTTCAGGTTAGGGACAGGTATCCAGTCTGTGCTATAGGGGTAGTTAAGAGATCGGCAGCAGTCACACAAATCGCTCTGTTAATGTCCGCAAAAGTCATTTAAAGGGCTGGTATTTCGGTATAGGTACAGTCTCTTTTCAGGTTAGGGGCAGGTATCCAGTCTGTGCTTTAGGGGCAGTTAGAGATCGGCAGCAGTCACACAAATCGTTAATGTCCACAAAAGTCATTTAACCACTTAAGCCCTGGAGGATTTTCCTGCTCAAAGACCAGGGCCTATTTTGCGATTCGGCACTGCGTGACTTTAACGGACAATTACGCGGGCGTGCGACGCTGTACCCAGATGAAATTGACGTCCTTTTTTTCCCACAAACAGAGCTTTCTTTTGGTGGTATTTGATCACCTGTGAGATTTTTATTTTTTGCGCTATAAACAAAAAATAGCGTCAATTTTGAAAAATAACAATATTTTTCACATTTCTTTATATGAAATTCCCCCCAAAAAATGTAAAAATCAAATTGTTTTAACATTTTAGGCCAATTTGTTTTCTGCTACATATTTTTGGTAATAAAAATCGCAATAAGCGTATTTTGATTGGTTTGCGCAAAAGTTATTGCGTTTACTAACTAAGGGAAAGATTTATGTCATTTTTATTGTTTTTTTTTAAACTAGTAATAGCAGCGATCTGAGATTTTTTTTGCGGGACTACGACATTGCGGCGGACAGATCAGATCCCTGACTAACATTTTTTACACTTTTGGGGGTACCAGTGACATTTTTACAGTAATCAGTGCTATACATATGCACTGTTACTGTAAAAATTACACTGGCAGGGAAGGGGTTAACTTTATTAGTGATCAAGGGGTTAAGTGTGTCCCTAGTGGCGTGATCCTAACTGTAAAGGGGCGTGGCTTGTGATGTAACAACAGAGACATACGATCCTACATAGCAGGATCGTGTAGTCTCTGAAGTTACATCTGGGAGAATGACAGGCAGCTTTGTTTACATTAGCCACCTGCCTTTCTCCCTTTCCAGCGGGAGAACGCAAGTGACCGGCGGACATTCGTGCGGGGATGTGTGGGAACGAGCAGGGGCAGGAGCGCGCCTCCGGCGGCGCACGCTCGCCCCCTGGAGGCTCCTGGGCGAGTGACGTAGTCCTACGTCGTTTTGCCCAGGAGAGCCAGACTGCCGCAGTAAATAGTCGTGCGGCAGTCGGCAAGTGGTTAAAGGGCTGCAATTTTTTTGGTATTGCTGTGCAGTGCACTATATGGGGGGGGGGGTAGTCCACAGTATAATATACTTTGTAGAAAGCATATTATAGTAAATTAATAGTATTATTGTGCACTGTGCAGCATTGTGACAGGTGTGGTGGCTGAGCGTTGCTGCAGCAATGCTACAAACAGTGCCAAACTCCCTGGCCTTTTTGAGCAACTGGTGTGACAGACCAGTGGCCCCCCAATACCACATATTGAAGTGGGGTGTTATCTGAGTATACTTTTACAAGTGTATTTGTGTCCTGCAACAATATTGCCTCTTTTGGGGAGTTAAGTCTGATACACACAGTGCCAAACTCACTGGCCAATTTATTGAACAACTGGTGTGATAGACCAGTGGCCCCCCAATACCACATATTGAAGTGGGGTGTTATTTAACAGTATACTTTTCTAAGAGTGTCTTTTAGTCCTGCAAAAATTTGGCCTCTCTTGCTGTGTTAACTGTGCTACACACAGTGACAACAGTTACTGGCCAATTATTTGTAGAACTGGTGTAATAAACCTGTGTCCCCCCAATACCACATATTGAAGCGGGGTGTTATCTGAGTATACTTTTACAAGTGTATTTGTGTCCTGCAACAATATTGCCTCTTTTGCTGAGTTAAGTCTGATACACATAGTGACAAACTCCCTGGCCAATTTTTTTAACAACTGGTGTGATAGACCAGTGCCCCCCCAATACCACATATTGAAGTGGGGTGTTATCTGAGTATACTTTCATAAGTGTATTTGTGTCCTGCAACAATATTGCCTCGTTTGCTGTGTTAACTCTGATACACACAGTGCCAAACTCACTGGCCAATTTTTGGAACAACTGGTGTGATAGTTCAGTGGCCCCCCAATACCACATATTGAAGTGGGGTGTTACTTAACTGTGTACTTTTATAAGAGTGTATTTTAGTCCTGCAAAAATGTGGCCTCTTTTGCTATGTTAACTGTGCTACACACAGTGACAACAGTTACTGGCCAATTATTTGTAGAACTGGTGTGATAAAACTGTGGCCCCACAATACCACAGATTGAAGTGAGGTGTTATTTAACAGTATACTTTTCTAAGATTGTACTTTAGTCCTGTAAAAATTTGGCCTCTTTTGCTGTGTTAACTGTGCTACACACAGTGACAACAGTTACTGGCCAATTATTTGTAGAACTGGTGTGATAGTTCAGTGGCCCCCCAATACCACAGATTGAAGCGGGGTGTTATATACCTTTTTCCAGATATACTGCGATTCTCTAGAGACTTTTGTCATAGGGTAATTTAAAAACATGACAGGCAGAGAAAGAGGCACACACTAACACAGGGGTGGTAGGGGTAGGGCAGGAGCAGCAGGCCGGAGCCAAAGTCTGAAGTTTCAGGAGGCACGTTCGATTACGTCAAAGGACGCACCAGACTTGGTTGAGTGTCTCACTCAGCCTTCCTCTTCTGCATCCTCTTCACTCTCTGCTGTGTGCACCCCCAAAGACACCACCACCACATACCCTCCGCTTGAGTCACTGGAATTATTTTCCGATCCATCACAAGACGTTTGTGAGGCACAGCCATTGTTGGCATCGGATCAGGAAGAGGAGGTAGCAACAGCCGCCCCTCAGCAGTCTGATGACAGTACCCAGATCAGCCCAAGGAGGTTGGTCCCTGCTGTTGCTGCCTACTCCGAGATCTCGAATGTTAGTGGTGGGGAAGGTGACGTGGATGATGAGGTGTCTATAGACGTCACGTGGGTGGCCACAAGAGAGGAAGAGGAGGGGAGTTCAGAGGGAGAGACGGACCAGCAGATAGGGAGGAGAGGCAGGCAGAACTTGCATTGCACAAGAGGTACAAAGCAGACTGCAAATGTATCAGGAGCGAGCCATTAACCATGTACAGTCACATCTGGCGCTCCCAGGATGCCGGCACTTGTCTCCGCAGTGTGGGCTTTTTTTAATGTGTCCGTTGCTGACAACCGTGTTGCCATCTGCAGCCTTTGCAGTCAACGCATAAGTCGTGGTAAGCCCAACACTCACCTAGGGACAACCGCCTTAAGAAGGCACCTGAACTCCCATCACCGAGCCCAGTGGGAGCAACACCGTCAGAACCCACAAAGCCACACTCCAGGCTCTCACCGTCCAGCCCCTTCTCATTCTCCTTCTCCTCTCTCCTCACATTTGTCCTCTACTCCACCTTCCATGATGCCGTCATCACGTTGTTCTGGAAAAAGGCAGACTTCTGTGGTCCAAATGTTGGAGCGTAAAAAATGATGACGCCAGATAACCCTCTTGCCCAACGTTTGACTGCTGGCTTGTCGGAGCTGATAGCCTGCCAACTACTGCCATATCAACTGGTGGACTCGGAGGCCTTTTGTAAATTTGTGGCCATTGGAACACCACAATGGAAGATCCCAGGCAGGAAATATTTCTCACAGAAGGGCATTCCAGAGCTGTATGGCCATGTTCAGCGGCAAGTGAATATATCTCTGGCACACAGTGTTGGTGCCAAGATACATCTGACCACAGACACATGGTCTAGCAAACACGGGCAGGGAAGGTATATAACTTTTACTGCCCACTGGGTGAACCTTCTGACGGCCGTCAAGCATGTAACCCATGGCACCCGTGTAGATTTAGTTGTACCGCCATGGATTGCAAGCAGGCCTGCCTCTTCTTCTTCTCCTCCTCCTTCTCCCCCATCCTCCCTCTCCTCCTCGGCTGACTCCTCCTCTTCCGCTTCTACCGTCTCTTCCACTGCGCCGCCCAAGATCCCCAGAACCTATTCCACATGCCAGGTGAGACGTTGCCATGCTGTGCTGTGTCTGTTGTGCCTGGAAGCCAAGAGCCACACTGGTCCTGCACTCCTTTCAGCTTTGCGTTCACAGGCAGATCAGTGGCTGACACCGCACAATTTGACAGTTGGTAAAGTGGAGTGCGACAACGGTGCCAATCTGTTGAGCGCGCTGAAACAGGGCAAAAAAACACACGTGCCATGCATGGCACACGTCCTGAACTTGGCGGTGCAGCGATTCGTTGGCAAATACCCTGGGGTCCAGGACGTCTTGCGGCAGGCCAGGAAAATCTCAGGCCATTTCCGAAGATCTTACACAGCCATGGCTCGCCTTGCTGACATTCAATGTTGACACAACCTGCCCATCAGGCATCTTATTAGTGACTGACCGACGCGATGGAACTCAACGTTGCATATGCTTGATAGGCTGCTCCAGCAGAAACGTTAACGACTACCTGTGCGAACTCTGCGGCAGGACAGGTTCTGGGGAGCTTGGGTTTTTTTCACCTCGCCAGTGGCTGCTCATGCGGGACACATGCAGACTTCTGCGGCCATTCGATGAGATAACCAAACTGGTCAATCGCGGCCAGGGCGCCATAAGTGACATCATACCTTACACCTTCTTTCTGGAGCGTGCATTGCGTCATGTCATTGATCATCGAGGAGCAGGAGCAGGAAGATGAGGAAGTTGCAATGTTGGATGAATTCCTAGTGGGTGCTACTCCATCTGAGACAAATCAACAGCAGGAGTCTGAAGAGGAATCAGAGGAGGATGGTGCCGGGGTGGATGAGGAGGAGCAAGAAGAGCATGCTTTAAACCTTTCTGGGATCCCTGGTGTTATCCGTGGATGGGGGGAGGAGAACGAGGACAACATTATCCTGGATGATGAGCTGGAAGCAGGCCACTACACCGCTTCCAGTTTAGTGCGAATGGGGGCCTTCATGCTCCAGTGTTTTAAGGGGGACCCCCATATAAAATGCATAAAGGACCATTACTGGGTGGCAACATACTATGACCCCCGGTACAAACATAAAATGGCGGAAATGTTACCACAATCACAGAGGGCGGTCAGAATGCAGCGCTTCCAGTCCTTGCTGCGGGAAATGCTGCATTCTGCTTTTGCGTGCGCTGGCAGTGTCCTGTCCGAAAGGACGCTCAGCGCAGCAGGGGGGATCATGACCGATAAGCGCACTCGCCTAGCTCATGACAGTGTAGACTACCTCACATTTATAAAATGAATGAGGCATGGATCTCTGAGGAATTCAACACATGTGACCAGTAGACCATGTTTCATTGAAATTCCTCATGCTAGGCCACAAATATCCGCCAGACCGCCATCCACCCACAGCAATTCCTGGTCCTTGGCTTCGCTACATACAGCGGTATAAAAGGCATTTCATGTCCATTGAATGGCTAATTTTTGGGGCCTATACAGGCTGACACTTACTTCTGTATCCTTTGAATGCCTAATGTACCTCCAGCCATCAAATACTACGTTCTTTGCTGTCAGTTAAACCCATGTGAGCTAATTTTTGGGGTCTATACAGGCCGACACTTCTGTATACTGTGAATGCCTAATGTACATTCAGCCACAGAATACTACGTTCTTAGCTTTTAGGTAAACGCATGTGGGCTAATTTTTGGGGCCTTTTATGGCCGACACTTACTTCTGTATCATGTGAATGCCTAATGTACCATCAGTCACAGAATACTACGTTCTTAGCTGTCAGGTAAACCCATGTGGGCTAATTTTTGGGTCCAATACTGGCCGACACTTACTTCTGTATCCTGTGTGAATGCCTAATGTACCTCTAGCCATCAAATACACTACGTTCTTAGCTGTTAGTTAAATCCATGTGGGCTAATTTTTGGGGCCTATACAGGCCGACACTTACTTCTGTATACCGCGAATGCCTAATGTAACTCTAGCTATCAAATACTACGTTCTTTGCTGTCAGTTAAACCCATGTGAGCTAATTTTTGGGGCCTATACAAGCCGGCACTTACTTCTGGATACTGTGAATGCCTAATGTACCTCCAGACATTAAATACTACGTCTTTGCTGTCAGTTAAACCCATGTGAGCTAATTTTTGGGGCCTATACAGGCCGACACTTACTTCTGTATACTGTGTGAATGCCTAATGTACCTCTAGCCATCAAATACTACGTTCTTTGCTGTCAGTTAAACCCATGTGGGCTAATTTTTGGGGCCAATACTGGCCGACACTTACTTCTGTATCCTGTGAATGCCTAATGTACCTTCAGCCACAGAATACTATGTTCTTAGCTGTCAGGTACACCCATGTGGGCTAATTTTTGGGGCCAATACTGGCCGACACTTACTACTGAATCCTGTGAATGCCTAATGTACCTTCAGCCACAGAATACTACGTTCTTAGCTGTCAGGTAAATGCATGTGGGCTTATTTTTGGGGCCTGGAATGGCCGACACTTACTTCTTTATCCTGTGAATGCCTAATTTTTCAAGTATATACATATTCACCAGCACACCAAGGATCTTGCAAAAGCAGTCCAAAAACTTTATTCCAAATAAGATCACATCAGAAAAGTATAGTGCACTATATTTTTTGGGGCCTATACAGGCTGACACTTACTTCTGTATACCGCGAATGCCTAATGTACCTCTAGCTATCAAATACTACGTTCTTTGCTGTCCGTTAAACCCATGTGAGCTAATTTTTGGGGCCTATATAAGCCGGCACTTACTTCTGGATACTGTGAATGCCTAATGTACCTCCAGCCATTAAATACTACTTATTTGCTGTCAGTTAAACCCATGTGAGCTAATTTTTGGGGCCTATTGTAAGATCCTGGTACTCTCAGTGCCTTTCTATCACCTCACTTCCGGGTTGCGTTCCACCACTCAGGTAGGTGGAACGCATATAGGTGTGTATTCCTTTAACAGGGCTGACATCATCATCAGGCGCCGCACTGAGTGGCTATTTCAACTGACGGTCTGCACTCACACATTGTTCGTGCAACCGCTCCTGATACCTGCCTAACCTGACGCTGCCGAATCTTCCAGCTACATACCCTATACCTGGATTGACCGGAGCCTCGCTACCTTGTCCTACACTCCCTCACTACTGGCTATTGATAAGTACCCCACAGGGGACCCCCTCTTATCAACAACGCTTGCTATCTATAACAAAAAAGGAAGCAAGGTAGTGTTCTATGGAGGGCTCAAAAGAGGTTCACTTGAAATGTGGTGGACACCTCATAAATTAGTGAAGCACCTTAATAAATTACATAACCATGAATGGTGGCCGTTGGCATATAGACATATGAACAAAAAAGAGAGAAAGGTTGGGGAGTCGTGAGAATACAAACGAAGGTCTGTTACCCACTACCCCAGCCACCAACTAAGGACACCACAGGTATGTATTCTTGTTAAAAAGGTATAAGTTTATTAGGCACATGTGCCTGTAAGGCAAAAATAAGACAAAAACAAAGGCGGTGAGCCGTAGTGTTACAAAACAACAGTTAAAATCAACAATTGAAAGCACCCATGCACATTGGAAATGTCACCTTCTATCTAATTCCACATGAACCCGATGGACATCAGCATACAATGTAGGTTGAATTGTCTGTAGGGTACAGTGTGAGGACCTCAATTATGTGAATAACCCCTCTAGTTACTGTGGGAAATGAGCTCGGCTTGATTGTGCTATAAATGTAGTCACTGTAGAAGTATGATAAATTCCTCAAAGGGAACAGGAATTGCACAAGAAGATTCCAACTTGTTAAGCACACACTTGCCTGCCGACAAAATTGTCCGTAAACAGTCAATAAGCTGTATTAAGTAAGCTCAAAATGATGCAAAAATATGAGAAGCAGTGCATTGAGTGGTCTGCCAAGGGTTCAATGCTGAGTCTTCACAGGAGAATCCTAATACATAAAGTAGATGAGGACCGTAGATGCCATTAAACAGAGCTCAAAAAAGGGCCCAAGTAAGCAATACGTGTGATAGGTAACATACCGTCCTTGCAAGGAAAACAAACACGTTGGAAGTGGAGCATGTCAGAGAATTACCTTGACATGTACTTCATTTGATGGCGGTATGTATCTCATGTAGAGGGGGGAGGATAGATGGCGGTGTATTACGGCAGGGACTCCCGGTGTCCGGTTAGCCTGTTGCTATCATATTCACCCATCGGCGTTCTACCCTTCCATGTGGCTGAGCCGGCGGCTACGGGGCTTGACTTCCGGGTCGGAGGTGTCCTCCCGGTCGTCACTTCCTGTTGAGCTGGTCAGCCGGACGCCTTCTCGGGGAACAGCCTGGGGAACGATAGATGACGGATACCGTGCAGGGGATTCAACTGACGCTAGTGCATGGGTGCTCAATGCACAATGCTGGACACTGACGCGTTTCACCAAAAACGTTGGTTTCTTCAGAGCTACTGAATGGCCTCAAGGTGCATCGATATATACCGCCCTTAATTGATAATTATTGCTTAATTGTTTATTGATATGCGGGGCTAAGGGGAAGAATACTACCGCAAACTTCCACAAGATGTCCTCGCTCTTTATGAGCAGTGCGGTATATTACTTCGATGCAACTTGCCATTCTACCAGCAAAGTAATTAGCACTATTTCCAGATATATCATCATGGAGATAGTGCCAAATCTTTATGTTGAACAAAGTAGACGTCCTATGACGAAACGTACGTAGGGCGGAAACCCACGTCACTTCCGGTCCGCAGCTCGCCTAGGCTTGGAACGCAGGAGCTTCCTTGGCGCAGACTGCCAATATCTGAAGGGATCTGCTGCATCTACCCAAGCGTGAGTCGCTACTATCATATTGTATACCCGATCTACACTTATCACACTGAGTAGCTTTTTCTCTTTTCTCCCTTTTTGTACCCAGATGGGATCTTTTTGGGTCCGAGGGGACCGTCAGTAGACAGGTTTGAGGATCTCACCTACATCCTGTCTTTTGGCTCATATACTTAACATCTGTGGTCTTAGGGTAAGTGTGACACCTAGTGTTTAAATTGGAGAATTACATCCCAAAAGGTATACAATTAGTATCCTCACTGCTCCTTTGATTTAAGAACGATTTATAACCAACACATCCAGCGTTATTTTACCCAACATTACTTATTCAACAGTATTTATTCTACATTATTTACCTATTTAGTAATTGTATTAATCATTATTTATTCAGCAGCACCTATTGGAAATCACTATATTATTGATTCAATATACATCTTTTAACATACATTTTTACCACACTTCACATTTACTTTTTATTTATTTATTTATTTATTGTCTTGGCCTAAATTTTATATATATCGACCCATGTACACAACTATCTATATGTCACTTTGCACGCACTAAGCACTTTTCTCCTCCTCACCCGCATCTTTGCACATGCGTTAGGTAGCGCCGTTTTCCAACTATTCACCCCCACACTATATGTAATTGAAAGTGATTAAAAGATTACACAGCATAGTGTACACCAAAAATATGAATAAATGACTGGATCTGCACTCTCTACCATGGCAAATATTCATTAAATATAATGTAAACTACTAATTGGTAATAAGTTGGAAACAATCATCCTTATATACTCCAAAGGACATAACCCAAGGCCAGTATATGAGAGGAGGTACTTGAAATTAGAGATGAGAGGAAATACCTGAATTCACTCTGTAGTAGCTGCTAATGAGAATTTTTGTTTAACCTGATCTCTTAGTCTACCAATTATATTTGTAATATTTTAAGGTGACTAGAGTCCAAAATTGGATAGAAGGAATGACCACCATTGATATAATGGTAGTCAGTATTCATCTACAGTTTAGATTGCAGGGGACTGTCATCGCTATTCCATATCCTCCTTGAAATTTACTCATAAGTTCCCGATTGTCAAGAACCTATGGCAAATACAGTTAGCCCCAAGATTAGCAAGTAGAACAACATATGGATATCCATATCTTAGCCATTTATGTAGTGGAAGCTATCTATACCCGCATTATAAGAACTATTGCTAGCTCTAGGATACATGCTCTCCAGTATCTACCATCTGCATTTCTAAACCTAGATCGCTAGCTCTTGTGCCTATTATTTGTTACAACCTGCATTACCGAACTAAGCTTAGCAACACCTGTATATCTTGCTTGCTATTATCTATCACCTGTTGATTATACTAGATTGCTAGCTCTTGTGATTGCTATCTATCATCATCTACTATCATTCCTGTAACATCACTATCTGAGTGCTTATCATCATCTACTATCACTCCTCAAAGCCTATACCTTCAGTGTAACATCTCACTGCTACTTGCATAATTACTATCACTCCTGCAACATCATTATCTGAGTGTTTGTTTTTGTGCATACTGAATCAGGCTGAACCACTATGATGAGTCAAGGGAGTTGGATCAGGTGATTTAACAAGATCTCTACAAGACTACTGAGTGGAATTCTGCAGCTGCAAATCCAGTATCCTTGAGCTAAAACCCAGAGCGTTACAGATTGCACGAACCATAAAAAAATGGATTCAGCAGAAATGGCCACTCATGTGATGCACCTCACACAAAAAGTAGAAGCATTAGTTCATACTCTTACTGAAGTACAAAAGGAAAATCAAACCTTGAGACAGCAGGTGGCCCGTGTATCTCAGCTTACTGCTGCTCAACCCCGTGAGCCCAAGATAAACCCTCCACAAGTGTTTACAGGTGACCAGAAAAAATTTTGTGAGTTTAAAAACGCATGTCAATTGCTTTTCAGTTTAAAACCTCGTACTTACAATACAGACCGTATTAAAGTCTGCACTACTATCTCTTATATGTCAGGTGATCCACGGGCTTGGGCAGACTCCGTCTTTGAGAAAGATGATCCTATTCTCAATTCCTATCCTGCGTTTTTAGCAGAACTCTCCCGTCTATATGAAGACCCAAATAGGCAAAGTACTGCTGACAACCAATTGAGAGCTTTAAAACAGGGAAGGAGACCTGTTGAAGACTTTGCAGCAGAGTTCAAGAGATGGACCCTTGATGCAGGGTGGAATGATGCATCTCTGCGTACCCAGTTCAGGCTTGGTCTATCCGAAGCCGTTAAAGACGAGCTCGCCCGGGTGGACTTACCTGGCACTTTGGATGCTTTAATACAGCTCAGTATCAACATTGACAGACGGTTACGAGAAAGGAAGGCTGAGAAAATGGGAGTACCATCACCCAATCCTTCTCGTTTCTCGTCTTCTGATCCTACTCCCATGGAGGTAGGGATCATACGCTCCCCATTATCATCTGTTGAACGAGCCAGGAGAAAATCTCAGAACCTTTGTATGTATTGCGCTTCCTCTGATCATCTAATAAGCGTCTGTCCCCTTGTCCGCAAAAAAGAGGGTGAGTTTTCACATATATTATTGGGGGGTTTACCGACTTCTTTTTCTAACCCCTATCTTTTCATCCAATTAATTTTACAGTGGGACCAAAATAGAATCACTACCAAGGCTATGATCGACACAGGATCTTGTGGGAACTACATTGACACTAGTTTTGTTGCATTAAATAAAATACCTATTATTTCAAAATCTAAACCTGTCTCTGTTAGTTTAATCAATGGTATTCCCTTATCTTCTGGTCCAATCGTTAAACAAACTCAAGCACTTCTAGTTACTGCTAACGAGTCTCATGTTGAGACAAACACTTTTGATGTGTTACCTTCACCACATTTTCCCATTATTCTGGGACTTCCCTGGTTACACATGCATCAACCAAACATTGATTGGAAAACACGAACACTGACTTTCCCCTCACACTACTGTGAGACCACGTGTAAGATCCAATCGTACCGAAATATCCTTTCCATGGTGTCAGATCAAATCACACCACCACCATGCTATCAGGATCTGGCTGAAGTTTTCCTTGAGAAAAATGCTCAAGTGTTGCCTCTCCATAGGGAATATGATTGTTCCATTGATCTACTCCCTAACAGTAAACTACCTTTCGGACATGTTTATCCTCTATCTCAGGATGAACTTTCTCATCTCAAACAGTATTTGGATGAGAATTTAGCGAAGGGGTTTATTAGACCCTCTACTTCTTCCACAGCTGCAGGACTTTTCTTTGTCCGCAATAAGGATCAGAGTCTCAGGCCTATCATTGACTACAGGCAATTAAATAACATCACAATAAAGGATCGCTATCCTTTACCTCTCATTCCGGAACTCATTGAACAGGTGCGTGGAGCCACTTACTTTTCAAAGTTGGATTGAAAACATGGGCATACAAAAACCTGCAGGAGAAAAGTCCTATCTTGGACAATTGGGAGTCATTTTTAGCTGCTATGGACTCTCAATGTTTTTCCTCCCAGAAAGTTACTGCCAAGCCTGCTGAAGGTTCCCGCAGACCCCGGGTACCTAGAGAAAAAAGAAAACCATATGAATATAATGGCTCTGCATGGTCACGGTACAAGCCTGCCTTTAACAGTCAGCCTTGTCACCCTGACACACCTCCAATAAGTCCTGATCCTTCAGAGGAGGAAGAAGAGCCTATGGAGATCGGTCCTGTGCATACCAGGCTGTCTTTAAAAAAAAAAGACCATAGGAGAAACTGCGGCCTTTGTTTCTATTGTGGAGAGGGGGGACATTTTATTACATTTTGCCCAACTCGTCCATCTAGGCTTAAGGCTCTCCCAGTGGGGACCATGCAGATCCGTCCTGTTATCCCAGTAAAACAGCCTGGAACCTGCCAAGGTTCTTGTCAGCCCTGTCCTCGTTCTGTGTCTAAAAAGGGCACCCAGACTTTGGAAATTGTTGAACCCAATGACCTTGGGGAAGCCCCTCCTTCAGCTCCAGTGAACTCTGTACCTCGTTCTAAAAACCCTCCTGTACCTCTTTCTAAAGAAATTCCTGTTTTGGTAAGCACCCTTATTGCTTCCAATCAAAATAATGAAGATCTTACACCTGACTGCACACACGCTTCTAATGGCACAGTGGTACGTAAGGAGGATCTGAAATTGTTCAAAGAAGCATTGAAAGCTATGACTACTACTGATGTTCATGCGTCCGGATTTACTCGGGGGTCCTATAGCAGACACCCTAAAAACCAGCTTTAGAGGCCTTCTGGAGCCGGCCTTATGGGGGGGGGGGGTACTGCAAGATCCTGGTACTCTCAGTGCCTTTCTATCACCTCACTTCCGGGTTGCGTTCCACCACTCAGGTAGGTGGAATGCATATAGGTGTGTATTCCTTTAACAGGGCTGACATCATCATCAGGCGCCGCACTGAGTGGCTATTTCAACTGACTGTCTGCACTCACACATTGTTCGTGCAACCGCTCCTGGTACCTGCCTAACCTGACGCTGCCGAATCTTCCAGCTACATACCCTATACCTGGATTGGCCAGAGCCTCGCTACCTTGTCCTACACTCCCTCACTACTGGCTATTGATAAGTACCCCACAGGGGACCCCCTCTTATCAACAACGCTTGCTATCTATACCTGCATTATAAGAACTATTGCTAGCTCTAGGATACATGCTCTCCAGTATCTACCATCTGCATTTCTAAACCTAGATCGCTAGCTCTTGTGCCTATTATTTGTTACAACCTGCATTACCGAACTAAGCTTAGCAACACCTGTATATCTTGCTTGCTATTATCTATCACCTGTTGATTATACTAGATTGCTAGCTCTTGTGATTGCTATCTATCATCATCTACTATCATTCCTGTAACATCACTATCTGAGTGCTTATCATCATCTACTATCACTCCTCAGAGCCTAAACCTTCAGTGTAACATCTCACTGCTACTTGCATAATTACTATCACTCCTGCAACATCATTATCTGAGTGTTTGTATTTGTGCATACTGAATCAGGCTGAACCACTATGATGAGTCAAGAGAGTTGGATCAGGTGATTTAACAAGATCTCTACAAGACTACTGAGTGGAATTCTGCAGCTGCAAATCCAGTATCCTTGAGCTAAAACCCAGAGCGTTACACCTATACAGGCCGACACTTACTTCTGTATACTGTGTGAATGCCTAATGTACCTCTAGCCATCAAATACACTACATTCTTAGCTGTCAGTTAAACCAATGTGGGCTAATTTTTGGGGCCTATACAGGCCGACACTTACTTCTGTATACTGTGAATGCCTAATGTGCCTCTAGCCATCAAATACTACGTTCTTTGCTGTCAGTTAAACCCATGTGGGCTAATTTTTGGGGCCAATACTGGCCGACACTTACTTCTGTATCCTGTGAATGCCTAATGTACCTTCAGCCACAGAATACTATGTTCTTAGCTGTCAGGTAAACCCATGTGGGCTAATTTTTGGGGCCAATACTGGCCGACACTTACTTCTGAATCCTGTGAATGCCTAATGTACCTTCAGCCACAGAATACTACGTTCTTAGCTGTCAGGTAAATGCATGTGGGCTTATTTTTGGGGCCTGGAATGGCCGACACTTACTTCTTTATCCTGTGAATGCCTAATTTTTCAAGTATATACATATTCACCAGCACACCAAGGATCTTGCAAAAGCAGTCCAAAAACTTTATTCCAAATAAGATCACATCAGAAAAGTATAGTGCACTATATTTTTTGGGGCCTATACAGGCTGACACTTACTTCTGTATACCGCGAATGCCTAATGTACCTCTAGCTATCAAATACTACGTTCTTTGCTGTCAGTTAAACCCATGTGAGCTAATTTTTGGGGCCTATACAAGCCGGCACTTACTTCTGGATACTGTGAATGCCTAATGTACCTCCAGCCATTAAATACTACTTATTTGCTGTCAGTTAAACCCATGTGAGCTAATTTTTGGGGCCTATACAGGCCGACACTTACTTCTGTATACTGTGTGAATGCCTAATGTACCTCTAGCCATCAACTACACTACATTCTTAGCTGTCAGTTAAACCAATGTGGGCTAATTTTTGGGGCCTATACAGGGCGACACTTACTTCTGTATACTGTGAATGCCTAATGTACCTCTAGCCATCAAATACTACGTTCTTTGCTGTCAGTTAAACCCATGTGGGCTAATTTTTGGGGCCAATACTGACCGACACTTACTTCTGTATCCTGTGAATGCCTAATGTACCTTCGGCCACAGAATACTACGTTCTTAGCTGTCAGGTAAACCCCTGTGGGCTAATTTTTGGGGCCAATACTGGCCGACATTTATTTTTGTATCCTGTGAATGCCTAATGTACCTTCAGCCACAGAATACTATGTTCTTAGCTGTCAGGTAAACCCATGTGGGCTAATTTTTGGGGCCAATACTGGCCGACACTTACTTCTGAATCCTGTGAATACCTAATGTACCTTCAGCCACCGAATACTACATTCTTAGCTGTCAGGTAAACGCATGTGGGCTTATTTTTGGGGCCTGGAATGGCCGACACTTACTTCTTTATCCTGTGAATGCCTAATTTTTCAAGTATATACATATTCGCCAGCACACCAAGGATCTTGCAAAAGCAGTCCAAAAACTTTATTCCAAATAAGATCACATCAGAAAAGTATAGTGCACTATATTTTTTGGGGCCTATACAGGCTGACACTTACTTCTGTATAGTGCACTATACTTTTCTCTGATGTGATCTTATTTGGAATAAAGTTTTTGGACTGCTTTTGCAAGATCCTTGGTGTACTGGTGATTATGTATTTACTTGTAACCGATCCAGTTGCCAACTGGTGACAAACCAGGAAGGTGTGCGATAGGAATATGAACTCTACTGCCTAATTTTTCAGACCGGAAATGAAAAACAATGGGTCTGTAAAGGTTCCGCCAAATTGTGGAATGGATGGGGACCCATTTTACAGATGTGTGAATAGACCCTATATGTATTAGACATGTATTTACCGGCTGCTGTCAGTTCTGGCTGATTTATGAAAAAAACATTTTTTTTTTGCTGTAAAAAAAAAAACATTTAGGGCAACTTTTTCAATTGCAATACTTCTGTTATAAACAGGCAAAAAATTTGGGGGAGCATACCCATGTATTTCCAAAGCTGCTGCAGCTATGAACCAAAAGACATGTATATTAAAAAAGAATAGCGCGCAAATGCAAAAGAAATTACTACCAAATCTGAAGAGAGTCCATAAATAAAAATGGGGGTTTGGTCCCACCATATGGCCATATCGTGCTCAAGCCCACTACTGCGTCAAACTACCCCATTATCAGTGGGTCCTACACTATCCATGAAAAAGAGATGAATCCAACCTTTCTAACCCTTGGAGATAATACTCCTTGCTGGGAAAAATGTGCAAATGCACTACAGGGGACTCCTCCTACATCCACTTGATGGTGGACACTGATTGAGTACAGGTGTATGTGGGGGGTGGGGAGGGCTGCTCAACCTCGATAGTCTGGTCAGACCGAATACATAATAAACAGGCAAAAAATTTGGGGGAGCATACCCGTGTATTTCCAAAGCTGCTGCAGCTATGAACCAAAAGACATGTATATTAAAAAAAAATAGCGCGCAAATGCAAAAGAAATTACTACCAAATCTGAAGAGAGTCCATAAATAAAAATGGGGGTTTGGTCCCACCATATGGCCATATCGTGCTCAAGCCCACTACTGCGTCAAAGTACCCCATTATCAGTGGGTCCTACACTATCCATGAAAAAGAGATGAATCCAACCTTTCTAACCCTTGGAGATAATACTCCTTGCTGGGAAAAATGTGCAAATGCACTACAGGGGACTCCTCCTACATCCACTTGATGGTGGACACTGATTGAGTACAGGTGTATGTGGGGGGTGGGGAGGGCTGCTCAACCTCGATAGTCTGGTCAGACCGAATACATAATAAACAGGCAAAAAATTTGGGGGAGCATACCCATGTATTTCCAAAGCTGCTGCAGCTATGAACCAAAAGACATGTATATTAAAAAAGAATAGCGCGCAAATGCAAAAGAAATTACTACCAAATCTGAAGAGAGTCCATAAATAAAAATGGGGGTTTGGTCCCACCATATGGCCATATCGTGCTCAAGCCCACTACTGCGTCAAAGTACCCCATTATCAGTGGGTCCTACACTATCCATGAAAAAGAGATGAATCCAACCTTTCTAACCCTTGGAGATAATACTCCTTGCTGGGAAAAATGTGCACTTGCACTACAGGGGACTCCTCCTACATCCACTTGATGGTGGACACTGATTGAGTACAGGTGTATGTGGGGGGTGGGGAGGGCTGCTCAACCTCGATAGTCTGGTCAGACCGAATACATAATAAACAGGCAAAAAATTTGGGGGAGCATACCCATGTATTTCCAAAGCTGCTGCAGCTATGAACCAAAAGACATGTATATTAAAAAAGAATAGCGCGCAAATGCAAAAGAAATTACTACCAAATCTGAAGAGAGTCCATAAATAAAAATGGGGGTTTGGTCCCACCATATGGCCATATCGTGCTCAAGCCCACTACTGCGTCAAAGTACCCCATTATCAGTGGGTCCTACACTATCCATGAAAAAGAGATGAATCCAACCTTTCTAACCCTTGGAGATAATACTCCTTGCTGGGAAAAATGTGCAAATGCACTACAGGGGACTCCTCCTACATCCACTTGATGGTGGACACTGATTGAGTACAGGTGTATGTGGGGGGTGGGGAGGGCTGCTCAACCTCGATAGTCTGGTCAGACCGAATACATAATAAACAGGCAAAAAATTTGGGGGAGCATACCCATGTATTTCCAAAGCTGCTGCAGCTATGAACCAAAAGACATGTATATTAAAAAAGAATAGCGCGCAAATGCAAAAGAAATTACTACCAAATCTGAAGAGAGTCCATAAATAAAAATGGGGGTTTGGTCCCACCATATGGCCATATCGTGCTCAAGCCCACTACTGCGTCAAAGTACCCCATTATCAGTGGGTCCTACACTATCCATGAAAAAGAGATGAATCCAACCTTTCTAACCCTTGGAGATAATACTCCTTGCTGGGAAAAATGTGCAAATGCACTACAGGGGACTCCTCCTACATCCACTTGATGGTGGACACTGATTGAGTACAGGTGTATGTGGGGGGTGGGGAGGGCTGCTCAACCTCGATAGTCTGGTCAGACCGAATACATAATAAACAGGCAAAAAATTTGGGGGAGCATACCCATGTATTTCCAAAGCTGCTGCAGCTATGAACCAAAAGACATGTATATTAAAAAAGAATAGCGCGCAAATGCAAAAGAAATTACTACCAAATCTGAAGAGAGTCCATAAATAAAAATGGGGGTTTGGTCCCACCATATGGCCATATCGTGCTCAAGCCCACTACTGCGTCAAAGAAATACTTCTGTTATGACATTGTCCATGTGCTGGGACTATTTGTGAACAGCTAGTACGTCTTTTGTGGCTGCAAATGTGACCTAAAGGTTTTTAAAGTTCGCCTCCCATTAAAGTCAATGGTGCCTGCCGCAAACTTGCGGTTCGCAGACTTTTGAGAAAATTTGCGGCTGACGTTCGCGAACCGCCCCGGCCGATATTTGTCCATCTCTACAAATCATATTGTAATTGAATGTTATTAAAAATTACCTTTCCTTTTCAATCTGCAGCCGTTGTAATTTTTCTGAAAATGCAATGCAATATGGCTTCCTGGAGCTGTTCTGTACACAGAATGTATACTGACCACACCCCAGAAACATAATTTCCTGCTTGTGTGATTGGCTCACCAATTTTCCTAGAAGTCTGCCAAAGATTTCGGGCATCCCCTGCAACAAAAATGTCATTTTTGGTGAGATTCTTCCATTAGATGCAAGTCAGATTTCGGGCATCCCCTGCAACAAAAATGTCATTTTTGGTGAGATTCTCCCATTAGGAACACGTCTAAAGGGATGCAGGCCCAGCAGATTTCCTCATTATTGCCCTGCAGCTGCCACAGCTGATAGATAATTATGAAACCACTCCCATCTGACCCACTAAGCACAGAGGTATAGAGGAACAAACAATGATTTCTTCAGAATAACTAAAGGTAGGAATCTGCAACAAGGTTTGTTAAAATCTTTGTTATGTACAGAGATTACCCAGAGGGGAATGTTTTTTTTTCTCAACAAAAGTGGAGTTTTTAAGAAGAGCTTTACGTAAACAAATTGAAAAATATTATACCATACAATAAAGTGCAATGTGCAGTAAACATATCTAAAACTATGCATATGAATAATATACCAAAGGATCAAAAGGGGCGCTCTGGCTCAATAAAATCCAAACACTATGCCAAAGCAATCAGATCAATGGATAAAAAATAAGAGTGATAATAACAGCTTCCACTTTAAAAACACTTATACCGTATATACTTGAGTACAAGCCGAGTTTTTCAGCACATTTTTTGTGCTGAAAACGTCCCCCTCGGCTTATACTCGAGTCAAGAAAAAAAAAAAAGTCCCTGGCCGCTCCGATGTGCTTAAGCTTTAAAAATGGCGCCGCCCGGCGCATACATGTCATTGCGCACGCGCCGCCGCCACTCGGGAGAGGCCGGGAATAGCCGAAAGTATACGAGCGGCGCGAGCGCAATGACGTGTCTGCGCCGGGCGGCGCCATTTTTAAAAGGCGCCTCTGGAACATGTAAGTGAAACTGCTGCACTACCTGCCATTATGCAGGGCTGCGGGCATACTACAAGGGATGCAGTGCTGCGGGCATGGTCCACCTGTACCATGCCCACAGCACTGCATCTCCTGTAGTATGCCCACAACCCCGGATCCTCTTGTACCATGCCAGTCACCCTGCATTCTCCTGTACCATGCCAGTACCCTGCATTCTCCTGTACCATGCCAGTACCCTGCATTCTCCTGTACCATGCCAGTACCCTGCATTCTCCTGCACCATGCCAGTCACCCTGCATTCTCCTGTACCATGCCAGTCTCCCTGCATTCTCCTGTACCATGCCAGTCTCCCTGCATTCTCCTGTACCATGCCAGTCACCCTGCATTCTCCTGTACCATGCCAGTCACCCTGCATTCTCCTGGACCATGCCAGTCACCCTGCATTCTCCTGTACCATGCCAACCACCCTGCATTCTCCTGCACCATGCCAGTCACCCTGCATTCTCCTGTACCATGCCAGTCACCCTGCATTCTCCTGTACCATGCCAGTACCCTGCCAGTACCCTGCATTCTCCTGTACCATGCCCGCCGCCCTGCATTCTCCTGTACCATGCCCGCCGCCCTGCATTCTCACCCTAGGCTTATACTCGAGTCAATCATTTTTCCCATCTTTTTGTGGTAAAAGTAGGGGCCTCAGCTTATACTCGGGTCGGCTTATACTCGAGTATATACGGTAGTAAAATTCAAATCTATTCCAATGACAATAAAATCAATGTTGTAGATAGTAGTGCATAAAAAGGATAAAAAATTCCATAATATAAATAAATATTTAAATAGCAAACACCCGTGACACTGAAGGTGAAAGTAGATTCAATTCCAAAAACAGTTCATGTTACTCTATAGTGTAAAAATGTACTTCCACTGCACCGCTGACTGATTGTAACCACTCCCTCTGATTCACAGCCAAAAGGGAGTGGTTACAATCAGTCAACGGTGCTGTGGAAGTACATTTCTATGCTGGAGTAACATGAACTGTTTTATGAATTGAATCTACTTTTACCTTCAGTGTCACGGGTGTTTGCTATTTAAATATTTATTTCAATTATGGAATTTTTAATCCTATTTTTGCTCTACTATCTACAACATTGATTTTATTGTCATTAGAATAGATTTGAATTTTTTCATGCATATGAGTGTATGATAACCATTAATTCTGGTAAGAGTATTAACTCCCCCTCCCGGGTGGTGGATGCGCATGTCCTGGTGACTCCTTTTTTGGATTAAGACACCTTTGGTTGAGGTGGACTCTATTCCTAACTGTTTGTTTGGACTGTTGTTTGGACTGTTGCGATAAAGGTAGCTCCCCATTTGCAGTGGACTGTCAGTTTATGCACTTTCTATTTCTATTTTTTATGGTATTTTTTGCACAGCTATGAGCTAATGTTATCAAACATGGTTTGAATATGTTTATTGCATATTGCACTTTATTGTATGGTATCATATTTTTCAATTTGTTTACATACCAAACGTACTTGCTTACACAGGTACATCTGTTCATACATGACAGGTACACTTCTCACTAAGCGTGGCACTTTTATTATCCTTAAGATTAAAGGAAAAGAAAGTCTGACAAAAGGAAACTAAAGCAGCCACTGCATCTAAAGGCAAATATTACGTTTTTGTTTTTGGGTTTAGATTTGCTTTAATTAACAGAAATTCACCTCAACAAACACATCATAGGTTTTAAAACATTTTTTAGTCTGTACTGTGGAGTAAAGGAGCTCTAAATGACTCACAAGGTCTGTAATTACCTATCCTCCTCTTTACAAGATAATTACTTCGAGCTATTTTTTTTTTCATTCTATTAAGCCTCCTGTATCATTTGACCAGTTTGGCATGGAGGTTCTCAAAGGGCCTACACAGAGCCCTGACCTTAACCCTATTGAATAACGTTGGAAAGAAATGGACTACCAATTACAAGGCAGGTCTTATTATCCAACATCAGTACCTCAAAAATACTCTTTTGGCTGAATGGGTACGAATCCCCACTGACACACTCCAAAATCTGGTGGAAAGCCTTCCCAGAAGAGTGGGAGTAGGTATAACTGCAAAAAGGTTTTGCAAATCCCTTCTCTCCAAACAACACTTTTCCAGGTGTTCCTCCACAGCTGCATATGCTGATATGTACCTCACAATGAAACCTAAAACTGGTTTTAGTGTGAGGTACATATCAGCATATGCAGCTGTGGAGCAACACCTGGAAAAGTGTTGTTTGGAGAGAAGGGGTTTCAACCTAGTGAAAGGTGTTTGGAGGAGTGGAAGTGGATCGGAGTGGAGCAGATGATTTAAAGGCATATCAAATTTTATGGTCTGGTGAGTGTCCATTACCTTAGAGAGGGAGCACAAACGGTGTGGTGAAGGAGCACATGATCTGAGTTTATAGGAACTTAAACTCCTCTGAAGAGCACCTGTTGTGTGGACTCTATGGACTGCTAGCCATTTCAATTATTGGTGGCTTTCTTTATTGTGGGAAAAATAAGGACGGTATTTAAAGACAATACATCAGCGCTGCTAATGTTATTATTCCCATGTTCCTAGATGCATATTGGGTAAAATAATATTATTTGTTTATCGAGTTTTATAGTAGCTGCTACTTCTATACAAATAATTTATATTAACCACTTAAGCCCCGGAAGATTTTACCCCCTTCCTGACCAGGCCCTTTTTTGCGATTCGGCACTGCGTGACTTTAACGGACAATTGCGCGGTCGTGCGACATTGTACCCAAATGAAATTGACGTCCTTTTTTTCCCACAAACAGAGCTTTCTTTTGGTGGTATTTTATCTCCTGTGCGATTTTTTGATCATGCGCTATAAACAAAAAAGAGCGACAATTTTGCAAAAATAACAATATTTTCCACATTTTTTTATATGAAATTCCCCCCCCAAAAAATGTAAAAATCAAAATTTTTAAAAAATTTTAGGCCAATTTTGTTTTCTGCTACATATGTTTGGTAAAAAAAATTGCAATAAGCGTATTTTGATTGGTTTGCAAAAAAAGTTATTGCGTTTACTAACTAAGGGAAAGATTTTTGTCATTTTTATTGGTTTTTTTTAACGAGTAATGGCGGTGATCAGCGATTTTTTTTTTTGCGGGACTGCGACATTGTGGTGGACAGATTGGACCCTTGACTGACATTTTTGACACTTTTGGGGGCACCAGTGACATTACTACAGTAATCAGTGACATTACTACAGTAATCAGTGCTATACATATGCACTGTTACTGTAAAAATGACACTGGCAGGGAAGGGGTTAACTTTATTGGAGAAGGAGGGGCTAAGTGTGTCCCTAGGGGCGTGCTTCTAACTGTTATGGGATGTGGCTTGTTGTGTAGCAACAGAGATATACAATCCTACATAGCAGGACCGTATGATCCCTGTTCTTACACAGGGGAGAATGACAGGCGGCTTTGTTTACATCAGCCGCCTGCCTTTCTCCATCTGTAACGGACGATTGCGAGTGGTCGGCAGACATCAGGTCCGCTAGGCACACGCGCGGGGGTGTCTGTGAACGAGCGGGGACGGGAGCGCGCCTCCGGTGATGCGCGCTCGCCCCCTATTAGCTCGCAGGCGAGTGACGTACCAATACGTCACTTTGCCTGCACGGGGCTGACCGCTGCAGTATATGTACTTGCGGCGGTCGGCAAGTGATAAAGATAGTTTGGGGGAGTTTCTAGATCCTCTTAAATAGAGCGCTGGGTGGGTGTTTGCAAGTGATTTCTCATTAGCAACCACTACTGTTTTGTATGTTGTGGTTTTACTAAGGAATGTGGTGGATTGTATTCCCTGCTTTACAGGGAATAAAAATGCATTACTTCCCCAATGACAAGACAAAGCTCTGCCTTGTTTACATAAGCAGAGCTCTGTCATCATATACTGATGATGATATTTTTCACCCATCAATCAAACAAAAAATTGACTATTCAAGCACAGATCTTAACTTCCAAGACACCACAGTATCCATCAAGGGTGATAAACTTCACACCTCAATATGCAGGAAACCTACTGACCAACACAACTATCGCCACAGGTTCCACCCCATCACACCAAATGAGCCATCATACAGAGCAAGGCCACCAAATACCACCACATTTTCTCTGATCCAGAACACAGAAAAGAACATCTCAGAATAGAATATAAATAGGTGTCATGCTGCTCTCAATATTACACAAAAGCTATAACCAAAAAAGGTTAAGAAAATCACCAATTATGTGCTAATAAATACATAAGACCAGGTGATTCTATACAGGTGGCCAGGAGTTGCAGCAGAGCGGGAAGTCTGTTTTGATCCTACATGCCAAGTTAGTGATGATAGGCATAGAGTGGAGCCGGGTGACATTGCTTCTAGGAGCAGCAGAATAACGAAGTAGTGCCTTGTAATACTAGTAAATGTACCATGCATATCTTTCTGAAATATATGTAAGTGCATTGGCTTTATTTTATAAATATATTTGTTGGAAATAATTGCACAATGGGAACTGTTACTTTCTTCTTTAGAGCACATCGGTATTGGCAAAGGAAGACGTCTCCTTCCCTCTTAAAGTGATTTATACCCAGTCATCTCTACATGAATTAGTGAAGTGAAAAAAGAGAAATGGTGTGTACTAACCCTTGAGATGGCAAAGCACATTTGAACCTATATCCAACATGAGTCTTATCTTGAAGATGAGAGGCTAAGATTCATTGAGGTGGACCATGTGTGGATTTGCAGTTTGAGGTGGAGAACGGAAGAAACTGTAGGATAGTAACCCCAAAGGAGGAAGAGTGTGTTGTGACCTTTATTATATATGGGTCACATGTAAAAGGTGAGAAGCTGAACTAATTGAGGTGGCGCATGAGTGTTTTTCAAGCACTGAACAACACTGAATAATATAGTACGGGGGTATTATACTGGAGACTGTTACACTGATTTATAATCACTGATTTTAGGGATTCATGTTAGTATGTATATTACTATATGTATAGTACACAAACAGACCATGCAGTTTTGAAGTCATTTTATGTATTCATTTGCACATAAATGGTAGTCTGCTTAAAGGATAAGTTCATTTTTAGAAAAAAAAACATTAAATGCACATTTTTGCAGGTAAAAAAAATGTGCATTTATTATTTTTTTATTTTGGAGCATGTAAAGCATTGCACCAGTGATCAGCAGATCTCTGGTGCCATGCAGGTCTCCAACAGATCTGACAGTGTATCTGTGTGCCTCTACATCCCATACGGGCAAGCAGATACAATCTGACAGGAAGAATTAATGAACTACCATATCGCTCCTGAGTGCTGTGGTAGTTCATTGAGAACTACAAACCGACAACCACAAAAGATGTTGGGGCTTATAGTTCAATTTACACACAGAGCTGTGTGAATGAATGACGCAGCTGTGTGGGCGCTGATTTTATAAAGTGACCGCTAGCATGGGGAACTTCTCCCCTTACTACTGTGCAGCGGCTGCAGCATTAGGAACATGGTGGAAATGGGTGGAACACGTAACATGTTCCCAAAGGTGAGCTTATCCTTTAACCACTTTACCACTAGAGCATTTTGCTGTCTTACGTCTGGGCCACTTTTTGCGATTCCGGGCTGTGTGACTTTAACGGACAATTGCGCAGTCGTGCGATGCCATACCCAAACGAAATTGACGTCCTTTTTTTCCCACAAACAGAGCTTTCTTTTGGTGGTATTTGATCACCTGTGCGATTTTTACTTTTTGCGCTATAAACAAAAAAAAGCGTTTATTTTGAGAAAATAACAATATTTTTCACATTTTTTTATATGAAATTCCCCCCAAAAAAGATGTAAAAACCAATTTTTTTTTTTAATTTTTGGCCAATTTGTTTTCTACTACCCATGTTTGGTAAAAAAAAATCGCAATAAGCGTATTTTGATTGGTTTGCGCAAAAGTTATTGCGTTTACTAACAAAGGGAAAGATTTCTGTCATTTTTGGTGTTTTTTTTTTTAACGAGTAATGGCGGCGATCTGCGATTTTTTTTGCGGGACTGCGACATTGCGGCGGACAGATCGGACCCTTGACTGACATTTTTGACACTTTTGGGGGTACCAGTGACATTACTGCAGTAATCAGTGCTATAAATATGCACTGTTACTGTAAAAATGACACTGGCAGGGAAGGGGTTAACTTTATTGGAGAGGGAGGGGTTAATGTATGCCTGGTGCTTACTGACGTGTGGGGGGGAGGTGACTGTGTGAGACAGGGACAGATCAGATGTCCAGCTATGCTGAACACTCCGATCTGTCACTCCCTGTCACTGAGGAGATCCGCCCGCTTGTGTTTACACAGGCGGGCGGATCTCCACACTAGATCCCCGACGATCGGGGCTCCTCCCCTGGCCCAACTACCGCTGTGAATGAAAACAGCGGGAGCGCGCCTCCGGCGGTGCGCGAGCGCCGCCTACAGGGGAGGAGTCTGGCAACGTAGGTCTACGTCGTCAGACCTACAAGAGCCACTTTGCCGCAGTACTATTACAGTACTTAGTGGTAAAGTGGTTAATCTTATTTGGTTATACAGTACTATGCAAAAGTTTTAGGCAGGTGTGAAAAAAATGTATATCTTGTATATCTCTGTTGCTACACAACAAGCCACATCCCATAACAGTTAGAAGCACGCCCCTAGGGACACACTTAGCCCCTCCTTCTCCAATAAAGTTAACTCCTTCCCTGCCAGTGTCATTTTTACAGTAACAGTGCATATATATAGCACTGATTACTGTAGTAATGTCACTGGTGCCCCCAAAAGTGTCAAAAATGTCAGTCAAGGGTCCAATCTGTTCACCACACATTATCTTTTAAGTAGGTTTATTAAAATAATGTATTAAAAATACTCACAAACGAGTTCTTGATAAAAGGCACATCAAACAAAGTTTAAGAACCTCAGCATCGAGATCGGGATTGGATCGCCCCCCGAAGCTGTACAGGCTTGCGCGTTTCGAGGCCAAGCCTCTTCTTCAGAGCCTGCAAACAAACTGCAAACAAAATCAAATTTTGACTCCTCAGTCCAGAGCACCTGCTGCCATTAGATTTTCCTTCTGTTCACTCACTTTGCATTTTTTAAATTTATATAAATAAAAAATTTAAATATATATATTTTTTAAGCATTCATACTTTATAGCATTTCTGTACACCTGCCTTAACCTACAATACTGTAGTTTTTACATAATATTGAGAGCAGTGCAACACTTACCATATTTATATTCAATTTACATCTTTTTATGTGGGAACACAAGACAGTGATCACAGGCAGCTCATAGTAGCCATCTTTACAATATTATACAGACAGCGAAAGAGTATAGATTCATAGTTTTCAAACATTTTACAATGCTAGCGAAATCCTTCAATAAAAAAGGTTATAACAACAAACCCATCAATACAAGCATAAACACAGCCTTGAAAATCCAAAGAGAATATCTCTTACAATTCAAAGAAAAAAAAACCTTGTGCCTCTAGTAACTGCATAAAATTCGGCACTAGAAAGAATAGAAGAGATAACAAAGGATGAAACTCTAAAAGAAACATTCCAACAAACCCCAATGCTGGCTTTCAGGCAACCACCCAACTTTAGATTTTTAAATTTTCAAATATAAATGCCATAGTTTGTGTACTCAATAACTTGTCTACAGACTAAATACACCGATTTGGGTTATTTTCACCAAATGTAGCAGAATACAGTTTGGCCTAAATTTATGAACAATGATTATTTATTTGCAAAATTGTAAAACAGAAAGAAAAACATTTTTTTTTGTTTATTTAGGAAATATAAAAAAATATATATAAAAATAACAGTGGTAATTAAATACCACCAAAAGAAAGCTCTATTTGAATTAAAACTGATGATAATTACATACAGATACAGTGTTGCATGACCCCACAATTGTCATTGAAGTGTGACAGCACTGAAAGCTAAAAACTGGCCTGGGCAGGAAGGGGGTGAAAGTGCCCAGTATTGAATTGGTAATATCCAGTTACATTTTATGTATTTAGGGATGCAACTAGCTTTTTTTTTACAACAAACTACTGAGCTGGATAGAACCAGTTCTTGAGGGAGTCTATTCCACACTTTCATAGCTCCAATTGTGAAGAAGCCTTTCCAGATGTGAAGATTAGATATATTTTTCCCCAGTGTTAAAGAGTGCCCCTTGTGCTTTGTAATGACCTGAAAGTAAATAACACCAAGTTCATTATATGAACCACTTATGTGTTGATTTATGTTGATCATATCCCCCCTTTATTATATCTCTTCTTCTCAAGAGAGAATTCATTCAGTTCCTCTAATCTTTCCTCGTGGGTTGCCTCTTATCAGTTTGGTTGGCCTTCTATGCACTTTCTCCAGTTCTCTGGTATCCTTTTTGTGAAATGGTGCTCAAAACGGAACTGTGTATTCCAGATGAAGTCTTACTAATAATTTGTACAGGGGCAAAATGATATCTCTCTCTCTCTCTCTCTGGAGTCCAAACCTTTTTTTTTTAGCTGTCTCCTCTCTTGTTAAAACTAACATTTTTTTAAATTCATTTATAATTTTTTTTTTTTTAAAGTAAGGACAAATAGGGGATTACAATAAGAACATAAGGTACAAAACAGCAGTTACAGGCATAATTCATAAAGAAAGGAGTCTTATTTTAACCCATAATACAAAGCATAACAATGAAGACAGACATAAAGAAAAAAAAAATATATCACCATTTAAGCATAGACTTTATACTACTAGTAGGCACTGTATATGCAGGTGCCTCTCACAAGAGGTTTTAGAGATCCTAATAGACATTCAGTGTACATAACAGCTACAAGGATAAAAACAGGTACACAATCATCATGGATGTGTATGAAAGAAGTACAAAAAGTAAGTCAAGTTGGGCTGCAATCTATTCAGGGGAGTGACTACTCAAGTGCAGTGCATTGACACACACACTGCGGTAGAATGTATCCAGCAATGCCGATTTCCAAACATTAAAGTATTTAGATGGGCATCCCCTGTGGATGTATAAAAATGTAATGTATGGCAGATTATTATTTATTTAATGAATCCAAGCTGTTGATTTGGAGGGTATAGCCCTCACCCACTGTCTTGCTATCAGTTTTCTAGCTGTGTATAGGGTTTCATGTAAGAACATTTTGGGAAATTTATCAAAGACTGGGTTAGGAAAAATACCTATACTGTAGAAATCAGTTTGACATAACAAGCACTGTTAAGGGTACAAGTTTTATGGGGAGCCCATGGTGTCATGGAGGAATTTGACAACCTGTGTCCAGGATCCCTGCATAATAGGACAAGCTCATAGTAAGTGATAAAAGGTACCGCAGGTAAGGTTTCACTAAGAACAAGTAGTACTTTAGGCACTCTTATCTAGAGGGCTAATCTAAGCGGGGGGGAGATAGATTCGCTGCATAATATATATCTGAGTGAGGCGATCTGACAACCTAGGTAACACTGCCTTGCAGGTGTCCAGAATCTCCCCACGTCTTCATCATCCATTTCTTTTAAATCCACTTCCCACTGCGACGTAAGCCCATTAACCCAACTTGGACATTCTGTAAAATAAAGATATCAATTTGTGAGTTTTCCCCTTTAACCACTTCCATAAGGGGGTTAGACACTGGCTGCGGGAATGAAGAGGAAAATTGGGTTTGTAAGGCATGATGGGTCTTTAAATACCTAAAAAATATATTAGCCATGGAGAATTTGTCCTTCAGCCTGTCAAATGTTTTGAGACTGCCAGAGGACAAAAAGTGACATAGGAAATATAAGCCACTAGCACTTCATAGATCTGAATTAGAGATAGAAAGAAATTCAGGAAGTGATTTATTGTTCCATATAGGAGGGTAATCATTATACTGTGGAAGGTTTAGCTTATCAGAGGCCAAGTCCCAAATTCACCTATTTTAATACAAAAGGGATGTTCAGTCCCCTGGCGAGACAGTCCCCGTAGAACACATATGATGGCACTAAAAGGGTCAGAGGTCAATTGTGTCCATTGAGGGCAAACAAGAATGCTAAATATAAGCTTGTCTGTTTTGCCTATATGAAATAAATGTGACAGTTGAGCTGCAATATAATATATTTTGAAGTCTGGGAGAGCTGCTCCTACAAGATCCATAGGGTTTCTGAGCATTCGCCAAGGAAGTTTGAGTCTACTAGAACCCCACACAAATGGGATAAGTTTAGCCTCCAGAAATTTTAAATATCTTGGGGGCAGGTAGACTGGAGAGAATGCCATATAAGATACAATATCTTAAGGAGGAGTATCATTTTTATAAAATGTATTCTTCCCCTGACTCTAATGAATTGACCATAGAATACAGAGGTTCAAGAATGAAGGAAATGTAGTCAGCAGGAGACTTAGTCACATACACTCCTAAGTATTTAATCTTACTAACACTTTGTAGAGGGAAAGAGGCGTGGTCTCTGGGTGGTGGAAAACAATCAATGGGAAGTATCTGGGATTTTTTCAATTTTTTTTGAGGCCAGAGAATAGCCCAAAGAGGAGGAAGAGGAGTAGGAGGAGTTCGGAACAGGAGGCAAATTGAAGCGCCCTGCAATCCTTGGCGGTGGAAGGAGATGCGCCAAACAAATTTAAAAGGTGTATCTCACACGTACTGATACAGACTATGCCGTAATTTAATTTTTTTCACCTCAAAAGGGTGTATATTGAATAGCGGAATAGAAAAAAATTTTATAAAACGGTGTATCTCACACGTACAAACACAGACTAGGCCCCGATTACAATTTTTTGTACCCTAAAGGGAGGATGAGGATGAGGAAGAGGAGTAGGAGGAGTTGGGAACAGGAGGCAAACTGAAGTGACCTGCAATCCTCGGCGGTGGAAGGAGATGCGCCAAACAAATTTTAAAGGTGTATCTCACACGTACCAATACAGACTATGCCGTAATTTAATTTTTTACACTCCAAAAGGGTGTATATTGAATAGCGGAATAGGAAAAATTTTATAAAACGGTGTATCTGACACGTACAAACACAGACTAGGCCCCAATTACAATTTTTTGTACCCTAAAGGGAGGATGAGGATGAGGAAGAGGAGTAGGAGGAGTTCGGAACAGGAGGCAAACTGAAGCGCCCTGCAATCCTCGGCGGTGAAAGGAGATGTGCCAAACAAATTTAAAAAGGTGTATCTCACACATACCGATACAGACTATGCCGTAATTTAATTTTTTACACTCCAAAAGGGTGTATATTGAATAGCGGAATAGAAAAAAATTTATAAAACGGTGTATCTCACACGTACAAACCCAGACTAGGCCCCGATTACTATTTTTTGTACCCTAAAAGCAGGATGCGGAGTAGCAGGAGTTCGGAACAGGCAGGAGGCAAACTGAAGCACCCTGCAATCCTCGGCGGTGGAAGATGTGCCCCAAAAATTTGGAAGGTGTATCTTACAAGTACCGAAACAGACTATGCCGCAATTTAATTATTTTTACCCCAAAGGGTGTAGATTGAATAGCGGAATAGAAAATATGATATCAAAAGGTGTATTTATCTCACACGTACAGACCCAGACTAGGCCCCGATTACTATTTTTTGTACCCTAAAGGCAGGATGAGGAGTAGGAGGAGTTCGGAACAGGCAGGAGGCAAACTGAAACACCCTGCAATCCTTGGCGGTGCAAGATGTGCCCAAAAAATTGGAAAGGTGTATCTCACACGTACCGATACAGACTATGCCGCAATTTAATTATTTTTACCCCAAAAGGGTGTAGATTGAATAGCGGAATAGAAAATATGATATCAAAAGGTGTATCTATCTCACACGTACAGACCCAGACTAGGCCCGATTACTATTTTTTGTACCCTAAAGGCAGGATGAGGAGTAGGAGGAGTAGGAGGAGTTCAGAACAGGCAGGAGACAAACTGAAGCACCCTGCAATCCTCGGCGGTGGAAGATGCGCCCCAAAAATTTGGAAGGTGTATCTCACATGTACCGAAACAGACTATGCCGCAATTTAATTCTTTTACCCCAAAAGGGTGTAGATTGAATAGCGGAATAGAAGATATGATATCAAAAGGTGTATCTATCTCACACGTACAGACCCAGGCTAGGCCCCGATTACTATTTTTTGTACCCTAAAGGCAGGATGAGGAGTAGGAGGAGTTTGGAACAGGCAGGAGGCAAACTGGAACACCCTGCAATCCTCGGCGGTGTAAGATGCGCCCCAAAAATTGGAAAGGTGTATCTCACACGTACCGATACAGACTATGCCGTCATTTAATTCTTTTTACCCCAAGGGTGTAGATTGAATAGCGGAATAGAAAATATGATATCAAAAGGTGTATCTATCTCACACGTACAGACCCAGACTAGGCCCCGATTACTATTTTTTGTACCCTAAAGGCAGGATGAGGAGTAGGAGGAGTTCAGAACAGGCAGGAGGCAAACTGAAGCACCCTGCAATCCTCGGCGGTGGAAGATGCGCCCCAAAAATTGTAAAGGTGTATCTCACACGTACCGATACAGACTATGCCGCAATTTAATTCTTTTTACCCCAAAGGGTGTAGATTGAATAGCGGAATATAAAATATGATATAAAATTGGTGATTTTTCAATAGCACATGTGAACACAGCAGTGTCTTATGTCACAGTCAGCTCTGCAGCAGGCTATGAAGGGAAAAAAAAGAAAATTCCC
Source organism: Pelophylax lessonae (assembly GCF_965119305.1). NCBI lineage: Eukaryota > Metazoa > Chordata > Amphibia > Anura > Ranidae > Pelophylax > Pelophylax lessonae. The sequence continues at coordinate 123,674,617 of NC_138770.1, forward strand.
CTTTAAGTTTGTAATTTTTAAATAGATTAGTACAGACTATGCCACAATTTAATTTTTTTTAACCCAAAAGGGTGTATATTGAACAGTGGAATAGAAAAAAGTGTATAAAATTGAAAATCACTTAATAGCACATGTGAACACAGCAGTGTCTTATGTCACAGTCAGCACTGGAGCAAAAAGGCTATGAAGGGGGGAAAAAAATCCCTGTTAACTTGTAGTAAAATAGATTTAAGATGAACGCTGCACACAACTGACTGATAAAAAATAGATTTTTTTTCTCCCTCCTCCTCCTCCTCCTCAGTGGGCTCAAGTGAGGGCAAAAAGATTGTTCACTGCACCACCCCCCACACAGCAAAATCGATGTATACTGTCCCTGCCTAATCTCCAGCCTGTCCCTAATATGCTCAATAAGATCGTTCACTGCACCACCCCCCACACAGCAAAATCGATGTAGAAGACTGACCCTGCCTAATCTCCAGCCTGGCCCTAAAATGCTCTAATAACTTTTCCTGCCTGCACTCCGACCTGTCCCTGCATTCTTTTCGGACACAATTTTTCACAAAATCACTGTCTGTCCCTAATCAGCAGCCAGCACGTATGATGTGTGCTCTGTCCCTAAACTACAGCAGAATGATGCGGCGTGCTGGGGGCTCTCGAACTTATAAAGACATGGTCACATGCTTCAGATGGTCAATCACAGCTACTAATACATTAGTAGGCATGGCTGGGATGGCTTAAGGCACACAAGTTAAACGCTTGTTGATTGGCTGTTGAAAGCCCGCCATTAAAAGCGCGCCATTACATACAAAACAGGAAATAAAATGACCGAACATGGATTTTAAACCCGAATATACAGTAAAGTTTTCAGGTCCGTGTTCGGGTAACAAAAATCCAATTATTCGGTACAAACACGAATAATACAGTCCGTGTTCGCTCAACACTAGTCCCAATGGCTGTCCGTGGGGCACATGCGCAGTAGCGCAATCCCACGGACACAGGGACTGGACGCAGAGACACTTGCACTTTATTATATTAGATATATACATATGTGTGTATATATATATATATATATATACATATATACTGTATATATACATACATACATACTTTAACTTATTTATAGTGTTTTATTATATTATAATTTATGATTTTGTGTTTCAAGCTTTATCATACCCGAGATGTTATAAAGAAGAACGCACGGGAAAAAAAAATCATATGTGAATAGTTGGTTTGGGCTGCTCATTCTTAAGAATTACATGCAAAATAATGGTACCGCTTTCAGCACCTAAAATCCGAAAGAATCATACCACCAGGGAGGTTAAGCAACTATCACCCTGGTACGAGTAGTATGGTGGGAGGCCTGCAAATTGATGAACAGTCATTAGAGGAGATTAAAAGAAGTATTACGGCCAGGCATAATGCCTTATTGATTTGTATCGATCAGGGACAATATTACATGGTTTAGGGGCATAGCAAGTATCTTAGCAAGAGTTTTAATATCTACATGTATTCATGAAATAGGACAGTATGATTTTGGAAGTTCCAGATCTTTCCCCAGTTTAGATATGAATATTATAAGTGCCTCTTGCATAGAGGGGGACAAGGTGGAGGTTTCAAAAATATGGTAAAGAGAGATTAGAAGTTTTGGCATAGCCCTCTCTTTCACTTAGCTCACTAACTATCACAATCAAATAACAATTTCAGTTGGTGTTTGCTTTCTTCCTCAGAGAGATTGTCATTGGTAACATTCTGCTAAAACTTTGTGTATTAGTATTACTTAGGGGGTACACTCAGTAAGCTTGTCTTGAATATATGGATGTTAGTACAGATAAAAAAAGACAAGTATCAAGGACAGTACACAGTTGTTTGAGGTGTCTACAAATCTTTAGCCATAAAGTGAATATTAGTATTATTTTTTTTTTGTTGCGGTGCACAAATTGCATGTAATGCTTTTGTCATACATAGCAGGGCACTGCATGCAATATTGGTAAAACCTTGTAGATCACCCCAAACCATTCTAGCACCTAAAATATAACAATCATTTTCAGTGCTAATCTTAAAACAGAATGCAAAAAAAAATCCAGTTCCCTTGCTTTGTTATTTTGTAAAGCTGTCCATAAAGTCATAAAATATAATTTTGTGTAATACCTGTTTTGCATTTGATAAGAAGCATTAATGTCATTACACACTGGACTATATTTTAATCTGACATATTTAGAGTTGCTCTTTTCATAAGACAGTGGCAGCCATCAAAGGTCATTTTCCAGATCTTCTTCATGGCATTTTAAAAATTATCCAAAAATGTGATGATTCTTGTATGGGTAATAAACATCAATGGAAAACAACACCCAAGAGGAACTGTTTGATAGGAAAAGGTTGAATCTTTAGAGGCTACCTTATGATGTCTCTTTACTATTATCTGCTGTTCTCCATTTGTAGGGAGAAGAAGAGAGGACCTTTTTTATATGTTGAAAAGTTTTATTCGTAATAAAAGTAGAACTCTGCGAAGAACAAAAATCACCAATACCTGTGTTAAAGTAACATGGGAGAAGTATAGGCTTCCATTTCTGAGCTGCTTCTGAAAATGCTAGTTGCCTGACTATGATTTGTACATGGGTAAAATTATGCCTCTCATCTCTTTTATCGTTAAAACAGTGATTTTTATTAATGTATTTATTTTTATTAATTAAATTAATTATAAATAGAGGATCATGAAAATGTTATTCAAAAACAAGTTCAAACTATTTTTTTATATACTATATGGCCAGCATTAATAACAAAAATGCAACTTTTTTTGCATGTTTTTCCTTGGGGGAGAAACAAAATGATAAGGGGGTCAAGTAATCTCTTACAGTCCTTGTGCCACATTTCAAACTCATATTCAAAATCAAAACACCTTTCCTAGACTGCAATGAACATTTTTCTATAATAATATATCCAAACATATCAAACAACAAAAATCGATATTAACCACTTAAGCCCCGGAAGATTTTACCACCTTCCTGACCAGGGCCTATTTTGCGATTCGGCACTGCGTGACTTTAACTGACAATTGCGCGGTCGTGCGACGCCGTACCTAAACAAATTTGATGTCCTTTTTTTCCCACAAACAGACCTTTCTTTTGGTGGTATTTGATCACCTGTGCGATTTTTTGATCATGCGCCATAAAAAAAAGTGCGACAATTTTGCAAAAATAACAATATTTTTCACATTTTTTTATATGAAATTCCCCCCCAAAAAATGTAAAAATCAAAATTTTTTAACATTTTAGGCCAATTTGTTTTATGCTACCTATGTTTGGTAAAAAAAAATCGCAAAAAGCATATTTTGATTGGTTTGCACAAAAGTTATTGCGTTTACTAACTAAGGGAAAGATTTTTGTTGTTTTATTTTTTTTAACGAGTAATGGCGGCGATCTGCGATTTTTTTTTGCGGGACTGCGACATTGCGGCGGACAGATCGGTCCCTTGACTGACAATTTTTACACTTTTGGGGTTACCAGTGACATTACTACAGTAATCAGTGCTATACATATGCACTGTTACTGTAAAAATTACACTGGCAGTAAAGGGATTAACTTTTTTTGAGAGGGAGGGGTTAAGTGTGTCCCTAGGGGCGTGATTCTAACTGTGATTGGATGTGGCTTGATGTGTAAGAACAGAGATCAACGGTCCTACATAGCAGAACCGTTTGATCTCCATTCTTACACAGGGAAGAATGACAGGCAGATTTGTTTACATTAGCCGCCTGCCTTTCTCCCGGTGTAACGGACGATCGCGAGTGACACGCGCAGGGGGGTCTGTGACCGAGCGGGGATGGGAGCACGCCTTTGGGGGCGCGCGCTCGCTCCCTAGAGCCTCACAGGCGCTTTGCCTGTGAGGGGCTGACCGCCGCAGTAAAAAGTTGTGTGGCGGTCGGCAAGCGGTTAAAACTGCAGTCATGTCCTTATTTTAAAAACATTTATTGTACAAAAAAAGAATAAAACATACCATGGTAAACCAAACACCAATTAAAATCCCACCCACCAGCTCTCCAATGTGTATCATGTTAACCATGCTGCCACTAGTTTTCCAAAACAACTGTACTCCAGGAACATGAAGGAACAAGGTCATAAAGATCAGCCACATGAGAGCCAGCACAATCAAAAAACATACATGCATCATGATGCCATATTACATAGAATATGTAAAGCATACAGCATGTACATGAAAAAAACAAAGATAAAATATGACACAAAAAAATTGTGTCCTATACAATCAAATAATGGATATTAAAGATTGAGCACAACTAGTAAAACATTTTTAAAGTGTCTCCACTATTTTCTCACTTTTGGTTCCTTGATGTAAAGTTGTTTGGTGCTCAAATTCCTGAAACCATACAGATTACCATTGTCAAAGCTGAACTAGTAATTCAGGAAATGTTGGTACTTGTCACAGGGGTTTGGTTTCTGAGCATATTTCTGGCTTGATGTGAGTTGTTTATTCTCAATCAAACCTGTCTTAATATCAGTAGCACATTGTTCATCAAATAGGATTGTGAGTCTTTGTTTAGCATTTGCCATTTTTGAAGATGGCTAATCCTACGTTTGGTGTCGATCAATTAGTCTATACTGTAGCATTGCCTATTTATTTAGTACTCTCAGATTCATTTGTTTCACAAGCAAGACTTATGTGGCAGCCTGAATTATTATGCAGATAATTGTCTTTTCTGCCAAATATTATTTTTCAAAACAAGATTAGGCAATTTAAAAATATAAATACTTCCAGCAAATCAGAAAAGGGCGATGTCTTTGTATCACAGTGAACACAGGCCTTGCAGATACAATTTCTGAAGGTATAGTCAATTTTACAAAGAGTTTTCACAGCTGCTAACTAGGGATTGCCAGGTGGTGGTGACATAAAAGAGAAAGCAGTCTCTGTGCACAGAAACTAATACATGGAATAGTAAGATGGGGCATGGGGCACTTTAAAGCTGAACTAAAGGGAATTACACAAACTCTACCCTTGCAGCGAGGCCCCCAACAGCAATGGTTAAATGTTCATTAAATCTAGAGGTGCAGAAATAAAATGTATTACTTACCCTAATCTTTGCTCCAGCACTAGAGGGTCCCACTGCAAGGATTTATTTTTGTCTAATGCATGGAGTTCAGTCCTAAACATGAATTCTGTATTTCACTTGGACCTCTCTTTTAAATGAAAAATAAAGTGCTTTAATGTTTTAATCGATATGTGCTAATATTCTAAAGTGAGTACATCAGACTGGGGGCTGGCTGGCTTCCATAAACCTCTCTTAATCCTTTTCAATTTGTTTTTTTCCGATACAGGGATGGAGACACTGGGCATACCTGCTGGTGTCTCACTTAAAGTCCCACATAGCCCACATTGTCTAATATTCTAAAATATACTTTTTAATATACAGTATATGTACACAGGCACAGCATTATATGCTCATACACAATGATTGTTACATAGTTAAATAGTTAGTTAATTAGTCTGGCTGAAAAAAAAAAAAACACAAGTCCGGCCAGTTCAACTAAATAGAGGGAAAAAAAATTATACAATATATACATACACATATACATTTATACACATACACATATACACACACAAACACACATACATACATTGTGCCTTACTAATCCTGTTTTCCTTTTGAAAATCTTTGTGCAATGAAAAAAAGGGAGATAGAAAAATACTAAATTGGCTTTTTTTGAGGTACCCATGATTTGCAATGCTATTATATAAAAATACAAAAGTGTATTGTATGCAAAATCAATAAAGAACCTTATATTAAATCATAGAGACAACCTCCCTCATATGTGCGTTCTAATCAAATACACCTTGACTTGAAGTACATAGATCATGTACTAAATCGTAAATAAGGTAAATGCAGTGCTAAAAGGCTATATATGTGTAAAACATAATATAGACAACAGGAGAATAAAGTAAAACTCATATGAAAACAATGTCACAATCAGAGACAAACAATCCTCAAAAATGCAAATTAAGAGTTGATAAAGTCCATATTAGAAAAAGTCCATATTAAAACAAAAAGGTCCCAAGTGAAAAGGTGGCTTCCAATTGAAAGTGAATGTGATGCTAGTGATAAATTCCAACACCAACAGGATAATATGAATGTGCCCCCCGGAAATAATGGACCCAAAATTCCATATAGAATATGTGTCATTCAGAGCAGATTATGGTAGCAGCTCTCTTCAAACAGCATAGGATTGTCAGATGTGGGTGCCAGGATGACCAGGATATTCAGCAAAGGGACACCCAGACTCCCAAACGGATGGTGCATACATGAAAGTAACCAAACAGTGCAAACTTAGTGTAAAACTGCTTCAGAAAAAATTTATTTAAATGAAAGAATACACTTACAAAAACATATTGTAAGGCAACGCATGTAATGAATAGATGGCAGTATGAGGTTCCTGATGCATTTCATCCGATAGGATATAATCATAGGAGAATTGCCAATTGCCAGGAGGGCAGGTTACAAGGGGGTTAGGAGGGCATGGTACTGGGGGGGGGGGATAGCAGGGCATGGTACTGGGGGTCAGGAGGGCATAGTACTTGGGTATCAGGGGAGCACAGTACTTGGGGGAGGGGGGGTTAGGAAGGCTGGGAGTCTGAAGGGCATAGTACAGGGAGGTCTTGTCATGGTACTCAGGGTGCCCGGAGAGAAGGATACACAGGGGTCAAGAGGGCACACTACAGATGGGACAGGAGGGCACGGTACTGGGGGTCAGAATGGCATGGTAGATAGGAGTCAGGACGGCATGGTACTGGGGGACTGGAGGACACAGTGCACGGAGGTAGGGGTACCCAGAGGTCAGGAGGGCATGATACAGGGAAGTTAGGAGAGCACAGAAGCAGTTTCCTGATGCAGAGTGGCACAGTGAAGCTGCTGTGGCAGATCTACCTGATGTGGCATGCTGTTTACTATGGAACCCCTCTCTCATCCATCCCACGTGATAATACAGACAAGCACTTTGGATGAACTGGAGAGGTGGACCGGTGAGCATCTGCATTCTACACCTGGTGTAAAATAGCCCAGACTTGCCCGAGAAGTACTTTTGAGTTAAAGGGAGAAAAGTGTGGTTGACCTGATGTAAATTAGGTCCATCTTAGTAGGTGAGAGTGGTATAATACTAGTGGTGGAATAAGGAGCACTGCAAATACAAGCAGCTCAAAAACATGTATTAGGGGCATGTATATGAAATTCTGTATTCTATGTATTGAATATTTATTATCCAATGTATACTTTTTGTCTATGTGATATGACTTTTTACAATTACGCGTTGTTTTTTTTTAAGTTTTTACCATGTACCTTTCTGTATCCTCAATATATATGGGTTTCCATGTAGGCTATTAATTAAATACATATTTTTAACATCTATTTAGTTATTTATTCATTACCAGTTATGTTCCTCATATAAAGTCCCAATTTTTTTCTTTTTTTCGAAAACATGTATTAGTGGATAATATCATATACAGCATCTCACAAAAGTGAGTACACCCCTCACATTTTTTGTAAATGTTTTATTATATCTTTTCATGTGACAACACTGAAGAAATTACACTTTGCTACAATGTAAAGTAGTGAGTGCACAGTTTGTATAACAGTGTAAATGTGCTGCCCCCTCAAAATAACTCAACACACAGCCATTGATGTCTAAATTGCCTAAGTGAAAATGTCCCATTTAAGCCCAACTAATTTCCCTCCCCGGTGTCACGTGACCTGTTAGTGTTACAAGGTCTCAGGTGTGAATGGGGAGCAGGTGTGTTAAATTTGGTGCTATCGCTCTCACTCTCTCATACTGGTCACTGGAAGTTCAACATGCCACCTCAAGGAAAAGAACTCTCTGAAGATCTGAAAAAAGAATTGTTGCTTTACATAAAGATGGCCTAGGCTATAAGAACATTGCTAAGACCCTGAAACTGAGCTGCAGCACGGTGCCCAAGACCATACAGTGGTTTAACAGGACAGGTACCACTCAGAACAGGCCTCACCATGTTCGACCAAAGAAGTTTAGTGCACATGCTCAGTGTCAAATCCAGAGGTTGTCTTGGTAAATAGACGTATGAATGCTGCCAGCATTGCTGCAGAGGTTGAAGGGTGGGGGTTCAGCCTGTCAGTGCTCAGACTATATGCCGCACATTGCATCACAATGGTCTGCATGGCTGTCGTCCCAGAAGGAAGCCTCTTCTAAAGATGATGCACAAGAAAGCCCACAAACAATTTGCTGAAGACAAGCAGACTAAGGACAAAGAAAACAAAATACGCTTGTAAAATTCCAGATACAGGTGATCACGGCCGCCTACAGTACGGACCGCGAGATGTGACGGCGCGGCTTCTCCACACGACGCGTTTCCCCTTAGAAGGCGTCAACTGGGATTGGAGGATGTCCACATTGGTAGTTTTTATTGCGCATGCACAGTTTAACCATTATAAAACTTTTAGGTCAGCTTCACTACAAATCCATAGTTCGCAGCACCGATGTCCAAACCTACAGAGCATCCTACACAGTGCAGACATTCCCCCCTCTGCAGCCCCAAGTATGCAAAGGGGCGTCCCGCAGGACAAGGAATGCTTCCACCACCTATGATGCACTTTGAATGTTTCCCAGCTGAAAAGCGCAGACGATACACATGCCTGATCTGTTTGTTTCGCACGCTGTTCTGCCACTAGAACTTGAAGTTGGGAAAGGCAGGGACCCAGTCGCAATCTGCCACCTACCAGTGGTTGACTAGTTGATCGCGATTGTATCCAATGCCACACTGTAGGATCAAAAGGAAACCCTTTAATATCATCCAAAAAATGTGGTTAATAAAAAATATATAATACATCCCCTTTAAACAATATACTGTATTCACTATACTTGTTCATTCAATTTTTTTCTGACCTGCGTCATGGTATAATAGAACTTTCTATTGTAGCACATTATTTTTAAAATATCACGTCTTCCTACTGCATATTAAAAAGAACATCTTTTCTGAATAAAAAAAAAATATATCCTAAAAATACATCCACTAAATATACATAAAGCACTACTAAGTCGGCATCTTGTTTCTGGAATTCTTGATATTTTTTGAAAGACAACATGCCTTTGAAATCTTTAGATTCCTTCCTAGCACTATGAGTAAGATATGAGTAATCATTCGTAGAAAGTATTTTTTTTTTTTTTTGTAGAATATCATAAATTGTACTTTTGAACGATCATTAAAGGGAACCCTAGAGAAATATGTAAGTTGTAATTGATAAGCTGCTTCTAAAAATGATACTGTAACACTTTTCTACCCATGTTAGTCATTATTCATGTCCACTAAATTGCAAAACAGCCAGAGATCATTCTTTTTTTTCTGGCCACCTCTATAGCTCCACCTCCCACCCACTGCTATCAGCTCTAGCACTTGAATTCTAGGATCCTTGGCATCCTAGCAACCAACCACGTGCTAACTTTCACCTGTAGCAATGGGCTGCACTGAGAATGGAATGGAGTAGACTCCAATGAAAGGGGAATAATGGAAATCTAGAGACCCATGATTTATTTTAGGGGGTTGCTCGGGGGACCCCCAATGTAGGGGGTGACTCTGGGGACCCCCCTACATGAGGTAAGGGGAGGACTCTAGGTGCCCTGATGCCCTTGTGCTCTAAGGGTACAGTGCCGCATTTCTCGCTCCCACACTTTCCCCAGGAGAAGATTCTGTATGGCTTGTCCGCAGCAATCTCCCACCAGGTTTGTTGACCTCCAGATGGTCCATTTTTACTGGCACTGCCCTACACCTCCTGAAGAAGCGGGGTTTCCCACAAAATGCATTGAGGCACTCAACGCACGTTGAAGACACCCCAGGCAAATATTGGAAGCTTTATGCTTCAATATCATTGTACAATTGTTAATTTGGGGAGTTTTGTATCTATGGGTAACTCACAAGGGGAGGTGCTATGAAACAATGTATTTTGTGTTTAATTGTTATGTTGTTTTTAACTCCTTGATGATTGCAATACATTTCTGCATTTTTTACTTATGTTTGTGGTGTGGCATCTAAAAAAAATCCATCTTTCCTTTACATATTAATATTTAGACATTAGGATGTGATGACCTTAGCAACACTTTTTATTACATGTTATGGGAGTGAGATCTAGTGCAGACACCCCAAATTGAGATTGATACACATAGGAGAGCTGCAGGAATCTGAAAAAAGACCAAATTGTTGCTTCAATTTGTCAAAAGACTTTAGAGAGCCATTTTTACAGATGTGAAAGGGTCTGGTATTATAAAAAATCATGAAGAGTAGGATTTAACTGAATAGGAGTATAGAGGGCAAAAAGGTTAAAATATATATATATATATATATATATATATATATATATATATATATATATATATATATATATATGTGGTGACTAATAGTAAGGGATCACATCAACTAATAATAAATCATCTTAAAGTGCAATGTGCCAATCATGTGCAAAAATGAATAGATATGATTTCATAAATAATTAAGTACTTTGACGTGGTGATGCAATAAATATATAAATATATAAATATGGTGCCAGTCCAATATGTATATAGAATGTAAAGTGATAGTCCAATAAATCTATGGTAGTATCAACAAAGTGTCCAAAGAAGTCCCAAAGGTGCTTAAGTGCTAGGAGAAAGGTGCAAAATCATGCCATCAATCCAGTGCTGTGAAGTGTGCCGATCCTCCCCCTTTGGATGTTCAACTTACCGGACTAAGATGACCCCTAGTGTCAGGGTTACCTGATCCGAGGCCGAGGTGCTGAGAGGGCTCCCCTTGCGGCTCAGTGCGGCACACCCCTGGAGATGGTACAAAGGGTGTGGCGCCCCAAGTGGCACGGGTTACCAGCTGCAGGCAGGTAGGTAGAACCAGAGCAATCCGAGAGCGAACTGGAACAGGCTGGAATCGCAGCACGGTATGAGTCTTCAAGGCTCTGAAGCAGCCGGGCTACCTTGTGCCAAGGAATAGTCTCTAGTAGCGGAAACCGTGGTACAAGCCGAGGTCATGCACAGGAGACAACCAGAATAGCCGAGGTCTTGAAGCAAGCCGGGGTCATACACAGTAGGTAACGGAAGCAAGGTCAGTGGGAGAAGCCAAGGGTCAAACCAGGAGCAGGAGATCAAACGGAATCAGGAACAAGCCAAGTCACAACAGGAAATCCAAACAGGAAACAGGAAGCACAGGAAACACAGGAAGCTGAGAGATAATCCAGCAATGAGTCTGATCCTATGGCCACCTTTTATAGGCCATTTCCCTGACAGGCCAGCAGAGGGCTGTGTCAGTTGAGTCAGGAGCATCCATTTCTATTACTGGCAATGTTGCCAGTTCTCCTATGGCCATTTCCCTGACAGGCCAGCAGAGGGCTGTGTCAGTTGAGTCAGGAGCGTCCATTTCTATTACTGGCAATGTTGCCAGTTCTCCTATGGCCATTTCCCTGACAGTGCCCCCCCCCGAGGGGCAGCCTCCGGATGCCCAGACGGGCCAGTCTCTCTGAGTGTCTGTTGTGGAACTCCCGGATCAGTCTAGGAGCGTGTACATTATTTGCAGGCTCCCAGGAATTTTCCTCTGCAGAATACCCCTTCCACTTGATGAGGTACTGGGTTTGTCTACCCCTCTTTCTGCAGTCCATTATGGCCTCCACTTCATACTCCCCTTCACCCTCCACCAGGACTGGAGGAGGGGGTAATTCATGCCTACCAGAAAAAGGGCTGGGTACAACTGGTTTTAGCAGAGATACATGAAATACTGGGTGAATTTTGTAGGAGTTGGGTAAAACCAGTTCGAAAGCCACAGGGTTGACCTCCCTTTTGATCTCAAAGGGTCCAACGAATCTTGGACCCAGTTTTCGGGATGGGCAGGAAAGTTTCAGATTAGCTGAGGAAAGCCACACTTTGTCCCCTCTTTTAAAGGTAGGTTCATTTCTTTTCTTTTTATCATAGAACCTCTTGTAATCCGTTTGTGCTTTCTGGACGGCCTCCTGAAGGAATAAGTAGTTCGTCTGAATAGAATTAATCCGGTCTTGGACTGCAGGGACAGATGCTTCCGGAAGGGTATTGGGCAAAAAGGAGGGATGGAACCCATAATTCGCCCAAAATGGGGACTGGTTAGTGGAGGCATGTACCGAATTATTGTATGCAAACTCCGCACATGGGAGAAGGGATATCCAGTCATTTTGGGCAAAAGTACAGAAACAACGAAGATACTGTTCTAGCGTCTGGTTTGTTCTTTCTGTCTGGCCATTGCTTTGGGGATGGTAAGCGGAAGAAAGACATATTTTAATGGACAAGGTCTTACAAAGATCCTTCCAGAATCTGGAGGTGAACTGTACTCCTCTATCGGAAACAATATTATCCGGAAGCCCATGTAGTCTGATTACTTCCTTGATGAATATTTTTGCTGTTTCTGGGGCTGATGGAGTGCCGGTCATGGGCAGGAAGTGGGCCATTTTGGTCAGACGATCCACTACCACCAAGATGGTAGTAAAACCCCCAGATGAAGGTAAGTCAACAATAAAGTCCAATGAGATCATCTTCCAGGGTTGCTCAGGGATGGGTAGAGGCCTTAACAGACCCCAGGACTTGGTGTTGGACCCCTTGTTGCGCTGACAGACAACGCAGGAGCTAACATAAGACTGGCAATCCTTCCTTAAACTGGGCCACCAGAAGGAGCGTTGGATAAGCTCAAGGGTCTTTCGTACACCAAAATGTCCTGCCAGCTGATGGTCATGGAAAGTCTTTAGAACTTGGAGCCTGACTGGTTGGGGAATGAAAACTTTGTCCTGGTGCCAAAGGAACCCGTCTCGACTCTCCAAGGGGAGTATTTCTGTGTCCGCGTACTGGGTGGATGCCTGTTTAATTGAGGATTTTAATTCTGGCTGGATCAGGAAAAAATGTTGTGCTGACAGAATGGTACTTGGTTCCACAGACTCGGGGGCATCAGGGAACATTCGGGAGAGGGCGTCTGCTTTCCCGTTCTTGGAGCCTGGTCGGTAAGTTATGTGGAAATTAAATCTTGAGAAAAATAAAGCCCACCGGGCCTGTCGTGGTCTCAGACGTTTAGCGGCCCTCAGGTATTCTAAATTTTTATGATCAGTGAAGATCAAAATTGGGTGGGCGGCACCTTCCAATAAATATCTCCACTCCTCCAAGGCGGTTTTAATGGCCAACAGTTCTCGGTCACCCACATCGTAATTTCTCTCTGAGGGGCTCATCTTTTGAGAGAAAAAGGCAATAGGGTGAAGTAGGGCCTTAGGTCCTTGGCGCTGAGACAAGATGGCTCCTGTGGCTATTTCTGAGGCGTCTACCTCTAACACAAAGGGTAAAGCCGGATCTGGGTGCTGTAAGACTGGTGCAGAGGTGAACAGTCCTTTGAGTTTGTCAAATGCTGCCTGAGCTTCTGGGGACCATTTGAATCTGGTCTGCTGGCGAGTCAACTGCGTAATCGGTGAAATGATAGCTGAAAAGTCTTTTACAAATCTTCTGTAAAAATTAGCAAATCCTATGAATCGTTGAACACCCTTCTTGTCTGAAGGGGCTGGCCATTCAAGGATAGCTTTCACCTTTTGTGGGTCCATTGCGATTCCCTTGGTAGATATGATAAGACCCAGGAATTGGATGGAAGTCTTTTCAAATTCGCACTTTTCTGCTTTAATGTATAAACCGTGCTTCCTCAGAGTCGCAAGGACTTTTTTCACGTGAGCTCTGTGGAGATCCAGGGTAGCAGAGAAGATGAGGATGTCATCTAGGTAAACGATTACGAAATAGTCCAAAAATTCCCGGAAAATATCGTTTACGAAGTGCTGGAACGTGGCTGGGGCGTTACATAATCCGAATGGCATAACTAAATATTCAAAATGTCCGAACCGGGTCCTGAAAGCCGTTTTCCATTCGTCCCCCTCCCGGATACGAACAAGATTGTAAGCTCCCCGTAGATCAAGTTTAGTAAAGAGCTGGGCAGTTCGGAACCTTTGGAAAAGTTCAGGGATGAGGGGAAGTGGGTATCGGTTTTTAATCGTAATTTTGTTAAGTTCCCTGTAATCCACACATGGCCTTAGTGAACCATCTTTCTTCCCGACAAAAAAAATTCCAGCTCCAGCGGGGGAGGAAGAAGGGCGGATGAATCCCTTTTCAAGGTTCTCATTAATATACAGTCGTAAAGTTTCTAGCTCAACCTCAGATAACGGAAATATACGTCCGAAAGGAATCTCGGCACCAGGAAGCAGTTCAATGGGGCAGTCGTAAGGCCGATGAGGTGGGAGAACATTGGCCGCCTTCTCATCAAAAACATCCAAAAACTCGTGATAGACTGTAGGTATAGCCTGACCGACATCTGGAATTGATTGGATGGTTGAACAACTGGCAGGACTGCTAACCCCAGGAACGAAGCAGTGTTGCAGGCAGTAGGAAGAGGTAAAGGAAATCTCCTTCTTGGCCCAGTTAATCTGTGGATTATGGGCTTGCAACCAGGGAATTCCCAGGATGATGGGGAACATGGGAGAGCAAAGGATGTCAAAACAAATGAATTCCTGGTGGCCAGAGTTTGTTATTGTGAGGATGGGCTTGGTTTCCTGGGTGACAAGTCCAGAACTGGGCAAGGAACCATCGGCCAGATGTACCTCAAGTCGCTGACGTTTATTGCAGAGGGGTACACGGAGTCTTCTTGCCAAAGTCAAGTCCATAAAACAGCTGCAAGCCCCCGAATCAACTATGGCTAGGAGCCGGACCTCCTCTTCCGCCACCTGTAGTGAGACAGGAAGAACGAGATGAGATGGAAAAGATCCGGAAACTTGGAAGTAAGGGCTTTGTGGGAGGAACTTACGGGGTCTCACGGGGCAGTTTCGTAGGAAGTGTCCAGACCCTCCGCAGTAGAGACAAAGATTGGCGTGTCGGCGGCGTTGTCTTTCATCTGCACTTAGTGAAGAACGCACTTGGCCGATCTGCATTGGTTCATCCTCTGCATGGGTAGCGGGGAAAGGTGCTGGTGTTGGAGTGAAGTGGTAAGGGGCCCTAGGCAACATCCAGGTTGGGCGAGAAGTCTGTGAGCGCTCAAACCGACGCTCCCGGAGGCGCCTATCGAGCTGGATAGTAAGTTGAATCAGTCCCTCTAGAGTAGTGGGAGTCTCTACCCTGGCCAACTCATCCTTAAGAGATTCGGATAATCCCAGACGGTATTGGTACCTGAGGGCCGCCTCATTCCAGCACGTATCAGTGGACCACTTGCGGAACTCTACTGTGTAATCTTCGGCGGGGCGTTTTCCCTGCTGGAGGGAATGCAAGGTAGCCTCAGCCGTAGCCACACGCTGAGGATCATCATAAAGTTGGGCCATTAGATCAAAGAAGGTGTCAATAGAATTGAGAGCAGGGTCCTTTTGCTCCAGCAGGCCATGGGCCCAGGCCTGTGGCTCCTCCAACAGTAATGAAATCACAAACCCAACCTTTACAGTCTCTGAAGTGAAAGTCCTAGGCTGGAGGGCCAGGTATAGTTGGCATGCGTTTCTGAAGGCCCTGAATTTCTTCCGTTCACCAGAGAAGCGTTCAGGTATTGGCACCCGTGGCTCAGGGGGAGGAACCATCATAGTGTGGGAGGAAACTGGCTGTCCCGGGAGGGATGGAGCAGAAACTGTGCTGGTGGATGAAGGACTGGGATCCGCAGGAGCAGGAGAAGTTGTCAGATGTTGCAGTCGACCTTCCAGTTGGAAGTATCCCTCCTGCAGACGCTGTACTGCCTGGGTAAGGGCAGTGACCTGCTGGCATAGAGCCACGAGTGGGGAAGCACCTCTGTCGGCCTCTGACATGGCTGGATTATACTGTCAGGGTTACCTGATCCGAGGCCGAGGTGCTGAGAGGGCTCCCCTTGCGGCTCAGTGCGGCACACCCCTGGAGATGGTACAAAGGGTGTGGCGCCCCAAGTGGCACGGGTTACCAGCTGCAGGCAGGTAGGTAGAACCAGAGCAATCCGAGAGCGAACTGGAACAGGCTGGAATCGCAGCACGGTATGAGTCTTCAAGGCTCTGAAGCAGCCGGGCTACCTTGTGCCAAGGAATAGTCTCTAGTAGCGGAAACCGTGGTACAAGCCGAGGTCATGCACAGGAGACAACCAGAATAGCCGAGGTCTTGAAGCAAGCCGGGGTCATACACAGTAGGTAACGGAAGCAAGGTCAGTGGGAGAAGCCAAGGGTCAAACCAGGAGCAGGAGATCAAACGGAATCAGGAACAAGCCAAGTCACAACAGGAAATCCAAACAGGAAACAGGAAGCACAGGAAACACAGGAAGCTGAGAGATAATCCAGCAATGAGTCTGATCCTATGGCCACCTTTTATAGGCCATTTCCCTGACAGGCCAGCAGAGGGCTGTGTCAGTTGAGTCAGGAGCATCCATTTCTATTACTGGCAATGTTGCCAGTTCTCCTATGGCCATTTCCCTGACAGGCCAGCAGAGGGCTGTGTCAGTTGAGTCAGGAGCGTCCATTTCTATTACTGGCAATGTTGCCAGTTCTCCTATGGCCATTTCCCTGACACCTAGGCTGTATAGCTGAAGGGGTCAAAAAGGCTTGTGTCCCAGTAAGGAACCTGGTTTGGAATTCCTTAGAGATAAGGTATCTGTAGCTTTCAGTGGCTCTCAATAACCCGGTGTGCATAAATGGAGAAAAGAAGCTCACAATAGTGTAACTCCGATATGACTTTAATGTATAAAAACAAAGAGTAAAACACACATTTAGTAGAGTAAATTCAGGCAGACAATAAGTAAAAGGCAAGTCTGAAGTTCCTTCCTGGCTGCCGTGTGCGCTCGGGATGTCTCCTTGGTCCCAGGGTGCGTTCCACCGTACCGGAAGTGACGTGCCAATGACCGTAAACCGTAAATTGCGTCAACGCGTTTTGTCCTCCCCTTTGAGCGTTATCAAAGACGTATTTCCGGTCTGCGGGAATAGAGGTGGTATATATACCTCCTCCGCAAATTATTACATTCGACTTCCTGTTCCTGTTGGGTGCACTTGGCTTCATATACACCCAACCGGAAGTTTCAAGCCGCCATAATTTAACAAATTAAACTTAAAAACAATCCATCTTAAACAATCCAAAAACTGTTAAATACAGCGTCAGGGCAATCGTTAGGGACAATTCCTTAATGTTTATCAGTATGGATAGAGATTACCAACTCTCAAACTGAATGGATACTTAATATCACTGCTTATATAGGAACACCAATGTAGAAATATATATACACAAACCATGAATATTATAAATAGTAATAATTAAGATCATAGTATGGAATTATGAAAAAAGATGTTGATAAAATCGGAAAAAACATGTAGGAAACATATAAAGAGATAAAAATGTTGGTATAATTAGATCTCTAGGGACAAAATTTAAAAATATTAAAAATATTATTATATAAAAAATAGTTAAAAATTAATGGTAAAAATTGTTTATATATATATATATTTCTGATATGATACATAAAAATTATTTCATAAAAATCATATGAATATATCAATATCATAAACAAACTACCAGTTGGATAAAAAACAGTTGAGGTCAAATTTTACGTTCAATCCGTAGGGCTGCATAGTTTTTAAAAGATAAATCCATTTCCCCTCATTTTGTGAAATTCCCTGTTTCAAGTTGCCCCCTCTCCAATTGGGCCTCACTCTATCGATCCCACAGAATTTTAATCCGGAGGGGTCCTTGTTATGTACCAGTCTAAAATGGTTAGACAGGCTGTGTTTTTTAAAACCATTTTTAATATTTGTTACATGCTCCCGTAGTGGAACTCTCAATTCACGGGTAGTGCGACCCACGTATTGGAGCTTGCATGGGCACTTCAGAAGGTATGTTACATGGGTGGATGCGCATGTGTCGTGGCATACCTATCTCGCATTTTCTGGATACCTTATTGGCCTTTACAAGATACCTTGCTGGATATGCAGGATGCCTTGACTGGCATTTAGAATGGTTATCTTAAACAAAATGTCTTTTGAGTTAATCTCATTTTACTTTGATTTCTTTACATGTGTCACTGAGCTTGCAAAGGCTAAGAATATATCAGATGACCGAAACAGTGGAAATTCCCTATCTCTCAGAATATCAACTCTGTCTGGACAGCTGACCACAAAGCCAATAATATCTTCTAAAAAGCCCCTTTGGAACTTTTATTGAACGTCACCAAGAAATTTCCCATATGACAGAGAATCACGATATAGATTGACATAATGCTTACTATAATTAGTTGTTAACTTTGATAGGATAAAAGATGTTAATAACAACCCATTTCTTGTACGTCAGATTGTAATGACAAACCCATTTTTGAGTATATTTAAACTCCAGCAATGTTGTAATAAATCAGGTCACTATGATTCAGCCATCTTGAGTCTTGTCTGATCTCATTATATATATAGCTATATATTGTCTGATTTCGTATCACTGACTAACAGGTAACAGGTATTTTGTACCTGAGGAAAAATTCCACAACAATTTGGCGAGCTTGAGCCCAGGAGAGGTGACGTCATCTGCGGACGGAGTGAGACATCTGGACTGCATTGGATACACTGAAAATATCTGGCCAGGTAAGCCCATTGTCTGCTTACAATGTTTTTCAGTCCATCCAATGACGTCCAGGTAACTCTGTTTTATTTTTGACGTAATGCCCTCTTAAAGAACCTAAACCCTTAGTCGGTGTATATATTGTTGCTACTAACATTTGTTGCGAAAGGTGAGGTTGGGTCAACCCTCACCACTGTGGGTGTCTTGGACACGCAGGAACGTGACCCCCAGTTGTGTTCTGGTAAAGCGATCTCATTTCGGAGTGTCCATTTGAGACGTAGCAAGCATTGAATGTATATGACTGTTTTAGCCTGATATTTCATATACATGTAAAGGTTTCTATCTCTATGTTATAGTATATATGTAAACATATGCATATGGTAATAGGCTGTTTTTAATCCAGGTCACAGAGAACTTGGAAGTTAGAGGTAAGTCCAGGTCACAGAGAACTTGGAAGTTAGAGGGGTTGATGAGAAAGGTCATTAGGACCATGGCCTTCGAGTGTATGGGTAACAGGGTTACCAGATAAATGGGGCAGACCAGGGAGTTTGCATTCGAAGATTAAATGCTCTGGGAGCATAGTCTTTGGGCTACACAGCCAATTAAAGTGTTCTGTAGTTGGACAGCTAATAATCCTAGTTGTAGGATAAGATAAGATAGGATATGACAGATTTTTGTAAAGTGTATGAAACAGATTTGGCAAGAACAAACTTAAAATCAGTTGCAGAAATATGGAAGCAGGAGAGTATGAAGTTGAATGAGTATTGATATTATGATAAATGAGTTGAAACAAGTATAAACAATAATGTGTTGAATTGTTTCATGAGAAAACACAGCAAATCTTGTATTCATAAGAAAAGTAAGGATGATCGTTGCCCTTTAATTCATAAGCCTGTTGCGGTTTCTTTTAAGACAGGAAAAAAAAACAGGCTCTGTGTCTTTGATATAAAAAGAGGAAGCAGTCCTCTGAGTTTGTAGCACGGAGAAAAAGATTGTTTCTTTATACGATAAATGAACGGCATATGATATTTTTGGGATTATTCTGTATTAAATTAAACTAAGATGAAAAATAATAGGTTGCCCTTTAAACCAGGAATCTTTGTTTAGACATTAAGGGTTACCGCAATTAACATGACCATTGAACCCTATTGGCACTGAGCCAAAAGTTTTAAAATAGAATAACTTTTTATATAATTATGGTTTATTAAGTGGTATTTCAGGGGCACCCTCCGTAACCAAAGGGGAACCTCTGATAAGATTTTTGAAATTCGGGACAAAGTTTTAGAGGATATTTGTTTGAAAGATAAAAGTACATTACTTCCTGTCATTATGGGTGTATAAAAAGTGACCTACTGCAAAGAGTGTAAAGACAGGACATTAAAGCAAAGAATTGCAGCCAGCCCCTCTCCCCCAGATAGACAGTAAATAAGGTATACAGCTAACCTGTGTCCGCATGTCCCATCAGAAGCGTCTGAGAGGTTTACAGTAGGAATAACAGTAGCAAGGGTGAGAGTGGTTTCCTGCCTGGCTTCAAAGGAAAAGGGAAGTCATT
The DNA here is from genome assembly GCF_965119305.1 of Pelophylax lessonae. NCBI lineage: Eukaryota > Metazoa > Chordata > Amphibia > Anura > Ranidae > Pelophylax > Pelophylax lessonae. The sequence continues at coordinate 123,694,738 of NC_138770.1, forward strand.
TAAAAAAAAAAAAAATGTTTGTGTTGAGTTAAAATGTCAGTGTTCAGTTTCAGATGAAGTGTCCATTAATCCAGTATGTAGCATATGTCTCTTGCCAGCTTGACCCAGTGATAAAAGGCTCCTCTCTGGAGCCCTGATGAGACCCTTTATCATGTTTGTAAACAGAGGAGGGTAAGCCTGTAACTGGGTATGCAGTAGTAACAGCAATAAATAAACAAAAAGAATGCAGAGGCATTAAATCTAAAGTTCTAAGCACAAGCAGCTGATGGTTTTGGCAAAGGCCTGTGAATTTTAAAGAGTTAACATTCACATTGACATGATTTTGGTCATATTTTTGAAAGCTTGTAACTTTTTGACCTCAGCGGGTAAGCCAAGAAAAAGCATGCAGATATAATAGAGACTGTTCTTAGTCTTCCAGTGTTTCACCAAGGTGGCCATTTATTAAAAAAAACCAAGGCACATGCAAGAGAGGACACAGAAGAAGCTGCAGGAAACGCAAGGGCCGACAGAGCAGCGAAGAAGGCTGCACTGGAACAGGTCCCTATCCGGGTACTGACACTCGTAGGAAAGCAACCAACTCCTGTAAGTATGGCAATCTTGATATCATTGCAGAAAAAGCCCCCTCACAGGAGCGTGAGAAGTGGCGGAAGAAAGGTGCAACACAGGATGTAACTGGTTGCTGGAGGATGGAGGAGCATTTCTGTCTGATCTCAGGCCCTATACCCGAGGGTGGCAGCCGCAGCTCACGGATCGTGTCATATCTCAAAGACTCTAATGACCACCTTGGTAATGCAACACTGGTTAGCACCAGGTTTTCCTGGAGTAGCTGCAAAATATACTGCTTCTTGTCTTACCTGTGCTAGGTACAATGTTGGTAGAGCTGTAAGCACCCCATAAAAGCACCGCCTAAGTCAGACTGTCCTTTCCAAGGAGTTCAAATAGATTACATTGATTTCCCACAGTCTGGTCCCTATGCACATGTTATAGTTTGTATAGACATTTTTCAGGATGGCCTGAGGCCTGGCCAGTCTCTAGGGGTACAGTACAAACCACAGGAAAAAGGCCTTTGCCCCAGGTAATGTGCAGGTATAGAATCCCAGAACCTATGGAAAGTGACAGGGGTACTCACTTTACAGGAAGGGTTCTACAAGAGATCCTATCCGCACTAAATATTGAGAAAGCCTTTCACACTCCATATCATTCACAGAGTAGCGGAAAGGTACAAAAGGTTGTATGGAAAAAAAAAAAAAAAAACACAAGTTGAGTAAAATAATAGCAGAAACAAGTAGATTGTTTTACGTTTTTTCCTTTGTCAGGAACACTCCCAAGAGAGGTGTGGGTACCTGAAGCAGGTCTCTATTTACCACAGCAATTGCAAGCCACACACTCAGATCTCACTAGATGTGTTGCAGCGCTTTAAAAGCAATTGACAAAAATGCATAATAGTGTGTTTTCATTCCTACCAGATCCAAATGAGGATACTAAGTCATAAAGTAAGGCTACTAAGAGTGCAATTGGTTACACCAACATCCCTCAAGGTAGAAGGGATACATGGATTCACACCAGTCATTGAAAAAAGGTGGTACAATGATTTTCTTTTAATTTTTAATATGTATGGGAATGTTGGGTATAAAAGAGACAGACAACCTAAGGCCCAATGTACTGTTAAGTTTAAATACCAGGTAGCCAGGAAGTCAGGGTACTCAGGGTGCTAGATATGTCCACAATTACACCCAGAGTCCCAGACTATACCTGTGCTAGTAAACCCACTTGCATTAGAGGATCTAAATCAGACAGAGTTTTCAAAATCCTATAGAAACATTACCAGTACACAAAAGGACATGTTAATTCCCCCAAAAGTCGCAGGTTTCAAGAATCCTACAGTGTGTATAGAGTTCTATGGAAATAAAACTGATGTAGGGAGGGTGGACTGTTCACAAGCACTGATAAACATATCCTGCCCACAGCTGACTGTGAACAGCCCATGAAATGAAACTTGCATGCATTACAGAAATGAAACTGTTAAACATAAAATATGAGCCATATTAAATGACAATATGGACATTTCTCACCTAGGAGAAGCCCTCAGGTTTTTGTTGTTCAGACAGAAACTGGGGTATTATGCAGAAAAGTTATTAATACCCATTTTCACCTCAGGGTGGTCACATTCAGGGTTGGGAATCTATTGTGTCTGTGGCAATAAGGCCCATAGTTGACTTTCTCAGTGTGTCACAGGAACAGGTACTATAGCCTCTTTATTTCCAATGGTGTCCGCCCATCCTAATGAACACAGTCTTTTGGAGGTTTGCCTTATCTCCTAAAATAATGAAAGTGGTGTACTCCCATCCCAAACAATCAAAATATCGTCTATGTATCGTTTATATAGACGTAACTGTGGTCATTGTTTACTAAAAATTACCTCCTCTTCCCACTTGCTGAGAAAGATGTTGGCCACAGAGGGGGCATACTTTGCCCCCATTGCCACACCTTTTATTTGTCTGAAATAATCACCATTGTGCCAAAAGAAATTTTCGCTCATAGCCAGATCGAGTGCTTGTAGCAGGAATTCTACTTGTTGGGGCTCCATATTTGATCCTTCAAGAGCCCACCTTACTGCTTCTAATGCGTGTCCCTGATGTATGTTTGTATACAATGAATCTACATCCACGCTTGCTAATATTTGATTTTTATTAGTGCTAATTCCTTGTAGAACCTGTATCACCTCCTTGCTGTCTTGTAAATAGGCTGGGAATTTTTTTGCCAAGGGTTGCAAAAAAACAATCCAAGTATTCCCCCAATCAACTAAAAAGGGATTCTATCCCGCTCACAATGGGCCTTCCAGGGGGTTTATCCTTGTTTTTGTGAACTTTGGGAATTTGGTATATGACTGGTAGGCAGGGGGCATCCGGGATCAGATATCTTGCTTCTCTTTTGTTAATCAGCTCATCACTCTGAGCCCTTTTGACTATTCTTTTGAGTTTTGCTTTATTTTTGTTGGTGGGGTTCCCTTTTAATTTTTCATAAGTTTGTTGATCTCCCACCAACCTATTTAGTTCATCTAAATAGTCCTTTTTGTTAAGGATGACCAAACCCCCCCCCCCCTTTATCGGCTGGTCTGATTACCACCTCTTTATTATTTTCTAACTTTTTGATCCCAGACTCGATATCTTTTTGTTTCTTGCTATATACTGGCACCATATTTATATATTTAATGCATCACCACGTCAAAGTACTTAATTATTTATGAAATCATATCTATTCATTTTTGCACATGATTGGCATGTTGCACTTTAAGATTATTTATTATTAGTTAATGCGATCCCTTACTAGTAGTCACCATATATATATGTTTTTTTAACCTTTTTGCGCTGTATTTTGGCACTATATATTGAGAAATGTGGTTATCACCTAATTTTTGAACAGCAGCATCTAGGTTATTGCACACTGCATTTATCCATAGCGCGGTTTACTTTCACAGGAGTATAGAGGGACCTACATCTGGGGGCACTGGTTGGTCTGGGATTGATCTGGGTCCATGCCTCTAATTAGCATTAGACTCCTACATAGTTACATAATTAAGATGAAAAAAGTTAATCTGGTTCAACCAATAAACTGCAGATCGATTCAATAATTAATTTCCCATTCATAATTTACTACAATCTCTCTCCTTCCTTGGCTGTAAGAGGAGGGGAGGAATCAGTCATGTTAGCAATAGCATTTTATCATTCTGCTTACCATTCACAGCGATCACAAGGTACAAAGCCCCTCAGGTTGGCTCAGTACACTGTCTCTGTGTTGTCTCTATTAGAGCTTCACGATTAATCATTAAAAAAAATAACCATCTCGATTCAACCCTCCTCATGATCTTAATCTGGCATTTCCACGATTCAGGTAGTAAAGCAAAATCTCCTGCGCTTAAGTAGAGTCTGACGGAGTAGAGAGAGGTACACTTCAAACTCAGATGTTAAAAAAGGCTACCGGTCTTGCTGCCCCCTTCAGGATCAAGGGTATCCAAAACCAACTGGGAGAAAAGAAAAAAAGAGAAAAGAGGGCGCACCGACCTAGTGCATTATCATAAAAAAACATTTATTAAAATGTTAAAAAAAGTGTACAGAATACTCACAAAACTGGTGTGATAAACCACACATCAAGATATCATGTACAGTCTCCAAGGTAGCCAAGGTCCCAAATATAGCAAATAGGCATGCAGATGGTCGCATGGGGCTGCTGTGGCTAGGCTGACGCGTTTCAGGGGCGAACCCCCTTCCTCAGAGCCAGAAAAATGCTGCATTGAAACGCGTCAGCCTAGCCACAGCAGCCCCATGCGACCATCTGCATGCCTATTCGCTATATTTGGGACCTTGCCTACCTTGGAGACTGTACATGATATGTTGATGTGTGGTTTATCACACCAGTTTTGTGAGTATTCTGTACACTTTTTTAACATTTTAATAAACGTTTTTTATGATAATGCACTAGGTCGGTGCGCCCTCTTTTCTCTTTTTTTCTTTTCTCCCATTTCCACGATTCAGTGCAGAGCCGTTCTCTGCTCACAGCTGACAACTAGTGATGGCCTTGCAGTTCGCCCGACGGTCGGTTTGCGGCGAACTTTGCTTGTTCGCAGCCCGCCGATTTTGCGAACATATGGCGTTGTTCGCGGCGGCCATATTAGTTTACATTGGGGAGAACTTTGACCCATGACACAGCCATCAGGTGGAACGGGACAGCCAATTGAAACATTGCAGCACATGGACATACCCCCTACCTTATAAATAGACCTGACCTGGTGGCCATTTCACATTCTGCTTTTTGTCAATGTAGGGAGAGGTTGGCTGTGTGCAGCAGGGACAGACTGTCGGTGACACAAATCGCTCTGTTAAGGTCCACAAAAGTCCTTTTAAGGGCTGGTATTTGGTATAGGTGTACTGTCTCTTTTGTCAGTGTAGGGAGAGGTTTGCAGTGTGCACCAGGGACAAATCGTCAGTGGCACAAATTGCTCTGTTAAGGTCCACAAAAGTCCTTTTAAGGGCTGGTATTTGGTATAGGTGTACTGTCTTTTTTGTCAGTGTAGGGAGAGGTTTGCAATGTGCACCAGGGGCAGATTGTCAGTAACACAAATCGCTCTGTTAAGGTCCACAAAAGTCCTTTTAAGGACTGGTATTTGGTATAGGTGTACTATTCTTTGGTGTGCAGCGCACTATATAGGGGTGTAATACACTTATAATATACTTTCTAATATAGAAAGCATATTATAGTAGATTTGTATTGTGCACTATGCAGCATTGTGACTGGTGTGGTGAGCGTTTCTGCAGCAACACTACAAACAGTGACGAAAGCACTTTTAAAAAAGTACTATAACTGGTGTGATAGACCAGTGGCCCCCCAATACCACATATTAAAGTGGGGTGTTATCTGAGTATACTTGTCTAAGTGTATTTTTTGTCCTGCAACAATATTGCCTCTTTTGCTGCGTTAACTCTGCTACACACAGTGCCAAACTTACTGGCCAATGTTTTGTATAACTGGTGTGATAGACCAGTGGCCCCCCAAATACCACATATTGAAGTGGGGTGCTATCTGAGTATACTTGTCTAAGTGTATTTGTGTCCTGCAGCATTATTGCCTCTTTTGCTGCGTTAACTCTGCTACACACAGTGCCAAACTCACTGGCCAATTTTTTGTACAACTGGTGTGATAGACCAGTGGCCCCCCAATACCATATATTGAAGTGGGGTGCTATCTGAGTATACTTGTCTAGGTGTATTTGTGTCCTGCAAAAATATTGCCCCTTTCGCTGCGTTAACTCTGCTACACACGTTGCCAAACCAGACCGGTGGCCCCCGAATACCACAGATTGAAGTGAGGTGTTATTTAACAGTATACTTTATAACAGTGTATTTTAGTCCTGCAACAATTTGGCCTCTTTTGCTGTGTTAACTGTGCTACACACAGTGACAACAGTTACTGGCCAATTTCTTGTAGAACTGGTGTGATAAACCAGTGGCCCCTCAAAACCACAGATTGAAGCGGGGTGCTATATACCTTGATCCACATATACTGCGCTTCTCTAGAGACTTTTGTGACTTGGTAATTTTAAAAATGACAGGCAGAGGAAGAGGCAGGCCCTTAGACAGGGGTGGTAGAGGTAGGGCAGGAGCAGTAGGCCGGAGCCAAAGTGTGAAGTTTCAGAAGGTGCGTTTGATTAAGTCAAAGGACGCACCAGACTTGGTTGAGTGGCTCACTCAGCCTTCCTCTTCTGCACCATCCTTACCCTCTCTATCTGCACACTCTTCACTCTCTGCTGTGTGCACCCCCAAAGACCCCACCACCAACACCACCACCACCACCATGTACCCTCCGCTTGAGTCACTGGAATTATTTTCCGATCCATCACAAGACATTTGCGATGCGCAGCCATTGTTGGCATCGGATCAGGAAGAGGAGGTAGCAACAGCCGCCACTCAGCAGTCTGATGATAGTACCCAGATCAGCCCAAGGAGGTTGGTCCCCGCTGTTGCTGCCTACTCCGAGATCTCGAATGTTAGTGGTGCGGAAGGTGACATGGATGATGATGTGTCTATGGACGTCACATGGGTGGCCACAAGAGAGGAAGAGGAGGGGAGTTCAGAGGGAGAGACGGACCAGCAGATAGGGAGGAGAAGCAGGGACAAATCGTCAGTGGCACAAATTGCTCTGTTAAGGTCCACAAAAGTCCTTTTAAGGGCTGGTATTTGGTATAGGTGTACTGTCTTTTTTGTCAGTGTAGGGAGAGGTTTGCAATGTGCACCAGGGGCAGATTGTCAGTAACACAAATCGCTCTGTTAAGGTCCACAAAAGTCCTTTTAAGGACTGGTATTTGGTATAGGTGTACTATTCTTTGGTGTGCAGCGCACTATATAGGGGTGTAATACACTTATAATATACTTTCTAATATAGAAAGCATATTATAGTAGATTTGTATTGTGCACTATGCAGCATTGTGACTGGTGTGGTGAGCGTTTCTGCAGCAACACTACAAACAGTGACGAAAGCACTTTTAAAAAAGTACTATAACTGGTGTGATAGACCAGTGGCCCCCCAATACCACATATTAAAGTGGGGTGTTATCTGAGTATACTTGTCTAAGTGTATTTTTTGTCCTGCAACAATATTGCCTCTTTTGCTGCGTTAACTCTGCTACACACAGTGCCAAACTTACTGGCCAATGTTTTGTATAACTGGTGTGATAGACCAGTGGCCCCCCAAATACCACATATTGAAGTGGGGTGCTATCTGAGTATACTTGTCTAAGTGTATTTGTGTCCTGCAGCATTATTGCCTCTTTTGCTGCGTTAACTCTGCTACACACAGTGCCAAACTCACTGGCCAATTTTTTGTACAACTGGTGTGATAGACCAGTGGCCCCCCAATACCATATATTGAAGTGGGGTGCTATCTGAGTATACTTGTCTAGGTGTATTTGTGTCCTGCAAAAATATTGCCCCTTTCGCTGCGTTAACTCTGCTACACACGTTGCCAAACCAGACCGGTGGCCCCCGAATACCACAGATTGAAGTGAGGTGTTATTTAACAGTATACTTTATAACAGTGTATTTTAGTCCTGCAACAATTTGGCCTCTTTTGCTGTGTTAACTGTGCTACACACAGTGACAACAGTTACTGGCCAATTTCTTGTAGAACTGGTGTGATAAACCAGTGGCCCCTCAAAACCACAGATTGAAACGGGGTGCTATATACCTTGATCCACATATACTGCGCTTCTCTAGAGACTTTTGTGACTTGGTAATTTTAAAAATGACAGGCAGAGGAAGAGGCAGGCCCTTAGACAGGGGTGGTAGAGGTAGGGCAGGAGCAGTAGGCCGGAGCCAAAGTGTGAAGTTTCAGAAGGTGCGTTTGATTACGTCAAAGGACGCACCAGACTTGGTTGAGTGGCTCACTCAGCCTTCCTCTTCTGCACCATCCTTACCCTCTCTATCTGCACACTCTTCACTCTCTGCTGTGTGCACCCCCAAAGACCCCACCACCAACACCACCATGTACCCTCCGCTTGAGTCACTGGAATTATTTTCCGATCCATCACAAGACATTTGCGATGCGCAGCCATTGTTGGCATCGGATCAGGAAGAGGAGGTAGCAACAGCCGCCACTCAGCAGTCTGATGATAGTACCCAGATCAGCCCAAGGAGGTTGGTCCCCGCTGTTGCTGCCTACTCCGAGATCTCGAATGTTAGTGGTGCGGAAGGTGACATGGATGATGATGTGTCTATGGACGTCACATGGGTGGCCACAAGAGAGGAAGAGGAGGGGAGTTCAGAGGGAGAGACGGACCAGCAGATAGGGAGGAGAAGCAGGCGGAACTTGCATTGCACAGGAGTGACAAAGCAGACTGCAAATGTATCAGGAACAAGCCATCAAAGATGTACAGTCACATCTGGCGCTCCCAGGACGCCAGAACATGGTTCCGCAGTGTGGGCTATTTTTAATGTGTCCGCTGCTGACAACAGTGTTGCCATCTACAGCCTTTGCAGATAACGCATAAGTCGCGGTAAGCCCAACACTCACCTAGGGACGACCGCTTTAAGAAGGCACCTGAACTCCCATCACTGAGCACAGTGGGAGCAACGCCGTCAGAACCCACAAAGCCACACTCCAGGCTCTCACTGTCCAGCCTCTTCTCCTTTTCCTCTCTCCTCTCAATTGTCCACGACTCCACCTTCCATCATGCCGTCCTCACGTTGTTCTGGAAAAAGGCAGGCTTCCGTGGGCCAAATGTTGGAGCGTAAAAAAATGATAACGCCCGATAACCCTCTTGCCCAATGTTTGACTGCTGGCTTGTCGGAACTGATAGCCCGCCAAACACTGCCATATCAACTGGTGAACTCGGAGGCCTTTCGCAAATTTGTGGCCATTGGAACACCACAATGGAATGTCCCCGGCAGGAAATATTTCTCACAGAAGGGCATTCCAGAGCTGTATGGCCATGTTCAGCAGCAAGTGAATGTATCTCTGGCGCACAGTATCTGTGCCAAGATACATCTGACCACAGACACATGGTCTAGCAAACACAGGCAGGGAAGGTATATCACTTTTTCTGCCCACTGGGTGAACCTTCTGACGGCTGTCAAGCATGTAAACCGTGGCACCCATGTAGATTTGGTTTCACCGCCACGGATTGCATGCAGGCCTGCCTCTTCTTCTCCTCCTCCTACTCCATCCTCCCTCTCCTCCTCGGCTGACTCCTCCTTTTCCGCTGCTACAGTCTCTTCTGCTGCGCCGCCCAAGAGCCCCAGAACCTATTCCACATGCCAAGTCAACGTTTCCATGCTGTTCTGCATCTGTTGTGCCTGGAAGCCAAGAGCCACACTGGTCCTGCACTCCTATCAGCTTTGTGTTCACAGGCAGATCAGTGGCTGACACCGCACAATTTGACAGTTGGTAAAGTGGTGTGCGACAACGGTGCCAATCTGCTGAGCGCGCTGAAACAGGGCAAAATTACACACGTGCCATGCATGGCACACGCCCTGAATTTGGTCATGCAGCGATTCATTGCCAAATACCCTAGAGTCCAGGACATCTTGCGGCAGGCCAGGAAAATCTCGGGCCATTTCAGAAGATCTTACGCAGCCATGGCTCGCCTTGCTGACATTCAGCTGCGACACAACCTGCCCGTCAGGCGTCTTATTTGTGACTGCCCGACGCGATGGAACTCAACGTTGCATCTGCTTGATAGGCTGCTCCAGCAGAAACGTGCGATTAATGACTACCTGTACAAACTCTGCGGCAGGACAGGTTATGGGGAGCTTGGGTTTTTTTTCACCTCGCCAGTGGCTGCTCATGCGTGACTCATCCAGCCTTCTGTGGCTATTTGATGAGATCACTCATAGAAACTGGTCAGTCACGGGCAAGGAACCATAAGTGACATCGTACCTTACCTCTTCTTTCTGGAGCATGCATTGCATCGTGTCTTTGATCAAGCCGTCGAGGAGCAGGAGAAAGAAGATGAGGAAGTCGCAATGTTGGATGAAGTCCCAGGGGGTGCTACTCCATCTGAGACAAGTCAACAACAGGAGTCTGAAGAGGAGTCAGAGGAGGATGGTGCCGGGGTGGATGAGGAGGAACAAGAAGAGCATGCTTTAAACCTGTCTGGGATCCCTGGTGTTGTCCGTGGATGGGGGGAGGAGAACAAGGACGAGATTGTCCTGGATGATGAGCTGGAGCCAGGCCACTACACCGCTTCCAGTTTAGTGCGAATGGGGGCGTTCATGCTCCAGTGTTTTAAGGGGGACCCCCGTATAAAAAGCATAAAGGGCAAGGACCAGTACTGGGTGGCAACATACTTAGACCCCCGGTACAAACAAAAAATGGCGGAAATGTTACCACCATCACAGAGGAGGGTCAGAATGTAGCACTTCCAGGCCTTGCTGCGAGAAATGCTGCATTCTGCTTTTGCGTGCACTGGCAGAGGAATTTCCACTCACAGAGAAACAGTTGCGGGTAGCAATCCAACAGTGCCTGCAAAAGAGGGCGGGTTTGAAGATGTGTTGGTCACTTCAGATATGAGATCCTTCTTTCAGCCGACCCATTGACAGCTGTACTCCGGATCCAGAATGAGGGAACGCCTAGACCCACAGGTGTCCGACTACATCGGGTTAACGGCCAATGTGGACGCTCTGAGGAGTGATGAACCCATGGACTACTGGGTGGGCAGGCTTGACCTCTGGCCAGAGCTTGCACAATTTGCAATGGAACTGTTGGCCTGTCTGAAAGGACATTCAGTGCAGCAGGGGGGATCGTGACCAATAAGCGCACTCGCCTAGCTCATGACAGTGTTGACTACCTCACATTTATAAAAATGAATGAGGCATGGATCTCTAAAGAATTCAACACATGTGACCAGTAGACCATGTTTGATTACAATTCCTCATGACAGGCCACAAATATCTGCCAGACCGCCATTCACCCACAACAATTCATGGTCCTTGTCTTCTTTAAATACAGCGGCAGAAAAGGCATTTCAAGTCCATTGAATGCCTAATTTTTGGGGCCTTTTATGGCCGACACTTACTTCTGTATCCTGTGAATGCCTAATATACCTCCAGCCACAGAAAACAACATTCTTATCTGTCAGGTAAACCCATGTGGGCTAATTTTTGGGGCCTATACTGGCCGACACTTACTTCTGTATCCTGTAAATGCCTAATGTACCTCCAGCCACAGAATACAACGTTCTTAGCTGTCAGGTAAACCCATGTGGGCTAATGTTTGGGGCCTATACTGGCCGACACTTACTTCTGTATCCTGTGAATGCCTAATGTACCTTCAGCCACAGAATACAATGTTCTTAGCTGTCAGGTAAACCCACGTGGGCTAATTTTTGGGGCCTTTTATGGCCGACACTTACTTCTGTATCCTGTGAATTCCTAATGTACCTTCAGCCACAGAATACAACATTCTTAGCTGTCAGGTAAACCCATGTGGGCTAATTTTTGGGGTCTATACTGGCCGACAATTACTTCTGTATCCTGTGAATGCCTAATGTACCTTCAGCCACAGAATACAACGTTCTTAGCTGTCAGGTAAACCCACGCGGGCTACTTTTTGGGGCCTTTTATGGCCGACACTTACTTCTGTATCCTGGGAATGCCTAATGTACCTTCAGCCACAGAATACAACGTTCTTAGCTGTCAGGTAAACCCATGTGGGCTAATTTTTGGGGCCTCTTATGGCCGACACTTACTTCTGTATCCTGTGAATGCCTAATGTACCTTCAGCCACAGAATACAACATTCTTAGCTGTCAGGTAAACCCATGTGGGCTCATTTTTGGGGCCTATACTAGCCGACACTTACTTCTGTATCCTGTGAATGCCTAATGTACCTTCAGCCACAGACTACAACATTCTTAGCTGTCAGATAAATGCATGTGGGCTACTTTTTGGGGCCTGGAATGGCCGACGCTTACTTCTTTATCCTAAGAATACCAAATTTTTCAGACTGGAATTGAAAATCAATGGGTCTGTAATTCCACCAAATTGTGGAATGGATGTGGACCCATTTTAAAGATTTGTGAATGGACCCTATATGTATTCGACATGTATTTACCAGCTGCTGTCAGTTCTGGCTGATTTAGGAAAAAAAATAAAAAAATTTTTGCTGTAAAAAAAAAAACATTTTTACGGCAACTTTTCCAATTGTAATACTTCTGTTATGACATTGTCCATGTGGTGGGACTATTTGTGCACAGCTAGTAAATCTTTTGTGGCTGCAAATATGACCTAAAGGTTTTTAAAGTTCGCCTCCCATTAAAGTCAATGGGGCCCGCCGCGAACTTGCGGTTCACAGACATTTGAGAAAGTTTGTGGCTAACATTCGCGAACCACCCCGGCCGATGTTTGTCCATCACTACGGACAACTGTCAAAAAAAAAAAGGCAACCGGCAAAGTTTATCACAACATTGCTCAGTACTGAGATAAAATGAAATATTGTTTCATTTGGTTCTTTTAGATCAAAACGATGAACTTCCTTCTGTAAATGAGGTCAGTTTAATTACTTGAAGACTAAGCCCGTTGCTTACAAGTTAAAATCAGTATTTTTTTTATATTTTTGCTAGAAAATGACTTAGAATGCCCAAACATTATATATATATTTTTTTAACATAGACCCTAGAGAATAAAATGGTGGTCACTGCAATATTTTATGTCACACTGTAATTTGCGCAGCAGTCTTTCAAAAGCAATTTTTTGGGAAAAAATACACTTTAATGAATTAAGAAAAAACAAAACAGTAAACTTAGCCAATGTTTTTTTTTTATAACATGAGCGATGATGTTAGCCCAAAAATTGTGAGAGAATGGTGATCTTTATTCTAAGCAAAAAACAAAACCATGATTCTCATTTTAACCAGAATGAGGCAGCTCTAGTCTCTATGATTGCTCAGTGCTTAGCGATTAGCGGGTGGATTGCCTGTATCCAGTGGTGTTTATAAATGGCACAGGGTAAATAACAGGCTGCCAGACCCCATTTAAAGCTGTACCTTGATGTAAATTGGGTTAAAATATTTCTTGGCTTGATAATGACATCTACAGTCACTGACCTTACTTTTGGCATTTTGCAGCATTCACCTTGTACCGTTCATTATTTTACATACAATGGTTGTCTGGGATAAAATTTGCATGGTAGGACCTTTTGCTCCCACATTTAAAATTTCATTTTATTTCCTCTATTCAGCAGCTAATAAAACCAACCTACAGCAACGCACACTATTATTTATTCTAACCTTGTAATTTACTCCAGCACATAAATACAGAACACTTTAACAATACTGTAATTCCAACTGTTACAATATATTTTATGTTATAATAGGTCCACAATGCTTTTTAAAATTATTAATAAGTGGAGTTGAAGTATGTCAATGACCTGTCATAGCCAAACAAGAAAGAACTAATTGTATAATCTGTCATAAACATTAGTCGAGGTGTATGAAAGTAAAGAACTAGCATGTTCTGAGTCTGGGAACACAACACGTCATTAAGTGCTGTGTAAATGCATTCAATACATACTGGAGGCAAGTAGCAATTTGTCACAATGAAAAGCAATTCTTTTGCCAAGTAGAACATAAACAGCAGGTTTCACTAGGTTGTTGTATCATTAATTTTCTTTTTCTTTTAATAAAAAAGACTTCATTCGCTGTTCTGCTCCCATGAGATAGACTGTCGCATCTGATCTTAAAACACCCACAGGGTAGGCAAAGTGACTACCAAAGCTCAGACTAGCCATTCTTAACTTTTCTACCCCAGAGAAACCTTTGAAATCATTTTTAGGTCTCAGGGAACTCCTGCTAAACAATTCAGTGGTTGAGAGTCAGTGGTAAAATTGCCTCTTTGATTGGTGGCCAGTGGAAATAATGCCAACCTTATAGGCAGCTAAAAAGACCATTGGTGTCCTACAGTTGGCTCTGGCAAGTATCATTGGCCCCTAGAACAAAGATATTGGCCCCAGAACATTTTTCGGATGTCCGCCAGCCACAACACAGATGTAGCACCCTCCTAAAAAGGTTGTTAGGAAAGCTAGGCAAATGTAGTTCTTTTTAGCTCCACTGTAAATAGTGGAGGAGTGTGTGATTGCTCTGGGCTGCTCTGGGCTCTGCAGGCTGCAGGTTTGATTGCTCTCCCTTTTGTGCTGGAGGATTCCAGAATATAGTGGATTGGGAGGATGCAAATCAGTCATCTGAATAGTTATGTGATCTGAGTCAATCCTTGGGGAAGGGGGGCCCAGTAGGTTGCTGCATAGGGCATAAACAATCTGGGGCATGAAGCAGCACTTTTCTTGTCTGTAGTAGACGTTTCCAACCTGAAGGGCTCCTGAACTTCTTGGCAGCCCTGCTGAAAATCCTGCCTGTGCTCATCGAGGTCCCAGCTGTGACAGAGCTGCGGGCCTGTTCTGCTAAAATCTCTGAAGCTAAGTGAGGGATTTCACTGAGGATCCAGTCTAGGAGGCTCATGGAGGAATTGTCTGTGTGATATTGGAGGGAGGCATTCAAGTATCTAGGGACATTGAGAGTACAGATCTGAAGGGAACAAGTGACTGTTGTTGCTGATATCACTAGCATATCTTTACTAGTGCTTGCCTGATCTGGGACATTTCTGAAGGTGTCCCGTTGCTGTTCACTTTCTGGGTTTTTGTTGGAGAACATGTTTTCAGGAGTAGTATTTAGGGTTGAGCGGACACCTAGATGTCCGTGTTCGACGGGTTCAGCCGAACTTTAAAAAAAAGTCCGGGTCCGTGTCCCGGACTTTTACCGAACTTTTCCCGGACACCGAACCCCATTGAAGTCAATGGGGACCCGAACTTTAAGGCACTAAAATGGCTCTAAAACACCAAAGGAAAGGGCTAGAGTGCTGCAAATGGCAGCAAAACGTAATTAAGAGCATGGCAAGTGCTCTGCAAACAAATGTGGATAGGGAAATAACTTAAAACAACAAAAAAAAACAGAAAAATAAAACAATGTTCTTCTTCATCTCTGAAGGACGAGGCCCATATGGAGTAGGAGGGAGGTTGAGGTGGTGGTGGATGTGGCGGTGACATAGGCGTGCGCACAGGGTGTGCTGGGTGTGCCTGGGCACACCCTAATCACCTAGGGCACATAGCATTGCCAGTGAGGAGATGGGAAAGATCTCCCTGGGACCTGCTCTGCTCTATTTCTCCTTGCCTACAGGTACATGGCCCCGATACATTACTCTCCCTGCTGGCAAACACATGCATGTGTATTTCAACTTTGGGGTGCACACCTTAATGCAATAGGCTGCGCACACCTATGGGCGGTGTAGGTGGAAGCGGCGGTGGAGGAGGACCAGGGCCGGATTAACAGCATCATGGGCTTGGTGCTGAGGATTTTGAAGGGCCTTAGGGCCGTGCCTTGCCATGCACCCAGAGGAGGAAGGGTGCAGCCATGCATGCCTAATTCAACATGGGATGCTGTCTCTGAAGCCCATAAACACATCCATGCATCGCCAACTGTCCCTCCTTGTCCGGCCTTCACTCTGTGTGGGGAGGTTCTGAGGGTGCTGCCTGGGGAAGCGAGCATAGAAGCCAGACTTCTGTGTTTACAAGTGACAGAAGAGCGGTAACAGTGAATATGGCCAACCCGGGGCCTATATAAAAGGTAGGGGCCTGGAGCTGCAGCTCCAATAGACCCTACATTAATCTGGCCCTGAGGAGGAGGACGAGGTAGCCAACACTGCTTCTTTTCACAAATTTTAAATGAGGGTACACCCCAAAAGAGTGAGAAAGAGCAAAAATGGAACAATGGGTGGGTAAGGTCGGTATCCATTGCTATTCTGCATAAGGTACGGAAAAGTCCCGTGGGATCCATGCCTGGTTCATTTTAATGAACGTGAGCTTGTCCACATTGTCTCTGGACAGGCGGCTGCGCTTGTCTGTTATAACGCCCCCAGCCGTGCTAAATACCCGTTCAGATAATACACTGGCTGCAGGGCACGCCAGCACCTCCAAGGCGTAAAGGGCAAGCTCAGGCCATGTGCCCAATTTGGAGACCCAGAAGTTGAAGGGGGCAGACCCGTCATTCACTACATGTAGGCGTGTGCACACATACTGCTCCACCATGTTGGTAAAATGCTGCCTCCTGCTAAGACGTTCCATCTGAGCTGCTGGTGCTGCTGTTTGTTGTGGCGTGCTGACAAAGCTTTTCCACATTTCGGCCATGCTAACCCTGCCTTCTGAGGTGCTGGCGGTGCCCTGGTTGCGTTGGCGACCTCCTCCTCCTCCTCCTCTGCCTTGTGCTTCCACTGTGGCCCCGCTGTCAGATGGGAATGCCAGCAGCATGGCGTCTACCAGCGTGCGCTTGTACTCGCGCATCTTGCGATCGCGCTCCAGTGAGTGAATTAAGGACGGTACGTTGTCCTTGTAACGGGGATCCAGCAGCGTGGCCACCCAGTAATCAGCACAAGTTAGAATGTGGGCAACTCGGCGGTCGTTGTGGAGACACTGCAGCATGTAATCGCTCATGTGTGCCAGGCTGCCCAGAGGCAACGAAAGGCTGTCCTCTGTGGGAGGTGTATGGTCCGTGTCCTCTGTATCCCCCCAGCCACGCACCAGTGATGGCCATGAGCTGGCCTGGGTGCCACCCTGCTGTGAACATGGTTCCATCTCCTCCTCCAGCTCCTCCTCCTCCTCATCCTCCTCATCCTCCAGAACTGTGCCCCTGCTGGACAATTGCGTCCCTGGCGTTTGCGTGTGCAGGAACCCACCCTCGGAGCCCCTTGCGAATGACTGCCCTGAAAGCCTTGGAAATGTTACCTCTTCATCCTCCTCCTCCTCCTCATCCTGTGCCACATCCTCTTCCATCATCGCCCGAATTGTTTTTTCAAGGAGGCATAGAAGTGGGATAGTTAAGCTGAGAACGGCGTCATTGCCACTGGCCATGTTGGTGGAGTACTCAAAACAGCGCAACAAGGCACACAGGTCTCGCATGGAGGCCCAGTTATTGGTGGTGAAGTGGTGCTGTTCCGCAGAGCGACTCACGCGTGCGTGCTGCAGCTGAAACTCCACTATGGCCTGCTGCTGCTCGCACAGTCTTTCCAGCATGTGCAAGGTGGAGTTCCACCTTGTGGGCACGTCACATATGAGGCGGTGAGCGGGAAGGCCGAAGTTACGCTGCAGCGCTGCCAGGCGAGCAGCAGCAGGGTGAGAACGCCGAAAGTGCGCACAAACGGCCCGCACTTTCTGCAGCAGCTCTGACATATCGGGGTAGTTTTTAAGGAACCTCTGCACCACCAAATTCAGCACATGCGCCAGGCAAGGGATGTGCGTCAAACCGGCTAGGCCCAGAGCTGCTATGAGATTTCGCCCGTTATCGCACACCACCAGGCCGGGCTTGAGGCTCGCTGGCAGCAACCACTCATTTGTCTGCTGTTCCATGCTCCTCCACAACTCCTGCGCGGTGTGTGGTTTGTCCCCCAAACAGGCAAGTTGTAAAACTGCCTGCTGTCGTTTACCCCTGGCCGTGCTGAAGTTGGTGGTGAAGGTGTTACGCTGTCCGGATGAGGAGGCGGTAGAGGATGAGGAAGCGGAGTAGGAGGAGTTAGGAACAGGAGGCAAACTGAAGCGCCCTGCAATCCTCGGTGGTGGAAGGACATGCGCCAAATTGCTATCCGCCTCAGGCCCATCCGCCACTGCATTTACCCAGTGTGCCGTTAGGGAGATATAACGCCCCTGACCGTGCTTACTGGTCCACGTATCCGTAGTTAGGTGGACCTTGGCACAGATGGCGTTGCGCAGTGCACACCTGATTTTTTCCCCCACTTGGTTGTGCAGGGAAGGGATGGCTTGCCTGGAAAAGTAGTGGCGGCTGGGCACGACGTACTGTGGGACAGCCACCGACATAAGGTTTTTAAAACTGTGCGTCTCCACCAGACGGAATGACAGCATTTCAAAGGCCAATAATTTTGAAATGCTGGCATTCAGGGCCAGGGATCGCGGGTGGGTAGGGGGGTACTTCCTCTTCCTCTCAAGTGTTTGGGAGATGGAAAGCTGAACGCTTCCACGGGACATTGTGGAGATGGTTGTTGGTGACCCAGGTGGTGGTGTTGCTGACAGATCGTCTGTTTGCGGGGTGGCAGGTGCCGGTATCACTACAGATGTGGCTGGAGCGGCCGAGACTGCAGCAGAAGAGGAAGCAGGATGAGCCAGAGACGTTTCTTGGTTTTGAAGGTGTGTACTCCACTGCAGCTCGTGCTTTGCACTTAGATGCCTGATCATGCAGGTTGTGCTCAGGTTGAGAAGGTTCATGCCTCGCTTCAAGCTCTGATTGCACAGGGTGCAAACCACTCGTGTCCTGTCATCAGCACATTTTCTAAAGAACTTCCACGCTAGAGAACTCCTTTGAGCTGACTTTGGTGCGCTCGTTCCCTTGCTGCGTTGGGCAGTAGCGGGCGTAGTGTCTAGGGCACGGCCGCTCCGCTTCTGCACCCTGCTCCCTCTTCTGCTGTGCTGGTGGCTCTGTGCGACCACCGCCTCTTCCTCCAAACTACTCAGTTCACCTGCATGACGTTCATTCCATGTGGGGTCGAGGACCTCATCGTCCTCCACATCATCTTCCACCCAGTCTTCACCCCTGCCCTCCTTGTCGGTCTCCACAATGCTGAACGCCGCAGCAGTTGGCACCTGCGTTTCGTCATCATCGGAGACGTGCTGCGATGATCCTTGCATGTACTCATCTTGAGGAATAAGTGGTTGGGCATCGCTGCACTCAATCTCTTCCACTTCTGGGGCAGGGCTAGGTGGATGGCCCTGGGAAACCCTGCTGACAGAGTCCTCAAAAAGAATAAGAGACTGCTGTATGGCTTGGGGCTCAGACTGCTGGCCTGATTTGCAAGGGGGTGAGGTGAAAGACGGTTGGACATTGGCTGCAGGTGCCAACTCTGACCTTTCTGCAGTAGACTGGGTGGGAGACAATGTGAAGGAACTGGAGGCACTGTCAGCAGCAAACCAATCTACTATCGCCTCAACTTGTTCTGGCCTCATCACTTCTAGGGGCGTTTGATGCCCTACCAAATACTGATGCAGGTTCTGTCGCCTACTCACACTTGAGGAAGGTGTTTCACTTGTGCGTGTAGCTGGCACAGATCGACCATGTCCTCTCCTTGCAACAGGAGCTCTACCAGCAGCACCACGACCCAGGCCACGGCCCTTATTTGACGGTCTCCTCATATTTCTGTAATTTAAGATCTTGCCCTAGAAAGGTTTTTATTGAATAGCGGAATAGAAAATATGATCCAAAAAAAGTGTATGTATATCACACGTACACAACCACACTAGGCCCCAATTACTATTGTTTGTACCCCTAAAAGGCTAGATGAGGAGTAGGGGGAGTATGGAACAGGCAGCACCCTCAAACCTTCAGAAGTATGAGATGAACCCCAACAACTTGGAAAGGTGGATCTCTCTCACACGTACCGACACAGACTATCCCGCAATTCAATTGATCCTCAAAGGTTTTTATTGAATAGCGGAATAGGAAATATGATCAAAAAAAGTGTATGTATCTCGCACGTACACAACCACACTAGGCCCCAATTACTATTGTTTGTACCCCTAAAAGGCTAGATGAGGAGTAGGGGGGGTATGGAACAGGCAGCACCCTCAAACCTTCAGAAGTATGAGATGAACCCCAACAACTTGGAAAGGTGGATCTCTCTCACACGTACCGACACAGACTATCCCGCAATTCAATTGATCCCCAAAGGTTTTTATTGAATAGCGGAATAGGAAATATGATCAAAAAAAGTGTATGTATCTCACACGTACAGAAACACACTAGGCCCCAATTACTATTGTTTGTACACCTAAAAGGATGGATGAGGAGGAGGAGGAGTATGGAACAGGCAGCACCCTCAAAGCTTCAGAAGTATGAGATGAACCCCAAAAACTTGGAAAGGTGGATCTCACACGTACCGACACAGACTATCCCGCAATTTAATTGATCCCCAAAGGTTTTTATTGAATAGCGGAATAGGAAATATGATCAAAAAATGTGTATGTATCTCACACGTACAGAAGCACACTAGGCCCCAATTACTATTGTTTGTACACCTAAAAGGATGGATGAGGAGGAGGAGGAGTATGGAACAGGCAGCACCCTCAAAGCTTCAGAAGTATGAGATGAACCCCAAAAACTTGGAAAGGTGGATCTCACACGTACCGACACAGACTATCCCGCAATTTAATTGATCCCCAAAGGTTTTTATTGAATAGCGGAATAGGAAATATGATCAAAAAAAGTGTATGTATCTCGCACGTACAGAAACACACTAGGCCCCAATTACTATTGTTTGTACACCTAAAAGGATGGATGAGGAGGAGGAGGAGTATGGAACAGGCAGCACCCTCAAAGCTTCAGAAGTATGAGATGAACCCCAAAAACTTGGAAAGGTGGATCTCACACGTACCGACACAGACTATTCCGCAATTTAATTGATCCCCAAAGGTTTTTATTGAATAGCGGAATAGGAAATATGATCAAAAAATGTGTATGTATCTCACACGTACAGAAGCACACTAGGCCCCAATTACTATTGTTTGTACACCTAAAAGGATGGATGAGGAGGAGGAGGAGTATGGAACAGGCAGCACCCTCAAAGCTTCAGAAGTATGAGATGAACCCCAAAAACTTGGAAAGGTGGATCTCACACGTACCGACACAGACTATCCCGCAATTTAATTGATCCCCAAAGGTTTTTATTGAATAGCGGAATAGGAAATATGATCAAAAAAAGTGTATGTATCTCACACGTACAGAAACACACTAGGCCCCAATTACTATTGTTTGTACACCTAAAAGGATGGATGAGGAGGAGGAGGAGTATGGAACAGGCAGCACCCTCAAAGCTTCAGAAGTATGAGATGAACCCCAAAAACTTGGAAAGGTGGATCTCACACGTACCGACACAGACTATTCCGCAATTTAATTGATCCCCAAAGGTTTTTATTGAATAGCGGAATAGGAAATATGATCAAAAAATGTGTATGTATCTCACACGTACAGAAGCACACTAGGCCCCAATTACTATTGTTTGTACACCTAAAAGGATGGATGAGGAGGAGGAGGAGTATGGAACAGGCAGCACCCTCAAAGCTTCAGAAGTATGAGATGAACCCCAAAAACTTGGAAAGGTGGATCTCACACGTACCGACACAGACTATTCCGCAATTTAATTGATCCCCAAAGGTTTTTATTGAATAGCGGAATAGGAAATATGATCAAAAAATGTGTATGTATCTCACACGTACAGAAGCACACTAGGCCCCAATTACTATTGTTTGTACACCTAAAAGGATGGATGAGGAGGAGGAGGAGTATGGAACAGGCAGCACCCTCAAAGCTTCAGAAGTATGAGATGAACCCCAAAAACTTGGAAAGGTGGATCTCACACGTACCGACACAGACTATCCCGCAATTTAATTGATCCCCAAAGGTTTTTATTGAATAGCGGAATAGGAAATATGATCAAAAAAAGTGTATGTATCTCGCACGTACACAACCACACTAGGCCCCAATTACTATTGTTTGTACCCCTAAAAGGCTAGATGAGGAGTAGGGGGGGTATGGAACAGGCAGCACCCTCAAACCTTCAGAAGTATGAGATGAACCCCAACAACTTGGAAAGGTGGATCTCTCTCACACGTACCGACACAGACTATCCCGCAATTCAATTGATCCTCAAAGGTTTTTATTGAATAGCGGAATAGGAAATATGATCAAAAAAAGTGTATGTATCTCGCACGTACACAACCACACTAGGCCCCAATTACTATTGTTTGTACCCCTAAAAGGCTAGATGAGGAGTAGGGGGGGTATGGAACAGGCAGCACCCTCAAACCTTCAGAAGTATGAGATGAACCCCAACAACTTGGAAAGGTGGATCTCTCTCACACGTACCAACACAGACTATCCCCCAATTTAACTGATCCCCAAAGGTTTTTGATTAAATAGCGGAATAGAAAATATGATCCCAAAAAAGTGTATGTATATCACACGTACACAACCACACTAGGCCCCAATTACTATTGTTTGTACCCCTAAAAGGCTAGGAGTAGGGGGGAGTATGGAACAGGCAGCACCCTCAAACCTTCAGAAGTATGAGATGAACCCCAACAACTTGGAAAGGTGGATCTCTCTCACACGTACCAACACAGACTATCCCCCAATTTAACTGATCCCCAGAGGTTTTTGATTAAATAGCGGAATAGAAAATATGATCCCAAAAAAGTGTATGTATATCACACGTACACAACCACACTAGGCCCCAATTACTATTGTTTGTACCCCTAAAAGGCTAGGAGTAGGGGGAGTATGGAACAGGCAGCACCCTCAAACCTTCAGAAGTATGAGATGAACCCCAACAACTTGGAAAGGTGGATCTCTCTCACACGTACCAACACAGACTATCCCCCAATTTAACTGATCCCCAGAGGTTTTTGATTAAATAGCGGAATAGAAAATATGATCCCAAAAAAGTGTATGTATATCACACGTACACAACCACACTAGGCCCCAATTACTATTGTTTGTACCCCTAAAAGGCTAGGAGTAGGGGGAGTATGGAACAGGCAGCACCCTCAAACCTTCAGAAGTATGAGATGAACCCCAACAACTTGGAAAGGTGGATCTCTCTCACACGTACCAACACAGACTATCCCCCAATTTAACTGATCCCCAAAGGTTTTTGATTAAATAGCGGAATAGAAAATATGATCCCAAAAAAGTGTATGTATATCACACGTACACAACCACACTAGGCCCCAATTACTATTGTTTGTACCCCTAAAAGGCTAGGAGTAGGGGGAGTATGGAACAGGCAGCACCCTCAAACCTTCAGAAGTATGAGATGAACCCCAACAACTTGGAAAGGTGGATCTCTCTCACACGTACCAACACAGACTATCCCCCAATTTAACTGATCCCCAAAGGTTTTTGATTAAATAGCGGAATAGAAAATATGATCCCAAAAAAGTGTATGTATATCACACGTACACAACCACACTAGGCCCCAATTACTATTGTTTGTACCCCTAAAAGGCTAGGAGTAGGGGGAGTATGGAACAGGCAGCACCCTCAAACCTTCAGAAGTATGAGATGAACCCCAACAACTTGGAAAGGTGGATCTCTCTCACACGTACCAACACAGACTATCCCCCAATTTAACTGATCCCCAAAGGTTTTTGATTAAATAGCGGAATAGAAAATATGATCCCAAAAAAGTGTATGTATATCACACGTACACAACCACACTAGGCCCCAATTACTATTGTTTGTACCCCTAAAAGGCTAGGAGTAGGGGGAGTATGGAACAGGCAGCACCCTCAAACCTTCAGAAGTATGAGATGAACCCCAACAACTTGGAAAGGTGGATCTCTCTCACACGTACCAACACAGACTATCCCCCAATTTAACTGATCCCCAAAGGTTTTTGATTAAATAGCGGAATAGAAAATATGATCCCAAAAAAGTGTATGTATATCACACGTACACAACCACACTAGGCCCCAATTACTATTGTTTGTACCCCTAAAAGGCTAGGAGTAGGGGGGAGTATGGAACAGGCAGCACCCTCAAACCTTCAGAAGTATGAGATGAACCCCAACAACTTGGAAAGGTGGATCTCTCTCACACGTACCAACACAGACTATCCCCCAATTTAACTGATCCCCAGAGGTTTTTGATTAAATAGCGGAATAGAAAATATGATCCCAAAAAAGTGTATGTATATCACACGTACACAACCACACTAGGCCCCAATTACTATTGTTTGTACCCCTAAAAGGCTAGGAGTAGGGGGAGTATGGAACAGGCAGCCCCCTCAAACCTTCAGAAGTATGAGATGAACCCCAACAACTTGGAAAGGTGGATCTCTCTCACACGTACCAACACAGACTATCCCCCAATTTAACTGATCCCCAAAGGTTTTTGATTAAATAGCGGAATAGAAAATATGATCCCAAAAAAGTGTATGTATATCACACGTACACAACCACACTAGGCCCCAATTACTATTGTTTGTACCCCTAAAAGGCTAGGAGTAGGGGGAGTATGGAACAGGCAGCACCCTCAAACCTTCAGAAGTATGAGATGAACCCCAACAACTTGGAAAGGTGGATCTCTCTCACACGTACCAACACAGACTATCCCCCAATTTAACTGATCCCCAGAGGTTTTTGATTAAATAGCGGAATAGAAAATATGATCCCAAAAAAGTGTATGTATATCACACGTACACAACCACACTAGGCCCCAATTACTATTGTTTGTACCCCTAAAAGGCTAGGAGTAGGGGGGAGTATGGAACAGGCAGCACCCTCAAACCTTCAGAAGTATGAGATGAACCCCAACAACTTGGAAAGGTGGATCTCTCTCACACGTACCAACACAGACTATCCCCCAATTTAACTGATCCCCAAAGGTTTTTGATTAAATAGCGGAATAGAAAATATGATCCCAAAAAAGTGTATGTATATCACACGTACACAACCACACTAGGCCCCAATTACTATTGTTTGTACCCCTAAAAGGCTAGATGAGGAGTAGGGGGAGTATGGAACAGGCAGCACCCTCAAACCTTCAGTATGAGATTGTGTTCACTGTACCCCACAAAGATTGAGTTCACTGCACCCCACAATGATTGTGTTCACTGCACCCCACAAAGATTGTGTTCACTGCACCTCACAAAGATTGTGTTCACTGTACCCCCCAAAGATTTTGTTCACTGCACCCCACAAAGATTCTGTTCACTGTACCCCACAAAGATTGTGTTCACTGCACCCCAAAAAGATTGTGTTCACTGCACCCCAAAAAGGATGTTGTTCACTGCACCCCAAAAAGGATGTTGTTCACTCCACCCCAAAAAGATTGTGTTCACTGCACCCCACAAAGATTGTGTTCACTGCACCCCAAAAAGATTGTGTTCACTGCACCCCAAAAATGATTTTGTTCACTGCACCCCAAAAAGGATTTTGTTCACTGCACCCCAAAAAGGATGTTGTTCACTCCACCCCAAAAAGATTGTGTTCACTGCACCCCAAAAAGATTGTGTTCACTGCACCCCACAAAGGATTTTGTTCACTGCACCCCAAAAAGATTGTGTTCACTGCACCCCAAAAAGGATGTTGTTCACTGCACCCCAAAAAGGATTTTGTTCACTGCACCCCAAAAAGATTGTGTTCACTGCACCCCACAAAGGATTTTGTTCACTGCACCCCACAAAGATTGTGTTCACTGCACACCAAAAAGGATTGTGTTCACTGCACCCCAAAAAGATTTTGTTCACTGCACCCCAAAAAGATTGTGTTCACTGCAGCCCAAAAAGATTGTGTTCACTGCAGCCCAAAAAGATTGTGTTCACTGCAGCCCAAAAAGATTGTGTTCACTGCAGCCCAAAAAGATTGTGTTCACTGCAGCTCACACACAGAAAAATGGATGTGGATCACTGACACCTGCCTATCTCCAATCCCACACCACACAGCAATATCGATTGTAGTTTGTAGAACACAGTTTCCCTAAAATTCAGCAGACTCTGTCCCTAACAGGATTGAGAAGAGATCGTAGATCAGGATTGAGTGCAGATTCACCCCACCCCCCACACAGCAATATCGATTGTAGTTTGTAGAACACAGTTTCCCTAAAATTCAGCAGACTCTGTCCCTAACAGGATTGAGAAGAGATCGTAGATCAGGATTGAGTGCAGATTCACCCCACCCCCCACACAGCAATATCGATTGTAGTTTGTAGAACACAGTTTCCCTAAAATTCAGCAGACTCTGTCCCTAACAGGATTGAGAAGAGATCGTAGATCAGGATTGAGTGCAGATTCACCCCACCCCCCACACAGCAATATCGATTGTAGTTTGTAGAAGACACTGACCCTATATAATTCAGCAGACTCTATCCCTAAAATGCCTACAACTCGCCCTGCCTAAACACTCCGACCTGTCCCTCAATTCTATCCGGACACAAATGGTTTTTTCCTGCCTATCTTTCCCTAATCAGCAGCCAGCACGTTGATGTGTGCTCTCTGTCCCTGAATCTAAGCAGCATAATGACGCCGCTGCGGCTGCCTCGAACTTATAAAGACTTGGTCACATGCTTCAGACGGCCAATCACAGCTACTGAGACATTTGCAGGCATGGCTGGGATGGCTTAAGGCACACCAGTTAAACGATTGTTGATTGGCTGTTGAAAGCCCGCCATGAAAAGAGCGCCAAAGCATGCAAAACCCGGAAATAAAACGACCGAACACGGATTTTTACCCGAACATACAGTAAAGAATAATACAGTCCGTGTTCGCTCAACACTATTAGGGTTGAGCGGACACCTAGATGTCCGTGTTCGACGGGTTCGGCCGAACTTTAAAAAAAAGTCCGGGTCCGTGTCCCGGACTTTTACCGAACTTTTCCCGGACACCGAACCCCATTGAAGTCAATGGGGACCCGAACTTTAAGGCACTAAAATGGCTCTAAAACACCAAAGGAAAGGGCTAGAGTGCTGCAAATGGCAGCAAAACGTAATTAAGAGCATGGCAAGTGCTCTGCAAACAAATGTGGATAGGGAAATAACTTAAAACAACAAAAAAAAACAGAAAAATAAAACAATGTTCTTCTTCATCTCTGAAGGACGAGGCCCATATGGAGTAGGAGGGAGGTTGAGGTGGTGGTGGATGTGGCGGTGACATAGGCGTGCGCACAGGGTGTGCTGGGTGTGCCTGGGCACACCCTAATCACCTAGGGCACATAGCATTGCCAGTGAGGAGATGGGAAAGATCTCCCTGGGACCTGCTCTGCTCTATTTCTCCTTGCCTACAGGTACATGGCCCCGATACATTACTCTCCCTGCTGGCAAACACATGCATGTGTATTTCAACTTTGGGGTGCACACCTTAATGCAATAGGCTGCGCACACCTATGGGCGGTGTAGGTGGAAGCGGCGGTGGAGGAGGACCAGGGCCGGATTAACAGCATCATGGGCTTGGTGCTGAGGATTTTGAAGGGCCTTAGGGCCGTGCCTTGCCATGCACCCAGAGGAGGAAGGGTGCAGCCATGCATGCCTAATTCAACATGGGATGCTGTCTCTGAAGCCCATAAACACATCCATGCATCGCCAACTGTCCCTCCTTGTCCGGCCTTCACGCTGTGTGGGGAGGTTCTGAGGGTGCTGCCTGGGGAAGCGAGCATAGAAGCCAGACTTCTGTGTTTACAAGTGACAGAAGAGCGGTAACAGTGAATATGGCCAACCCGGGGCCTATATAAAAGGTAGGGGCCTGGAGCTGCAGCTCCAATAGACCCTACATTAATCTGGCCCTGAGGAGGAGGACGAGGTAGCCAACACTGCTTCTTTTCACAAATTTTAAATGAGGGTACACCCCAAAAGAGTGAGAAAGAGCAAAAATGGAACAATGGGTGGGTAAGGTCGGTATCCATTGCTATTCTGCATAAGGTACGGAAAAGTCCCGTGGGATCCATGCCTGGTTCATTTTAATGAACGTGAGCTTGTCCACATTGTCTCTGGACAGGCGGCTGCGCTTGTCTGTTATAACGCCCCCAGCCGTGCTAAATACCCGTTCAGATAATACACTGGCTGCAGGGCACGCCAGCACCTCCAAGGCGTAAAGGGCAAGCTCAGGCCATGTGCCCAATTTGGAGACCCAGAAGTTGAAGGGGGCAGACCCGTCATTCACTACATGTAGGCGTGTGCACACATACTGCTCCACCATGTTGGTAAAATGCTGCCTCCTGCTAAGACGTTCCATCTGAGCTGCTGGTGCTGCTGTTTGTTGTGGCGTGCTGACAAAGCTTTTCCACATTTCGGCCATGCTAACCCTGCCTTCTGAGGTGCTGGCGGTGCCCTGGTTGCGTTGGCGACCTCCTCCTCCTCCTCCTCTGCCTTGTGCTTCCACTGTGGCCCCGCTGTCAGATGGGAATGCCAGCAGCATGGCGTCTACCAGCGTGCGCTTGTACTCGCGCATCTTGCGATCGCGCTCCAGTGAGTGAATTAAGGACGGTACGTTGTCCTTGTAACGGGGATCCAGCAGCGTGGCCACCCAGTAATCAGCACAAGTTAGAATGTGGGCAACTCGGCGGTCGTTGTGGAGACACTGCAGCATGTAATCGCTCATGTGTGCCAGGCTGCCCAGAGGCAACGAAAGGCTGTCCTCTGTGGGAGGTGTATGGTCCGTGTCCTCTGTATCCCCCCAGCCACGCACCAGTGATGGCCATGAGCTGGCCTGGGTGCCACCCTGCTGTGAACATGGTTCCATCTCCTCCTCCAGCTCCTCCTCCTCCTCATCCTCCTCATCCTCCAGAACTGTGCCCCTGCTGGACAATTGCGTCCCTGGCGTTTGCGTGTGCAGGAACCCACCCTCGGAGCCCCTTGCGAATGACTGCCCTGAAAGCCTTGGAAATGTTACCTCTTCATCCTCCTCCTCCTCCTCATCCTGTGCCACATCCTCTTCCATCATCGCCCGAATTGTTTTTTCAAGGAGGCATAGAAGTGGGATAGTTAAGCTGAGAACGGCGTCATTGCCACTGGCCATGTTGGTGGAGTACTCAAAACAGCGCAACAAGGCACACAGGTCTCGCATGGAGGCCCAGTTATTGGTGGTGAAGTGGTGCTGTTCCGCAGAGCGACTCACGCGTGCGTGCTGCAGCTGAAACTCCACTATGGCCTGCTGCTGCTCGCACAGTCTTTCCAGCATGTGCAAGGTGGAGTTCCACCTTGTGGGCACGTCACATATGAGGCGGTGAGCGGGAAGGCCGAAGTTACGCTGCAGCGCTGCCAGGCGAGCAGCAGCAGGGTGAGAACGCCGAAAGTGCGCACAAACGGCCCGCACTTTCTGCAGCAGCTCTGACATATCGGGGTAGTTTTTAAGGAACCTCTGCACCACCAAATTCAGCACATGCGCCAGGCAAGGGATGTGCGTCAAACCGGCTAGGCCCAGAGCTGCTATGAGATTTCGCCCGTTATCGCACACCACCAGGCCGGGCTTGAGGCTCGCTGGCAGCAACCACTCATTTGTCTGCTGTTCCATGCTCCTCCACAACTCCTGCGCGGTGTGTGGTTTGTCCCCCAAACAGGCAAGTTGTAAAACTGCCTGCTGTCGTTTACCCCTGGCCGTGCTGAAGTTGGTGGTGAAGGTGTTACGCTGTCCAGATGAGGAGGCGGTAGAGGATGAGGAAGCGGAGTAGGAGGAGTTAGGAACAGGAGGCAAACTGAAGCGCCCTGCAATCCTCGGTGGTGGAAGGACATGCGCCAAATTGCTATCCGCCTCAGGCCCATCCGCCACTGCATTTACCCAGTGTGCCGTTAGGGAGATATAACGCCCCTGACCGTGCTTACTGGTCCACGTATCCGTAGTTAGGTGGACCTTGGCACAGATGGCGTTGCGCAGTGCACACCTGATTTTTTCCCCCACTTGGTTGTGCAGGGAAGGGATGGCTTGCCTGGAAAAGTAGTGGCGGCTGGGCACGACGTACTGTGGGACAGCCACCGACATAAGGTTTTTAAAACTGTGCGTCTCCACCAGACGGAATGACAGCATTTCAAAGGCCAATAATTTTGAAATGCTGGCATTCAGGGCCAGGGATCGCGGGTGGGTAGGGGGGTACTTCCTCTTCCTCTCAAGTGTTTGGGAGATGGAAAGCTGAACGCTTCCACGGGACATTGTGGAGATGGTTGTTGGTGACCCAGGTGGTGGTGTTGCTGACAGATCGTCTGTTTGCGGGGTGGCAGGTGCCGGTATCACTACAGATGTGGCTGGAGCGGCCGAGACTGCAGCAGAAGAGGAAGCAGGATGAGCCAGAGACGTTTCTTGGTTTTGAAGGTGTGTACTCCACTGCAGCTCGTGCTTTGCACTTAGATGCCTGATCATGCAGGTTGTGCTCAGGTTGAGAAGGTTCATGCCTCGCTTCAAGCTCTGATTGCACAGGGTGCAAACCACTCGTGTCCTGTCATCAGCACATTTTCTAAAGAACTTCCACGCTAGAGAACTCCTTTGAGCTGACTTTGGTGCGCTCGTTCCCTTGCTGCGTTGGGCAGTAGCGGGCGTAGTGTCTAGGGCACGGCCGCTCCGCTTCTGCACCCTGCTCCCTCTTCTGCTGTGCTGGTGGCTCTGTGCGACCACCGCCTCTTCCTCCAAACTACTCAGTTCACCTGCATGACGTTCATTCCATGTGGGGTCGAGGACCTCATCGTCCTCCACATCATCTTCCACCCAGTCTTCACCCCTGCCCTCCTTGTCGGTCTCCACAATGCTGAACGCCGCAGCAGTTGGCACCTGCGTTTCGTCATCATCGGAGACGTGCTGCGATGATCCTTGCATGTACTCATCTTGAGGAATAAGTGGTTGGGCATCGCTGCACTCAATCTCTTCCACTTCTGGGGCAGGGCTAGGTGGATGGCCCTGGGAAACCCTGCTGACAGAGTCCTCAAAAAGAATAAGAGACTGCTGTATGGCTTGGGGCTCAGACTGCTGGCCTGATTTGCAAGGGGGTGAGGTGAAAGACGGTTGGACATTGGCTGCAGGTGCCAACTCTGACCTTTCTGCAGTAGACTGGGTGGGAGACAATGTGAAGGAACTGGAGGCACTGTCAGCAGCAAACCAATCTACTATCGCCTCAACTTGTTCTGGCCTCATCACTTCTAGGGGCGTTTGATGCCCTACCAAATACTGATGCAGGTTCTGTCGCCTACTCACACTTGAGGAAGGTGTTTCACTTGTGCGTGTAGCTGGCACAGATCGACCATGTCCTCTCCTTGCAACAGGAGCTCTACCAGCAGCACCACGACCCAGGCCACGGCCCTTATTTGACGGTCTCCTCATATTTCTGTAATTTAAGATCTTGCCCTAGAAAGGTTTTTATTGAATAGCGGAATAGGAAATATGATCAAAAAAAGTGTATGTATCTCGCACGTACACAACCACACTAGGCCCCAATTACTATTGTTTGTACCCCTAAAAGGCTAGATGAGGAGTAGGGGGGGTATGGAACAGGCAGCACCCTCAAACCTTCAGAAGTATGAGATGAACCCCAACAACTTGGAAAGGTGGATCTCTCTCACACGTACCGACACAGACTATCCCGCAATTCAATTGATCCCCAAAGGTTTTTATTGAATAGCGGAATAGGAAATATGATCAAAAAAAGTGTATGTATCTCACACGTACAGAAACACACTAGGCCCCAATTACTATTGTTTGTACACCTAAAAGGATGGATGAGGAGGAGGAGGAGTATGGAACAGGCAGCACCCTCAAAGCTTCAGAAGTATGAGATGAACCCCAAAAACTTGGAAAGGTGGATCTCACACGTACCGACACAGACTATCCCGCAATTTAATTGATCCCCAAAGGTTTTTATTGAATAGCGGAATAGGAAATATGATCAAAAAATGTGTATGTATCTCACACGTACAGAAGCACACTAGGCCCCAATTACTATTGTTTGTACACCTAAAAGGATGGATGAGGAGGAGGAGGAGTATGGAACAGGCAGCACCCTCAAAGCTTCAGAAGTATGAGATGAACCCCAAAAACTTGGAAAGGTGGATCTCACACGTACCGACACAGACTATCCCGCAATTTAATTGATCCCCAAAGGTTTTTATTGAATAGCGGAATAGGAAATATGATCAAAAAAAGTGTATGTATCTCGCACGTACAGAAACACACTAGGCCCCAATTACTATTGTTTGTACACCTAAAAGGATGGATGAGGAGGAGGAGGAGTATGGAACAGGCAGCACCCTCAAAGCTTCAGAAGTATGAGATGAACCCCAACAACTTGGAAAGGTGGATCTCTCTCACACGTACCGACACAGACTATCCCGCAATTCAATTGATCCTCAAAGGTTTTTATTGAATAGCGGAATAGGAAATATGATCAAAAAAAGTGTATGTATCTCGCACGTACACAACCACACTAGGCCCCAATTACTATTGTTTGTACCCCTAAAAGGCTAGATGAGGAGTAGGGGGGGTATGGAACAGGCAGCACCCTCAAACCTTCAGAAGTATGAGATGAACCCCAACAACTTGGAAAGGTGGATCTCTCTCACACGTACCGACACAGACTATCCCGCAATTCAATTGATCCCCAAAGGTTTTTATTGAATAGCGGAATAGGAAATATGATCAAAAAAAGTGTATGTATCTCACACGTACAGAAACACACTAGGCCCCAATTACTATTGTTTGTACACCTAAAAGGATGGATGAGGAGGAGGAGGAGTATGGAACAGGCAGCACCCTCAAAGCTTCAGAAGTATGAGATGAACCCCAAAAACTTGGAAAGGTGGATCTCACACGTACCGACACAGACTATCCCGCAATTTAATTGATCCCCAAAGGTTTTTATTGAATAGCGGAATAGGAAATATGATCAAAAAATGTGTATGTATCTCACACGTACAGAAGCACACTAGGCCCCAATTACTATTGTTTGTACACCTAAAAGGATGGATGAGGAGGAGGAGGAGTATGGAACAGGCAGCACCCTCAAAGCTTCAGAAGTATGAGATGAACCCCAAAAACTTGGAAAGGTGGATCTCACACGTACCGACACAGACTATCCCGCAATTTAATTGATCCCCAAAGGTTTTTATTGAATAGCGGAATAGGAAATATGATCAAAAAAAGTGTATGTATCTCGCACGTACAGAAACACACTAGGCCCCAATTACTATTGTTTGTACACCTAAAAGGATGGATGAGGAGGAGGAGGAGTATGGAACAGGCAGCACCCTCAAAGCTTCAGAAGTATGAGATGAACCCCAAAAACTTGGAAAGGTGGATCTCACACGTACCGACACAGACTATTCCGCAATTTAATTGATCCCCAAAGGTTTTTATTGAATAGCGGAATAGGAAATATGATCAAAAAATGTGTATGTATCTCACACGTACAGAAGCACACTAGGCCCCAATTACTATTGTTTGTACACCTAAAAGGATGGATGAGGAGGAGGAGGAGTATGGAACAGGCAGCACCCTCAAAGCTTCAGAAGTATGAGATGAACCCCAAAAACTTGGAAAGGTGGATCTCACACGTACCGACACAGACTATCCCGCAATTTAATTGATCCCCAAAGGTTTTTATTGAATAGCGGAATAGGAAATATGATCAAAAAAAGTGTATGTATCTCGCACGTACAGAAACACACTAGGCCCCAATTACTATTGTTTGTACACCTAAAAGGATGGATGAGGAGGAGGAGGAGTATGGAACAGGCAGCACCCTCAAAGCTTCAGAAGTATGAGATGAACCCCAAAAACTTGGAAAGGTGGATCTCACACGTACCGACACAGACTATTCCGCAATTTAATTGATCCCCAAAGGTTTTTATTGAATAGCGGAATAGGAAATATGATCAAAAAATGTGTATGTATCTCACACGTACAGAAGCACACTAGGCCCCAATTACTATTGTTTGTACACCTAAAAGGATGGATGAGGAGGAGGAGGAGTATGGAACAGGCAGCACCCTCAAAGCTTCAGAAGTATGAGATGAACCCCAAAAACTTGGAAAGGTGGATCTCACACGTACCGACACAGACTATTCCGCAATTTAATTGATCCCCAAAGGTTTTTATTGAATAGCGGAATAGGAAATATGATCAAAAAATGTGTATGTATCTCACACGTACAGAAGCACACTAGGCCCCAATTACTATTGTTTGTACACCTAAAAGGATGGATGAGGAGGAGGAGGAGTATGGAACAGGCAGCACCCTCAAAGCTTCAGAAGTATGAGATGAACCCCAAAAACTTGGAAAGGTGGATCTCACACGTACCGACACAGACTATCCCGCAATTTAATTGATCCCCAAAGGTTTTTATTGAATAGCGGAATAGGAAATATGATCAAAAAAAGTGTATGTATCTCGCACGTACACAACCACACTAGGCCCCAATTACTATTGTTTGTACCCCTAAAAGGCTAGATGAGGAGTAGGGGGGGTATGGAACAGGCAGCACCCTCAAACCTTCAGAAGTATGAGATGAACCCCAACAACTTGGAAAGGTGGATCTCTCTCACACGTACCGACACAGACTATCCCGCAATTCAATTGATCCTCAAAGGTTTTTATTGAATAGCGGAATAGGAAATATGATCAAAAAAAGTGTATGTATCTCGCACGTACACAACCACACTAGGCCCCAATTACTATTGTTTGTACCCCTAAAAGGCTAGATGAGGAGTAGGGGGGGTATGGAACAGGCAGCACCCTCAAACCTTCAGAAGTATGAGATGAACCCCAACAACTTGGAAAGGTGGATCTCTCTCACACGTACCAACACAGACTATCCCCCAATTTAACTGATCCCCAAAGGTTTTTGATTAAATAGCGGAATAGAAAATATGATCCCAAAAAAGTGTATGTATATCACACGTACACAACCACACTAGGCCCCAATTACTATTGTTTGTACCCCTAAAAGGCTAGGAGTAGGGGGGAGTATGGAACAGGCAGCACCCTCAAACCTTCAGAAGTATGAGATGAACCCCAACAACTTGGAAAGGTGGATCTCTCTCACACGTACCAACACAGACTATCCCCCAATTTAACTGATCCCCAGAGGTTTTTGATTAAATAGCGGAATAGAAAATATGATCCCAAAAAAGTGTATGTATATCACACGTACACAACCACACTAGGCCCCAATTACTATTGTTTGTACCCCTAAAAGGCTAGGAGTAGGGGGAGTATGGAACAGGCAGCACCCTCAAACCTTCAGAAGTATGAGATGAACCCCAACAACTTGGAAAGGTGGATCTCTCTCACACGTACCAACACAGACTATCCCCCAATTTAACTGATCCCCAGAGGTTTTTGATTAAATAGCGGAATAGAAAATATGATCCCAAAAAAGTGTATGTATATCACACGTACACAACCACACTAGGCCCCAATTACTATTGTTTGTACCCCTAAAAGGCTAGGAGTAGGGGGAGTATGGAACAGGCAGCACCCTCAAACCTTCAGAAGTATGAGATGAACCCCAACAACTTGGAAAGGTGGATCTCTCTCACACGTACCAACACAGACTATCCCCCAATTTAACTGATCCCCAAAGGTTTTTGATTAAATAGCGGAATAGAAAATATGATCCCAAAAAAGTGTATGTATATCACACGTACACAACCACACTAGGCCCCAATTACTATTGTTTGTACCCCTAAAAGGCTAGGAGTAGGGGGAGTATGGAACAGGCAGCACCCTCAAACCTTCAGAAGTATGAGATGAACCCCAACAACTTGGAAAGGTGGATCTCTCTCACACGTACCAACACAGACTATCCCCCAATTTAACTGATCCCCAAAGGTTTTTGATTAAATAGCGGAATAGAAAATATGATCCCAAAAAAGTGTATGTATATCACACGTACACAACCACACTAGGCCCCAATTACTATTGTTTGTACCCCTAAAAGGCTAGGAGTAGGGGGAGTATGGAACAGGCAGCACCCTCAAACCTTCAGAAGTATGAGATGAACCCCAACAACTTGGAAAGGTGGATCTCTCTCACACGTACCAACACAGACTATCCCCCAATTTAACTGATCCCCAAAGGTTTTTGATTAAATAGCGGAATAGAAAATATGATCCCAAAAAAGTGTATGTATATCACACGTACACAACCACACTAGGCCCCAATTACTATTGTTTGTACCCCTAAAAGGCTAGGAGTAGGGGGAGTATGGAACAGGCAGCACCCTCAAACCTTCAGAAGTATGAGATGAACCCCAACAACTTGGAAAGGTGGATCTCTCTCACACGTACCAACACAGACTATCCCCCAATTTAACTGATCCCCAAAGGTTTTTGATTAAATAGCGGAATAGAAAATATGATCCCAAAAAAGTGTATGTATATCACACGTACACAACCACACTAGGCCCCAATTACTATTGTTTGTACCCCTAAAAGGCTAGGAGTAGGGGGGAGTATGGAACAGGCAGCACCCTCAAACCTTCAGAAGTATGAGATGAACCCCAACAACTTGGAAAGGTGGATCTCTCTCACACGTACCAACACAGACTATCCCCCAATTTAACTGATCCCCAGAGGTTTTTGATTAAATAGCGGAATAGAAAATATGATCCCAAAAAAGTGTATGTATATCACACGTACACAACCACACTAGGCCCCAATTACTATTGTTTGTACCCCTAAAAGGCTAGGAGTAGGGGGAGTATGGAACAGGCAGCACCCTCAAACCTTCAGAAGTATGAGATGAACCCCAACAACTTGGAAAGGTGGATCTCTCTCACACGTACCAACACAGACTATCCCCCAATTTAACTGATCCCCAAAGGTTTTTGATTAAATAGCGGAATAGAAAATATGATCCCAAAAAAGTGTATGTATATCACACGTACACAACCACACTAGGCCCCAATTACTATTGTTTGTACCCCTAAAAGGCTAGGAGTAGGGGGAGTATGGAACAGGCAGCACCCTCAAACCTTCAGAAGTATGAGATGAACCCCAACAACTTGGAAAGGTGGATCTCTCTCACACGTACCAACACAGACTATCCCCCAATTTAACTGATCCCCAGAGGTTTTTGATTAAATAGCGGAATAGAAAATATGATCCCAAAAAAGTGTATGTATATCACACGTACACAACCACACTAGGCCCCAATTACTATTGTTTGTACCCCTAAAAGGCTAGGAGTAGGGGGGAGTATGGAACAGGCAGCACCCTCAAACCTTCAGAAGTATGAGATGAACCCCAACAACTTGGAAAGGTGGATCTCTCTCACACGTACCAACACAGACTATCCCCCAATTTAACTGATCCCCAAAGGTTTTTGATTAAATAGCGGAATAGAAAATATGATCCCAAAAAAGTGTATGTATATCACACGTACACAACCACACTAGGCCCCAATTACTATTGTTTGTACCCCTAAAAGGCTAGATGAGGAGTAGGGGGAGTATGGAACAGGCAGCACCCTCAAACCTTCAGTATGAGATTGTGTTCACTGTACCCCACAAAGATTGAGTTCACTGCACCCCACAATGATTGTGTTCACTGCACCCCACAAAGATTGTGTTCACTGCACCTCACAAAGATTGTGTTCACTGTACCCCCCAAAGATTTTGTTCACTGCACCCCACAAAGATTCTGTTCACTGTACCCCACAAAGATTGTGTTCACTGCACCCCAAAAAGATTGTGTTCACTGCACCCCAAAAAGGATGTTGTTCACTGCACCCCAAAAAGGATGTTGTTCACTCCACCCCAAAAAGATTGTGTTCACTGCACCCCACAAAGATTGTGTTCACTGCACCCCAAAAAGATTGTGTTCACTGCACCCCAAAAATGATTTTGTTCACTGCACTCCAAAAAGGATTTTGTTCACTGCACCCCAAAAAGGATGTTGTTCACTCCACCCCAAAAAGATTGTGTTCACTGCACCCCAAAAAGATTGTGTTCACTGCACCCCACAAAGGATTTTGTTCACTGCACCCCAAAAAGATTGTGTTCACTGCACCCCAAAAAGGATGTTGTTCACTGCACCCCAAAAAGGATTTTGTTCACTGCACCCCAAAAAGATTGTGTTCACTGCACCCCACAAAGGATTTTGTTCACTGCACCCCACAAAGATTGTGTTCACTGCACACCAAAAAGGATTGTGTTCACTGCACCCCAAAAAGATTTTGTTCACTGCACCCCAAAAAGATTGTGTTCACTGCAGCCCAAAAAGATTGTGTTCACTGCAGCCCAAAAAGATTGTGTTCACTGCAGCCCAAAAAGATTGTGTTCACTGCAGCCCAAAAAGATTGTGTTCACTGCAGCCCAAAAAGATTGTGTTCACTGCAGCTCACACACAGAAAAATGGATGTGGATCACTGACACCTGCCTATCTCCAATCCCACACCACACAGCAATATCGATTGTAGTTTGTAGAACACAGTTTCCCTAAAATTCAGCAGACTCTGTCCCTAACAGGATTGAGAAGAGATCGTAGATCAGGATTGAGTGCAGATTCACCCCACCCCCCACACAGCAATATCGATTGTAGTTTGTAGAACACAGTTTCCCTAAAATTCAGCAGACTCTGTCCCTAACAGGATTGAGAAGAGATCGTAGATCAGGATTGAGTGCAGATTCACCCCACCCCCCACACAGCAATATCGATTGTAGTTTGTAGAACACAGTTTCCCTAAAATTCAGCAGACTCTGTCCCTAACAGGATTGAGAAGAGATCGTAGATCAGGATTGAGTGCAGATTCACCCCACCCCCCACACAGCAATATCGATTGTAGTTTGTAGAAGACACTGACCCTATATAATTCAGCAGACTCTATCCCTAAAATGCCTACAACTCGCCCTGCCTAAACACTCCGACCTGTCCCTCAATTCTATCCGGACACAAATGGTTTTTTCCTGCCTATCTTTCCCTAATCAGCAGCCAGCACGTTGATGTGTGCTCTCTGTCCCTGAATCTAAGCAGCATAATGACGCCGCTGCGGCTGCCTCGAACTTATAAAGACTTGGTCACATGCTTCAGACGGCCAATCACAGCTACTGAGACATTTGCAGGCATGGCTGGGATGGCTTAAGGCACACCAGTTAAACGATTGTTGATTGGCTGTTGAAAGCCCGCCATGAAAAGAGCGCCAAAGCATGCAAAACCCGGAAATAAAACGACCGAACACGGATTTTTACCCGAACATACAGTAAAGTGTCCGTGTCCGTGTTCGGGTACAAAAAATCCAATTATTCGGTACGAACACGAATAATACAGTCCGTGTTCGCTCAACACTAGTAGTATTAAGGCCCGTACACACGTACCGATCGTCGGCATACAAACGTCGGTGGACGAAGGATCTGCCGATTGTACGCGTGTTAGTATGGTGCCTCCGACAGATGTCTGCGCACAATCCGCGGACAAAAGTCTTTCTTGCAAACATGAAAATATTTGTATGCCGACACCAGAACGGACGATTGTTCGCCTGTCAGTACGCAATTCTGCCGACACACAGCTACAAATCCCAACACGCATGATCAAACCAAATGAGTTCCCGGAAGAATTTTCTCTAGTAAACTCAACATTTTATTCAGAAAGAACTTTCGGCTCGCGGAAGTCCAAGAAATAGGTGAAATGCGGAGCACATGCTCATCTTGATAAATGTGAGAAGAAGGAAGATGCTGCTCATAATGCCATACTTTTCTAATAAAAAGGCATGTGTTCTGTTATGATGAAGATAATGTTTGTCTATTCTATCTGTTCTATCAAATTTTAGAATTAAATAATTTGAACTCTTCACCATTATTTTTGTATTTTCACACCAAAGATCTAACTATTGATATGACCCTTTATTCTTTTATGAATTAATGTCTAAAACATATTTTTCAGGTTATGCACAATATTAAACATGTTAACAAATTCAGATAGGCCATTTTTTATTTTCAATTTTCTTTATTTTTTGGATCTCAGCAAAAAAAAAACAAAGCAAACATCAATACTTTCCGTATAATAAACTAAACATAAAAAAGGTCCATTTGGACAAAATTAAACTAGAAACTGGCAAACAGGGGTAAAATAAATAATAGGGGGTTACACAAATTAAAGTTGGTGATAGCTATAATCAGGTTGCCATGAGGGCAGGTTTGGATCCTGCTGGCCATATTGCCACTGGCCATGTGGCATTTGGCGAGGTGGTGGCTGTTGTGGAGGTGGAGGTGGAGGTGGAGGGCACGGGTGCTCCTGGCATGCATGGCTGTGCTCATTAAGTATGCCGTTTTCAGCGTTTTGCAGCACATCCAGAATAATTTTTCTGGCATACTGACACTGCCTGAGGTCCACCTTATCCAGGATTTTGGCAGTCATATTCCCGAAGGACTCATTTGCCTCCGGTTTCCTACGGAGGGCTATGGTGGCCTCCTGTATGAATTCATCTGTGATGTCGTCTATGTGTTTCCTCTTTTGCCTCCGTTTGGCAGGAGGAGGTGGTGGTGGAAAGAGTTCCGCAGGCTCCTCAGGCTCCACAGGCTCCCCAGGCTCCTGGCTGCAACCTGGCTCCTCCTCAGTGACACTTCCCTGTTGATGAAATGAACAATTGATTAGAATGTTATAGTGTATATAAAAAGTCATGTTTGTTATATTATTGTGAACAAATAGCAGACTTTACATACAGTGGCATATCTAGGGTCTCCAGTGCCCTTGTTGAGGAGCTGTATTTGGCAACAACCCCCCCCCCCCCCCCCCAAGATCAATGGAAAACTGTAACCCACCCCCCCAAAAAAAAAATTAAAGGGCATTAAAAGTTTCTAATTTGCCCCTTGTTTGCCCAGTGTAGAGCTCTCTAGTGGGCAATCATTGTCTCAGGTGTGAAAAAGAAAGAGAGGGTTGAGAGATAGAGAGAGGGAGAGAAAGAGGGGGTGTGAGAGAGAGAGGAGGGGGTTGCAGAGAGAGAGGGGCCTGAACTTGCAGAGGGCTTGATGTAGGGCATTGAGGGTGAAGCAGTGCAGGGAAACATGAATAAGGAAGCCACCTGCCTTGCTGACCCAGAGTGAGAGACCAGAGACATGGAAGCAAGGATGGATGGATCATTTGCAGGAGCTGTTAGTTTTGTATTAAAAAAGGTTGAGCCAGAGGAATGCTGAGGCTACAGCAGTGTTTCTTAGGATCAGAGGTGTGCTGGGGATGCAGCAGTGTTTGTAAGACCGGAGGGGTGCTGGGGATGCAGTGAGAGGCAGTCTCAGTCTCCTGGTCTTTTGGCTCAGCTGCTCTCAATGTTTTACACCTGCATGAATCAGCTCTCAATGTTTTACACCTGCATGAAGCTGCTCTCAATGTTTTACACCTGCATGAAGCTGCTCTCAATGTTTTACACCTGCATGAATCCGCCTGCAAACTGGGGGTTCTGGGGTGTGCAGGCTGAGTGGATTGTTAAAATAAACAATAAAACAATGCCAATGTTTTTGTGACCCACCCCCCTTGGCCTGCGCCCCTGGCGGTTGCCTGTCATGCCAACCCCTTGCTATGCCCGTTTACCTAAAGGGTCAATTATGGTTTAGCTTATAATTTTGTTACATGATTACATTTTAGCAGACAATATATTGTGAAATGCCATACCTGAGTAAAACTCTCCTCCAGGAAATCCTCATCCTGGCTTGGATCTACCGACACTGAGCCCTCTGCCGAAGTAGAAGGCAGTGTAGAAATTGACGGCCTGGATTCCAAGGTGTCTGCCAGGAACCGCATGTTATCATAGTACCACAGCCGTGGTACATGTACATTCCGTGCCCCTGCTCCAGACTGGGTGGACTCCTCTATTTTTTTTAACTCCCGCCTGTAGGCAGTACGAATACTGTTTATTTTTTTGCGTATATACTCAAAATTTGCCCCAGGATAGACAGGCTTGTAGAAGGCCACCAAATGTTCCATGGCCTGTTTTCGGAGTTTTCGATTTTTATAATCCGCGGACTTCACTTGCCACAAACACGGCAGTTGCCTGAACTCATCAATAAAACTTATTAAAAAGTTGTGGGTGGTGAAATTGTCCACCATATTGCAGGACAGTATATGCCTGCAAGACACAAAACAACACAAAACATATTAAAATAGCATGTATTTTGGCACATAATAAAGATATTCCTAATAAAAGCTGTATAGGGCCCAAAACACACACTTTCTATTAAAAGAGTCGTACCTTTGTTTGTGGGGAAAAGTCGTGATTCGCCGCTCGATCGTGCTCCAACTCTCGATATGTCCGCTAGCGAATCGTCGGCCGAACGATCTGGCGTCCTTTAAATACAGCGCAGGCGTCAACTCCTCCTCCAGTGGCGGGCTTGTGCAGGGGTGTGTACGTGCCGAAGATCAGGCCTACATGCGACACTCACACCTGAGGCAGTGGAATAATAATTGTTTAATTAGGAACCATGTCTCAACAATCTGGGAGCTCAATTAGTGGGGGCCGAAGTGATTGGGCCACCCGAAAATCAAGGGCTACACCCATGTCAAAGCCAGAAATGGTGGAGATGGTCTCCATTTTAGAAAAAATGGATTACGATGGAAAGTTGGCAAATTACGAGCGGCCCAATGCCAGGAAAGATGGCATCATGGACAAGGTGGTGGCCTGTTTGGTCAGAAAATTCGGTGTCGAGCGATCGAAAGATCAGATTAGGAAACGATGGTCTGACCTCAAACACCGTGAGCAGGATCAGCTTTCCCAAATCCATCGGATTTTGAAAAAAAGTAAGTTTTATTTTTTCTTTATTTTTTTAATCATGCAATATGTTTTTTATAATTTGGTGTATGTTGTATTAACATGTCTAGATTATAATGTCTATGTAAAAAGTTAGATTACTCATTTTAGTTGTCATGTCGTGATTTGATCGATCTATTGTTGATGTTTTAGTATATGACATGAAAAGTCAGGAAGCCATAGTGAAAAATATATGTATTGTGTTGCAACGAACGTTCTTTCCTGCACGAATCTTCTCAGCAAACATTCCTATTAATCACAGATTATTATTCAAACCTTTAAATAGGAGAAAAACGTAAACTCCGTGCCAAACAGTGGGAAAGGAGGAGGAGAGGTTTGGCAGCTCCATCTGCAGTGGAGGAAGAAGAGGAGGACATGGGCACAGAAGGTGGCACAGATTCCACTAAAGGTAATTGGTTCCTATGCACTGTCAAACATTAATGTACCATATTTTTCGTAGATAACCATGTACATGTCTTCATATTTGTTACTAAAAGAGCTATCAAGCAGGGCACCATGTCCTAACAAATGTACCTCTTGTGACTTTTATGATATGGCCAATGTTTTGTATTATGTAGATGAAGACATTATGCCGGAAATAATCCTGGTGGAGCCTACAAGTGACCAGACACCAGAGCAACAAGAAGGTTGGTAGTCACAGATTTTTGTGTAGTGGTATCATAGAAATATGTGTATTTGCAATGATTGTTTAACCTTATATTCTTGTATTCCCTTACAAATTTACATTGCAGATGTTGCATCATGCCAGGATGTGGCATCCCCAGCCAGGTCAGAAGCCCGATCTCCTGGCAACGTGCCAAGCAGCATGGAAGCCAGTTCAGAAACTGTGGAGGAACCAGGACCAAGTGTCCAAGAGCCAATTGTGTGCCCACGTAGGTTTTTTCAGAATGATTTTTATCAGTGTTATTTTTAGCCTCCAATTTACAACACTAGTTCCCTATGGGAGCCTCTTTATTTGAATGGAAGTCGCACCGTAAGTCGGATCAGGATGCTCTGACTTGCGGGGCCACTTGCGTTGTGAAGATTTTTGAGGGGGAACTACACCAAAAAATTGAAGAACCCACCGTGGGTGTCCCCCCAAGTTCACAACCAGGCCTTTTGTGTGTGGTATTGAGTTTGAGGGTATGCCCACAACAAAAAGACAGCGTGGGTTACCCCCAAAACCCCTACCAGACCCTTATACAAGCATGCAGCTTGTCAGGCCAGGAAAGAGAACGAGCAAGCGGACCAAACACCCCCTGGACCACAGCAGGACACATGCCCTCAACATGGGGGGGTTTTGTTGCTTTGGGCCAGGGGGCCTCTGCACCGCACACCCAAAAGCACCTTACTCCCATGTAGAGGAGGACAAGAGCCTCATCCCCACAACCCTGTCTGGTGGTTTTGGGGGGTCATGCGGCCAGGGGGTTCCTAGGACTTTGGAAGCAACCTTTAACAAAGGGTGGCCCCCAGATCCCAGACCCCAATCACTATGTGAATGGGTATGGGGTACATAGTACCCCTACACATTAACCACATAAATGGAAGTGTATGTGAATAACGACAGGAGACGTTTATGAAATGTTCTTAAAGATCTTCATCCGGTCTTCTCCACTCTGCTCTTTGGATCTTCTCCTCTCCAGTCTTCTGCTGTCCAATCTTCTGCTCTTATGTTGTCTGCTCTTTTGCCCTAGGCTCTTCTTCTTCCTCCTGTCCTCCTCCAATGCTGTTGCCGTGCATTCTGCCCGTCTCTGGTCTCTGCATCTTAATATATATACATTACAACCATGCCCTCACAATGACGTCATCATGCGTTCACACCCCTAATGAATATATAGTAAGCTCAGGAGACCGGCAGAATCATCAGCAACAGCATTGGAAGAGGTCAGGAGGAAGATGAAGAGCCTAGGGCAAAAGAGCATAAGAACAGGGTAGGTATTAACTCGAGAGGAATTTAAAGATTACCTGCACACCAAATGTTTCTATATTATGACCTCATGTAGGTGATTCACATTGACTCCGTTGTATTTTATTTTCCAGATCATGTATTACACACTTGCACATTGGCCAAATTGACCCGTGAGGCTCTTCAATGCTGCTCAGACCTCGAGCAAATAAAAGAGACTGCAACGGCATTGCAAGGAAAGATGCGTGATTTTGTGGACATGCTTGCCAAATTTTAAAAATAATTATTATAAAATTTTTTACAGTTTGTATTGGGATGTTCCCATTTTTATATAATATTTTAGGCCAGTTTTATGACACTCAGATGTTAAAGAGTGTACCCAAGTTTGGGAAAAGCACTTTCCAACACCCTAA
This sequence comes from Pelophylax lessonae, assembly GCF_965119305.1. Taxonomy (NCBI): domain Eukaryota; kingdom Metazoa; phylum Chordata; class Amphibia; order Anura; family Ranidae; genus Pelophylax; species Pelophylax lessonae. The sequence continues at coordinate 123,739,345 of NC_138770.1, forward strand.
CCCTAACCCTAACCCTAACCCTAACCCTAACCCTAACCCTAACCCTGTGAATGTTTGATACTAAAACATTTTTACATTCAACAATGTGTGTTCAATTCTTTATTAGACTTTCGTTGGGGGGTCGAGGTCTAAAGCTGTGTAAAGAAGCACTAAATGTATGATGGCTGTCCTATTCACATATTTACATGTTAATGAAAGCATTTTGGACACTGCCATATGCAAGTTGCTGGAGGTGTCAATGAAATGTTAAAGATACCCCCAGTTTTAACGCATATCACAGTGCGATCTGACATTTCACACAGGATCGGAGCACACAAGTTTGAACGACTGTGCGATCCTATCCTGATGCGGCTGAATAAATGCATCATGTGCGACTTTTGTGCGAGTGCAGTGCGAATTGAGCCATACAAACTGTATAGCTGATTTTCGCATGAACATCTGATGGCATGTAATAAAGGAGCAGTGCGCTACGATATTACATGCCATCAGATGTGCAGTGTGAATTGAGACATACACTTTGTATGGCTACATTCGCACTGAACACGCATACAAGTCGCACATGACCCTTTATTTCTGATGTATCTGGATTGGATCGCACAGTGCTTAACACTTGTGGAATACAATCCTGTGGAAAAAGTAAGTGGCGGGTCACCCTTATGCAATGCTGGAAGGCTGCAAAGTCGCAGACTTCCCGCATCGCATAAGTGTGACTCAACACTCAAGGTACTAGCAGTCCTAGGATTCAATATGGCATTGATATTGCCAGTAGCAATCAGTGTAGGGAGATCAGTGTAATCTATAGTGTATTGCTTGTTCGTTGCTCTAGTTCACTTTCCATTACCTATATATATATAACACTTTGAGATGAACAATGATCAAGTTTCACATAACACTGACATATCCTAACATTGGTGGGCAGTGAGAAGGATGTCATAAATGAACACAACATAACAGGTGTAGGTACTTTGTTAATACCCTAATGTATTATCTGAAATATATAGTATGGGCAACTTCTGGACAATGAACACCAATATAAGGTGACATTAGATGAACCTTGGGTGTGACCTAGTTCTCAATGTGACAGGGTTTGTGTACATTTTGTGGGGTGCAGAAGGCCCTTGTATTTACACCACTGGCTAAAAAATAACACATGGCCATCATCACTTTGGATCAGCTGGTGAGAGACTACAGTCAAGAAACACACTGATGAATGTATTAACCCTTCCAAAGTCACACATATATAACACATGATTAACCCAAATAATTGTGTTTGGCATATGTGCCCAAATGATTATAATCCACAATACAGAATCATTGCAATTTTTGTTTAATGTGTTGAAAAATAATATATCTCTGACATTTATCTTGTGTGTCCAATCTTTAACAAGATTAATGTGTTTGTGACAGTGATTGCTGCCAGGACACAGCTCCTCTCCCCACGAAATAGTCCAGATATTCCTGGCGGATCTGACGGGCCCTGTGTGATGCCAATGCTGACCGTCCAACTTCCATTGACGTCATGGACTCCACTTGGTTAGAAGGTTGGGCCTCTCCACTTGTACCTGGCATAGCAGGGTCAGTATCCAGTTGCTGCAAGACATAATTTTGTGCATTCCTGCGTAGGAAGTTGTGCAAAATGCAGCAACACAAGACCACATTATCCACTTTGTACAGTGCCAGGTTTATGGACGTCAGGAATATCCGGAACCGGTTGGCCATTATCCCGAAGGCATTCTCCACAACTCTGCGAGCTCTGGACAACCGGTAGTTGTAAATCCTTTGGTCTGGGGTGAGGTTCCTCTGAGGGTAGGGCTTCATGAGATGCTCCCCAAGCGCAAAAGCCTCATCTGCGATAAACACAAAGCTCATACCCTCAACAGTTTGCTCCCTGGATGGCAGGTTCAGAGTGCCGTTCTTTAGACGACGAGCGAACTCCGTCTGATCAATAACTCCCCCATCCGAATTGCGGCCATTTTTGCCAATATCCAAAAAAATAAACTCATAGTTTGCATTAACTATGGCTAGCATGACTATACTAAAAAAACCTTTATAATTATAATAAAATGTGCCGGAATTCGGAGGGGGGACAATGCGGACGTGCTTCCCATCAATAGCACCCCCACAATTGGGAAAATTCCACTTCTCCAGAAATTGATCAGAAATCTCCAGCCATTGCTCTGCGTTTGAAGGAAACTGTGGGGAAAAAATAAAAAAAAAAAAAAAAAAAAAAATTAGTGCTTGAGCACATCACATTATTAATTACACACACAGTTGTCTGTTAAATGCTTATGCAACTTGCTAAAAAAATATACAACAGGAAGGCAAAGGTTTGGATATGGGGATGTAACATCTACATACATTTATTTTCAACCTCCTATTGTTCTTATATTGTAAAGGGCCATACACACTAGAAGATTCTCTGAAGACTTTTTCGTGCAGATTTAACTTTTCTATGTAGTGCAAGGGCCTACCAGATTGCATAGGATTTGAAAGTGTTTGTTGGACCTCATATTATTTGGTTTTGGTAAATCGGAAGGATAAATTGTTCTGACAATCTTCTAGTGTGTATGGCCCATTATACTCACCAGCTAGAGCTGAGATTTACAAACTACGGCCCTCCAGCTGTTGCAGAACTACACATCCCATGAGGCCTTGTAATTCTCTCACATTCACAGACATGACTAGGCATGATGGAAATTGAAGTTCGTGAACAACTGGTGGGCCATAGTTTGAAGACCTCTGAACTTGAGCTTTGGTATATGCTGACTTTGAGATTTAGCATGTGGGTGGGGGGATGGGTAAGTAAAACTGGGCATTTATACATCAATTAGGGCTTGTGGTCAGTGAAGGTTTTAACATCATTACATAAACATACAGAATCATAGGTGGGAATGGATGGACTGATGTATTTTAGATAAATCATTAACTAGGTACTAAAACATTGGCCAAGGAATAATTGTTTGAGGGAAAGCAATAAAATGACCCAAATTCAAAATACTGTTAACAGGCAATGCGTTTAGGGACACATAGGAGAGAATGGTGGGGTGGTTAGTGGGTAATTTTACAAATGGTTAAAGATAATCTACATCTTTACTACTATGTGCATGCGGACAGAGGGTAGTTTACAAATAATGGCCTGTGTCAATTGCTGTACATCCAAAAACATCATAATTCAGGTGAAACTAGTAATACATGTAATGTAAAAAATAAAACATACCTTGATATAGTCCTTCTGCAAGACCTTGATGATGGCAGAGCAGGTCTCAGGGATGATGACTCCAAGTGCTTGGGGGGAGATGCCTGTGGTGAACTTCAGATCCTGCAGGCTTCTCCCTGTTGCAAGATACCTCAACGTCGCAATTAACCTTTGCTCAGGAGTAATTGCAAGCCGCATACAAGTATCCTGCTTCAGAATATAGGGGGACACCAGGGCAAGAAGACGGTAAAAGATGGGATCCGTCATCCTCAAATAATTCCTGAAGTCATCAGGATTATTTTCCTGGAGCTCCCTCAGCAAGGACATATGAGAAAATTGATCACGGTTAAGCAACCAATTTTTCGTCCAGGAGGTCCGCTTCTTCTTCCTATTGCTCGTACGTCGTCTCAGAGCCAAAACTCCAACACTAACGACAGCAACGGACGAATTCACGGTCGCCATAATAAATTCTCGAACGATGTCTCGGAAAATAGCGAAATGTCGTCAACCAAACAAATGCTACCGAAATCAGCGCGAGATGCCCAGAAGGGTCACGGCCAAACACTCACTTCCTCTTTTGTAGCGGCGAACGTGCGTGGAACGTACTGACGTCATTTTCTGTCGGAAGACAAATGTCCTGGGCAAGTTTGGAGCACTTTTCAACAGACAAACAACAAACACACCAGCCGCGAACATTTGTAGGACGTTCCGTCGGCCGACGATCGGTACGTGTGTACGGGGCTTTACAGTAAAGAGTGTCCTCAATTCATTGCTCAGCATTCATGGAGTATCCCACAACTCCCTATACCCTTCCAGGTTAATGAGCAATACATTTTAAAAAGGCAACCCCTAAACTGTTTACTGTACCAGAAGAATGACTGTTGTTGTGTGATTGGTTACTATTACACTAATCTGGGAAAGGAAACTGGAACAAATCAGCAGCCCTTTCCGGGGTCAGCTCCACACATGGAACTTCTAAAAACCTCTGGGGGAACCCAAGACTTAGACTGTTCAAAGGGGGTCGGTTTCAAAATTTGCAGTTCCTGGATGCTTCCAAGTAAGTGTTTTTCATTGTAACCTTATTGGCAGTCAAACTACAGCATGACAACCAACCACGAGTAGCAAAACTACAAACTTGCAATACCAAGGGGCATGATACAGGACGTAGGGTCACAGTGATGTCACTTGCCTATTACAACTGAGCTTCCCTGTCCTAGTCCAGCAAAAGGAAGCTTCATGTGCTCAGTCCTTAGCATGTTACCATGTTGGGGGTTGATTTACTAAAGGAGTGGAGCATATTCACTTTGCAAAGTGAATTTTCATTTAGTTTAGTAAATGAGGTAAACTTATTTAAAATTCACTTTAACAAAAAAAAAATTGTATAGGGAAAAAAAAAAAGGATTTTTGCTTATTTATGATAGGATGATTGAAGTCACCACAGATTCCCTTCACTTATTAAAGCTGAACTTCTGGAATTATTTGTAATTTATACTTACATCGGTACAGCTTTGCAGAATGAAAGTATGCATATCTTATACTTGATGAGCGGTCAGGGAAACTTGAAATCACTGTAGTAGTTGGTACTACTACTGCCATAGCTGTGATCTTTCGGGTCCTATTCAGGTTCACTGCAAGCAGCTGTCCTGCTGCATGCTAACCAGAAGGGGTCCCTCTCTCAGAACCACTGCTATTGATAGAACTCCTTGATTGTTTTTTTAGTAAATACAAGTCAATCTTTGATTGGAAAAAGTGGAAAGGAAGGGCTATAATAACACAATGTCCACACCTTCCAATCAGTGAATGCCTTGTATTCAAAAAGGTAAGTATAACATGTTGATTATTTATGATTTTTTTTTTACCTTTAGTCATACTTTAACCACTTAAGCCCCGGAAGATTTTACCCCCTTCCTGACCAGGGGGTATTTTGCGATTCGGCACTGCTTTAACGGACAATTGCGCGGTCGTGCGACGCTGTATCTAAACAAATTTGGCGTCCTTTTTTTACCACAAACAGAGCTTTCTTTTGGTGGTATTTGATCACCTGTGCGATTTTTTGATCAAGCGCTATAAACAAAAAAAGAGCGTAAATTTTGCAAAAATAGCAATATTTTTCACATTTTTTTATATGAAATACCCCCCCCCCCCCCAAAAAAAAATGTAAAAATCAAAATTTTTTAACATTTTCGGCCAATTTGTTTTATGCTACCTATGTTTAGTAAAAAAAATCGCAAAAAGCGTATTTTGATTGGTTTGCGCAAAAGTTATCGCGTTTACTAACAAAGGGAAAGATTTTTGTCATTTTTGTTGTTTTTTTTTAACACGTAATGGCGGCGATCTGCGATTTTTTTTGCGGTACTGCGACATTGCGGCGGACAGATCGGACCCTTGACTGACATTTTTGACACTTTTGGGGTTACCAGTGACATTTCTACAGTAATCAGTGCTATACATATGCACTGTTACTGTAAAAATACACTGGCAGTGAAGGGGTTAACTTTTTTTGAAAGGGAGGGGCTATGTGTGTCCCTAGGGGCGTGCTTTCTACTGTGATTGGCTGTGGCTTCAGATGTATGAAGAGTGATCAATGGTTCTACATAGTAGAACCGTATGATCATCCTTCATACACAGGGGAGAATGACAGGCAGCTTGTTTACACAAGCCGCCTGACTTTCTCCCTCTCCCCCGCCGATCGCAGAGTGACCGGCGGACATCGGGTCCGCCGGTCACACGCGCGGGGGGGGTCCGTGACCACGCGGGAGCGGGAGCGCGCCTCCGGGGGCGCGTGGTCACTCCCTAGACCCTCACAAGCTAGTGACGTAGCCATATGTCACTTTGCCTGTGAGGGGCTGACTGCTGACGTAGATCGGCGTTAGGCAGTCGGCAAGTGGTTAAGCTAAGTGAAAATTCACCTTGCAAATTGAACATGGTCTACTTCTTCAGTAAAACAACCTTAATATCTCTGGGTAAAGAGTCAGCAATCTGCTAAACTGGTCATAGACTTTGTTGTGCGTTTTGGTATAAAATTTGACTATTTTTAATTTATTACTAAAAGGCGGTGTCTGAACTATCAATAGAATTATGACGCAGTGCCTCCAGCCGATTACGGCAAATAATTTAATATCTAAGAAAAAAAACCCAATTAATTTTGTTCAGACACTCATAGTATACCACGCAATTTTCCCAAGTTCTTTTTTTTATATCAGTTAATTTCTTTTTAAAAGCATATACCAATCTTAGTGAAGCAGTCTACAGTAGGGAATATATATATAAGAATATTTATTCGCAAGACATATTTTCACCATAAATGATCATACTTGAGTGACACAAAGAGATAACCTTACATAAAATACCAACTTAAAACGATAAATGCAATGTGATATTTAGCTAAACGATGAAGTAAAATAAAACAAGATTATGTTTTTCCCAGGTGTAGTATGAACCATACATTAATATTCTATATAATCAGACCACAATAGTCTGCGAATCACATGGCCGAAAGTCATTCCACTGCAGATGAAGTGAGAATAAGCCATGCAAAACGGAAGACGTAAAATTGCAAATAATGCGCTTAATCTGATATTAAAAAATGTTATAAAAACAAAAATCATCTCTTTAGAGAAAAATCTACATATGGTTTATACGGCTGGGATTGTACTTTCGTTACCCTTTAAATAGGAAATGTAAAACATTTAAGGAAGTACATAAACAATATTGAATAATAATCAAATAACAGCAAGGCATAATTACCATATTTAAAATGGCCGCTTAGCTTAGAATAGTAGTTACCAGGTTCCTTTAAGATGGCTGCATTTCCAAGATGGTGGCCAATTAGGGAGGAGCTTCTTTTGGCGTCCCTCAAAGGTTCAGATACATGGCAGATTAAAAGGAAGTCTGTGTAGATGAGTCTGTGCATAGCTGTGGTAGTGTGTATGTTGTAAGTGTGATGTATCTTGTGTCTTGTGTCTGTTGTGTCCTATTACATCTCTGGTTTCTTTTTATTTTGTGTTGAACAAAAGGGCAGTAAAAATTATCATAAGCCAAACCCAGTGGGAGGAACATTATTCCTATTGGTTGGAACATCTTATTCATTAACTGGTGATGTCATAGGGTGACACCTCTTGGTTAACCAGTATATTAAGATTAATTAAAAATTTCTGCATTTAAGACTATTATAAAAAAAAACATAAAATGTAATCATGCTCTCATCTATGACGTCCATTTAATCCACCAGGTATCTGAATAAAGATTAATCTTGGTAACACTATTCTAATATTTAATATATCTTATGTAATATATATATATTGGACTTTACTTTTTAACCCAAGACTTCAATTAGTAGCAGTAAGAATTGTATAGATACATATACAGTTATATATATTGATACACAACAGCTTGTATATGTAACTTTTTCTATACATGGTTTGTTTCCAATTAGAGTATTATCCATTTAAGGGATTACTATGTTAACAACAGTACATTTATGATTTGGACTGGATGATAAAATATGGGTGAAATTTCTGACCATTTGACACTACTATATGATAGAATATAATGTACTTCTCAGTAGGAGGTTGTCATAACATCATAGTTCCATAACACCTTTTGTATATGATGGGGCAGAGATATCAATTTATGATTTTCTGAAATTCATTTTGAGATTTGCAGTTCTCATCAATCTAAGTGACAATGTTTATGTGACTCCGTGTAGATTTCAACAACTTTATCCCCCTGTTTGTGTTTAGGTAAATAAATGACAGATTCTCGTCTTTGTCCAGACAGTTTTGTTGGTCTTCTCCGGGTGGAAACAATAGTTTACTTGCATTGTGTATGGTTGAACACAGGTGTTATCCTGAAATTGAGTTTCGCCCATTGTGTGAGTCATGGCCTGAACATAAAGTTTTACGACCTCTCTGGTTTTTCGTGTTTCAAGACCAGGGGAAGGATGTCTTATGTAAACCTTTTCCCCCAAAGGCCGATCCACCTGTGATAAGCGATTTATTTATCTGTCTTTCTGAGTATTGTATTTAAAAGTTTGTCAAACACAGTTTCCTTTCGGGGGGCAGATAACACAGCTTTTTATCAAAGTACATGCAAACAAAACCATCTCACAATGGACGCAATGTGTGTTTCAAACTGAAAGAGTTTTGACTCAATATGTAGCAAGGTCAATGGAGGCCTCAAAGTTCACAATTCTTGACCTGTAATAATAAAAATGTATTTCTATTTCGCACTGAAAGTTTAACAAATCCCCCCTCTTGGAAAAATTGTGAAAATTGCCGTAGCCGTTTGAAACATTTTTCCAAGGCAGAACTTTTGAAGAAATAGGGCTTAAATCGGACTTTGACAGCTTTGTAGATAGGTATGGAATAGTTGAATGGGGTGTAGACACCTGCAAGTAGGTGTAGTGACTTCAGTAAACAAGCATGGTGACTCCGAGTGAGGTGTGGATCCAAGGGTTATCATCTGTTGGCCAGTGGAATGTGGATTTCTCCGGGCACTTTTGCCTTTGGCTGTCTTGACGGGTTCGTCTTGGTAGACTGGCCATCAGGGGTATCCCGGGGTCCTTCACACTGTACCCCCCTTTGGGTGTCTCAGACACATCAGACTCTCGGTTTCCTGCTTACTTCCTGGATCTCTTAGTCCTATAAAGGAAAATGGATTCCATGAGAAAATGATACACACAGTTTTCAGCCATAACTTTTAGTTGGGATTTCAATGTGAGGTTGGTATCCTGAGCTTCCTCAGAGTCCTCCTTTTATTCCATCGTGTGATCAGCCTTTTATCTGACCACCATGGACAGTGAGACTATATATGCAACCTTTCCCAGGGGAGACTGACTTCTGGGGCCCATTAACATGGGGACGTATTCATCACCATGGATACCACACATTGAACAATTGAACAGTGATATACTATTTTGTTAGAATTTACCTTCTACTTGGGAGGAAAAAAATATAATATCCCCCCTTTGGGGCATCAATGCAATTCATGGTAGGCAACAAAACTACCTGACATTGAGGATTCTTCTTGGTTACCGTAATACCACCTTTAACCTCTTGACTTCATTACGTCATTAGGGTTTGATCCTCCTTGTATCACCGCCATTGGCGATTTTTCGAAACGTGCCCGCTTTGAGCGACCTGTTTGAGTCAGAGGGATGAAGTGACCACTGAAAAATAGGAGAGTAGTTATTATCTAACAACCAAGATCCCCCTGACAGGGATTTTCAGGATCCTCAATACTGTGACCTGGGGATAAAATGGTGTTAGAACCTCTGTCTCCTATGCATCCATTCAGTGTGTCCCTCTGATCCCTTGCTATTTGGGCATTTAAGGATTTTGTGGCCTTTGGCTGGCCACAAGATTTGTTCCTAAAGAGGAATTATTTTAGTTCGGGCTACAGTGCCCTGAGTGAACCAAGTGATCATCCGACCCACCTTGGCATCTACTCTGCTGAAAAATCTTTTCAGAAATAGAATTATTGGCTTTTTTTTTTTTTTTTTTTATTTGGCTCCGCTTCCTGCGGTGCCTATGTCTCTCGGGTACAGACAGATGGGACAGATCCCCATCAGAACCATTTGCTCGGTTCTGGCGGGGTCTGGGCCTTAATGTCTGTTCATCTTCCCGAGGATTTTGGGGAGCCCTAAGATGGGGCAAATCCCTATTTATTTGTGGGGTCCCCCTCTCTTGTTGAGGATTTTTGGCATAGCGAGGATTTCCATTCTCAAGGGTGAATTGGGCTCTTTGGGGATACTCCCTGGAGATTCTTTTAACCCTTGGGCCCTGTCCCCTTGGAAGGAAATCCTAAAATGGCCTCTGTTCCCCCCTCCTTATTTGTGGGGTGTCCGGTGTCCTCCTTGAGGTATCCAGTATAAAATCTTGCTCCTTTTTATTTTTATTTATTTATTTATTTTTAGTGTTAAGGTTGAGGAGAAAGGTGTGTTTCTGCCACAATTTTGGTGACAGGCTCACGCCTTTCTTTGTTCACTGGTCTGTTGGATGGAGTGCAAATTGTCGCTCTCTTTTGCCAACCATTCCAGTGAACACCCCAACTTGTAGTCCCTGGCCAAACTTATTTTTATGTACCTGGCCGATGCCTCAAAGCACAGGGTTTTAAATTCTGGATGGTTGTACTCAGACTCCTCCATTGAAGGGTGTTAGGCACTTTTGAGTACAGTACAGCAAAAATTCAGTGGGCTTTGGTGCTGTGTACCTTTTAAATTATATATAGCAGCTCTAGCAGCGTTAAGGATTTTTTTTTTTTTATGTGTGGGCCGACTTTTAAATTACATCCTTGAGGCACAACACAGAAAGGCTGTTTTCATAGGCCTCAAAATGATTAGTAATATCTAAGGACCCTGTCTTAATAAAAATCGGGACAGTACTCTTTTTAAAACAAACTTTTTAAATTCTAGAGGTGTATGGTATCTTTTTAGGGGTGCTAGTCGTTTTGCGGTGACCCGATATGACTCATACCTAGTTATGTATGGCTGCCCAATTTCTGCCCTCCTATCTTAGGAATATGGCTGGGGTAGGACGTGGACTCTTTGCCTAACTCTCCCCCCCTTGTCTGGGTCTTAACCATCAGACTGGGAGTCATATCTGGGTCTAATTAATTACTTCATTTTATTTATAATGCAGGACTGATAAGCAGTACCCTTTTGTATGGCCACCATAACCTTTTTGAACTTTCCTATTTATTTATTTATGAATTCCTGTCCTTACTGGAACTGTTACATTTTTATTTTTATTTATTTATTTATAAATTTTCCACTGCTGGTTACTCGGCAACTTAATTTTCAACTACTGATTACTCTGCAACTTCCACTAATAAAAAAAAAAAATTTCCTTGCTCAAAACTTCCTACTTATTGCATTAATCGTTTACATTGTTCTTTCAAATGGTTGCTTATATTACAGCTTTCTGAATAAAACTTCTGCCACAGTTCTACTTTTTCCTACAGTTTCACGCTACATTCTCTTAACCTATGTGTCCCAATAGAGGTCACTTTCACCTGCTCAAGGAGGTTCCTTATCTCACTTCTTATTATTTGGAGTGGAGATTAGAACTTTACTAAATTCCTTTTTGCTGAGCCTTATGGTGCAGTTCCTCACAGAGATACAGTAAGATTGGCCATGATTCTAAAAGTATGTGATCACGCTTCCTGACGTCTTTGGGGTTAGAGAAGCTTTCGGTGAGTTCATACATCAGGTTTTCCCCTACCCACGTCTGGTGCCCATTTTTGGCCCGACTTTTTCTGAGGATTTTGGTATGACTCCAACTAGCCTATACATACACCACCATTTTAGACTCAGAGAGGTGTCTCTACATATTCTAGATCTGTGCCGAATCTACTGGGGCTGTGGGATTAACATCTAGCCAGAGTTGGCAGCGTGAACCTTACCTTATGTAGACATTTTAGGGCATTACTATTAATATTCACAATTAAATAATTAAAAAAAAAAATATTAAAAAAAAATTCTATTTTTTTTTTTTGCAAAGTTATTAATTATGTCACCATGATCAAAATTATGATTGGCATATGTAAGAAATTAATGATATCTCAGCAGTGCAACTCCATTTAATATGTAAGAAATTAATGATATCTCAGCAGTGCCTCCATTTAATATGTTGTGCGTTTTGGTATAAAATTTGACTATTTTTAATTTATTACTAAAAGGCGGTGTCTGAACTATCAATAGAATTATGACGCAGTGCCTCCAGCCGATTACGGCAAATAATTTAATATCTAAGAAAAAAAACCCAATTAATTTTGTTCAGACACTCATAGTATACCACGCAATTTTCCCAAGTTCTTTTTTTTATATCAGTTAATTTCTTTTTAAAAGCATATACCAATCTTAGTGAAGCAGTCTACAGTAGGGAATATATATATAAGAATATTTATTCGCAAGACATATTTTCACCATAAATGATCATACTTGAGTGACACAAAGAGATAACCTTACATAAAATACCAACTTAAAACGATAAATGCAATGTGATATTTAGCTAAACGATGAAGTAAAATAAAACAAGATTATGTTTTTCCCAGGTGTAGTATGAACCATACATTAATATTCTATATAATCAGACCACAATAGTCTGCGAATCACATGGCCGAAAGTCATTCCACTGCAGATGAAGTGAGAATAAGCCATGCAAAACGGAAGACGTAAAATTGCAAATAATGCGCTTAATCTGATATTAAAAAATGTTATAAAAACAAAAATCATCTCTTTAGAGAAAAATCTACATATGGTTTATACGGCTGGGATTGTACTTTCGTTACCCTTTAAATAGGAAATGTAAAACATTTAAGGAAGTACATAAACAATATTGAATAATAATCAAATAACAGCAAGGCATAATTACCATATTTAAAATGGCCGCTTAGCTTAGAATAGTAGTTACCAGGTTCCTTTAAGATGGCTGCATTTCCAAGATGGTGGCCAATTAGGGAGGAGCTTCTTTTGGCGTCCCTCAAAGGTTCAGATACATGGCAGATTAAAAGGAAGTCTGTGTAGATGAGTCTGTGCATAGCTGTGGTAGTGTGTATGTTGTAAGTGTGATGTATCTTGTGTCTTGTGTCTGTTGTGTCCTATTACATCTCTGGTTTCTTTTTATTTTGTGTTGAACAAAAGGGCAGTAAAAATTATCATAAGCCAAACCCAGTGGGAGGAACATTATTCCTATTGGTTGGAACATCTTATTCATTAACTGGTGATGTCATAGGGTGACACCTCTTGGTTAACCAGTATATTAAGATTAATTAAAAATTTCTGCATTTAAGACTATTATAAAAAAAAACATAAAATGTAATCATGCTCTCATCTATGACGTCCATTTAATCCACCAGGTATCTGAATAAAGATTAATCTTGGTAACACTATTCTAATATTTAATATATCTTATGTAATATATATATATTGGACTTTACTTTTTAACCCAAGACTTCAATTAGTAGCAGTAAGAATTGTATAGATACATATACAGTTATATATATTGATACACAACAGCTTGTATATGTAACTTTTTCTATACATGGTTTGTTTCCAATTAGAGTATTATCCATTTAAGGGATTACTATGTTAACAACAGTACATTTATGATTTGGACTGGATGATAAAATATGGGTGAAATTTCTGACCATTTGACACTACTATATGATAGAATATAATGTACTTCTCAGTAGGAGGTTGTCATAACATCATAGTTCCATAACACCTTTTGTATATGATGGGGCAGAGATATCAATTTATGATTTTCTGAAATTCATTTTGAGATTTGCAGTTCTCATCAATCTAAGTGACAATGTTTATGTGACTCCGTGTAGATTTCAACAACTTTATCCCCCTGTTTGTGTTTAGGTAAATAAATGACAGATTCTCGTCTTTGTCCAGACAGTTTTGTTGGTCTTCTCCGGGTGGAAACAATAGTTTACTTGCATTGTGTATGGTTGAACACAGGTGTTATCCTGAAATTGAGTTTCGCCCATTGTGTGAGTCATGGCCTGAACATAAAGTTTTACGACCTCTCTGGTTTTTCGTGTTTCAAGACCAGGGGAAGGATGTCTTATGTAAACCTTTTCCCCCAAAGGCCGATCCACCTGTGATAAGCGATTTATTTATCTGTCTTTCTGAGTATTGTATTTAAAAGTTTGTCAAACACAGTTTCCTTTCGGGGGGCAGATAACACAGCTTTTTATCAAAGTACATGCAAACAAAACCATCTCACAATGGACGCAATGTGTGTTTCAAACTGAAAGAGTTTTGACTCAATATGTAGCAAGGTCAATGGAGGCCTCAAAGTTCACAATTCTTGACCTGTAATAATAAAAATGTATTTCTATTTCGCACTGAAAGTTTAACAACTTGGGCCCCTTTTACATGGGCTTTCCGATCAGGTCCGCCTGTCAGTTTTTAAAGCAGACCTGATCGGATGCCAGATGTACCTCTATGGAGCAGCAGATGTCAGCAGTGACATGTCTGCTGACACCAGCTGCTATCTATCTGATCCTGTCCGTGAAATCCAGACGGATTGAAACCCTATTTTATATCTGTCTGGAGGATCGGATCGGATAGGATCGGATGAAAACAGACAGGCGGTCAATTATCATCCGATCCCCCATAGAGAAGAGCGGGGATCTGATAGGTCTGCCTCTGCAAAGTAAGCGGAGATGGACCTGTCATCCGCCTGCTCAGCGGATCCATCCCCGCTGAGCAAAACGGAGTCCGCGAGCGGAAAGCCCGTGTGAAAGGACCCTTGGGAGATTTCACAACTAATATTGCATTGGAAGTAGATGTCCATGCCTATGTCAGGGTTTGGCCTCTTTGAAGACCAGATGGCCACTACTGGAGTAAAAAACATCACCTTTATTAGCCAACTTTCAGAAGCAGTTTAAAAAAGGTTCACTGGTACTGGTATTACCCATGGCAATAGCCTGCTATTAGGTGACTCTGGGTCTCAGGAGAACATTAGTAAATGTACTCTTGTGACCCATGAGAAAAGTATCGATGGCTGAGGTAAGCCTTTTGCTTACATTTGGGTTATCAGACTTCCTTAACTGGTAAGGCATTTGCGGGACAAAGGGTACCTTTTTTACTCCCCTTCATTAAACTGTATTGATTGGTGGTTACGTTATGTCGTCATTGTCTACTGTCCATCAGAGTGTTATAGATAAGAAAGGGAAGAATAGTGATGAGAGTGATAGTGAGACAGGTTATATGAAGCACACATTTTCTGTAATAGTAGTTTAGAGGCAAGAGGGTATAGGCACACGTAGAGAAGAGAGAAGACTGGCCATTCATTATGGAAATAAATTAAGTAAGGGAATGAAGTGTAAGAGACCCTCAAAAATGCCCAGGGCAAGAGGAACTCTAGAAAATATATAAACTGAAGGTGCGGTTCTGCCTATACTGAGCCCTAGATAAAAGGTTAAAGCAGACAGGGATCCACAATGGGTAACAGGGTTACCAAAAAGTTCACAGGGACTAAGAATCATGAGGATTAAACAGCTAGAGGAACAGCAATCTATGTGAGCAGGATGGATGAAGGGTAACAGACAAATTAACACTAGACATGAAGGGAAATTTTGATATTAAGTTGCGTGATGCATTTAGGGTCAGGCACTACAAATAGTAAATTCTAAAACATAGGAAAAAGCCAAAACGGAAAAATGAGAGTCATGTTTGGCCTTGGCTCAAAACAAAATACTTTATATGTTGTAAGAGTGGGAAGATAAAATGAGCATTATGGCTGCCCGTCTGATCATAGGAGCTAGAGTAAGTTAAGTACAGGATTACAGTACATGCGATGCAAGGGATAACACAACGAAATAAGTAAAGCAAATTTTAGGGAGGTAAAACTAACTTAAGCAGGGAAATAAGTTAAAAGAAAATGAGGGAATGATATGCATGTGTTGTGTATGAATGGAAAAAATGTAAGCGTTTTTAGAGATATAATTGTGTATGTGTGTGAATGCTGGAACTCTTCTAAATCTTGTGTGTGTCATATTAGCTCTGTGCAGACGTGACCCCCTCCCTTGCCCCCCTCCACTTTCTTTTTCTCATGAAAGGAATGTACTAGGATGAAACATTAGTGATATCTGGCAAGGTCACCCATGATGAGACTACATGTATATCATAACATTATGTGCGGGGAAATTAATCTACTGATTAACAATTATAACAGTTATTTTGAATCTGTTCCCAAACAGAATGGTAAAATTGAGAAAAGTGCACAAAGTATAGAATAACACATATTAAATGTCCTTTGTTAGTGGAAACAGTGCATTAAAAAAAAAAGAATAGAGGGAAATTAGATAAAGCGTATGGAGATATATATGTGGAGATATATTGGAATTAGGATGTGATGTTGAGATTATCACTAGGGATGATCGAATGGTTCGGGTCGACCATCGGTTCGACCCGAACATTGACTGTTCGAGGTTCGGCCGAATTCCGAACTTTTTGCTGAAAAAGTTCGGAATTCGGCAACCAGAACCGACCAAAATGCAATGGGACAGGAAATGGGCTTTAAAAGCCCGTGATTGGACCAGAACCATCAGTAAAAGCCAATTGAGAGGGCAGGAGAATGCTAGGAATGTGATTGGAGTGACTAGGGGGTCCAGAGGCCAATCATTAGTGAATACGCCCCCCAGTATATAAGATAGCCACGCCAAATTCCTAGCATTGTAATACAGGGACGTGGAAGAGAGTGGAAGCAGTTCTGTTACTTCTGCTTCAAAGTGTCATTTAGCAATTATTAGTGTGAGGAAAGGGATATCTAGTGTAGTTAGGGTGCTAATTTCCACTATAGTTAGATTTAATAATCTAGTTTCTGTAGGGAAAGTGTTAAGTGTAAGGGGACCGTAGTGTAGTGTAGGGTTAACTGACTCTGACTGCTATGGCAGGGTGACAAAACCCTTCCATGTCAGGGTGACCGCTATAGAGAAAAGATTGTTTCTCTTAGAACACTTATAGAACAGCAATATGGCTTCGCCCCTGTCACCCGGCTTTTTGCTCCAGGCGTTTATAGGGCTTTTTTGAGGACATGTTTGGAGTCAGGCATGACATCTGAACTTCTGTGTAGTGGTATATATACACACACACATGTATGTATATATATACACATACACATATATAGGTGTGAAAGTAGCAGAACACTATGCTTGCGCTAATGAAATAATTAACAGGCATATGTCTCCGCTCCTATCACACCTATATGTGTGTATGTGTATAAATACATATAAGTGTGTGTGTATATATACCCCTATACATAAGTTCAGATTTTTGCCTGCCTCCAAATATCCCAAAAAAATGCCCAAAAAAAACACCTGCTGCAAAAACACACCTGGCCGTTATTGTAGCTGGTGTTTTTTTTGGGCATTTTTTGGGCGTCTTTGGAGTCAGGCATGACATCTGAACTTCTGTGTAGGGGTATATATACACACACATGTGTATGTATATATACACATACACATACACATATATAGGTGTGAAAGTAGCAGAACACTATGCTTGCGCTAATGAAATAATTAACAGGCATATGTCTCTGCTCCTATCACACCAATATGTGTGTATGTGTATAAATACATATAAGTGTGTGTGTATATATCGTGCAAGTGACAGTACAACCAAAAAGGGACAAACGTGAACACACGACAAAGAAAAACAGAGTGGGGAAAGGGGAAGTGGAGAAGTGCTGGGTAGTGCCAAAGTGCGAGACCTTGACCACACTATTAAAAGGGGACTCTGACCACACTATTAAAAGGGGACTCTGACCACACTATTAAAAGGGGACTCTGACCACACTATTAAAAAGGGACTCTGACCACACTATTAAAGTGGACTCTGAACACAATATCAAAAGGGGACTCTGACCACACTATTAAAAGGGGACTCTGACCACACTATTAAAAGGGGACTCTAACCACACTATTAAAGGGGACTCTGACCACACTATTAAAAGGGGACTCTGACCACACTATTAAAGGGGACTCTGACCACACTATTAAAAGGGGACTCTGACCACACTATTAAAAAAGGGACTCTGACCACACTATTAAAGTGGACTCTGAACACAATATCAAAAGGGGACTCTGACCACACTATTAAAAGGGGACTCTGACCACACTATTAAAAGGGGACTCTGACCACACTATTAAAGGGGACTCTGACCACACTATTAAAGGGGACTCTGACCACAATATTAAAATGGGACTCTGACCACATTATTAAAGGGGACTCTGACCACACTATTAAAGGGGACTCTGACCACACTATTAATGGGGACTCTGACCACATTATTAAAGGGGACTCTGACCACACTATTAAAAAGGGACTCTGACCACATTATTAAAGGGGACTCTGACCACACTATTAAAGGAGACTCTGACCACATATGTTCTAGCGCCCGTTAATTTAACGGGCTTAATGTCTAGTGTTATATAATATATTATATTGTCAGATGGAAACTAAGGACTTGTGTTATCTTGCTAAAACTAACAACAGCACAAGCAATAAGAAATTATAATATTGCCAGGAAAAGGTTTTATTTTTGAAACATGTAACTGGAGTTTTTACACAATCAGCATGATAGAAAAAAACAAGCCATTGTAATATATCTCATGCAAGCTGGACCCAATAATGAAGAGTTTGCCCGGCTAAATCTGAGTAGTAGTAGCAGGGTGCTTCTGGACAAAGTTACAGACATTATTTTGGTCAATTATTTAACTTTTAATCGTCCCACATTTTGTGCACATATATATATATATATATATATATATATATATATATATATATAATATATATATATATATATATATATATATATATATATATATATATATATATATATATATATATATACATACCTGTATATATATATATGTATATATATATATATACATACCTGTATATATATATATGTATATATATATATATATATATATATATAGGTTAAAGGTTAGTGATCCAAATATTGATCAAAAGAGAGGAGATTGTAAAGGAAATTTGTACATCCTGTATATTATTGTATTCTATTTTGTATGTATTGCACATTGCATATTACTCAGTGTGCACACAGCACTAGTAATGTTTTCATTGCATTTTTGCAATCTTTTTCGAGTCCTAATTAGAATTAGCCTGAATATGTTACGCCCCCTTGTTACCATAAAAGTACAATTGTAATATTAATGTGATACCTACGTAATCATGTGTATAAAAGACTTCAATTGCGTCAAATAAAACAGAACAGTTATTTTGGAAAGATGCGGATGTTTTTGTGTCTGTTCCCTACTGCAGTAGTTATTATTAATTTGGAACCACTAATTAATATGAGTTGCCTATCTATAAAATGTCCAGAACATATTTTATTGGGATTTTATGTGAAAGACCAACACAAAGTGGCACATAATTGTGAAGTGGAAGGGAAATAATAAATGGTTTTCAAAATTTTTAGGCGCTACAACATTCCCACATAAAAGCTCTGCCCAGTGCTCAGACCTTGAGGCTGCTGACAACTACAGCGTACACCAGAGTAAGTAAATGGATAGTCGGCAATCAGGATGACAACCAAAATAGTATTTCTTTATTAACCACTTGCCGACCGCCCGCCGCAGTTTTACTTCGTCGGTCGCGCGTGTGGTGCTGGGGGGCGAGCACTGCCTGCCTGCTGTGCACTCCCACCCTCACTAGGCAGTGGGGAGGCCAATGCACAGGGCCGGCGGCCATCTGCGATTGCTCCCTGCTGAGAGAGAACGGTCAGCTGTTGTAAACACAGCTGACCGTTCTTCTCCCTGGAATGATCACAGAGCGCCTGTGATCCTTCTATATAGGATCACAGGTTTCTATAGTCATTTCACAAGCCCCCAACCCCGACAGTTAGTAAACACTCCCCTAGGCTCACATTTAACCCCTTGATCACCCATAACGTTAACCCCTTCCATGCCAGTGTCATTATTACAGTAACAGTGCATATTTTTTAGCACTGATTACTGTAGTAATGTCACTGGTCCCCCCAAAAGTGTCAAAAAAGGTCAGTTAGGGGTCCGATCTGTCCACTGCAATGACCCAGTCCCGTTAAAAATTGCAAAACGCCGCCATTACTAGTGAAAAATAAATAAACATGACATAAAACTTTCCCCTAGATAGTAGACGTGACAACTTTTGCACAAACCAATCAAAATATGCTTATTGCGATTTTGTTTACCAAAAATATGTAGCAGAATACAAGTTGGCCTAGAAGGATGAAAAAAATTGATTTAAATTTTTTTGTTTTTTAGGGATGTCATATAGCAGAATGTGAAAAGTATTGTTTTTTTTTAATTTTTTTCAGAATTGTCGCTCTTTTTTTGTTTATAGCGCAAAAAAAAATAAAAATTGCAGAGGTGATCAAATACCACCAAAAGAAAGCTCTATTTGTGGGTAAAAAAAGGACATCAATTTTATTTCGGTACAGTGTCGCACGGCCGCACAATTTTTTCATTAAAGTAACGCAGTGTCGAATCTCAAAAAAATGGCCTGTTTATTAAGGGGGCAAATCCTTCCAAGCCAGAACTGGTTAAGTAAACATTTAAGAAGCTGTAAAACAGCCTATGCATTTGGGGGGTTAATCTTTAATATAGCTAAGCAAAAGCAGTTTTCTCAATCCAGAATACACATTTTGGAGCCCATCATCCTGCATCATCAGTGAAAACCCTGTGTGACATATACACCTTTTTCTATTGTGGCAAGGCACAGAACTGTCACAATATATATATATATACTGCATATAAATTAGGTATCTTGTAAAAGGCTACAGAGATTCTTCAAAAAATATTTACTGTATAGTGAATCCAACTGACATTTTTTAAAATAATGATTAAGCAGTCTACATGGTCATGTAATTAACAGCTCTGGTCAAAAGGGAACACAATTTGCGTAAATGTCATTGTGTTTTACAGTGATCTCCTACCTAACATTTATGTGAATTTCTTGAAATGTTTGGATGCCCTTTTTCTACACTGTATGCTCATCAATATTCATTTCTTCATAATGATCTTAATGTGATGGATAATGACTTCAGCTTCCAACTGTTTGACTGATGGGTTTTACGTCTTGTCTTCGAAGGAATTGATACAGAAAATGACACTGCTCATGCATGATATTTTTAGTTGGTTTTAATTACTGGTTTACTAAGGAGGCATGTGGCATACAGTACGATTGATAGAATTGTTTATCACCGGCAATTTCTTATTAGTGGAACTGTGTGTTGGTTTTTCTTCAAATTGTATCCTAATGTATCATACAGTGCTTGTTGTTCTGATTCTTTATGTGTTTCACACTCGGTTAGCTCAGCCTTTCTAAATAAAATAACATTCCTCAATCCTCTCGGGTGTGAACTTTACTGATCATTAAGATACTGTATATGTTCAAGTGTTACTTTCATTAAAAGGAAGAATTTCTAATAGAATCTTTGTCTTCTGGATTGGATCGTGTTGCCTGATTTAAAGGATGTATAATCCATCTCATAATATATAACGGAAAAGGACCCCGCGCTTTAGGTGTATTAAATAAATAAATAATAAATAAATGTAAAACTTAATTGACAAATAAATATGAGTATAATGTGTCATAAGCTGCTAGCCGCAAATAAAGTGCATGTGCCTTTAAAATTGTGAAACCAGTGTTGCAGCGCTGCTTAAAATTAATATAAAGTATATGTGCAAATATAGCAATGAATATGATCCAGGGATATGCAAATTTCTCTAGTTGCTAAAACCACTGATCATATAAAATAAATACATAAATTAATAATCATAAAACATGAACATCAAAGTGCTAGTGACTTGTGCATATTGTGCAAAACAACAATTCATAAATGTCCATTCAAGTGCTGGTGATTCCTCTGTGTAATCAGTAGGGTGTGCTCCCCCTTGTGGTATTGTACTCACCACAACACGCTAGGTCATCAGCTGTTTAGTAATCCATGGCAGCTTTCCTTGCCAGTGCTGTAGGCATAGATCCTTCTCTGGTCCTGCTTGCTTCATATGTCTTCTTATGTCCTCAGATATAAATAAAGGCCAGACATAGTGAAGTACGTTTCATCAAATTTATTCAAGCAAACGAACTGATACTTACAAACAAACATGAATTAAAAGCAACATGTAGACTCGGTTCGGTGGTTGCTGCTCACGCAGCGTGCGCCTCCGACCGGAAGTGACGTCAGGTCCGCTCAGCCAATAGCTAGACGCGTTTCGCCGTCCAATCACGGCTTTCTCTGGAGCTACAGAGGAAGCCGTGATAATAACCTCAAACTACTAAAGATACAGTACACTGCATCAAACGTCAAGAGCAAATTCAGGCAACAAATAAATATTTTTTTCTTTTCTCTCTGCTGCAGTTCGCTAAGGCCCCTTTCAGATGGGGCAGAATCCGTCCAAGTGGATCCGCCTGCCCAGCAGGGGATCTCTTGAATGATTCCCGCTAAGCAGGCGGATGACACAGACACAACCCACTGCTTTCTGAGGGGTGGTTGGGTGGAAATGGTCTGCATGTCCATTTCCATCTGATTGTCATCCGATCTGCCGAATGCATGGCAAGTGCATCCCCATCTGTCTGTTTTTAGAGAACCAGATCAGATCGGATGCTGGCAGGTGACAGTGGACACATGTCCGCTGACATCCCCCACCCCATATAGAACAATGGGTAGTCCGATTATACTCATCTCTCCAGTGACCCCCTGTCTCTTGTCTTTCCTCCACTTCAACACTGCAGCACTTGTTAAAGGGTTAGTTCACCTTTATCCCTTTGCCAAAAGACTGACTATGCAGATAAGTGGAGCCTGTAGATAAAAAAAAAAAAACTGCAACTGCTTTGGCAAAGGTTAAATAATGCCCTTGCTATAGGTGCCGACCATTCAGGTACCTTCCAAAGCTTGACTGAAAAACTCACAGAGTTGGCATCACCCTATCCTGCTTACCTCCATCATCACAGAAGCAAGCTCTCAAACCCCTGAACATTTATGGTCCACTATCCTCTTTGTTGTTGCATTGCTGAGCTTAGAGCTACTGTGATAGGGGAGAGGGAACACATGTAAAGGTATTGATTCAGAAAGGAGTGTCTTAGCAATGTTTTTGCAACAAGGCAGGGTGTATATAAAGTGGTTTTTAAAGGCAGAATTTTTTTTTTTTAAATGACTGCATTCTATGCAGGAAGGTAAGGAACCTTCTGCATGCATTGACAATCACAGCTCCCCAAATACATACCTGAGCCCAAGCTCTATCCAGTAATGTGCACAAGAGCCAAGGCTCTTTAGGCTCTCTCTTGGCTCAGATACAGCAGCGGGAGCCATTTGCTCCTGCTGCTGTCAATTACAGCCTGGGAGGGAGCAGGGGGTGGACACACAGAGCAGGTCCCAGAAGTAAGCACACATGAATGGCCTACTCATGCGAGTGGCTTTCTATGGGGGCACTTGTCTGGGGGGAGGAGCCAGGAGAACCAGCAAGGGAGCCGAGAAGAGGGGGTATGGGGCTTCTCTGTGCAAAACCATTTTACAGAGCAGATAAGAATGACACGTTTGTTATTTTAATAATAAAAAACAAGCCTTTATAATTACTTTAAAGAGGAAGTAAACCCTCCTCTACAACTTTTACCTATAGGTAAGCCTATGATAAGACTTACCTATAGGTACTGTAAATATCTCCTAAACATGTACCGTTTAGGAGATATTTACCTTACATGCAGCCAGTGACGTCACTGGCGCATGCGCTCTGAAGGAACGGCCGCTCGTGCCGTTCCTTCAGTGTCCCGTGCCGTGACTGTCGGCTCTCGCGTGCGTGCGCGGGAGTGACGTCACCGCGGCTCCGGACAATCAGATGGCAGGATGCCGCGATCCCGGAAGACGGGCGACTGGACATGTCGCCCGTCATAGAGGTGAGTGAGCGGCACGGCGGGGGCTCGTTCTAAGGTAAGTATTGCGTAATGAGCTAGTATGCGATGCATACTAGCTCATTATGTCTTTCTCTTGCAGGGTGGAAAAAAAAAATGTGAATTTACAACCTCTTTAAGGTGTTCTCTTTGTGCTCCTTCAAAGTCCAACAGATACCTATTAATCCTAGCAGTAAAGCCCGCATAATGCAACTTTCAGTGATTGTGTAGCAACTTTTCTGCGCTGCTCCTACACTCCGAGTAGAGTTGTCACTCTCATATAAGCTGTGCCTACTTGTACTACAGGGGGATGAAAAGTGTTGCAAGGGGTGTGGCTATTAGCATTGTCAATAATTTACAAGCCTGTAGCTTGTCAATGAGCACCTGGCCACACCTAATCTTGCCCACTGCTTTCTAGATTGAGAACACTGTAGCTGTTACTGAACCCCTCCCACTGGGAACTGCAGTGTCTGGGAGGGGAAGTGTGTAAGACACAAATGAAGGAGGGTTTTTTTCAGTCAGGGGAGTAAAGAAAGTTTTTTTGTTTGCTTTATGAGAATCATATAGTAGCTGGATTTGGGACTTGTTTAGAATTTAGTTGTACTTTGTTTATTCGTCCATTACCAAACTATTTAAATCTAAGGCTCGGTTGACACTTGTGCGATGCGGGAACGCTGCGAATATGCAGCGTGATCCCGCATCGCATCCGCACATCTGGCAGTTCACACTGCCATATGCGATACACAGGGGGTGTCAATTAAATGTTAACGACACCCCCAGTTTGATCGCATATCGCAGTGCGATCTGCATGTTCGCACAGAATCGGATCGCACAAGTGTGAACCACTGTGCGATCCGATTCTGATGCGGCTCAAAAAATGCCTCATGTGCGAGTTTGCTGCGGATGCGCTGCAAATTCAGCCATACAAAGTGTATGGCTGAACTCGCATCCGCACAGGAGATCGCATGTAATGAAGGAGCAGTGCGCTCCGAATTACATGCGATCAGCGCATCCGCACAAGTGTGAACCGGCTCTTATTCTCTATTTTTTTTTTTACAAATGCACACAGAAATATCTACAGAATTAAATTACACCATCTAGTGGTTTAAAGTTTAAGGTAATCTCCATTGTAGCATTAATACATTTGTGCTCGGAAAGTAGCTAGTGTTAAACAGTTGATAGTTATTCTTAGGAATTAAAGTGTAAACATTTGCAAGCAGAAATGACCTCCTTCATGCTCTATGTGAAATGTAATTGTGGAATAAAAGTCTATATGTGTTTATGGAACTATAATTATGGTAAACATATTTCAACTATTTTATTATAGACTAATGTGAACAATTCAACCCGTGAATGGTTTCAAGAATAAATTAGTATATCAGAATTTCCAGATGAGTACATTTTATCTTGTATGAAATAAAGAGTGTAAAGTACTTTCTGTAACCTTTCAGCAGTACTGGTAGGTCTTGTAAACTTTCAGGTTTATACCCTTAGTGAGTATGCCACAGCTACATCTCTGCACTTCTCCTCAATGTTGCACTTGCCCTCTTTTCTCTCATCTGTTTTTTGTTTATGATACAGTACCATGGGTGTGTGCACCCTTTTGCATTAGGGTGTGCACCTGAAACACGTGTGTGTGTGTGTGTGTGTATGTATATATATATATATATATATATATATATATATATATATATATATATATATATATATATATATATATATATATATATATATATATATATATATATATGTGTATATATATATATATATATATATATATATATATATATATATATATATATATATATATATACTGTATATACACTGAACAAAATTATGAACAAAACGCTTTTGTTTTTTCCTCCATTTTTCATGAGCTGAACTCAAAGATCTAAGACTTTTCCTATGTACACAAAAGGCCTATTTCTCTCCAATATTGTTCACAAATCTGTCTAAATCTGTGTTAGTGAGCACTTCTCCTTTGCCGAGATAATCCATCCACCTCACCGGTGTGGCATATCCAGATGCTGATTAGACAGCATGATTATTGCACAGGTGTGCCTTAGGCTGGCCACAATAAAAGGCCACTCTAAAATGTGCAGTTTTATCCCACAGCACAATGCCACAGATGTCGCAAGTTTTGAGGGAGTGTGCAATTGGCATGCTGACTGCAGGAATGTCCACTAGAGCTGTTGCCCATGAATTGAATGTTCATTTCTCTACCATAAGCCGTCTCCAAAGGCGTTTCAGAGAATTTGGCAGTACGTCTAACCGGCCTCACAAACGCAGACCATGTGTAACCACACCAGCCCAGGACCTCCACATTCAGCATCTTCACCTCCAAGATCATCCTGGTTTTCACTGTACAGGGCAGATGACAGACAGTGTGTATGGCGTCCTGTGGGTGAGCGGTTTGCTGATGTCAACGTTATGGATCGAGTGGCCCATGGTGGCGGTGGGGTTATGGTATGAGCAGGCATATGGTATGGACAATGAACACAGGAGCATTTCATTGATGGCATTTTGAATGCACAGAGATACAGTGACAAGAGCCTGAGGCCCATTGTTGTGCCATTCATCCACGACCATCACCTCATGTTGCAGCATGATAATGCACGGCCCCATGTTGTAAGGATCTGTACACAACTCCTGGAAGCTGAAAACTTTCCAGCTCTTGCATGGCCAGCATACTCACCGGACATGTCACCCATTGAGCATGGGATGCTCTGGATCGGAGTATAAGACAGCGTGTTCCAGGTCCTGCCAATATCCAACAACTTTGCACAGCCATTGAAGAAGAGTGGACCAACATTCCACAGGCCACAATCAACAACCTGATCAACTCTATGTGAAGGTGCGAAGGAGATGCGTTGCACTGAGTAAGGCAAATGGTGGTCACACCAGATACTGACTGGTTTTCGGATCCCCCCCATACAGTAAAACTGCACATCTTAGAGTGGCCTTTACTGTGACCAGCCTAAAGCACTGTGCAATAATCATGCTGTCTATTCAGCATCTGGATATCCCACACTTGTGAGGTGGATGGATTATCTTGGCAAAGGAGAAGTGCTCACTAACACAGATTTAGACAGATTTGTGAACAATATTTGAGAGAAATCGGTCTTTTGTGTTTATAGAAAAAGTCTTAGATCTTTGAATTCAGCTTAAGAAAAATGGGGGCAAAAACAAAAGTGTTGCCTTTTATAATTTTGTTCAGTGTATATATACAGTATCTCACAAAATGAGTACAGCCCTCACATTTTTGTTAACATTTTATTATATCTTTTCATGTGACAACACTGAAGAAATTACATTTTGCTACAATGTAAAGTAGTGAGTGTACAGCTTGTATAGCAGTGTAAATTTGCTGTCCCCTCAAAATGACTCAACATACAGCCATTAATTTCTAAACCGCTGGCAACAAAAGTGAGTACACCCATAAGTAAAAATGTCCAAATTGGGCCCAATTAGCCATGTTCCCTCCCTGGTGTTATGTGACTCGTTAGTGTTACAAGGTCTCAGTTTTTAATGGGGAGCAGGTGTGTTAAATTTGGTGTTATCACTCTCACTCTCTCATACTGATCACTGGAAGTTCAACATTAAACCTCATGGCAAAGAACTCTCTAAGGATCTGAAAAAAGAATGTTTGCTCTACATAAAGATGGCCTAGGCTATAAAATTGCCATGACACTGAAACTGAGCTGCAGCATGTAGGCCAAGACCATACAACGGTTTAACAGGACAGGTTCCACTCAGAACAAGCCTCACTATGGTCAACCAAAGAAGTTGAATGCATGTGCTCATATCCAAAGGTTGTCTTTGGGAAATAGACATATGAACACCGAACACCGCCGATCGCTCGGGTCTGACAGCTCCCCAAGCAGAGAGCTGCTGACTGCAAGTCAGCAGCTCTCTGCTCTGGACCCTCCTCGCTCATTGGACCGCTGGGCTGTGGAGCCCAGATCTCACATTAAAGAGGACCGGTCCTGCTTATTCCTATTACAAGGGATGTTTACATTCCTTGTAATAGGAATAAAAGTGATTAAAAAAAATGTTTTTAAAGGGACAGTGTAAAAATATAAAAAAAAGTTAAAAGAAAAAAGAAAAAAAAAAATTGAAAGCACCCGTCCCTCTAAGCTTGAGCTCAGAAGCGAACGCATCTGCAAGTTGCGCCCACATATGTAAACAGTGTTCAAACCACACACGTGAGGTATCACCATGATTGTTAGAGCGAGAACAATAATTCTAGCCCTAGACCTCCTCTGTAACGCTAAACTTGTGTTGCCTATGGAGATTGTTAGGCACCAATGTTTGTCACCTTTCCACGATCGTGCACAATTTTGAAGCCTGACATGTTAGGTATCAATTTTCTCGGCGTAACATTATCTTTCACATTATAAATTTTAAAAAATGGGCTAACTTTACTGTTTCCTTCTTCTTTTCCAAAAAAATTGCGTTTGTAGGACCGCTGTGTGACATAAAGTATTGCAATGATTTCCATTTTATTCTTTGCCAAAAATATATATAATGTTTGGGGGTTCTAAGTAATTTCCTAGCAAAAAATACAGATTTTTAACTTGTAAACAACAAGTGTCAGAAATAGGCCTTGGCCTTAAGTGGTTAAAAAAATGATTTTAAAATACTGCACCATGAGAGTGTTCTTTCCTCTCCCTCTCTATTTGGCAACACTGGAGCTTTGAATATGCTACGTATATATATATATATATATATATATATATATATATATATATATATATATATATAATATATATATATATATATATATATATATATATATATATATATGTGTATTGAATGAATGACAGCAGCAGTTTGAATTCACTCTTGTGACCTCATGTGTGACATCTTGGATTTTCCCATATGCGTAATTTGACTCCCTGTAATAGAGGTCAATTAAGTCTGATGAGGGCATAGTGTCTCTGCATGCTGGTGGAGAGGAACCTTTCCTATACTCATTGAGGACTTTATTCTCATGTGGGATCTATACATGGACTTCCCAAATGTTATGTACTTATAATTTAAATGAAGGTGTATTTTTGTTTATTCACTAGTGTTTATTCACTATGTTAATATGTAATTTATGATATAAGAGCACAGTTCCTCTGTTTCTTTTCACGGTATAGGTGTTTTTTTATACTTTACAACAAGCAGCTCTATATTGTAGTTTATTTGTTTTTTTGGGGTTTTGATTTTGGGTGGGTTTAGAACCTATTGGTTCCTATTTTTTCTTTTAGTGGCCAATATGGAGAGGAGTGTGGAGGGTATGACATCGGCAGAATGGGGAGGGATTTCTTTAAGTTGCAGTGTCTGTGGGGTCACTAGGGAGCGATGTTGGGAAGATAAGAGAATAAAAGTGATCATGGAATGATGTCCCTCAGCTGGGCGTAAGAAGCTTCTCTGAGTGATGTCCGTCAGCTGGATGTATGAAGTGGCCTGGGGGGGGGGGGGGGGTGAGAAGTGGTTGTAGGGGAAACCCCAAAACTCATGGGTTTTAGTAACATTTTGACTGCTGAAGCCAAATTGAAAAATAAATGTATTTATTATACAAGCATGGGGTTACCTACATGCAGGGAAAGCAGCACGATACATAGGGCCTGATTCATAGTACGGCGAATTAGCGTTTCGGCGGGATTTTGCGAACCGGCGATTATTTAAGTCTGAAATTGGCATTCAAAGAACGGCGGGCGGAAAATAGCGCCTAGTGTGAGATTCATTAAGATGCAATATGGTCAGAGCGCGACTTAAAACCACGCCAGCTAAAAGCTCGACTAAAGTTTAGCCAAATTTTCCCCTGTACCCCCAAAAATCCCAAATCACTGTGGAAGGTGTGGAAGTCAATTTGGAGATGACTTGCGTTTAAAAAATGTCAAAAACTGACTTAGAAAGAGAGATATCTGCGAAAGTGTAGAAAGGTTAAACAGCTCCTCCAGCCTCGAGCTGCGTACGCGCGAATGTGCGCATGCGCAACGCCAAATAGGCTCAAAAAATTTCGCCAGCGCGATTTTGGGTCAAATTTTTTTTGAATACCGCTTGGAAATCCGCTGTCTCGCCCATAGAAAATGGCAAAAACCGGCGGAATTGGAAAAACATGCACACTTCCAACAAGGGATCCCTTAGTAAACACCATCACATTCCATACACCTTTCCTGCTAACTCAGAAATCATAGCAGTCAAATCTACAGTGTTTATATAGAACCTCCACATTATCTGAAAAAACCCACAAAATATTACATTGGGGAATTGGTCGTCAGATAGAAAAAAAATAGATGTAAAACATATTTCAAAGAAAGATTATTAGCATTTCACACATATCAAGGAAATGTCACAATTTTGACAATATTTTATGTGTTTCCAAAGAATTTTTTTATAAATATATTGCAAATACTACATTTTCTTCCATATGGGTATGGCCAAGTGTTACCATTTTACTACACATTTAACTGAAGGTATATATATATATATATATCTCATACTTGGCTAATTAGCAAAGTATGCCCAACAAACAAATAGAGCTTTAGCTCACAATATTGCTACATATTGACTGGCATCTTTTGTATTTTGTTCATGTCTTTAGATTAAAAGTTTGCTGATACACATGCCTTTTTCAAACATGAACAAAATTATTGATGTCAACATTTGGAGAATTGGAGATATCCAAGTGTTGCCCATACAGAGGGCTCCTTCCGGATTCGAACTTACAAACCTACAGCAGGAAGGCCGACTCCCTAATCATTGTGCTATTTCTCAGTGAGCGTTGGGTGTTTTCCTCATGCCGTCAAAATGCTCACATGGGAACAGGGGCCATTGAACTGAATAGGATTGGATTTTTTGCCTGTTTTGGGAGTTGATCCTTGAGCTGGACAAATCCCCCTCAAACGCCCCCAAACGGGCTACGTTCACATGTAGGTGTTTGTGGTCTGTTTTTGGGGCTTTTTTAGGTGATTTCATATAACAATGCCTGCCCAAAAAATGCATGTCAAAACGCCTGTGAAAACGCCAGCCAAAACGCACATAAGAACGCCTGATATAATTGCCACGCCAAATTTAGGGATGTTCATGAGTGATGAGTCAGATTGTTGGCTTACATATCTGTTCAATCGTCACAATCTCACTTCCCAAATCCCAAAAGGTGTGTTTCAATTGTTTCCCTAAATATATATTTCTCTCTCTCTCGCTCTCTCATGTAATTGTATATATATGTATGTATTCCAATATCTAAACATTCTAAATAATGACTAGCAAACTTGAAGAGAGAATTTTATCAATTCACATATACTATACACACCTACATACATACATACATGGATTTGGGCAGTTTAGGTCTCTCTCCTCCTCCTCATTTCTATTTCCCTTGTTTTGGCAACTGAGCATGCTCCAAAACACACAGGACACACACAGTTAATTTTTGGACTGGGCGTTACCATTCTGGGTGTGTGTTTTTTGCTTGGATTATATATAGCTCACTCAGACATCAGGAAAGATTTGACCTACGAAGAGGTCCAAAATATTTGTGTGTCACATGCTTTATGGTTCACATTTGTGGCCCTTTGTTATTTATGGAGGTGAGATTTGGCTGTGTTGTGTGTTGACTCTCTGTAAGTATTTATTGCTGTTAACATAATTCTGTCAATCTGCACATGCATCTGTTGATTATGGGCTCTTTGTCGATGTATATGGTCTAAATGTTGTACAAAGGTTGTTTTTGTTTGAAAAATAGAAATCTGTGGCTTCAATGGGATACTGTGGAGACTGTGCCAAAAATATGTCATGTGAAATGTTTGAGCTGTGTATTTGTGTATTAAACAGCATGTTTACAATCTTTTTTACAAATGTCTTCATGTGTCTAAATAAAGTTTTCTGGTGTCCACAAATGTATGTATTTGTATTTCTTTTTCTAAGTTAAATATGCTTAATGGTTGTGTATGGTGACTATTCGCGAATTCGCGAATATACAAACCCGCATTCTCACATTTATACATGAAACCGGAAACGAAACTTTTGGTGCGTGCACACGTTTCCGGAAATTGTCCAGGCCCTTATCGCAATCATGGCTCCTGCGCTCTACACGTCCGTAATTGTGGCATTTGTGTGTAAGGTAAGGAGGGGGTGTGAATGTGCGGGATGGGGGATGGGTTGGTGGGTGGGTCGCTTATCTAGCGGGTGTGCAAGAAACTTTTGGTCTGCTGATCTGCGCATGCACTTTCTGCCTATTAGACGTGATCTAGAAGCTTCCTGTTATAGAAACTTCCTAGATGTGAACCTGTTCCCTATGTATGTATGTGTATATATATATATATATATATATATATATATATATATATACACACACACAAAATATATATTATAGAAAATATATATATTCGAGACAATATATATACTATGTATATATTATATACAATATATACATTATATACAATATATAAATTATAGAATATGTTATATAACATATATTAGTGTATATAATAGGGAACAGGTTCACATCTCTGAACTTTCTATATAGATATAGATAGGCATACCCTGCTTTAAGTACACTCACTTTATATACAATCGTGAGTAAGGACACAGCTTGTTCAGCTTGCCATGACACTGCTCACAAACCATAAGTGACAGGGATAACAAACTTAGGGAGCAACGAGAGGGTACCCAGGACTACACCATATCCATTTTGTGGCTGGGCAGCTTGCCTAGGTAATCTATCATGTCATAGTCCTGGATCCCCTTAACATGCTCCCACATGGTTTCGGAGTAAGGCTATGTCAATGTGGCCAAAATTTACAATGGAGCTGGTGTATTTTCATGCATTGAGAAAAGAAAAAAGGGATTGCTTCACTTTAAGTACATTTTCAGTTTACATACATGCCCTGGTCCCATTGTGTACTTAAAGTGGGCTATGCCTGTATATAGATAGATTTGATTAGTTTCAACGTTTACACAAAATGAAACACAATTATCTGTGACAGATTGCTCTGACGCTTTGGAATCTGTCTAGATAAAGACAAATGTATTGACCCTTTTCATATATGCAAGATTAGAAACATTATATTCCCTAAATGCATAATGCCAAAAATTATTGCCT
Organism: Pelophylax lessonae; assembly: GCF_965119305.1. Classification (NCBI taxonomy): domain Eukaryota; kingdom Metazoa; phylum Chordata; class Amphibia; order Anura; family Ranidae; genus Pelophylax; species Pelophylax lessonae. The sequence continues at coordinate 123,772,048 of NC_138770.1, forward strand.
TACATACATCCATACACACTGCAAGCTCGGCACCGTTTGTCTTGTCTGACACTCTTACCATCATAAGCTGGATCTGCACACAGCAGCTAATTGGTTCACCTGAGATGGAATCAGTGATCCCAAAAATCTGGAATGGTCATGTCTTCAAAGGATTGCCTTGAACAAATCACCTCTAAAAGAAACACATGAGTGTATAATCACTTTTCTTAATGGATCACATTCCCAACACACCCATCTCACACTGCCATATGATAATGAATGGGGGTGTCCATTGCAAGTTAAATACACCCCCAGATCACATTGCTTTGTTAATTTACAGATCTAACTGGAATTTGATGGCACTGCTGTGAACCACTATGCCATCAAATTCTGCTGGGGACCTTTAAAAAGGATTATGTGTGATTGTGTGGATAATTATGCCACCTTAAATTCGCATCTCCCACATACCATGTGCAACTCTTGCAGGAATTGCGAATCAAGGATAATTCAGCACAGCATAATGAACAGACACATTGAGGAGTGTAGGAGCACACCGTCAGATTCCCCGATCACACTATGGGGTTTTAACTCCTCCATAATTTTGCCACTTTGGAAACCAAGTGCTTACTTTATGTATACTTTTTAGACGGAACTCCAATTTCTAATAGGGTGATATCATTGCATGAGATTTCCCCTCACTTCCTGTCTTAGTGTCACCAAGACAGGAAGTGAGGGGAATATCACTGTGGGGAAATAGCTCTCAATTGTTGCCTTATAATGTCCATAGTATATATAAAAGGAAAGAATTGCTGGCTATATCCCCACGGGAGATTCCCTCATTTCCTGTCGTGGTGACACCAAGACAGGAAGTGAGGGGAAATCTCATGCAATGATATAACACTGTTACATGTTCTAGTTATGTAGCAAACTTAAGAATATACAAAGCAAACCTCTTTTTTTTTTCCATTTTGGCAAAATCATGGATTAATTACAAAACTATCTTTGTTTGTCCCGTGGCTTGCAGGAAAAACATTTTGCCTTGATTCCACCATCAACACAGACAGGGGAAACCCTCCTGCGGAGCCATTGTGTTCACCCGGTGCTGCCCCTGCCAGGAAAACACAGTGATTATTGCTAGTGGCTACAAGAGATGCTAGCGATAAGTGTGTGTAAAATCTGACAGACTGGTTGTACGTTGTCCTCCAGGTGATCGAGCAATCCACTTGGGTACCTTCAGCCTGGCCATACATAGTTTAAATCTGCATCTCAAATGAAGCAATCCCATTTACATATAACACTCCATAAAGGAGAATTGAGGGGCTTATCAGGTCTGCGTCAAAAATTAACAGCCACACCCAATCAGACAGCTCATGTTAAAAGGGACCTGAAAAGCAATCTGCATGGCTTGCTTTTCCAAGCATTGGCTAGTTTAGTGAGCCTGGACTAATAACAGTCACTGTAATGCTACCCATACTGCTGTCCTTTTAACATGGTGACAAAAGTTGATACCTATGCTACATGTGTGTAAAGTTACTTGCACCCTGCTAAATGGACAGCAATAAGGTTGTAAATACAGTGACTGCCTGTCCCCCCCTGATGGTGGCCCTGGTTGTGTCATGAAAGGCCAATTGAGAAAATGGCTATATCATGTAGAGGAAATCACCAGTGTGGGGCAACCTATGTCATGGAGGTAGATTTGGACATCGATGTATATGTATCACCAGAAATGGAATTCTTTGTTCTACAATATCTCAAAGACGACCTAGCATGTTATTTGAAGACTGTACTATTTTGGACATACTTGGACTCAAACATACACTGCTCTTTCCACAGCTCCTCCTCCTCTGGGGGTATGATAGCATTAATATGCATCTTCACCAAAAGCACAAGATGATGTGTCGTGTCCGGATGAGGCTGCAGCGGAGATTTCAGTTCCAGGCTGATATGGTGGATCTGCAGCGGGCCTGGAGTGATGCCAAAAGGCGCTCACCCAGGCTCCTGCTAAAGGCTGTGGAGCAAATCTCCGGTAAGTAAAAATATACATTACATGTGACCAGATAGGTTACAATTTTTTGGGTAGGTGGACATGTGTTTAGCTATGCAACAACACTAATACCAACACACCCCCCCCCCCCCCTCCCTCTCGCTCCTACCTTTCCTACCTCCATCAAGTGTCTCTTCACAACCTTTAATACTACTATGTACATTCGTATTTTTTATGTTTCTTTTTTTTCTTCTGCTTCTAGCCAAAGCGGACGGCCGGCACCCTCTTGTGCTTTTGGTGAAGAAGGGGAGGAGGAGGACGGCCACACTCCAATATGCCTTACGAGGCAGCGAGCCATTTGAGCAGCTGAAAATTGTGGATCGTAAGTAGAAAATAAAAATGGTAGAAATTTCAAATCTCTAATCACATTTTACAGAGCCCCCTTTACATCGGAGTCTCCAGACTTACTACACTGTAAGAGGGAAGTGTGAAGACTCTGATGTAAGGAGAGTTCTGGGAACTATTATTTGAGGGGGGAAGCTGTGGACTCTGGTGTAAAAGGGAACTCTGTGGTCCCCAAAACTCCCCCATAAATCTGAGCTTACAGAGACCCTCTTACACTTCCCTTCCTCAGTCCACCACAGTCAAGGGCACAACAAGTCCCACTGCAGAAGGCTACCTGCTTGGACTTGTAATGCTCTCTGTAGGGGAATGAGGAAATACTGCCTGCTATGCTAAGACTTGTAGTGCCCTCTGTTAGTGACTAAGGATTCCTCAGTCCTCAACATTCTAGGGCACTATAAGTCTCAGCATAGTGGGCTGTCATACCTCAGTCCCTCACAGCTCGGGTCAAAAACAACACAGTTAAACATCTAAAGGACAACTCCAAACAAAACTACCAATAATGGACAGAGTCCATATGCTCTATAATGTCAAATACCCGCTACCACTCACCTTCCACCTCCGGTGCTGTCATTGTGTAGGGCAAAGGGCTCCATCTACACCATGTTTGGCTTTCATGTCAGATAGGCAGGACTTGCTCAGCTCCACTCTCTTCCTTGGCAATTGACTCTGGCGTCATTGTGGATCTTTCCTCCTCTAGAAAACCCCCAGGGGCCCTCTCCTTGTCCCCCAGCCACCCAGGGCCTTCTTCTCCTCCTCCTCCACCAACCATTTTCAGACTCTTCCAACTTCCCTGGGGCTACTCAACCCCTTTGCATAGTGGACACAACAAATCTATGACCAGCCTGCAAAATATCAAGTCTGGGCCTGGTTACCTGTATGTTCCGGGTCCAGGGTGGAGCTCTCCTCCCAGAGCAACAACTGATGATAGCAGAGTGAGTTGACCGGCCAGTCACTTCCTACTGGTGCAGGTACACACCTACCGATTCCTCCACATCTTAGGATAACATGATCAGACGGCCAATCCCCAGGCAGAGAAGGAGGAGTAAGTGTCAGCGGACAACAGACACCTGGCAGACGCAGTGAAGGGACTGCAGCACACTGCTGCAACTTTTTGATCCGAGGATTGAAAGCAATCTTTTACTTGGGAGATTTCCCTGACTGCGCCCTTCGAAATGTTGGTGCTCCGCCACTGGCCGCAAGGCCCCTGTAGGTGCGAGGCCTTAGGCGCCCGCTTAATTTGCATGGTGCCCTCCTGTTTTAAAACATGGTCAATGCATCTCATTGGTGTAAGTGCACTTCTATGTTCTGAATTGTAGGGGCATTGAGTATGGTGCTAGCATGATGAGAGGTTACTGCCTATTTGTGTCCATAAAAAATATATATTATGTTTTTCTTTTATTTTAGAAACCAGTGATCAGGATGTGGAGGCTCAGCCTTCTCAGGCCCACTGTAAGTAATGTGGATGTGCTGGTGTGTTGTGTATTAGGTCGAACTTGGAGGAATGATTGTTTGTTTTGTTTTCTTTTGTGGTTGATGTAACTTCAGCAAGAGAGGAGCCTCAGGCAGGGCCAAGTCGCCTGGATCCGGGCCAGGAAGACATTGTTGCCCAAGAAGAGGCCAATTGGTCTGACTCGGATGAGGACCTGGGCTCTCCTCAAATGGGAAGTAAGTATTCTACATGTGTTTGTGTGTTCAATGTGTCCTGGGAAATCTAAGGGCTGTAATATCTATATTTTGCCATTGGGGTTATGTAGCAGCTGACATTGAGGATGTTAGTTGTGGAGGACTGGGGAAGAGGGGCCGCTGCTTACCCAGTCCAAAGTAACTACTACCTTCAATGTTTCCCAACTACTTTCTGTGTGCCTTTATCAAATAGCTTTGGTTCAAGGATTGTATTTGTGTCTTTGTGTTTCTAGGAGATACGACGCCATCCCCCCATGAAGGGACACCATCCCCCCATGTAGGGTCTCCCCCCATCCTCCCCCACTCCAGGCTCCCCTGAACTAGTCTGTAAGTACCTAAAATTAGATTCTCACATGAATTGTGTGTGCTAGGATGATGTGTATCTAGGATAATCTAAGTTGGAGTCTAAGCAAGTGTAGTTTTGCTATATGTGACAGGAAGGTTGGTCATGAAACACTCTTGCTTAACCTTCATGTTTGAAAGGTGGTTTTGGGGAGCTTTACAGGACATGTTATCTTTTGTAAGTTATCTCAAGCCACCCTATTCTAAATTGGTGTTAGTTTCTCTACATTGGAAATGGTGTGCTTTGTACTTGTAAATTTTTTGTGGACATTGTAATTTAATCATGTCCTGATTTAGTCAACACTGAAAATGTGTGTTTGTCAATCTTTCATAAATACTCTTCCTCGGTAATGTACCACATTCCAGTTCACAATTTGTGTTCTTTTTGTGCAGTTTCTCCAGAGCCAGCCACGCCATCCACTTCAGGGGCCCAAAAAAAACCTGATGATGGTAAGTTGTGTGCTTTTCCAGTAATGTGTCTACTTAGTAAGTGGAGAAATGCTAACTGTGTATGTCCCCGCTCAGGCTTCAAGTTGTTCTAAAGGCAGCAGGTTCTTTATGTGAATGCATTCTATGCATTAGTATTCCAAGTGATAGGTGTGCATATTCCCCCTAAGACTTACTGGGACCATTTTTTACGGTCCAAATTTTTGCACTAATACTTGTCTGGAACAGACTCCCCCTCCTCCTTAACTGAGGTGACAGCATGCCAATATTGCCACCTGATGCTGTCACTCCTAATCATTGAGACCATTGGAAGGGAGGGGGGCAAGGCTGGCTCACAGCCTAGTGCCTGAACAGGCACAGGGTGCTTGGCTTCATCTCATGTGCCTCCATAGCAAGCTGCCTGCTGTGGGGTCAAACAACAGGAGGGAGGTGCCTAGAGGTGTGTACAGGGGCCATGTAAAAAGGAGGATTGTTATTTCTCTTGTCCCCAAAAACCTAGAGAGTGTAAGTCTAACCTGATTAGTTTTCCGCAGCCCTCCCAAAATGATATGTTTCCAACACTTAGAACAGGCAGGGCTGAGGCACAAAAAACATCCGAAAAACACAATCAGCACCAAAGCAGGGAGTACGTATCCTTAACGCTACAAGCTTCACCCAGTAGAATGACGCTTGCACTGTACAAATCTGCATCACCACTATATCAAAGTCTAAATCTAACTGTCAGGGAAATGTGGAGGGGTAATGAGTGGGTGTTAGAGCGTTTTCATGACTGCGTAACCTACAGTTAGCGTGACTGCGTAACCTACAGTTAGCGTGATTCGATTTTTAGATACATTTTTTATTTTCTCTTAACACAGCTGGGATGGCGGAAAAACATAAAGGGGAGCAGACATATCTCCTCCGGCCAGAACTGGCCCTCCGAATTCCAAAGGGTAAGTCTCTACTATGTGTCAGGTTCAATCTATAGACAGTAAGAGGGAGAGAGAACGCTACACAAACTCCAATGGTGATAGAGATAAATGTGTGCACATGTATCGTGTTGACCAATTGAACCCAAAACACCTTACATTCTTCTAAATGATTGCTTGTGTTGACATGAAGAAAAGCCTTTTACTTAGCTTTGGTGGAACTGCTACTAACATTCCAAGCCATCTTATGTAACCTTTTGACCAATTTGCTGTGAAAGTTTGAGTTCAAGGTTTACAACAGCAATTTAGCATATTTGCTTCAGAGTGTTGATAAAAGCCAAACAATAGACTCCTAAACATATTTGTTGAGGCACATTAATTACAATCGTTGTTTGGATCATTTTGGCTAAAACTAATTGTTATGTCTTTTTCTACCCAGGGCACACCCACCTCACCTATGAGGACCTTTTGGAGTATGTGACATGGTGTATTGACCGAATTCTAGTTTTAGAAAACATTTCGGGGGTTGCTCCAGACCCAAAGGAGCCATTTGTGAGGAATGTCACCCCGTTAAAAAGATCATAGTTTTTTTTCATTGGTTTTGTTATTGTACCCAGCAATGTGACATTTCTCCCTTTAAAAAAAAATTATAATTAAAAAAAAAAAATTAAAAACCCTTTTTTTTGGGACCCAAAAAAAAAAAAAAAAGCCTTGTTTTTGGCAACCAAAAAAAATATAAAAATTAAAAAAAAAAAACCTTTTTTTGGGACCCAAAAAAAAAAAACAAAAAAAGCCTTGTTTTTGGCAACCAAAAAAAATATAAAAATTAAAAAAAAACCCTTTTTTTGGGACCCAAAAAAAAAACAAAACAAAAAAAAGCCTTGTTTTTGGCAACCAAAAAAAATATAAAAATTAAAAAAAAACCCTTTTTTTGGGACCCAAAAAAAAAAAAAAAAAAAAAGCCTTGTTTTTGGCAACCAAAAAAAAAAAAATGTTTACAAAAAAGCCTTGTTGTTTTTGGTAACAAACAAAACCAAAAATGTTTACAAAAAAGACTTGTTTTTGGTAACAAACTAAACCGAAAATGTTTACAAAAAAGCCTTGTTGTTTTTGGTAACAAACTAAACCAAAAATGTTTACAAAAAAGCCTTGTTGTTTTTGGTAACAAACTAAACCAAAAATGTTTACAAAAAAGACTTGTTGTTTTTGGCAACAAACTAAACCAAAAATGTTTACAAAAAAGCCTTGTTGTTTTTGGTAACAAACAAAACCAAAAATGTTTACAAAAAAGCCTTGTTGTTTTTGGTAACAAACTAAACCAAAAATGTTTACAAAAAAGCCTTGTTGTTTTTGGTAACAAACTAAACCAAAAATGTTTACAAAAAAGCCTTGTTGTTTTTGGTAACAAACTAAACCAAAAATGTTTACAAAAAAGCCTTGTTGTTTTTGGTAACAAACTAAACCAAAAATGTTTACAAAAAAGACTTGTTGTTTTTGGTAACAAACTAAACCAAAAATGTTTACAAAAAAGACTTGTTGTTTTTGGTAACAAACAAAACCAAAAATGTTTACAAAAAAGCCTTGTTGTTTTTGGTAACAAACTAAACCAAAAATGTTTACAAAAAAACCTTGTTGTTTTTGGTAACAAACTAAACCAAAAATGTTTACAAAAAAGCCTTGTTGTTTTTGGTAACAAACTAAACCAAAAATGTTTACAAAAAAGACTTGTTGTTTTTGGTAACAAACAAAACCAAAAATGTTTACAAAAAAGACTTGTTGTTTTTGGTAACAAACTAAACCAAAAATGTTTACAAAAAAGCCTTGTTGTTTTTGGTAACAAACAAAACCAAAAATGTTTACAAAAAAGACTTGTTTTTGGTAACAAACTAAACCAAAAATGTTTACAAAAAAGCCTTGTTGTTTTTGGCAACGGAAAAAACCAAAAATGTTTACAAAAAAGACTTGTTTTAGTGAAAACCTCAAAAAAAACTTTTAAACACATAAAATATGTTTATCTAAATAAAATTAAAGTATGTTGCTCTTTGCAACACAAATGTTACATTGGCAATTTAGTTCATTCTATTATATATTGTAATATATTTTTTGTACGCTACAGTTGGTAGACACCCACATGTGTTATTAAAACATTTATTTTATTACCCAAGTTTTCTTTTTGGTGTACACATCGAATGTCTTTTGTGTTGTATTTGTTTAGTCGAGTGGTGTGGTCTGTAATTGTTAGTATGTTGGCTTTGGTTTATGTTAGCCTTGAGACTTGTTTTGAAGCTACATTTGAAGGGAGACCTTTTCTTGGGTCGTTATGTGAACATTGAGTTATCTAAATTTACATGAAATCATATGTTTGGAGATCGAGAAGCACGTGTGTATAAATGCCTACATTAACCAGGGCCATTACTTGGCCACCAACACTCCTAAAAAACCAAAGAGCAAACACAAACTAATCATTTTGCATAAAATTTTATTTCATCCCCAAAAAAAGCACTATAATAAATCATATTGTGCCACCCTCAAATTAAACAAAAAAATGGCCCAACAAATTGGCCAATTTAACAATCATTAACAAAACTAAACCAAATTAAACAAAAAAACAAAAAATTAAGTTGGTGGTGGTGCCTGAAGCAGTGTGGTGAGCACTGTTAAGGTTCCTGCCATCAAATGGTGGGCCAATAGTTCCATCTGGTCTGGGGTTAGCTGTAGAGTTGTGGTCAAGTGGCCCATTAGGATCATATCTTGTGTCTGAGGCTGCTGATGATGCAGGGTGTTGAACCTTGGAAATGTCCCAGACAGAAGATGTTGTGCCAATAGTCTCATCTGCTCTGGGGTCAGCTTAAGAATTTGGGCAACGTGTGCCATTAACATGAGATGGGATAGTTGCTGCTCCGAGGCTATTTGATGCTGCTGGTGGTGCAAGGGTTGTGAAGATGTGTGGGGAGTGGTGGTTGATTGGTTGTTGTGGTCCACGGTGCGGGGGCAAACGACATGTCGCATTGGTGACAAAAAAGAAGAACGGCCTGGGGAGGAGTGAAGTGATAAAGGTGTGGAGGGAATGTAGTCAGGTGGAAGGGGTACTGTGGAACCAGTGCGCATTGAGGTTGTGCAGGAGGATTGCTCATTGAGGGGTGTGGGAGTCCGAACGGAGTGTGAAGTGCTAGGAGTGGCTACAGGAGGAATTGTCCCATCCCCAGCTGCCTGACAAGTGGCCAACACTGGCATTACCCTCCCACTACCACAACCTGCAGTGGCAGGTGAGTGAGATGTTTGGGAGGGCTCTGCCAATGGGGCATCTTCAGATCCAAACAGGCATTGGCGTGTGGCCAGCACCTGAGTGTCAACACTTTGCCGATCCCGTTGATGCTGGTCTGCTAAACTTACCAAGCTGTTACGCATATCCTGTTGAACCTGTACCATATCCTGGTGAACCTGTACCATTGTTGCTACAGATTCCTGTATGAGCCCGAGCAGACGTACTGCCTCAGTAGATTGCTGAGTACGCCTCCTTAACTCATTTTGGATCCGAAACTCATCAAGCAGCCTCTCGGCTACATCCAGCATAGATGGACGAAGTTGGGTAGGTGACAATCCCTCTGCATCTAAGGCTACCTGAAAGCAGAATAAATAGACCAAATCATTATCAAACATCATGACTAAATATTTCAGATTAGTTTGACAACTTAACACCCCAAGCAGAACGTTGAAAAGTTTGATGTGCTTCTAATGAGTACTTGTTCATTGTAAGATTATCCAAGCTAGCAACACTTCTGATAATGGGTACATATTATATTGGTAGGACTAATATGACAAAGGCAAAAAAGATTCAACATGAAGGTGTTCCCAATTAACCCTGGTGTGGTAGGTTGTTTATGCTTTTGGTAAATCTGTTACTACACCAATGACTTTATACATCTACGTATGTTGTCTAAAATCTTGCCATCAATCGGCTACAGGACAACCCAACCACCCTGGCCACCCTGGCCACCCTGGCCACCCTGCCCCTTCTCATCCTTCCAGTGGGTGGGGCCATGGGAGCACGAGGTGGGCAGAGAATCTGGCTGTCCAGCAGCAGCAAAGAGCCCCAAACTCCTAAATCTGAAATGACAAAAGAGAAAACAGAAAAAACAGGATTTGCAGATTGCTCTTCATATACAATATAATTAGTGAACAGTTACAGAACACACTTACCTAATGGCACAAACAGACTTGGTGGTGGTGGTGGTGGTGGTGGTGGTGGTAGTAGTGGGCAAAGAGCAGAAGAGGCTGCAAAGAAATGGAAAAAAAAAAAACACATAAGAAAACGCATATGGGTACAAATCACACGAGGCCCTCCAAACACTTACCTAATGGCACAAACACGGTGGTGGTGGTGGTGGCAAAAAAAGCAGAAGAGGTTGCAAAGAAATGGAAAAAAAAAACACATAAGAAAACGCATATGGGTACAAATCACACGAGGCCCTCCAAACACTTACCTAATGGCACAAACACGGTGGTGGTGGTGGCAAAAAAAGCAGAAGAGGCTGCAAAGAAATGGAAAAAAAAAACACATAAGAAAACGCATATGGGTACAAATCACACGAGGCCCTCCAAACACTTACCTAATGGCACAAACACGGTGGTGGTGGTGGTGGCAAAAAAAGCAGAAGAGGCTGCAAAGAAATGGAAAAAAAAAACACATAAGAAAACGCATATGGGTACAAATCACACGAGGCCCTCCAAACACTTACCTAATGGCACAAACACGGTGGTGGTGGTGGTGGCAAAAAAAGCAGAAGAGGCTGCAAAGAAATGGAAAAAAAAAACACATAAGAAAACGCATATGGGTACAAATCACACGAGGCCCTCCAAACACTTACCTAATGGCACAAACACGGTGGTGGTGGTGGTGGTGGCAAAAAAAGCAGAAGAGGCTGCAAAGAAATGGAAAAAAAAAACACATAAGAAAACGCATATGGGTACAAATCACACGAGGCCCTCCAAACACTTACCTAATGGCACAAACACGGTGGTGGTGGTGGTGGTGGTGGTGGCAAAAAAAGCAGAAGAGGCTGCAAAGAAATGGAAAAAAAAAACACATAAGAAAACGCATATGGGTACAAATCACACGAGGCCCTCCAAACACTTACCTAATGGCACAAACACGGTGGTGGTGGTGGTGGTGGCAAAGAGCAGAAGAGGCTGCAAAGAAATGGAAAAAATACACATAAGAAAACGCATATGGGTACAAATCACACAAGGCCCTCCAAACACTTACCTAATGGCACAAACAGACTTGGTGGAGGGGGGGTGGTGTAATCCTTTATAGGCAAAAGGAGGCTGCAAACATTAAACATACATGAGAAATCGCATGACCTACATACGTGCACATAATAAATTACAGTTATCAGGAAAGCAAAAATGGTGTCTTTGGAAGCTGGGAAGGTAAGGGGGCAGGTTTAGATGCCAAATCTAGACTGCACACCTTTAACAAACATGAGAAAACACATGTCCAAACCACATGCACATGGGGCCAACTGCCAATGATTAAAAGACACTTGAGGGGTTCCCAAGCTATTGTGGGTTGGAGGGGATTCACCATAGACAACTTAAGCACACCCAAGATAAGTACAAATTCTCTCCTTCCTTTTTTTTGGGAGAGAGAGATACAATTGTCTTACCTCCAGATAATGTAGGTTGTGGGTCACAGGGTCTTGCTAGCACATAAGAAACATCGATCTATAACATCCAGCAGCCATATTGGCCATGTGCTCCTTTTATAGCTGGCTCACAGGTGTGATAATTAGCGGCCGTTTCTATATATATCTGCGCATTCGCGAATTTGCGCGTTCAAAATGGAGGACGATATCCCAGACGCATTAGATGGTGCAATGCTGGCATTTATCGGTGCCTTGTTTGAGGAGGCCCTAGCACAGGAGGCAGCAGAAGGTGGGGAAGCTGCAGCAGAATGTGGGGAAGCTGCAGCAGCAGCAGCAGCACCTCCAGCAGCAGCACCTCCAGTCCGTGTGCCCTTACCTCGCCAGCCACGCATTTTTGCTCCAAGGATCTATTTGGACAAGCTGCGGGATTCTGATGTCAGGAGGAAGTTCCGGCTCGAGCGAGGAACTATTCTACACCTCTACCAGCTCATAGCAGACAAAATTGACCCGGACACACAGCGCGGCCATGCAGTGCCCGGCATGGCCAGATTGCTGGCCACTTTGTATATTTTAGGGCGTGGCAGCTTCCAAGCCACTTCGGGAAGTATCATGGGCATTAGCCAGCCCACAGTTTCAAGGGTGTTCATGTTGGTCATTAATGCCATAGTCGATATAGTGCCCAATTTTATCCACTGGCCACAGAATGAAAATGAGTGGAATGAAGTCAAGTTGGGTTTCTACCTGCGGGCACACATGCCGCAAATCCTAGGGGCAATCGATGGCACCCACATAGCCATTAGGCCACCAAGGAGCCACGAAAGTGAGTACCGGAACCGCAAGCAGTACCACTCCGTGAACGTCCAATTAGTGTGTGACGCCAAACAGCGCATCATGAGTGTCAACACTGGTCACCCAGGGTCGTGCCATGATTCCAGTATGTTAAGAACCAGTACTCTGTACGAGGTGTTTGAAAGTGGACAAATGCCCCAAGGGTGGCTTATTGGTAAAGTATTTTGTCTTAACAACATAAACTGTAAGATTACATAGACATAGGAATAAGCTACATCGGTGTACACCCTGATTTAAGCAAAGCCTACCTAAAATGGATGTGTTAGGAGTTGTCAGGCTGTTCACACACAACCAGATCAGCAGCTTAGCAGCTCACAAAAGAAAGATTTGCAAAGTTGTCTTTGAGTCCAATGAAGGTGGTTAACCAATGTGTAAATGGTGTCCTCTAGCCACCCAAAGAAAACCTACAAATGATTCCAATGGTATTGCCATATCCCCAAAGTACTTTGCATAAGTGAGTCAATATTGGTTTCCTCACTCTAGTTGCAGATATATTCCAGAAGTAAGACCTAGGCTAATGTAATAGGAACAAAATAGGGGCCAAGTTGGAACTTGCAAGAGAAACCCACCACTTTGTGTGTCCTTTTTCCCATTTGTATTAGTGATTTAGGCAGTTAGACAGAGTTGAGATGTTTCATATGAGTTTTTGCAAACAGACGAGCAGGTTGTTTAGTAAAATGCCTAATTGTCTCCCATTTTGAGGAGTCATCTAAAGTCACATGATAGGAAGAACTAATGTATATTTTTCTTATTTTTCAGGGGATGCTGGTTACCCGCAGCTGACGTGGCTGATGGCTCCAATCAGGTACCCCCAGGGCCCAGCAGAGAGGAATTACAACAGGGCCTTGCGGAGAAGCCGGAGTATCATTGAGTTGACCATAGGTCTTCTCAAATCCCGGTTTCTCTGCTTGGCCCGGCCTGGGGGTGAACTCCTGTACTCTCCTACAAAGGCTTCCAAGATCATCCTGGCGTGCTGCGTGTTGCACAACATGTGCGTTGCCCAGGATGAATCTTGGGAGCTGACGGAGGAGAGGGAGCCAGAGGTCCATCAGCCGGCGGCCCCCAGGCGGCGGAGCACCGCTGCAGGTATGGCCACCCGGAATACCCTGGTTGCTAGCCACTTTACATGTAAGTACTGTAACCGGTCAAGATAGGGCATGTGTATTAATTAGCTAGTTAGCAGAGGTGCCACTCACAGGGAGACAGAGGGTCATTATCATCTGCCAATGACACTTGCCATTGTAGATAAAGTGTAGTCAACATTGGTAAAATTGTGTTACTTGAGCAAAAACATGCACCTCTAACCATAAACATGTTGGTATTGTGAATAGTGTAAAGGGCTGAGAAGAGCTGGCAGGTGTTTATTTGTGTCTATGCCACCTGTGTAATTATTGATAACATGAACGGCTGCTTGGTATCTTATGGTGTTGTAATTTTCCAGAACATCAACATCTTGGAATCATGGCACGTACCATGGGAAGCCTGTGGTGATGGGCTGTCTGGCGTCACAGGTGTGTATTCAAATGTTTACATTAATGATTTCTGGTTTGTGTAAGTTGGCATAAAATGTGTTATTTCACTCGTGATGTCGAAATTAAATGAAGTTCAGAATGAAGCAAACAGGCATTAAGATGTGATTTTCATAATGAAATGTCTTATCCTTTGTTTTATTTTTCCAGGAGTGGTACTGCTTGCGGGTGTAGGTGGTAGAAACCCACCTTGATGGACTCCACTCATCTTCTTTTGTGGTCAGTGGATATTTGGTAAGGCACATGGCCAATGACCAACATGAACACCCTGGAACTTCGAAAGTGGCTTGGAAGCTGACCAGCAACCTTGCCATGCCTGTCCCCTATGAGCTGGTAGAGGTGCAGAATGGATTCTGAACTCTGCCTGAAGTTGTGGAAGACATCAGAATCCCGTAGCCATGGAGCAAAGATCGTGGTCTGGCGCTGTAAAGGCACACGGACTGGAGAGTGACAATATTATTTTGCTGCATCCCTCCTTCTGCTGTCATTCTCAAATAAATAAAGACTTTAGAATTGAACATGTGTTTTTTTGTTTTGTGTGGGTGCCTACAGACAAAAGGGCCATCCACACTGTAAGATTTAGAGAAGACTTTATCCTTCAGATTGACATTTTCTATGTAGTGCAAGGGCCTGCCTGATTGCATCCAAATTGAAAGTGTTGAGGTTTGAGCTTATATTATATGGTTTGGTTAAGTCTACAGGAAAAAGTCTAGACAAATTGTTAGTGTATGGCTCATTAAGCTGCCAAGGCCGGAGTTTTGCACTTTGCATGCTGCTTGTACTGGTGATGTGAGGGGTTGTAATGTAGAGTAGGGATGTGACAGTGTTGTGTTGAGGTGTGAGGCAAATGTAGTGTTGGACTATGAGGGTCTGTGTTGTTGAAATATGGAGAGAGTCCAATATCAGACACCTATGTTTATTGGTCAAGAAATTGTAAGAACCATGGTAAATATGTAAAGAATTGCATCTCGATAAAACTAGGACCACACTCATAAAATCAAAATTGTGTTGTTTCCATTGATGTGCTTGAAATTTGGGTAGGACACCCCCCCCCCCCCCCAAATTCAAGATAGTTAAAAAAAACTGTTAAAAAAAATGAGAGTGAAAAGAGATCCCAAGTGTAGTGATGTGATTTGAACCCATGACGTTGTTAACTGCAGTGAAGTTGCAAAGCACTTAGCTATTGTGCAGAATAAAGCTGTATGGTGGAAAAAAAGGAGTGTGTTAAGGCTAAAAAGCACATATAGCTAAAGAACTAAACATTGTATGGAATGTGGGAAGAAGACCATGGTAAAATTGTGAGGTTTCATCTTGCCCTGAAGTAGGGTAGGGGTTTGGTCACTTGCCTTTGGTACTTTCAATCATAAGATCGATTCGACACACAGACAAGATCAAAAAAACACTTAAAATGGTGTAAGCTTGCAAGCGCTTCTGAGTGTAACATTATTTAGCAATATATATGATGTAATCCGTTACATTTTAGCAATATAAACAAAAAAAGAAAATAAAAAAAGTAGGTGGAGATGGTAAGCCTCGAACCTACAGCAGAGGGAGATGAATTACAGACGTGTGATGTGTGCACTAATCCACTACCCCACATCGCTATGTGAAACTGCTATAAGCACGAAGACATAAGTTTGCGAATTGGCGAAGCCGCGATCGTAAGTGAATCCCGCTGACGGCGGAATTCATTATTGCTGTTTCACTAGCCAATTCGCCGCAGCGCCAGTTAATTGATTTGAACGCGGCGAAACTGAAACACGTCATAGATGTTTGAAGCTGCAGTTTCTTTAAATCCGGCCCACTGTGTTGGATTCAGTATTGCTCTAACTGGCTAAGGACTTCTAATGCAATTTATATGGCCCAAAATAAGTGGGACCTAGCTATCTCACTTTCTTTGAAGTTCCATCTGGGTCTCTGATGGAACTTTTTGAGATGCAAATAGCTGTTCACATAGGCTTGTTACTTCCAGTAGTTGTTTGGAGGAACAATGCTTGAAAAGACAGAGAGCCATCTTCCCAGCTGGAGGTGTAAACACAAAATACCCCACATAGCAAGGATAACTTGCCAAATATTTGTGGCAGTGCTGAACTGTAAGCCTGTTGACTTCAAGCAGAGGCGGCTCTAGGCTTTGTGAGGCCTAAGGCAAAACTTGGACATGAGGCCCCACTCACACCTATAATTGGAAAAATAATTCAAGCGATAAAATGTAACTGTATAAATTGCATATATTAAGAGCCTTAACCTTTGTACTATGAATTCACAGTTTCTAGAATTTTCTCTAACCAATTCTTCTTTAATCAAAGATCATTAAACATTGGGTATGTATGTATGTATATATATATATGTCTGCTCTTACATCACAGTCCCCAGCATTTCCCTATAGGTCATGATTCCCTGAGTCCCTCCTTACATCAGAGTTCAGTATCCCCCCTTACATAAGAGTTCTCCTTTAAATCAGATTCCCCCCAGCATCTACTCCTTACATCAGAGTACACAGAATTCTTCTTTACATTAGAGTCCCCCTCTTAAATCAAATTTTTCAGAGCCCCCTTTACATCAGAGTCTCCAGAGTTTCCCCCTTACACTGTAAGAGGGAACTCTGAAGACTCTGATGTAAGAGGAGTTCTGGGAACCCTGATTTAGTAGGAATGTTGGGGACTCTGAAGTAAGGGGAGTTCTGGGAACCCCAATTTAAGGGGGAACGCTGGAGACTCTGATGTAAGGAGAGTTCTGGGAACCCTGATTTGAGGGGGAAAGCTGGGGACTCTGGTGTAAAAGAGAACTCTGTGGTCACCAAAGCTCCCCCTTGCACCAGAGTTTCCAGAGACCCCTTACACTTCCCTTCCTCAATCCGCCACAGTCTAGGGCATGACAAGTCCCACTGCAGAAGGCTGCCATACCTGAGTCCCCATAGAGGGCACTGTAAATTCCAGTATAGTGAACTGCCATTCCTCCCTGAGGAATGAAAGCCTGCTATGCTTGAACTTGTACTGCTCTCTGTAGGGGACTGAGGAACTACTGACTGCTATGCTAAGACTTGTAGTGCCCTCTGTGGGGACTAAGGCACGGCAGCCTGCTATTCTGAAACTTGTAGTGCCCTCTGTGAGGGACTGAGGATTCCTCAGTCCTCCACATTCTAGGGCACTATAAGTCCCAGCATAGTGGACTGTCATTCCTCAGACCCTCTAGGGGCCCTCTCCTTCTTCCCCAGCCACCCAGGGGCCCCTCTCCTTTTCCTCCAGCCACCCAGGGGCCCTCTCCTTTTCCTCCAGCCACTCAGGGGCCCTCGCCTTCTTCTCCTCCAGCCACCCAGGGCCCCTTTCCTTTTTCTCCTCCAGCCACCCAGGGTCCTTCTCCTCCTCCAGCCACCCAGGGTCCCTCTACTTCTCCTCCTCCAGCCACCCAGGGTCCCTCTCCTTCTTCTCCTCCAGCCACCCAGGTTCGCTCTCCTTCGCCTCCTCTAGCCACCCAGGGTCCCTCTCCTTCTCCTCCTCCAGCCACCCAGGAGCCCTCTCCTTCTCCTCCAGCCACCCAGGGACCCTCTCCTTCTCCTCCAGCCACCCAGGGACCCCCTCCTTCTCCTCCAGCCACCCAGGCACCCTGTCATTCTCCCCCAGCCACCCAGGGTCCTTCTACTTCTCCCCCAGCCACCCAGGGGCCCTCTCCTTCTCCCCCAGCTACCCAGGGGCCCTCTCCTTCTCCCCCAGCTACCCAGGGGCCCTCTCCTTCTCCCCCAGCAACCCAGGGGCCCTCTCCCCCAGCCACCCAGGGGCTCTCTCCTTCTCCTCCAGCCCCCCAGGGGCCCTTTCCTTCTACCCCAGCCACCCAGGGGCCCTCTCCTTCTACCCCAGCCACCCAAGGCCTTCTTATTCTCCTCCTCCTCCACCAACCATTCTAAGACTCTTCCAACTTCCCTGGGACTACTCACCCCCTTTGCGTAGTAGACACCACAAATCTATGACCAGCCTGCAGAGTGACAAGTCGGGGCCTGGTTACCTGTATGTTCCTGGGCCAGGGCAGAGCTCTCCTCCCAGAGCAACAACCGATGATAGCAGAGTGAGCTGACCGGGTAGTCACTTCCTACTGATGCAGGTACAGGCCCACCGATTCCTCCACATCTTAGGATTACATGATCAGACGGCCAATCCCCAGGCAGAGAAGGTGGGGTAAGTGTTAGCGGACAACAGACACCTGGCAGCCGCAGTGAAGGGACTGCAGCACACTGCTGCAACTTTTATATCCGAGGAGTTAAAACAATCTTTTACTTGGGAGATTTCACTGACTGCGCCCTTCTAAATGTTGTCGCTCCACCACTGGCCGCGAGGCCCCTGTAGGTGCGAGGCCTTAGGCGACCGCCTAATTTGCCTAATTAGAGAGCCGCCTATGCTTGCTGCACATTTTCACTGGCAAGTTGTACACTCAGAACAAGCACTTGAAGCACAAGTTCTAGTTGACACTTTTCCAATTTGTAGCAAAGTTTTTAGCAAGAGCAAAGTTGCTGTGAGTCTACAGCCTTAGTGACCCCTGTGGTGGGATGACTATTGCACAACATACCTGAACGAGAACTTGCAGAAGACTTGCAGAAAGTTGGCAAAGAAAGTTGATCTGTAGTCATGCAATGTGGGCTTGCTGCAACTGTGCAACAAACTTGTAAAGCCTGGCAAGTCTAACAATATCTTAGCAAGTCATTTTCAAACTTTCTGGGATAGCTGTTACACAATACGACTTATACAGTACATCCAATATATCTGCTTAATCAGAAATAAATGTTTGATAAATAAAATGGCTATTCAATTTACCTTATCGTGGTGAAATAGTGATGTCTATAATCAAAAAAAGCTATTGTGCACATCCACAAATATATATTATAAATAATAAATCGTACAACAGTAATACTTAAAGAAAACAATCCTGTTATAAGATGTAAATATGTATGTATATAAGCATGCCTCTAGCACTCTGTCCATGTCAAAATATATTGAAGTTCATTTATGACCAGGGCTTTTTTCAGCGGGAACGTGGGGGAACGCAGTTCTGACACCACTAGCATTACATGCATGTAATGGCAAGGGGTGTTGGGATATGTTGCAGGATCTATTGATTCTAGCTGCTGGAGGAACTATTGTTGCTGGAAGGGGTCTATAGTTGGAAGTGTCTGTTGTTGCTGGTGTGGGAATAAATTGTTGCTGAGGGGGATCTACTGTTAAAGAAGGTGCCTATTGTTGCGGGGGATCTGTTGTTGAGTGAGGTGTCTATTGTTGCTGGGGGAATTTACTGTTGAGTGAGGGGTCTATTGTTGCTGGCTGCTGAAGAGTCTATTGATGTTGGCTGCTAGGAGACATATTTTTGCTGGGTGGGGGGGTCTGTTGTTACTGTAGTGGATTTATTGTTGGTGGTGGGGTCTGTTATTGCTGGAGGTATCTATTTTACTGGTTTTCCTGTTATAATTAACAAATTCCATACAAATTACTTAGCACAAAAAAATTATGCTTTGTTCTGTATTCTGTAAGTGCGGTGGTACTGAGAGGTGGTACCAAGGGACGCACTCGAAGGTGTGTAGGGGGCGGAGGCAAGGGGTGACTCTGAAGGGGGGAATACCTGCACCTATCCTGTGAGGAAAAAAAAATCCCTGTTTATTACCATTTATTTAACTGTGTGTTGATCCAAGCTCTGAGTCTGTAGAATCAAAAATGTAAACTCACCACATAAACACGGGGTTAAATGAACGGTCACAAGTTACCTTCACATTACCTAGACTGAGGATTGGGGGATGTTTGTAAAGGCAGACGTGTGCCAGCTTGGGAGAGATCTGTCAGCTATGAGCGGGCTGCAGCCCCCATACACACACACACACACACACACACTTACACATAATAAAACTCTGCCCACCTCCTCCCTGCCTGTAGTGTGAGCAGCAGCCAGCCCGGCAGTAGCTACCTGTAGCTCCATCTCTCGGTTTTCTCAGCACATGACACTGGTGATTGGGGGAGGGGGGTCAGAGTCACAGATAGAGTGCAGGAGAGGTCACAGATAGAGTGCAGGAGACTTGGGGGGAGACAAAAAAGAGCTTCGGAGACTACAAACACACCGCTCACGCAGTGTAATTATACAGAAGCAATGACACTGCTGCTGTCTTCACAGTGGCAAGTATGCCCACGGAGCCCTCCACTGCCCGGATAGTCTGGGCTGAATAATGTATCTGGGATTCAGGCAGTCTGAAGCCCAGGCACATGATTCAAACCCTGAACTGTCCGGGTGAATCCCAGACAGGTGGCAACCCTAGGTGGACTGCTTGTTAGGAGGAATGCAACATAAGATATCTATACAGTTCTATAAATATCTATGAATGTTTTTTTCTAAGAGCTAATTCTTAGGATCTCCTGAAGTGAGTAAACAATCACAGGGCAATCAATCGCCAAATAGCCTTTTCTAGATAGTTGAAAAGTGTGTAATTATATTCCAAAGAAATACTTGAAAAGTTATTTAATCGGTTTGGAAAGAATTCTTTATATTTCAGAAAGACCCTTTATACAAAGTCCTTAGCATCCTACATAATAAATTCTGGATACTGGCTCTGCTGAGAAGTTTACATCCATCAGGAAGTTTTTATACTCACACCCAATAAGGATTATAAAAGGATTACACACAGCTCTGTGCAAAATGGCATCTTGCCAGATGCCTTACTTCTTGGCATTTTAATACTAGAGAAAAGTTCATACAAGTAAATACAGTATGGGGCAGATACAAATAAAGAGAACAGAGTGGGAGTACATATAAAATTATAGGCCTTGATGTTTAGCTCTCTTCAATTGTTGGCATGTGTTAGTGGAACCTTTAATTTTATTGCAATTAGTTTTTAATTAGGCAGTGGTTTGATTGGAAAATACAAAAAAAAGGAGTAAAATATTCCTTGAAGGTGATTTTGGAACAATCTCAATTAACTTTTTTTAATGTTTTGTTTGGAAGTAAAAATACACATACTTATATAATGCTACATAGTTATTTAGTTAGTCTGGCTGAAAAAAAGACACAAGTCCATCTAGTCCATCAACCAATAGATGAAAACAACTGTCTTTACACGCACATAAACTTTAATGGCATCCCAGTCTTAGCCCGTAGGGTTCAATATTGAGTTGGCCCACCCTTTGCAGCTATAACAGCTTCAACTCTTCTGGGAAGGCTGTCCACAAGGTTTAGGAGTGTGTCTATGGGAATGTTTGACCATTCTTCCAGAAGCACATTTGTGAGGTTAGGCACTGATGTTGGAGAGAAGGCCTGACTTGCAGTCTGCGCTCAAATTCATCTCAAAGGTGTTCTATCCGGTTGAGGTCAGGACTCTGTGCAGGCCGTTCAAATTCCTTTATCCCACACTCGCTCATCCATGGGTTCATGGACCTTGATTTGTGCACTGGTCCAAATCATTTGGTGGAGGGGGGATTATGGTGTGGGGTTATTTTTGAGCAGTTGGGCTTGGCCCCTAAGTTCCAGTAAAGAGAACTCTTAAGGTGTCAGCATACCAAGACATTTTTGACAATTTCATGCTCCCAACTTTGTGGGAACAGTTTGGGGATGGGCCCTTACTGTTCTAACATGACTACGCACCAGTGCACAAAGTAAGGTCCATAAGGACATGGATGAGCGAGTTTGGGGTGGAGGAACTTGACTGGCCTACACAGAGCCCTGACCTAAACCTGATAGAACAGCTTTTGGATGAATTAGAGTTCAGACTTCGAGCCAGGCCTTCTCTCCAGCATCAGTACCTAACCTCACAAAATTGCTTTATGGAAGAATGGTCAAACATTCCCATAGACACATACCTAAACCTTGTGGACAGCCTTCCCAGAAGAGTTGAAGTTGTTATAGCTGCAAAGGGTGAGCCAACTCAATATTGAACCCTACAGACTGACTGGGACTGGGACTGAACTGGGACTAAAGACTGGGATGCAATTAAAGTGCATGTGGGTGTAAAGTCAGATGTTCCAATACTTTTGGTAATATAGAGTGTGTATGTATGTATAAAAAATGCCAAAGGATAAATACAATAAATAAACACAAAATGTGTCAAATGACAAAACATATATATCTGTGAATAAATAAATTCATATAGAATTGTATCACAATAAAGGTGCAAGTGCTCTTAAATATTGTGATAATACAACAATCCAGGTGATAAGAACTATTCAGTGGATAAAACAATTTATGTAATAAATGACTATTGTCACAATAAGTGCTTGTGCAAATAGATATAGATCACACATATGCATACACAAGTGTAAATAGAAATAGGTGCAAAAGTCCATAAAAGTGAATAATATCTTCTATGCTGTATTGGTATCAAGAGACCAAGTGCTGGTGCTTGAATAACTTAAAGTGCCTTGGTGTATAAATAGTAAAGCTGGCCGCTCACCTCCTGGTTTGGCTCACAAGTTATAATGAGCCAAACCCACTTATTGCACACTCAGGTGCCAATGGCAATAGGTATGGATAGGTAGCTTCCTCCTGTCCTCCCTCTGGATAAAGGTGCTTCAGGTAAGATAAAAATGGCCAGATCCAAAGTGTTGCCAGTGAAGGGGATAGGGTGGTCACCTCCTCACACTCCTCTCTCCACCATCATGATACGATACATGTATAAAATAAACACAGCGATCTAGTGCTCTCTGAAATGACTCGTTTATTGGGGTAAAATAAAATAACAAAACACTCACATGAACTGGCACTCGGCCAGTGCGGGCATGGACAGCGATATGGGTGCTACAGCGTGCGCAGAATCCTCCCCGTACGCGGTACGTCAAAACCACGACTTCCTCAGTCGCCGACCACCCCATAACCGATTTACTAACACAGGGTGGTCGCGCTGCGCAGGATAATGTGTATATATACGTCTGGGTATCAGAGCCGATCAGCAGGTCCGGTGGACTCTTTGTCCGCCTGTACCGTCCAATCACTCTGTACACAGGCAGAACAGTGGTCTGCCTATGTAAACAAGGCAGATCGCCGTTCTTTCAGTATGAAAGACATTGAGCAAAGCAGGGGCAAGGATCTTTGCCTTTCCTTAGTAAAAGCTCCTCACCCACAGTGAGAAAACATTTGTTAGGCACACATTTAAACCCTTGATTGCCCCTGATGTTAACCCCTTCCCAGCCAATGTCATTAGTACAGTGACAGTGCATATTTTTTAGCACTGATCACTGTATTACTGTCACTGGTTCCCACAAAGTGTCAAAAGTTTCACTTAGGTCCCTTTCACACTGAAAGTGGTGTGACTTTGACGTGACTTGAAGCAATGCCTGGGTAATCTTGAGGTCTTTGAACCCTTAAGTCGCATCAAAGTCGGACAATAGTAGTGCAGGGACTACTTTGAAGTCGCTGACACTTGAAGTCACACAGATATAAACTATACTCATTGGAAATCATGGGGTAATACTTGTCATACAACTTTGCAGTCCCTAGTCGCAGGACAAGTCTCACAAGTGTAAAAGAGGCCATAGTGTCAGATTTGTCCGCCATAATATTGCAGTTCCGCTATACATTGCTGATTACCGCCATCACTAGTAAAAAAAAAAAATATGTCCCTGAATTTCATTTTAAAATCTGGTCACCTTATCATACATAGGCATTTTCTTTCCTGAGGCCTACATTATTTCCTAGCCTCAGCTGCCACTGCCAAGTCCTGGTAAGTCAGTCTGACCCTAGTAGGAATAAATTCCCCATTCACAGCAAATATAAAGAAAATAGACTTTTATCATATAGCAGTACTGGAAAATTCTTACACGCAATCATGTTTACACCCTCAATCAGTATGCTGAATCTTCATCTCTTTTCTTCTTAAAGATGCATTTGTTATCCCTAGTCTCATTTTAAGGACAGCGCTTCCTATTTTCTATGGAGAGCTGGAGATTAACATATACAGTTTTACACGTATATGGACCATACACAGTCAGATCGCACACAGAGCATATACACTCTGTGCACAAAAAAGCCAAAGCACACACTCTAAACACACACAGGCAGAGCACATACTAAGTCCCAGCACATACAGATTAACAAAGTAGGAGCATGCATATTATTTTTATTATACAGGATTTATATAGCGCTGACAGTTTATTCAGCGCTTTACAATATGAGGGCAAACACTGCTGTTACAATACAGTTTAATACAGGACAAATCAGAGGGCCCTGCTGGTTAGAGCTTACAATCTACGTAAATAAATGTACAGTTGTTAGGTGGGGGCTGGTAAGGACCTCTATGAAGAGATGTGTTTTCAGGGATCGTCTGAAAGTGGACAGAGTAGGATATAGTAACACAGGTTGGGGTAGGGAGTTCCAGAGGATGGGATAGGCTCTGGAGAAGTCCTGGAGGTGAGCATGGGATGAGGTCACAAGGGAGCTAGAGAGCAGGAGGTCTTGGGAGGAATGAAGAGAATGATTTGGTTGGTATTTTGATACAAGGTTAGTGATGTAGTTTGGGGCAGTGACGTGGATAGCTTTTTAAGTTGTTGTTAGTATCTTGAATTTAATTTTTTGTGTGAAGCCAATGGTGGGATTGGCAGAGAGGAGTAGCAGACATTGAGAGGTTTGTAAGATGGGTGAGTCTGGCAGCAGCATTCAAGATGGACTGAAGTGCAGATAGCCTATGTAAGGGCCCTTTCACATGGGCGTTCAGCATGTCCGTATATCATCCTATTTTTTTGCGGATGATATACGGACATAATGTATGTCAATGGCATTATGGATGTCGGCGGATGACCATCCGCTGACATCCGATTTTCGTCCTTTCAGTTCTGTTCCGTTTTTTGGAACAGAACCCTATTTTTGTTCTGTTTAAAAATCGGAACGGATGCAAAATCGGATGTCAGCGGTGTCATCCGCTGACATCCGCAATGCCCATAGACCTACATTATGTCCGTATATCATAGACCTATAGACCCATATGACCCATAGGTATGGGTCATAGACCCATAGACCTACATTATGTCCGCAAACGGATGGGATGATATGCGGACATACGGAACGGATGACACAAGTGTCATCCGCTCGGTGAAAAAAAAAAAAGTGCCGGAGCGGATCACAATGCGGTCCGCTCCGTGTGAAAGAGCCCTTAGGGTAAGCCACTGAGGAAGGAAGGAGTTTGCAGTAGCCAAGGTGGGAGATGACCAGGGAGTGCTGGACTTTTTTTCTGGATTCAATACTGTTTTATAGTATTCGTCACTTTGTTGATACGGCACTTGTCACTTTCATTGTATGATCACTTTGTATGGAGATACACTTTTTGATTGATTGCACAGCCTATATGAAATGTGAAGGCATACACTTGGTTGTATATTTTGTATGTTTATTTTATGAATTTGAACTACGTATATATTGACACCACCATATGATTTGCACAACATATTACTTTGCATTTAGTCACGTTATATCTATATCCATTTTTAGGTGCTTTTAAAGTGACACACACCAAAAATAAGCAGCGCCACACCCACTTTTACAAAATCCTTTGTATACAGGGAGTGAATTAGAAACTTTTTGGTGTCATTGGTTAGCAAGGGGCGTATCTTGGACATGTTGTGGAGGTTGAATGAATGTGGGGTCGAAAGGAGAACTTAGAGTCCAGGACTACACCTAGAACCTTGGCATGCAGGGATGGGTTGATAGTTGAGCTGTTGATTTTGACAGAGAAATCAGGGGAAGAGGCATGTGAGGGAGTTCGGTTTTTGATAGATTGAGTTTGAGGAAGTGGTGAGACATCCAGGCTCATATGTCTTTTAGTAAATTAGTAATGCATGAGGAGACTGATGGAGTGAGCTGAAGGGTAGAGAGATAGGAATGGGTGTTATTGGTGTAGCAATGATATTGAAAGCATGGGAAGCTATCAGCTGACCCGGGGAGGAGGTGTAGATTGAGAATAGGAGAGGTCCAAGAACAGAACCTTGGGGAACCCCGACAGAGAAAGGAAGAGGAGAACAGGGAGCAGAACTGTAAGTGACACTGTGGGATAGGTAGGATGAGCACCAGCGAAGAGTACAGTCACAGACACCAAAGGAGTGTAGCTTTTTTAGGAGGAGGGGATGGTCCACTGTGTCAAAGGCAGCAGAGAGGTCTAGGAGTACAGTAGGAGTACAGAATAGTGTTCATTGATTTTATCTGTTAGTAGATTGTTTGTGAGTTTTTGTTTGTCAGTTTTGTCAGAGTGTTGAAAGCGAAATCTGGACTGAAGGGGATCAAGATCTTTGTTCTCAGTCAGATGGTCGCTCAGTCGGTTGTAGACCAGACGTTCAAGGAGTTTGGAGGAAAAGGGGAGTAAGGAGATGAGGCATACGCAGTGCACACACAAAACACAGATAAAGGAAGCAAACAGGCAGAGCCAAAACACAGCACACATAGGCAGACCATGCAAACACAAAGCTCACAGAGTCCTACAGCTTACAGGGTCATACAGCCCAGAGTGAAAACAAACAAGCAGAGTGATACACAGTCACAGCACACATAGGCAGACCATGCAAACACAAAGCTCACAGTCCTACAGCTTATGGGGTCATACAGCCCAGAGTGAAAACACACAAGCAGAGTCATACACAGTCACAGCACACATAGAAAGAGCACAAAAATAGAGCATAAATAGTAAGCACACATGTAAACCACACACAGATCATGTGCATATTATGTACAAGCAGTCCCCGGGTTACAAACATCCGACTTACAAACAGAGAGAGACAACAGGAAGTAAGTAAAAATCTAGCCCTAGGAAGGGAAATTCACTCCTGTAAGAGTTATCTTTGGAAAAAGGTGTCTACTGAAGCTTTATTACCAATCCTTGTTTCCACAACAACCCAAAATTTTCAAAATACAGTTGTCACAGGGACAAAAAGTTAGGTGTAATCTTATGAACAGGGGTACAGACAGCAAAATAAATGGTACAGGGGTGTTAAGGCTTCCCTATGCTATCCAAAAAACATAAAAAGTATTATTTTGTCTGGAGCTACACATAAAAAATGTACCTGTTCCGATTTACAAACAAATTTGACTTAAGAACAAACCTATAGTCCCTATCTTGTTTGTAACCCGGGGACCGCCTGTATAAAGAAAGAACACATTCTCAGAAAATAAAAAGCATATACAAGCAGGGAAAACACTGATACTTCACACTGTACACATGCACACAAAGTATACACAGTAAAGACAGTTAGAGTACACATGGTCTTAACATACACAGTCAGAGCATAAACATGACACAGAGCACATACATTTAGAGCCGGTTCACACTGCCGCGACCTCTAAGTCGCCTCATAAGGGGCGACTTGTTAGCGCGACTTTCAGCGCGACTTTGCGCGTATTAAGCGCGACTTGTATGATAGACGACTTTGTATTTGGCCAATCAGAATATGATGGTTCTGGGTCATGCTCAATCACACAAAAAAAAGTTCTTAAAAATTGTCGTTTTTGATAGAGAGCCAATTATTGAAAAAAGTATTGAAAAAAAAAAAGAGATTTCTTTGGATTAGTGTCTAGGGGGTCTAAAAAGTGTTAATAATAATAATAATAATAATAATAAAGTGTAGCGCTAAGAATGTGAATAACCAGTGAGGAAAATTAATCCACAAACAATAATATAAAGATAGTGTCCAGGATGAATTATGGTGAGTAAGATCCCAGAAAAAAATATACAAGTCCAAATAAATCCAAGTGCAAAATACTGTAAGAGACGTTCCTTCCAGTGACACCCAGGGAAAGGGTAGGATGGGGACACCTCAGTGCACAAATGATCAAAGCAGCTTACCAGAGCGCCATGGCTACTCAAATAAATGAGAAAGCCTCTCCCAGCATATAGATAAACAACCATACATCGGTGAATCCAGGAAGGTAGATGATACCTCTTAATCTCTCCTAATCACTCCGTTTGGTCAGATAAACATATGGAGGGAAATGAAGACAGAGGACCATTGTGTAATCCCGTAAATCACATAAAGCATATTTATTTAAAGCACTACTCACAATGTAGAAGACAAATGCAGGCACATAAAGTAGACAGCTGATGGGTTCAATCGCTGTGTCCCGCGGTGTCTGTATGAAATTATTTGCAGGGATAGGGCTCCGCTCCTATCACACCTATATGTGTGTATGTGTATATATACATATATGTGTGTGTGTATATACCCCTATACAGAAGTTCAGATGTCATGCCTGCCTCCAAAGACGCCCAAAAAATGCCCAATGCCTGCAACAAAAACGCCCAGGTGTGAAAGGAGTGGAGTCCCATCCCTGTGCTACTAAAAATTCTAAGAAAAATGATCTGTTTTTTTCTGGTTCTGGACAAACAATCTTTGTTTTCTGGTTCTGGAGTCCAGTGGGGAATGTGGGGACCCTTTTCTGAAGTCGGAGCGACTTCAGTAGTGACAATTAAGATGGCACTCATTGATTAACATTGCTTTTGTTATGTCAAGCGACTTGGGGCGACTTGAGGCACACAAGTCGCCTCACAAGTCGCGGCAGTGTGAATGGACTCTTAAAGCATACACAGGTAAAGCACACGTAGACAGAGTGATCAAAGCTAGGGGACACACAGAACGCATATGAATGCACACAGTCAGAGCACACAAACACTTCACAATGCACCCTATTGTGATAAGCATAGTTTTAATGTTTGGTGGTAGTGTAAAGGATTTCTCCTTTTTATAGGAGCATTGATGCTTTTCTTGCATTCAATGTTTTTATGTTGTGTAGCACTGCCTCTTTGAGGGTTGCTGCTTAGTGTATGTTCTTATGCACTGCTTTGACCTGGTGACCTGCCCAGCCCTCCTGACACTCTAGGCTCAGACATAATGCATGTACCTTTAAGTAATACACTGACACAGTATATAAATTAACTTTAACTTCACTCAAGAAATTAAGGTGTAAAAAAAATTACCAGAGTTCAGCAGGACTGATATTAAGAAAATAAGAATAAACAACTTGTTATAACACCAAAGAATATCAATAAAGACAATTGTTTACAACATACCAGTAATACTGTCAATTATATGCACCCAGAAGCACTCAAACCAAAGGAAAACCCTGACGGGCCTATACCACCTGTATCCTAATGAGAGATATAGTAGTCTAAGCATCCAAGTCGTGTCCCCTTTAAGAGAAACTTTACAATAATGTCCCTCCCATGCAAGGCCTTGCTATAATCTTCGCCGGCAGTTGGAGCTCTTATAATGAATAATAGGGATGAGCTTCGAGTTCGACTCGAACATTGGCTGTTTGCTTGTTCGTCGAATGACGAACAAATGGGCTTCTTCGCGGGAACTTCGAGTTCCCGCATTATCATGGACTCTCTGACTTCTGAATTCCAATAAATAAATCACTGGCTGGCAGGGGGAATTGAGCTCACAGCTCTTGTCATTACAAGATTGGTATTCTACGACCTACACCACCAAGCCTGCTTAAGCTGAATACACTCTCCCTAACTTTTATCTTTTTTTTGAGATAGGAGTTAATTAGTTAGGTAGGGAAAGTGTATTCAATTTAACTGTACTTGATGGTGACGTAACTGGTAGAATACCAGCTCTGCAGTTGTAATGGTTGTGAGATCGAATCCCTTGGCCAACAAGTGATTTATAAGTGGAATATTATATCTTATAATGCATTGATGCATTGCTAGCAGCGAGAGCGATTTTTGCTTTTTAGTTTGTTGAGATCAAAGTTATTTATATGTGTGTGTGTGTGTGTATATATATATATATATATATATATATATATATATATATATATATATAGGCACTTCAGTTTATATTAGTTTATGTCAGGGTTCAAGGCAATTAAGATTCACAGCAGGATCATTCAAGGAATTGTCCAGGGAGCTGTCCAATATTCCAGGTGGCTCAGTAAGCAGAGGAGTCATTGCCAGATGCAGTGGAGGTCCTAGGTTCAAGTCCGCATCCTGACAATGTGTTTGGTAAATTGTTTATTTAACTTTTAATTCTGTTATGATTATTTCAAATATAATGCTTTGGGGATTCTATAGTAATAGGCTAAGCATATAATTATTCCTAATTATTTATAATAAAAAATATATTTTTTATTTTTTTACACCTGTAAATATAAAGGATTTTATACATTGTTAATATTTCATATTTACCAACAGTCACCAGCAGCTGTTTATATTATTCACCATAGCAGTTGTCAATGGTGCCTCAAACTTGCCTCAGTCTTCCCACACATACGGTGTTCAATACAATTACTGCTGTGTTTTCCAAATGGAATGCACAGTATACCTGTACAATGAGCAGTTTTGAAGGCCTCAAGTCTAGACATATTATATTTTCTCTTCTTAATATATATTTATATATATTTCTAATGTATGAATAAATTTACTTCCCAAAAAAAACCTCGAGCCATCAAACAATGCAGCTTCTAACAGAATAAATGAATGCTAGTCGTGCCTCTTATTGATTTTCACAGAGTAAAGTGAAAGAAAGTTTTAAACTATTTCAAAGTGCACTCATTTATTTTTATATACTATATAATAATAGTTTGAAATATATACACTCCATGCTTTATAGGGTTTTTTTTTTTCAGTTTTCCTATGGATAAATTGTGGATAAAGGGTTCTGTATAAGGAGGTTTTTTTTTTCTTTTTTCTGGAGGAGTTGGACTGCCTGTGCCCTGTTTCTCTTTTTTTTCTGTTGGTTGAACAAGAGGTCTTTTTTCAACCTGACGAAGTAACTATGTGCATAGATGTGGCCCTCAGAAGTTAACTTGAGCACACAAAGACAAAAGATAAATGCGTTTAATGCGCTTCAAATGCATGGTCACAGAGACCCAATCCACAAGGCCATGTGCTATTGGCCTTGTTACATTTGGAAACTGGTGGGCTCCTCTCACACCTTCCAAGATACTGAGCACATCATTTTAAAAAGCGCTCAAGGAAAATGCATGTAAACAGATGAAGGCATGTATTGATAAGTATATGAAAACGGAACTGTACAGGTATAAAGCCAGCATCGGGATATCTTAGGCGCTTGTGCATTTACCCAATTGACTGTCAGCTGGCTAGTGTACCCAATCAAGACTTATCTAAAGCTGCAATCCAATCAGATAAAAAAATAATAATTTATGCAGTTATGCCAGTTAAAACAGCTCTCAAATGTAGAGTATTTAATTTGTGCATTTGTTTGTTTAGTGTTAGTGTTTGCTTGAAGTTCATTTTTTATGTGTAATGGCACCCACAGGAATGTATCCGTGTTAATTGATTCCTGAGGCAGCTGTTTTCTGCCTAACCCTCCCCTTTCCCCCCAAGAAACATTCCCCTCATTTCTGCCTCTCCCCCTTTGGTTATTAGGATGCTGGCTGTGGCCCAGCATCCTAGCAACCTATGATGCCATTTGTAGGATGCTGGCAGGGCAGTTGGGCCATGCAGCATCTTTGGTTTCTAGGATTCAGGAAGCTGAGAGATACAGAAACATTGGTTGCTATGGTGCAGGCCGACACCTGCACCATAACAACCAATTAATCTGTGTGGCTAAGCCGCCAGAACCCTAGCAACCAGTTTAGTGTTGCTGACCTGTGTATACAACATAATGAGCTCCAGCAAGGACAGAGTGTTTGCTTTGGTTCAGAATCTCAGTGCGTCCTCTCACTAAGTCCTGCCTGAGGTGGTCGCCTAACTTTGTCTCATTGGTGGCACGCCCTTGGGCACCCCATTGGCAGCCAGTCACATAAAAGCTTGACCTTAGTCTGTGCACTGCTAATACAAGCTCCATTTGGTGTTTTAGATAGTTTTGAGTTAGAGACCCCCCTCTACAGAGGTGCAAACAAAACCTCTGTGTTTAACCTTTTTAGTTGAGACAGTTTCACTTTTAAGCTAGCTTAAAAGTGCGTTGGGGATCCCTTATGTATTGCTTTCTAATTTTTGCCCTGCCCATTTGCATCTTTCTCTTTTTTTGCTAGTTCCAAATGGATTTGAGCTAATGCTTTGCCTATATATACACTGTTTAAAAAAAAAAAAATTAAAGGAACACTTTGAACATAGGTGTGCGCAGCCTATTGCATTAGGGTGTGCACCCCAAAGTTTAAATACACATGCATGTGTTTGCCTACATGTATATGGCCCCGGTACATTACTCTCCCTGCTGGCAAAGTGAAATAGAAGTGTGTGGCACTTCTCTTATGGCAGAGCAGGTCCGAAGGAGATCTTTCCCATCTCCTCACTGGCAAACAGAGCGATAATGCTAATGTGCCCTAGGTGATTAGGGTGTGCCCAGGCACACCCGGCACACCCTGTGCGCACGCCTATGACTTTGAAACACATCAGATCTCAATGGGGAAAAATATCATGATGGATATCTATACGGATATGGACTGGGTAAAGTGTTAGGAATGAAAGGATGCCGCATCCTTTGATGGAAAAATAAAATTATCACCCTGCAGCAAAGATACCCAAGAAATCAAAGTGAAAAAATTATGCAGCAGGCTAGTCCATTTTGCTGAAATTGAATTGCAGCAACTCAAAATGGTACTCCCAGCATACTCAAAATATGGTGCTTGTATGCATGCCTGAAAACATCGGGGCATGATCCTAATGAGATGACAAATGGTGTCCTGGAGTATTTCCTCCCAGATATGGACCAGGGCATCCTGAAAAGACTGAGGGCCCACTTGCCAGCATCGGATGGACTTAAACATATTGTCCCAGAGGTGTTCTATTGGATTTAGCTCAGGTGAGCATGGGTCCATTCAATGGTATCGATTCTTTCATCCTCCAGGAACTGGCTGCATACTCTCACTAGTGATGTCGCGAACCTAAAATTCGCCGTTCGCGAACGGCGAACGCGAACATCGGCAAATGTTCGCGAACCGGCGAACCGCCATAGACTTCAATAGGCAGGCGAATTTTAAAACACACAGGGACTCTTTCTGGCCACAATAGTGATGGAAAAGTTGTTTCAAGGGGACTAACACCTGGACTGTGGCATGCCGGAGAGGGATCAGGCAAAAAAAAGTTCTTAAAAATTATAATTTTTTGATAGAGAGCCAATTATTGGAAAAATTAAAAAAAAATAAAAATAAAAAATTTCTTTGGATTTAGCATCTGGGGGGGTCTAAAAAGTGTACCTGTGAAGTTTCAGCTCTGTAGCATGTCCAGAACCCCTAAAAACAGCATTTGTCTTATATTTTCAGGAATATGGCTTCTCTGCGGCTGGCTTTTTCTCTTGCAGGCATTTATCGGGCATTTTTTTAGGCAGGCATGTCATTTTTTGTATTTAGTGTCTGGGGGGTCTAAAAAGTGTACCTGTCAAGTTTCAGCTCTGTAGCATGTCCAGAACCCCTAAAAAACAGAATTTTTCTTATATTTTCAGGAATATGGCTTCTCTGCGGCTGGCTTTTTTTCTTGCAGGCATTTAGCGGGCATTTTTTTAGGCAGGCATGTCATTTTTTGTATTCAGTGTCTGGGGGGTCTAAAAAGTGTACCTGTCAAGTTTCAGCTCTGTAGCATGTCCAGAACCCCTAAAAAACAGCATTTTTATTATATTTTCAGTAATACGGCTTCTCTGCGGCTGGCTTTTTCTCTTGCAGGCATTTATCGGGCATTTTTTTAGGCAGGCATGTCATTTTTTGTATTTAGTGTCTGGGGGGTCTAAAAAGTGTACCTGTCAAGTTTCAGCTCTGTAGCATGTCCAGAACCCCTAAAAAACAGCATTTTTCTTATATTTTCAGGAATACGGCTTCTCTGCGGCTGGCTTTTTCTCTTGCAGGCATTTAGCGGGCATTTTTTTAGGCAGGCATGTCATTTTTTGTATTTAGTGTCTGGGGGGTCTAAAAAGTGTACCTGTCAAGTTTCAGCTCTGTAGCATGTCCAGAACCCCTAAAAAACAGCATTTTTATTATATTTTCAGGAATACGGCTTCTCTGCGGCTGGCTTTTTCTCTTGCAGGCATTTATCGGGCATTTTTTTAGGCAGGCATGTCATTTTTTGTATTTAGTGTCTGGGGGGTCTAAAAAGTGTGCCTGTCAAGTTTCAGCTCTGTAGCATGTCCAGAACCCCTAAAAAACAGCATTTTTCTTATATTTTCAGGAATACGGCTTCTCTGCGGCTGGCTTTTTCTCTTGCAGGCATTTAGCGAGCATTTTTTTAGGCAGGCATGTCATTTTTTGTATTTAGTGTCTGGGGGGTCTAAAAAGTGTACCTGTCAAGTTTCAGCTCTGTAGCATGTCCAGAACCCCTAAAAAACAGCATTTTTCTTATATTTTCAGGAATATGGCTTCTCTGCGGCTGGCTTTTTTCCTTGCAGGCATTTAGCGGGCATTTTTTTAGGCAGGCATGTCATTTTTTTTATTTAGTGTCTGGGGGGGTCTAAAAAGTGTACCTGTCAAGTTTCAGCTCTGTAGTATGTCCACAACCCAAAAAAAACAGCATTTTTCTTATGATTTTTAGTAGAAAACTAATGCAGTGTCTTTCCAGCTGTCTTTTTTTCTTTCTGGCAAGCTGAAATATGATATGCCAAGGCAAACATGCCTATCAGTTGAGCTATGACACAGACAACACTGCACACATGGGGAAATATGTAAAACAAAAAACAGGAAAAGGAAATTAGGTGACGGTCACAAAACATGATTTTGTGATTGGCCAAATAAAAAGTCGCCTCGCGATGAGGTCGCGCCAAAGTCGCGCTAAGTCGCGCCAAAGTCGCACTGGAAGCGACGCTACTTTAGTGGTAGTGGCAGTGTAAACCAGCACTAAAACATCCAGTGTGTGAATACGATCAGGTATGATGTTTTATCGGTCAAGTAGTGTAAGGGTTACGCCCGTCGCCCGCTTCACAGTGACAGACCAAACTCTGACAGACCAAACTCCCCGTTTAACAGTCAGTCAGTCCATTTGCACAACCGCAAACTCCCCATTTGCACAAGGTTGGATACCAAGCTAGCCATGTCCCGTTCCTTGTCCTCACTGACATCATTGAAGGTCTCTTCCTCCACCCAGCCACATACAACACCAAGGGTCCCCGAAAGGTGAGAACAAGCCCCCTGGGACGCCTGCTGTGGCTGGTATTCCACCTCCTCAAAGCCACCTTCCTCCTCTGACTTCTCTTCTTCAGACTCCTCTCTCTGCGTTGCCACAGGTCCAGCAATTGACAACGACAAGGCTGCTTCTGGTGGTGATGAGGACCACAACTCTTCCTCTTCATGCTCATCTACAGCCTGATCCAGTACTCTTCGCAGGGCACGCTCCAGAAAAAACGCATATGGGATGAGGTAGATGATGTTGCCTTGGGTTCGACTGACCACCAGGGTTGTCATCTCCGCAAAAGGACGCATGAGCCTACAGCCATTGTTCATGAGCATTCAGTAACGCGGCCAAAAAATACCCAGCTCCGCAGAAAGAATGAAAGAAAATGAATGTTTTTTTTTATGAAAAATTATCCTGCGGATCGCTTTTGGTCTGTACACAATGAAGCAACGACCTTATCATCTGGGGTGTGCCAACACAATCCTAGAGGTGATCGCTTCATTGTGATACGCAAGCCCCTTCACCACGACAAGGTAACGATCACGAAGGGGAATTGACACATGTATGTGCCTTTTTTTTTGTTTTTTTGCAGCCACAGTGTAGCACCAGAGGCCAG
Organism: Pelophylax lessonae; assembly: GCF_965119305.1. NCBI lineage: Eukaryota > Metazoa > Chordata > Amphibia > Anura > Ranidae > Pelophylax > Pelophylax lessonae. The sequence goes on from NC_138770.1 coordinate 123,807,430, forward strand.
AAAAATTAGGCATGTACACATGCATGAAAAAGTAGGTATTGTTGCAGCCGCTGCTGTAGCAGCGGCCTGAAAAATTGAGGTTTTAAGGCAGAAAGTGCACTAAAACATTGCGGCTTGAACCGTAGTTGGTGGCGGAGACGTCACGTAAGTCATCCGGCATGCAGAGAATGATTAAATACAGCAGCGTGTGGACCATTTTTAGGCCAAGGCATCTCAGTCATCACCAGGCCTTTTTTAGTCAAATGCATCCCCCACTGTCAGTCCCTTCGGGATCCATGCCTCATTCATCTTAATAAACGTGAGGTAATCAAGACTTTTTTGACCTAGGCGACTTCTCTTCTCAGTGACAATACCTCCTGCTGCGCTGAAGGTCCTTTCTGACAGCACACTTGAAGCGGGGCAGGCCAGAAGTTCAATGGCAAATTGGGATAGCTCAGGCCACAGGTCAAGCCTGCACACCCAGTAGTCAAGGGGTTCATCGCTCCTCAGAGTGTCGATATCTGCAGTTAAGGCAAGGTAGTCTGCTACCTGTCGGTCGAGTCGTTCTCTGAGGGTGGACCCCGAAGGGCTGTGGCGATGCATAGGACTAAAAAAGCTCCGCATGTCCTCTATCAACAAGACGTCTGTAAAGCGTCCTGTCCTTGCCGGCGTGGTTGTGGTGGTAGGAGGAGGATTACTTTCACCTCTTCCCCTGTTGGATTCCCGTTGTGCTGTGACATCACCCTTATACGCTGTGTAAAGCATAGTTTTTAACTTATTTTGTAGCTGCTGCATCCTTTGCGACTGCCGGTAATTGGGTAACATATCACAGACTTTCTGCTTATACCGGGGGTCTAGTAGCGTGGCCACCCAGTACAGGTCGTTCTCCTTCAGCCTTTTTATACGAGGGTCTCTCAACAGGCATGACAGCATGAAAGACCCCATTTGCACAAGGTTGGATGCCGAGCTACTCATGTCCAGTTCCTCGTCCTCACTGATGTCATTGAAGGTGTGTTCTTCCCCCCAGCCACGTACAACACCACGGGTACCAGATAGGTGACAACGAGCACCCTGGGATGCCTGCTGTGGTTGGTGTTCCTCCTCCTCAAAGCCACATTCCTCCTCTGACTCCTCTTCCTCACACTCCTCTTCCAGTGTTGCCGCAGGTCCAGCAATCGATGGTAAGGCTGTTTCTGGTGGTGGTGATGGTGACCACAACTCTTCCTCTTCCTCTTCACGCTCATCTACGGCCTGATCCAGCACTCTTCGCAGGGCACGCTCCAGGAAAAAAACATATGGGATGATGTCGCTGATGGTGCCTTCAGTGCGACTCACTAGGTTTGTCACCTCCTCAAAAGGACGCATGAGCCTACAGGCATTGCGCATGAGCGTCCAGTAACGTGGCAAAAAAATACCCAGCTCCGCAGAGGCTGTCCTAGCACCCCGGTCATACAAATACTCGTTGACCGCTTTTTCTTGTTGGAGCAGGCGGTCGAACATTAGCAGTGTTGAATTCCAACGTGTCGGGCTGTCGCAAATCAAGCGCCTCACTGGCATGTTGTTTCGCCGCTGAATATCTGCAAAGTGCGCCATGGCCGTGTAGGAACGCCTGAAATGGCCACACACCTTCCTGGCCTGCTTGAGGACGTCCTGTAAGCCTGGGTACTTCTGCACAAAACGTTGCACAATCAGATTCAACACATGTGCCATGCACGGCACATGTGTCAACTTGCCCAAATTCAATGCCGCCAACAAATTGCTCCCGTTGTCACACACCACTTTGCCGATCTCCAGTTGGTGCGGGGTCAGCCACTGATCCACCTGTGCGTTCAGGGCGGACAGTAGTGCTGGTCCGGTGTGACTCTCTGCTTTCAGGCAAGTCAACCCCAAGACAGCGTGACACTGTCGTATCCGGCATGTGGAATAGCCCCTGGGGAGCTGGGGGGGTGCAGTTGGTGTGGAGCAAGACGCAACAGCAGAAGAGGACTCAGCCGAGGAGGTTAGCAAAGAGGATGGAGTAGGAGGAGTAGAGGAGGTAGCAGCAGGCCTGCCTGCAAGTCGTGGCGGTGTCACCAACTCCTCTGCAGCAGAACCACGCATTCCATGCTTGGCAGCCGCCAGCAGGTTTACCCAATGCGCAGTGTACGTTATATACCTGCCCTGACCGTGCTTTGCAGACCAGCTATCAGTGGTCAGATGGACCCTTGCCCCAACACTGTGTGCCAGACGTGACATGATTTCCTTTTCCACAATAGAGTACAGGTTGGGGATTGCCTTTTGTGAAAAATAATTTCGGCCGGGTACCTTCCACTGCGGTGTCCCAATAGCGACAAATTTTTTGAAGGCCTCAGACTCCACCAGCTTGTATGGTAAAAGCTGGCGGGCTAAGAGTTCCGACAAGCCGGGCAAGGGGGTGACTCTGCGAGATTGGCTTTTTACGCTCAAACATTTCCTTGACAGACACCTGACTGTGGGCAGGTGACGAGCAGGAACTGCTGAAGGTGAGAGGCGGAGGGGCGGGTTGTTGATAGGGGGCATGGAGGACAGCAGTGGTTGACGTGGCTGAAGATGCTGGACCAGGAGGAGGATGGTGGCTTTCAGTTTGTGTGCTGCTTTTACTCATGTGTTGATCCCATAGGCGTTTGTGATGTGAGATCATGTGCCTTCGCAAAGCAGTTGTACCTAGGTGGGTGTTGGACTTCCCACGACTCAGTTTCTTTTGGCACAGGTTACAAATGGCATCGCTGATATCAGAGGCAGACACACAAAAAAAATGCCACACTGCTGAGCTTTGCAAGGACGGCATTCTGGTGGTGGCAACAGCTTGCGTTGATTGGCGTGCTGTCTGGCTGACCCCGGGTGCCGAATCTACATGCTGTCTGACTGCGCCACTAGCTCCTTGCGATGACCTCCTCCCCCTGCTTCCAACTCGTCTCCTCCTCCTCTCTGTCTCCCCATCTGAACTTTCCCCCTCTTCTTCTGCTCTTCGAGCAGGCACCCAGGTGACATCCACAGACACATCGTCATCATCAGCCGCTTCACTTGACAACTCAGCAAAGGCAGCAGCAGCAGGTACAACATCATCATCATCACAATGTACGTCCATGTGTATAATGCTGCCTGACTGAGACATATCCCCATTATCTACATCCTCTGGCACTAATAGTTGTGCATCACTTATTTCTTCCAACTGATGTGAAAATAACTCCTCTGACGGATCAAGTGAAGCGGCTGTGGTGCTAGTGTTGGTGGTGGTGCCGGCGGGCTGGCGAGTGGTAAATTGAGAGGTGCCCGAAGCTGAGCTGGAGGAGGATGGTGCATTAGGGTTCCGAGCGGAAGCTGTAGACGATTGGGTGTCTTGTGTAAGCCAGTCAACTATGGCCTCAGAATTTTTTGAGTTCAGGGTCTGTGGTGGCCTCTGAACACTGGGCATTATTCTAGGGCCTAAGGAAATCACAGCACCACGACCACGACGGCCCTTGCGGGGTGGCCTGCCTCTGCCTGTCATTTTCTTTTTTAATGTGTTGTGTACTATGAGTGCAAGGTGCTGTGCCACCCTATAGGAGTGTTGGGCAGTGGGTACAGTACACTCTGTGGACCTGACAGTCACTGGCACTCAGGCAACTGCAATTAAAAAATATATATTTTTTTTTTACTTGGCAAGCTGCTGTGCCACCTTATATATCAGTGGTGGGTGGGCAGTGGCACAGTACACTCTCTGTGGACCTGACAGCAGTCACTGGCACCCAGGCAACTGCAATTTTAAAAAATATATATTTTATTTTACTTTGCAAGCTGCTGTGCCACCTTATATATCAGTGGTGGGTGGGCAGTGGCACAGTACACTCTCTGTGGACCTGACAGCAGTCACTGGCACCCAGGCAACTGCAATTTTAAAAAATATATATTTTATTTTACTTTGCAAGCTGCTGTGCCACCTTATATATCAGTGGTGGGTGGGCAGTGGCACAGTACACTCTCTGTGTACCTGACAGCAGTCACTGGCACCCAGGCAACTGCAATTTTAAAAAATATATATTTTATTTTACTTTGCAAGCTGCTGTGCCACCTTATATATCAGTGGTGGGTGGGCAGTGGCACAGTACACTCTCTGTGGACCTGACAGCAGTCACTGGCACCCAGGCAACTGCAATTTTAAAAAAATATATTTTATTTTACTTTGCAAGCTGCTGTGCCACCTTATATATCAGTGGTGGGTGGGCAGTGGCACAGTACACTCTCTGTGGACCTGACAGCAGTCACTGGCACCCAGGCAACTGCAATTAAAAAATATATATATTTTTTTTTACTTTGCAAGCTGCTGTGCCACCTTATATATCAGTGGTGGGTGGGCACACAGTGGCACTGCAGTGGGCACAGTACACTCTGTGGACCTGACAGTAACTGGCAGCCCAGGCAACTGCAATAATAAAAAATATTTTTTTTTTTCAATTTATTGCAACAAGATGCTGTGCCACCGTATATATATCAGTGGTGGGCAGTGCACTGCAGTGGGTACAGTGCACTCTGTGGACCTGACACAGCACTCACTGCAATTATGACAGAGGAAAAAAAAAATATTTTTTAAAATGCAAGGTACTGTGCCTGTGCCACCCGAAATGAGTGTGGTGTGCACACAGTACAGTCTGTGGTAGGTCTGTGGCCTCTCACACACAGCGGGCAGGCAACTGCAGTGTACAATAGATATATATAGATATATATATAAAGAAAAAACTCTATTACCTTACCAGCCCTTAAAAGGGCTTTTGGGGACACTATATATATATATATATATATGTATATATATAAATAAAAAAAATCCTCAATTACCAGCCCTTAAAAGGGCTTTTGGGGACACTAGATAGATATAGATATATATATATAAGAAGAAACAACTCAATTACCAGCCCTTAAAAGGGCTTTTGGGGACGCTAGGTATATATATATATATATATATATATAAAAAAAAAACACAAATACCAGCCCTTAGAAGGGCTTTTTGGGGTGCTGATATTACAGCAGTAGTGGACCAAGAACACTGCAAGACCAGGAACACTGACTAACTGTCCCTAGCTTAACAGCAGCAGCAGCAGCAGCAGCAGCTCTCTCCCTACTCTCACTACACACACTGCTTCAGAATGATCTAAGATGGATGCTGCCCTTGCTTATTTATAGGAGGTGGGAGGGTGTGGGAGGGAGGTATGCTGATTGGCTGGAAATGTGTCTGCTGACTGTAAAGTTCAGGGTCAAAGTTTGCCTCAATGATGTCTTATGGGGGGCGGACCGAACATCGCATATGTTCGCCGGCAGCGGCGAACGCGAACATGCTAAGTTCGCCGGGAACTGTTCGCCGGCGAACAGTTCTATACATTTCTAACTCTCACTACACGAGGCCAGGCATTGTCATTCACAAGGAAGAACCTGGGACCCACTGCACCAGCACAGGGTCTGACAATGGGTCCCAGGATTTCATCCCATTACCTACTGGCAGTCAGGGTGCCATTGCCTAGCCTGTAGAGGTCTGTGTGTCCCTCTATGGATATGCCTCCCCAGGTCATCACTCACTCACCCACCACCAAACCGGTCATTCTGAATGATGTTACAGGCAGCATAACGTTCTTCACTGCTTCTCCAGACCTTTTCACTTCTGTCACATGTACTCAAGGTGAACCTGCTCTCATCTGTGAAAAGCACAGGGCACCAGTGGCACACCTGCCAATTCTGGTGTTAAAAGGCAAATGCCCATTAAGCTACACAGTACCAGGCAGTGAGCACAGGGCCCACTAGAGGAGGTCAGAAGTCAGGCCACCCTCATGAAGTCTGTTTCTGATTGTTTGGTTAGAAACATTCACACCATTGGCCTGCTGGATGTCATTTCTAGGGCTCTGGTAGTGCTCATCCTGTTCCTCCTTGAACAAAGGAGCAGATACCGGTCCTGCTGATGGGTTAAGGACCTTCTACGGCCCTGTCCAGCTCTCCTAGAATTACTGCGTGTCTCCTGGAACCTCCTCCATGCTCTTGAGACTGTGCTGGGAGTCACAGCAAACTGTCTGGCAATGGCATGTATTGATGTGCCATTCTGGAGGAGTTAGACTGCCTGCGCAACCCCAATAGGGTCCAGGTATCACCTCATGCTTCCAGTAGTCACACTGACCTTAGCCAAATGCAAAAATAGAGAAAAACAGTCTGAAAAGATGAGTAGGGAAAAAAAAGTATTTGGCCTTCATCTGTAAAACCACTCCTGTTTTGAAGATCATCTTATTGTTGCCCATCTAGTGCACCTGTTGTTAATTTAATTAACATCAAAGCAGCTGAAACTGATTAACAACTCCATTTGTTACTTAACTGACCAGATCAATATACCAGGCGTTTAACTGACTTGATGATATACTCTAAATAAAAAGTGTTCCTTTACTTTTTTGAGCAGTATATATATATATATATGTATTTATACTATTTTTATGTATACAGTATATGTGTATACCTTTTCATGTGACAACACTGAAGAAATTACACTTTGCTACAATGTAAAGTAGTGAGTGTACAGCTTGTATAACAGTGTAAATTTGGTGTCCCCTCAAAATAACGCAACACATAGCCATTAATGTCTAAACCACTGGCAACAAAAGTGAGTACACCCCTAAGTAAAAATGTAAAAATTGGGCCCAAAGTGTCAATATTTTGTGTGGCCACCATTATTTTCCAGCACTGCCCTATCCCTCTTGGGAATGGAGTTGACCCAAGCTTCACAGGTTGCCACTGGAGTCCTCTTCCACTCCTCCATGACGAGCTAGTGGATGTTAGAGACGTTGCGCTCCTCCACCTTCCATTTCAGGATGCCCCACAGATGCTCAATAGGGTTTAGGTCTGGAGACATGCTTGGCCAGTCCATCACCTTTACCCTAAGCTTCTTTAGCAAGGCAGTGGTCATCTTGGAGATGTGTTTGGGGTCGTTATCATGTTAGAATACTGTCCTGCGGCCCAGTCTCCGAAGGGATGCGATCATGCTCTGCTACAGTATGTCAAAGTACATTTTGGCATTCATGGTTCCCTCAATGAACTATAGCTCCCCAGTGCCGACAGCATTCATGCAGCCCCAGACCATGACACTCCCACCACCATGCTTGACTGTAGGCAAGACACAGTTGTCTTGTACTCCTCACCTGGTTGCCGCCACACACGCTTGACAGCATCTGAACCAAATAAGTTTATCTTGGTCTCATTAGACCACAGGATATGGTTCCGGTAATCCATGCCCTTAGTCTGCTTGTCTTTAGCAAACTGTTTGCTGGCTTTCTTGTGCATCATCTTTAGAAGAGGCTTCCTTCTGGGACGACAGCCATGCAGACCAATTTGATGCAGTGTGCGGTGTATGGTCTGAGCACTGACATGTTAACCCCCTCCCCTTCAATCTCTGCAGCAATGCTGACAGCACTCATATGTCTATTTCCCAAAAACAACCTCTGGATATGGCGCTGATCATGTGCACTCAACTTCTTTGGTCAACCATGATGAGGCCTGTTCTGGGTGGAACCTGTCCTGGTAAACCGCTGTATGGTCTTGGCCACCGTGCTGCAGCTCAGTTTCAGGGTCTTAGCAATCTACCTATAGCCTAGGCCAGCTTTATGTAGAGCAAAATGTTTTTTTTTTCATGCTTTGATGTCTTTTATTGCAGCATCTGCAAACAACACTAATTCTCTGATTATACAGCATTAGAGACCTCTCACTCCTTGAATAAGAAAAATAAAAAATTGAACACTAACTAATAAAGGGCGTACGTCATCACTCATGTGCACCAATCGGTGGCCATCTTGGATGTCAGCATTATTTGGATTGTATACAGCGCTGTTTTTACTCTTTGAAGCCTGTAAGGGCAATTCTAATTAATAAATCATTTTATACATTGGTACTACACTATGGAAAGCAGGCTTATTCTTTAGTACAGTTAATGTCCTGGTAAACTGTTGTATGGTCTTGGCCACCGCGCTGCAGCTCAGTTTCAGGGTCTTAGCAATCTTCCTATAGCCTAGGCCAGCTTTATGTAGAGCGAAAATAATTTTTTTTCAGATACTCAGAGAGTTCTTTGCCACGGGGTGCCATGTTGAACTTTCAGTGACCAGTATTAGAGAGTGAGAGCGATAAAACCAAATTCAACACACCTGCTCCCCATTCACACCTGAGACCTTGTAACACTAACGAGTCACATGACACCGGGAAGGGAAATTGACTAATTGGGCTCAATTTGGACATTTTCACTTAGGGGTGTACTCACTTTTGTTGCAAATGGTTTAGACATTAATGGCTGTGTGTTGAGTTATTTTGAGGGGACAGCAAATTTACACTGTTATAGAAAGCTGTACACTCACTACTTTACATTGTAGTAAAGTGTCATTTCTTCAGTGTTGTCACATAAAAAGATATAATAAAATATTTACATAAACGAAAGGGGTGTACTCACTTTTGTGAGATACTGTGTATATATATATATATATATATATATATATATATATTTATTGTTTTTATTTTATTTTTTTAATAAATTAATAGAGAGTGTTAAGCTGGAGTGAGCAGGAAATGTCTGACTGGGCAAGCCACCTGGTCCTGTCATATATTACAAATGGGTTCATAAAGAGGCATCTGCTGCTGAAGCCTAATCTTTCCTATAAAAAGCTGTCTATGTAGGACAGGAAATACAGGCATACCTCGACATGCGCAAATCAATCTTCCTGATATCTCCCCATAAATCACTCATCAACAGACACGGGGCTAATAGAAAGGGAGAACCAAATATAATTGAACATACAAATAATTTTAGAGCATTGTAAATATATATGATCACAGGTGGAAAAATCAATATTTTATTATTGTGATGAATGGATAACAAAACTGTGAGTTTTAAAGCGGTTCAACAGTCAACTGCATAAATATTTTGGAAAGAATAGAAAAAAAAAAATTGACTAATGATAAAATTAACAGAAGACCAGAAGCTGTGGTTGCTTTCTTCAATTAAAGAGAAACTCTAGTAAAAAAAAAAAAGTTAGCCCCTTTATGACAACTAAATACATTACTAAGGTTTTTCTTAGAAAACATTATAGCATTTTTTTTAACTGAATAAATGTGCATTGTGTTTGCATGTTCTCCCTGTGGGTTTCCCCTGGGTACCCTGGTTTCCGCCAACACTCCAAATACATACCCGTAGGTTAATTGGCTCCTGTCTAAATTGGCCCTAGTGTATGTGTACAAATTGGCTATGCACATCTGTTACCGCATTATACCAGTCTCAAGGGTAGATAGAAGGCCTGGTGACCTGCCTAGTAAAAAAAAAAAAAAGGGCTAAAAAAAACTCAGTGAAAAACCGCTTTCAATCATAATATACACGTTGCCAGAGAGCTGGTTCATAGAATCATCAATAGACGGAAACAACTGAACTTACTTACTTATATACTGTATACTCTTACTTTAAAGCGTAACTCCACTTTGTTGAGAAAAAAACATTCCCCTCTGGGTGATCTCTGTATATTGCAAGGATTAGAACACATTTTGTTGCAGATTCCTACCTTTTGTTACTCTGAAGAAATCCCTGTGTGTTTCCCTAAGTGAGTCTAATAGGAGTGCTTTCATATTTATCAACCAGCTGGTGCAGAATCAGGGCTCTAATGAGGAAATGTTCAGGGCCTGCATTCCTTCAGACGATATTTTCTATTGGGAGCATCTTACCAAAAAATTACATTTTTATTGCAGGGGATGAAAAAAATCTGACATGTATGTTAGTGCAGACTTCTGGGAAATTTACAAAAGCAGGAAATTATGTTTTTTGGGTGTGGTCAGTACACATTCTGTGTACAGAACACTTCCAGGTAGCCATATTGTATTGCATTTTCCATTAAATTACATAGCTGCACATTGAAAATGTTTTTTTGTTTTTTCTATTTTTTTCCCCAAGTGGAGTTACCCTTTATTGTAAGCTACGGTGCATGTTCTCAGGATTCAAGGTGGACATTCAGTATTGTACTATAAAAGCTGCAGTCCCTCCATCTCTTTACATTGTAAGATTTTACTGTAAGGTGTAGTGGTAACCATGCACAACATAGGGACATACCAGGCCTGGATCTAGGGGGGTGCTTGGGTGGGCTGTTCCCACCCAGACTTTAGTTGTGTGCTCCCCAGTTCTCTAAGTGCATCCACTGATCTATGAGGCACTCTGATGGGGGCAATTGATGTAAGGGGGACTCTGATGAGGACATTTCACGTAAGAGGGCATTCTAATGGGACAATGTATAACTAAGGGTAGCGTATATAAAGTGACATTCAGTTGTGAAATATATCAATATCCACATATATGTATGTCTGCAATACCAGATATTACCCAGTAAAGATACTTCAACGTATAAAACATTACCGAGTGAATAATCATATAGGAAAGAATATCATCAAATAACAAAAGTGATCCTGTGTAATTGAAATTAACATATATAAAAGGAAATAAGATGTGAAAAAAAGTTAATGTGAAGAAAGTCCCAATTCCAAATAGGTCATATAGAATAAAAATTCTAATCTTCTCAATATTGTGACATGAATCCAAAAGGTGACAGCTTGAGCCATGCAAGTGTACACCATCTTTATGTGAGAGGAGGCTTACTGGAGGATTTTTACCCTCAAATTATAGAGCAGTCATAACTAGGGTTGAGCGAACACGGACTGTATTATTCGTGTTCGTACCGAATAATTGGATTTTTGTTACCCGAACACGGACCCGAAAACTTTACTGTATATTCGGGTAAAAATCTGTGTTCGGTCGTTTTATTTCTGGGTTTTGCATGCTTTGGCGCGCTTTTCATGGCGGGCTTTCAACAGCCAATCAACAAGTGTTTAACTGGTGTGCCTAAGCCATCCCAGCCATGCCTACAAATGTATCAGTAGCTGTGATTGGCCGTCTGAAGCATGTGACCAAGTCTTTATAAGTTTGAGGCAGCGCCGCTGCGGCGTCATTCTGCTGTTTAGTTCAGGGAGAGAGCACACATCAACGTGCTGGCTGCTGATTAGGGACAGACAGGAAAAAAAAACATTTGTGTCCGGATAGAATTGAGGGACAGGTCGGAGTGTGTTAGGCAGGGCGAGTTGTAGGCATTTTAGGGAGAGAGTCTGCTGATTTTTAGGGTCAGTGTGTTCTACAAACTACAATCGATATTGCTGTGTGGGGTGGGGTTTGCAGTGACCGATCTACGATCTTAGCAATCCTTTTAGGGACAGAGTCTGCTGATTTTTAGGGTCAGACAGTGCGTTCTACAAACTACAATCGATATTGCTGTGTGGGGTGGGGTTTGCAGTGACCGATCTACGATCTTAGCAATCCTTTTAGGGACAGAGTCTGCTGATTTTTAGGGTCAGACAGTGTGTTCTACAAACTACAATCGATATTGCTGTGTGGGGTGGGGTTTGCAGTGACCGATCTACGATCTTAGCAATCCTTTTAGGGACAGAGTCTGCTGAGTTTTAGGGTCAGTGTGTTCTACAAACTACAATCGATATTGCTGTGTGGGGTGGGGTTTGCAGTGACCGATCTACGATCTTATCAATCCTTTTAGGGAGAGAGTCTGCTGATTTTTAGGGTCAGTGTGTTATACAAACTACAATCGATATTGCTGTGTGGGGTGGGATAGGAGATAGGCAGGTGTCAGTGGTCGACATCCATTTTGCTGTGTGTGGGCTGCAGTGAACACAATCTTTTTGGGCTGCAGTAAACACAATCTTTTTGGGGTGCAATGAACACAATCTTTTTGGGGTACAGTGAACACAATCTTTTTGGGGTGCTGGCTGCTGATTAGGGACAGACAGGAAAAAAAAAAAAACATTTGTGTCCGGATAGAATTGAGGGACAGGTCGGAGTGTGTTAGGCAGGGCGAGTTGTAGGCATTTTAGGGAGAGAGTCTGCTGATTTTTAGGGTCAGTGTGTTCTACAAACTACAATCAATATTGCTGTGTGGGGTGGGGTTTGCAGTGACCGATCTACGATCTTATCAATCCTTTTAGGGACAGAGTCTGCTGATTTTTAGGGTCAGACAGTGCGTTCTACAAACTACAATCGATATTGCTGTGTGGGGGGGGGGGGGGTTTGCAGTCACCCAATCTACGATCTTATCAATCCTTTTAGGGACAGAGTCTGCTGATTTTTAGGGTCAGACAGTGTGTTCTACAAACTACAATCGATATTGCTGTGTGGTGTGGGATAGGAGATAGGCAGGTGTCAGTGGTCCACATCCATTTTGCTGTGTGTGGGCTGCAGTGAACACAATCTTTTTGGGGTGCAGTGAACACAATCTTTTTGGGGTACAGTGAACACAATCTTTTTGGGGTGCAGTAAACACAATCTTTTTGGGGTGCAGTGAACACAATCTTTTTGGGGTGCAGTGAACACAATCTTTTTTGCCCACTGAGGAGGAGGGAGAAAAGTATTTTTCTATCAGGCACTGTGTGCAGCATTTTTCCTTCAGCTGTGCTATGCTGAGTGACTGATCATACACTGCTGTGTTCAGTTCACGTGTGCTAATATTGAGTGGTTTCAGAAATCATACACTTTTTTTCTATTCCACTATTCAATATACAGCCTTGGGTTAAAAAAAATTAAATTGTGGCCTGCAGCAGAGCTGAATGATATTTGGGGTTTTTGGGGTTCATCTCATACTTCTGAAGATTTGAGGGTGCTGCCTGTTCCATACTCCTCCTACTCCTCATTCAGCCTTTTAGGGGTACAAACAATAGTAATTGGGGCCTAGTGTGGTTTTGTACGTGTGAGATACATACACTTTTTTTGATCATATTTCCTATTCCGCTATTCAATAAAAACCTTTGGGGATCAATTAAATTGCGGGATAGTTTGTGTTGGTACGTGTGAGATCCACCTTTCCAAGTTTTTGGGGTTCATCTCATACTTCTGAAGATTTGAGGGTGCTGCCTGTTCCATACTCCTCCTACTCTTCATTCAGCCTTTTAGGGGTACAAACAATAGTAATTGTGGCCTAGTGTGCTTCTGTACGTGTGAGATACATACACTTTTTTTGATCATATTTCCTATTCCGCTATTCAATAAAAACCTTTGGGGATCAATTAAATTGCGGGATAGTTTGTGTTGGTACGTGTGAGATCCACCTTTCCAAGTTTTTGGGGTTCATCTCATACTTCTGAAGATTTGAGGGTGCTGCCTGTTCCATACTCCTCCTACTCCTCATTCAGCCTTTTAGGGGTACAAACAATAGTAATTGGGGCCTAGTGTGGTTTTGTACGTGTGAGATACATACACTTTTTTTGATCATATTTCCTATTCCGCTATTCAATAAAAACCTTTGGGGATCAATTAAATTGCGGGATAGTTTGTGTTGGTACGTGTGAGATCCACCTTTCCAAGTTTTTGGGGTTCATCTCATACTTCTGAAGATTTGAGGGTGCTGCCTGTTCCATACTCCTCCTACTCCTCATTCAGCCTTTTAGGGGTACAAACAATAGTAATTGGGGCCTAGTGTGCTTCTGAACGTGTGAGATACATACACTTTTTTTGATCATATTTCCTATTCCGCTATTCAATAAAAACCTTTGGGGATCAATTAAATTGCGGGATAGTTTGTGTTGGTACGTGTGAGATCCACCTTTCCAAGTTTTTGGGGTTCATCTCATACTTCTGAAGATTTGAGGGTGCTGCCTGTTCCAAACTCCTCCTACTCCTCATCCTGCCTTTAGGGGTACAAACAATAGTAATTGGGGCCTAGTGTGCTTCTGTACGTGTGAGATACATACACTTTTTTTGATCATATTTTCTATTCCGCTATTTAATCAAAACCTTTGGGTATAAACAATTAAATTGCGGGATAGTCTGTGTCGGTACGTGTGAGATACACCTTTCCAATTTTTGGGGCGCATCTCATACTGCCGAGGATTTGAGGGTGCTTCAGTCTGCCTCCTGCCTGTTCCGAACTCCTCCTACTCCTCATCCTGCCTTTAGGGTACAAAAAATTGTAATCGGGGCCTAGATTGTGTTTGTACGTGTGAGATACACCGTTTTGTAAAATGTGTGGGGGGGGGGTTTGCAGTCACCCGATCTACGATCTTATCAATCCTTTTAGGGACAGAGTCTGCTCATTTTTAGGGTCAGACAGTGTGTTCTACAAACTCCAATCGATATTGCTGTGTGGTGTGGGAGAGGAGATAGGCAGGTGTCAGTGGTCCACATCCATTTTGCTGTGTGTGGGCTGCAGTGAACACAATCTTTTTGGGGTGCAGTGAACACAATCTTTTTGGGGTACAGTGAACACAATCTTTTTGAGGTGCAGTGAACACAATCTTTTTGGGGTGCAGTGAACACAATCTTTTTTGCCCACTGAGGAGGAGGGAGAAAAGTATTTTTCTATCAGGCACTGTGTGCAGCATTTTTCCTTCAGCTGTGCTGTGCTGAGTGACTGATCATACACTGCTGTGTTCAGTTCACATGTGCTAATATTGAGTGGTTTCAGAAATCATACACTTTTTTTCTATTCCACTATTCAATATACAGCCTTGGGTTAAAAAAATTAAATTGTGGCCTGCAGCAGAGCTGAATGATATTTGGGGTTTTTGGGGTTCATCTCATACTTCTGAAGATTTGAGGGTGCTGCCTGTTCCATACTCCTCCTACTCCTCATTCAGCCTTTTAGGGGTACAAACAATAGTAATTGGGGCCTAGTGTGCTTCTGTACGTGTGAGATACATACACTTTTTTTGATCATATTTCCTATTCCGCTATTTAATCAAAACCTTTGGGTATAAACAATTAAATTGCGGGATAGTCTGTGTCGGTACGTGTGAGATACACCTTTCCAATTTTTGGGGCGCATCTCATACTGCCGAGGATTTGAGGGTGCTTCAGTCTGCCTCCTGCCTGTTCCGAACTCCTCCTACTCCTCATCCTGCCTTTAGGGTACAAAAAATTGTAATCGGGGCCTAGATTGTGTTTGTACGTGTGAGATACACCGTTTTGTAAAATGTGTGGGGGGGGGGGGTTTGCAGTCACCCGATCTACGATCTTATCAATCCTTTTAGGGACAGAGTCTGCTCATTTTTAGGGTCAGACAGTGTGTTCTACAAACTCCAATCGATATTGCTGTGTGGTGTGGGAGAGGAGATAGGCAGGTGTCAGTGGTCCACATCCATTTTGCTGTGTGTGGGCTGCAGTGAACACAATCTTTTTGGGGTGCAGTGAACACAATCTTTTTGGGGTACAATGAACACAATCTTTTTGGGGTGCAGTGAACACAATCTTTTTGGGGTGCAGTGAACACAATCTTTTTTGCCCACTGAGGAGGAGGGAGAAAAGTATTTTTCTATCAGGCACTGTGTGCAGCATTTTTCCTTCAGCTGTGCTGTGCTGAGTGACTGATCATACACTGCTGTGTTCAGTTCACATGTGCTAATATTGAGTGGTTTCAGAAATCATACACTTTTTTTCTATTCCACTATTCAATATACAGCCTTGGGTTAAAAAAATTAAATTGTGGCCTGCAGCAGAGCTGAATGATATTTGGGGTTTTTGGGGTTCATCTCATACTTCTGAAGATTTGAGGGTGCTGCCTGTTCCATACTCCTCCTACTCCTCATTCAGCCTTTTAGGGGTACAAACAATAGTAATTGGGGCCTAGTGTGCTTCTGTACGTGTGAGATACATACACTTTTTTTGATCATATTTCCTATTCCGCTATTCAATAAAAACCTTTGGGGATCAATTAAATTGCGGGATAGTTTGTGTTGGTACGTGTGAGATCCACCTTTCCAAGTTTTTGGGGTTCATCTCATACTTCTGAAGATTTGAGGGTGCTGCCTGTTCCAAACTCCTCCTACTCCTCATCCTGCCTTTAGGGGTACAAACAATAGTAATTGGGGCCTAGTGTGCTTCTGTACGTGTGAGATACATACACTTTTTTTGATCATATTTTCTATTCCGCTATTTAATCAAAACCTTTGGGTATAAACAATTAAATTGCGGGATAGTCTGTGTCGGTACGTGTGAGATACACCTTTCCAATTTTTGGGGCGCATCTCATACTGCCGAGGATTTGAGGGTGCTTCAGTCTGCCTCCTGCCTGTTCCGAACTCCTCCTACTCCTCATCCTGCCTTTAGGGTACAAAAAATTGTAATCGGGGCCTAGATTGTGTTTGTACGTGTGAGATACACCGTTTTGTAAAATGTGTGGGGGGGGGGGGGGTTTGCAGTCACCCGATCTACGATCTTATCAATCCTTTTAGGGACAGAGTCTGCTCATTTTTAGGGTCAGACAGTGTGTTCTACAAACTCCAATCGATATTGCTGTGTGGTGTGGGAGAGGAGATAGGCAGGTGTCAGTGGTCCACATCCATTTTGCTGTGTGTGGGCTGCAGTGAACACAATCTTTTTGGGGTGCAGTGAACACAATCTTTTTGGGGTACAATGAACACAATCTTTTTGGGGTGCAGTGAACACAATCTTTTTGGGGTGCAGTGAACACAATCTTTTTTGCCCACTGAGGAGGAGGGAGAAAAGTATTTTTCTATCAGGCACTGTGTGCAGCATTTTTCCTTCAGCTGTGCTGTGCTGAGTGACTGATCATACACTGCTGTGTTCAGTTCACATGTGCTAATATTGAGTGGTTTCAGAAATCATACACTTTTTTTCTATTCCACTATTCAATATACAGCCTTGGGTTAAAAAAATTAAATTGTGGCCTGCAGCAGAGCTGAATGATATTTGGGGTTTTTGGGGTTCATCTCATACTTCTGAAGATTTGAGGGTGCTGCCTGTTCCATACTCCTCCTACTCCTCATTCAGCCTTTTAGGGGTACAAACAATAGTAATTGGGGCCTAGTGTGCTTCTGTACGTGTGAGATACATACACTTTTTTTGATCATATTTCCTATTCCGCTATTCAATAAAAACCTTTGGGGATCAATTAAATTGCGGGATAGTTTGTGTTGGTACGTGTGAGATCCACCTTTCCAAGTTTTTGGGGTTCATCTCATACTTCTGAAGATTTGAGGGTGCTGCCTGTTCCAAACTCCTCCTACTCCTCATCCTGCCTTTAGGGGTACAAACAATAGTAATTGGGGCCTAGTGTGCTTCTGTACGTGTGAGATACATACACTTTTTTTGATCATATTTTCTATTCCGCTATTTAATCAAAACCTTTGGGTATAAACAATTAAATTGCGGGATAGTCTGTGTCGGTACGTGTGAGATACACCTTTCCAATTTTTGGGGCGCATCTCATACTGCCGAGGATTTGAGGGTGCTTCAGTCTGCCTCCTGCCTGTTCCGAACTCCTCCTACTCCTCATCCTGCCTTTAGGGTACAAAAAATTGTAATCGGGGCCTAGATTGTGTTTGTACGTGTGAGATACACCGTTTTGTAAAATGTGTGGGGGGGGGGGGGGTTTGCAGTCACCCGATCTACGATCTTATCAATCCTTTTAGGGACAGAGTCTGCTCATTTTTAGGGTCAGACAGTGTGTTCTACAAACTCCAATCGATATTGCTGTGTGGTGTGGGAGAGGAGATAGGCAGGTGTCAGTGGTCCACATCCATTTTGCTGTGTGTGGGCTGCAGTGAACACAATCTTTTTGGGGTGCAGTGAACACAATCTTTTTGGGGTACAATGAACACAATCTTTTTGGGGTGCAGTGAACACAATCTTTTTGGGGTGCAGTGAACACAATCTTTTTTGCCCACTGAGGAGGAGGGAGAAAAGTATTTTTCTATCAGGCACTGTGTGCAGCATTTTTCCTTCAGCTGTGCTGTGCTGAGTGACTGATCATACACTGCTGTGTTCAGTTCACATGTGCTAATATTGAGTGGTTTCAGAAATCATACACTTTTTTTCTATTCCACTATTCAATATACAGCCTTGGGTTAAAAAAATTAAATTGTGGCCTGCAGCAGAGCTGAATGATATTTGGGGTTTTTGGGGTTCATCTCATACTTCTGAAGATTTGAGGGTGCTGCCTGTTCCATACTCCTCCTACTCCTCATTCAGCCTTTTAGGGGTACAAACAATAGTAATTGGGGCCTAGTGTGCTTCTGTACGTGTGAGATACATACACTTTTTTTGATCATATTTCCTATTCCGCTATTCAATAAAAACCTTTGGGGATCAATTAAATTGCGGGATAGTTTGTGTTGGTACGTGTGAGATCCACCTTTCCAAGTTTTTGGGGTTCATCTCATACTTCTGAAGATTTGAGGGTGCTGCCTGTTCCAAACTCCTCCTACTCCTCATCCTGCCTTTAGGGGTACAAACAATAGTAATTGGGGCCTAGTGTGCTTCTGTACGTGTGAGATACATACACTTTTTTTGATCATATTTTCTATTCCGCTATTTAATCAAAACCTTTGGGTATAAACAATTAAATTGCGGGATAGTCTGTGTCGGTACGTGTGAGATACACCTTTCCAATTTTTGGGGCGCATCTCATACTGCCGAGGATTTGAGGGTGCTTCAGTCTGCCTCCTGCCTGTTCCGAACTCCTCCTACTCCTCATCCTGCCTTTAGGGTACAAAAAATTGTAATCGGGGCCTAGATTGTGTTTGTACGTGTGAGATACACCGTTTTGTAAAATTTGTCCTATTCCGCTATTCAATATACACCCTGTTTGAGTGTAAAAAATTAAATTGCGGGATAGTCTGTATCGGTGCATGTGAGATACACCTTTTTAAATTTGTTTGGCGCATCTCCTTCTACCGCCGAGGATTGCAGGGTGCTTCAGTTTGGCTCCTGTTCCCAACTCCTCCTACTCCTCTTCCTCATCCTGCCTTTAGGGTACAAAAAATTGTAATCGGGGCCTAGTTGGTGTTTGTACGTGTGAAATACACTGTTTTGTAAAATTTGTCCTATTCCGCTATTCAATAAACACCCTGTTTGCGTGTAAAAAATTAAATTGCGGGATAGTCTGTATCGGTACATGTGAGATACACCTTCTTAAATTTGTTTGGCGCATCTCCTTCTACAGCCGAGGATTGCAGGGCGCTTCAGTTTGCCTCCTTTTCCCAACTCCTCCTACTCCTCTTCCTCATCCTGCCTTTAGGGTACAAAAAATTGTAATCGGGGCCTAGTTGGTGTTTGTACGTGTGAGATACACCGTTTTGTAAAATTTGTCCTATTCCGCTATTCAATATACACCCTGTTTGAGTGTAAAAAATTAAATTGCAGGATAGTCTGTATCGGTACATGTGAGATACACCTTTTTAAATTTGTTTGGCGCATCTCCTTCTACCGCCGAGGATTGCAGGGCGCTTCAGTTTGCCTCCTGTTCCCAACTCCTCCTACTCCTCTTCCTCATCCTGCCTTTAGGGTACAAAAAATTGTAATCGGGGGCCTAGTCTGTGTTTGTACGTGTGAGATACACCGTATTATAACATTTTTCCTATTCCGCTATTCAATATACACCCTTTTGGAGTGTAAGAAAATTAAATTACGGCATAGTCTGTATCGGTACGTGTGAGATACACCTTTTAAATTTGTTTGGCGCATCTCCTTCCACCGCCAAGGATTGCAGGGCGCTTCAGTTTGCCTCCTGTTCCCAACTCCTCCTACTCCTCTTCCTCATCCTCCCTTTAGGGTACAAAAAATTTTAATCGGGGCCTAGTCTGTGTTTGTACGTGTGAGATACACCGTATTTTTATCCTTTTTCCTATTCCGCTATTCAATATACACCCTTTTGGGGTAAAAAACATTAAATTGCGGCATAGTTTGCATATTTGACTGTCAGATACACCCGTGCGATACTGTTGTTGTTTTGTTCTGCTATTCAATAAACACCTTTCTAGGGCAAGATCATAAATTACAGAAATATGAGGAGACCGTCAAATAGGGGCCGTGGCCTGGTCGTGGTGCTGCTGGTAGAGCTCCTGTTGCAAGGAGAGGACGTGGTCGATCTGTGCCAGCTACACGCACAAGTGAAACACCTTCCACAAGTGTGAGTAGGCGACAGAACCTGCATCAATATTTGGTAGGGCATAATGCGCCTCTAGACGTGATGAGGCCTGAAGAAGTATAGGGGATAGTAGATTGGGTTGCTGACAGTGCCTCCAGTTCCTTCACATTGTCTCCCACCCAGTCTACTGCAGAAAGGTCAGAGTTCGCACCTGCAGCCAATGTCCAACCGTCTTTCACCTCACCCCCTTGGAAATCAGGCAAGCAGTCTGAGCCCCAATCCATACAGCAGTCTCTTGTTCTTTTTGAGGACTCTGTCAGCAGGGTTTCCCAGGGCCATCCACCTAGCCCTGCCCCAGAAGTTGAAGAGATTGAGTGCAGCGATGCCCAACCACTTATTTCTCAAGATGAGTACATGCAAGGACCATCGCAGCACGTCTCCGATGATGACGAAACGCAGGTGCCAACTGCTGCGGCGTTCAGCATTGTGGAGACCGACAAGGAGGGCAGGGGTGAAGACTGGGTGGAAGATGATGTGGAGGACGATGAGGTCCTCGACCCCACATGGAATGAACATCATGCAGGTGACCTGAGTAGTTTGGAGGAAGAGGCGGTGGTCGCACAGAGCCACCAGCACAGCAGAAGAGGGAGCAGGGTGCAGAAGCGGAGCGGCCGTGCCCTAGACACTACGCCCGCTACTGCCCAACGCAGCAAGGGAACGAGCGCACCAAAGTCAGCTCAAAGGAGTTCTCTAGCGTGGAAGTTCTTTAGAAAATGTGCTGATGACAGGATACGAGTGGTTTGCACCCTGTGCAATCAGAGCCTGAAGCGAGGCATAAACCTTCTCAACCTGAGCACAACCTGCATGATCAGGCAACTAAGTGCAAAGCACGAGCTGCAGTGGAGTACACACCTTCAAAACCAAGAAACGTCTCTGGCTCATCCTGCTTCCTCTTCTGCTGCAGTCTCGGCCGCTCCAGCCACATCTGTAGTGATACCGGCACCTGCCACCCCGCAAACAGAGGATCTGTCAGCAACACCCCCACCTGGGTCACCAACCATCTCCACAATGTCCCGTGGAAGCGTTCAGCTTTCCATCTCCCAAACACTTGAGAGGAAGAGGAAGTACCCCCCTACCCACCCGCGATCCCTGGCCCTGAATGCCAGCATTTCAAAATTCTTGGCCTTTGAAATGCTGTCATTCCGTCTGGTGGAGACGCACAGTTTTAAAAACCTTATGTCGGTGGCTGTCCCACAGTACGTCGTGCCCAGCCGCCACTACTTTTCCAGGCAAGCAATCCCTTCCCTGCACAACCAAGTGGGGGAAAAAATCAGGTGTGCACTGCACAACGCCATCTCTGGCAAGGTCCACCTAACTACCGATACGTGGACCAGTAAGCACGGTCAGGGGCGTAATATCTCCTTAACAGCACACTGGGTAAATGCAGTGGCGGATGGGCCTGAGGCGGATAGCAATTTGGCGCATGTCCTTCCACCACCGAGGATTGCAGGGCGCTTCAGTTTGCCTCCTGTTCCTAACTCCTCCTACTCCGCTTCCTCATCCTCTACCGCATCCTCATCCGGACAGCGTAACACCTTCACCACCAACTTCAGCACAGCCAGGGGTAAACGACAGCAGGCAGTTTTAAAACTTGCCTGTTTGGGGGACAAACCACACACCGCGCAGGAGTTGTGGAGGAGCATGGAACAGCAGACAAATGAGTGGTTGCTGCCAGCGAGCCTCAAGCCCGGCCTGGTGGTGTGCGATAATGGGTGAAATCTCATAGCAGCTCTGGGCCTAGCCGGTTTGACGCACATCCCTTGCCTGGCGCATGTGCTGAATTTGGTGGTGCAGAGGTTCCTTAAAAACTACCCCGATATGTCAGAGCTGCTGCAGAAAGTGCGGGCCGTCTGTGCGCACTTTCGGCGTTCTCACCCTGCTGCTGCTCGCCTGTCAGCGCTGCAGCGTAACTTCGGCCTTCCCGCTCACCGCCTCATATGTGACATGCCCACAAGGTGGAACTCCACCTTGCACATGCTGCAAAGACTGTGCGAGCAGCAGCAGGCCATAGTGGAGTTTCAGCTGCAGCACGCACGCGTGAGTCGCTCTGTGGAACAGCACCACTTCACAACCAATAACTGGGCCTCCATGCGAGACCTGTGTGCCTTGTTGCGCTGTTTTGAGTACTCCACCAACATGGCCAGTGCCGATGACGCCGTTCTCAGCTTAACTATCCCACTTCTATGCCTCCTTGAAAAAACAATTCGGGCGATGATGGAAGAGGATGTGGCACAGGACGAGAAGGAGGAGGAGGAGGATGAAGAGGTAACATTTCCAAGGCTTTCAGGGCAGTCATTCACAAGGGGCTCCGAGGGTGGGTTCCTGCACACACAAACGCCAGGGACACAATTGTCCAGCAGGGGCACAGTTCTGGAGGATGAGGAGGATGAGGAGGAGGAGCTGGAGGAGGAGATGGAAGCATGTTCACAGCAGGGTGGCACCCAGGCCAGCTCATGGCCATCACTGGTGCATGTGTTTGCCTACATGTACATGGCCCCGATACAATACTCTCCCTGCTGGCAAAGTGAAATAGAGCAGAGCAGGTCCGAGGGAGATCTTTCCCATCTCCTCACTGGCAAACAGAGCGATAATGCTATGTGCCCTAGGTGATTAGGGTGTGCCCAGGCACATCCGGCACACCCTGTGCGCACGCCTATGACACCGCCACATCCACCACCACCTCAACCTCCCTCCTACTCCATATGGGCCTCGTCCTTCAGAGATGAAGAACATTGTTTTATTTTTCTGGTTTTTTTTGTTGTTTTAAGTTATTTCCCTATCCACATTTGTTTGCAGAGCACTTGCCATGCTCTTAACTACGTTTTGCTGCCATTTGCAGCACTCTAGCCCTTTCCTTTGGTGTTTTAGAGCCATTTTAGTGCCTGAAAGTTCGGGTCCCCATTGACTTCAATGGGGTTCGGTGTCCGGGAAAAGTTCGGCAAAAGTCCGGGACACGGACCCGGACTTTTTTTTAAAGTTCGGCCGAACCCGCCGAACACGGACATCCAGGTGTCCGCTCAACTCTAGTCATAACAGCTTTGTGTGAAGGTTTTCCCCAGTTGCAATTCCTTTAGGATATGCAAGCACCCCACAGTAAGTAGCACCCAGGTCTTCAACTTTATCAACGTCCACAATCCTCCTCCACAACCCGGGACTTACAGCCGTTTAAACATCCAGAGTATACTGTACATGTAAAGAATAAGCCTGCTTTCCATAGTGTAGTATCAATGTATAAAATGATTTATTAATTAAAATTGCCCTTACAGGCTTCAAAGAGTAAAAACAGCGCTGTATACAATCTAAATAATGCTGACATCCAAGATGGCCACCGATTGGTGCACATGAGTGATGACGTACGCCCTTTATTAGTTAGTGTTCAATTTTTTATTTTTCTTATTTAAGGAGTGAGAGGTCTCTAATGCTGTATAATCAGAGAATTAGTGTTGTTTGCAGATGCTGCAATAAAAGACGTCAAAGCATTATACAGTTCCATTGAGCCCCTAGCCGCTTTCATTCTGGCATCTCCGGCTTTGTGATCAATGGCCTGGAAGAGAAAGTTTCCCTTTATGCTGACGATATGCTGATATACCTTGCTGACCCCCATGGGTCTCTTGCCGTATTGCTAGATGTTATTCAACTATTTGGTCATTTTTCGGGTTTCCGGGTGAACTGGAGTAAGTCCACTCTGTTTCCCATTGATCAACCGGCCCTGCCCCCCCTCTTGCCTCCTGCCCTCTTCAGGTGGTGGACAGGTTCCGGTATCTGGGGATTGAAATTCAACTCCCCCTATCCCGGTTCTTTGTAAATAATATGGATCCCCTTATTGGTCGCCTTAAGGCCACTCTGAAACTTTGGTCTACTCTTTCCTTTACGGTATTGGGTAGAATATATATCTTAAAAATGATTTTTCTGCCGCGTTTTTTATGTGTTAGGAAATTCCCCGGTATATGTCCCCAAACGACGTTTCCAGGTGATAGACTCGCTTTTGACCTCCTTTATATGGGGGGGCCGGGCCACCAGGATCGCTAGGGAGGCCTTACAGCTACCGATTCCAGCAGGGTGGTTTGCGACACCCAATCTCCGGATTTACTACATCACATCCCAATTGGTTCCACCCTGAGGCGAATAATTCCGCGTCTGCTCTGGAAGCGGCCCTTCTCACTTCTTTTGAATTGCTGCAAAATTTGCTACATCGTCACTCTACTATGGGTAGGCCAAACACTGCTATATTGTCCGTGACTTTGAGAGTCTTTGAGGCCTCTGGCCTAGATAGGTCCCTGTCCTCTGTAGTCCACTCCCCTAGTGCCCCCCTTTGGCATAATCTGAGACTAAAGGAATTTTTTCGTCGGGATGACGGCCTTTTCTGGGCCAGACATGGGGTGAAGTCTATCTCACATCTGTACTCGAATGGTTTTTTTCACTCTTTCGCTGACATGCAGTCCTTCTTTTGCCCTGCCCTGCATTATCGTTACTTGCAGCTGCGCCACAGCCCTCTCCGCTGTCTGTTAGGTTATGTGGATGAGGAGGATGCTCCTAAACGCACTAAATTATTATTGCGCCTGACCTTCTTTTATGCCAGGAAGGCTATAGTGCTACGTTGGAAATCTGCTACTCCCCCTGACGTTCCATTTTGGATCTCACTTATTCACCAAGTGCTCCCTTTCTATAAAATTACTTATGAAGCTAGAGGCTGTCCTAAAAAGTTTCACAAAACCTGGTCCCTTTGGGTTGATTCTGAGCTTACTACTTCTCCACCTGTTACTGAATCCCCTTAAAATATAATACTGGGTATCCTAGCTTTGTTTAAATTGCCAGTGGACCTCTCTGTTTGCCTCCCTATCCCCTCCCTTCCCACCGCCCCCCCCTTTTTTCTTCTCCCTTTCTCCCTGCCTGTGTGGGTTCTATTATTGCTCCTAATATAATCATTTTTGTGCTTGTTGTGTATGCACTTTGCCCTATGTGGGTATCTAAACCTGTGGCGTTGCTCTCTCTTTATTTACTTGTTGTTTTTTTTTTGTAATGGATAGTGTGTCCTTTGTTGTAGCTAGTTTTGTGTTCTCTTTGAGCATATCTGTAACTGGTTAAACATCACCGGAAGCAATCAGATTGCACTGCTTGATACACAGCACTAGGAGTGATCTCCCCATTATTCCATTTCATCTCTCTTTTTTGTTATTACCTTTAATTTAAATACCCTATGAGAACATTATTTGATTAGCACTTCTTACACTGTTACCTACACCCCCTGGGTAGGGGCATCACTGAATATATCTACACCACAGTAAGCACTTTATCAGCTAATAAAGTCTCAATATCACACCTTTGGACACTATTATTTATTTATTTCGTTATCAGCTGTCTAGATGCACTTGCACTAGCACTCAGCACTTGGTAAGGGCACTGGTACATGCCCAACAAGCATCTCACCTGGCACGGTGCACTTTGATAAAATTATTTTATTATTTATTTTTAAACTTTTACTGTATGGTATTATGAGTGTTGATTGATGAAATCACCTTTGATTATTTGGAATTATGTTGGATTTATAATCTAGCCCACACTCTTGTACATACTGCACTATTTGGCACTTTACCCCTATTTCCCTTGAGCGGGTAGCGCCATATACCAACACTGGTTCTTATTTTCATTTCTTGGATCCCTGGACACCCAGGGGTAGGTTGGTGGCAGCTCACAACTGACAGTTACATTCACATACACCATAATGCTGGTCATACCTGATCCTTGTATTAGTCAAGGATCCTCTGCCATGGGTGATGATGTTAGGTAGACTTTGCTATTTAATAGTCCCATTTTCGATGAAAGGCAGTAAACTGGCAAGTGTGATTTAAGGCTAGATCTATCCTCTCTCTCCGCATTAGTGACTGCAAGTCGAGCTTTACTTCTTTAATAGATGGAGGAGAGGCCGCTGTCCTTTGCCTGAGATTAGGTCTCCTAGCTGTCATATAACACGTAGCAAGCCACGGTTTGTTGTGCAACAGGATTTGTTTTTGCACTTTCTGTAGAGAAGTGATGCATGTCAAAGTTTCCGAAGAGCAATGTAGAGATCTTTGTGTGGTGCAAGACCCGTTATTTGAGTCACCAATGTCACCACTTGGTCCCAGAAACGAGAAATAATCGGGCATGACCATAATTTGTGTAGCAAGGATGGGTTGGAGTCCTTACAGAGAGTGCAAAGATGATGGTCAGGGGATGTCGACCACTTTAAATGTGGGATATGGCCACGGTGTAGAATTTTGAACTGTTGCTCTTACCAGAACTCATTGTGTACAAAAGTGCATGTAGTGTTATAACCTTGCAGAATAGTTTGGTGCACTTCAGGATATTGCAAGTCATTGTTCCAGGCCGTCGCTATCATAGATAAAGTGTTTTTTGTGAACTCCTCCGAGTTCAAAGGTTTGTAAAGGTGGGAGATATTGTGTTTGTCTAGAGCCACCAAAGAGTCAATAATAGAGTGCTTAAAACGCAGTTCCCTAGACGGACACAATTTACTAACAAAACTGACAGCTTGTTGAAAATAGATATGGTGATGAATGGGTATTTGATATGATTGAGAGATTTGGGTTGCTGTAAGGGATATATCTGTTTCGGTATCTAATAATTGAGAGAATTTGGTTAGTCCCTGTGAGGCCCACGAGTTATATGCCGCATGTTGCTGCGCCTGTGAAAACAGAGAATGATGTATGGTCAGGTGACGGGAAATCAAGTGGGGGACCCCCAATTTCTTCTTCATCTCCCTCCTATCAAAATATTCTGTTTCAGAGAAGGAGGTAAGGTCCTAAATCCACAGTGCAACATGGCTGCAAGATTATGGGCATCAACCATAATAAACCTCCTCATAAGAGACAGGATAGGTTGTAAAGTCTTATATTTGGGAGTCCCACCCCTCCCTCGTGTTTGGGAAGATATATCGCTATCCGGGCATGGCAGCCCTGCCATAAATAGTTGCTGAGTGCTTTAGTATGTCTCTGATGATCTAGATGTTTCAGTAGTAAGGAAATCGTTTGTAGGGGGTACAGAAGCCTAGGAAAGCTCGCCATTTCTAAAAAGGTTGCATCGTCCAAAGAACTACAATGGTAGCTTCTGCCAAATTCCTAGCTCTGCAATTATTTTATCCAAGACCAGAGTGAAGTTTAAATGATGTAGTGAGGAGGGGGATTTGCCTATCTTTACCCCCAGGTAAGTTATAAATGATTTGGCCACCGGCAAGGGCGAACCCTCAGCCTATGGCGGAAGATCATATATGTGTTGGTACAGAGATATTTAGGTGGGCAATATGGCATCTATTAAGAGTTTTGTAAAATTCTGGGGTATAGCCATCTGGGCCTAGGGCTTTACCTATTGTGAGGGATTTAATCGCTGAGGTAACCTCTTTCAGAGAGATTTTCGCGTTGAGTCGGGCCAGTTGATCCTCCGCTACTGTAGGCAAAATGGTCGTGGTCAGAAAGGACTGTGCCTCCTGCTCATAAAATGGGATAAGGGCCATAAAGGGATGTGTAGTATTGTTCAAGAACATGGTTGATATCGCGAGGCGAGTCGACAATGGTACCCTGGCCATCTCTTAGGGATGCAATGTCGGTGGGGGTATAAGGTCCCTTACACACATTAGCCAGTAATCTGCCCGCCTTGTTACCATATTTATGATATCTTCAGTCTTGGAATGAGTTATGTCATTTCTCCTGTGCCTCCGCCCACATGTCGAAATCAGTTTTGGCTGATCGCCAAGCCTCCTTATTTGATGAGAGATGTTTTGTGATAGAAGTGTTTGGGTGTCTCGTAAGGCTGCACTTGCCTCTCTGAACTCTTTTGATATCCTCTTCTTGTAGGCCGAGGCATAGGAGATTATTCGCCCCTGAGGACAGCTTTGCCTGTTTCACACAGTAATGAAGGGTTATTCTCATGGGCAGAGTTTGAGGTTAGAAAATCTGATCAGGTATCTTAAGCACTTAAGCCCCGGAAGATTTTACACCCTTCCTGACCAGGGCTTATTTTGCGATTCGGCACTGTGTGACTTTAACGGACAATTGTGTGGTCGTGCGATGCTGTACCCAAATTAAATTGACGTCCTTTTTTTTCCCACAAACAGAGCTTTCTTTTGGTGGTATTTGATCACCTGTGCGATTTTTTGATCATGCGCTATAAACAAAAAAAGAGGGACAATTTTGCAAAAATAACAATATTTTTCAAATTTTTTTATATGAAATTCCGCAAAAAAAAAAATGTAAAAATCAAAATTTTTTAACATTTTAGGCCAATTTGTTTTCTGCTACATGTTCGGTAAAAAAAATTGCAAAAAGTGTATTTTGATTTTTGGTTTGCGCAAAAGTTATTGTGTTTACTAACTAAGGGAAAGATTTTTGTCATTTTTGTTTTTTTTTTTAACGAGTAATGACGGCGATTTTTTTTGCGGCGGACAGATTGGACCCTTGACTGACATTTTTGACACTTTTGGGGGTACCAGTGACATTACTACAGTAATCAGTGCTATACATATGCACTATAACTATAAAAATGACACTGGGAGGGAAGGGGTTAACTTTATCGGAGAGGGAGGGGTTAAGTGTGTCCCTAGGGGCGTGCTTCTAACTGTGATTGGATGTGGCTATATGTGTAACAGCAGAGATCAACGGTCCTACATAGTAGGACCGTATGATCTGTGCTTTTACACAGGGGAGAATGACAGGCGGCTGTGTTTACATTAGCCGCCTGCCTTTCTCCCTCTCCACCCGACGATCGCGAGTGACCGGCGGACATCGGGACCGCCGGTCACACGCGTGGGCTGCTTAGGGAATGAGCGGGGGCAGGAGCTCGCCCCCGGCGGCGTGCGCTCGCCCCCTATTGGCTCACAGGCTAGTGACGTACTGGTACGTCACTTTGCCTGTGAGGGGCTGACCGGCGCCGTATATAGTCGGGCGGCGGTCGGCAAGTGGTTAAATAATTTTTTGGAGCGTGGGATCTTTGGCTAGATAGGAGGGGAAACGCCAAGTCTTGCTTATTTTCAGTAGAGAGAATTACGAGATTTCTACTGAAACTGGGGCGTGATCCGAGATAGCTATGTCATGTATGAGGGGGTTTTGGGTATAGTCAAAGAGTTTATCATTAGGGAAGATATAGTCTATTTGTGACATGGTATGGTGGGGTGGTGAGAAAATAGGTATATTACCTCCCCTCTTGGTGAGACAGCCTCCATATATCTGTTAAGTGTAGTCCCTCAACAAAATTAGCTAACAACGATTGGGGTGGCTGTCAGGGAAGATTAGTGGGAGTCGCCTGCCCGATCTGTCTTCCTAGTCCTGCATGATTTAGTTGAAGTCTCCCCCCCACCAGAAGAGGAAGATGCAGAACTGGGGCTAGGAAGGAGGTGAGGACTTGGAAAAAGTTTTTGGAGGGTGTTTGGGGCATAGATGCCCGAAAAGCCCATTCTTGTGTCAGAGGTTTGAAAGTTGCTACCAAAATTCGCCCCTCTTCATCTGTCTTCAAAGTGAGCAATTCGCAAGGAAGGTGTTTGTGCATTAAGATAAGGACGCCTGCCTTGCCTTTCACAGCTAGAGAGCCGTACACTTGAACCACCCAGAGTTTGCGCACACGGGCAAAATCCAACTCAGTCAGATGTGTCTTCTGCAATATAACGACATCAGCCTTCAAGCGCTTGAGGTGTCGGAGCACCGCCATGCGTTTGTGGGGTGATCAGAGGCTCTTGACGTTCCAGGTAAGTATTTTCATCTAAAGAATAGCAGTAGGGGGAGTCTTATTAAGCTAGTGTATCAACAGTATTTGTGCTGCTAGTAAGTACAAACGGCTCATGGATGTAAGGTAGCTTACAAATGCCAAAATTTGTTGGTGCGATCTGTGTCTTAGCGAGGAGGTATAAAAGTTGAAAATGACCCAACAGGGATCCAAGGAAAGAAATAAGAGGGTACATACCAAAAGAAGCCTGGACTTCGCTTTTTTCCACACTCTAAGGAACAGCATTACCGAGGGTCGATGGCTGTCACCCGTAACTGGGTGGTAGAGTTAGTGTGGTCCGAGCGGAAACATCTGCTGCAACCTGGAGAGTCTAGTAGCGCCACCAGACATCCGACTCACAGCAAGGATGTATACCTGAGGGGCACAGGCCCCCTGGGAAGCTGAAAGTAGAGAATATCACATTAGAAGGCAAAAGTACCTGATGGTAACAATAAACAATGCATAACAACTAAGTAGCGTTGCCCTATAAGCAATATTGTATGGCTAGGAAAGACAACAGTAAGTGGTTTTGCAAGCATCACGATCAAAATCGTGGGGGAATATAAAATCTCCATTATTGCTTCCAAGGCATCTGGGGAAATGTTCAGTGTGGTTTAGACCGACCAGAGGGAGTTGACAATCGCAGCTTTTTGGCCGGGTCCTTTCTAGGGCACCTCTGGTCCCGTGGACCCAAAGTACGGTGAGGTTATGATCCATCCATGGTATCCATAGGGATATGGAGATAGGATTGCAGAAAGTGTCTGGCCTCGTCCGGATGAAAAAATTATTTTTGATCTCCCGAGGGGTCTGTGAGACGGAGGTTAGCTGGATAAGCTAAAGTGAATTTGATCCCCTTCTGAAGGAGGGCTTGGCAAATTGGTTGAAACGATTTTCTGCGGCGGGGGACCTCTTGTGAGTAATCTGCAAAAAGTAAAAGCTTGTGGCCGTCGCGTTGAAAGGATTTGGAATTCCGGAACAATTTTAGGATGTAATTGAGATAGCGGATAATAACTGGATGAGAGGAGTGTCTATCTTTCGAGGGGGCACCCAACTGATGGGCCTTTTCCACTGTACATGGGATTGCAATTTCAAGGGCAGAGGGAATCTGTGTCATGCACATCTCATATAAAGAATCTGTACTGAATGTTTCAGGAAGGCCTATGATCCTTAGATTATTTCTCCTGGAACGATTTTCCAGATCATCTAGCTTTTCCAGGATATATTGCTGTGTTTGTCTGGCTTGTTGATCTGAGGAGAAGGAATTCTGCACTTCATCCTCCAGGTCAGATAAGCAATGTTCTAATTCAGACATCTACTTTGACTGCTCCCCCATTTCTTTCTGTGATTGCTTTGTCCACAGCCTCCATTATGGCAGCAGAGAGTAGGGCCGCTACTGCCTATGCCAGATAGGCGACTTGAGCATCAGGCACTGCGGGCATTGGTATACCTGGCTCTGTACGGTGCGCGAAGTCGGGAGGCGGAGCAACATCGGCCATTGCTGCCTCATGTGTGGCCTGTATATAGGGATCCCCGTGCAAAACAAATCTGTCCATATCTACCAGTTCCTGGTGGTCAGGTGGAGCCTCCGCTCGTCCGGATGGATCACATGGGCCGTG
This sequence comes from Pelophylax lessonae, assembly GCF_965119305.1. Taxonomy (NCBI): domain Eukaryota; kingdom Metazoa; phylum Chordata; class Amphibia; order Anura; family Ranidae; genus Pelophylax; species Pelophylax lessonae. The sequence goes on from NC_138770.1 coordinate 123,838,751, forward strand.
GATTCGGTCTTGTAAGCCGATGATGCCGGAGCTGCCATTCCGAGCCACTGCTCACATGAGGCGGCAGAACCAGAAGTCCAATGATATTCATATTTATATGATTATTCACACTTTGTGGTTTTAGAGGTTTAAGTATATTTACTTTACAGTCACTAAAATCGCATGTAAGCATTAACATTTTAATGTAATTTCAATAGTTGTTTTTATTAAAGGAATATATAGTGATCATGCCATAAAGGACCTTGATTAGGCACTTCCTTCCACTATCTTCCAGTTGTACTCTTCTGCTGTCACCCTGTTACATGCCCCCTTGATGGAGACTACAAACGGCCATGCCACGCACATTGTGCATTGTTATTATTATTAATAAATCGGTCTAGAGCAATGATGTGCAGCTGATGATGAAGCAAGTGCAAGTAGACTGAAGGTGGTTGAAGACGATCAGCAGCACGGTGATGGGAAAAAGTTGGGAATCTATTTTTGTGAAGAAAACAGGGCAGTTGTTTGTAATAGATGGTGTTTTAGAAAACTAAATGTCATCCAGTTAGGATTTAGATCTGCCATGAAACATTCTGTTGTTGATGTATTTTTCAGTTTCAAGTCAGTGATTTGTTGCATGGGCAAACCTCTATTAAGCTCCAAGTGACATACTGCTAGTCTGATCTTCTGTGTGAATTCTTAATACAAATTTAAATATATTGCACCCCTCTTTTTGCAAGCTCTCGCGGTCCTGAGACAGGTAAGCAACTAAAAGAACCATGTTCTTCCCACCCTGATTCCTGAATAAGAGATGCTTTTTGTGTTGGTATATGTAAGCAGATGCTTGCAGAAAGTTCTCTGTGATAAATGCTTCCCTACATGTTTTACTCTTGTGGATTTTGGTTACTCTGTTTGCTTGTCTTGTGAAAACTGTGAAACTGTGTATTCTAATGTGAGTTTATTGTATTGTTGTTTCTGGTTGGTTTGCTGGGCTGGTGAATCCTGATAAGCAAGAGTTAACACTGTCTAGGCGATCAGAAGTAGAAGCTCTCCTTCCCCCCTCCCTCCCGAAGTCTTCTGGGACACATGACAGGTCCCAGAAGACTGCGGGATCAGTCACAAAGCGCAGCGCCACTTGCAAATGCGCAGTAGGCCCCTGGCTGTGAAGCCGCAAGCTGTAACAGCTTGGTGCCCATAGTAAAGATGCCAGCGCCGGAGAGGAAGGACATAGGGAGAAATTGGCTGGGGTGGGCACACCGCTGAATCATGGGACAGGTGAGTGTTTGTTTATTAAAAGTCAGCAGTTAGAGTTTTTGTAGCTGCTAACTTAAAATTTTCACTTAAGAGACTGGAGCTCCACTATAATGACTACAGTACATGTGTTGTGTGCTTAAACAGCCAACCAGTTTGGAAGTGAGTGACATGGCAAGGGTGATGGAGACTCTGGTAGTGAGGGAGTTAGATGCTTGGCTTCTTCTCTAGTGATCGGTACAAGCTCAACGGTACCGGCTCAGAAATGCTGCACGAACTTAAGTGAGAGAAACCTTCTAAAATGTAATGAGGAACTACATCCGTAATGAACGTGAAGTGTTACCTGAGTTGACCATGGTTTATACAGAGTTAACAGTATTCTTAAGGGGGGTCTCGCTTTTAAAGTGTTGCCTTAATGCTGATGTCAAGTGACTGCAGCTTCAGTCCGCCTTCGGGGGTACTAGCGAGAGCTCGCTCCGGGTTCATTAATTAGGCATGGAAAACCCCACTCACAATTGTATTGCTTCTCAGCACTCTATTATAATGCATTGCATTTTTCTGCTCAAAAGGTAATTTTTTTTCCCTCATCCAGCATCAGAATATCATTCCTGAAACATTTTGCGAAGTCTAGTTTAGACTTTCTCACATTTTTAACCGCAGAGGAACTCCTGAAATATTATTTAGATTTCAGGGAACGTTTACTAAAAGCATTTCTTTAGTGGTCAGTGAAAAAAATACCTCTTCCATTGGTGGTCAGTGGGAAGAATGTCCCTTACATTGGTGGTTGGTGGGAACAATGCCCCTGTTACAGCGGGGGTCAGAATGTCACCCTTACAGACAGCTAAAAAGATCATTAGTGTTATGCAGCTAGATCCACCAAGTGGTGTTGACCTTGGAACTATGCAGGCACCTTCAAATGGGAGGTCTATCAGCCACAGCTCAAGAAACCTATAGAAACCTTTGCAGAAACCCATTGGGTTCCATGGAACGTTGGTTAAGAATGGCAGGCCTAGAAGTTCTTTCATAAATTTGAGATTTGCAGTAATATTTAAAATTACTTTTAAGAGGAATGATTTCTTCTTAAATGTTTATCCAGAACACCTCTTTCCTTTTGTTCAGTGTTTTTCTTTTACTGGACACACAATTTGAGGTTTATCAAGCTTAGGAGATTTCTGCAATAGAATAGAATTGTTTTTCACCTTAAGTGTTCCATGCTGTGCGATCATTGTGATCTTCGCAGAATGCCCACTCCTAGATAGAGCTGAAGCAGAGCTACTGTATTTCCGTTTTTAGACAATTTGTCTCCCCGTAAATCGAAAATCCAGGCCTTTATAAGTGCTTTTATAGCAGTTTCCAGCTTCATGAATCTCTACAATTCTCTTAAGGTCCTTTGAAATGACTGGTTACAGTAAAGTTAAGGCAAACAGATGCTTCTTGAGACTAAAGTATTTTTAAGATCTGTGGAGTTTTTTATAGGACCTGCAAATCTCACCTTATTGATTTGGCTCTTACAGTTTTATATTTCTGTTTCTGCATTTGTGATTTTTTTCCCCAACCTTAATGCTATGTGGGTGGAGTTTAAAGGGGAACTGAACTCAAAAAGTAAAGATTTGCTATCTAGAAGTGTTAATTGTGCACAAGTAATTTTGTTTTCTATTTTTCCTGACATGGCTATGCCAAAGCACTCCATTTCCAAAGCATCATAGCTGTATATCTGCAGTGTGGGATCATTCAAGATAATGCTGTCGGTGACTGCTAGTCTCACCAGATTTGGCATGAGATTTGGTGATGTCATTACTGTTCTGCTCACTGTAATTCTTTCAGGAAGGAAAGCTGTACCTAATGTCCTACAGTGCAAGGATCTTGCCGCTAAGCTGATAAGGTGTTCCATATCAACAGAACATTAAAATCTTTTGTAATTCCTAAAAATGTTATGCGTGTGGCTTGTGAAAATGCAAAGTTGAACCAAAAGTCATTTTTTTTAATCTTAGATAGAATAAGGAAGGGTTATAACAACTATCAGTTTTTTTTTTTTTTTTCCTGTCCTATAGCCACAACAAAAAGTAAGAGGAAATCCCTCCTAAGTAAGGTAATCCTAGGGTGTCATCTGGGTCATTGGAACTATTGTCCCCACTGAAAGATTTCCCCTCTATTCCTGTTTTGCAGACAACCCAAAATGTGTGATTTTTCTTCACTTTCAGTGATAACATGACAAAGGTGGTGAATGTTTCTATCAGGGGGACAGACAGCAAAAACAGCCTGACCAGGATTTTTATTTTTCTTCTCTCTGTCCAAAATGAAAAAAAGAGTTTTGCCTTTAGTTGTTCTGTCGTTTAGTCATGTCCGGCTCTTTGTGACCTCATGGACCATAGCGCGCCAGGCTTTTGTGTCCTCCACTGCCTCCAGGAGCTTGTTTAACTTCAAGTTCATTGTTTCGATTATGCTATCTATCCATCTTGTTTACTATCGTCCTCTTCTCCTTTTTCTTTCCATGTTTCCCAGCATCAGGGTCTTTTGCAATGAGTCCTCTCTCCTCTCTCCGGTGGCAAAAGTATTTGAGTTTCAGCTTCAGGATCTGTCCTTCTAGTGAATATTCAGGCTTGATTTCCTTCAGGATTGGCTGGTTTGATCTTCCTGCCATCCAAGGGACTTTCAAGAGTCTTCTTCAACCCCATAGTTCAAAAACATTAATTCTTTGTCGTTCAATCCTCCTTATAGTCCACCTTTCACAGCCATAGGTTACTACTGGGAATACCATAGCTTTGACTATACGACAGTTTGTCGGTAGGGTGATTGTCTAGGTTATCCATTGCTTTCCTCCGAAGAAGCAAGCGTCTCTTAATTTCATGGCTAAAGTCACCATCTGCCGTGATCTTGAGCCTAGGAACATAAAATCTGCCACTGTTTCCATTTCTTCTATTTGCCAAGAAGTGATGGGACCGGTTGCCATGATTCTGGCAATTATGGTTCAATTTCAGGCCGTCTTTTGTGATCTCCTCTTTTACCTTCATTAAAAGACTCTTTAGTTCTTCTTCACTTTCTGCCATTATTATGGTATCGTCAGACAGTTGATATTTCTCCATGCGATCTTAATTCCAGCTTGTGATTCATCGATCCTGGCATTTCCCATGATGTACTCTGTACAAAAGGTTAATAAGTAGGGTGACAATATACATCCTTGATGCACGCCTTTCTCTATTTTGAACCAGTCTGTTGTTCCATGTCCTGTTCTAACTGTTGCTTCTTGACTTGCATACAGGTTTTTCAGCAGACAGGTGAGGTGATCTGGTACCCCCATTTCTTTCAGTATTTGCCACATCATGTTGTGATCCACACAATTGAAGGCTTTACTGTAGTCAACAAAGCAGAAGTAGACATTCTTCTGAAACTGTAGATTATACACCAGTAGAAAAGGTAAATATACAAAAAAATAGAAAATAATGATTATACATTTCAAGGAATACAACATAATTTACATAGGTCAAATTACAATTAAAACAGGTAGGTATGTTGAAGAGAGCTGACATGTGAGGGAATTCATTCCTGCATCGAACAAAATATATATTTGATGGTACATAGTGTTGTTAGCATCTGATATGGCATTAAAAGCATGATATCTTGGCATCCATATAACTCAATGCATTTTGTGGTTCTGTGCTCACTTCGTCAGGAGTAGGATACAATAGAGATATCTAAAGATATAATAGAAAAAATTCCCTATGCCTCAGGGGATGACGATAGCTCCCTAAAAATTAGGTAAGAGGGGGAAAAAAGAAAAACAAAAAAATATATAAGATAAAATATTTACCTACAGGTCAGCTCAAAAAAGCAACCAGCTCCAGGGAGAACAATGGGGGTGTCAAGCATATGTTTCACCTGGGGCTGAGGTGGGAGAGACCAGCCCCAGCCACAGAGAAATAAGCCAAGGACAGGCCAGGTCTGCGGGAAACCATTTCCCAAGTAATGATATGGAGAAACTATTATCATCCACGTTTATCTAAGGATATATAAAGTTATATGAAATGTATGTCTAAAATTTAAATGATGCACTATGAGATGAAAAAAGTGACTGCAAATGCTGGGTGAATAGCATGAAACACAGGGGTCCAAAGGGGGACCATAAGTAGACAGAAACCAAAGGAATCCAGTGTTGGAAATAAAAAGACAAGAAGGTGAAATTAAACAAAAGAAAAAGTGATGGAAAAAAAAAAAAAGTAACTAAGTAAAGTGTACCTCTGCAATGAAAGAATGGTGGTTAGTGATAATAATGAAGGTGTGCCTCCATCTTGCATGTGATATTATAGGTGTTCAATTAAGTCTCAATTAGTTGCATCTGGTGTGGTAACAACCTCACTGATTACCTAGCCCTCCTCAGTCTTATACCTGCAGGCTTGGGGTCAACCCTCCGACCAACGTCATAGAAAAGACACACACCGATCCAACATTGACGGGTCAATCGTTTAATTTTAATATACTGGTTGACCAAATGGTGTCACCCTATGACATCACCAGTTAATGAATAAGATGTTCCAACCAATGGCGATCATGCTACTCCCTCTGGGTTTAACTTATGGTAATTTTAATAGTCCTTTGTTCTATACCATATAAAAGCCCAGATGAGAGAGACACATCGCATTTTGCCCAATATACATCACACATACAACATACACACTACTACAGCTATGCATAGACTCATCTACACAGACTCCATTTCGATCCGCCATGTATCTGAACCTTTGAGGGAAGCCAAACGAAACTCCTCCCTAATTGGCCACCATCTTGGAAAAGCAGCCATCTTAAGGAACCTGGTAACAACCATTCTAAGCTAGCGGCCATTTTAAATATGGTAATTATGCCTTGCTGTTTATTTGATTATTATTCAATATTGTTTATGTACTTCCTTAAATGTTTTACATTTCATATTCAAGGGTAACGAAAGTACAATCCCAGCCGTATAAACCATATGTAGATTTTTCTCTAAAGAGATGATTTTTGTTTTTATAACATTTTTATTAATATCAGATTTAGCGCATATTGGCGTATCAATTTCACGTTTTGCATAGCCTATTCTCACTTCATCTGCAGTGAAGTGACTATCAAGTTGTGCATTGCGCAGACAACTGTGGTCTGATTGTATAGTATACTTAAATATGGTTTCTACTACATCTGGGGAAAATGTAATCTTGCTTTCGTTTCACTTTAACTTTGTTTCAGTTTCACTTTCATTATTGAGTTACACATCACATTGCATTTATTGTTTGAAGTTTGTATTTTTGTGAAGTTATTTTTTTTTGTGTCATCTCATGTTTGATCATTTATCGTGATTACATGTCTCGTGAATAAAACTTTTATATATTCCATACTGTAGACTGTTTTCACTAAGATTGGTATATGCTTTTAAAAAGAAATTAATCAATAAAAAGAATTCGGTACATATTGATTTATGGAATAAGTTGAGATTCTCCTTTCGCACAGATCTTTGCTTATTATTAACCATAAATAGACACTGTTATATTCAGAGCAGTATAAACATTCTGACATAATGGAGGCACAGCGAGATATTATTAATTATAATTCTGACACTGTATTGACCATCCGGTGATGTCCATGTGTAGTGTCGCCTCTTTGGTTGTTGGAAAAGAGTGTTTGTTGTTACCAGTGTGTTCTCTTGACAAAACTCTATTAGCCTTTGTCCTGCTTCATTTTGTACCCCAAGGCCATATTTACATGTTATTCCGGATATGCTTTGAATTCCTACTTTAGCATTCCAATCTCCCATTATAAGAAGGATATCTTTTTTTGTAGTTAGTTCTAAAATTTGTTGTAGATCTTCATAAAAGCGGTCAACGTCAACTTGGAGCATAACCTTGGATTATTGTGATGTTAAATGGTTTGCCTAGGGCGTTTTTGAAATTATACCCCAGTACTGTTTTCCTCACTCTTTTGTTGACTATGAGGGCTACATCATTTCTTCTGAGAGATTCTTGTTTACAGTAGTAGATAAAGTAGTCCTCTGATTTGAATTCAACCATTCCAGTCCATTTTAGTTCACTAATTCTCAAGATATCGATGTTCAGTCTTGCCATCTCCTGTTTGACCACATCTAGCTTACCCTGATTCATTGATCTTATATTCCAGATTCCTATGCAGTATTTTTCATTACAGCATTGGACTTTCCTTTCACTTCTACTATCCATATCTGGGAGCCCTTGTGGTTTTGGCCCAGCCATTTCATTAGTTCTGGAGTTACTTCACTCTGCTCTTCCCCAGTAGCACATTGGACACTTTCTGGTTACTCCACTTCTGATGTCATATCTGTTAGCCTTTTGTTTCTGTTCATGAGGTTTTCTTGACAAGGATACTGGAGTAGGTTGCCATTTTCTTCTCCTGTGGATCACGTTTTGTCAGAATTCTCTGCTGTGACCTGTCCATCTTGGCTACATGGCAAAGCTCGTAGTTTCATTGAATTACGCAAGCCCCTTCACCACGCCAAGGCAGTGGTCCATAAATGGGTGATTTTAGTTATATATAATTTAAAGTTAGAGTGGTAAGGATGTGGGACTCCCTTCCACAATTTTTGGTGTCAGTGGGAAATTCTGATAGTCTAAAAAAACTCTCAGGTGGGTGTAATATTTGATAACATTGGTATCAATGCAGCTTGGCCATGAGCACAATATGGCTTCCCCAAAATTGAACACTGCTCTATATTAAAGTGGGAAATCAGAAAAAAAGGGGGGTTTGGTGTAAACCAAAAACCGCGCAAGTGGTTCAACCGTGTATATATGTATAATTATGTAAATATATTATCAATAAATACAAATTCTATGTGAATATAAATATTAATAATTAATATTAATATTAATTATTTACAGGAATTGCTTCCTTGTAGTGAGCGGCAACAAAAAAAGCAAGGTGCTGAACAATTGTTTAAAAGAATGGGTAGTGTCGCGCTCAAACATAAAGTGCTTGTGCAGATATATTTAAACCTTAATTCAAAAATTAAAAATACATGATAGGTGACAATCTAAAAAATAAATCAATCAATCTGTGCTCAATATTGTAAAGTGCAAACAGTCCATATGCAGCATCAAACAGTCCACATCTCTTTGGTGTCACACAAATTAGCAGAGACTTGATGTTAGTGCAGATTATCCTTCACCTCCACACTTCACCCAGTGATCTAGTAAGGTACTCCTTACCGGAAATATATGACCCCTTGATCCCCTGATGACGTCAGGTCGTACTGACGAAACGTACGTCGGGAAGGGAAACGTGAGACCGTAGCCATTTCCGGGTTAGAGGAGCGCTGTGCGATCGGCAGTGCTCACAACCCTCGCTGGATGTTTTTATGAGAAAGGCGATTGTTTTATGGTGATTCGAGTAAGTGCAATACTTTTTAAATAAAGCGATATGTTTAGATGTACTGCACCATGAGAGTCTCCTTTTTGTCCCACCCATGTTTGCCACCTGATCCGAGCTACACTATAAGGGCTTGATGCTGGATTACCCACTGTGTAACAGAGGAGCTGAGGATCGTGTGTACTGAGTGGAGATATTGCCTATGTGACCCCCTATAATTAAGGGGTCATATATTTCCGGTAAGGAGTACCTTACTAGATCACTGGGTGAAGTGTGGAGGTGAAGGATAATCTGCACTAACATCAAGTCTCTGCTAATTTGTGTGACACCAAAGAGATGTGGACTGTTTGATGCTGCATATGGACTGTTTGCACTTTACAATATTGAGCACAGATTGATTGATTTATTTTTTAGATTGTCACCTATCATGTATTATTAATTTTTGAATTAAGGTTTAAATATATCTGCACAAGCACTCTATATTAAAGTGGACTAGACAAAAGCATGAGGTCAGTATCATCTGACCAGTAGGACTCCTGAGGCTATTCAACTCCCCCACTCATGGCCAGCATAGTTCCTAAAGGGTGAGGGATTGGATGGACAGTCTGTGTGATCATCTGCTCAAAAGAAAACAATGCTGAGCCTGGGAAATAAATTAACTTTTGTGACCTTTGATTCAAGATATCTTCCACAGAGGATCCAGGACATCATTTGCTGGGCCCCCTTTAAAGGGTGGGTCAAGAATGGACAAGAATCCATGTTGTGTGTGAACATTTCATTGAGAGTAGAGATCTGCCCCTTTTCCTCTTTTCCTATTATGTTACCCCATATCATATCTATAATTGCCATGTATGTATATGCCGATTTTTAAATAAACCCAATCCTTATTTTAAGGTTTAGTCATCCTTCATTAGAATCAAGACACCCCACACAGAGCACATTTTATAATGGGCATCTTAGTGAAAGCAATTTACAGGGATGTGGGAAATGCTATTGACAAACACACACACAGTTTTAACTGGATGGACTTAGTCTTTATTCAATCTTACTAACTATGTAACTATGATTTGAAGTCTGAAGGAGGTCTTATGTGGCAACTGTCATAAAACCTTTCCAAGATGTTTCCAAGATGCTAGGTTTTGGCACAATCAATTATGCCAAACCTCTACGTCCATGCTAATCTCTTTATTTTATTTAATCTCTTTATTTTATTTAATCCTTATTACTATTACTATGTAACTCTTATAATGTATAAAAAATCTTCTAACACTCATCAAGAACAGATATTGTTGTGATTTCCTAATCAGCCCTCTGCTTGCCTTTTTGGGCACAGTTGAGAGAGTACAGGTCTTCGACTTATTCTTGTTGCATTTTCTAAAAATGCCATTTTCCACTTAATCTGAATATTAGAGCCAAATATACAAAATACAGCTGAAAAGGTGTCTGAGCTCATGGGGCATGGAAAGTCTAAATACGGTTATTATATCTTGAGTCCCATCTAAATAGAGTCAGAATGAGAGAGTATTACAAATAGAGAACCATAAAAGTATATCATATGACTAAGAAATCATCTATAAAATACATGTATCTGACTAAAACGAATGAGCACACATAAAGTATCTATACGTTGGTATCTACACCAAAGATAAGCATTACTAATAATCCTGTGTTCACTATCCTATACTTAAAAAAACAACCACTTTCACTGTGTCTAATTCCATATTTATTTATTTTTTAATAGAGTATAAATTATTGAATTTCTGTCAAGTATTTACTTGTGTGTGTATGTGTGCTTCCACTGGGGAGACTTTCCCTCCTTCCTGTCCATGTGATGCCCATACAAGAAATGGGGAGTGGGGTTGTCACTGGGACAGGAAGGCAAATTGTAATAGGATCTAATCTTCAATGAGCAAAAGTAAAAACTGGAGCCAGTGAAAATCAGCTAAAACATATAGTCTTTTATTAATAATAGTGACAAACAGCTATAAAAATTGAACGCATTTCAGCCTTAGCCATGACTAGGGCCTGAGGGCCGATACATGTTGGGTTTTTACTGGCTCCAATAGAGAATATGGTGCAGCGCTAGATATGCAATAAGGATCAACAATAAATAAATTAAAATTGAATACAATCAATAGAACTATTAAAAAAATCCATGGAAATGAGATAAAATATGCACAGAAAGTCCCAATATGTAAGAGTTGATAAGTTCATTCATGTAAAAACAGCCCATAGAAAGTGCACGGTGCAATGTCCTAATCCAAAAGAGTGCTCACACAATGTGAAAATCCTCCACCGGTATTGCTAGCCTCTCACCTGAAAGCTACAATAAAAACAGCATAGATTGTAACCACACACTGGCATCTGGAGACATGCACTCGGACCAGGTACAGCCACCAAGATTCCACTAAGCAATGGATGGATTCCTTATCCCCTCGATACTCAGCAGTATATGATCCACCATATAAAGTAAAAAGAAGGCAGCACCATAGCGTAATAAAGTCTCAAAACTTTATTTATAACAGGTAAAAAGACTCTTACTTGATGTCAGCAGACCAGGAGCATAAAACAATCGGTAATCTTTCTGGATAATGAGTGCAGGTGATTGCAGCACGGCTGAAAGCGAGCACGGCTCCATCCTCCGACCGGACTGCTGACTGCGGGTGACGTCACAAACTCCTCCTTCCCTCCCTTACTGGCTCCAGCCTTTACTTTTGCTCATTGAAGATTGGAGATTTTCAGAGACCTTTGAGACTTGGAGCCATGTCTTAGAAGTTTAGGAGTATGACTAACAGGAGGTGGTAGTTCTATAAACCTGTTCCAGGTTCTAACCTTCCCATCTCTACTGAAAATGCATTTTCATCTTTTCAACATAGAGAAACCCTTAAAATAATGTTCTGGTCCCAGTGAACACCTGCTAAAAATTACTATATCAATAACTCATGGACCATTAGCAGATCTTTTTAATCAATCTCTTCTAACAGGAGAGGTTCCCCATGACTTGCAGACAGCTAATTTTGTACCTATCCACAAGAAGGACAACAATGTATAAGCTGGCAATTACAGACCAGTGAGTTTAACATCAGTTGTAGTCAAGTTATTGGAATCACTCCTGAAAAGAAGGATCATTGATCACTTAAAAATACACAACTTGCTGGACCCAAAAACAGCATAGCTTTACTGAGGGAAGATCATGTCAGACTAACTTTAATTATTTTTTGAGTATATTATCAATGTTTTGGACCAGGGGGGTGCTGTGGACACTGCAAATCTTGATTTCAGCAAGGCATTTGATACAGTTCCACCTAGTGATCAAATACAAAAGTTGTACAAGCTAGGACGTAACCCTTTGGTGGCTAAGTGAATATATAGGTCTGTAGTGAGATCTCATTTAGAATACCATGTCTAGTTCTGGAAACCTCACAGGCTATCACAGGAAGGGGGGGAGGAAATAAGGGGGAATATGCAGGAATGGGAACATGTTACATGTTCCACCCTAAAAATGGGTATAACCTGTAACATGTTTCCAGAGGTGAATTTATCCTTTAAATAATGCAAAATAAAACATTTAACTCTTAGTGAATTGACCCCTAACTGGACAATGGTCAGTGGAGGGGTCCTGTGGTGCTTCTTATACGTATTTCCCAATAGGCCATAGACCTTTACTGGTTCCACGAGGCTTTCTTCAAGGCACAAGTGGTGTCATTCTGCAGTGAGGAAAAATATTTTATCTCCTAAGACTGCCGACATTCCCAAAAAGCCCCTGGGGAGACTCCTCCCAAACCATAGGCACAAGTCAGGGCGAGCCCAGAGGATATGACCAAACAGGGAAGTAAAGAAAGGGGCACACCATATTTACCCCTGCCTACATATTGTTTAGAATGCATGGATTTTATATGTATTTGATGCAAGGTTCACTGTATGCATTTTACATGTATTTGATGCAAGTGTCCTGTAAGCAGACAGACAAGAAATGGTAGAGTGGAAATAGGTGTCCTTACAGAAGGGGCATCACCAATATGGCAATGGTGACTAGTAGTCTGATGACATGGAATGGGCTAAAATGCAGTTTGTAAAAGATTCCAGCCTTCTTATTTTATACATCAAAATAACATAGAAGTGATTGGGGAACAGCAAAGACATGTTTCTTTCATTCCAAATCCTTTGGCAGGTAAAACAACTCCTCTGTATAAACTTCAACTGTGTATTTACCTGCTTGGCTGGACTTGCCCTTTAAATTGCATTTGCTTTTGCCAGATACAGTAAAAACACAGTATGCTTCCGAGTACATTGACACATCGCATGCCTCTTCACATCACCACCTGAGGGGTAAATAACACCTTACAGCAGGTATGCTATCATTTAGACATGAGGGAGAGATTCTTTTTCCTGACTTGTGCAAGTCCACAGGGACACACGGAAACATCAAAATAGACATGCTAGTAAAATTGCACTGGAAAACCAGCCGGTAGGGCTCATGAAGCCAGGTCAACAGTTAGCATATGACAGGTGAGGAGAAAAGATGAGGAGATATTTTTTTATTGAAAGTAAACCCTGTCACAATCTCCAAATATTTAAGCGTCAATGCAGTTTCGGAAACATATCTATTGTACTGAGTGTATAGTGCTGTCTTTGTTATTTTGCCTGTCACTCAAAATATGGAAGGTATTCTTTAAAGAGCTCAAGCCGTCTTTTCTGAATCCAGCTGAAAAAAAAACTTTGCTATAACAAGGTATTAGAAGCTAAGATGACTTTAAAAGGTTTTTGACTTTACCTGTACATTTATCTAATCCCTTCTTGTACCTCTTTATAATTACAAGAGAAAAGTTTTGTGTGAAGCAGGATATAGCTGTGTGTGCTATCACTCACTGAGATACCATCTCATATCTACAATTGTCCCACATGCTTTTAGTTGGGTAGCTCAGTAGAGCAGTGCCTCTTATGCCTTCATTCCCATTGTATAGCTGATCAAGTACTTTGACAATCATGACGCTAACTTATATGTCCAAAAGCTTTTAGTCACCTGACCATTACACCAATATGAGCTTGGTGTCATTCCAAAACCATGGGCAGTAATATGACTTTTGTCCTCCTCTTTGGCTTTATGAACCTCCTCTCCTATGGGAAGTCTCTTCAAAGGATTTTTTTGCATCTTTGGAAATTTGTGACAATTTAACCAATAGAACATTAGTGATGTCAGGTACTGATGTTGGATGAGAAGAACTGGTTCACCTTCGGCATTCCAGTTAATCCCAAAGGTGTTCAATAGGGTTGAGTTCAAGAATCTGTCAAGGTAACTTGAGATTCTCTACACAAAACTCATCAAACCATGTCCATAAGGACCTGGATTCTTTCACAGGATACAATCATGCTGAAACAGAAAAGGGCCTTCCCCAAATTGCCACAAAGTTGGAAGCGCATAAATATCTAAAATGTCTTATCCTTCACTTCTAAATACATATATATATATGTCATATAACATAACTCCAATAAACCAGAAGTAGATTAGCATTGATGGTCTCTGCAAGAACTTTATAGTTTTAAAGGATGAGTTCACCTTTTGTAACATGTTACGTTGTACACCCATGTTCAGAGCATGGGCCCCCGCATCCCCCACTTTGATAGCAAGCCAGGGATCCCCCCTCCCCCGCTCGCTGTCACAATCTAAAAAAATGCGGATGTGCGTGGATCCACCCGCCCAGCTGCATCAGTCATTCACACTGTTCTATGAATGTGAAAACTATAAATACCAACAGCCTTCGTGTCTATTGGTTTGTAGTTCTCAATGAACTACCAGGGTGCCGTTGAATGCTCTAGCAGTTCATTGAATCTTCCTGTGAGAGTAAAACTGTCTGCAGACAGCTATACAGACAGTCTGCAGGAATGTGGCATCACATTTACAATCAGCTACTCATGTGTATTGAAGTGCTTTACAGGCTCCTAACAAAAAAACAATAATGGGATTATGTTACATGTTCCCAGTGCTGCAGCTACTGCCCCCCTCCCTGTGGCAGCAGTATGTGGAGAAGTTACCCTCACTAGCTGCCATTGTTTAAAAAACAGTGCGGCCGCACAGGGCTATGCCCACATGACCACATTATTCAGACACACAGCCCTGTGTGTCTGAATGAACTACAAGCCCCAACATCCTTAGCGGCTGAGGGCTTGTAGTTCTCAATGAACTACCACGGCGCTGTGGTAGTACATTGAGTCTTCCTGTCAGGGAATATCAGCTTACCCGTACGGGTAAGTCGATACACTAACAGTGTGCAGGAGACCTGCATGGCATCAGTAATCTGCTGATGGCTGGTGCAATGCTTTCCAGGCTCCTGCAACAAAAAATAATAAATGCACATTTTTTTTACCTGCAACAAAATGTGCATTTATTATATTTTTTTTTTTTCAAAAAGTGAACTTATCCTTTAAAAGGCTTGTGTAAAGGGGAATGAGTAGATGCATTCAAAGCGGAGTTCCACCCAAAAGTGGAACTTCTGTTTATCTGCTTCCTCCCCCCCCCCCTCTGGTGCCACATTTGACACCTTTCGGGGGGGGGGGGACGGAAGGGGAAGGGGTACCTGTTTTTGACAAGTACCCTTCCCCACTTCTGGAGGACAGCATGGTGCAGCTCCTCAAAAATTTGGCCCCCTCCTCTTTCCCCCTGCCACCGAGCCAATTAGAATGTGCAGCACGCTTCGTGCATGCGTAGTAGGGAACCACCTGTGAAGCCGAAAAGCTTCACTGCCGGTTTCCCTCAGAACGAATGGCTGCGGCAGCACCCAGCAGCCGATCCGAAAATCGGCTGGGAAGCTGACATCGTGGGTAAGTGTCTATATATTAAAAGTCAGCAGCTACAGTATTTTTAGCTGCTGACTTTAATGTTTTTTCCCTAGCTGAAGCTGATAGCTTTAAAATTTGTTTTCTGATTTTTAGTCGGATAAAAGTTTTATTCTTGAAAACAGTCGTGAAATGACAAAAGATTTGTTTAGAGAATTCAAGCACTTGCAGTTTTTACTTAGATCATTCGCACAGCTCTGAAGAAAGATTGGTAGCTCCATAGCTCCATGCTGAGGACATTGTTGTGTAAGTAAGTAGGATAAAGCTCAGCCTTACATCTCTATATACAGCTTCATTGAGCAACAGGACATTTACACATGCCCAGTATTGCAGAAAATATATTGTCTTGCAGGCCTAACACTTAAAGGAACCCAAAAGTTTAGAGAGACTGCTGCCTAACATGAACTATTTAGCTTATAAACAGTTCATGAGCACATAGCCAGTGAGCAAGACCTCTGCTCAAGTCTGTCCTCCAAGATCCATTTTGGGAGCTGCCATCCTAACTCTCACACAGCATACATGAAATAAGAGTGTTAAATACAGTAAATATATCAGAGACTACTTGTAAAAATTAGGATGAGAAAATAAAACAGGTAATGAGGTTGACTCAGAGAATGGAAAGATTCAGTTCAATGTATATGGGTTTTATTAAAGTCCCCCTGAAACACTGCACACTGCTGAAGATCTTGAAGACTTCCTCTTGTCTTCAGGATCCAGTTAGAAATAAATTAAAAGCAGCTGAATCAGTTAGTTTGAGATGCTCTTCCCATTGGCCTACTGGAGAACTTTAACATCCTGGCACTCAACCAACACCAACCCTAATAACAAAAAAAGAAAACTAAAACAAAACTCTTTACAGCTGGTAGCTACTTGAGTGCAGAAACAAAGGTGTGTACAGTATATTGGAAATTAAAAATAAAAATAAAAAAGGTCATGAGGCATCAGGGGCAAATAGGTTGGAGGTAGACTGATAACCAAATCTTCTTTTTCTCCCATCAGTTCATCCCTCACAGTAATTACCTTTTGTTCCACCAGCCCCTCCCTATTAGACTGTAAAGTTGCAGGAGCAGGGCCCTCCTAACCCTCTTGTATTGAATTGTACTGTTGCTGTTTTGTCTCCCTTTATATTGTAAATCACTGCACAAACTGTTGCCACTATAAAAATCCTGTATAATAATATTATTAATAGTGGAAAGTTTTATGGATTGTGACCAGAGAGATACAGATACTGAATTTTTGTTACTAAAGGAGAAATCTAGAGACAGGAGGGGAGGTGACAGAATGCTAAAATAAAAACAGAGAGAGGTATGTTGGATTAACCAATTGAATACCTTACATCCATATGGTCTTAAAGGATAAGTCCAGCCAAAAACTAACTAACGCTAAACCTGTTCTTTGCCACATTCTAAGACTTTTTTATCTAACCCTGTAAAGCAAAAAATCACTGTACTTACCTTTTCTACACCGGTCTGGTCCCACGCAGATCCAGATGGATTTGTGCCTTTTTCAACCTGACTAACTATGTAATTATGATCTGTCAGCGGCATTCTTAGCGTGTAGCCGGGTGCAGGAGAGGCACTTGACAATGAAAGTCCCATAGTAAGTCTATGGGGGATGTCACTTCCCATTGAAGTTTAGTATTAGATAAGGGTAAAACTATATATTTTTTCCAATGTTTTTTCTTATATCTATTGTTTATCCACTTACCCTCTGGAAGGTTTTACCCTCTTTATGACCAGGCCATTTTTTTCTATTCAGCAGTGCGCTACTTTTCCTGCCAATTGCTTGGTCAGGCAAGGCTGTATGCACATGAAATTTATATAATTCTTTTCACACAATTGGAGCTTTCTTTTCATGGTATTTGATCACAACTGGCACATTCTGCTACACATCTTTGGTAAAAAGAAAAAAAAAAAAAAGTAAGTGTATATTATTTGGTTTGCATGAAAGTTATAGCATCTACAAACTGTTTATTTATTTTTATACTAGGAATGGCGGTGATCAGCGACATATAGTGGGATTGTGATAGTGTGGCGGGCAATCTAACACTAAATGATGTTGGCTGCGGGGTACACTAAGAGACTAACTGACAATGACATCAATAGTGACACTAATACAGTGATCAGTGATAATACTATACACTATCCCTGTACTAAAAACACTGGCCGGGAAGGGGTAAATATCTAGGGGTGATCAAGGGGTTAACTGTGTGCCTGACAATGTGTAATGTGTGCTGGTTTTAATAAGCAATCTTGTTTTTTTTCCCTGCTTTATAGGGATTAAAACAAAAAAAAAAACAGCAACATTGCCTGTCATTGTGTGGAGCTTTGTGTTTACAACTCAGAGCTCTCTTCTGTGAATGATGGAGCGGGTCGGCAGCTCCCAGCAATCAATCACTGGCCAGGACTCACTGATCTACTTGTGTTGTAACAAATCGCAGCACAGCTGGGGCAACGGGCGCAAGCACACACCCTTTACATGGAAGTGTGATAAAAACAAATTTATGCAGCGCTAGCTTCAATAAAGTGATAAGTGCTGTGATATATAAACAATATTCAATAATTTATAAAGTGCATAAAAGGATCATATACACAAAGTGCTAAGTGCTAAAAAAATATGCAATATCCAATAAATTATAAAGTGTATGTATACACATAAGTGGTTAGATATACTCCAAAAGAATGTTCAATGCTTGAAACAAAAAGTCCTTAAAGTGATCCAATTAAGGTGCCAAGGTGCCAAAAAATAATTCAGGTGCTTGCAAAGTGACAAGGTGCCCCTCAAGGTTCCCCACTCACCAGATTGCAGATAAATTAAGACCCTCAAGATTATTGCACATTGCCCAGGATCTTTAAGGACCAGAACTTCTCCTGTGTAGCCTTCACACTTGTTGGGTCAGCTTCCGCAAGCATGTAAGAAGATAAAGCATATACAAGGAACTCGTGTTGATTACATATAAGATACGTGATCCAGCGCACAGTAGCCACCCTGCCGTAGTAAATGTATGTGGTGTGGCCCATAAGTGGATATTTTCACTCTTCTTTCAAACTTAGTTGATGATAATAATAAAAATTAGTTATGCTTTCGAGCAGGAGATCTATTATCTAATTAAGGCACACAACTGTGTAACAGTATCTTGTGTGTGTACTGTATATATAGCAGACTAATGGCTCATACACACTATAAGAAAATCAAGCAAATATTTTACTCTGAGAAACGATCGTACAATTTTCTCAAAGTGTGTACACAACTTTTGACAGCCGATTCTGATCTTCCAAATGAAAATTTCCAAAGAAACAAACTTCAAAATTTTTCTCTTATGGGTACAGAACAAACAATTTTTGTTTTAATGTGTACCATTTTCATACAAGAAATTTTAAATATGAAACACTGCGCATGATCAAAAACAATAAACAAAAAAAAAAGCCTTTGTCGTATGAGAATTTTTCATACATTATTTCTACTGTACACTCGGCTCCGACTTCCTGTGACACATTGAGGAAAACTGACGGATCATTCGACCAATTTTCCTATAATGTGTACCCAGCTTTATGCTGGCCAAACAAAGTTAGAAGATTGTTAGAGAAAAACGGTCAGATGCTAGTTGATGTTCACATACAGCTTGAAACTGTACAGTCTCTTGGTTTTTTGGGTTTTATATGAGATGAGATTGAATTTTCAAGTAAAGATATTGCAATATGTGGAAATTGCATCCTCATTTTCTTGATATATACATGTTTAAATATATTATCAATTCATAAACTTTTAAAACAAAAAGATGAAACAAAGAACCATTTTAGATATCCAGTTTCAAGGATTTGTAAGGGGGCACAAGAAGAAATTCACATGGTGCACATTTTCTCTTGTCCTATGAAGTGCTTTGTTAAGTAGCGTACTTAGAGCTGAGATATTATTATGAATATATATTTCACATTAAGATGATTGTCTCCAGGGATTTTCCATTTAAGGCAATTCATTCATATTCAAAGTGAATTACAGCCATATTGGTGATTATACCTTTCCAGTGGCTTGAATCTTTAGAAAGTGAAGAATTCCAGCTCCGATTATCCATTTTTAATTCATTACAATTAATTAGTCATTATTGCAAATTGCAATCAGACACATGAAGTACTTAACCAACATTGTTCTATAATGAAACACCTGAAAAAGATGTTTTTGTAAAATCTTGAAATTTGTTGTATCTCTTTGCAGTGTTGAATTACTAAGAAGATAATGTACCCTTACAGTGGTTTTTAAGGTATTTTAAAAGTCAGTGTGGTGTTCATAAAAAATGCATGGGACTGCCATTTACACCAGATGCAGTCAAACGCATTTTTAAAAGCAATATTAGTATGCAAGGAATATGAATGTAGTTCAATGATTCATGATTACACAATTGCAGTGCTTTTGTGTCTATGTTAAAAAAAGTACAGCATGCTGCCCAGCAAATGCACGTATTTGAAAAACAAGCCCCTACAGAACAATGAACACCTACAGGTCATAGATTATGCAATTTTCTTTCCTGCAATCATTTGCAATTTTCTTTCCTGCAACCATGGGTCGCAGGAAAGAAAATCTCCCAATTCCCCTATCACCACAGTCAGCGTTGATGGAGGATATGTGTTCTCCTAGCTGGGATTGCAGCTATTGCAATGTATACAATCTGGCTGCCCATAAATAGTTTGAATCTCAGCCACTCCCTGCTGAACCAGTCAAGATTTAAACCATCAATGGCCGGCTTAAGTAAAAAACCTGGAGGCAGGGTCTCTAAAGCACATTGTTCATGACTAGTGTTGAGCGAACACGGACTGTATTATTCGTGTTCGTACCGAATAATTGGATTTTTTGTACCCGAACACGGACACGGACACTTTACTGTATGTTCGGGTAAAAATCCGTGTTCGGTCGTTTTATTTCCGGGTTTTGCATGCTTTGGCGCTCTTTTCATGGCGGGCTTTCAACAGCCAATCAACAATCGTTTAACTGGTGTGCCTTAAGCCATCCCAGCCATGCCTGCAAATGTCTCAGTAGCTGTGATTGGCCGTCTGAAGCATGTGACCAAGTCTTTATAAGTTCGAGGCAGCCGCAGCGGCGTCATTATGCTGCTTAGATTCAGGGACAGAGAGCACACATCAACGTGCTGGCTGCTGATTAGGGAAAGATAGGCAGGAAAAAACCATTTGTGTCCGGATAGAATTGAGGGACAGGTCGGAGTGTTTAGGCAGGGCGAGTTGTAGGCATTTTAGGGATAGAGTCTGCTGAATTATATAGGGTCAGTGTCTTCTACAAACTACAATCGATATTGCTGTGTGGGGGGTGGGGTGAATCTGCACTCAATCCTGATCTACGATCTCTTCTCAATCCTGTTAGGGACAGAGTCTGCTGAATTTTAGGGAAACTGTGTTCTACAAACTACAATCGATATTGCTGTGTGGGGGGTGGGGTGAATCTGCACTCAATCCTGATCTACGATCTCTTCTCAATCCTGTTAGGGACAGAGTCTGCTGAATTTTAGGGAAACTGTGTTCTACAAACTACAATCGATATTGCTGTGTGGGGGGTGGGGTGAATCTGCACTCAATCCTGATCTACGATCTCTTCTCAATCCTGTTAGGGACAGAGTCTGCTGAATTTTAGGGAAACTGTGTTCTACAAACTACAATCGATATTGCTGTGTGGTGTGGGATTGGAGATAGGCAGGTGTCAGTGATCCACATCCATTTTTCTGTGTGTGAGCTGCAGTGAACACAATCTTTTTGGGCTGCAGTGAACACAATCTTTTTGGGCTGCAGTGAACACAATCTTTTTGGGCTGCAGTGAACACAATCTTTTTGGGCTGCAGTGAACACAATCTTTTTGGGCTGCAGTGAACACAATCTTTTTGGGGTGCAGTGAACAAAATCTTTTTGGGGTGCAGTGAACACAATCCTTTTTGGTGTGCAGTGAACACAATCTTTGTGGGGTGCAGTGAACAAAATCCTTTGTGGGGTGCAGTGAACACAATCTTTTTGGGGTGCAGTGAACAAAATCCTTTTTGGGGTGCAGTGAACAACATCCTTTTTGGGGTGCAGTGAACACAATCTTTTTGGGGTGCAGTGAACAAAATCCTTTGTGGGGTGCAGTGAACACAATCTTTTTGGGGTGCAGTGAACACAATCTTTTTGGGGTGGAGTGAACAACATCCTTTTTGGGGTGCAGTGAACAAAATCCTTTTTGGGGTGCAGTGAACAAAATCATTTTTGGGGTGCAGTGAACACAATCTTTTTGGGGTGCAGTGAACACAATCTTTGTGGGGTGCAGTGAACACAATCTTTTTGGGGTGGAGTGAACAACATCCTTTTTGGGGTGCAGTGAACAACATCCTTTTTGGGGTGCAGTGAACACAATCTTTTTGGGGTGCAGTGAACACAATCTTTGTGGGGTACAGTGAACAGAATCTTTGTGGGGTGCAGTGAACAAAATCTTTGGGGGGTACAGTGAACACAATCTTTGTGAGGTGCAGTGAACACAATCTTTGTGGGGTGCAGTGAACACAATCATTGTGGGGTGCAGTGAACTCAATCTTTGTGGGGTACAGTGAACACAATCTCATACTGAAGGTTTGAGGGTGCTGCCTGTTCCATACTCCCCCTACTCCTCATCTAGCCTTTTAGGGGTACAAACAATAGTAATTGGGGCCTAGTGTGGTTGTGTACGTGTGATATACATACACTTTTTTGGGATCATATTTTCTATTCCGCTATTTAATCAAAAACCTTTGGGGATCAGTTAAATTGGGGGATAGTCTGTGTTGGTACGTGTGAGAGAGATCCACCTTTCCAAGTTGTTGGGGTTCATCTCATACTTCTGAAGGTTTGAGGGTGCTGCCTGTTCCATACTCCCCCCTACTCCTAGCCTTTTAGGGGTACAAACAATAGTAATTGGGGCCTAGTGTGGTTGTGTACGTGTGATATACATACACTTTTTTGGGATCATATTTTCTATTCCGCTATTTAATCAAAAACCTCTGGGGATCAGTTAAATTGGGGGATAGTCTGTGTTGGTACGTGTGAGAGAGATCCACCTTTCCAAGTTGTTGGGGTTCATCTCATACTTCTGAAGGTTTGAGGGTGCTGCCTGTTCCATACTCCCCCTACTCCTAGCCTTTTAGGGGTACAAACAATAGTAATTGGGGCCTAGTGTGGTTGTGTACGTGTGATATACATACACTTTTTTGGGATCATATTTTCTATTCCGCTATTTAATCAAAAACCTTTGGGGATCAGTTAAATTGGGGGATAGTCTGTGTTGGTACGTGTGAGAGAGATCCACCTTTCCAAGTTGTTGGGGTTCATCTCATACTTCTGAAGGTTTGAGGGTGCTGCCTGTTCCATACTCCCCCTACTCCTAGCCTTTTAGGGGTACAAACAATAGTAATTGGGGCCTAGTGTGGTTGTGTACGTGTGATATACATACACTTTTTTGGGATCATATTTTCTATTCCGCTATTTAATCAAAAACCTCTGGGGATCAGTTAAATTGGGGGATAGTCTGTGTTGGTACGTGTGAGAGAGATCCACCTTTCCAAGTTGTTGGGGTTCATCTCATACTTCTGAAGGTTTGAGGGTGCTGCCTGTTCCATACTCCCCCCTACTCCTAGCCTTTTAGGGGTACAAACAATAGTAATTGGGGCCTAGTGTGGTTGTGTACGTGTGATATACATACACTTTTTTGGGATCATATTTTCTATTCCGCTATTTAATCAAAAACCTTTGGGGATCAGTTAAATTGGGGGATAGTCTGTGTTGGTACGTGTGAGAGAGATCCACCTTTCCAAGTTGTTGGGGTTCATCTCATACTTCTGAAGGTTTGAGGGTGCTGCCTGTTCCATACTCCCCCTACTCCTAGCCTTTTAGGGGTACAAACAATAGTAATTGGGGCCTAGTGTGGTTGTGTACGTGTGATATACATACACTTTTTTGGGATCATATTTTCTATTCCGCTATTTAATCAAAAACCTCTGGGGATCAGTTAAATTGGGGGATAGTCTGTGTTGGTACGTGTGAGAGAGATCCACCTTTCCAAGTTGTTGGGGTTCATCTCATACTTCTGAAGGTTTGAGGGTGCTGCCTGTTCCATACTCCCCCCTACTCCTAGCCTTTTAGGGGTACAAACAATAGTAATTGGGGCCTAGTGTGGTTGTGTACGTGTGATATACATACACTTTTTTGGGATCATATTTTCTATTCCGCTATTTAATCAAAAACCTTTGGGGATCAGTTAAATTGGGGGATAGTCTGTGTTGGTACGTGTGAGAGAGATCCACCTTTCCAAGTTGTTGGGGTTCATCTCATACTTCTGAAGGTTTGAGGGTGCTGCCTGTTCCATACTCCCCCTACTCCTAGCCTTTTAGGGGTACAAACAATAGTAATTGGGGCCTAGTGTGGTTGTGTACGTGTGATATACATACACTTTTTTGGGATCATATTTTCTATTCCGCTATTTAATCAAAAACCTTTGGGGATCAGTTAAATTGGGGGATAGTCTGTGTTGGTACGTGTGAGAGAGATCCACCTTTCCAAGTTGTTGGGGTTCATCTCATACTTCTGAAGGTTTGAGGGTGCTGCCTGTTCCATACTCCCCCTACTCCTAGCCTTTTAGGGGTACAAACAATAGTAATTGGGGCCTAGTGTGGTTGTGTACGTGTGATATACATACACTTTTTTGGGATCATATTTTCTATTCCGCTATTTAATCAAAAACCTCTGGGGATCAGTTAAATTGGGGGATAGTCTGTGTTGGTACGTGTGAGAGAGATCCACCTTTCCAAGTTGTTGGGGTTCATCTCATACTTCTGAAGGTTTGAGGGTGCTGCCTGTTCCATACTCCCCCCTACTCCTAGCCTTTTAGGGGTACAAACAATAGTAATTGGGGCCTAGTGTGGTTGTGTACGTGTGATATACATACACTTTTTTGGGATCATATTTTCTATTCCGCTATTTAATCAAAAACCTTTGGGGATCAGTTAAATTGGGGGATAGTCTGTGTTGGTACGTGTGAGAGAGATCCACCTTTCCAAGTTGTTGGGGTTCATCTCATACTTCTGAAGGTTTGAGGGTGCTGCCTGTTCCATACTCCCCCTACTCCTAGCCTTTTAGGGGTACAAACAATAGTAATTGGGGCCTAGTGTGGTTGTGTACGTGTGATATACATACACTTTTTTGGGATCATATTTTCTATTCCGCTATTTAATCAAAAACCTTTGGGGATCAGTTAAATTGGGGGATAGTCTGTGTTGGTACGTGTGAGAGAGATCCACCTTTCCAAGTTGTTGGGGTTCATCTCATACTTCTGAAGGTTTGAGGGTGCTGCCTGTTCCATACTCCCCCTACTCCTAGCCTTTTAGGGGTACAAACAATAGTAATTGGGGCCTAGTGTGGTTGTGTACGTGTGATATACATACACTTTTTTGGGATCATATTTTCTATTCCGCTATTTAATCAAAAACCTCTGGGGATCAGTTAAATTGGGGGATAGTCTGTGTTGGTACGTGTGAGAGAGATCCACCTTTCCAAGTTGTTGGGGTTCATCTCATACTTCTGAAGGTTTGAGGGTGCTGCCTGTTCCATACTCCCCCCTACTCCTAGCCTTTTAGGGGTACAAACAATAGTAATTGGGGCCTAGTGTGGTTGTGTACGTGTGATATACATACACTTTTTTGGGATCATATTTTCTATTCCGCTATTTAATCAAAAACCTTTGGGGATCAGTTAAATTGGGGGATAGTCTGTGTTGGTACGTGTGAGAGAGATCCACCTTTCCAAGTTGTTGGGGTTCATCTCATACTTCTGAAGGTTTGAGGGTGCTGCCTGTTCCATACCCCCCCTACTCCTCATCTAGCCTTTTAGGGGTACAAACAATAGTAATTGGGGCCTAGTGTGGTTGTGTACGTGCGAGATACATACACTTTTTTTGATCATATTTCCTATTCCGCTATTCAATAAAAACCTTTGAGGATCAATTGAATTGCGGGATAGTCTGTGTCGGTACGTGTGAGAGAGATCCACCTTTCCAAGTTGTTGGGGTTCATCTCATACTTCTGAAGGTTTGAGGGTGCTGCCTGTTCCATACCCCCCCTACTCCTCATCTAGCCTTTTAGGGGTACAAACAATAGTAATTGGGGCCTAGTGTGGTTGTGTACGTGCGAGATACATACACTTTTTTTGATCATATTTCCTATTCCGCTATTCAATAAAAACCTTTGGGGATCAATTAAATTGCGGGATAGTCTGTGTCGGTACGTGTGAGATCCACCTTTCCAAGTTTTTGGGGTTCATCTCATACTTCTGAAGCTTTGAGGGTGCTGCCTGTTCCATACTCCTCCTCCTCCTCATCCATCCTTTTAGGTGTACAAACAATAGTAATTGGGGCCTAGTGTGCTTCTGTACGTGTGAGATACATACACATTTTTTGATCATATTTCCTATTCCGCTATTCAATAAAAACCTTTGGGGATCAATTAAATTGCGGAATAGTCTGTGTCGGTACGTGTGAGATCCACCTTTCCAAGTTTTTGGGGTTCATCTCATACTTCTGAAGCTTTGAGGGTGCTGCCTGTTCCATACTCCTCCTCCTCCTCATCCATCCTTTTAGGTGTACAAACAATAGTAATTGGGGCCTAGTGTGCTTCTGTACGTGTGAGATACATACACATTTTTTGATCATATTTCCTATTCCGCTATTCAATAAAAACCTTTGGGGATCAATTAAATTGCGGAATAGTCTGTGTCGGTACGTGTGAGATCCACCTTTCCAAGTTTTTGGGGTTCATCTCATACTTCTGAAGCTTTGAGGGTGCTGCCTGTTCCATACTCCTCCTCCTCCTCATCCATCCTTTTAGGTGTACAAACAATAGTAATTGGGGCCTAGTGTGTTTCTGTACGTGCGAGATACATACACTTTTTTTGATCATATTTCCTATTCCGCTATTCAATAAAAACCTTTGGGGATCAATTAAATTGCGGGATAGTCTGTGTCGGTACGTGTGAGATCCACCTTTCCAAGTTTTTGGGGTTCATCTCATACTTCTGAAGCTTTGAGGGTGCTGCCTGTTCCATACTCCTCCTCCTCCTCATCCATCCTTTTAGGTGTACAAACAATAGTAATTGGGGCCTAGTGTGTTTCTGTACGTGTGAGATACATACACTTTTTTTGATCATATTTCCTATTCCGCTATTCAATAAAAACCTTTGGGGATCAATTGAATTGCGGGATAGTCTGTGTCGGTACGTGTGAGAGAGATCCACCTTTCCAAGTTGTTGGGGTTCATCTCATACTTCTGAAGGTTTGAGGGTGCTGCCTGTTCCATACCCCCCCTACTCCTCATCTAGCCTTTTAGGGGTACAAACAATAGTAATTGGGGCCTAGTGTGGTTGTGTACGTGCGAGATACATACACTTTTTTTGATCATATTTCCTATTCCGCTATTCAATAAAAACCTTTGAGGATCAATTGAATTGCGGGATAGTCTGTGTCGGTACGTGTGAGAGAGATCCACCTTTCCAAGTTGTTGGGGTTCATCTCATACTTCTGAAGGTTTGAGGGTGCTGCCTGTTCCATACTCCCCCTACTCCTCATCTAGCCTTTTAGGGGTACAAACAATAGTAATTGGGGCCTAGTGTGGTTGTGTACGTGTGATATACATACACTTTTTTTGGATCATATTTTCTATTCCGCTATTCAATAAAAACCTTTCTAGGGCAAGATCTTAAATTACAGAAATATGAGGAGACCGTCAAATAAGGGCCGTGGCCTGGGTCGTGGTGCTGCTGGTAGAGCTCCTGTTGCAAGGAGAGGACATGGTCGATCTGTGCCAGCTACACGCACAAGTGAAACACCTTCCTCAAGTGTGAGTAGGCGACAGAACCTGCATCAGTATTTGGTAGGGCATCAAACGCCCCTAGAAGTGATGAGGCCAGAACAAGTTGAGGCGATAGTAGATTGGTTTGCTGCTGACAGTGCCTCCAGTTCCTTCACATTGTCTCCCACCCAGTCTACTGCAGAAAGGTCAGAGTTGGCACCTGCAGCCAATGTCCAACCGTCTTTCACCTCACCCCCTTGCAAATCAGGCCAGCAGTCTGAGCCCCAAGCCATACAGCAGTCTCTTATTCTTTTTGAGGACTCTGTCAGCAGGGTTTCCCAGGGCCATCCACCTAGCCCTGCCCCAGAAGTGGAAGAGATTGAGTGCAGCGATGCCCAACCACTTATTCCTCAAGATGAGTACATGCAAGGATCATCGCAGCACGTCTCCGATGATGACGAAACGCAGGTGCCAACTGCTGCGGCGTTCAGCATTGTGGAGACCGACAAGGAGGGCAGGGGTGAAGACTGGGTGGAAGATGATGTGGAGGACGATGAGGTCCTCGACCCCACATGGAATGAACGTCATGCAGGTGAACTGAGTAGTTTGGAGGAAGAGGCGGTGGTCGCACAGAGCCACCAGCACAGCAGAAGAGGGAGCAGGGTGCAGAAGCGGAGCGGCCGTGCCCTAGACACTACGCCCGCTACTGCCCAACGCAGCAAGGGAACGAGCGCACCAAAGTCAGCTCAAAGGAGTTCTCTAGCGTGGAAGTTCTTTAGAAAATGTGCTGATGACAGGACACGAGTGGTTTGCACCCTGTGCAATCAGAGCTTGAAGCGAGGCATGAACCTTCTCAACCTGAGCACAACCTGCATGATCAGGCATCTAAGTGCAAAGCACGAGCTGCAGTGGAGTACACACCTTCAAAACCAAGAAACGTCTCTGGCTCATCCTGCTTCCTCTTCTGCTGCAGTCTCGGCCGCTCCAGCCACATCTGTAGTGATACCGGCACCTGCCACCCCGCAAACAGACGATCTGTCAGCAACACCACCACCTGGGTCACCAACAACCATCTCCACAATGTCCCGTGGAAGCGTTCAGCTTTCCATCTCCCAAACACTTGAGAGGAAGAGGAAGTACCCCCCTACCCACCCGCGATCCCTGGCCCTGAATGCCAGCATTTCAAAATTATTGGCCTTTGAAATGCTGTCATTCCGTCTGGTGGAGACGCACAGTTTTAAAAACCTTATGTCGGTGGCTGTCCCACAGTACGTCGTGCCCAGCCGCCACTACTTTTCCAGGCAAGCCATCCCTTCCCTGCACAACCAAGTGGGGGAAAAAATCAGGTGTGCACTGCGCAACGCCATCTGTGCCAAGGTCCACCTAACTACGGATACGTGGACCAGTAAGCACGGTCAGGGGCGTTATATCTCCCTAACGGCACACTGGGTAAATGCAGTGGCGGATGGGCCTGAGGCGGATAGCAATTTGGCGCATGTCCTTCCACCACCGAGGATTGCAGGGCGCTTCAGTTTGCCTCCTGTTCCTAACTCCTCCTACTCCGCTTCCTCATCCTCTACCGCCTCCTCATCCGGACAGCGTAACACCTTCACCACCAACTTCAGCACGGCCAGGGGTAAACGACAGCAGGCAGTTTTACAACTTGCCTGTTTGGGGGACAAACCACACACCGCGCAGGAGTTGTGGAGGAGCATGGAACAGCAGACAAATGAGTGGTTGCTGCCAGCGAGCCTCAAGCCCGGCCTGGTGGTGTGCGATAACGGGCGAAATCTCATAGCAGCTCTGGGCCTAGCCGGTTTGACGCACATCCCTTGCCTGGCGCATGTGCTGAATTTGGTGGTGCAGAGGTTCCTTAAAAACTACCCCGATATGTCAGAGCTGCTGCAGAAAGTGCGGGCCGTTTGTGCGCACTTTCGGCGTTCTCACCCTGCTGCTGCTCGCCTGGCAGCGCTGCAGCGTAACTTCGGCCTTCCCGCTCACCGCCTCATATGTGACGTGCCCACAAGGTGGAACTCCACCTTGCACATGCTGGAAAGACTGTGCGAGCAGCAGCAGGCCATAGTGGAGTTTCAGCTGCAGCACGCACGCGTGAGTCGCTCTGCGGAACAGCACCACTTCACCACCAATAACTGGGCCTCCATGCGAGACCTGTGTGCCTTGTTGCGCTGTTTTGAGTACTCCACCAACATGGCCAGTGGCAATGACGCCGTTCTCAGCTTAACTATCCCACTTCTATGCCTCCTTGAAAAAACAATTCGGGCGATGATGGAAGAGGATGTGGCACAGGATGAGGAGGAGGAGGAGGATGAAGAGGTAACATTTCCAAGGCTTTCAGGGCAGTCATTCGCAAGGGGCTCCGAGGGTGGGTTCCTGCACACGCAAACGCCAGGGACGCAATTGTCCAGCAGGGGCACAGTTCTGGAGGATGAGGAGGATGAGGAGGAGGAGGAGCTGGAGGAGGAGATGGAACCATGTTCACAGCAGGGTGGCACCCAGGCCAGCTCATGGCCATCACTGGTGCGTGGCTGGGGGGATACAGAGGACACGGACCATACACCTCCCACAGAGGACAGCCTTTCGTCGCCTCTGGGCAGCCTGGCACACATGAGCGATTACATGCTGCAGTGTCTCCACAACGACCGCCGAGTTGCCCACATTCTAACTTGTGCTGATTACTGGGTGGCCACGCTGCTGGATCCCCGTTACAAGGACAACGTACCGTCCTTAATTCACTCACTGGAGCGCGATCGCAAGATGCGCGAGTACAAGCGCACGCTGGTAGACGCCATGCTGCTGGCATTCCCATCTGACAGCGGGGCCACAGTGGAAGCACAAGGCAGAGGAGGAGGAGGAGGAGGTCGCCAACGCAACCAGGGCACCGCCAGCACCTCAGAAGGCAGGGTTAGCATGGCCGAAATGTGGAAAAGCTTTGTCAGCACGCCACAACAAACAGCAGCACCAGCAGCTCAGATGGAACGTCTTAGCAGGAGGCAGCATTTTACCAACATGGTGGAGCAGTATGTGTGCACACGCCTACATGTAGTGAATGACGGGTCTGCCCCCTTCAACTTCTGGGTCTCCAAATTGGGCACATGGCCTGAGCTTGCCCTTTACGCCTTGGAGGTGCTGGCGTGCCCTGCAGCCAGTGTATTATCTGAACGGGTATTTAGCACGGCTGGGGGCGTTATAACAGACAAGCGCAGCCGCCTGTCCAGAGACAATGTGGACAAGCTCACGTTCATTAAAATGAACCAGGCATGGATCCCACGGGACTTTTCCGTACCTTATGCAGAATAGCAATGGATACCGACCTTACCCACCCATTGTTCCATTTTTGCTCTTTCTCACTCTTTTGGGGTGTACCCTCATTTAAAATTTGTGAAAAGAAGCAGTGTTGGCTACCTCGTCCTCCTCCTCAGGGCCAGATTAATGTAGGGTCTATTGGAGCTGCAGCTCCAGGCCCCTACCTTTTATATAGGCCCCGGGTTGGCCATATTCACTGTTACCGCTCTTCTGTCACTTGTAAACACAGAAGTCTGGCTTCTATGCTCGCTTCCCCAGGCAGCACCCTCAGAACCTCCCCACACAGCGTGAAGGCCGGACAAGGAGGGACAGTTGGCGATGCATGGATGTGTTTATGGGCTTCAGAGACAGCATCCCATGTTGAATTAGGCATGCATGGCTGCACCCTTCCTCCTCTGGGTGCATGGCAAGGCACGGCCCTAAGGCCCTTCAAAATCCTCAGCACCAAGCCCATGATGCTGTTAATCCGGCCCTGGTCCTCCTCCACCGCCGCTTCCACCTACACCGCCCATAGGTGTGCGCAGCCTATTGCATTAAGGTGTGCACCCCAAAGTTGAAATACACATGCATGTGTTTGCCAGCAGGGAGAGTAATGTATCGGGGCCATGTACCTGTAGGCAAGGAGAAATAGAGCAGAGCAGGTCCCAGGGAGATCTTTCCCATCTCCTCACTGGCAATGCTATGTGCCCTAGGTGATTAGGGTGTGCCCAGGCACACCCAGCACACCCTGTGCGCACGCCTATGTCACCGCCACATCCACCACCACCTCAACCTCCCTCCTACTCCATATGGGCCTCGTCCTTCAGAGATGAAGAAGAACATTGTTTTATTTTTCTGTTTTTTTTTGTTGTTTTAAGTTATTTCCCTATCCACATTTGTTTGCAGAGCACTTGCCATGCTCTTAATTACGTTTTGCTGCCATTTGCAGCACTCTAGCCCTTTCCTTTGGTGTTTTAGAGCCATTTTAGTGCCTTAAAGTTCGGGTCCCCATTGACTTCAATGGGGTTCGGTGTCCGGGAAAAGTTCGGTAAAAGTCCGGGACACGGACCCGGACTTTTTTTTAAAGTTCGGCCGAACCCGTCGAACACGGACATCTAGGTGTCCGCTCAACCCTATTCATGACCCCTTTTTACCCTTGATTGTTGCTGCCTTGATCCATTAAGTCCGTAGACACAGCCTACCCCCTCTGGAATATGTGCATGACAGCTACTTGTGCCGGCTGACTCGGCTGCTCTTCACCATCTTCACAGTTATGCTGCCCTTTGTTTACCCACATGTAAGCATGCTTTTATGCATTTAATAAATGATACATGCTCCCATTGATGTTAGCGCTGTAGCCCCCTTTGTTTTCCATATGTCACTAAGAATTCCCAGACTTGATGAGCGGTGCTGCACCACAATCTGAGCCATCATCCATCCATCCATCCCCACTCACATCCTTTCTTGTCACATATCCTGTCTTGACTTCTACCAAAGCTGCTGATTGAAGTATCTCATCCTGATCCACCCCACTGGAATCAAGACTCCATAGGAGCGCAAAAAGACTTTTTACTTTCCAGTATCTCCTCAGCCCCCTGGCACTGGCTCCTGCCAACCCTTTAGGATTTAGAAAAAAAAGAGGTGAATAAGGGCTTCCTGATCATGTGATCACTGTGATTGACTGTCACATGAGCGGGAGCACCCCTCATAATTTCCCAATCATAAACAGTGACAGAGAAACAGGGATGAGTGGGTGCCAAGGAGGCTGGAGAAACAGGCTAAAGAAAGACCTGGTGGCCCATCATCGGGGGGTAATTGCAAGAACTTTGAAAAAACAGCCAGCTCCCAATGACAGTGGAGAGGAAGATTGTGACTCAGGTTCTGGGGTGCATCAGCAGTGCAGCAGATACCAAAAGATCAATGCTGGAATTAATGGACATATAAGTACATATATTATGTACAACTCAGCAAGAATAAAAGATAAGATGGATCGGAAAAAAAATTAAAGCATGGAAAGTTCTTCTTTAAAGTGGTTATAAAGCCTCAAGGTTTTTTTTTTTACCTTAATGCAGTCTATGCATTAAGGTAATAAACCTTCTATGTCACAGACTCACCCCCTCACCCCCCTTATACTTACCTGAACCCCATCATGATGCAGCGCTGTGCATGAGAGCTGCGGCTCTCCTAGCTTTGTCCCTCCTCCCTCCCTCCTCATTGTCAATCAAACCCAGTGACAAGTGAGTGGCAGTGGAGCTCGGGAGTGAGCCTGCATGAGTGCCTTCATGGGAATCGGCTCCCTATTGCGGGCACCAGCAAGAGAGAAGGAGCCAAGAGTCCTGGCGGGGGCCCTGAGAAGAGAAGGATCGGGCCGCTATGTGCAGTTCTATTGCACAGAGCAGGTTAGTATAGACATGTTTGTTATAAAAAAAAATAAAAAAAATTGTACAACCACTTTAAGGTATGTATAGAGTTATAATACCTTGCCTGGTCAAGCTACTTATAGTAGAATCTGAAAGTATTCATAAAATAATGACCACTCTGCAACGTACTACAAGACTGGTTTTGAAGATGAATCAATGAACTTGGTCTTGGTTTTCTCAACTGATCATTTTCTACCAAGCTAAGCCCCCACTGGGTGGGTCACTTTACTCCCCCCCAACCTCCTCATTTGGCAAAATATTTTTACCGTTGGATGTAGGTGATCCAGTTGTTTATGTTTTTGGAAGATTTGGAAAAAGATCTTTCCGAGTGTTCTGTTTCAAATGTTGCTTTATGCAAAGACACCTCCTTAGACCCTGTCTGAATAGACAGTATGGTCACCTACTGACTTGGCACCATCCTCAGGTACCTTAACTATTCAATAAGACACGGATGTTGAATCTGAAGCAATTTTACTTCTTACAAGTGCATTACAGATTACATTTTTCCAGTTCATTTAGGTGTAAGACAACAATGACTTTCCTAAGCTCGATCTCTGTGAAGTACTAACACTGACTGAAGGAACATGAAAGAAACATAGAGGGTCTATCTAAAGCCCCGTACACACGTACCGATGGTCGGCTTACAAATGTTCCTCTTTTCTCCCCGGGATGTCGGTGTCTGCTGAAAAGTGCAAAGACAGCACAAGGACAGCACAAGAATTTTGTCCGCCGACTGCAGAAGTGATGTCATGTAATGGTTAACTTTCCCTGTGTTTTCTATTTTCTGAGCATGCCCAGTCTTGCAAATCTGCGGTCTGTCGGCCGAATTGTGTACTGACAGGCGAACAATCGTCCGTTCTGGTGTCGGCATACAAATATTTTCATGTTTGCACGAAAGACTTTTGTCCGCGGATTGTGCGCAGACATCTGTCGGAGGCACCATACTAACACGCGTACAATCGGCAGATCCTTCGTCCACCGACGTTTGTATGCCGACGATCGGTACGTGTGTACGGGCCTTAAGAGTAAACTAACCTGCGCTAAACAGGAGGGGATGACAAAGGGAGATACCAAATCACATAAGTAAACACATTATAATGTCCCAAAACTAGTCCAAGATGTCAGCATACATCAAACAAAGACAAACTGATACGGTTCAATATAACCAAGAAGGATTAAATATAAGTGAAACAGAACGAGTAATTCATCTGCTGTCTAGAGATAAAACAGAAGCAATAAGCTCCAGCCAACAAAAAAAAAAAAACTCTGAATCCGGGAATAAAACTTCACACTGTAACAAAGAGCAAAACTGAAGCAACTAGGGAAGCAATAGAGCTGGCAATCAGCCTATAGATACTAAGGTAGCAACATGCAAAATGCATGAAGCACATTTAAACAAACACTACATATAATATTCTGCTCACTCTCCAATTTAGACTGCAATTCTGCAAATATTCATTTATCAGATTAAATTTAACAAAAGTCCTAATTTGTTCCAGGTGAGAAGGAAACATAAAACATGAACATGCTGGCACATAAGCTATATCAGACATTACAAAAGGCAACATTCTGGGTAGAAGGGGATATAGAAGCAGGTGAAGTGGCATTCCTCATGTAATACATGCCATTTCACGGTATTTGAAGCAATAATCCAAAATGTTTCTTTCTGTAGCAGGTTTTTCATTTTGTTTTAGTGAGCCTGTTATTAATCTGTTCTTGCAAAAAGCCCCTTTTTAATCTGATACTAAGTGCTTGAAATTACTAAAATGCTTAGCTGCTGATCTGAACAGCTTGAGCAGATGCAAAAATTGTTTATCATTTTCTTTCTTTAGGCCAACCTCTGCATGTAAAAAAAATGATAAACTCTCTGCTGCTTAACCCCCAGTATCCTCACCCTTTTGTGCAAATAGACAGAGCTCCTTGTTCCCCCACCAATATGTAACATCACAGAGCGGCACACAGAGGGTCATGATTCGTCACGATTTAAAAGTTACATCTTTAGTCCTAACACTTAAAGCGGAGTTCCGGGCACAAAATCGATATTTTTTTTGTGCCCGTCCGCTAGTTCTGCATCACCTGAAAAGGAATTGGATAGTTAGGTTTTTTTTTTTAAAAAACTCACCTTGTAATTGAAGATCGTAAATACTCACCTCAGGGTACTTCCTCCCTCAGCGCCGCATCTCTGCTGTCACTTCCTGTCTCGCGATGATTCCTGGGAGCTGAACGTCATCGCTCCCAGGAATCAATGCGACGGCACCAGCCCCGCTCGTCACTTCCGGGCGACGCCGCATTCCCCTGCTAAACAGCTTCTGGGCATGCCCAGAAGCTGTTTAGGAATGCGGTGCCGCACCGGAAGTGACGAGAGGGGCCGGTGCAGGCGCATTCTGGGAGAAGACGCGGAAGAAGACGCAGAAGAGGACCGCGCCGGCTTCAGCTGCCCACAAGAGAGATGGAAACGCTGTGGAAGAAATTTTATAAGTAAGTATTTCTTCTAAAAGGTAAGTGCGAACCGGGACAGATCAGAGGCTAGCCATTGTGGAATGTGCTAGCCCTGACTGTCCCGGGGGTATGTTTGTTAAAAAATGACTTCTGTGCCCAGAACTCCGCTTAAAGGCATTTCTGCCCAATGTGGGCCTTAACCGTAGCAGCATTATATGCTATGATTAAAGCCCACATAGGGCAAAAAAACATTAGCATTGGGACTAAAGATGCAACTTTTTAATCGTGACAAGTAAAGAGATTTTGTGTTGCTCGGGACTTGTGTCACCCTGTGATATTACAGAAGGGTTATAAACTCTGCTTTTCTTTCTCATTTTCATCCGATTGCGTAGAAAAAAGGACAAAGTAAGAGAGCAAATCTCCCTAACAAGGACAGAGACAGCTATAAAAAAACATACAGGTGTTTTAACCCCTCTCCATTCTATCCAAAACTAAAAAATTGCCATTAGTTGTTTTTAAATGTTTGGTATTCTGCAGGATTACCGATGAAATAGTTATATTTACTTTTTTTTTGCCTGGGAAGGACCTTAGGAGATAAGAGGCCCCCTGAGGTCTGACAGTTGCTGTATTGTCAGCTACTCAAACAGGGCCGGACTGGGAATAAAATTCAGCCCTGGAAATATTTTCATACCAGCCCCATAGCATTATTATATCAGCCCAACAGCATAACGTCATTATCTTCTTAAAAGGGAAAACTATGCATTTTAAAGCACATTTAAAGAGTGTATTATATATAGATAAGACAGATATGAAAGCACATAGGGCTTTATATATATATATATATATATATTGTGACAGGAAGTCAGGTAAATCTGTGGATGTCACAGACAGGAGATACATTTCCACCTGGTTTAGAGAATTCACCAATTACTATAGGGTGTCGGCTGCAAAGGTAGCCAGAACTGCTTAAGGAAGTTGAAAGGCCTTCAGCTGTTCGGAATGAGGAAGTTAAGGCCTCTATAATTAATCCAGAGGAAGTCTATGGATTGCTGCCTCCTGACGCTGTGTGGGCATGGGGAGAGGAGGACAGTCAGATGTGTGCCCCCTGAAAGCTGTGTGAGCATGGGGAAGACCTCCTAAAGCGATGTGCGCTGAGGAGGGTAACAAGTGTGAAGACTACTCAAGGTGAGAAAAGGAACTATTTCTATGTGGAAGAAATAAATGAACTGTTTGCTATGTGAAGAGACAAGCAAAGGGACATGTTCAATGTGAAGAGGAAAAGGGACATGTTACATAGTTACATAGTTACATAGTTAGTGAGGTTGAAAAAAGACAACAGTCCATCCAGATCAACCTATGATGTGTGTGTGTGTTTGCTTTTAACCGTACATTGTATACCCCTGTATGTTGTGGTCTCTAAGGTGTCCATCTAACAGTTTTTTTAAACTATCAATGCTCCCTGCTGATACGACTGCTTGTGGAAGAGAATTCCACATCCTTACCGCTCTCACAGTGAAGAACCCCTTAAGAATTTTAAGGTTAAACCGCCCTTCCTCTAGTTTTAGTGAGTGGCCACGTGTCTTATTGTATTCCCTTACTCTGAATAGTTTGTTCCTTATGCTAGGGTCACCAGTACAGTATTTGTACATTGATATCATATCCCCCCTCAATCTTCTCTTCTCCAGAGAGAACAGGTTCAGTGTTCAATGGACATTTGTTGTGTGAAGAAAAAACTTGGACTATTGAGTGTCTGCTGTAGGATCAGCAAAGTTTGCCCAACAGTAGGTTGGAGACAGACTCCGTAGGTAGGTTCCTGTATGTGAGAAGGTAGCCGCCCACAGTGGCAAGGATTTATTTTGTGTTTTATTTTTATTTTGATGTTTTTGAGGCTTGCACTAGTGTGAAGTAAATTGCAAGAATAAACCAAACTGTTGTTTGCAACCACTTCTCGGCTATCTACCTGTGTAACTAACCCCCCCAAAGGGTTCATCCATACCCGCCACCGAGCTAATCTCCCACAATATATATATATATATATATATATATATATATATATATATATATATATATAAGAGCAAATTCCGGTTCAAAGTGGTAAAAGTGCAGACGTGGTACAGGAGGTGGTCATAGGCTGTGTGGGCATAGTACAGGAGATGTCAGAGGGTGTGGACATGGTAAAGGAGATGCCAGAGGCTACAGACATGGTACAGGAGTACATGTCAGAGGCTGCAGGCATGATACAGGAGATACAGAGTCTGCGGGCAGAGTACAGGAGATGCAGGGGCTGCGGGCATGGTACAGGGGATGCAGGGGCTGTGGGCATGGTACAGGAGATGCAGAGGCTGCGGGCATGGTACAGGAGATGCAGGGGCTACGGGCATGGTACATGAGCTATTTTTTTTTTAACAGGTGCAATTGACTTCCAGCCATCCCCAGGGCAGGGGGAGTTGCCGGCCTACCAGGAAATTTCCTGGTATCCTGTTGGCCAGTCTGGCCCTGTACTCAAACTCATGTTGATAGTACACACTGTTGCCCAGTTTCTAACTAGCCATCATAGTAAAAAAACAGAAGCAATGAGCTAATTACACTTCTCTCAAAGTGGACCTCTTAGCAACTTTACAAGTCTACGTAATTAAAATTCTGAAATGATGCAATACATATGGACAGCAAAATTTTTCAAAAAAGGTTTTGGGCCCATTCACACATGCCTGCCCGCTAAGGTGATCTTTTACTTTTTACAAATGTCCATAAACAAAGTGATAGTGCCAGGTGCAAAAAAATTCCATGAATGTATGAATAAAATAAAACTAAATATCCATTCATATTTTCAGAATTAAAAACATTCATCAATAAAAGAAAGTTGAAGTGAGTTCAGAAGCCAACAGGTTTGAAAGGAATCTGAGGACTAGGAGAAGCACTATTTGCCAAGACAGATATGCAGTGTGCTACAGTATAGCGCTATGAGTTCTCTTCCTTGCTTTTGATATACAGTATGTGCATACCGGAGTCTGCTGGTGGAATCTAGACCAATCACTACTCCTTCACCATGGCGACTCCTCAGCTAGACATGGTGGCTTACATGGTTGCTGTGCTCAGCTCTCTTTACAAGAGATGCAGGTGTTGGGTTATTTTTATGGGCTTTACTAAGCCTTTTAAATTCCTGCTCAAGCTTCATAATGGCTACTCGTTTTTCGCGTTTAAGCCTGGAGGCCATTTGGATAAGTTGTCCACGAGTGACTGCTTTGTGAGCCCCCCATAGAGTTATCGAGGATATATGCTCAGTATCATTTAAGAGGAAAAATTCCTGAATTGATTTCTCAATAACGCTAAGCCTAGTTGGGTCATTTAAGAGAGATTCATTTAGACGCCAGGGAAAAGGTTTTGTTTGAGAAGAAGTCCTACAAATTTTAATGTATACAAGGGAGTGATCTGACCAGGAAACGTCGCGAATCGCAGATTTTGCAACCAGGGGGATATCTGAAGTAGGGAGAAGGATATGGTCAATCCGTGCAAATGATTTGTGGGGAGCGGAGTAATGTGTGAAATCTCTGGTTGATGGGTTCAGTTCCCTCCAGATATCAACCAGTCCCAGAATGTGGATCATACGGGCTATACGCAGGCTTTGTTTTGTGGGCCTAATTAGATGGGATTGGTTGGACCCAAAGAATTATCAAAGGTTATATTAGAGTCACTACCCATAATTATTCTACCATCAAAATGGGAGAATAGGAAAATAATAATAAATGAAAATGTAGAGGTTTCCATCTATATGTCCTTTAACTAGGATGTAGCGCCCTTGAGGGTCTGCTATGATAAGGGAGTGTGAAAATTAGAGATTTTTAGCGAAAACATTTTTGACCCCCCTTTTGTTTAGAGGGTGCGTTGGCCAGATAAAAAGTAGGATATTTATGGTGGACAAACCAGAGTCTATAGGAGTCAGGGAAATGAGTCTCCTGTAACAGGATAACGTCAGCTCCCTGAGAGTGATAGTGTTGAAACACTTTGCGTCTTTTAATTGGGGAGTTGAGGCCTTGTGTATTATGAGATGCCACCTATAGAAAGATATCATTACTTACTGTGTTAGCCATGGGGATGAGAAGAAAGAGTCGCTGAATAAGATATGTTTCAAATCTGGAGAGCCAGCCAAAAGTTCACCTGGGAATCCTATCGCTAAATTGAGTAGATTAGGATCTTGAATAGTTAGCTGAACCTGCTTGCAGAGATCTAGGAAAAGAAGGGGGAGAGAGAGTTAAACATAGGAGAAAAAGAGATATCAACAAGAAAATGAGACTGCCCTAACGAACCAAGTAAGTGTGTCCTGTAACATACAGGGCGCGTTCCTGATAGTGTCAGAGATCAAAAAAAAAAATCCCTGAATCACGACAGGAGGAGGCGCACTAGGGCTGCTTCAGCCAGGAGGCCCTGACCCAGTATTATGAAAGAAGGAAATGAGCCCCATGTTAATTCCCTCCATAAGACCCCTGGTAAGGGCCATGAAAATCTTTAGCAATAAACATGGTTAACATGTAAACTGTAACGTGTATAACTTTCTGAAGCATTTCAGCACAATAATAGAAAGAAAAATCACATGCGGTGTGCCTGGAAATTAAGGTGATTAAAGTGTAAAGTGTTCCCCCAGCCTTAAGGGAATTAAGTGAAAAAAGATTAGCATCAAATGGGCCTCAAGGAGGGTTAGTGTCCCGATGGCGTTTTGATTTCTGCTTGTTCCAGATAGTGGTTATAGGACTGATTGGTGGTGGGCGTTTGGGTGTGTTCATCCGGGTTGAGGAGGAAGAGGAGAGTGGTTCTTGGGAGATGATGCCCAGCTGGAGGAGAATTCTTTCCCCTTCTTGGAAGTTGGTGAAACCAAAGTTCTTATTCTTGTAGAGAAAGTTCACGCGGAAGGGAAATGACCACCAGTACTTTAGGGATTTGTTTGCCAGAGCCAGCAGTAGTGGTTTAAGCGCTCTGCGGCATTGAATAGCGGTTGGTGACAAGTCAGTAAAGGTCTGTGCTTTATGACCCTGGATGGTTAGATTGTCGGCTCCCCTGGCTCTTTCCACAATTTCCTCTTTTATCGTATAGAAGTGAGGTTTCACCACTATGTCTCTTCGGAGAGCATCTTGGCAGAGGGGTTGTAGAGCTCTGTGGGCCCAATCGAGTTCCAGTCTATGGTCAGGTATATCTGGGATGAGTTCCCTAATAAAAGCTTTGACTGTATCCGGTATATCCAATATTGATCCAGGGAGCCCCCTTAGGCAAAAATTTTGCCTTTAGCTCCTATTTTCCAAGTTGGTCTTGGAGTGATTGCATACAAGCTGTATTTTGGTTACTCCTCGCTACAGTTTGATCCACAGTCATCTCGATTGTCTAAATGCGGGCACCCAAATTTTGCAATGGTGTTTGTTATTTGTGCAGCTGTGTGTGCTAGGCTGTTTTCTGGCATTTATGAAAATGTTGCCATAATAAGTGAAAGGTCTCGAAACTGTCCAGGGGTAGTGGGGGAGTCCTGCTGAAATAGTGTTTGATCCATAGGGCTATTCATCAGCGGGGTCGCCTGTAAATGTTCCATTGTTCTACTTAATAAGGATTCTGTAGAGGTTGGGGAAGAATAGGGAGGAGGATGAGTGCTCACAGGGGTGGCTGGGAGAATGCAGGGCCCCAAATCCAAAGTTTGAATGTGGGTTATGGTCTCCTCCTCTGCCTCGGTCGCTGTGTCTCCTCGTGGCTGAGGTGCAGCGGCCATCTTAGTAAAGGGCTGAGGGAGGCTTTCAAATCCTAATCGGCTGGATACCTCTCTCCTGGTGCCGACATGCAGGCTTTGCTAACTGGGTGTTTCGGGATCTGGGCAGCTAATTTGTGCCAGGGCTGCTCACTAATGCTGGTGTCAGAGCCTCGAGGCAGCCGGATTGGTGCGGAGCTCCCAGATTAAACGTCCATCTCTGGAGCTGCCGCGCATGCGCCTCCTGACTAGAGGTTCTAACGCCAGGGGCTGCTCCAAAAAAACAGACAAGCCTGTCACTTTGAGCTTTTAATGTACTAATGGCCAGCCCTTGGTCTGCTCTAAAAACTCCAAGAAGGCTGGGATACCTGTGGACACCTTCCTGGTGTCAACCATGAACAGATTTTCCAAAACATAAAATAAATTGCTTGGGTCACCTTTTTTCTGCTAGATAGGATCGTATTCACAACCCTGTCTGAGAGCCCCTGTCTGAGAGCCCCTTAGACTTCAGGAGCCTTTCCTCAGACACTTTCTGGCTCTGTATTTTCAGCCACAGGACCAGTCCCTGAGACAGTGGATCTACCCTCTCGGGTAGCATAAGGAGAGACTCTGCCACCAGATGCAACAGCATGGAAAACCAAGGCCTCTTTGGCCAGTATGGAACCGCTAGAATCATTGTGGTGTGTTCTTGTCTGAACTTCTTCAGGACCAGGGAAATAAGTTTGAACAGGGGAAAGGCATAGCACAGGCGAAACGCCCACTTCTGCGCCTGGGCACCTATCCCCCTGGCCCCCACATCTCTTTCAAATGAAAAATACTTTGGAATCTTGACATTTGTCTTGTTGGCAAACAGATCCACCTATGTAAGGCCCCACTTCTCTACCACTAGCTGGAAGATGTCCCTGTTCAGTAACCATTCTGATTCGTGCACCTGGTGGTGACTTAGAAAATCCGCCAGATCATTGTTAACTCCCCTGAGGTGGACTGCGGAAATTGTAAAAATGACACCCACCAGCCGGATCAAGGAAGAGCACCATGCCCCCCCTTGCTTGTTGCTTGTTGATATATGAGACCACCACCACCCTGTCCGAGAGGACTTGCATGTGGTGATCCCTCAACTCTTTGGTGAATGGCCTCAGAGCCTCCCAAATCTCCTGCAACTCCCTCCATGTGCTGATCTTTGGGACTTTGCTCTGGACAAGGGCCCCTTTTGATCCCCAGAGGGCTCCCCATCCCCAAGCACTGGCATCCGTGGTGATACGGACGGACGCTGGAAAGGACCACTGAAGACCCTGCAAGAGGTTTTCTTCATTCCTCTACCACCACAGAGACCACTTGGTCTTTGGGGATAACTGAAAGGTCTTGTCCAGTGATTGCTGTCTCCCGTCCCAGTTTCCCAGTACATTGGCCTGGAGACAACTTTGCCCATGGAACCACTGGGATTGCTGCTGCCAATAGACCTAGACCCAACATGGCTGTTCGGACGGTCACCGCCAGATTGCTTTGAAGGAAGCCGCTGTAGCCTTTACCTTTTCTACCTTCTCCTCTGGGAGATAGACTTTCTGCGTTACCGAGTTTACCCTGTACCCTAGGTAGCACAGGTCCTGTGCCGGCGTCAAGTTACATTTTTCCCTGTTTATCAACCACCCCAGATCTTCCAGAAAAGGAATTCCCTCCCGCAGGCCCTCTTGCAATTGGGGCGAGAAGGGGGCAAAAAATAAAAGGTTGTCTAAATATGGGATGACCGAGATCCCTTTTAGTCTCAGGGGGTCTAGGACTTTCATAAAAATTCTGGGGGATGAGGACAGGCTGAACGCCAGAGCCTTGAACTGGGGATGGCAGACTTTCTTTCCCCACTTGATTGCCACTCTCAAAAATGTGTGCGATTCCTCATGGATCGGCACGTGCAAATAAGCATCCCGCAAATCAGGGAAAGCCATAAAGCAATTTGGGGGAGAATAGATTTTGCCATAAAGATTGTTTCCATCCGAAAATTCTTGCAGACCAACCAATTGTTCAAAGACTTCAAGTTCAAAATCAGGCAGAATTTTCCTGATGGTTTCCGAACAACGAAAATGTGTGTCAGGGATACCACATGCAGGCATCCAGCAAGGGTGATCAGATTAGATGGCTGCACTAGGGAATAGGGACTCAGACGGAAAAGGTGTAAATACGTTTATTAAGCTAAATGAAACACTCCAATACCAACAACAGTAGACCATAAACAAGTAAACAAAATATAAATGTAACAGTGCAAAATCCCAATAGTAACCTAACTAACTATATACGAAAGGATGGAGCAAACAATAGCAAAACAGGACAGGGACAGGAGAGAAGGAAAGCAGGGAGCCAGGTACAGAAAGCAAGGTACAGGGAACAGGACTCAGGATCAGGATACAGGTTTCAGGATCAGGCTTATACAGGGACACGGCTAACAGAGAAAATACTGAAGCACTGAACCTCAGTGAAGGGCAGGCTTATATTCGCTTAGCAGTTCTCCTCAGGTGTAGCCTAATTAAAAGTACAGTCCAGCTGCTTGGAGACACCTGCTGGTGGGCCCTGGAATTACACCCTTCAATTCCAGGAAAAGCAGTGCCATCAGCAAGTGACCCACGTAATGACACTGATCCTGACAAATTGTGAATAGAAATCCTGGTTTGTCTCTTGTTGCGGCACTGGAACGAGGACCTGCTGGTCTCAAAGGTCACCAATCTGAAATAGAAGGGCTGTCACCTTCTGAGGATCCCTGGGAGGGGAGGTTACGAGTCTACTTGCAGGCGGTGTGCCCTTAAACTGAATTCAATAGCCCTCCATGATTATCCTCAGTATGAACCCATTTGGGGTAACCTTTTCCCACTGTGGGAGGAACCGCCCCAATCTTCCTCCCACTGGGACCAAGTCATTGGGATTTTGAATTTTTTTTAGGAGAAGAAAAGAGGATACGACTTTTCTGTTTTCCCCTCCCCCGCTGCTTCATAGTGGCTGGTACTTTAGAGGCCTGCCCCTACAACCTTTGGCGGTGAAAAAAAAATGCCTTTCTGGGGTCTTTTGATCAGAAAGGCTCCTATCCACAGTTCGGTCCAAGTCTTTCTCCGGGTCCCACTGGAATAATAGGTCCCCCTCGAAAGGAACACCACAAAGTCTTATTTTTGAGGCTGGGTCCCCTGAGTAGGATTTCAACCATAGAGCCCGGCGAGAAGAATTTACCAGGGCTGCCACTTTAGCCAAAAGCTTGACAGATTCTGCTGAGATGTCTGCCATTTAACCCGTGGCTTTCTGTAACATAGGTAGTGAATCCATTTCTTTCCACAAATTCCCCCCACCCCCTTTAAATGGGCCTGTAGCTGGTGTAACCAGACCTCCACATTGCAAGCTACCACTGTTTCAGCCATTGCTGGCTTTAAGTTAGCCATGACTACTTCCCAAGATCATTTCAATAACACCTCCATTATTTTGTCCATGGGTTCCCTATGGACCCCCATGTCCTCAAACGTGAGATCTGTTGAATTAGGTCACTGT
Source organism: Pelophylax lessonae (assembly GCF_965119305.1). Classification (NCBI taxonomy): domain Eukaryota; kingdom Metazoa; phylum Chordata; class Amphibia; order Anura; family Ranidae; genus Pelophylax; species Pelophylax lessonae. Next base: position 123,883,416 of record NC_138770.1, read on the forward strand.
GAAAAAGCTCCGTCTAATTTTTGGACTTTGTTCCACACGCAGGAGGGATCCTCCATAAAGGGAAAATAGAATTTGTGTGAGAACTTACCGTAAAATGATTTTCTCTGAGTCCTCTGACAGTCGCCGCCCATCCATATTAGCCTTCACTATTGGGTAATGGCGCCCTCTGCAGGAGTAAGCTAGGCAGTTAGAAATGTTAATAAAAAACTTTTCTATACTTAGACAAACCTCTAGGGGGCCGTCCCCAGCCATTATCCTGATCCAGTTACCACTGGTCCTCAGTTTGTAGCAAGCAGTACCGGAAGGCAATAACCCCCAGATCCAAAAAACCAGAGGGGCGGGGGCGGCGACTGTCAGAGGACTCAGAGAAAAGAATTTTACGGTAAGTTCTTACAAAAATTCTAATTTCTCTCACGTCCTCTGACAGTCGCCGCCCATCCATATTAGCCTTCACTATTGGGATGTCCTAAAGCAGTGCAGGCGTGAGGGGTGGGAAGACGCAACCAACTGAAAAGGTAACGAAAAAACACCCCAAGGAAGAGACAGAAAAAAATATGTCTCTGCAAACAACGGCTGCACTCAAAACTGTGTTGCCAAAGGAAGCATCCGAGGATGCCAATACATTAATTCGGTAGAATTTTGTGAAAGAGTTCACAGATGACCAGGTTGCTGCATTGCACACCTAAGCCACAGAAGCCTGATGGCGAAAAACCCAAGAGGCACTGACGGCTCTAGTAGAAAAGGGCCTTTACAGGGAAAGGAGGAACCTGACCGTCGACGGAATAGGCTCGAAAAAATCGTCTGTCTGATCTACTTAGAAAAGGTTGCCGCAGCCGTGGCCAAGCTCTTCCAAGGTCCCTTAGGAAGAACAAACAGGGAATCAGACTGCCAAAAAGATTCTGTGGCAGAAAGGTAAACACTGACCACCCGGACCACATCCAAGGAGCCACCTCCTTGATATGCTTGGGCTTCACACAAAGCGAAGGCAACACGATATCCTCATTGAGGTGGAACAAAGATACTACCTTGGGAATAAACACAGGCAGAGGAATATCTCTAAAAGTCACAAAGAGAGGTCATGGTAACACAGACAACACCGAACTCAGAATAAAATCAATCAAAAAGTAGCGCTAACAGTTATAAAAAATATATAAAAAAAATATATATTAGTGAATGTTATTAAATAAATCCGTGCATAGTATGATCAATAAATACAAAATTCATACATAATAAAGTGCATAGTATGATCAATAAATACAAAATTCATATGTAATAAAGTGCATATAATAAAGTGCAATCATATAATATCCATAGTGCAAACAAATGCAACAGTGCAAAAAGATATATTGTTTAAAATTAAAGTGCAGTCCATAATGAATGGTTCCCTTGACTAGAACAAAGGTGCTGGAAAGGTGCTCAAAGTAATCCACATAGGTGCCAAAGTGCTTCTCAAGAAAGAAACCCCCTATGGGGATGCACTCACCAGATCTAGGATAAAGACAAGCCTTAAACTAAGACAATATCCCCTGGATGGATGGATGGATCCAGCACAGCTTCCAAAACATCTCTGTATTAGCTCCTCTCCGCTTTCTTCACAGCCATATATTTAAAAGAAGGGGAAGGAGCCAGACATAGTGAAGCCCGTAGGTGTTTTATTTCATAAAATATAAAAATACTACTCACAAAAGTGTAATTGTAATCAGCATTGGAATAAGCAGTCACAGCAAGTCATCCCACTTCCGCGTACGCTGCCGGCGTGCATTCCACGGTGGTTTCAGGAAGTGACATCGTGTGATGTTCCTCTGCCCGGAAGTGAGTCGACACGTTTCGCCCGCCTATTAAAGGTCTTTGATAACGCCCATAATAGGTGGGCGAAACGCGTCGACCACTTCCGGGCTCAAAGTTGCACATGAGCTCGACCTTAAGAAGAGGTCGTCTAGGCAACCAAGGACCACATGCCCCTTGAAACACAGTAAAGCCCGCACCGGAGCCAAAACCGGAGCCAAAACCGTGGTGAAAACCCTGGGAGCCGAAGTGAGACCAAAGGGTAACGCCACCCACTGGTAGTGCTCCCAGCCACCCCGAAGTGGAGATATCCCTCATGGATAGGGATGGGCAGATACGAATCCTTCAAGGCGATGGAGGCCAGGAAGTCCCCGGACTCAACGACGCCACTACCGACTGGATGGATTCAATCCGGAACGTCTGTACCCTCACAAAGTTGGTCAGAGATTGTAGGTCCAGAATCGGACGCACTTCACCCTCTCGACTGGACACCGTGAACTGGTTGGAATAAAATCACGAAACCCGTCCCATGAACGCACGGGCACAATGACTCCTTGGGTGAGCAGATCTAGCACCGCCCCCATGAGATCTCTGAGACGATTGGGAGTCAGCTGGAGGTTGGACAGAAAGAACTGCAGGGCAAGATCGAAACTCGACCTTGTACCCTGAGCGAATCAGCATGTGAAGCCACCTGTCCGGAATGCTGGACAATCAGGGATCCAGAAAGCAATGCAGATGTCCCCCCATCCCGAAGACGGGTGAGGGCTTCCCTTCAGGAAGAGGTGGACTGGGCCGCCAAACTGACCGGCCTTTGGCTTACCCAACCAGGGCTCCCTGTACCCACCAGAAGGCATGAAGGATTTTCCCTTGTCCTGTTTCTGGAAGGAAGGCCCCCGCCTAGCGCAGGAGGACCTACCCGTAGTAACCTGGGGCAACAGATTACTCGTACCCCCTATGAGGCCGGTAATCAACTCATCCGGGATGACCCCAAAAAGACAACTCCCCACATAAGGAAACATCAGATGCCGTCTTTTCGGAAGCGCGGTCAGCCAGCCAGCTTGTTAGCCAAGCATCCTCCAACTGCAGATAACCGAGCGACTAACGGAGCCTCGTCTAAGGCCGCGTCACACGGGAACATCCCAGTCTGCTAATCTGATCCACTATGTCAAGGGCAGTCGGAGAGACGGACTCCGCCACCAGGGTGCTCCGAAGCACCTTGGACCATGCCGTGAGAGCCTGAGAGGTCATCACCGAGGCAAACACAGGTTTAAGCAGGGAACTCACTACCAGGTAAATGTGGCAGGAAAGCGCCTCAGCACACCTATCAGCCAGATCTTTTAACACCGGGGAGTCCTTCACTGACATCAAGGTGGATTTATTCAATCCAGAGACAGTGTGGTCCACTCTAGGAGACACCGTCAAACGTTTGATCACGGCCTCCTAAAAAGGGATAGCGGTGGGAAAAAATGCTTAGGCACCACCAGCATATGTTTAATGCGACTCCACAGGTCATTCACAATTTTGTGACACTCCACAGGGCAGGGAAAAACCTGACCTGACTTCTGGGCCGTTCGGAACCCGAAAGCAGCCCGTTTACTTGACTGAGAGGGCTCATCGTCAAGATTGAGAGTTTCCCTAATGGCGCTAATGAGGGCAGCTATTGCAGCGTGTTCCCACGCTACCGAGGAGGAAGATTCCACCTCCTCCTCCCCCTCAGAAGTGGAGGACCGGGACCCCTCAGGAGGGACATCGTTCATGGCAACCAATTAAGACTCAGAATCCGAGGACTGGGAGGGCATAGGCTGTTTTTTTTGTTTTGGAAGATCCACTGTGGACGCAAAAAAAGCGCAAGAGCAGCAGATGATGGAGACCATTGAAGAGGTTTCAGGAATACCTGAAGCCCCCACCAGGCCTGCGGGGGAACTGTTAGTCTGAAAGTTCAGAAAGCCAATATAAAATAAATGGGACACTGGCCCTTTAAATCGGCGGTTCCCCACCGCAGCCTGCACTATTTAAAGGAGCCCCTTCAGATAATTCAAAATCCACAAAAAAAATGCCCTTGGCATAAGTAAAAATCCCCCCACAGTGTCAGAAACTGTCACATTCTGCTCAGTGAAAAAATGGAAGGAAAGAGAGGAAGTGACCTCACGCCCCTAGAGGCCTAGCCCTTGAGCCACAACAAAAAGGTGCCTAATGAAACTCTATGTAAAAAGTCACAGGCAAGATGGGCGTTTGCCCTAAATAGGCATCTGCCCTTACCCAAGATGGCACCCGATCGGCATCAGGACAGTATACATAAAATGGCTTCTGCCCACACACAGAGCCCAGTCACCTGCCCTCACCTAAAATGGTGGCCGTGCTAAAACAGCACCAAAATAAACGTACACACACGGTCTGGCCACCACAGGGGACCCCAGGGAGACCCGTCACCCCTATGGAGCCCCCCCACACCCCCCAGGTACCACAAGTACCCACACACAGCGCCCATAGCAGGGCCAGGGAGGGAGGGAAATAACAACAAGCCGGCCAGAAGGGGGATCCCACAGAGACCACCAGCCCTGCCATTCCCTAAGAGTAGGCCCACAAACCCACCTAAAAAAAGGCCCCAGGGACAAGTGCTCACTGCTCACCAGTCCAGGAAAGCGGGTACCGCTCTGATATGGGAGACCTCCCACCCTAAGTGGGGTTGCCGTCAGCCAAGGAGGGATGCTAGCAACACGACGATGTTCCGGAGTTGAGACACCCTTAGTGAAGATGCGGGCTCCACAGGCTCATCCCCATTCCAAGGGGCACTATCTATATTACCCAGTGCGAGGCCCAGCTCTGCAGTCACTTGTAGTTCTCCAGGAAAAAGTCCCTGACTAACTAGTGATAGTGAGAGAAATAAAAACCTATTTTCAGAAGAAAAATACATATTTTTAGAAAAAAACCTAGGCGCTAGGTCCCGGCCAGGAGAGCTAGCCTACTCCTACGCTCATCCTTTAGTTGGAGGCTGTACGTACCACACTCCTATCCGACCCCATGGAGTCAGGAAGGCTCCCAGTCACAAGTCATCCTGATTTTCCCCCTGGCCTCTTTGATAACTCCTTTCAGTCATTTATACAACAACATAAATTCAGACTGAAGTACTTCATTTCACAGGGTCAGGTTAAACAAATATCTGAAATCCAATGCATATAAAACAGAAGTAAACCCATTGATTTAACAGTTTAAAAAAACAGGTACATTTCTGGCATGTGTCGGGAATATAACTGTCACATTGGTTGTGCTCTCAACTAACCTATCAAACCATTCAATGGCTGGTGTCCAAACTGATTACATGGGCACCATCATAGCAGTTGAAGATTAAACAGAGGCAAAGATGGCAGCTTCCTTCACTGAAAATAATAGGAGGGTTTACTTCCACTTTAAACCCTGACCTGAATTTCTGGAAAGCCCTACAACTTCATCATTTTCTTACCACAAATTTCTCTCAAGCTACTTTCTCGCCCTTTGAAATCACAAGCAGGACATCTGCCTTCTAAGGTATGGAGGCCATCCCTCCCCTGCGGGGGGGGTTATTTTTGTTGGTTCCCCTCCCCCCCCAAAAAAAATTATCGAGCACCAGCCGCCACTGTTCACAAGGCTTCTATAGCTTGTAAAATTTAGGACTCACACGTTCCTACACAAGCTCTTTTTTGTATTGTCCCCACTTTTCTGGAGGTGCAACAAAATACAGGGCATGCTCTTCCATATCTTCTAGGACATAGTCAATTTTTAGAGACCTCGCCAAAAAAGACCTGGGAGATGACCCTGCGGAATTTCTGTTACATTGTAACCATTTGTCAAGCCAGACATTGTATAAATGCTCCCCACCTAGTTAATTCAGTTCACGACTGAACTGTACTGGAAACAGGTAACTCCCCCCACAGTCTCACTTTGGCAGTCCAAAGTTTCAGAAATGAGTAGGATTTCCTCCCTATACCATCATGAAGAGTTTTATAAGAAAACCTGTTTTTCTTTACCAACATACTTTTTAAAATCGATACTGTCATCTGGCCCCGAAGCCTCCACAGCCACCCCATGCCCCTGTCCCAAACACCCTAATATCTTCCTAGCTTCTCACCCTTAATCTTGCCTTAAACAACAAAAACTAGGGGCTGTATGAAAATCCAATACACTCTGAGCTCTGTTGGAAAGTATCAAAGGAAAGTGTTTCAAAGGAAAGCTTTCAAAATAAATAAATAAAATAAAATTATTTAATACAACATCAATTATTATTTAAAGCTTTCATGTATAGGTCACAAGAATTTGTTTCACCTGTGAACAGTCAGAGACTGGGCTAAGCTGAATTGACCTGCAGCAGCTTAGCCCAGTCCCCAACCTGGACTGCTCTGACGTAGATGGATTACTCAGTAAGCCTAAACTAGATATGGCTCACTGAGTATAAAGAAACAGAGCATGCACACTATGGTGGTAATGTAGAGGCTTTATAAACCCATGGACCATTGCCACTTATACCAAGGATAAGTGACTGGCATGATTAACAGGTAATTTACCTATAAGGAACATCTGCATAAACAAGGGGCACAGAGATGTTATGAAATATGATTAGCTTTTTTTTTTTGGGGGGGGGGGGGATTTACTGAGATTTTTACATCCATTGATATGATTTTTCACTTAAAGCTGATACGTTTGAAAATCCTAAAATAAATAAATAAATAAATAAATAAAAATTGCTACAGTATAAAATAAAGGGTGTGGGAGCAGTTTTAAAGTAACTCTAACATCTTGTTTTTTTTTTTTAAATAACAAACATATTATACTAACCTGCTTTGTGCAGTGAGTTTTGCACAGAGCAGCCCGGATCCTCCTCTTCTCAATCCCTGTTCTGTGCTCCTGGCCCCTCCCTCCTGTTGAGTGCCCCCACAACAAGCAGCTTATTATGGGGGCACCCGAGCTGAGTCACAGCTCCCTGTGTCCATTTAGACACGGAGCCCCAAACCTGGCCCCATCCCTTCTCTCTCCTGATTGGCTGACTGGCTTTGATTGACAGCAGTGGGAGCCAATCGCGCCACGCTGCTGTCTAAGCCAATGAGGAGGAGAGTCCCAGGCAGCTGAGACACTCCTGCAACATCACTGGTTAAAGATGGGCTTGGGTAATTATTAGGGGGGCTGATGGGGGCTGCTGCAGATAGATAGATTTTTTTATCTTAACGCATAAAATGAAAAAAAAAACTTTCTGCCTTTACAATCCCTTTAGGCTTAGATACTTCTACCCTGGAATTCCACTTTAATTTCCCTGCTTATTTGATCTATGTATCCAAGCCTACAAGGGCTCTTCAGCATATATATATTACATATATTGTGAGATGCAGGTATGAAAACAGTTAACAGTACCTTTTGAAGGCTGTGAAAACATTTCCCCTTTAGTACTGCCATTGCAGCTGCCACAATGAAGACATGGACATGTTTAATTCTTATTATAACATAGGAAGGCTTTTCTTTTGTAGTATGTCTGCTATTATGACAGCATCTGCAGTAGACATTCTTTTTTAGAAGAAAATAATGGAGGCTTTTTAAAGACACTGTCTTAGTCTAGGAACATTTTATAAAATGTTCTACTATTTATTAACAGTCTATCTAATGCTTTCGGTTCTGGGTTTATCCGAAGGTCCTTTCTGACAATGTTGCAGGCTTTGTCTTTCTACCATAGTCCCCCATTCCATAGTTACTACAGAAGGACCTAGAATTTTCAACAAAGAAGGTGTCAGAATAGGATATCCTCTGTGTCCTGCGTTATATACTTGAAGTTAGCTTTGTCTAGTTTAGGAAAAGAAGCCATCCTGCAAATCTCTTTGTACATCTGTACTTGCTTTCTGTACATCTACTACATGGCACATTTGTTTGATTCCCATTGTGTGTTTGCTATTTCACTGTGGAAGTAAGGTTTTCTGAGGGCTGCCTAACACATTTTCAACTTGTAATAACCCAAGAAGTACACAGGGTCAGTTACTGTCTATTTTGTCTCATCTGTGGTATCAGTATTATAGAGCTTCTCCTGATGTGATGTATATTTGTTTATATATGATTTGTCTATGTGCTCTTTGTTTTTCACAAATGATTTTGTGGTGATTGAATCAATTTATATTTTATACAAAATTGATATTCCTCGTTTATGTCCAGTGTTTATGGTACCATCAAAGTCCATCATGCCTCTATAGTATATGCATAGTTATATTGGTACTGTGTACTTGTTTTGTCACGTTTTTGGATTTGTGTTCAATATGTGCAAAGAGAGATCATACAAATACTTTAAAGTACAAGCCAATTCCAAAAAATTTGGGACACTGTACAAACTGTGAATAAAAACAGAATGCAAATGGGGAAGTTTCAAATTTCAATATTCAATAGTTCTCAAAACTGAGAAAATGTATCATTTTAAGGGAAAAATAAGTTGGTTTTAAATTTCATGGCATCAACACATCTCAAAAAAGTGGGGACAAGGACATGTTTACCACTTTGTGGCATCCCCTCTTCTTTTTATAACAGTCTGCAAACATCTGGGGACTGAGGAGACAAGTTGCTAAAATCTAGGAATAGGAATGTTGTCCCATTCTTGTCTAATACAGGCTTCTAGTTGCTCAAATGTCTTAGGTCTTCTTTGTCACATCTTCCACTTTATGAGCCAAATGTTTTCTATGGGTGAAAGATCTGGACTGCAGGCTGGCCATTTCAGTACCCAGATCCTTCTTCTACGCAGCCATGATGTTGTAATTGATGCAGTATGTGGTCTGGCATTGTCATGTTGGAAAATGCAAGGTCTTCCCTGAAAGAGACGACGCCTGGATGGGACCATATGTTTTTCTAGAACTTGGATATACCTTTCAGCATTGATGGTGCCTTTCCAGATGTGTAAGCTGCCCATGCCACAAGCACTCATGCAACCCCATACCATCAGAGACGCAGGCTTTTATGAACTGAGCGCTTGGGTTGTCCTTGTCCTCTTTAGTCCGGATGACATGGCGTCCCAGTTTTCCAAAAAGAACTTCAAATTTTGATTTGTCTGACCACAGAACAGTTTTCCACTTCGCCACAGTCCATTTTAAATGAGCCTTGGCCCAGAGAAAATGCCTACACTTCTGGATCATGTTTAGATATGGCTTCTTTTTTGGCCTATAGAGTTTTAACCGGCAAATGCGAATGGCACGGTGGATTGTGTTCACTGACAATGTTTTCTGGAAGTATTCCTGAGCCCATGTTGTGATTTCCATTACAGTAGCATTTCTGTATGTGATGCAGTGCCATCTAACGGCCCGAAGATCACGGGCATCAAGTATGATTTTCTGGCCTTGACAATTACACACAGAGATTGTTCCAAATTCTCTGAAACTGTTGATGATATTATGCACTGTAGATGATGATAACTTCAAACTCTTTGCAATTTTTCTCTGAGAAACTCCTTTCTGATATTGCTCCACTATTTTTCGCTGCAGAATTGGGGGAATTGGTGATCCTCTGCCCATCTTGACTTCTGAGAGACACTGCCACTCTGAGAGGCTCTTTTTATACCCAATCATGTTGCCAATTGACCTAATGAATGCTCTGTGCACATTAAGTGAATGAGTGAATGAACAGTCTCTGCACAAATGTGCAATATAGTGTATCTAAAGTGTATCTATCTAAAGTGTAAATACCTACTTTCCTTCCCTTTCCTGTGATTTACCTGCAATCTCATTTGCCTATGTTAGGGCTGAACAATTTAAAAATATCCAAAGTTCAAAAAATATAAAAAACTATATGTTGGACAAACAGAAGAACACTAAACTTTTCCTTTTGAAAGCACAGGAGCGAGCAGATATGAACATCAAATTTTATTTTTCAAGCGTTTCAAAGCGTAGAAACTTGTCAAAGTCCTCCATACCTGGTGATGGATAGCAGAGTCTTAGACATCCGGTGATGAGATCATAGCTGCAGCACAACAATTGCAACACTTTAGAATTGTAGAATACAAAGTCCTTATCCTCTGGACTATTGCAGCTCAAAAGTCATAGACGTGCAGGCACATAACCCCATGGTAGCTGGAACTTTACAGACAGTTCAGGCAATTGACCATCAGAGCAGATAAAACAGTTCAGGTGCTTCATCATCAGAACAGATAGAAAAAATCAGGTACTTGACAATGATAACGGATGGATCAGTTCAAACAAATGACCACCAGAGTGGGTGGAACTTGCACCAACAGTTCAGCTGCTGATCAGTGGCAAAGTCTTTATAGACAGTTGCTGCTATCAAAAGAGTTTGTCTACTTTCTCCAATATGCTTGTGGTTGAAGTCAAGGCAGATGTGTTACCAAGACTTTCAGTCCAACATTCCATAACTAACAACAATGCCCATATAGCCCCTCATAGATTTCTGAACACTTAAATCCATGATCCATAGCGACCTAGCCTAACACTGAAAGAAAAATTCAGCTTTATTCGTTCAGGGTGAAATGTTGGTACAGGAACATCAACCACTACTCTATATCTAAACTTAGTTGTGTTCAACTATAGGCCCAACTTCAAATTACTTAATGTGTGAATTTCCTCTGTGTACTGCGGTCTCTTCCCACACTCTAAAGACATTCTGGCAGGAAAATTCACTTTTGTCTGCACTGACCCCAGTGTGTGCGTACTTATTACCCATACATATATGTGTCACCATATTCTATGTGCCAGTCCCAAACCCAAGCAATCGGGAAAGATTGAGTTTAACCATAAGTGGGAACCTATCTCATTTTATAATAGTTTACCAAGAAAATTGAATCAAGTGTATCAAACGTGGCCAAAGGATTGCTGAGTGTCAGCTATAGCAATGTATATATCAATATTTACAGCACCCTTATTTTAAAAGACTTGCTTTAAAATTTGCAACCATTGCAGTAATCATGACTAAACCAACAATTATAAAAACTACCTTTTCCATAATGAACTATATGACTGGCTTGAATTCATTCAAGTAAAAACAAGTTCATTCAAGTTCATCATTCAAGTAAAAACCTAAGTTTAAACCTTTAAACTAGTGTAACCTTTTCTCTTCCTGTACTGTGCACATCCTGTGGATTCAGTTTTCAAAACGTTTGCAAACTCCAAAAGTGGTTCTGCCTTACAGGCCACTACAATGATTATGGCAGAATATACCAAAGTAGATGCTGATATAATCAAGCTAAATACACACACACAGGAAGGGACAATACAGAAAAAGATATACAAATACATTTTTAGTGTAAATGTTTGGGTATTCTTACACCTTCCAAATCATTAAAAATAAGTAAACCATTCCAAATTTAATACAATATTACAATTGATCAAACACTAGTATTTTTCCCTGATATTTCAGATTCAACTTAATCAGAGAAAAAAAACTTGAATGCCCTTGCCCATCACGCTAGGGTTGCCACCTCATCCCTTTAAACCAGGACACATATGAATTACACAGGTCCTGAGGCTAATATAATGCATATAAGGCACTAAGTGAGTTTAATTACCACCTAATCTGCCATATAACCTGTGTAATTAATGTGTGTCCTGGTTTAAAGAGGTTGAAGTGGCAACCCTACATCACGAAGCATCAAAATTATTAGCTGCTCTGTTTACAATTGGTTCTACCGAAAACTGTCATTACATTCATATAAACAAACAATAAGATGACGTAAGTTGTCAATGTAGACTGTAATCTTTGTCTTTAGTTCTTGGACATCAAACCATATCAGAAAGGTAGATTGATACTGTTTAGTTCTATCTAGAAGCTAAACAAAATAAAAGGTCTTAATGGGTTATCATTACATTTCCCTCCTAGAAATAAAAAAATGGTTAGCACAAAACACATATGGCCATGTTGTTTAATGAGAGTGCACTCTTTTCTATCTATATTAAATAAGCACATATTATTTAAGTAATTATTACCACGTGGATTTTCATTAAAAGTCGTCCATCAAAAGTTGTCAATACTTCACCATGGGTAAAATTACATTCACGATAACATTTATAGTGTGTTCATCACATTGTGCACAAAGATTATACATCACCAAATCCATATTGATTTTTCTATTTCAACCTGCTGTTCAATTCCAAACAGATCTTGGAAACTTTTAGGAACAGATCTGGTTCCTTCTGTATTAACAAATAACCTAAAAAAACAAAAATTAGTATTGTATTCTACAGTATCACACTTTAATTTAATCATCAATAAGGACAATAAAAAGTAGATATATATATATATTTTATCTCCAGTGATCATTCTTTATTGTCCTATCTTATACTGTTATCTTAGCTTGGCAATACATTTAACATAGTATATTATTGAACAGATTAATGTACCAACTAATTAATTGCACCACACCCTGGAGTTTTAACAAAAAAACAATTTCCAAGATCAAGGTTTTTTTTTAAGGTGCCATTCTTACAAAATATCTCAAACAATATTTACAATTTAAAAATTGTATTAAACATATTAAAATTAATTTAATAAAAAACAGTTGTCACTTGCATATGACAGTATCCCAAACTTCCCTCGACATGTTTCGCTAGATAATCATATCTAGATAATCATAGCTTCTTCAGGAGATTAGTCTGGATTTTGTTCACATTAGCTAGATATACTTTGTAAATAATATACATAATTACTCATCACATAATTTCAACGAATTAATCACAATGTATCTATAATACAGAAAAATATCTGACATGTATTATGTCACATGACACACAAATGTGCTTAAAATTACGGGTCCAAGGAACATAGCACCCCATTTAATCCATACACCTCACAAAATTTTCAAAGGTTATCCCTTGGATATTAGGACCAGATGAAGGACAATTAGGATTTTACTAGATAAGTGCCTGTGAAAGTGGATATCAGTATACCATAAGGGTTAATGGAAGTCAGAATTCCAGCAGCTAGAGAGAAACATACAAATTTTACTAGAACATAGAACACTAGTTATAGCTGTTTTATGCTCTTAACCCTCCTCTTGTATTAGGGTCAGAATCAACCCTTTTTCAGGTTTTGAATGTCTATAAGTATCACATAAATTTGTTTATTGCATCAAGATTTTTTTACTTTGTCAGGAACCTCTATTTAAACAATGTAATAGAAAAAGAATCCTTTTCACTAAATTATAAAATTCTGTGGTGAAAATGAAGACGTTTATGGTGTTAGGGTCAATTCTGACCCAGTTATAATATAGGATTATAGGACACTAATAAGTGCCAAAACTGAAATCATAAACACTCTATCTGCTTAGTAACACTGACAGCCAATCACCTCTCAACCCTGTGAGCTGTAGTTAGGGAGGGGCCTATATCTTTGCCTGCTTGTCTGCTTCTCTAAATAAAGTAATGAAACATGGGACCAATACATGTCAGAGTTGCTGGTTTACTTTACCATTTTTTAAATTTGAAAATTAGAGGTATGCTATCAAAAGAAAGGTCTAAGGGGTCACACCAAAAATATTAAAACCAATCTTTTCAAGGATAAAGAAGCCTAACAAGGTAACCAAGAGGTAAGAAACAAATTGGATGATAAATAAGTGTTCAGAGGGTATTTTATGGCTGATTTAAGACACGGTTCAAAACCGACCCGTTAACATCATGGATAGTAACAGAAAGCTAACATAAGAGGAGGGTTAACTCAAAAACAATCCAGAGACCAATGCTATTACTATCACACATTGAGGCTTCCTGAAGATACAACAGTTCCATTTGTATAATCAGCCAATTATCAAACAAAATCGCAAGACGGTGTCCAGTCGTGGGGACCAAAATAAAAATCGGCCTGCATCTGATGACCTAAATGCATCTCAAATAAGCCAGCTAAGTATGCTTTGGTATATAGGTCTTGAATGTAAGAAAAAGGCAACCCCCAAGCCAACTCCCTTTGCTATATTGCCCCTCAAGGACTTGACCAGTTAACAATAACATTCCTTTGGTATACAGTAGAACTATGCTTACTTTCTTATATGGCTTCTTGACCTGGATTTGGAGGCCTAGAATGCATTAGTGAGCCACTTTAATAATAAGGAAATATAAAATATACAGTTTCCCCATCAGTACTATGTATAAAATACCCATACCTGGATTTCATTTCTTTATATTCCCTTTAGGCATACCCTAAATTGTTTTAATCAATAAATAAAGTTTATTGAAATGAATGTAAAAAAGAAAAAAAAATTGCATTATTACATAAGACAAGAACAAGAAAACCCAATCCTGGGTTAATGGGACTAGAGTTCATTCAACAGTAATGTACCCGCATAACAATATATGGAACTATAGTTACAAGTACCTTACAAGTACCTACTGGGCAAGTTTTGACACAGGTAGCATAGAAGGAATGTCCACTGCGATCATCCCATAAATCTATTTATAATAGTCCATCAGTGCCAAACCTGGTACAGCCAACTAGCCATTCAAGAGTCTGTCAAATTTGGCAGAGCAGCCTCTGTTTTAATATACAACCTTTTCATACCCAAGAGCAGTGTCTTTATGAGTAACCCACTCCAGAGGAAAAGGAGGGAAAGAGTTTTGCCAGTGCATCAAAATAACCATCCGTGCCTGGAACAATGCTCTAGATACTGCGTCTTTAATGAAAGTATCAGGCACTACATCATCTAGTATACCCAGCACACATTGTATAGGATCAGAAGTAAGGGTTGTTTGAAATGACTGGTTGAGAGTATGTATGGCAGTTTCATTATAGCTTGGGGTATCGCCACAACATGTGGATCAAGTCCCCAGCAGTCTTCTGGTCAGTCATGTGATGTCTTTTTCTCCCAATGTTCTCAGCAGTGTTTTCAATACTACAGAGAACAGTACTTGCACACGATGAAAGACATAACTACTTGTAAGCAGGCGCTTACTAAGAAGCTGTTATGTAACATGTTCTTAGTTTTTTCTATTATGTTTTGACTGTGATAACTGTTGCAATATTTAGTTATTTTACCATGCTGAGTTGGTGCCTCCTGAAAGTCAAAGGTTATCCATGATGGTTAGGTTTTCCCAGGATTTTTGGTGGTACCGCCCTCTGCTGGGGGAAATTAGATAAAAGAAAGGAACCACCTCCAGATCCTGTTGTTCCATGTGTGGGAAAAGAGCAGGACATTGCTATATCATGTAAGTCATACGATGCTTTTGCATTCACCCCTTGGCACATACCCAGTGGGGGTTCCAAGAAATCAACTTATGGACTTGAGCATGACCCTTAAGAACTCTTTCCATGGTTTAAAGGTTTGACTACCTCAATGGGCAGGGGGCACCAGGAAGCTTTGAGAAACCACTTTTTAATAGGGAACGAATGTCTGTTGCACAAGTGAGCTATAATATTTCTGATACTTGATCAACTTCAGTAAAAATACTTATTTGTTACCCTAAGTTCTGCCTGGTCTGACGTTATTTGAGAACATACAAAAAGGGGTGCATGCAAGGCATAACACACGTGGTCACACCAGGGGGCAAGACACATACCAGTGTCTGATTAACGGTCAACCTGATTAGAAAAGGCTATATTACCATTGCTAAGGACTATAGTACTATGTGCATATAGCAGCCACATGGTCGGGAAGCTGAGGTGACTTGTCATAGGTGACGGAAGGCACCTGTAGTAAAGGAATTTGTGTACGTTTCTCAGCGATTGGTACCCCAGTCTGGATCCGACATGCAATACGGAGTGTTCTAGGGACCCAACCTATATGTCACAGAAGCAGAGAGGCCTTGGAGGCATAGGAAGAACAGGTTATGTACAGAGTTGAGCTTCCTGGGGTTCAAGTTTAATTACATGTGGAGTAGAAAGGTAAACAAATAGATCAGTGTCTCTGGGATGAGGTGACAGGTAACTGGGCTGGTGGAGTTCGATGCACATCAAGCGGCACCGGCTCAGAAATGCTGCAAAAAGAGAGAAGTGTCAAAGGAACTGTTATCCATAGCGTACAGTACTTAAAAGTTAAAAGAACTGTCACTGAATCTAAGAATATAACTAGGGCCTTAATGCCATATCCGTGTTTAGGCATATGCCTCAGACAGCCTGCAAGGGCATGACCGCACACTCCCTGTCCTAACCTATGCATCCCCCACATACTAGAATGTATGCCTCCAGCGCTGGCATGTCCAAGCTCCCTGTTGCATTCTTCCTCAGCAATTCTTTTGAGTCTGGTGTCTTCCTTTGGTCATGCCTCATCCCTATTAGGTGGTTACTGATGATGTATCTCTTGAACATGCTGATAGAGGTTACATCACCCTGCTCTCAGCTCCACCCTTGGTACCTTACAAATGGCAGGAATGAAGCAGGAGTGTACTTTGCACTGCACATTCACTGCAAGATGTCTCTTCTGCCAAAAAGCTCTACCTTCTAGCAATGTCCTCTTTTCTTACTGTAGTACCTTTTTGAAGGTACACTTTGATGCCTTCCTTGCTGCTATGCTGCTGCTGCTGTAAACAAAATAAAAATAAATAATATATATATATATATATATATATATATATATATATATATATATATATATATATATATATATATACTGTGTTGTCAAAAGTATTGGGACACCTGCTTTTACACACAAATGAACTTCAATGGCATCCCAGTCGTAGTCCGTATGGTTGAATATTGATGTTGTATGAGAAGGCCTGGCTCGTAGTCTCTGCTATAATTCATCCCAAAGGTGTTCTATTGGGTTGAGGTCAGGACACTGCAGGCCAGTCAGTTTCTCCACCCCAAACTCGCTCCTCCATGTCTTTATGGACCTTGCTTTGTGCACTGCTCCAAATCATTTGGCAGAGGGGGGGATTATGGTGTGGGATTGTTTTTCAGGGGTTGGGCTTGGCCCCTTAGTTCCAGTACAGGTAACTCTTAAGGCGTCAGCATATCAAGACATTTTGGACAATTTCATGCTTCATTGTGGAAAAAGTTTGGGGATGGCCCCTTTCTGTTTCAACATGACTGCGCATCAGTGCACAAAGCAAGGTCCATAAAGACATGGATGTGCGAGTTTGGGGTGGAGGAACTTGACTGGTCTGCACTGTGTTGACCTCAACTTGATAGAACACCTTTGGGATGAATTAGAGCAGAGACTGCTTGCCAGGCCCTCTAGTCCAACATCAGTGCCTGACCTCACAAATGCGCTTCTGAAAGAATGGTCAAACATTCCCATAGACACACTCCTAAACCCTGTGGGCAACCTTCCCAGAAGAGTTTAAGCTGTTATAACTGCAAAGGGTAGGCCAACTCAATATTAAACCCTACAAACTAAGACTGGGATGCCATTAAGGCCTCATGTACACACAGACATTTTGAAGCTGTAAGTGGCATAGGCGTTTGCAAGCTGCAAAAAAAACCCAGGGCCAGTGCATTCTGAGGACTGGCGTTACAGCTGGAAAAATGTCTGACGCTGTTAAAGGCTGCTAAATTTGGCTTAACGCCCAATATAGCGTTATGCCACGTCAAGCATTTTTTTTTTACATGTCAAAATCAGTGGTTTCCCTATGATTTGAATGGAGAGTCGCATTAAAGTCAGATCATGGTGATACGACTTATGGTGGGACTTGTGCTCTGAGGATCTTGAAGGGGAACTCCACGCCAAACTGGGAAAAAAAAACGGCATGTGGTACCCCCCAATTTCCATTCCATACCAGGCCCTTTGAGTATGGTATGGATCTTAAAAGAGAACTCCACGCCAAAATTGAAAAAAAAATGGCGTGGGGTCCCTCCCAAAACTATACTGGACCCTTTAGTTTGGTATGGATTTTGAGGGGAACACCCATGCCAAAAAAAACCAGCATGCGTTCCACCGCGCTTCCGTTTTTGTTCTATGAAATGTCTTTGAAAACGCCCACTGTGTGGGGCGAAACGCATCAACGTAATACTGGTCTTGTCAGAAATGTCAAACGTCATTTCCAGTAAGGTGGAACGCAAGCAGAAGTGCGGTGGAACGTACGCTGCTTGTCACTGCACAGACCGCAAGAGCAGTATGCTGTGACCACTTCATTGACACCTTGGAGGTTAGCCATGATATATATGATGAGTCTATGACTATTGATAACATTGTAAGTGTACATCTGCCTGTTTTTATCAATAAAACCGTATTGGAACATATTACACTATTTGGAGTTTTTTTTATCTGTCTTCCCATATCGAGGAGAGCATACTTAAAGGGGGTCCCTACCTACAATTGCTTACCAGTACCAAGCCCTTTAGACCCCTAGGCTGTACGGCCTAGGGGTCCACGCCTTCTGGTAAGTGGATTCACTGTTGGGGGAGGAGTAAACACAGGATCCACGATCTACAAGAAATCACTTGGATGTTCCCATTTTATGAGCACCAGCCACGTTTAATCACTGGATGATCACTGGACACTTATATATACAGCTGCAAGAAAAAGTATGTGAACCCTTTGGAATGATATGGATTTCTGCACAAATTGGTCATAAAATGGGATCTGATCATCATCTAAGTCACAACAATAGACAATCACAGTCTGCTTAAACTAATAACACACAAATAATGAAATGTTGCCATGTTTTTATTGAACACACCATGTAAACATTTACAGTGCAGGTGGAAAAAGTATGTGAACCCCTAGACTAATGACATCTCCAAGAGCTAATTGGAGTGAGATGTCAGCCAACTGGAGTCCAATCAATGATATGAGATTGGAGGTGTTGGTTACAACTGCCCTATAAAAAACACACAGCGGTTCTGGGTTTTCTTTTCACAAGAAGCATTGTCTGATGTGAATGATGCCTCGCAAAAAAGAGCTCTCAGAAGACCTACGATTAAGAATCGTTGACTTGCATAAAGCTGGAAAGGGTTATAAAAGTATCTCCAAAAGCCTTGCTGTTCATCAGTCCACGGTAAGACAAATTGTCTATAAATGGAGAAAGTTCAGCACTGCTGCTACTCTCCCTAGGAGTGGCCGACCTGTAAAGATGACTGCAAGAGCACAGCGCAGACTGCTCAATGAGGCGAAGAAGAATCCTAGAGTGTCAGCTAAAGACTTACAGAAGTCACTGGCAAATGCTAATATCCCTGTTAGCGAATCTACAATACGTAAAACACTAAACAAGAATGGATTTCATGGGAGGATACCACAGAGGAAGCCACTGCTGTCCAAACAAAATATTACTGCACATGTACAGTTTGCACAAGAGCACCTGGTTGTTCCACAGCAGTTCTGGCAAAAAATTCTGTGGACAGATGAATCCAAAGTTGAGTTGTTTGGAAGAAACACACAACACTATGTGTGGCGAAAAAGAGGCACAGCACACCAACATCAAAACCTCATCCCAACTGTGAAGTATGGTGGTGGGGGCATCATGGTTTGGGGCTGCTTTGCTGCGCCAGGGCCTGGACGAATTGCTATCATCGAAGGAAAAATGAATTCCCAAGTTTATCAAGACATTTTGCATGAGAACTTAAGGCCATCTGTCTACCAGCTGAAGCTCAACAGAAGATGGGTGTTGCAACAGGACAATGACTCAAAGCATAGAAGTAAATCAACAACAGAATGACTAAAACAGAAGAAAATACGCCTTCTGAAGTGGCCCAGTCAGAGTCCTGACCTCAACCCGATTGAGATGCTGTGGCATGATCTCAAGAAAGCGATTCACACCAGACATCCCAAGAATATTGCTGAACTGAATTAGTTCTGTAAAGAGGAATGGTCAAGAATTACTCCTGACCGTTGTGCACGTCTGATCTGCAACTACAGGAAACGTTTGGTTGAAGTTATTGCTGCCAAAGGAGGTTCAACCAGTTAATAAATCCAAGGGTTCACATACTTTTTCCACCTGCACTGTGAATGTTTACATGGTGTGTTCAATAAAAAACATGGCAACATTTCATTCTTTGTGTGTTATTAGTTTAAGCAGACTGTGATTGTCTATTGTTGTGACTTTGATGATTATCAGATCACATTTTATGACCAATTTGTGCAGAAATCCATATCATTCCAAAGGGTTCACATACTTTTTCTTGCAGCTGTATCTATTTTTGATTTACTGGAATACCTATTTATACCCATTTAAATGTTATACTGTATATTTTCTGTCACTGGGGTTTTATTAATGATAGTGAAGTATATATTCTTATTCACCCATTTATCAGCACTGGGATTGTATAATAATTTATTCACCATTGCCCACAGTGGGTTTTATTGCACTTATTCACGAGAAGTAAGGCACAGTGTTTGGAACTCACTGGATTAAGTTCATTTTTGGTTACATGTTGTGAGATTATGCACTGTCTTTAGCGCTGTGTTTTTTTGTTATATTAGTCCTTTATTAAAAATCTTTCTCCGCTCTTCTCCCTCAGGTCTTCTCCCTCCGGTCTTCTGCCTCCGGTCTATTTTTTTTTTTTTTGGCGTGGGGGTTCCCCTCAAAATCCATTTTGGGGTCCCCCCCAATCTTGGGGGGGACTTCACGCCAATTTTTTTTTTTCATTTTGGCGTGAAGTTTCCCTTCAAAATCCTCAGAGCACAAGTCACACCATAAGTCGGATCATCATGATCCGACTTGTAAGTGACTTCTATTCAAGTCAATGGGCTGAAAGTCAGATCAAAGATGGCTCTCATAGGTAACCATTGATTTTGAATAGAGGCAGAGAAATGCTGCTAAAAGCTAACGTGGCTAAATGCGCAATAACGCCAATGGAAAAAGCTACTAAAAGCAGTTTTTTAAAGCTGCTTTTTCCTGGTGTTGGTAGTGGCTTTGCAGCTTGTTTTTTCTAAGGCCCTGTGTGCATGAGGCCTAAAGTTCATGCGCGTGTAAAGGCAGGTGTCCCAATACTTTTGGTAATATTATATATACAGTATCTCATGAAATTGAGTGCACCCCTCACATTTTTGTAAATATTTTATTATATCTTTTCATGTGACAACACTGAAGAAATGACACTTTGCTACAATGTAAAGTAGTGAGTGTACAGCTTGTATAACAGTGTAAATTTGCTGTCCCCTCAAATTAACTCAACACACAGCCATGAATGTCTAAACCACTGGCAACAAAAGTGAGTACACCCCTAAGTGGAAATGTCAGAATTGGGTCCAATTAGCCGTTTTCCCTCCCCGGGGTCATGTGACTTGTTAGTGTTACAAGGTCTCAGGTGTGAATGAGGAGCATTGTTAATGAGTGTGTTAAATTTGGTGTTATCGCTCTCACTCTCTTATACTGGTCACTTAAAGTTCAACAAGGCACCTCATGGCAAAGAGCTCTCTGAGGATCTGAAATAAAAAATTGATGCTCTACTTAAAGATGGCCTAGGCTATAAGAAGATGGCCAAGACCCTGAAACTGAGCTGCAGCACAGTGGCCAAGGAATACAGTGGTTTAACAGGACCGGCTCCACTCAGAACAGGCCTTCCCATTGTCAACCAAAAACTTTGAGTGCACGTGCTCAGCGTCCTCCAGAGGTTGTCTTTGGGAAATAGATGTATGAGTGCTGCCAGCATTGCTTCAGAGGTTGAAGGGGTAGGCGGTCAGCCTGTCAGTGCTCAGACCATACGCTGCAAACTGCATCAAATTGGTCTGCATGGCTGTCGTCCCAGAAGGAAGCCTCTTGTAAATATGATGTACAAGAAAGCCCGAAAACAGTTTGCTGAAGACAAGCAGACTAAGGACATGGATTACTGGAACCATGTCCTGTGGTCTAAAGAGACCAAGATAAACGTATTTGGTTCGGATGGTGTCAAGAGTGTGTGGCGGCAACCCGGTGAGCAGTACAAAGACAAGTGTGTCTTGCCTACAGTCAAGCATGGGGTGGGAGTGTCATAGTCTGGGGCTGCATGAGTGCTGCTGGCACTGGGGAGCTACAGTTCATTGAGGGAACCATGAATGCCAACATGTACTGTGACATACTGAAGCAGAGCATTATCCCCTCTCTTTGGAGACTGGGCCACAGGGCAATATTCCAACATGATAACGACCCCAAACACACCTCCAGGACGACCACTGCCTTGCTAAAGAAGCTGAGGGTAAAGGTGATGGACTAGCCTAAGCATGTCTCCAGACCTAAACCCTATTGAGCCTCTGTGGGGCATCTTCTAACGGAAGGTGGAGGAGCGCAAGGTCTCTAACATCAGCCAGCTCTGTGATGTCATCATGGAGGATTGGAAGAGGACTCCAGTGGCAACCTGTGAAGCTCTGGTGAACTCCATGCTCAAGAGGGTAAAGGCAGTGCTGGAAAATATTGGTGGCCACACAAAATATTGACACTTTGGGCCCAGTTTGGACACTTTAACTTAGGGGTGTGCTCCCTTTTGTTGCCAGTGGTTTAGACATTAATGGCAGTGTGTTGAGTTATTTCGAGGGGGCAGCAAATTTACACTGTAATACAAGCTGTACACTCATTACGTTGTAGCAAAGTGTCATTTCTTCAGTGTTGTCACATGAAAAGGTATAATAAAATATTTACAAAAATGTGAGGGGTGTACTCACTTTTGTGAGATACTGTATACATATGTGTGTGTGTACACAATATATATATATATATATATATGCATATATAAGGGCTCAGGTTTACCACCAGCTGCTTGTAAAAAAAAAAAAAAAAAAAAAAGTCTTAATTGAACTTGAAACAATCCAGAAGACAAAGCAGCTTATTCTTCAGCAAACGAACACATAAGTAGTCCATAACTCTGGTATAATGTATCATCGCCACTATACTGGTCCCACAATGGGGTGTAGGATTTCCCATCTTTTTCGGGGGTCCCAAAATAGGTGGTTTTCACAGTTAAGCAGTCGTGGCTCAGTCTCAGACTATTGCACTCTGCTCACTCAGGTGTGTCTCACAGTTTATTCTTCCTTTTCTGGACTCTGATGCACCCGGGTTAACCCTTTTAGGACCAAAGTCCTGGTAATCAGGGTTTGGAGGTTCTTCCCTTCCAAAACTCTTCAAACCTTTGAAATTCCAGTTCTCTAATGAGGACTTACCAATCCTAAGGGCAGAAAACATTGAAGATGTCTTTTGTTAAACTACTTAAATCATACACTCTTTAAACACTTACGGACCTCCCGCCGCAGTTATATGTCGCTACTTTGATGTTAAATATTGGGGATATAGCTGCCATCACCCCAGGATTTTTTTACTGGGCGGGCAGTCCTCTTTCTCATAAAATTGGTCCTAGTGGCACAATCGCCGCAGGATCACTTTTATGGGCGGCGGGAGAGGTGCTCCAGCCACTTCCCGGTCATTTTCCCTGCTTACTGGAGCCGTCGGTAGTGGGAAAAACTATCCAATCCTCTCCCCTTCTGGGCAGGAAGTCGAATGAAAGCAAGCTGGCCCCAACTTGACTTTATGACTCTGGAGGACCAGAGCGACGTCATACGTCGCTTCCTCCCAACAGTCTAAAAAGGGCCCATTTTTTTTCATGATAAAAAAAATGATTTTTTTTGTTTTGCTTTTTAGTATAGATGTGAGGTCTTTTTGACCCCAGATCTAACATTAAAGAGGACCTGTTCTGCTTATTTATTTTACAAGGGATGTTTACATTCCTTGTAATAGGAAAAAAAGTGAACAAAAAAGAAAAAAAAAGAAAAATTTTAAGCGCCCCGTCCCTCTGAGCTCGCACGCAGAAGCGAAAGCATACGGAAATCGTGCCCACATATGTACATGGTGTTCAAACCACACATGTGCAGTATTGCCGCGATCGTTAGAGCGAGAACAGTAATTCTGGCCCTAGACCTCCTCTGTAACTCTAAACTGGTAACCTGTAGAAATTATTAAAGCGTCGCCTATGGAGATTTTTAGGTACCAAGGTTTGTAGCCATTCCATGAGCGTGCACAATTTTGAAGTATGACATGTTGGGTATCTATTTACTCAGCATAACATTATCCTTCACATTATAGAAAAAAATTGGACTATCTTTACTGTTTAGTTTTTTTTAAATGCAGTGAAATTTTATTTTTCCCCAAAAATTGCGTTTTTGCTAAATATATATATATATATATACACATATATATGCACACATAGTTGTGCTCATAAGTTTACATAAGTTTACATACCCTGGAAGAATTTATGGTTTTTTGGCAATTTTTCCGAGAATATGAATGATTACACAAAAACTTTTATTTCACTCATGGTTAGTGTTTGGCTGAAGCCATTTATTATCAAGCAACTGTGTTTACACTTTTTAAATCATAATGACATCAGAAATTACCCAAATGACCCTGATCAAAAGTTTACATACCCTGATGATTTTGGCCTGATAACATGCACACAAGTTGACACAAAGGGGTTTGAATGGCTGTTAACCGCTTGCCGACCGCCGCAAGTAAATTTACTGCGGCGGTCAGCCCCTGCCAGGCAGAGTGACGTTAATTAACGTCACTAGCCTGGGAGGGTCTGGGGAGCGAGCGTGCGCCGCCGGAGGCGCGCTCCCGCTCCCACGCGCTCACTCGGCGATCGTCGGGGGAGAGGGAGAAAGTCAGGCAGCTAGTGTAAACAAGCTGCCTGTCATTCTCCTCGGTGTTAAAACACTGATCAGACAGATCTACTATGTAGATCTGTTGATCAGTGTCCTTTCACCTCAAGCCACAGCCAATCACAGTAGAAAGCACGCCCCTAGGGACACACACAGCCCCTCCCTCCCAAATAAAGTTAACCCCTTCACTACCAGTGTATTTTTACAGTAACAGTGCATATATATAGCACTGATTATTGTAGAAATGTCACTGGTAACCCCAAAAGTGTCAAAAATTTCAGTCAAGGGTCCGATCTGTCCGCCGCAATGTCGCAGTACCACAAAAAAATCGCAGATCGCCGCCATTACGCGTTAAAAAAAAAAAACAACAAAAATGACAAAAATCTTTCCCTTTGTTAGTAAACGCGATAACTTTTGCGCAAACCAATAAAAATACGCTTTTTGCAATTTTTTTTACCAAACATAGGTAGGATAAAACAAATTGGCCGAAAATGTTAAAAAATTTTGATTTTTACATTTTTTTTGGGGGGAATTTCATATAAAAAATGTGAAAAATATTGTTATTTTTGCAAAATTTACGCTCTTTTTTTGTTTATAGCGCAAAAAGTAAAAATCGCACAGGTGATCAAATACCACCAAAAGAAAGCTCTGTTTGTGGGAAAAAAAGGACGTCAAATTCGTTTAGGTACAGCGTTGCACGACCGTGCAATTGTCCGTTAAAGTGACGCAGTGCCGAATCGCAAAATACCCCCTGGTCGTTTAGCAGGAAAATCCTCCGGGGCTTAAGTGGTTAAAAGTAACCATCCTCATCTGTGATCTGTTTGCTTGTAATTAGTGTGTGTGTATAAAAGGTCAATGAGTTTCTGGACTCCTGACAGACCCTTGCATCTTTCATCCAGTGCTGCACTGACGTTTCTGGATTCTGAGTCATGGGGAAAGCAAAAAGATTGTCAAAGGATCTGCTGGAAAAGGTAGTTAAACTGTATAAAACAGGAAAGGGATATAAAAAGATATCCAAGGAATTGAGAATGCCAACCAGCAGTGTTCAAACTCTAATCAAGAAGTGGAAAATGAGGGGTGCTGTTGAAACCAAACCACGGTCAGGTAGACCAACTAAAATTTCAGCCACAACTGCCAGGAAAATTGTTTGGGATGCAAAGAAAAACCCACAAATGAAATGCAGGACTCTCTGAGAACATGTGGTTTGGCTGTTTCAAGATGCACAATAAGGAGGCACTTGAAGAAAGATGGACTGCACGGTCAAGCCACCAGAAGAAAGCCATTACTACGCAAATGCCACAAAGTATCCCGCTTACAATACGCCAAACAGCACAGAGACAAGCCTCAAAACTTCTGGCACAAAGTCATTTGGAGTGACACCAAAATTTAGCTTTTTGGCCACAACCATAAACGCTACATTTGGAGAGGAGTCAACAAGGCCTATGATGAAAGGTACACCATTCCTACTGTGAAACACAGAGGTGGATTGTTGATGTTTTGGGGATGTGTGAGCTACAAAGACACAGGAAATGTGGTCAGAATTGATGGCAAGATGAATGCAGTATGTTATCAAAAAATGCAGTATGTTATCAAAAGGCGGTAGTGTTAAAAAAATGTCTTCTCTTCAGTCTTCACAAAAGAATCAGGGGGCTACACTAACCCAGCTTGTAAGGCCAAACTAAACAACACACCTCAGGAAATACCACCATGGCTAACAGAAGATAGACTTAGAACTAAACTAGAGAAACTAAACATAAATAAATCACTGGGACCGGATGGCTTGCACCCGAGGGTTCTTAAAGAGCTCAGCCAGGTGATTGCCAGACCATTATTCTTGATCTTTAAGGATAGTTTACAGACGGGTATGGTGCCAGCTGATTGGAAAAAAGCCAACGTGGTACCAATATTTAAAAATGGGCAGAGATATATCCCGGGTAACTATAGGCCGGTCAGCCTAACATCAGTAGTCTGCAAGATTTTGGAGGGGATGTTAAGGGACCACATACAAGACTTTAGTAATGAAAATGGTATTAGTAGTAATCAGAATGGATTCATGAAAAATTGTTCTTGCCAAACCAATCTATTAACCTTCTATGATGAAGTGAGCTGCCACCTAGATAAAGGTAAGCCTGTGGATGTGGTGTACCTGGACTTCGCAAAGGC
Source organism: Pelophylax lessonae (assembly GCF_965119305.1). NCBI lineage: Eukaryota > Metazoa > Chordata > Amphibia > Anura > Ranidae > Pelophylax > Pelophylax lessonae. Next base: position 123,909,790 of record NC_138770.1, read on the forward strand.
CTTTGACACCGTTCCCCACAAACGCTTACTGTTCAAACTAAGGAAGGTAGGTATGGACCATAAGGTGAGTACCTGGATAGAGAACTGGCTCCAGGTTGCAAAGGGTGGTGATTAATGGGGAGTACTCAGATTGGGCGGGTGTGGAAAGCGGGGTCCCCCAGGGTTCTGTCCTGGGGCCAATCCTGTTTAATTTATTTATAAATGATCTAGAGGAGGGGATATCGAGTAAAATCTCAGTATTTGCGGATGATACTAAACTAAGCATGCCGATATCTTCTGGGCAGGATGTGGAAACCTTACAAGCGGACCTGAACAAAATAATGGGGTGGGCAACTACATGGCAGATGAGGTTTAATGTTGAAAAATGTAAAGTAATGCACCTGGGTGCCAGAAACCAGAAAGCAAGCTACTCACTAGGGGGGGAACCTCTTGGTGAGTCTAGGATGGAAAAGGACCTGGGGGTACTGGTAGACAACAGGCTTGGCAGTGGCATGCAATGCCAAGCCGCTGCAAGCAAAGCCAACAGAATACTGGGATGTATAAAAAAGGGGATTCACTCCAGAAATAAAGAGATTATTCTACCACTCTACAAGACTCTGGTCCGGCCACATCTGGAGTATTCCGTCCAGTTCTGGGCACCGGTCCTCAGGAAGGATGTGCTGGAACTGGAGAAAGTCCAGAGAAGGGCAACAAAAGTAATTAGGGAGGACAACAGCTATGAGGAAAGACTACAAGCACTGAACCTATTCTCTCTGGAGAAGAGACGATTGAGGGGGGATATGATATCAATGTACAAATATTGTACTAGCAACCCTAGCATATGGAAAAACCTATTCAGAGAAAGGAAATACAATAAGACACGTGGCCACTCACTAAGACTAGAGGAAAGGCGGTTTAACCTTAAAATACGCAGGGGGTTCTTCACTGTAAGAGCAGTAAGGATGTGGAATTCTCTTCCACAAGCAGTGGTATCAGCAGGGAGCATTGATAGTTTCAAAAAACTATTAGATGGGCACCTTAACCACTTTACCACCGAAGGATTTTGCTGTCTTACGTCCAGGCCACTTTTTGCGATTCGGCACTGTGCAACTTTAACTGACAATTGTGCGACGCTGTACCCAAATGAAATTTACATCCTTTTTTTCCCACAAACAGAGCTTTCTTTTGGTGGTATTTGATCACCTGTGGGATTTTTACTTTTTGCGCTATAAACAAAAAAATAGCGTAAATTTTGAAAAAATAACAATATTTTTCAAATTTTTTTATATGAAATTCCCCCCAAAAAAATGTAAAAATCAAAATTTTTTAAAATTTTTGGCCAATTTTTTTTTTGTTTGGTAAAAAAAATCACAATAAGCGTATTTTGATTGGTTTGCGCAAAAGTTATTGCGTTTACTAACTAAGGGAAAGATTTCTGTCACTGTTACTGTAAAAATGATACTGGCAGGGAAGGGGTTAATTTTATTGGAGAGGGAGGGGTTAATGTATGCCTTGTGCTTACTAACGTGTGTGGGGGGAGGTGACTGAGTGACACAGGGACAGATCGCATGTTCAGCTATGCTGAACCCTGCAATCTGTCACTGTTTGTCACTTAGAAGATCTGCCCGCTTTGTTTACACAAGCGGGCGGATCTCCAGACTCGATTCCCCGACGATCGGGGAAGAGCGGCGGTGATCACCGTCGCTCCTACCCTGGCCCGACTCCCGCTGTGACTGAAAACAGCGCGAGCGCGGCCAACAAGGGGAGGAGTCCAGCGACGTATGTCTACGTCGCTGGACGGAATCGAGCCACTTTGCCACAGTACAGTCCCAGTGACTGGTCGGCAAGTGGTTAAAGACCACAACATACAGGGGTATACAATGTACGGTTAGCAGCAAACACACACACACACATCATAGGTCGAACTGGATGGACTGTTGTCTTTTTTCAACCTCACTAACTATGTAACTATGTAAATTCTGGAGGAAAATTTGCATTCATCAGCCCGGAAGATGCACATGGAACGTACTTGGACATTCCAACATGACAATGATCCTAAACACAAGGCCAAGCCGACCTGTCATTGGCTACAGCAGAATAAAGTGAAAGGTCTGGAGTGGCCATCTCAGTCTCCTGACCTCAATATCATTGAGCCACTCTAGGGAGATCTCAAACATGCAGTTCATGCAAGACATTCCAATAATTTACAGGAACTCATAAGAGCCTCATCCACAAATACCTCAAAAGACTACAAGCTGTCATTGATGTTAAAGGGGGTAATACACAGTATTAACCACATTAAGACCAGGGCTATTTTTGATACGGGGCGTTTACAATCTAAAATCATTTTTTTTTTTTTGCTAGAAAACTACTTAGAACCCCCAAACATTATATATTTATTTTTTTAGCAGAGAATAAAATGGAGATTGTTGCAATATTTTTTATCACACCGTATTTGCCCAGCGGTCTCCCAAACGCAATTTTTTTGGAAAAAATTAACTTTTTTGAATTAAAAATAAGAAACAGTAAAGTTATCCCAATTTTTGTCCACAATGTGAAAGATAATGTTACGCCGAGTAAATAGATACCCAACATGTAATGCATCAAAATTGCGCACGCTCGTGGAATGGTGACAAACTTTGGTACTTAAAAATCCCCAAAGGCGACAATTTCAAAATTTCTACAGGTTACCAGCTTAGAGTTACAGAGGAGGTCTAGGGCTCAAATTTATTGCTCTCGCTTTAACGATAGCGGCGATACCTCACATGTGTGGTTTGAACATCGTTTACATATGCGTTCGCTTCTGCTTGCAAGCTAACGGGGACAGGGCGCTTTAACTTATTTATTTTTCCTTTTTATTATTATTTATTTTTACACAGTTTAAAAAAAATAAATAAAAAAATTTGATCATTTTTATTCCTATTACAAGGAATGTAAACATTCCTTGTAATAGAAATAGGCATGACAGGACCTCTTTATTATGAGATCTGGGATCAAAAAGACCTCAGACCTCACAAGTACACTAAAAAAGAAAAAAAAAATGTTTAAAAAAAAAATCGACTCTTTAAAACGGTTGCTAGGCAACAACGTTTGACGTTGCTCTGGTCCTCCAAAACCATGGAGTCAAGTGAGGGCCATCTTGCCCTCACTCAAATTCCTGTCTAAGAGGATCCGGGGCCAGATCATTTCCCTTGCTGCCGGCAGGTCCAGTAAGCGGGGAAAATTACCAGGATGTGGCAGGAGGGGGGCACCTCTTTCGCCGCACCGTAGGGGTGATCCCGCAGTGAAAGTGGTGCCCCCCTCCCGCGATCGGCTTACCTGAAAGCCGATCGCCTGCCGTTTTTCAAAAAAATCGGGGTTATGGCAACTATCTTCTGCCATAACCCTGGTATTTAGCGTCAAAGGACCGATGCAAAATAACAGCCGGTAAGTTGTTAAGAACTGGGGTATGTAAAATTTTGATCAGGGTCATTTGGGTAGTTGTCATTATGATTTAAAAAGATTAAACACAGTTGATTGATAATAAATGGCTTCAGCCAAACACTAACCATGAGTGAAAGAAAATTTTTTGTGTTATCATTCATAATCTCAGAAAAATGGCCAAGAAATCATAAATTCTGCCAGGGTATGTAAACTTATGAGCACAATTGTATAATGTTTGGAGGTTCTAAGTCATTTTCTAGCAAAAAATAGAATTTTTGTAAAATCTTAACGTAAAATTCTTTTCTCTGAGTCCACTGACAGTCGTCGCCGCTCTTAATTCATTACGATTGGGTAATGGCTATACACTCTAGGAGTAAGCTAGGCAGTTATTAAACAGTTAATAACAATAGGTTTTTTAACCAGACACACCTCTAGGGGACTGTCCTACAGACATTATCCCTCAGCTACTTCCTGTATCTAATCAGTTTCGTAGCAAGCAGTACCGCAAGGCAAACACAACCCCATATCTATAAAAATAGACACCAGAGGGGCGGGGGCGACGACTGTCAGAGGACTCAGAGAAAATCATTTTACGGTAAGATTTTACAAAAGTTCTATTTTCTCTTACGTCCTCTGACAGTCGTCGCTGCTCTTAATTCATTACGATTGGGATGTCCCAAAGCAGTACCAAGGTGTGAGGGGTGGGGAAAAAAACGCAACCATCAAGAGGTAACGAAGGCCACCCCAGGAAAAAACATTGCCCTTAAAGGAACTGGAAAAAAAACAGGACCACAAGAAACCAAAGAAGAGCTAAAAACTCTTCAAACAACTGCCGCACTTAAAACCTTTGTGGCCAAAAGAAGCATCCAAGGATGCCAAAACATCAAGTTTGTAAAACTTTGCAAAGGTGTGCACAGACGACCAAGTCGCCCCCTTACACACCGGAGCCACAGAAGCCTGACGGCGAAAAGCCCAAGAGGCACCGATGGCCTGAGTGGAACGAGCCTGTACAGGGAAAGGAGGAACCTGACCCTTAACGGAACAGGCCTGAATCCACAAACTGTCTTATCCCTTATGAAATGGTCACTGCGGACGCAGCTAAGCCCTTCCGAGGTCCCTCAGGAAGAACAAACAAGGAATCAGATTTACTGATAGACTCCGTGACAGATAGGTAAAACCTAATAGCCCGTACCACATCTAAAGAATGTAAGGCCACTTCTTTAGGATGCTCAGGCTTTGCACAGAGCAAAGGCAGAACAATATCTGCATTAAGGTGGAAGGAAGAGACCACCTTGGGCAAAAAACGACTAGATTAGTCGCAAGACTACCTTGACCCTATGTAGCACCAGGTAAGGTGAACGGCAAGACAAGGCTGCCATCCCGTACACTCTGTGAGCAGATGTGATAACGACTAAGAAGGCAACCTTCTGGAATAAAACAGGCAGAGAAATATCTCTGATGTCCTCAAAAGGAGGTCGTTGCAAAGCTGACAACACCAAATGCCAGTCCCAAGGAGGCACCGGAGCCTTCCTTGGGGGAGCCAAATGACGCACCCCCTGAATGAAAGTGCGAAGCAACGGATTGGTCGCCAGGGGGCGCTGGAAAAGGACGGCCAAAGCCGACAACTGGCCCGCAATCTTGGCTAGCGTAAACGCTGATCTACCTCTTCCCGCAGGAAGGCCAAGACCTTCGCAACTGAGATGGCACGCGGGTGAAAACCCCGCAAATCACACCAAGCAAAATAGGCTTTTCAGGTGCGATGATAAATCGTCCCGGAAACCGCATTCCGAGCCTTCAGCAATGCAGGGATGACCACAGTCGGAAGACCCCCATCCCTCAGGATGTGGCTTTCAACAGCCACGCCGGTAAAGCCAGCGACTGTAAAAAAGGATGGAAGATCCGCCCTTGAGACAGAAGATCGTCTCACAATGGTAGCCGCCAAGGAGGCTCGCCGGCCATTCGTATGATGTCTGAGCACCACGACCAACGTGGCCAGTCTGGGGCCACCAGAACCACCGAGATTTGTTCCGACGCCACTTGGCGAAGGAACCTGGATACCAGTTGAATTGGAGGGAAGGCATACATCGGTCGATACTGATGCCAAGGAATCACCAACGCGTCCGTGGTGTCCGCCAGAGGATCGCGTGTTCTGGACACAAACCTTGTCAGTTTGTTGTTCGGACGGGACGTAAACAGATCCACGTCCAGAGTCCACCAGATACACAGGAGCCAGAATACTTCTGGATGTAGGGACCATTCTCCCCGGTCCAGGGCCTGGCGGCTCAGGCAGTCCGCCTGCCAATTCCCCACACCTGGAATGTGAACGGCAGAAATTGCTGGGACATGCGTTTCGGCCCAATTTTGAATCTCTAGCACCTCTAAGGGCGCCCGGGCACTTCTGGCGCCCCCTTGGTGATTGATGTAAGCCACTGCCGTGGCGTTATCCATCTGTACTCGGACTGGACAGCCCTGAAGTCGGGAACAAGCAAAGCTTTGTCGCTCGAAGTTCCAACACGGTCAGTGGGAGTGAGGCCTCCCCATGGACCATCAACCCTGGGCAGACAAACCTGCCCAGTACTCCACCCCAGCCCAAAAAGGCTGGCATCCGTGGTTACCACTGTCCATAACAGAGGCCCGAATGACTGGCCCTGAGTCAAGGCTGGCGATTGGAGCCACCACAAGAGATCTAGTCTCACTTGATGACTGAGAGAAAAAAAATTCACATGTCCAAGGACTGAGGAGTCCTGTCCCATCTGGCCAAGATCTCTGCTTGTAGAGATCTGGTGTGAAATTGAGCAAATGGAACGGCTTTGAAGGCCGACACCATCAGACCCAGCGACCGCATACGGGTCCGCAGGGAGGAGAGATCCCTGTCTCTGAGGGACTTGATCTCTTCCTGTAGAACCAGAAGTTAGTCCTCCGGTAGAAACACCCGAGCCCGGGCAGAGTCCTGGATCATGCCTAGATACTGAATACGCACTGACGGTGTCAGAGTCGATTGTTGGAAATTCATGGTCCACCCAAAACTCCTGAAGCATTTGGAATGTCATTGACAGATCCTGCGACAGGGTTGCAACTGAGCAGGACCCTAACCGGAGGTCGTCCAGATAACCAAGGACGGCAATCCTCTTTAAACGCATTAAAGCTAATACAGGGGCCAAAGCTTTGGTGAAGACTCTGGGAGCCGAAGCGTGGCCGAAGGGCAACGCCACAAACTGAGAATGCTCCCCCCGCTACTATGAAGCGGAGATATCCCTGGTGACCCTTGAAAATAGGGATGTGGAGATACGCATCCTGCAAGTCGATGGAGACTAGAAAGTCCCCTGGACTCCATGACGCCACCACGGATCTAATAGATTCCATTCTGAACTTCTGCACCCACACCTAGCGGTGTAAGGACATCAGATCCAGAATAGGTCGCACTTGCCCCTCTTCTTCTGGGGACAGTGAATAGGTTGGAGTAAAAACCCAAAACCTGTCCTGCACAGGTACTTGTATAAGGACCCCCTGGGCGAGCATGACTTGCACCGCCCCTCGGAGACCTTCGAGGCGGTCTGACGACAACCTGAGGTTTGATAGAAAGAACCTGTCAGCAGGGAATGATCAAAAACTCGATCTTGCATCCCGAGCGAAACAGCTCGTGAACCCACCTATCCTGAATCTAGTACAACCGAGGTTCTTGGAACCACTCAGACGTCCCCTCACCCCTGGTACGGGTGAGGGTGTCCCTTCAAGAAGAGGTGGATTGTGATGCCGAACCAAGTGAACTGGTCTCGGGCTTACGAAAGGACCCCTGGTTTGGGTTAAAAGAGGGACCCCGCTTGTCACGGGGCGATTTTCCCCTAGCCACCTGGGGCAAAGGAGTGATCTTACCCCCAGCGAGCCCTGTGATCACTTCATCCAGAGAGTCCCCAAAAAGACGACTCCCCAAATAAGGGATGTCAGTCACTGTCTTTTTTTTTTTTTTGGAAGACTGGTCCGACGAGCTATTCAACCAAGTAATGCGGCGGATTGCAACCGCGACCGCCGTGCGACTAAGGGGGCCTTGTCTCCACCCACCTATCCGCCGGGTCCTTAAACACCAGTGAATCTCCCACGGGCATTAAAGTGACTTTATTTAACCTGGAAAACAGTGTGGTCCACCTCAGGAGCAACAGTCCAGCGAGAATCCACCGGATCTGAAAAAGGATAACGGTACTGAAATCTCTTGGGCACCACAAACATCTGTTTGATACGGCGCCATTGGTCATTCACTGTTTCGTGAAACTCCTCGGGACAAGTAAAAATCTGACCCGATTTGTGGGCTTTGCGGGTCCCGAAGGAAACACGCTTACCCGATGGGGGGGCTCATCATCCAAATTTAATGTTTCCTCAACAGAGCTGATAAGAGCGTCCACCGTAGCGTGGTCCCGCGCTGACCCAGAGGACGAATCCTCCTCCTCCACATCCGACTGAGAGGACAGGGACCCCTCAGGGGGGACGTTGTCCGTGGCAACCAAAACTGGCTCTGAATCAGAAGACTGAGAGGGCATAAGCCATTTTTTAGAAACCCGGTCAGACATCAGCAAATCCACTTTTGACACTAAAGTCGCAAGTGCAACAGATAGGGAGACTTATGGAAGTGGATTCAGGAGTACCTGAACCACCTACCAGGTCTGTGGGGAATTTGCTATCCTGGGACTCCATAATAGCAATACACAATTTAAGTGACGCTGGCCCTTTAAAGCGGCGAGGCCCTAGCGCAAACCTGCACCGCAAATGGAGACCTTGTCCCTTGCTACAGGAGTTGTAAAAATGAGTGCTAGCAGGAATCCAGGCCAGAGAAACCAGTAAAACGCCCCCACAGTGTGTTATACTTGCGTGCTGCTGAGGATCTGAAGGGAAGAAAGAGGAAGTGACCTCACGCCCCTAGAGGCAAAGCCAGCCCTGAGCCACAAGAAAATGGTTGCCAATAGAAGTCTATGGGAGAAAAGCCCTGGTAAAATGGCTGCTGCCCACAAAGGACATCATGCCCACACTAAAGATGGCGCCCGATCGGTGCCAAAAGGATGACAGAAATTGGCTGCTGCCCCCACTATGAGGCCGAACAAAATGGCGGCCTCGTGAATTAGCACTAATTGTGGCCCCAAAACACCATGCACTGGCCCCCACAGAGCACCACAAGCACCCCTGGGACATAGGAGACCCCCACATCCCCCCACACCGCGATCAAACGACAGCGCCCCCGCAGGGACAGGGAAGGGACACACAGGGGCTGCACCTACAGCCATGAGGAGGATATCACAGAACCCTTACCTGAACTGTCATCCCCAAACAGAGGGCCCACATACACACCCCAACAAACATCGTTCAGAGACAGAGGGGTAGTCATAAAACTCACCGGTCCAGCGAACGCGGGCACCGCTCTGCGACAGGAAACCTCCCACCCTGAGTGACGCTAGCAACACGTGGGCGTACCGCAGTTGAGACATCCCAGCGAAGATAGCAACTTCGCAGGCTCATCCCTGACGGCAGGGACACTGTCGTTTGCGAGGCCTGGGCGTACCAATAACCTGCTAACGCTCGATGGCAGGCTGGGAGTCCGTAAGGTTCTTGAACAACCAGTGAGAGGCCCAGCTCTGCAAACGCTGTAGTCTTCTAAAGTCTGACTAACTAAGCAAAGGAGAAAATAAAAAGCTATCTTTTAAAAGAAAAAACACTTTTTCAGAGAGAAAACATAAAAAGAAGAAAAAATCTGAGACCTAAGTCTCAGCCAGGGAAACCAAGCCTACTCCTGAGCTAGGCAGCAGAAAACTGATTAGATACAGGAAGTAGCTGAGGGATAATGTCTGTAGGACAGCCCCCTAGAGGTGTGTCTGGTTAAAAAACCTGTTGTTATTAACTGATTAATAACTGCCTAGCTTACTCCTAGAGTGCACAGCCATTACCCAATCATAATGAATTGAGAGCGCTGACGACTGTCAGAGGACGTTAGAGAAATAATGATTTTAACTTGTAAACAAGTGTCAGAAAAAGGCCTGGTCCTTAAGTGGTTAATTCCCTACGTTAAAATACTAATCATTCTGTAGTCATAGGATAATACCTATAAGGGCTAAATACCCTTTCTGAGATAACACAGGAAATATGCACAAGACAAAGGAAAGCTCTGAATTTTTGAAAGGATGATTAGATATTTTTTGCACTTATCAAACAGATATAACAATATGCATTCAATTGTGTATTTACCAGACCAAAGGTTATATATGATTCAGATTGACTTCTATTTTAACCTATAACTGTCCACATAACCCATATATACAGTGGTAGGAATAGTGGGCTTTAATGCCCATAGACACATATGTGTCCACAGCAGCCAGAGGTTTGGTTGCTGAGAGCATGCTCCCTGCACACTGACCAAGCTGTCATGGGCGTCTCATAATCACGGCTTCTGATCAGGAGCCAGCTGCTTCTGATCATTTGACCACTGTGAGACCCAATCACAGCAATCACGATAGAGAACTGCCTCCTAGGCATTAAAACCCACTTAAAGGGCCACTAGAAGAAGATGTGAAGGGGTTAACCCCAGCCAAAAAAAATAGAATGTCTTGAAAAAAAAAACCTAGCTCTTACTGTATTCCACAGCCAGTCTTTTCCTCCATGATTTTGAAGCCTGCTATAAATGAAAGGGACATGTTTACATCACAGCACTCCTAATATCACCCTAGGCACTATGAAGAGCTTTACTTCAATAACTTTATTTATAGCGGAAATTCAAGAGCTGCATCCCAGCTGTGTCTAGCTTTGTTACAGATGTATCAAAAAGTGTAATTAGTATCCCCATAAATAATAGAAGCAAAGTAATTTTCTCCTCATTGTGCACAAATTATATATTTGCTGAAATATCAGAATTTTCTATTTTAAGGTAAAATTGCATGTTCCGAGAAAACCCCCTACAGGGGAACTTAAGAACAAGGAGCTGTTTTGTTACGCTGCATATTGCACAACTAAATGTAGCTCTATTTGTGTCAGTAGGGTGGCATCTAACCTTGCTTTATCATACCAAATAGCTGCATATGTCACAATAAATGCATGCTGTACCTTTGTACTTGTTCAGTTCGTTTATCATGTGAGGGAGTTTTTTTAAACAAAATGAGTATTCATTTGTACTCATTTGTGTTTTTTTTTTTTTTTTTGTCAGTTTGTCATGGTGCTTTACTTTCTTCACTTTTTTCATTTCTCTATAGCAAACATACATGGTGTTGAATTATATTAAAAGCCCAGGCAAAGACAAATACTCCACCATAATACCGGAAATCTTGGTGATCCAGCAAAAAAGTCTTCACAAGGAAATATACAGTATACTGAAAAACAAAACATAAGAGGAGCGCATCTAAGAGTATCAGAAGATGAATAGTTGAACTGAAATTTATGTATGCAGCTCACTCCAGCAAGTGGCTTTGAATAAACACCAACTTGTATCCCAGATGACAGGTGTTAGCTCTTTCACACGGTCCGCCTCCGTAGGCGGATCCGTGTTGCTCAGCGGGGCTCGATCCGCAATCCCCGCTGAGCCGGCGGATGACAGCTCCATCTCCGCTTGCAGAGCGGAGAGGGAGGTGTCTCAGCCCCCGCTGCCCTCTATGGGGGATCGGATGAGAGTGGACCGCTTGTCCGCTCTCATCAGATCCGATCCGCTCCGATTACTGAACGGATGGAAAAATACGGTTTCCATCCATCCAGATTTCACGCACAGGATCGGATGCGGATGGCAGCGGGTGTCAGCGGAGATGTCTCCGCTGACATCCGCTGCCCCATAGAGCTGCATGGAGGATCCGATCAGATCCGCCTAAAAAACTGACAGGCGGATCTGATCGGATCGCCCGTGTGAAAGAGCCCTTAATAACCGCAATCCACAATAAATTCTCAAGATCAATTTGGAGATCTCTTGGGAATTTATTGCAGATTTCTGCTATTTAATCTACCTAAATGGTGATTCCGTAGTTTGGCCAGCTCCCACCTGCACATGTCATACTTTCCTGGGGGCTGCAGGACCAGTCAGAAAGTACAGTCCCTGGAATTCATAAAGACTGGCACAGACAGATTTTGCAAAAGTGTCGCTCGTTCATTCTAAAAGTGATGAAAAATGCACCAAATTCATGTACCGGTCTAGAACTTGTACTTGAATTTGGTTTATGCTGTGCAACTTTTAGAATGCACTCAAGACACTTTTGCAAAATCTGTCTGAGCCAGTTTACTCGATGTGCCACATAATTATACATATATAGGTTATACCACCTGCTGCTTCGAGCGTGAAGTTCTCCTAAACACCTCAACTTTAGGAGATATTCACTGTACCTACAGGTAAGCCTTATTATGGGCTTACCTGTAAGGTATAAGTTAAAAAAAAACTGTGTTTACTAGCACTTTAAAGTATCTGTAGCTGCTGACTTTTCAATTAAAGAATAAGTCCGGGTCGGATCGGCTTAAAAAAAGGTACGTATACTAATTTCTTCTTTACAGGGCTAGATAGTGTTAGATCATAGAGATCTATAGATGCAGGAATATTCGTTTTAGGGTGGACTTATCTTTTAAAAAAACAGGACTGAAATAACTATTTGGTGTCAGCAGGGACACCAATTGGTCTTTTCTTGGTCAGTTGCCAAGGTGAGCGTCATACATTGATTCCAATTTACATCATGTACATCATTGTGTCTATTTGCTGATACTCGGTCTTTGTTTTGTTTTCTGGAATTGTTTTGAAAGGAATAGTTTTGCTTTTTATTTATTACAATATTTGTCTTTATTTTATAATAGTAGGTGTAGCTATGCAAATATTTTTTCTATACCCCTTTGAAACTGTACATCTTTTGTTTTTTTAGTACAGATACAGCTTACTAGTATAATGTATTAAAAAAAAGTGCAGCGCTGTGTATATATATATATATATATATATATATATATATATATATATATATATATATATATATATATATATATATATATATACATATACAGTGCATATCCAAAAACAAATAAATATAAAAATTAAACTAGTGAGATAAAATAAAGTCCATAGAAAAAAGACTCCAAAAAGAAAAAAGCCCAAAAAGAAATCTGTGCTCAAAAAAGAGATCCAACAGGGACACCAACATTCAATTCACACTGAAGGCTTACCACTGACGAAACACGTTGGGTGGAGCCACATACACACGCTACTGCGCAAGCGGAGTTTGGCCATCTTTAGTGTGGGAAGCTGACCTGTTTATCATGTTTGAGCATTTTTATATCACCCTAAATGTATTATATGTTTTTTTTTTTTCTTTCAATGGTTTTTATTGGTATTTTCACAATGAAACAATATACAAAGAAAAACAGAGGAGTATTAAAACAATGTAATTATGTGTTGCGTATCATAACATGTAACAAAAGGGTTAATCAACTGGTTACATTGATGTAGTAAAAGTCATGCCTAAACAGTAAGTAAGTTGCTAGAATTGTTCAAGTGGTGGGGGTGTTGACCTCTCCTTCAGACACCCCGTATGGGAGCAAACTGTTCCATGAAGTAGGGGCAACACTGCCATTTTTCTGTTTACTTATTATAGATTTTTAGCGAGAGTCAGAGGTTGTATTTATTAATGGTCAAAATTCGTAATGAGTATACATAGCGATTGCCATATATGTTGATGTATGTCATTTTAGCGGCCCGGTTTCTGTGAGGATCATTTACATAATAAGGGGTTTGGGAGGAGTTTTGATTTCTAATAGCGTACCATTCTGTCCAAAGTGACCATTGCTTATTTGCTGATTGCATATGGCCTTGAGATACGGCATACATTCGTTCATATGTCCTGTGTATGTGAGTCTTCTGGATCACCTCACTTATAGGAATACAATCTGGGGATTTCCAGTAACGTACTAATGTCTGTTTGGCCGCTAAGAAAATGTGTGTGATCAAGGTTCGAGAAGTAGGATGATAGTTGTCAATGCCTATGTTCAGTAGTGCCAATTCTGGGGAAGGAAGTATGAGGATGTTGGTGATCTCAGAAATCAGTTGGAAAGTAGCCTTTCAAAATTAGGTGATTTTGTCACCTCAAGTCCACATTATATGGTAAAGGTGTCCTGTCTGTCCACACTTCCTTCAACACATAGGAGACGTGGTAGGATCAAAGGTGTGGATCTGTGTGGGGGTGATGTACCATTTAAGGATATATATATATTTGAATGTAAGATCCCATAAGTTAGAGGATTTTGTTAGTTGTAGAATTGAGGAAATAGCTGTTTCCCATTGTGCATCGTTAAAGGATCGACCAATGTCCTTTTCCCACTTAATCATAGGGGGTAGTTTTTTTGAAGGTTTTTTTGTTGTGAAGGGGATATAAAAGAGGGTAATACCTTTAGTAGATGGGGAGTTTGCTGTGAGGTATTAATATACCTTGTTGTGCACTGTTTTGTGAAGGTGAGGGTTTCAGAGCAAGCGGTGGGTTATTTGCATGTACTGCATTTGAAGTAGTCTTTGTTGGGAAGGGAGTACGAATTTTGTAGAGAAGCAAATGGAATGAGAAGGATGAAGATCAGATATAAGCCGTAAACATTTGTCCTCCCATGGTTTTGTGGAGATGTCAGTTATAAGTTGTGACAGTTTATGGAGAATTTACGGGGATTATTTCCTGTGGATGCATTAGCGATATAATATTCAAATGCTTTTTTAGAGGCAAGAATTGTGGGTGAAAGATAGGTGTTGGAGATTGTAAGGATTCAATATTGCTCCATATACAAAATGGATTTGTGTGAACCATGCTTTTAGCTGAGCCATTATGATGCTATGCAGTAGTCTTTAACCTCCCTGGCGGCTGATTATGTCCAGATTTCTGTGCTAAAAGCGGTATATTCTTTTGCATGGAAATCTGTTGTTTTACATTTTCAAACTCACCTTCCCATGCGATCACCCGCCGTCCTCCCCAGTGTCCTCATACTCTCTCCCCGATTGCCGGCACTTGCCTTCCAGTTCCCTTCACTGCGAGCGTTGCGACGCAGGGGGGTGGAACCGGCGGCAAATTCAAAAGTGTAAATACACAAATTACATGATACAAAGCTGTGATCCTAACGCATTACACTGTATCATGCCATTTCAGCACAGGATTGCACCTGGTGACTTTTCCAGTGCCCTGCCTGTGTTTTCCAGTGCCCTGCCTGTACGATTCTGATGTCTCTTTCTGGCACATAGCTTGTGGAATTTGGGAAGTATATCAAATGATTCTTCAGAATTTCCAACTGAGCTATGTGCCAGAAAGAGACATCAGAATCGTTGCTGTCGTGTAATCCGTGTAACTACAGTGTAATTCGTTAGGATCACAACTTTGTATCATGTCACCTGTGTATTTACACTTTTGAATTTGACGCCGGTTACACCCCCCCCCCCTGCGTCGCAACCCTCGCAGGGAAGGGAACTGGAAGGAAAGTGTCGGCAATCGCCCGTGCACAGAACAGGGAGAGAGTGTGAGGACACCGGGGAGGACGGCAGGGGATCGCAGGGAAGGTGAGTAACATTCTGGGGTAATCCTGAGTGTGGCTCGGAGTTACCGCTTTTGGTACTGAAAGTTAACCCCGAGCCACACTCGGGAATACCGCCAGGGAGGTTAAAACAAATATAGCTTATCCTGCCTATTGATCTGTGTTTAGTTAGAAGATTTTGAGGTATTCTAGGTTTTTTTGTTCCATACTAAGCGCCCAAGTAGGGAGTTAAAATATGATTGTGGGATAAAAATGGGTAAGGTTGGAAATCGATAAAGAAGTTGTGGTAGATGTATCATTTTAAAAGCTGCTAATTTTCTTTTTGCTAAAGTTTAGAGATATTTTCTATTTCTTTAGGTAGAGTGTTTAGAAAGGGAATGTAGTTGGTTTTAAACAGGGAAGATATGGATTTGGTTAGTTTATTCCTAGATACGGTATAGATTTTGCTGCCCAGGTGTAAGGGTAGGTGTTTACTGGGGTGGTCTGTAGGTTTGGTGGGATCCCTAGTGATAAGATGCGGGACTTAGTTGCATTTACCTTGTAGTAGGATACTGAGCTAAATTCAACTAATCTTTGTTGTACCGAAGCCAGGGAATGAGAAGGGTTTGTCAATTAAATATGAGTGGAGATAGGGGGCATCCCTGTCTTGTGCCATTGGAGATGGAAAAGGGCTTAGAAAGCATTGCGGAGCAGTATACTTGGGCGGAGGGGCATGAGTATAAGGCCATTATAGCTGAGAGAATATAGCCTTGGAAGCCACATTTGCGTAATGTTTGATCTGTCGAAAGCCTTCTCTGCGTCTAGGGAGAGATGTAGAGAAGGCATTCCCAATCTCTCAATGTGGTGAATGATGTTGATCATTCGACACGCGGCATCTGAAGCTTGGTATCCTTTAGTAAATCCGGATTGGTCAGGATGGATAAGTGTGCGTAAGATATCAATTAGTCTATTGGCTAAAACTTTGGCATAAAGTTTAGTGTCATGATTGAGTAGTGATATAGGTCTGTAGTTTTGGGGATTGGTAGGCTCCTTCCCTGGCTTCGGTATGGTAATGATAAAAGCTTTCAACATTTCTTACGAGTAAGAAGCCGAGGAAGCAGCCGTATTGAAGACTTCAGTGATGTGATCTCAGAGAATAGATTTACATTTTTGATAGTACTCCCCTACAAAGCCATCTGGACTGGGAGCTTTGCTTTTTGGGAGGGAATCTATTGTGATTTTTACTTCAGAACTGGAGAATGGGGCGTTACGTTTTTCCAGTTGATCTGGGGTTAGGCATGGGAGATGGACTGATTTCAGGAAGGTCTGAATGTGGGTACTGTCAGGATGGCTCATATCGTTGTTATCCATTATATTGTATAGGGAGCTGTAGTATGCACTGAATGCATCCGCTATGGCTTGAGGATATATTACTTTGGATTTAGTTATGGGATGGTATAAAAAAAGGTATAGGGGTTTTGTTGCAAAAGCCTTGGATTTGGTGGGCTAGGCGTTTCCCCGGTTTATTCCCGTGGACATAAAAGCGCATTTTAAGTCGCTTCTGTTGTTGGTCGAAGTTTTCTAGGAGGAGAGATCTTAGTTCAAGGCGTAATTTAACCAATTTAGATTTTAGGTCATCGGTAGGCGAAAATTTGTTTAGAGAATCTGTGGACTGAATTTTGGGGAGGGGAGAGTCTAGGCGCTGCTTCTTTAGCTTCTTGTCCCTAGCCCCAAATTTAATGAAGAGACCTCGCATAAAAGCTTTATGTGCGGCCCATAGTGTGGAGGGATCTTTCACTGAGTTTGCGTTGGTTATAAAAAAGTTCTCGAGTTGAGTACTGAGAGAGTCCGCATAGTGGGCAGATTGTAGAATGTGGGTGTTTAAGTGCCACAGGTACGTAGTAGGAGACACCGCGGAGTCCACTATGGATATACATACTGGAGAGACAATATGAAGTCACCTCTTGTATTTCAGAGGTTCTTGAAGTCCCCATCCCTATGTCAGTTAGGTTTTGTCTCCTGGGCCTGGTAGATGAAATTGTGCCCTCCCTTGCCCATAGAATGCTCCTAATAATCCTCCTATTTTATAGTAAAAAAAGCAATACTTCTTCACTGGAAAAAACAGTTTGCCCTTCCAATTTCCTTTTAGAAGGGACTGGTAAACTCCATGATACCCTTTAATAGGGCAACCTATATTTCCCAGGGTTATAATAAAAAATTTGATTAAGTATGGCAGTCCTGGAATAACTCAACTTCTACAGTGGGGTGAAACTACCTATTTCCAAAATAAACAAGTAAGTGGTTTTATAGGGGAACAAGGTAATCTTCAGTATCCCTATGGACCTCGCTGAGATGTGAACACACACTTAGTATGAAAGGCTAGATGGCTATAGGTTAATTTGTGCTTTAACATTTTTTTTTACTTTTTTTTTTAATAGCCTGGTATGGTTCGGGGGGCATTCGCTTGTCCCTCCCCTTTCCTGACCTGCCAGGCTGCATGCTCAGATAAGGGTCTGGTATAGATTTGGGGGGGGGGGCCTGTTTTTGATGCGGGGTTCCCTTTATGTTCAATACCAGACCCAAAGGCCTGGTATAGATTGGGGACGGACCCCCACACCGTTTTTTTCTGTTTTCTTTTTTCATTCAGCTGCCAGCTGGGAAGCCCGTTGACAGCTGATGACTCATTCGCTGTTAAGGACGCAGCAGCCAGCTTCCAGGCCTGCTCCTTAACAACCAACTATTCACTATTCTCTGATAGGGCAAAGCTTTGCCCAATCAGGACTTAGAATGCACTGTGCAGAGTGCAGTGCACTGTAGGGCGCTCGGCGGGTGAACATCCAACCGATTGCTAAACACTACTTATTACTAGCTTATAGGTTTCTACACCAGGAGCTCTGTGCCCAAACTCTTATTATTTACACTGTAGTATAGCACCTCAGTTCTGTTCTTTGGAGATCTTAATTCCCCAATTAAGGGAAAGGGTGTCAGTGGCTGGGGGGAAAGAGATCATTCCTTGGAGTCAGTCTGCTTTCTCTGTGTGGTGTAATCACTCTACAAAGTGTGCAGAATACGTAATATCTAAATGTGTACATGCATTTGGTGGATTTATATGCTATGTATCTAAGGAGAAATATATTTCTATAATTTTGGTTTTTTTGCCAGAATTCAGCTTTACATACTGTACCTACTTTTGTTAGCAAGGAGTAGATAGTTTTGACCGACTGCTTGTGTATGTATGAGCTAGATTCACTATTTTAATTTGTACATGTTACTCTATTAAACACTATGTATACCTTTTTATATCTTTAATTCAGTAAAGACGCCCCTTCTTAGGCAGACCATAGATGATACAATTTTATTTCCTGCAACCATGGAGTTCAGCCTTCAAGGTCATGTAAAGAAATTAAAAAAGTTTTACAGAAACCAATTTACTAAACATACCATGTTGGTTTTACTGTAAATGCAGGTCATGGTCCTGGTAGGTTTTATAATAGTGGCCTAATAGCTTAGTCTCCTCAGGACCAAATAAATAATTTTTAAATGTTGGCAAGTATGCAAACAGAAGCACACATTAATGCACTTCATGTTCACCTTGCTGTGCTTTTCAATAGAGAGATCCTGTATCCTTGAAAACAACAACAACACAACACTTGTAGAAGGCAATAAATGCACATACTGAAAATGTACAAAAAAAAATGTACTTCTCAAAGGAAATAAATTAAATAATAGTGTTAATATACACTCACCGGCCATTTTATTAGGTACACCTTGCTAGTACCAGGTTGGACCCCCTTTTGCCTTCAGAACTGCCTTAATTCTTTGTGGCATAGATTTAACAAGGTGTTGGAAACATTCCTCAGAGATTTTGGTCCAATTTGACATGATACTATCACGCAGTTCCATGCACACCCATGATGTGAATCTCTCATTCCACCACATCCCAAAGGTTCTCTATTGAATTGAGAATTGGTGACTGTAAATTGGTATAGGAAAAAAAAAAAATACTTTAATGGCACAACAAGACTTAAATTTTGTAAATAATATGAAAATTATTTCTCATTGTTATCCTACACATATAACAATTTCATTTACTGGAAAAACACCTTCCACCCTAGTGGAACATAGAACCCACAGCATGACTCAAACCACAGGTTAGTTGGGGACCATATAACTATTGTATTACTACCCATGGGAGACCAATGGTGGGGTAATGATGTTCAGTTCATAAAACATGGTGAGCTAAGCCCCCGAACTGGACTTCAGCACCCCACTACTGGTTTCCCATGGGTAGTAATACAATAGGAATATGGTCCCCAACTAACCCGTGGTTTGAGTCACGCTGTGGGTTTTATGTTCCACTAGGGTGGATGGTATTTTTCCAGTAAATGAAATTGTTATATGTTTAGGATAACAATGAGAAATCATTTTTAACCTATCTATGTACGTTTAATAACATTTTCATATTTTTTACAAAATTTGAGTCTTGTGAAATTAAAGTCCATGTTTTTCTATACCAATCAACACTATTTAATCTAGGACAAGGCACTGTTGTATTTAGTTATGTCCACAGCACCACTCTATGTTGACATAAAACATTATTCTAACTTGTGATTGTGGAGGCAATTGGAGTACAGTGACCTCATTGTTATGTTCAAGAAACCAGTTTTGAGATGATTTGAGCTTTGTGACATGGTGCAATATCCTGCTGGAAGTAGACATGTATTCATTCACACATATGATAAACTTTTATCAGTTCAAACTATTTTATAAGTGATGTAAAAAGTTCTTCCATAATCATAAAAACCATATAAACTTCAGCAAGCATGAAATTAAGTGTCCAGTGCCCCAATTCCCTCTTAGATTAATAAAAAAATCAATTCTACCAATGTTGTCAATCATGTATAAAGTGCTCCACAACACTCAAAAGATATTCTTTGGCTCCTCCTCTCCCAATATGCTACAAAAAGCCCAAGCTCTTAGTGTCGGTTCACACTGCAGCGGCACGACTTCGGGGGCGAATTGTGAAGTCGCGTGCACCGCTACTTCGGCGCGACTTGCACGGACTTCATAAAATGAATGTCTATGCAAGTCGCTCCAGGTCGCCCCGAAGTAGTACAGGACCCTTTTTCTAAGTCGGAGCGACTTGTGTCGCTCCTATTAGAACCGTTCCTGTACTACACGATGGACCGCGACGGTCCGCGACTTGCCAGGCTGACAAGTCGCCTGGCAAGTCGTACTAGTGTGAACCGGCACTTAAAGTTATATTAAAGTCTTGTTTAACATCTTATACTTACCTGCTCTGTGTAGTGGTTTTGCACAGAGCAACCTAGATCCCCCTCTTCTTGGGTCCCTTGAGGGCGCTCTGGCCACTGCCTCCTGCCAAGTGCCCCCCCACAAAAAGCAGACTGCTATGGGGGCACCCCGAGCTGACAAAGTCCTGGCTCAGCCCTCCTCTCTCTCTTCATTAGCTCACTGACTTTGATTGACAGCAACAGGAGCCAATCACGCCCGCTGCTGTCTCAGCCAATGAGAAGGGAGAGTCCCAGACAGTCACGGCTCTCGTTTAACAATGCTGGACCGAGATGGGGCTCAGGTAATTAGTGGGGGAGCTGAGGGGGGCTGTTGCACGCAGAAGGTTTTTTATCTTAGTGTACAGAAGGCATTAAGATAAAAAAAACCTCCTGACTTTACAACCCCTAATGTGGCGAATAGTAGTCATAGTCAAAGTGTGTTACCATTGGGAGGGGCTTAACAGGATGTGCCTAAATAAAACAAAAACCTTTTTGCACCCAAAAATTTGCTTAGATAGATGCACCGCAATTAAGAATCTCACAGACATGTATAAAGCTCAACAATTTAAAAAAAATGAAACACTGCCATTACATATGATTTTGTGCCCACTATAGATCCCCCTCTCCCCCCAGGTTACTTTGTGCCCACTATAACTCCTCAACCCCCAGGTTATTCTGTGCCCATTACAATACCACCGCCCAGGTTATTCTGTGCCCACTATAATTCCCCCCCCCCCCCCAGGTTATGCTGTGCCCACTATAATTCCCCCCCCCCCCCAGAGGGAGAGACAAATTTACCCTGCCGGCACAGAGAGAGAGACGATATGCAGCTATCCGGTGTGCCCTATTGGCAATCCGGGCCTGATCCCTTCTCATAACCATTCTCCCCTATTATCTCATCAAATCACAGAACATTGAGAAAAGAAAGGATACCATTACATAAAACTATTTTGTACTAAAGTGGTTAGGAAGTCTTAAGGTTTTTTTTTATCTTAATGCAATAAGGTAAGAAATCTTCTGTGCCAGAGGATCCCCCCTCCCCAGCCCATCTCCCCCCTATACTTTCCTGAACCCATTATCAATCAAAGTGTGAGCCATTGGTTTCCGCTGCTGTCAACCACAGCTTGTCAGGAGAGAATGGGGGGGGGGGGGTGTTCAGCTAAGCTGTCTGGGTTTACAGATGTAAACAGGGTAGCTCAGGAGAAAGCCAGCACAAATGTCCCCATAGGAAGTCTCTTTTAAACAATTAAAAAAAAAAAGCTTCTTTAGCAAGGCAATGGTCATCTTGGAGGTGTGTTTGGGGTCGTTATGTTGGAATACTGTCCTGCGGCCCAGTCTCCGAAGGGAGGGGATCATACTCTGCTACAGTATGTTACAGTACATGTTGACATTCATGGTTCCCTCAATGAACTGTAGCTCCCCAGTGTTGGCGGCACTCATGCAGCCCAAGACCATGACACTCCCACCACCATGCTTGACTGTAGGCAAGACACACTTGTCCTGGTACTTCTCACCTGGTTGCGGCCACACACGCTTGACACCATCTGAACTAAATAAGTTTATCTTGGTCTCATCAGACCACAGGACATGGTTCCACTAATCCATGTGCTTAGTGTGTTTGTCTTTAGCAAACTGTTTGCGGGCTTACTTATGCATCATTTTTAGAAGAGGTTTCCTTCTGGAACGGCAGCCATGCAGATCAATTTGATGCAGTGTGCGGTGTATGGTCTGAGCACTGACAGGCTGACCCCCCTGCCCTTCAATCTCTGCAGCAATGCTGGCAGCACTCATACATCTATTTCAAAAGATAACCTCTGGATATGATGCTTAGCACATGCACGCGACTTCTTTGGTCGACCATGGCGAGGCCTGTTCTAAGTGGAACTTGTCCTGTTAAACTACTGTATGGTCTTGGCCACCATGCTGCAGCTCAGTTTCAGGGTCTTGGCAATCTTCCTTTAGCCTAGGCCATCTTTATGTGGAGCAACAATTCTTTTTTTCAGATCCTCAGAGAGTTCTTTGCCATGAGGTGCCATGTTGAACTTCCATTGACCAGTATGAGAGAGTGAGAGTGATAACACCAAATTTAACACACCTGCTCCCCACACCTGAGACCTTGTACCACTAATGAGTCACATGACAACGGGGAGGGAAAATGGCTAATTGGGCCCAATTTGTTCATTTTCACTTGTGGGGGTGTACTCACTTTTATTGTCAGTGGTTTAGACATTAATGGCTGTGTTGAGTTGTTTTGAGGAGACAGCAAATTTACACTGTTATACAAGCTGTACACTCACTACTTTACATCGTTGCAAAGTGTAATTTCTTCAGTGTTGTCACATAAAAATATATAATAAAAAATGTACAAAGATGTGAGGGGTGTACTAACTTTTGTGAGATACTATATATATATATATATATATATATATATATATATATATATATATATATATAAAACGGTCTTAAAATGCTTTACTTTTTCCCTGATTAACATACAGTACATTAAAGTCTCAGAGCAAATACTGTGCTACCCCCCACCCTTCCAATTGCATTAAAGAAAGAATAAAAGCATAAACCCTCTTGTGCAATTTTTCACTCCGACATCCCCCGCAAGCGCCAGTTCCAAGATAGGGGACTGGTGATCATGTGCTTAAATCTGTGTCCTCTTCTGACCCGTTCTTTTGAGGTGACATCATCATGCTGCTGCAATCGTCTGAAGCTTGAGAGGATTTCATCACTGGACAGTCAAAAGGAAGTGTCCATGTCACCCAGTCAACATCATGGGTACTTGAAAAAGAACTCTCCCACTCTGCAGTGAGAAAAATAGAAGACCAGAATGTTACATGTGCATGGATTTATACAAAACTGGATTTAGGTATTTTTTAACCTTGTATTTAGTTGACTCACCAATTTGTTTTTCAAATCTCGTCAAAACTCCTTTACCTATTGTAGTCTCCATTCCTACCATGTTCATGTGCAATAGTGACATTCACTTCCAGCTGGACTTCCTAACTAAGTGCTTATTCTTCATTTAAACTACAACTGAAGGCAGAACTTTTTTGAGTGGAGGAAGAGTTGTATCCCCCGTTAGGTTTTTTCTTCCACATGTGTCCCATTGGGGAGGTTTCCCTTAATTTCCTTTCCTATAGCCTATACAGGAAGTGAGAGGAAACCCCTTCAAAGTAAGGGAATCCCTGGTTGTCATTAGAACTAGTGTCCCCAATTGGAAGATGTCCCCTCTCTTCCTGTTGTGAAGACAACCCAACTTTGGGATTTCAGTTATCAGGACAAATAGAGAGGTTGAATTTCCCTAACTGGGGGGGGGGGGGGGACACACAGACAACAATGAAAACTTGACAGATGTTTTAATCCCTCTCCACTCTATCCAAACCAAAAACAAAAGTTTTGCTTTTAGTTATACTTTAAGTTGACCTATCATTAGCTCCATAGAGGCCAATGTATAGTCCAATCGGGTGTGCCTGAAAAACTGGCAAGTGGACCTGAATGGTCTGTCAGTGTGGAAGGGGCCTTCCAGGTTTCCGTGCTGCGTTTTCCTGGCCACTACAGCCAGGGAAGTAGCCAAACAGATCTCTGTTTCATTGGCTGCGTTGGAGGGTAGAGGGGGTACCAGGGGTCAATAGACCCCTGATGCCGCCATAAAGAGTATCTGCCACTTCTCAAAGCAATTACTAGCAATAAAGTTCAATAACAAGAAATGCTCACACGCAAATGCAAACATGCTTGTAGGTCCCCAAAAGCACAGGAGGGGAGGGGGGTCAGTCCTCCTGTCTTCGGTGCCTCCTGTAGCAAGCCGGGGGGTAAGGAAGCACCTGTGTGTGCACACTCCTGAGCCTGGCTGTGTTCGTCCATAGCCAAACACAACACCAGTAAACAACACCCCCACTCCTTCCTCACAGGAGTTTGACTGATGGCAGCAGGAGCCCATGGCTCCCACTGCTCTAAGTGTCCCATGTAAAGGCAGGGAGTGAGGAGAGCTGTGCTGGAGCCAGAGACAGCATTGGAGTTGTGAAATGGACCCAGGTCGGTGTTTAGGTACATTAAGGGGGTAAGACAGGTAGTGGTGTATTTTTTACCTTAATGCAG
This sequence comes from Pelophylax lessonae, assembly GCF_965119305.1. Lineage (NCBI taxonomy): Eukaryota > Metazoa > Chordata > Amphibia > Anura > Ranidae > Pelophylax > Pelophylax lessonae. Next base: position 123,934,056 of record NC_138770.1, read on the forward strand.
AGAATGCATTAAGGTTAACAATAAAAATCACATTTAAGTACTATTTTAAGTTTGATCTACCCAATGGAAAGTGTCTAGCTGTTTGTCAAACACCAGTTATCTGTTTATGGCTTTCAAAGATCAATTGAGATTAGTCAATATGGGTCTTTTTCTGGTTTAATTATCAAATAAATATTCCGTAAAAGTGCCATACAGTAGACTTCAGAAGGCAAAGTCTGTATCGGTGGGATTCCAGACTTCTCATTGTGTGTGAGAGTGTTTAATGCCAGAACAGCGGGGCTGGCATTTCATCTCTAACTTTTGTCAGCACAATGCAGCTCAAACAAGTTCTAATATAGATTTTCCAAATGATGCTCACAAACTGCAGCTGCCACTCATTGAATTATCAAGGTCTTTTGTTACAGTGCAGCCAGGAAAACTTTCCAGTAGTGCTTAAAGTATTCACAGCTTCGCTCCAATCCTGCCACGCTTTATTTCAAAGGTCATGACTCCATTTTCAATTGACACTCCTGATTAAAGCTTTGAGAATAACAGCAAGTGCAACCACTGAATATGATCTGAACTTAAAGACCAACCTACCTGCTGATCCTAGCCTGAGATCTTCACAGGCGTTTTAAATTATTGCATGGACGGAAAAAAAAAAAAAGTTCTATTATGTCAACTTATGAAAACAGCCAATTCATTGTAATGTGACACTGTAGAGTACTTAAGGATGCATTAAGTTTGACTTGCTTACCGTAAACCTGTCACCAGCCAGAATGATTCAGACTGGGTATAGGAATAAATAAAAGATAGAAGATAACTTCACATACAGGGATGACTTCCCATGTCAAAACATTGGCAAATGAAATGTTATGCAAAACTGGGCGGTTTGAATTGCCCAAACCACTTTGATTAGATACAGTTATTAAAAGACACCAATGTCTACAAAAGTAGACACATTAAGATACTACTGGTTGTTTTCCTCCAGTGGTAGGCCTGAACATTATGAGCATACTATGACACTACAAGGAAAGAAGGGTTCCACTTTGCTGATGGGCAGCAGGGCTCAAGGACTGTTGACAGTGCTCATAATATTTCAATTATTTAACAGCTGTAAACCCAATTTTAAAAAAAGAAGTTGGAGCTCAAAATAAATAAATAAATAAATGCCTTTACATGCACATGAACTTTAATGGCATCCCAGTCTTATGCCTCGTACACACGCAACGATTATCGGCCGACCGATCGTCTGATTTTTGTCCAGAGTTGTGTTTTGTTAGTTGGAATGTGCCTAGACTGCACACGAATTTTCTCGGCCAACAAAAATCAACTTCAGAAGTGATGTCATGTGCTGGTTTACTTTCCGTGTGTTTTTTCTTCTCTGAGCATACCCAGTCTTGCTCATCAGATTTTTGTCTTCCGAAATCTGTACTGACTGACGGAAAATCGGCCGTTGTGTTGACGGCCAACAAAAACTTTATAGCCTGCACACCAGATTTTTTTCGGCCGAAAAGTCGGATTCGGTTGTCGGAAGCATCATACTAACAAGCCGAAAATCGGCCGATCGGACGTGGCCGAAAATTCCCGGCCAATAATCGATGCGTGTGTACGAGGCATTAGTCTGTAGGGTTCAATATTGAGTTGGCCCAAGGTGGGTGCTATTGTCATCCAAAATGTATCCAGCTATCAACAGGAATTACTCACACAACTCCAGGTCAAACATATCTACTCTGTACTTCCAAATAATCCCACTGGGCATTTCAAATGTATACTTGATGACAATCTCCGTCAAGCCTTTCTTCATAGCTGGATCACTAAGAATGAATTGGGGGCTTCTCACCACCATTTTTCCTCGGTGCCCCATTATTTACACTCTACCAAAATACATAAAGATCCAGCTCATCCACCTGGACATCCTATTATTTCTGCTAGTGGGTCAGTGTTACAACCTCTGGCAGATTTTGCTGACTTTTTTCTACAACCACTAGTACAAAAGATGCCTTCATACCTGTGGGACTCCTCAATGGTTATTGACTCTTTAAAGCAGAAGTAAACTCCAGTGCATAAATCATTCATAACTATGAGGCCACCAATTTATACTTTTAAAAACACATTGCAATCCAATTTATTCACCTACCATGCCCATTGATTCTTTTCCAGTGTAGTTTAGTTACTTTGTATCCCAGCTGAAGCCTGCACCATTTTAGTTTCTGTCTGCTTCCTGCCCTCCGCAAACTTCCGCCCTTTCTCTGTGTCATAGCATGTGTAGTGGACCTGCTCGCTCCATTGATGCTGAGTGCCGATGTTACACCCCCTGTGACGTAACTAGTCACATGGGGTGTATCCAGAAAATCTCAATGGGTCTGTAATCTCGGGAGATTACCTGTTGATGATGCAAGCATGGCACAAAAGGAATAGACTGACAAGCATGCTGCAAATGAAGGCAAAAATGTGCATGCGCCGGTGACATCATTGAAGTAAACATTGACAATTTCTTCTAAAGGGTGCACATTAGAGCATTATGAAAGACATTAATATGTAAGTTACTCTAGGCTGCTTTACATGCGAAAAAAAATTGAATTAGGGTTTACTTTAACTTTCCAATAACTGGGGCCGATCCCCCCAGACTGTGTACTCGCCACCTAGGATGTCAAAAGCTTGTACACAGTTATCCCACATGAAGACAGCATTGAGGCGGTACATCAATTATTAACGCCCCTGACGAAGTCCCGTTGGACGTAATGCGTACGGGAGGTGGAGCCGTTTCTCACCCGCTGCTGTCCGATTGCCGGAAGCTGCGGTCTGTACCCCAGCCGTGGAGGAGGTGTTTCAGGCTTTTTTGATCAAACAATCTATGTGAGTGTAATTTTTAATGATGATTAATAAATGCTTTAAACAGGGAGCACTTACATGTGTTTTTTATTCATATGACATACAACGAATGACCGATGAGCAGGGATAAGGTCCGGATCGACAAAGGAGATATCCCCTGTAAGGGAAATCGCTTTTCAGGTGGAGGGGCTTGTCAGCTCCCATTTCCTGCACTCGATGGACTTTTTGGGACTCCCTGGTTTCAACTATGGACTATACCTTTATTGATTTTTATTGCGCTGCACTACATATGTAATTTTACATCAAGCATTAAGCTATTCTGAAAGGGATTAGCTCTTGGGACAAAAAGCTAACTACAGCGCTTGCTGAATAAAGATTAATGATATCAAATATATACCGCAATGATTATATTAGTGACTGTATGAATAATAAATAGCACATAATTAAATAAATAATTCAATCATAATGGCAAACAAATGGTAAATAAATAATAAAACGTGACTGGTCATATATATAGAAAGTCCAATAGGTATAAAGTGACTTTAGTGCTCAGAATAATCAAAAAGTCCTTAGTGACCGCATGGTTCAACGTTTTCAAAGGTGCAAGTGCTCAAGCATGAGTGTCCATATAATTCTGTGACATCAATCCGTTTTGCCATGATTTGTGGGTAGATGAAATCACTTACCAGAACCAGTGGGTCCTATGTGCTTTACAGCACTAGGACCTTTCGCGCTTTAGTGCCCCCTGGGCCGGGGTGGGTTCCCCCTTTTTTCCTCTGGGCGGGTCTAGATAGGTACCTGGCTCCTCCTCACACCATGGTATTTGGCCAATTATAAAAGGAAAAAGAAGCTCCAGATAGTGCAGTATCAGCAAATAAGTTTATTACCCAATAATAATGGGTTAAATAGTAAAGGAATGCATAAATTCAGCAGTGGTGGTCAGTGGTCGGCTGGTGCAGGCTGCGCGTCCTCTCTGCAGAGTGGCAAGCGGTGCTTCCGGCTTGCATTCCAACTGACTGACGTAATGTCGCTATGCGTTCCAAACTGACGCATTTCGTCACTTCCTGGGACGTCTTCAGAGTTTTGAGGACTTCACAGGAAGTGACAAAACGCATCAAAACGCATCAAAACGAGTCGGGTTCCCCCGAATTTGGACATTTTCCCATGATTGTTTTTAGCTTGAACTTTGACATTTGCACTTGTTGATGTCATCACATGTGGGTGATAATGATGGGAGGGTTTTAGGGTATATATATATATACAGTATGTCTTGTTGCTTCACCTGTTTGTTATCCTGAGGAAGACGAGATTGTGCCTCGTCGAAACGTTGGATAAAAATCGTTATCGTGAGTTCACCTTTCATGACCCATGAGTGCAGCTCTCTTTTTTGGTTTATATATATATATATATATATATATATATATATATATATACAGTGCATCTGGAAAGTATTCACAGTGCTTCCCTTTTTTACATTTTGTTATGTTACAGTCTTATTCCAACATGGATTAAGTTCATTATTTTTCTAAATATTCTACAAATAATACCCCATAATGACAATGTGAACGAAGTTTGTTTGAAATCTTTGCAAATTTATAAAAAAAAAAAAAAAAAAACACATGTACATAATTATTCACAGCCTTTGCCATGACACTCAAAATTGAGCTCAGGTGCATCCTGTTTCTACTGATCATCCTTGAGATGTTTCTACAACTTGTTTGGAGTCCACCTGTGGTACATTTAGTTGATTGGACATGATTTGGAAAGACACACAGCTGCCTATATAAGGTCCCACACTTAACAGTGCATGTCAGAGCACAAACCAGGCCATAAAGTTCAAGGAATTGTCTGTAGACCTCTGACACAGGATTGTATCAAGGCACAGATCTGGGGAAGGGTACAGAAAAATGTCTGCAGCATTGAAGGTACTAATTATCACAGTGACCTTCATCATTCGTAAATGGAAAAAGTTTGGAACCACCAGGACTCTTCTTAGAGCGGGCCGCCCAGCCAAACTGAGTGATCGGGAGAGAAGGGCCTTAGTCAGGGAGGGGACCAAGAACCCAATGGTCACTCTGACAGAGCTCCAGAGTGTCTCTGTGGAGAGAGGAGAATCTTCCAGAAGAACAACCATCTCTGCAGCACTCCACCAATCAGGCCTGAGTGGTAGATGGGCCAGATGGAAGCCACTTCTCAGTAAAAGACACATGACAGCCTGCTTGGAGTTTGCCAAAAAGGCACTGGAAGGGCTCCCAGACCATGAGAAATAAAATTATCTGGTCTGATGAAACAAAGATTGAACCTTTTGGTCTGAATGGCAAGCATCACGTCTGGAGGAAACCAGGCACCGCTCATCACCTGGCCAATATCATCCCTACAGTGAAGCATGGTGGTGGCAGCATCATGCTGTAGAGATGTTTTTTAGCGGCAGGAAATGGGAGACTAGTCTGGGTGGAGGGAAAGATGAATGCAACAATGTACAGAGACCTCCTTGATAAAAACTTGCTCCAGAGCGCTCTGGAGACCTCAGAGTGGGGCAAAGGTTAATCTTCAAACAGGACAACGACCCTAAGCACACAGCCAAGATAACAAAGCAGTGGCTACAGGACAACTCTGTGAATGTCCTTAAGTGGCCCAGCCAAAGCCCAGACTTGAAAGCAATTGAACATCTATGGAGAGATCTGAAATTGGCTGTGCACCTATGCTCCCCATCCGACCTGATGGAGCTTGAGAGGTCCTGCAAAGAAGAATGGGAGAAACTGTACAAAAATAGGTGTACCAAGCTTGTAGCATCATACTCAAATAGACTTGAGGCTGTAATTGGTGCCAAAGGTTTTTAATCCACAAAAGAATTTAATCCACTTTGGAATAAGGCTGTAAAATAACAAAATAGTGTTGATTTATTAAAACTGGAGAGTGCAAAATTAGGTACAGCTGTGCATGGTAGCCAATCAGCTTCTAACTTCAGCTTGTTCAGTTGAGCTTTGACAAAAAAAAAATCCTGAAAGCTTCTGTGCAGAGCTGCATCCGATTTTAAACTCTTACATATTGCACACCTTGGGGAATAAAACAGGCTTAAAGCCCAGCTGAAGACACAAAAACAAAATTCAAAATACTAACAACATACAAAGTCTACCACAACTCGGCCCCGAGCTACATCACCAGACTCATCTCAAAATATCTTACAACAACCAACTTTGCTCATCCTATCTCCTGTTCTCTACTTTCCCTCGTCACCTACTCCTATGTGTGACTCCAAGATTTTGCCAAAGTTTCTCCTATCCTTCAGAAGTTCCTACCCCAGTCTGCCCCAGCTATCTCCTACTTTGTTTGCCCTAAGGTGATCCCTGAAAACTCATCTCTTCAAGGACACCTATCCCACCCAAAAATTGTGCTTTTACTTTGCCATCACTTCATCCCTCACAGTTATTACTTTTTGTATCACTTGCCCTCCCTTTTAGATTGTAAGCTCTTATGAGCCCTCCTACCCTGTAAATGTACTGTAACCCCTATTTTGTAAAGCACTGCATAAACTGTCAGCAGCATGAAATCCTGTATAGTATTATAATTATTTATAATTAACAATGTCAACAATTATTACATTAAAATATTAAATAGGAAGAATAATAATAACTGAATATTAATAATTTGCAGTATCACACACATTGTACTAATAAACACATTTTTATAGTCCTACCTCCTTTTTCCTGTTACAGCAGTTGTGCAGGATGTCCAAGTATAACTGTGCAGTCCAATAGAAATTAGAGTTAGAGTGGTTTTAAAGACTCAACATTTTTTTTACCTTTAAAGTGACTCTAAACGATCACCTAAAATTCAGTTTAAAATGGAAATGAAAGGCAAAACATTTGAGTATACTGCAGATATAAAATACAATTAGAAATCACATTCCCTCTATTTCCTCTGTTCTCAGCTGCAAAAGAGCTGGGGGGAGGAGAAGCAACACTCCACTGAGTTTCCCAGTGATTGGCTGTGCTCGTGTCAGGACAAGTCTAATCGTTGGAGGCAGTGTTGTATTTAGGTTTTTTGCTGCCCTAGGCCTGACTAAACTTGTGTACCCCCTAATTTAAATATGACCAACCCCTTCCTGTAAAGGCCACACCCCTTCCGGTTTATGACCCGCCCTGTCATCTGTAAACCACAGACCACAACCACAGTCCATCAGTGCCCATCAGTGCAGCCTCATGAGTTCCCATCAGTGCAGCATATCAGTGCTGCTTTATCAGCGCAGCCTCATTAGTACCCATCAGTGCAGTTTATCAGTACCCACCATTGCCGCCTCATCAGTGCCCATCAGAGGAGCATATTAGTGCCCATCAGTGCAGCCTATTAGCGCCCATCAGTGCAGCATATCAGTGCCCATCAGTGCAGCCTTATGTCACTGGATTAGTAAGATTACTTCTTTCTTTCAAGATATTTGGACTTGTGTTTGCTGCCACTGATTGTAATTATAGGATTATGTCACTAGGAAGTCCATAGTCATTATACAATTATACAATTATACATTATACGTGAAATAATCAGTGGCAGCAAACACAAGTCCAAATATCTTATAAGATTGGAGTAATCTTACAAACCTATTGACATATAGCGATAGCACATATGAGGTGAGCAAGTCCAAAATATTATTGAAATTGTATACAATTAAAAGTCCTAATTGTATATGATGCAATTCAGTATGCTCATTTAAGGACAAGGATGTTTAAAGAAATGAAATTATATTATTGACATGATGCCTGCCATACCTGGGGGCGGAGGAGGGTAGGTGGAACATTAGGCTGCAGTGCCACACTTATTAGCATTGGCGGCCATCGGGTCAGTTGTATTAAGTGTGGTCGGCGGCCTGCGGTCTGTCTGAATGTCCTGACCGGTATTATCATACAAGCAGGTAGCAGTGTGACCGCTTTATGGGGGTGCCAGACTGATTTGCCACCTGAACCCTGCCCTCTGGCCCAATTCGCCCCATAAGACTGGCACTACACTAAAAGTGTAGTGCAAGCCGGCGGGGACCCTTTTCATGCGGGAGCCGGGAGGAGGCTGTTTTTTTTTCCTGCGGGGTTTAGCTTTTTTGCTCCCCCCCTGAAAAGTGCCGCCCTAGGCCTGGGCCTTGTTGGCCTAGGCCAAGATACAGCACTGATTGGAGAAGAGCAGATTGAGTTCCCAGCACAGCTAGAGAACTGTCCACAGTGTGTTCTCCTGCTTGGTGTGTTCAATTTTTAGTAGGAAAGCAGAGGAACCGGTAGGAACACCAGGGATTTCACAAAAAGGAAGAAATACAAAGAGAAAAGGATACGTTTTAATGTTTTCAAGTACATTGTATAGCAGGCACATACCAGGAATATGAAATGTTGGGGTAACAAACACTTGAATGCATTCCTTGCATTAACCACTTGCATCCCTGATCCTGCAGATTATATATATATATATATATATATATACATATATATATACATACATACAGTATCTCACAAAAGTGAGTACACCCCTCAAATTTTTGTAAATATTTTATTATATCTTTTCATGTGACGACACTGAAGAAATTACACTTTTCCTACATTGTAAAGTAGTGAGTGTACAGCTTGTATAACAGTGTAAATTTGCTGTCCCCTCAAAATAACTCAACACACAGCCATTATTATCTAAAATGCTGGCAACAAAAGTGAGTACACCCTTAAGTGAAAATGCCCAAATTGGGCCCAATTAGCCATTTTCCCTCCCCGGTGTCATGTGAATAGTTAGTGTTACAAGGTCTCAGGTGTGAATGGGGAGCAGGTGTGTTAAATTTGGTGTTATCACTCTCAACCTTTAGGTCCGGTTCACACTTATGCGATGCGGGAAGGCTGCGAATCCGCAGCCTGTTCCCGCATCGCACACGCACCCCCGGCAGTTCACACTGCCATATGCGATACGCTGGGGGTGTCAATGTAATCTTAACGACACCCCCAGTTTGATCGCATATCGCAGTGCGATAGTGCAGTTCGCACAGGATCGGATCGCACAAGTGTGAACCGCTGTGCGATCCGATCCTGATGCGGCTTCCAAAAAGGGTCCTGTGCGTGTTTGCTGCGGCTGCGGTGCGAATTTAGCCATACAAAGTGTATGGCTGAACTCGCACCGCACAGCCGATCGCATGTAATGAAGGAGCAGTGCGCTCCGACATTACATGCGAACCCCCGCACTCGCATAAGTGTGAACTGGGGCTTATACTGGTCACTGGAAGTTCAACATAGCACCTCATGGCAAAGAACGCTCTAAAGATCTGAAAAAAAGAAATGTTGCTCTACATGAAGATGGCCTAGGCTATAAGAAGATTGCCAAGACCCTGAAACTGAGCTGCAGCATGGTGGCCAAGACCATACAGCGGTTTAACAGGACAGGTTCCACTCAGAAAAGGCCTCGCCATGGTCGACCAAAGAAGTTGAGTGCACATGTTCAGAGTCATATCCAGACATTGTCTTTGGGAAATAGATGTATGAGTGCTGCCAGCATTGCTGCAGAGGTTGAAGGGGTGGGCGGTCAGCCTGTCCAGTGCTCACCCAGTCAGTTTGCTGAAGACAAGCAGACTAAGTACCTGGATTACTGAGAAGGAGATGGCTCATTTCTGGCTGGTCAATCAGGAGACGGCCTCTGGCGCTATGGTGTGGGATGCCTTCAAGGCTACCATGCGGGGCTCAGTGTCCGGGGTGATTAAGCAACTCAGGGAGGATAGGGCCTGGAGGGTGGAGTCTCTCCAGTCGGAGGCGACTGAGGCTGAATTGGAATATATTAAGAACCCTTCATCTGTGAACTATTCTGTGTGGCGGGACAGTGCTCGGCAGCTGGATCTCATTTTAGTGGAAAAGACTCAGAAAAAATTACTCTATCAAAAGCAGCGGGTGTTTGAATATGGCGATAAGAATAGTAAGATTCTGGCGTATCTCTCTCGTTCTGAGCACCCGGTCACGGCTATTGCCAGTGTTTACGATGCCCAGCATCGGCGGTGCACGGAGGGCACGGAGATAGTGGGAGCCTTTCTGGATTTTTTTAAGTCTTTGTACTCCTCAAGAGCCTCCTACTCTCAGGAGGAACTGGACTCCTACCTACGGGACATCCCGATGGAGACGCTTGAGGTGGAGGATAGTGCGTCGCTTGAGGGCCCTATTACTGCTGAGGAGATCGCGGCTGCGATTTCCTCTTTTGCGGCTAATAAGACACCGGGGATGGACGGGTTTCCAATTGAGTGGTACAGAGCCTACTCGGGGACTCTAGTCCCCCGACTATCCAAGGTTTATGCTGAAGCTTTTGAGACTGGGAAGCTACCATCGTCCCTTCGGGAGGCCCTGATAGTGTTGATACCCAAGCCAGGTAAGGACCCGATGTACTGCGAGTCTTATAGGCCTATATCCCTGATCAATGCTGACGTCAAAATTATGGCAAAGGTTTTGGCCCGTAGGGTGAATAACGTTGTCTCTAAGATTATTCACTCCGACCAAACTGGATTTATTCCAGGCCGCTCTACGGCGATAAACCTGCGTCGTCTCTTCATCAACCTACAGGCTCCACCCTCTGGAGTGGACACCAGACTGATATTATCCTTAGATGCTCATAAAGCATTTGACTCGGTGGAGTGGCCCTATTTATTCGCAGTGCTGGGCAGGATGGGATTTGGTCCAAAGTTTATCAGATGGGTGCGGTTACTCTATGACTCGCCAGTGGCGCGCTTGCGTGTCAACAACAGGGTTACTGAACAATTTCCGGTGTCCCGTGGCACTAGGCAGGGGTGCCCATTGTCCCCCCTGCTGTTTGCCCTGGCCCTGGAGCCACTGGCCAACTTGCTTAGGCGTGATGAGAGGATACGTGGTTGCAGGGTGGGGGAGCTGGAAGAGAAAACATCTCTATATGCCGATGACATGCTGCTTTATCTGGCTGACTCCCGGGAGTCCCTGGATGCTGCCCTGGAGGTGATAGAATCCTTCGGGCGATTCTCGGGATTCCAGGTTAACTGGGATAAGTCGGTGGCGTTCCCCCTCGACCCTAATCGGGCACCTGACCTAGTGCTTCCACGTAGCCTTCAGGTGGTGACTAAATTTCGATACCTGGGTGTGGTCATTCAGCAACCGGTGGGCATGTACGTTGACAACAATATTACTCCACTGATACAACGGTTGAAACAAACCTTGGTCACCTGGAGCAAGTTGCCCCTTAACCTGATGGGTAGAATCAATATATTTAAAATGATCTATTTGCCCCGCTTCCTCTATCTTTTTTGGCAGGCTCCGGTGTACCTTCCCAAGCGGTTCTTTGCAAGCATTGAATCCATACTGATCTCTTTTCTATGGGGTGGGAAGCCGGCGCGGATCTCGTTCAGCACGCTAAAACTCCCCGCTCACGCTGGGGGTCTGGCGGCTCCTGATCTGCAGGCTTACTACTTGGCTGCTCAATTGACACATGTCCATGCGTGGTTCTTCCCGGACCTGCCGAACGCAGCGGTCACCACGTCGGCAGCGGTGATGGGCTCCTATGAGGCACTCCTTAATTCACTATATAGGAATGGTCCTTACCCGAAGGAGGGTGCCGCTATCCTTAGATTATCCTACAAAATTGTGCATATTTGTAACGTTAGAATGGGGGGTTCTTCCTTCAACAGTTCCCCTAATGCTCCTATATGGTTTAACCCGGGACTGCCAGATTTGCATAAGTTGGATTCCTCTAGGAGGTGGGCGGGATTTGACTTAAAATATGCCCACCAATTGTTTGTGAATCAGACCTTTAAGTCCTTTGCTGAGCTGAGGATGGAGCTGGGGATTCCCTTGACGTGCTGGTTTCTGTATCAGCAACTTCGACACGCAGTGGCGGCCCAATTTGGTCTTCGGGGGGTCCACCTGGCTCCGACTCGGTTGGAAAAGGAATTGATGAATCCCGACCACACTAAACTCATCTCTCGACTATATGGGTTGACTCTTGACCAGGGTGAGGGGAGGATGGGGTCCCTTCGGGCAAAGTGGCAGGCTGATATACCTCAATTGGAACTGGCGGACTGGGATGATTTGCTCAGTGCCCAGTTCCATGGATTGATAGCTGCGGGGGACAGGGTTATTCAACTGAATTATTTACATAGAATTTACTATACTCCCTGCCGTCTCTTTGCGATGGGAAGGCTTGCCTCCCCATTGTGTTTCCGCTGCCAGGAAGTTAGGGGGGACTTCTTTCACATGGTCTGGTTATGTCCGCTGATTCAGTCCTTCTGGAAGGGGGTATGTACCTTTATTGAGGAAAAATTGGCACTGCCGAATATTCTCGCGCCGGACAGATGCCTACTTGGCAATCTGGGGGAGGAGGGTATTCGGCAGTCCCAGAGGACTCTGTTGTGTATACTTTTTTTCTATGCCAAGAAATTGATTGCCCTGAGATGGAAACAGGACGCTCCGCCTACGGTGGCAGCCTGGGTGGAACTGGTCAACAATGCTCTTCCTATGTATAAATTAACATATCTGGCTAGGGGTTCCAAGAAAAAATTTGCTAAGGTGTGGTCCTCCTGGATGGACTCGGTTCTAGGGTCCAGAGAGGTCTAAACTTCTGAGATGCTATGTGACTGTCTGTCAAACTTATTGCTCCGCCTTGGGGACGTTTTGTTTTTCTTTTTTCACCTATTGGGTGCCCGGGGCTGGGAGGGGGGTGGTGCTTCTTCCATATGGTGGGTTGCATATTTGCTGATGTGATAGGAATGCATTCCGTGAAGGGTTTTGTTTTGTTTTAAAAAAAAAAAAAAAAAAAAAAAAAAAAAAAAAAAAGAAGAAAAACTTTTTGAATATCATCCTACGAAGTTTCTGGTTGGTGCGGGAGAGGCGGGGTGGGGGCAGTCAATTGAGGTTGCTATATGTGCGCTACTGTGGTTGATGTTACTTGCCTTACTACCCTGTACTTCTGTCTGTATGATTTTTGGATATGCATTATTTCCTTCTTGGTTGTACTTTCTGGTTTATATCGGACTGTTGTCTGTGTTTTATGTTTATTAATAAAAATACCTTTAAAAAAAAGTACCTGGATTACTGGAACCATGTCCTGTGGTCTGATGGGACCAAGATAAACGTATTTGATTCAGATGGTGTCAAGCGTGTGTGGTGGCGAGGAGTACAAAGACAAGTGTGTCTTGCCTACAGTCAAGCGTGGTGGTGAGAGTGTCATGGTCTGGGGCTGCATGAGTGCTGCCAGCACTTGGGAGCTACAGTTCATTGAGGGAACCATGAATGCCAACATGTACTGTGACATACAGTTTAGACAATAATGGCTGTGTGTTGAGTTACTTTGAGGGGACAACAAATTTACACTGTTATATAAGCTGTACACTCACTACTTTACATTGTAGCAAAGTGTAATTTCTTCAGTGTTGTCACATGAAAAGATATAATAAAATATTTACAAAAATGTGAGGAGTGTACTCACTTTTGTGAGATACTGTACATACATACATACATATATACGTGATCTGGCCTCTTCTGGGTTGGGAGCACACAGCGTAGGTGGTCATGTGATCATTATAGTTGGTCATAGCAATCACATGATAACAATGTACGCAACCTATCATGAATCGCTTCCTATTTATGAACAGCTTGCTTATGGTTGCAATCTGTGATTGGCCTAAAGCAATCACACGGTACCTGGCAACGTGTACCATTTGGAAATTAGGTATGAATGTACATTGGAATGGTTGCGCACAGGATAAAAAATGATTGAGTAAAAAGAGCAAATCAGAAATTAGTGTATATCTGCATGAATCATAGGTGTGTAAACCAAAAAGTGATTGAAAATGTGGCAAAATAAAGCTAAATAAATAAATATTAAATATTATATACCAAGGTTTCAGCCGCTTGTCCAAACAACAATATAATTTGGTAGCTAATTAGTTTGATAGGGGACCGCGCTCAAAAATATTTCTCCAATAAGTGATCTTCAAAAATAAATAGATAAAATGTGAATATAAATCAATATCTTTCCAATAAGTGAAATTCAAAATGAGTATATACAGAAATTAATATAATCAATTCATATTTGGTGACTGTGCCAATCTGTGGTGAATACTTCAAAAGTATTAAATATTAGAATAGTGTCCCATCTGACAGATTCCAAAAATAAAGGACTCTTAGTGCTTAGTGTAATTGATAATGGTGGGTAGATAGATTAAATCGACATCCATTCAGTGGGTATGTGCTCTCTTCCACCTCCACTTACCAGATACCCCCTTGGGGTTTGGCGTTTGTATAGTATCCCGCTGTAGACCCCTAAGTAGAGAGCGTGGTTCCAGGATCCAGATAGCCCTTTAGGCGTCCACTATGGTCCACTCATTAATCAGTGTGGTCAACAAGTATCCAGCATAAATAAATAGAATGTAGGGAGGCTTATGGTGTAGTATTTCTGAACATGTTTTATTAAAAATAGTAGTAACTTACATGTCAATACTGAAAAACCGGTGAGAGTTCCTGAACACATTCCTCCAGTGCATAGCCACTGGAGGGTGGGCCGGCCGCATGAACGTGATGTCGCGGGGTGCGGTAACCGGACCCGTCCCCCCCCCCTCGCCTCATCACATTCATGCGGCCAGCCCTCCCTCCAGTGGCTATGCACTTCCGCTGCCTGATTGGTTGTCCTCTCTTGGCTGCTGCTGCTGGCCAGTCTCAGGGCAAACTGCGGACCCAGGAGAATGCATACCAGTCCTATAGACACTTACACCAATGTAAAATATGTGTCAATAAAATCATTAAGCTCCACAGAGGCAAGTTCTCAATATTCCATGACTTTTCCAAAACGTAGTGGGGTTTAGTCATTTTCCATAACTTTCCCAGGCCTGGAAAGTGTCATGTCAAAATCCCATGACTTTTCCAGGAATTTCATGACCATACGAGCCCAGCTAGAAGCACTACATAATCACACTGAGCCTAGGTTCACACTGAGACAATTTTGAAATTGTGCGAGTTCAGCTGAACTCACACGATTTCAAAACAGCCTTTCAGTCCAAAGTTGGGGGCGATTTTACAGACATCTGTGTGTGTTCCTGCACAGATGTCTATTGGAATTGCCCCCAAAAGTAGTACAGAAACTACTTTTGGGAATCCATGAGGTGTTGCAAAGTCAGCTGTGCACCGGTGCAATTTCCGGCAATTGGCTCCAATTTGACATTTCAAATCGCATGTCAAATCGGACCAATGTGAACCTGGGCTGAAAGTCACATCAAAATCATATTGCAGCAGTGTAAACCTAGCCTTATAACATATTCTGCCTATATGACATTATATTACTTTATAATTTCATTTATCATTTAATTTGTCCTTACCCCTTTTCACACCTCTTGGCTTCTTTGTCCTTTTGGCTAGGGAAGAGCTGAACGTCTTTTTTTTTTTTTTTAATTAAGCTCATCCACTTATAATCTGAGTCAAAGAATTTTGTGAGCAGTGTCTGAGCATAATTTTAATTATAGACAGATAAGATATACATTTAGAAATCTATCTTCTATACAGTCGATTCCTCACTTTTTCATATTAAAGCTGCACATTCTGTTCAGCTTCTGTCTTATGTATGAGTATATTTTTATTATTTCTCTTTTCTCCTTTTTCTTCTTATCTAATGTCACTCCCCTTTGGTCAATCAAACTCCAATCTCCCTCAAAAATTAGCCTGAGGCAGCAGAACTGTTTGTTATATCTGAAATATATCTAAAATCACGATGCGCCCTATGTGAGTACTTGAATGCATTTTCTTTTCTTTCTTTTGATACATTTGTAGATTTTATGTTTGTTCAATACTGTAGTTTGTATGTTTTTTTTTTTTTTTGTATAGTCTGAGCTGTAAATTGCAAAACTTTCTGAAAACAACATTCCCCATACCAATGCCTATAGATCTTAAATATAACAACAGTACTAAAGACCACATCCATGTTCATTCAAAATAACCAGTGGCCATTTACCCCCTCTGAGACAGAAACATTGGTGAGATGCTTCTCTTTGGAGAAGTATCTCACTAACGGTAACTCTACCCTCTTATCTCTAAGGCCCCATTCACACCTCAGCATTTTGTAGCTGGAATCTGCAAAATGCTGGAGCTTAAAAAAAAAAAAATAAATAAAAATAAAATCAATTATTCTCTATAGAGTTGATTCACATCTCCACTCCAAGTCGCCTGAAGCTAAAAAAAGTTCTGGAGCTTTTTTTGTAGCTCGAATCGGGCAGATTCGAGCGTTATTATTCCCATAGAAATGAATAGAAATGCTTGACTCGCACGCCCATTGTGAAGCTTTCATGCGTTTGTGTGCAATTTTCTGCTCAATTGCAAAAATGTTTTTAAAAAATTGTAATAATATATGAATAAATACATGTAAAATAAATGCATAAATAACTAAAAACCATCATAAATAAATAATAAATACATAAAATAATTAATAAGTAATAATAAATAATAAAAAAAAAGAAATGAACCCCTAACCTTAAAAAAATATATTATATTAAATCTATCATTATTATTATTATTATCATTATTATTATTATTATTATTATTATTATTAATAATAATAATGCTATGATAAAATAATAATAAACACAACAAATAAACAAACCTGAACAAAAAAATAAACGAATAATAAAAATAATTTATTTATTATTGTGTTATAAATTTGTTTATTTTTATTATTATTTTATTTTATTTTTTTTAGGGTTAGGGGTTTTAAATTTTTTTTTAATATATTTTGTTTTATCTAAACAGACATGTGGGCATGTGTTAGGAGTATGCATGTGTGGTTTTGTTAAGAAGTGTTTTATTGCTGTTGTAAAGAGTATCCTAATAAATGTTGTTGTATGTATACAATGATGATAAAGTAGATCTTAAAGTTGGGGGTGGGGTTATTTATGTATTTATTTATTTATTTATTTATTAATATATTGTATTAATTTATTGTATTTATATATTATTTATTTATGATTATTTTTTAATAATTTGTGTATTTTTTTTATATTATTTTTATTAGTAGTAGTAGTTACACCAGGACTCAAGTCCTGCAGGAACGCATGGGAACTTTTTCCACAGCAGGAACGCCATTCCCATTAGCAGCCGCTGTCAAGGAGGAACCACCAGCCATTAGACAACCCCCCCCCCCCAACTGTGCAGCTATTTAGAAACAAATTGTCTCCAGGCCCCCTATGTTCGGTGGGAGAGGGGACAATAAATGGACTATTTTATCAGTTTTGGGTTAGGCGGAGTAATTCGCCGGAGCATGCTACACCGGCTCTTCAATATGAATACACACTGTGACAGGCTGGGAATGCTGTGGTCGATTAATCCACCTAAACCAGAAACTGATAAAATAGTCTACTTACTGTCCCCACTCCCACCAAAAACAGGGGGCTCGGAGACATTTTGTTTCTAAATAGCTGCCAAGGTGGGGGATTATCTAACTGGTGGACAGGATTTGGGAGCCCCGCCCCTTTTACCTCACCTCCCCAGTTTTCTCCAACTCAGTGGTGCCCAGGAGGAAGTGAGAGGACCAGATGTACCAGCAGTGCTCAGCTGGTCTCCAGGCTCTCAGCTCCAGGAGGAACCGCCTGCATGACAATCACTGCGCCCAGGCCACAGGTAGAAGACACTGCCCAGACCAGGTACTGGGGGGGGGGGGGGGGACTAACAATGCTGCAGTTGAATACTTGTCTTAGCACCAGTTCACATATGTGCAATGACAGACATCGCATGTGATGCGCAGCGCACTGCTGTGCAACTCACATGCGATGTGTGTGCGATGCAAATTCAGCCATAAAGATTGTATGGCTGAATTCCCCTTGCATTCGCACACAACACGCACAGGACCCTTTTTTGGGTCTGCACCAGAATTGGATTGCATGGGTGTTTACACCTATGCGAGCCGATTTATGTCGGAAATGACCGTTCGCACTGCGATATGCAAACTGATCTGGGGGGTGTCGCTAACTTTGTGTTGACACCCCCAGTGATTTGCATATGGCAGTGTGAATTGCCTGCGAGTTGAATATGATGTGGGAACCCGCAGTGGATTCTCAGGGTTCCCACATCACATATGTGTGAACTGGCGCTAATACCAAGCATGTTTGGAGTGACGCATATGAGGGGCATTGCTGTAAATTAGGGTACACTGGTGTTGCCCTGTGAAGAATGAACCACACTGGATCACTTTTCAGAGGGTGTTTGCCAGGTGGCAAGGAAGAATTATGATGCCTCCTCACCATCTAATATTTTTTAAAACATATTTTTTGGACATGCTGTGTGAATGGGAAACACTTAACATATAGTAGAGTTTTCTCAAATTTGACTGCAAAAGTGCAGCTTTGGGGGTGCTTTACTAAAGGCAAATCGACTGTACATTTTTAAAAGTACAGTTGCTCCAGAGCTTAGTAAACGAACAAGAGCTCTGCTGACTTCCATCATCCAAGCGTGTGCAAGCAAAATTATACGTGATTGGGTATTCTTGGCAAAGTAAAGCTTTACGTCATTCACTATGCTCATGAGCAAATGCACGTGCAGGGAGAAACTGCACTTTTCAAAGTGCACAGTCTATTTTCCTTTAGTAAATTAACCCCTTTACATTTCTGTGCAGTCTTTTCAACATTGTAGAGAGCACACAGACACTTAAAGCCCAACTCCAGGTAAAAAAAAACAAAAAAAAAAAAACAGGTCAACTGTTTTTTTTTTTATCTAGGGGAGAGGAGAAAGGAAATTTACTCACCTAATCCTCTAAATACTTCTAGCACAAGACTACGATCAGGACTACGATCTAGACTACGACCAGGCTCTATAAATGAGAAACAGTCCACAGTCCACCACTGCACCATGGGGGAGCGCCATTTTCCAGTGGAATGAAGGATTGGATGAGTATAAGCCTATACCTACCCCTAAACAATATGAGCAGTAGACCCGTGCACA